>NC_045782.1:52074191-53408799 GCF_008692025.1 Phocoena sinus | reverse complement strand
CCACACTCCCTCCCTGATGAGGGGAGGCCTGGACATACTCTGTGCTTTCTTTTTCCCCCTATTTCAGGGGTCTAGTCCGGCTGCCCAGAGGAAGACTGGATGATTTTTGGAAATTCCTTCCAGGTCCTTTATTAATTTGCCGTTCAAAGGATGGTCCCGATGACCTGTCCCTTGGCCCTCTCCTTAGGAAAGGGCATTGGTGTCCTGCAGGAGGGCATGAAGCTGTGCAGCTGGTTCAAACACCTGCCCGCATCCGTCGTCGAGTTCCAGCCAGCTCTCCGCACACTTGCGCGTCCCATCAGCCAGGAGTACCTGAAAGACACACTGCAGAAGTGGATCCACATGTAAGTAGCCAGAGCTTTCCTGGCGGGGGACAGGACCCACCCAGCCTCGCCTGTGACCACAGGAAGGAGGGAGAGCCCTGACCGTATGGATGGTGCTCTGGGTCAGGCCAGCCCCACCTCAGCCGTCTCTCACTGCGCTCACGGCGCTTAGCCCCCACTGGGAGAACCAAGAGGGAATTTGTCTTTCAACATGTGACGTAGAGGATTTTAGACCCTCTTTATGTTAGAGTTCTGCCACTCCTATGCTTTTATTTAGTGCAGTGTTGTGTGTGTTTGTTTTTTTTTAATTGAGGTGTAGTTAATTTACAATACTGTGTTAGTTTCAGGCGTACAGTAAAGTGATTCAATTATACATACACATATATATTCTTTTTCAAATTGTTTTCCATTATAGGTCATTACATGATATTGAGTATAGTTCCCTGTGCAGTACAGTAGGTTCTTGTTTACCTGTGTTATGTATAGTGGTGTGAACATGTTAATCCCAAACTCCTTGAAGTGTTTATATATTTATAAACACTCTGATACATAATAGATATTTACATAGTAGGACCCAGGTAAGAGGTTTTCAAGTGGAGTCCAGCTATTTTTCTTAATAAAGGTGTGAAAACCACGAAACTAATGAAGCCCAAGGAAAATGATTTTGTTGCAGGTGTAATGAAGACATTAAAAATGGGATCAGCAACCTGCTCATGTACGTGACGAGCATGAAAGGTCTCGCGGCGATCCGGGATGCCACGTGGGAGTTACTTGCCAATGAGTCGATCCATCACAGCTGGGATGTGATCTGTCGGCGGCTTCTGGACAGGCCTCTCTTGTTCTGGGAGGATTTGATGCAGCAGCTGTTCCTGGACCGACTGCAGGTGAGGTGGGAAATCGCGTGGTCCAGCTGTTCGGTGGCCAGTCCCGGTGTGATCTTTTGATTGTCTGGGGAGATTCCCGCCACTTCCTAAGTATATTCTTTCCCTGCCGACCTACTCCAGGGCTGACTCTTCTGGATAATGAGCCGTAAAGATGAACGGATTCTGGCGCTGAAAAAGAGGCCAGGCATCTGTCGGGTGGTTGGGAACATGTCCACGCCCATCAGTGATGACATTGTTCTCTGCCACCACCATGCCATCTTCCTGAGCGTGGTGGAGAACACTGGATGTTGGGATAGATTGCCACTTAGTGCTCTGGTTTTGCGATTTCCTGGAAAGAACTGGGATTTGAAGAACTCTTCTCTCCTTTGCTTTCAGACTCTGACAAAAGAAGGCTTTGACTCCATCTCCAGTAGTTCCAAAGAGCTCCTCATTTCAGCCTTGCGGGAACTTGAAAGTAGCACCAGCAGCTCCACTTCAAATAAGCACATCCACTTCGAGCATAACATGTCTCTCTTCCTCTGGTCCGAGAGTCCCAGCGACCTGCCTCCCGACGCTGCCTGGGTCAGCGTGTCAAACCGGGCTCAATTTCCGGGCAGTGGGCTCTCCATGAAAGCACAAGCCGTTAGCCCTTGTGTACAGAGCTTCTGTTCTGCCCTAGATTCGAAACTGAAGGTGAAACTGGAGGACCTCCTGGCTTACCTTCCCTCTGGCGACCCGTCACCCGCCAAGGACATCTCTCCCGCGCAAACCAGGAACTGTGCCTTTGACAGATACGCAGACGCGGGGACCGTGCAGGAGATGCTGCGGACGCACTCCACGGCCTGTGTCAGGCACATCACGGACTGCGTCCAGGCGGAACTGCAGCGCATCCAGCAGGCTATACAAGGGCAGCAGGACGCTCTCGACGGGCTCAAGCTACACTCGGTCCTTTTCATGGCCAGACTCTGCCAGTCACTGGGAGAACTGTGTCCCCACCTGAAGCAGTGCATCTTGGGAAAGTCAGGGAGCACTGAGAAACCAGCAAGGGATTCGAGGGCTCTGAAAAAACAGGGGAAGGGGAAAACTCAGGAGATAGTTCCCATGCAGGCCAAGTGGCAGGAAGTGAAGGAGCTCCTCCTACAGCAGAGCGTGATGGGCTACAGGGTCTGGAGCTCGGCGGTTGTGAAGGTGAGTGACACGTAAACGTATTCCTTCTGTGCCCGCCAGGCAGTCCCCATTTCTGTCCCCTTTTTGTCATAGTCCAGGCTGGCCAAGCTCAATAAGGCCTTTCAATAGTAAGGGAATAACAATTCTTATTTCACACAGTTATTTTCATTTATCTCTGCCAGATAGCTCAAATGTAAAAACTTTTCTATTCGTTTTAGCCTACATTTTATAGACAGAAACCCTGGAATTTTTTCCTTCCATCTGATGAGAATGAAAGACTTTCTCCCTGGACAAGGGTCTCTGTTTTCTGCTCTTCAACCTAAATGTCATCGTCTCCACTGGTTTCTTAAGAGGTGGCCCCTGACATCTGTAGGGTAGTTGGCAACGAAATCCCCGTTGCTGGCATCAGCAGTTAGAAGAAAAGTGAGGTGTGCCACTCGCCATCCCACACACAGCGCAAGCAGCAGAAGCTCGTCCCAAGATGACTCGAGTAGTTTGCAACAAACTCCACAAAGGATCTGAGTGGCCCATATGGATATTTGCTTTCTATTACCAGGTTTTGGCTCATGGATTCACCCAGTCATTACTTTTAGATGATGCTGGCTCAGTCCTGGCCACGGCCACCAGTTGGGATGAACTAGAAATCCAGGAGGAAGCAGAGTCTGGCAGCAGCGTCACGTCCAAGATCCGACTGCCTGTCCAGGTATGTAAGGGCCGCCACGAGGGGCCCGCCACTGGGAAGGGGAAAACCTGCTCTGTGGAAAGGACCGAGACTTGAGAAATAATCATTCAGCATACAGCTTCTGAGGAAGGGCTGCAAGTAAGACGTGTAACTTTCTACTCTGGGAGCAAAGAGGGCGTAGGGCCAAGTAAATAGGAGACTGTTCGAGGAGTCAGTTCATGAGTCTTGCCTTTTGCAGCACAGACTCTGTGCTAATTAGAGAACCACTCGCCCTAAAGTAGAAACAGCAATGGAAAACACGGTGCCAGGCCACCAAGGGAATGGCAGCAGCCGTCACTTGTATCTGTTCACTGGTCTCTGCTCGGAGAGGGGCCGACTGCGGGGGTCAAGGTCCTGGCGTATAAGCCTAGGTAGGGTAAATGAATCCACTCTTAGCCCGTCTCGCTGCATTGGGCCAAGTTGGCAACTGGACATTCCTTTGTTCTTTTAGCCGTCCTGGTATGTACAGTCCTTCCTGTTGAGCTTATGCCAGGAAATTAATCGGGTTGGAGGCCATGCCTTGCCCAAGGTGACACTGCAGGAGATGCTGAAAAGCTGTCTGGTTGAAGTAGTAGCTGCCTATGAGAAACTCTCAGAAGAAAAACAGGTGAAGGTAGGTGTGTGAATTTTTTCCCATTAAAAACAAAAACTGTAGCTTTTTCTTGGGTTTGGGCACGTCACACCCAGGATTCCAGGTGATAAGGACCACTTGCCCCGGGCTATCTAATCGGTAGTGGCTTCCAGCTCCTCGACTTCAATCACACCCATTCCCAAGGGTCAAGCTGGTCATCACTGAAAAGGCAGTTCCGTACCAGTGGCGAGGACGAAAGCCTGAAAGTTTTTTAAAAAGACCTGCTTTCCAAGCCCAGCACTGCCACGTGGTCACTGCAGGCTTTGGGCAGCTCATTAACCTGTTTCCTCAGGATGCAGCGGGTCACGTGCGCTGCTTGGGGGGTGGGGGGTAGTGTGAAGGCTCGGGAACAGTAGCAAAGCCCAGCACACCCGCGGTGGGAGCTCCTGTCGCCCAGCCCTCCTGCCTTACTGCGCTGCAGCCCTCTGCCTTTGGCGCGTCCTCCCATTGCATTACTGACATTTTTAAGACAGGACCAACTCCTGACTTGCGAAGGAGTTCATATTAAGTCTTCTCTCCTGAGTTTCCTCAAAAGGCCTCTCCTTCATTCATGCCAGGAGCTTTTTTCTTTTAAAATGACTGTCTACAGCACCTGAGACCTTTTTTTAAGGGCCGGGTCTCTTCCCGGCCATTAGGTTTTTAGTTTTAAGACCAGGTATCTAACGTAACTTATTTTTGTTATTGTTATGAGATTAAACTGGCCTTCTGAGTATAAAAAGCTTCTGAAATAACTAGCTGAAACGCAGCCAAACCCTGAAGCTGTTTATTCTCAGATAACAAGTCATCTCCCTTAATGGGTGGGGACGGGAAATTCATTTGCAGAAAGAAGGTGCATTTCCAATGACCCAGAATCGGGCACTGCAGCTGCTTTACGATCTGCGTTATCTCAACATCGTTCTGACGACCAAGGGTGAAGAGTTGAAGAGTGGCCGCAGCAAACAGGATCCCAGGTAGGTAGGCTCACCCTCCCGTGCATCTCTCCCAAACCTGCACAGCCCTTTTCTGGGAAGCCACTGGAGTTAGCCTCACGTTGCCCATTAGTTGTGTTTGTTTTCAACAGTAAGGGCTCATGTTACCAGCAAGAGAAAGAACGACCACCTGCTGGATAGATTCCACAGTCAAGTGTAGTACGGGGAATCTCATGCCTCTCTTCTGAGTCAGCCTACCAACTGTTGGGTGTCATTTGAACCTCCGGTACCCTCCCCAGAAACAACCTGGGGAAGTTGTGGACTGGACTTAGACATCCCATCTGGTGGAAACTCCTGAGGATCATTTAAGCTCAATGATCAGTGACAAGTGGGGCTAAGCCAGCAGTTAAGGAGAACAGACCCAGTTCCAGGGCCTGTCTAGCATTACAACACCCAAAGATTGGTTTCTGTCCTACAAAACGTGGAGAATGAGCCACTCGATCCTTTTTTCAGAGTTGAGAAAGTGGCTGACTACCTTGAAGCGCTCATTGACCCGTTTGACCTGGACGTTTTCACACCGCACCTCCACGGCAACCTCAACCGCCTGGTGCAGCGGACTTCTGTAAGCCGGGGAGAACACGCTCACCGTGAACGTGAACGCAGCGCCACGGGCTCAGATTACAGCACAGACCTGCCCAACACACAATGCTCCAGGACACAGTGGGGAGAGGGGCTAAGACACAGAGCTGGGTTGTTACAGGGGCCGAAAAGAGGATTAGATGAAACCTCAGGGCTGAGGCAACCCCGGGATGACCCCTTTAGTTGTGAATAAGGACTATTCAGGTTTTATCCAGGCCTCAGAGAGAGGAATACAAAGAGCCATTGGACTGGGAGATTCTGACCTGTGGGCAGTGATGAAAGTAATCTTGGAGCACGAACACACTCAAAAGAGCATTTCCCCAAAAGGATGGTTAGAAACAAAGTAGTGACTGATTACTGACAGAATTTCCTTTTAAGCGGACAGTACCAACACCCAGCCTGTTACTGTGCCCCGTCTCTCGTCTGGCAGGTTCTCTTTGGATTGGTGACGGCTACAGAGAATCACTTCACCCCCAGAAGCAGTACGTTCAGCTCCCAGGAAGCCCATAACGTACTGCCACTAGCATCGAGTCAGATCAGGTAATGATTCTGAGTGGTTCCTGCTGGGGCCCCAAAGCTTCCTGGTCCTTCTACTGAAATGCCCTCATCTTGTCTTGGAGGTTTGGACTTCTTCCACTGAGCATGACGAGCCCTCGAAAGGCCAAATCAGCCGGCAGAAGCATCGAAACCAGAGCCCAGGTTAGTGCGCAGACGAGATGTTCACCCCCATCGATCCTGCCCCGTCTCCCACCAAACCACCCCTTTCGATAACCAATAAAGAACCAGATGACAGGATGCACTAGTGCTGCTTTTAATGGCGGCGCAATACAGAAGTACACGGTGTTACTCGCTTGAGCTAATAGAGGTTTTAAGAGATGCCCACTGACACTATCAAGTAGCCTCATGATAGAAATGTATCTCAGGCTGCCAAGGCTGTAGCAGATATGCAGGACGGGATGGAGAACACTGCTTGTGTTTAATAGGGTAAGAGAGTTAACTGCTAACCCTGCACTACGACTGTACTTACTTGGAAAAACAATTGCTTTGTTCCAGTGATGGTTTCACCTCTCATTTCTTTTAGTCGGGTGGGAAATACAAGGAAATGTGCTTTCTCAAGTTTACATGTTCTTGTTAACACACGTTTTGTTTCAGTAGGCTGCCATCCGTTAAGCCTGCGGGAGTCCTCCTGGGTATTTCTGAAGTGTGTTGTGTACGCATGTGTCTGAGAGCTCCAACAGCTTGCCTCCTTCCAGCATTTAATCCTTGTTTGCTTTCTGATTAGACAAAATATTCGCCAGGTATCCTTTCCATATTCCCTGCCATCAAACCCAGTAAGATCCAAAATCCTCCGTCAAACATCTGGTTTTAAAACTTGGGAGATGGTAGTGGAAAAAAAAAAAAAGTTTTTGCACAAGCCTCCCACTCTGTAAGCCCAGGCCTGTGCTGTACCTTTCCCTCACAACTCTCCGTTTCTGCTTCAAGTAACTGACCTTTCAGCTCTACCCGCATGAGAGGAACAAACCATGGAGAGAAGGTACACGTTTACCCTCTTCCTACAGTCCTCAGCTTCAGATTTTACTTCCGTCACGTACTAAAATCTCGTTCTGCCCGTGTCCTTTCCCAATCTGGTCTAAGAGCAGAGTGCCCTTCTAGAGCTGTCCGTGCTTCTCAGATCTGCTGTGTGTGCCGTGTGGACCCCAAGCGGAGTGGAGGGCGAGCAGGCCGGGGGTCCAGTAGACGCTAAGGCACTTTCCTCTACGTACAGCGGCAGGCTGCTGTCCCCCCGGCACTCTCCCGAGCAGATGACCCGACGCACGCCGGCTCCTTGTTCAGACAGCTTGTCACCGAGGAGGAAGACTCGTCTGCGCCCTCACTGTTCAAACTAGGGTGGCTCTCTAGTATGACCAAGTGACACGGGACAATCCGTCTCTCTAAATAAATACTCCTGCATTATTTCTTCTAGAAGTGCCTCTGCTCATTCGTTTCTAAGCCACACCAGTCTTTCCAGTTGCCGTGGTGGGATGGGGCCCCCTGGTTCCCATTGGGGGTTACCTTAAGCATGAAGTGAATCCTTGTCCAATAGTTGCACAACACTTGTGACTTCAGACACCAGCTCAGAGAGCTTACACTGTGTCAGCCTTCACCAGCGCCTTAATTCTCGACACTACAAGGCGGAATTATCAGAGAGCACACACAGGCTGCTGCTGGACAAGTCTGTGAATAAGACAAAGTCATTTACCTATTCCTTGACTGTCCGAACTGAGCAGTGTTTTCTAAGTCTGAGATGTAGGCTCTGGAGGAATAACGGTAACAAGTTTATCTGGGGATCCAAGGGTCTGAGAGACCTTCTCTCTGGAAATACAAATATATAACAGAGAGAGGACGGTTATCAGGGCGGGTGCTGACTTTATCATACAGTCTGACTGCAATCTGGTGGTTCTCCTGTCACAGAGGACAGAGTACTTTCAACAGGACACCTACATACTAAGAGGTAGTATGGCAATTTCAGTGCAAGACTGAATCAAGCTTTCTATGTTTTGGAAAAAAACTTAGGTTTTTTCATGGAAAGTAGATACTCTTTACTAGTTTATTGAATTTAAAAAATTGAAGATCCCGCAAAATGAAAAGGCCTTTTTACAGAAAGTAGAATTTCTAAGTGACAGATCTGGAAACCAGTCTGACTTGGACAAACTATGGATTCAACACGCAGATGAGAGTTCCTCCTACTGTTGACTTGCCCTGGATTTCATACCCACCCTCAAAAGAATCCTATAAAAAACTGCTTCAAAGCCCCTTTGAAATCGCAATAGTGCAGCAAAACCACAAGTAAACAACGGCCTGTTAACCTGTTATTTCAAATATAGACTGAAAAGCCAACAGGCATCTTTTTGTGCAATTTTTTTTAAAACATCGTTAAGTTGAAATATCAAATCTGCGCAGCGCGGTCCCTTCACAGAAGGCAAGAAAGTGCCGGCACATCATGTGGGAGGCCGTCCTCGGTGCTGCAGGCTGTGAAAGTGGGCCTCCTTCAGGGTCTGGTTGATGTGGAAGTACGGGCTTTGGCACAGCGCGGACGGCACGGGCGCGGGCTGCGGGCCGTGGGGGCTGGACCGGGCGGTGGGGTGGCTTGAGCCGCTCTCCGGCGCGCTGGCCCGGTCCGGGCTGTTGATGCTGCTGCTGCTGCCGCTGCTCCCGCCACTGTCACTGCTTGAAGACTGGAACGGGGGGAAAAGACACGGCATCACAGTTAGGCTGTTCAGGGTCTTAGAAGCTTAATGGGCGTTAACCTCAAATACCCTCTTGAGGACTGTTTTCCTACTCAGTTTGAGGAGGATCAGCATGAGAACACACACTGGGCTTTAGAGTTTACAAAGCATTTTCACTAAGATACTTCATTCTGTCCTCACACCTACCCGCGAAGTCAAGTGGGGTGATGACCCAACACACCCCCCCCCCCCAGGAAGAGGCAGGGTCCCGGACTCCAGCGTGGGCCCTCCGACCACAAATCCCTTCCACTACATCTTAATTCCTTTACGCATCTTCCCTGCGTGCTTTTACCACGCGTTCCTATCATTTCCACTAATCACAGAAGGGAGTTCTCAGCCTCCAAAGGGAAGCATCAGTCTTTGGTACAGGGTATGAAACAGGTGCCCTCGTAACAAGTAAGGTGGCTTCTGGGCACAAGTGAAAATTTTGACAACTTTGTGGTTATCATCTCATGGGCACAAAACCGTACCCTCTGAAGGCAGAACACATAGCCTGAAAGACTTTTTTTTTAACTGCAGTATAGTTGCCGTACAATACAAGTTACAGGCGTGCAATATGCTGATTCACGATTTCTAAAGGTTATATACCTCATTTATAGTTATTATAAAATATTCGCTCTACTCCCTGTGTTGTAGCTTTATTTTATACCTAGTAGTTTGTACTGTCCTGAAAGACTTGAATATACTTCTTGTAGAGTTACATTAGCATTTCTGCAGTTCGCTATGTGTACGCATGTGCACACGTGCCCAACTTTCTGTTTAATGCCCCGAATGTCACTTGGTGTCTTAGTCATCTTGAAGAGGCTACTCAGAGTGCCCTGGTAAGAGTCACTCTCAGAAATCTCCTTCCTTCCGATGCGAGGATCTTCAAAGGGAAGGCAATGTAAGGATGGATCCTTTTCCGAATTACAGTCTTTGGCTATGTCTAATAAGTGGCAGCCCCAAAAGCTTGATTAACAGCGCACCTCTCTGTTTACAACTCAGCACAATGTTGTGCTGGAAGGAACCAATGCGTGAGACATTTAGAATTCTAGAGGTTAATGAGCTGGTGTATAACTTTTTACGATTTTACCCTTTGATACTTCTAAATTTATATTCGTTTATACAAAAACACTGGTTTTGAAATGCCTGCTTACGACCGTGTGAAATCTACATGTAAGGGAAAAGACTGCCAAGAAGCAGGTCATAGTAGTTAGGTCAAAACGGAGGGGTTATAGTTAGTGATTTTTTCTACCCTTTACTGCAACTTTTTGCAATGTGGTTATTATCTATTTTCATTATAAAAGTAAATGTATAAATAAAATGTTGTTTCTACATAGATACTTTAAAAATGATTCTTAAAATACTAGTTCTATCCATTTTTTTGATCAAAAGTTATACCTAACAATATGTACATAAACAATACGTACATAAATAAACTTATCTAAAATGGCAAAGAAAGCAATGTTCACGAAAGGCATCCAGTCTTAACACTTAACCAAGAATTATCATGGTCCATAGGTCATCTGGAGGCACTTACACTTAACAGGTCACTTAGCCCACTGCCCCCAGGTAGCAGGAGACAACCTATCTATCTTCTTAAAAAAAAAACTGATGAAAGCATGATAATGGGCTGAATAAGGTCAGGTGGCAGGGTTAACAGCAGCAGCGATTACATTTACTTAAAGACTTAAGTGAAAGCCAATTCAAAACAATTCAAAACAAAAGCTGTGTTCCATAAAAGCCTCCCCTAACCTAGCACAGAATCAGCTAGAACTGCCACTGGCACAGCCGGCAAGGCCGCTACTCGGTGACAAGCAGGTCACCACACTGGGTAGGAGGCCCACAGCACAGAGCACTCTGTCTCCTCTCAGTCTGTTTTCTTTCCTGTTTCTCGTTACAGGTACTGTCTGAAAATTAAGGCAAGAACTAGAATCAGTTTCTAGTAAGTCAAGTTTCCGTCTCAAATTATATTTACTTCACACTGTAACAGCAAAGGTGACACTATTCTGAGAAAAGATAAAAATTCTTTAAAATAAACAGGTTAAAAAAGATTGCTGTACAATAACTGTTAAAAAGGAGAGAGAGGGAGACAAATACACCTGCAATTTCTAGTCCATTTTAAGTATCTTGTAACTCAGATTTTTAAAGACACGTATAAAACTGTTTAGTGTGGCCCTGTTATAATAGCTAAAAATGGGAAACAACCTAAATGTCTAAAAATAGGGAAACTGCAACTTCCCTAGTGGCGCAGTGGTTAAGAATCCACCTGCCAATGCAGGGGACACGGGTTCGAGCCCTGGTGTGGGAAGATCCCACATGCCGCGGAGCAACTAAGCCCATGCACCACAACCTCTGAGCCTGCGCTCTAGAGCCCGCGAGCCACAACTACTGAGCCCGCGTGCTGCAACTACTGAGGCCTGCGTGCCTAGAGCCCATGCTCCGCAACAAGAGAAACCACCGCAGTGAGAAGCCCGCGCACCACAACGAAGAGTAGCCCCCGCTCGCAGCAACTAGAGAAAGCCCGCGCACAGCAACTAAGACCCAACACAGCCAAAAGTAAAATAAAATAAATAAATGTATTTTTAAAAATAATAAAATAAAAATAGGGAAACTGGTTAAACTATGGTATATGTATATAAAGTGTAATACAGGAATTATAATCCATAACGATGAAATTCTATTCTGCTGGTAACAGTGAGGATAAGAGAGGTACATACACCAAGGTAGAAAGAGATCTTTAACATCTTTTTTATAGGTTACAAAACAACGTATAGTAGGTCCACTGGTTTTTAAAGTGTTTTCTTTAATGTATACATATATGTACACCAAAAATATTCTGGAAGGATATACATGCCAAAATATTTAGAATTTGGACCTCCTACTTTTAAAAAAAACTTTATTTTCTATAGCTTCTACGAAAAATACTTCTTCTGAGGGCAAAATACAGTCATGAGTAAGAGAACTAAAGAGTGCTACTACAAAAGAGAGTAAGGTCTCCAGTCACTCGTAGCTTCAAGACTGAGACTTAAAGAAAACACTGACACTGTCAGTAAGATTTTAGGAAGGCTGTTTGCCTCCCGTGACAGCTTAAGAACCCCTAAACTGCGTCAGCTGACTGTAGCAGACAGCAGGCCGATGATGCTCTTAGACTAAGAAGAGAGAACCTATACGGAACCTGGGAATCTGGGTGAGCGCACTTTACACGTTATCTTAATACACATAAAACATTACACCCTACTGTCATTAAAGGTAAGAACAATACATCTCTTTCAAAGGTGCACTGGTTCCTATTTTCACCCCACTCAGATGGCTCTTGGCATTATCGAGGGGCTTTAGGGAATATCTCACCATCTACGGATGGCCAAGCAGCAACCAGCAGAATAAAAGCAAGCAGTGCAACGTGCTAAGGGTGACTGTTCTGTGAAACTTCTCTTGTGATGCACAAGTATATTTGGTACGTACTGGGTCACAAAATATGGCATTTCTGTGGGACCGGGTCAAAAAGTTTGAAAGTTACTGAAATGGGTCTTAACGCTGTCAGCCATCAAAGTGGTCTAACTTTGTAGGATAAAGGAAAGACCATTATTTCCTTTTAACCCTAAAAGCATAAAACCAAATTTTAAGTCTCTATCAGAGCCTTAAGATGTATGAAGAAGTAAATCGTTTTGTCTTATAAAACCAAAAAACTCGAGACGGAAAAAATTGTATTTCCCCTGCTTAGTGGAGCCTCTCTGTATCAGACTGTTTGGGGGGCAGAGATGAAGAGAAGGGAGAAGTATTAGAAAGAGCTTTCAGGAGTCTTGAGAGAAGGTAGAGCAGATAAAGGCAGAAGAACGCGCACTGCCTGTAGCAGAAGGAATACACATAAATCATGGAGCAGAGGGCGGACAAGCTGAAGTTCATCTTAGTCCCAAGGGGTCAAATCATACAGAGCTCCTGACCCCTCAGCTAGGCCTGCCCTGAATTTTATTTTCCCAGGGTGTGAAGTCAGTTTAAGAGAGAGCCCATTTATACCCATGGTAGAAACAAAATAGCTCTAAAGACACTTTCTACTAATAACCTTTAGGAAGTCCCCCAGGTGGGATTGTTACTGAGTCTGCTTCATAAAAAGAAAGCCAGAGTATATGTGTACACTTATTACCTAGAGCTGAATGCTTTCTGTTAGTTAGAAAAGCAGATCAACAGCGTATTTTATTTTCTTTCAAGCCCCAGCTTCCCCTCACATCCATCTCCCCATCCAGTGGTGCTTTTAAATTTACATGAGCCTCAAATGAAAAAAGAAATCTTGCTCGTTGTATTACACAGTCCATCCCTGGAGTCAGAATGAAGTTCACCCTAAGGCCACTGCAGAATCTGAATTAAGTGCAAGGGATGATCCTAGCCAAGTCTATCAGAGCTTCTAATGTAAAACTCTGTGCTTCCAAAGCGCCCAGTGATTTAAGAGAGCTCCAGGTCTGCTAATACCAGTGAGACCATAAGACTCCAAATGCAGTCAGTGGGCTAATTAAAACCACTTTCTAAATGTGCAAGGGAAGAAAACACAGGTGGTCACTTTTCTGTGTCAATGAGTAAATGGCATATCCTTACAAGATAAAATTGGACCACATCATCTGTTTGAAGTTTCTGCCTAAAAACATGTATGTATTCTCATTACTAAACAGATAACATTCAGGTTCAATATGAAACTGCTTGGGGTGGCTTTTCTTGCTGTGAGTTGATGCAACATATTACAAATATTTCAAGGACTTGAACTGTGAGCAAAGTTTCTAAAGACGGACACTACAAATCGGGTTAACTTTTGAAAGGACTGTTCCTGCATTTGAACGGACCTTTTGAGAAGTTAATTTCAGAGTTAATTTGCTACAGGGTTTTAAACACACAACCTTAACACCTTACCCCAGAATCTGCCAAAACAGTTTTGTCTGTTAGGCTGGTCCTACTACTAGGACAGATTAATGATGAGAATGAACAAAAACAAAGAGTGTTAAAATACCTTCTGTAAAAATTATGCAAAATATCCCCAGGGTCATCTAAATTCAGTGCTTTAAAAAAAAAAATCACCTAACATACTGCCAATTCTTATCAGTTAAAACAAATGGATTTATAGAATCCTAATTTTAATGATACATGGCTTCCCCTGGTTCTGTAATATTTTTATCTGTCATGCCTCTACACACCAACTAAGAATACCCTTGGGATTTTAGAGTTATGCCATCAAAGATTTTCCCTTCTAGTAGAAACAAGAAAAAAGACAGAGGCTGTTCCAATTAAGCCACCTCTGTTTTACTTCCACATCTTCTCGCTCTCTACTTGCTGTTACTTCGTAGTGATCTAAAAAATCAAAACGGTCTTGGTAAGTTAAAGGTATTTTTAAAAAGTTGGGGTCTTTGTATTTGAAAAAGGTACTGCTTTTGTTCACTCAGGTAACAGTACTTCTTGTAAGGCATATACCTGCATACCAGAAGCCAGATTTACTGGAAGTGTCTAATGTAATTTGTAGATATTCAAGCTCAAAATAAAGAGCATTATTCCTACAAGTGAAGCTACAATTCAAACCAAAACGGCCAGCCTAAGAAAATGGATTTAAATAAGTTAAATCTAGCTAGTTTTTACCCATCCAATAACTGTCTGAGGTCAGGGAATGGAGCTACCTTTGTAAAGGACCCAACAGGAAGATGCAGAGTGACAAATCACTTCACTCCTTGCTCACCAGAGAGAAAAACGAACCTGCCTTAGACATTAACTACCAGGAATCATCTAGAATGCCTTTCAAAAAACTTTTTTATTCCTATACCTGTAAATTATATCTCAATTTAAAAACCAGTATCCTAAAGCTCACAAGGCATTAAACCTAAGTCACTGGAGTTAAAATTCAAGATCTTCAATGCAAACACAGATTCGAGTTATGAAAAAAACCACTATACCCCAATTTCCTTACTTTTTGTAGCTAGAAATCTAAAACTGCTTTCCAGCTAATACCATGTCATAGCATTTACTCAGAAAAATATTTTCCAGCTAAAAGATAGAGGGAGGAAAATTATTCTTCTCTGTTCCTATGATTCAAGAGAAGTCTAGAACCTAGTGGCCCTGGGTATATGTAGCAAAGTCCCTCAGAGCTTCCGATCTGTCTTCTGGGAGGCGGCACACACCGTGGGCAGGAGCCCGTAGCTCACACTCGGACTCTGGGGCTCCCCAGTCTGCCTCTCACCAGCTATGTATCTTTGGGCAAGGGACTTTATTGTTCTGTGCCCCAATTTTTCCATCTGAAAAGTAGAGATCATAATAACCACCAAACTGACAGGAAGAAAATGTACAAAGTTTCTCTTTACATAACTCCTCTGGCAAGTCGGTTCACATTCTTCAGTTCACATTCTTCAGCTTCCTAGAATCTAGGAAAAAGAGGCCCATACTATCTCCATTTTACAGATACACATGACTTACTTGTGGCACAGTTGGAAACAATTCAAACACCTCGTGTCTTATTTCCCAGTACTTGCCAATGTTATCACATTTAGGAGAAAAAGGTGAGTTCTGGAAATTAATTATAAATAACAGTTTTAAATCTCTCTTACAATGAAAATAAACTTCCAAATGAAAGTTCTTTATGTTACAAGAAAAAAATTCTAAACTTAAGTATCTCAAGAAAGACATAGGAGGGGCTTCCCTGGTGGCGCAGTGGTTAAGAATCCGCCTGCCAATGCAGGGGACATGGGTTTGAGCCCTGGTCCGGGAAGATCCCACATGCCGTGGAGCAACTAAGCCCGTGCGCCACAACTATTGAGCCTGCGCTCTACAGCCCGCGAGCCACAACTACCGAGCTTACGTGCTGCAACTACTGAGGCCCACGCGCCTAGATCCCGTGCTCCGCAACAAGACAAGCCTCTGCAATGAGAAGCCTGCACACCACGACGAAGAGTGGCCCTCGCTCACGACAACTAGAGAAAGCCCACGTGCAGCAACGAAGACCCAACACAGCCAAAATTAAGTAAATAAATAAATTTTTTAAAAATAATAATAAAATAAAGACACAGGAAATGGCTCCTCTTAACTTAGTCTCTTAAGGAAACTTACCCCGTTGGCCCTACCTTAGAATTAAAAGATACCGTTTTCATTAACAATACACTTTGTCATGTAAATTAATAAAATTAAGAATCCACTAGTAATGACGTGTTTTATTATTTCCCCCTTTATACACAATTGTCAACAAGCAGCCAAATGTCCCTAAACTGGATATTTTTATGCTATAAACATAATGATCTACTCCAGTGGTCACGATTCAATTATTCAGTACTTAACTTTCCATTTTAAAGTTTTCCCCTGCCTTTTGCTGCTCTAGTTCTCCCTGGGTTCACTCAGACTCATTACTCGAGGGGAGGGGGAGGGAGAAATTGGGAGACTGGGGTTGACATAAACACACTACTATATATAAAAGGGATAACTAATAAGAATCTACTGTATAGCACAGGGAACTATACTCAATACTCTAATGACCTACATGGGAACAGAATTTTTAAGAAGTGGATATATGTGTATGTACAACTGAATCACTTTGCTGTATAGCAGAAACTAACACAACATTGTAAATGAACTATACTCCAATAAAAATTAAAAAAAAAAAAAAAAGACTCATTACTCGACAGCACCAGATGCCGGTAAATGTGCTGAAACGGAGGGTCGGAGGGTCGTGACCGCCTGTGAGGGATCTAATGGTGAGTTCAGATTACCGTGACAGGTAAAAAGTACCTGTATTGACTGTTACTTATTACAAGGGCAATCCAGTCCATCCTTCAGACTAATGATTACAGAGTGGTTTAACCACTGAATTTCTTTGGACAAGTAAGAACCAGACACGTGAACCCACAGGTTGAATAACAATACACCATTTTCTTCTGTGAGAAGAAGAAAGGTATTAGGGAGTGAAGGTCATTCTCTACAAACAGCAATTAAAACAAACCAAAACAGTAATACTAAGGAGTATTACTCAAAATAAGAGATCAGAAATGTTTGATTTTTTAAAAAATGACAATTTATACTCCTGTTCTCAAACATCAAAATTGTAGATATAGGGAAAAAAGATCAATACAAAAAAGATCTACTGTACCTTTGAACTAATGCAAACATCATATAGCAGGACTGACATACAGACACAAGTAAAGAAATATTCAGGGGCTTCCCTGGTGGCGCAGTGGTTGAGAGTCCGCCTGCCGATGCAGGGTACACGGGTTCATGCCCCAGTCCAGGAAGATCCCACATGCCGTGGAGCGGCTGGGCCCGTGAGCCATGGCCACTGAGCCTGCGCTCCGCAACGGGAGAGACCACAACAGTGAGAGGCCCGCGTACCGCAAAAAAAAAAAAAAAAAGAAATATTCAGGGTGATACCGTGAAAGTAATCACCGCATACTCTTTTTAATGAATAGTCTTATAACTCAAAAGAATAATGGAGACTCAATTCTGTTAGTTTTATCATTAGATGTTCATGGCAGCCTCTAATCTTTGGTTTTCTTCCAAAGAAAAAAGAGATTCCCTAGTTTAACCAAAAGCTCAATTACTTTTCTGTTAATCTTAAGGGAGAAAAAAAAAAAACAAAGAAAAAAAAAGGTGATAGGAAGATTTAAAAGGGAGGATAAAAGCTATAGAAATTTAAGTCTCCATGTAAAAGGATCTAGTCTGCACCGGTGCATCAACTGCTACATGACAGTTACTGATTTTTTTTCTCCCTGAGGGAATTACTTTGGATGTCTGGTAAAGACTGGATATAGGTCAAATCCTATTACTGAGAACTAATTAAAATACAAATTACTTTGGCTGTGGAAGAACTGTGATCTATGGAATTCTGCTTTAAGTGATGAGACTAGGGCTTAGGAATCTTTGCCACTGAGGAGTTTCTCTCTTAGGGTGACAACTGTTGAGGGTCAAGTCTTTAGGTGCGTAATTTAATAGCAGCATCCCTTCAGTGTCAGCTTCCTTGCCCCACTGCAGACCAGGTGCTCAAGTGCACCGGAGGCATACTGCAGCGCCCAGGAAGCCAAAGCTCAAACCGAAGTTTGAACTTTCCCCTTTCCCCTCTCCCCCACTCCACTCTGCTTCCCACAGGTGCTCTTTTCAGAACAACATAATGAAAACATAAACACAATTAAAAATAGGACTTCGCATACACATACATTATATATTCCGAATGCTTGTACGGTTTCTCTTAAAAACATGGGAAGCTTATCTTTAAGAGACATGGAAGCAGCAAAATATACTTGTCTTAAGGACAATTAATGTTTAGAAATGATTAGACAATAAGCTGGCTTCTGTATTCTGTACCGCAAAAAAAAAAAAAAAAAGGCCATGACTCAAAAAAAAAGAGGTTAAAAACACTGCAATCAAATAAGATCACTTTTCTTTATACAAAAAAATTTTAATTACATGGAAGTAACTGGGTTATTTAGCTCAAGCAATGAAAACAGCAGATACTCTGGACCACACTTCCTACCTCTGTGTCCCAGGAATCGTGAAAGACAGGGTTCCTGCTACTCCTTTTGGTCTGTGGGGGGAGATGGTGGTCTTCTTCACTGCCATTCCTTCTCCTTTTCCTGAAATTAAATCACAAGGAGGAAAAAAAAAAAAAAATCAACAACTGACCTTCTGGACACTTCAAACTGTAAACCATGACAACATATAAATTTGCCCTCTCGCCTAAAAAAAGATAAATCATCACATGATATCCCAATAGGTAAAAAAAAGTTAGAAGTACACCGTCGCCAGGCACGAAGAACAAAAATATAAAAGAGCAGCAGTATGGTCGAGCTTAAATTAGTAAAACTCATTTCTAAAAAAAAAGCTTGACAATTTGAAATGCCTGCTGGGAACAAATAAGATCAGGAAGACATTAAGGACTAAGCTCTCAAACGCCACCTAATTAATGTGATCTTTTCCTACATCTCCTGAAGCTACGATTCCAAGTTACCTAATTTAACTCCTGTCCGTATGACAACATCTAAGACAGGAGTGACTGCCTTTGCCTATTTACACCTAAAATCCTTATAAAAATGGTGCTACACAGGAAGAGCATGAGAGGTTCTGGTCGCCTCTAATCTTTCATTTTCTTTCAGCCCTGAGTTTTCCCCAATTATCACATTAACACGAAACCTCTCTGCCCACTAACATATTAAATTACTTTTCTGGACAATCACTGGAAAGGCTGCTCTTGGACACGTTAACTTGATTATTCCGGCCACACCACCTGGTATTACGAGAAGTTACTTCACCAGGTTGTTACTGTGCGATTGTAGCACCAGCCACTTAAAATGTCCAGGTTTCAAGAAAAATCACACATATTTCTCAGTCAAGTGTTTTGAGATGTACAAGAAAGACAAAATTTGTATGTTTTCTATGCAAGAATCAAGTGCTATCAGGACTTCCAAACCCCAGTTAGAAATCAGAAATAAATTAAAGGAGGTATAATTTTAAGTCAAATTACATGGAACTGTGCTGTCCAATACAGTAGCCACGAGATATATTTGTTAATTTAAATTAATTAAGATTAAATAAAATTTGAAACCCAGTTCCTCGATCACGCTGGCTACACTTTCAGCGCTCAGTGGCTACCCATAGCTAGTGGCGACTGTATGGGACCGCACAGATATAGGATGTTCCTACCACTGTAGAAAGTTCTACTGGGCAGTGCTGGCTAGAGGCCAATTTATACAAAGCAGCACAATCTATTATAATGAAATCTCTTCAGGGTTCAAGTTTCTATAGCTAGAGGGTAAAAGAGCTTTTTGGAAAGTACTGAATTTGAACATACAGTACCTTCTATACAGTTATACTTTCTATGTGAGTAGGGTGGCTTACTGTGGTAGGCCCTTAACCCTAAGGCTCTGAGTTGAGGTCTGGACATCGGAGAAAATTTAAGTTATCACCCCAAGCTCAATCCTCTGTACTTGTGAATACATCTAACATTATTAATGAACGAGTATGGATAGTTTAGGCTTGGAGTGATAAATAATGGGTGTGCGGTTCTGATAAAGCATTAACCAACCTGCAGAGGGCTACACCATTTACCTCATTCTAAGACTCAGTTGTTTATAAAATAAGATCTCCTTATCTTTCTCTTAGGGGATTAGATCTCATCCTGAAGTACTGGAGGTTAAAAACTAGGTAAATATCAGGTTTGAATCATCATTAAATGGATGTGCTACTTGAACCAAGAAATTGCTACGTTCGTTCTAATATGACCACTTACAAAGCACACTGCCTGATGGAAGGCCAGCTGACGCGCAAAGAGAAACTCCTCAAATGACAGCGTGTTGGTCCCCAAACTCCTCCTTTATCAGTCTGCCAACAGCTGATTGTGCCTGGGCTGCAGAGTCACTCTAACCAAACTCCTGAGCCTGACCAAATCTTGCCAATTTCCTCTTTTATAATGGGGGATAAGATACATCTTTCTAGCGACAAGACTATGAATGTCAAGAGGATAGGCTGGTTTTGAAGATTTCAATTAATCTCTGGGAAAGTCTCATGAAATATCCCTGCCTCAGAATCAGTTGATTTCTCCAGGTGCCAGAATCATCTCTTCGGCCCCCTGGGAGTCCTCTTCTTCGCGCGGCACTAGATTGAGGAGGAGCCTTACCTCTTCTTCATTCTCCTTTTCCTAAGCTCTTTGCAGATTTCATCCTTGAAACATTTCTCTTTCAACAACATCATTAATAATTGTCAAAACTACAGCTTCATGCTTAACCCCATCCACACAATCAGTCAGATTGTAACTTTTAACATTAATGCCATAGACCAGGTTATAGCTTGAGCAGCCACCCTATAACTGATTACATTCTCCCTAGCCATCTAGTTACAGATTATTGTTTACCACCTGTTACTTCTAAGGATGGCAGAAATACATCACTTTTCCTCATTTCGTTTCTCTCCAATCTTCCTGTCATCTCCTAGAGATCAAGCATAGAAGAAATCCTAGAGTACGGAGACTAGTGGTTTTCAATTTTTTTTAAAAAAAGTAACAGAACTCTTTCGTCCTACCAAAAAAAAAATCCCTCTATTTCCATAAGAGATAAAGGATCTGTTTTAAAGTAGAAGCCTCCCTCCCACAAACCTACCCCTCTTGCAGTTTGAAAAACCACCGTCTTAGACCAACCCTTCATCTTAAAGCTGAGGAAACAGATCCAGAGACCAGAACTGACTTGGAGATGCTAAGACAGCTGGAGCTGGTCCATCATACTCCACGACACACCGGTGCAGAGAAACCCCTGCCAAATCAAATGACTTCTTTTATAGTAAAGAAGTTACCATGTTGAGATTGTGTGAACTAGACAAAAAGAATCTGTTACTAGTATAAACACACTCAGATTACCCGTGTATAGCACAGAATAAAAGAAATATTTTGCTAAGAAATATTTCGACTTTTTCAGATATGTGAGACATCCCAAGGGACTACTGGAAGTACGAACTGGGTTTGGGAAGGAAAAAAATGGCAGTTAGATCAGGCTTACTGTACCTAAGCATCCTGTGACTAATTCCAGTAGCAAGGTGGTACACCTGGCCCCTAATTTCAAATTTAGTCCACTCTTCTTTAATATACAAATAGAGGCTTTATGCCCCACTCACTGCATGACCCAAGTCAATATGCAGAAGTTTGGAGAACCTAGATTTTCGCTATTGGCCCAAATAACTTCAGGGTGCTTATGAGAATCTCATTGCCATGAATTTACCATGCTCCAGAGTAGGGTCCTTGTGGAAAGACTGTTAATTACATTCAAAGCCAATGGAAACACAGAAAGACAAGAAAAGATCCAGCATAATCTACCAAGGCAATCCTATCTTATTCACTTAAGGCTTACTGAGATTTTACAGAATAAAGGAAAAGAGCAGTGAACCTAGAAAGACCCACTGAGCTCTCTAAATCTCTTTCCTCATCACAAATATGGAAGACTGAACTTGCTGATCTACAGTTTTCAGTTCAAACTCCAGGATGAGGGAATTTTCTAATTTCGAATAAAGCCGATCCTCTTCATTCTGGGGTACAATCCCAACTTTCTCCTCCCCACCTGTTTACAGGGGGAAATAAGGGGAAAAAAAGAAAAAGAAAACTCGCAGCTTGGTCTGGACTGTCCTCCGTCCGGCTCAAGGAATCATAACACCCCCTAAATTAAGACCCGGGCCTAGGCTCGGAGAAAAAGTAGTGCATCACGATATAATCCTACCTCCCGCCTTCCGAGTCAAACGGCTCCGCATCCAAACAGTTTAGAATCCTGCCTGTTCTTAATGCTACAGCCGAGAAAGAATCCACAAGCCACTTTAGGTCCTCGGCCCTTCTGTGTTCACAACCGCCCAGGACACAAGTTCTTCGGTCTAACCTAACCCTTTCCTGCTGCGGAGTTAAGCCCAAGCCTTCTTTCTGACCTTGGGGAGACCAGCTCCCCGCCCCGTCCTCTCACAGACGCCCTAGGGGCTCCTCTCGAAGATCAGACATTCCTCCCATCCCCCTACCCTCCTAAATTTAGGACAGGGAAGCTTTAGGGCCATCGTCTCTCTTCCGGGACCGATCAGACTTCCTTCCAAATAGGGAAAGATGGGGGGAAAAGATGGGGTCGAGAGAAACCTGGGCCTTGGGGAGTCACTCCTTCGGCGCCCCCAGGGACCAGGTACCCGATCACCCGTGCATCCCGCTCCCCTCCTCCCCCGGACTGCAAAGCACCCAGATGGAGACCTGCCGGGCCCACGCTTGCTCGGACCCCGCGTCACGCGCCCCCTCGGCTCCAACCGCCAAGACACAGCAACCGGCGAGGGGCTGGAAAGGAAGAGGGTCCCCTGCGGTCTCACCTGGGGCGGAGGCGCTCGCTCATGTTAGCTGATGGAGGCGAGCGACGCGGCGCCACTCCGCGAAGAGAGAAAACAGAGGGTGTTGTGTTCCGGCGGCCGCCACGCCCACACCCTCGGGCCTTGGCTCTCACCGCGGCTCCGGTGGAAGCGGCCGGCGATGAGTACCCCTCTGTGGGACCCGTACCACCTCTACTTCCGGCGTCTGATCCGCGCCCCCCCATGTCGCAGCCGCCGTGGTACCGCCCACCCGCGGCTGCGCAGTGGTGCGACCCCGGCCGCGCCGACCGGTAACCCCGCCCACAGGAAAAGGCGGGCTCGGAGCAACCAGGAGCTTCTGGGAGAGAGGACCTCGTTAGAGGTCGCCGGAGCTTTCGCCTGTTCGCAGCCGAGCGGGGATACCTTAAGAGTCAAGCCAGGTTTAAATTAAATTAAACTATATCAGAATAATATGATACAAGTATTTGAGTTAAATCCCTGTGAGGTCACAATTTTTTTTAAATAGCTGAGAAGCATCAGGCAGTGGTGCGGACGGCCTGCCCCGGGTCCCAGGACTGAGAGTTGGGAAGCGGCGCGTGGGCTGCGCTGGGGGTGGGGGGGGGGGTGCTGGGGGCCTGGCGCGGGGCTTCGTGGTCTTATCTGTCTTGCGAGGTGAGGCGCTGCCGTGGGGGCAGTTTCGCGGGCGGGGATGTTTCCTAGGGCCTCCGCCGTAGGTCTGGGGACGAATGTGGCGACAAGAGGAGAGTGGGGGGAGGGCTTCCTGAAGCCGAAGGTTCCGCCCCCTTAGGCGTCCCAGCGGCTCCGGCGCCTGGGGCTGGGGGGCTGGGGGGCTGCGGGGAGGCCCCAACCAGGAAGCAGCAGGACTGCTTTCCTGAAAACGTTACGGGCAGGGGGGTACGCTAGATAGTACTGCTGGGGGCGGGGAAGTCCGCTGGAGAGCGCAGGAGCGGCGGGCGAAGATTAGCCTAACTTTGAGGTCCGCCCTGTGCCCAGGAGGGTGGTCAAGTCTGCTTTCTGGAACACCGAGGTAGCACTGCCCTCCCTACAGGTGACTCGGTTATTTGAATTTGCCCCAGCACTTTGCCACATTTATTCATTGTATGTGCTGTCGAGTGACTTCCCTGATTGTGTTTTTCAGAGGCCGACATTAAAATCGCAACTGGAGAACAGAGAGCGAGGCATGCTCATCCAGGAGAAACAACCGCAAAATCAGCATCTTTCTAGAAAAGCTTTGGTAAGAAAGCATTTAATAGGGAAGAACCTTTGTATTCTCTTACAAGTTAATCACTAAAGGGATGTTGCCTGTAAGCTTAAATTACACCTAATGGCCCATCTCTGGGAACCCTGCCTCCCAGGTCATGAGCATGAAGCTAAAATACCTTTGTTTAGCTCAGAGGAAACAGCCTGACCAGGCCCACCTGTGAATCACTGCAGGAAGGAAGAAATTAACACACCCCCTCCGGAGGCTGATGGGAACTCCAGGAAATGTTTGGCTTTACTCCCTTCCCTTTTAGTATAAAGGATGCCTGAATTCTAACTCAGGCAAGATGGTTCTTTGGCACGCGAGTCCCCCATCTCAGTCTGCCGCAGCTCTCCAAACAAATTCCCTAGTCCTCGCCCCAAGAACTCATCTCTCGGTTTATTGGCCTGTCCTGCGGTGAGCGGGTGAGCTTGAACTCGGTAACATTAAGGCATCCATGGTGAGACGTTACTGTTCAAGGGTGCGGGAAAGATCTCAGTGGGATTGAGTGTGAGGATGGCACAGTGTGGAAGCACATGCCTCTAACAGGTCTCTTCTAATGTCGTTAGCCTAAGGCCCTTGGACTGGCTTCCGTTGTGTGTATTTTTGTAAATAAACAGCCCCCAACTTTTATTATATTGTCAAAGGGGTACCTCCAAAGTAAGAATAGTTGCTGTAAAGTCTATTGGCAGAAGACAGTTTTGTTTTCTGTGAGTTTTTTGTTTGTGTGTTTTTGCGTGACTTCATGTAGGATAAGGTGGGTCGGTTGGTCTGATGGATTGGCCAGGCCCAGTGCTCGGTTCTGAGAATACAGCTGTGCACAGGGTCCACCTGTTCCCTGCCCTCTGGAACTTGATAGAATAAGAAATGTAAACAGAATTAACTCATCTGAGCTTTGGAATGAAATACTTCCTTTTCCTGACTGGAGAGAATAATAGAGGCAGCAGTGGTACATGGTGTAAAGTTTTTTAAATGTTTTTATGTGGCATAAATTTCACAAAAGTGTCAAACTAAACAAATTCGTCATTAATCCATTGTACTACAAGTAAAAAATGGGGGACCACGTCACCTCCACTTATGTATTATTTGTGCGTTCACTATACTTCTGTATGTGTATGTATCTGTGCTTATTACTAATGGGTTAAATGTCAGTAGCATTTCGTTTTTCATGCTTAGACAATAGAAGCTCTAATATTTTCTCCTTGCCCCAGTGGATCTTCTGTATATCACTGTGGAAATACTAGTCTAAGCCACCTTGGAATCCCAGCCTGAGTTTTTCATTCTTCACCATCCTTCCCTTGAATGATGTGTTTAAGGGTTTATAACAGTTTCTTTATACTCATGTGCTATCCAGTTGACTTGCTACAATGTTAAATAGCAAACATTTTATTGGCATTTTATCTGATTGGCATTCTGGACATCTTTTCCTTCCACTAAGCGTTAATTCACTAGACTTAAGTTTTTTGGTCTGGCTCACCTCCTAGTTAGGGATGTTGAAAAACCTCTTTGGTTGTCTTTTGTAATGACTGATTCCTAAGAGACTTTAAGAAGTGTGAAATACCAAGCAGAAATGGAGCCAGGAATATTGATCTTAAAATCCAACCATGTCTGTTTTCTACCTGTGGAGGAAAAAGAATGGGTCAAAAGAAATTTTTTAAAACGGCCTTCAACCTAGCTTCTTTCAAATGAATTTAAAAAGGTACAACACCTAAATAAAGTATTAGTGTTTACTCTATGGATTGTGTGCTCCCCGTAACCTCACATTTCTCTTTTTCAGGAATAGGAGAGCTATTCCACCCAGAATGGAAGTGTGTCCTTACTGTAAGAAGCCATTTAAACGATTAAAATCCCATCTGCCGTACTGTAAGATGATAGGACCAGCTGTGCCTGCTGTTTGTCAGTCCAAGCCGGCTACACTCGCACGTGCTAAAAAAATCAAAGGGCCAGTCAGAGACTCAGTTAAAGCAAAAGAGAAAGGGTTAGGGACAGATAGTAAGAAAAGAAATCCTGAACTGAAAGGGGACAGATCAGAACAACAGACAGTTAAGTCCTCTCCACGACTATCTGTTGGTTTGGAAAAAACAAGTAATACAAAGGCTGATAAAGACTTCAAGAATCAAATTCAACCCTCCCTCCAAATGCTGAAAAATACTGAACAGAAGATTACTTCCCAGGGAGAAACTACAGCTCAGTTTTCTGCATCAGAAAACACCACTTCTAAAAAAGAGCTTGCCGAAGACTTGTCTAAATCAGGGGAAAGTAGAAATAACCCTTCAGAGACTGAAGCTTCTTTAGCTCTTGGCCCAATGGAACCTTCTCTGTCAAATCAAGATAGGAAATATTCTTCGGCCTTCCCTAATGATGTACAAGCCACTTCTGCTGATTTAAAATTGGACAGAGTGGATGCCCCAAGACAGAACCTTCTCATAAAATTACTAGATATGCCTCTGGGCGATTATCACAGTTCTCCCACGAATCTCAATTACAGGGTTAAAAGGGTAAGCACATCATCAAGCAGTGAGAGAGATTCCAAGGCTGGGGATCACCTCTTGGGAGTCTCTACTAGAGACTCTGGGACTTGGGAAAAGAACACAGAATCACAAATTGCAGCTTTTAAAGTTAGCCCGTTAGGTAAAATCCAGGTCAAGGAGAACCAGGGAAAAGGACTAGACCTTGGAGCAGAGGCATGTGGGAGCCAAGGAAATGCAGAGAAAAGCACATTTGCAACAGAAATGCAGGAGTGGGCTGCCGTGAGTGATGATTCAGTCATGGAGAGGAAATCTCGAGGTGAAGGCCCCAATTTAGAGTTGCTCACGCCAACGGGGACAAATTGCAGTGAGCTGCTCTCTGTATCACAGTCACGTAATCCAAGTCTTGCCTCTCTGGCTATGAAATTTCTCCAAGAAGAGAAGGCAGAAGCCTGCAGCCGTAATCAAGTCCCTGCTATGAAGGCATTGACAAAAAGTGAGGAACAAGCTTCTCTGACACCCAAGTCGGGCCGTCGGCCACCAGCATCGCACCCCAGGGGCCAGCATTCTGCACATTCAACCCATCATCACGCTTCTGAAAGCCCCTTCACAGGTCAGATCGGTGTCACCGACAGAAAGACCCTATCCAGCTCCCTGGGGCTGGAGTGGTTTCCAGAGCTCTATCCGGGTTATCTTGGACTCGGGGTGTTGCCGGGGAAGCCTCAGCATTGGGGCACATTGGCCCAGAAGCCTGCGCTCACCAGTACCCGGGGGGCAAGCTGCTCACAAGGTAAACACGCTCTCGTTCAAGCTCATCCAGACAGCTCTGTGCCTGTTGAACCAGTGAGGTTCAGAACGCCCACATTCTCACTCACTTGACCTTCCTCGTACCTAGGCACTCCAGTGCGCTGCACTTGTACGTGTCCTCAGAACGTGGCTTCTTGCTCCCAGGGGTCAGTGATAACAGTGGTTTATCACTCTCCCTTCCCCTCCACCGAGAGGTGAGGGTTGGACTGTGACAGGCTGGCCGGTGATGCTGGTAACAGTTGACCGCCTACATTTGGAAGAGGCATGGCCTCTTCTAGAAATTGGGTGGGTATTCAAGCTGAAGAGACTCAGGAAAAACAGGAAGACTTCAGGGTCTGCCTAAACACAGCAAGCGCCATGCTCAGATTTCAGTCAGGACCAGGTTGGGCAGAAAATAGGTCCCAGACGTGTGGTCAGATGCAGCATCTAGCAGTTTAGAGTAGCACAGGAGGGAGCTTCCCTGGTGGCGCAGTGGTTGAGAGTCCGCCTGCCGATGCAGGGGACACGGGATCGTGCCCCGGTCCGGGAAGATCCCACATGCCGCGGAGCGGCTGGGCCCGTGAGCCATGGCCGCTGAGCCTGCGCGTCCAGTGCCTGTGCTCCGCAACGGGAGAGGCCACAACAGTGAGAGGCCCGCGTACTGCAAAAAAATAATAAATAGAGTAGCACAGAAGGGAAGAGCAGATGGGGTTCTTGGCTTTGGGGGCAGGCTGGGGTGGCAGTCAAGGCAGGTGGAAGTGGGGCCTCAGGGATGAGCCGGTGAAGATCAGGAGCAGAGGGTGTGGCCAAGAGGGAGCAGAGATCCATGCCCTGGAGAAGTTAGGCCGCAGAGAATAGGACCAAAGGTGGAGCCTCAAGACACGAGGGATTAGGTAAGAAGGATGGGGGGAGAGAGGCTGGGCATCAAGACTGATTGGATTGTGAGTCTGTCTCTTCCGAAGCTGCCTGGATGCTCCTTGCTGGTGCCTAGAATGGGTTCAGCAGTGGGCAGGACGGGGGCCCGGGTCGGAGCCAAGAGCTTCCCTGCGGCCCCCTCAGTGCCCTTGCTTTTTTCTGCTCTCACCTTTAGTTACTGAACTGCTTCTCTAGTTACGGAACACAGTGTCTCCATTTTCCTCCCCAGAAGCGCTGGGTTACTTCTTTTTGTTCGGGTTCTCGAGGGGCGTGCTTAGGCGTGGTCACAGCAGCATCCATCTCTTTCTTGCCTAGTGTTCTTTGGTGCTTTCGGGTTATTTTGACAGGAGACACAAAGCCACTCAGAATAGGCTTGCAGCAGAAAAGCTTGTATTATCCCTTCCTAAAGGATACATTTTTCCCCTCTACTATGTTTTTTTTGTGAATGATCACATATTCACTAAGCCCCAGTTTAGCTGTTGTGGAAAGCATTTTTTTTTTTTTTTTTTTTTTTGCGGTACGCGGGCCTCTCACTGCTGTGGCCTCTCCCGTTGCGGAGCACAGGTTCCGGACGCGGGCTCAGCGGCCATGGCTCACAGGCCCAGCCGCTCCGCGGCACGTGGGATCTTCCCGGACCGGGGCACAAACCCGCGTCCCCTGCATCGGCAGGCGGACTCTCAACCACTGCACCTCCAGGGAAGCCCAAGCATTTTCTTTTGTATTTTAATTATCCCTTTCTAAAGGTTTCAAAATGGACGTGTATTAAGAGGGTTGCTAGCTTAAAGCTACGTTTCCTTCAGCTGCCTCAGTGGTTAACCGGGTTTTCTACGAACAGGTCTAACATCTTCACTGTCTTTACAGAGTTGTAGTATCAAGTCCCTACTCCATCTTAACATAGAATTAATATACTCACATTTGTGTTGCTTTGTGGTTTTCAGGGTGCTTCACCTATCTTCTGATTTTGGCCTCACCACTCTGAGAGGTGGGCAGAGTGCTTTTCTCTCTGTTTTGCAGGTGATGAAACAGGCACAGGGGATAAGTGATTTGCTCAAGGTGGTGACACGCCAGTAAGTGCTAGAGGTGCAAGTAGAACCCCGTCTCCTGAGGCCTAGTTTAAAGCTTTCACTCAACCATGTTGTAGAAAATGCACCACAGCTAGACACACAGGTGTTGTTTATATCTCCGAGCTTCTCTGTGGTTTTCAGTGGCATAAACACACACAGCCCATAGCAAATCTCTAGCAAATAGAAGGGCTTCTTTGTATTCTGTCCTACCCTCTGTAGTGTGAAGGTGAGTTCATTTTAGTGGGAAAAGGGAGGGAACTAAGAATGTTTATCAGGTGATGGCGGTTTCTGGTCGTTGTGCGAGATGCCTGATGTAATTATCTCCTTTAATCCTTCTGAGGGTTCTGAGGGGCTGTCACTGCCAAAGATTGCCCTCTGTTGTGGGCGAGGAGTCTGAGCCTCAGCGGGCTCAATGACTTGCCCACGTTCACCAGTAAGCGGCAGTCGGGATTCAAATCCAGGTCCGTCTGGCTTGTACATCCATGGTCTTTAAACTCAGCCTCAGGCTTACTTTAGGGCAGTTAGTGGTCAGTATCACAGTTGATTTAAGTTATTAGTAACATTCCCTTTAATAGGTCCCAAGATTACAGTAACAATAAGGTAAGAGATAACAGTAACCCATGTTACTAAATCACTAGGCTTGTGAAATTGAATATGGGGGAAAAATACAAGTTTTCCTTTAATAGTAAGTTCTTCCAGGATAGTGGCTAGAAGCGATTTTGTTCTCTTTTATTGGTCACAGTCTGTAATGTGTGATTAGTTTGGGTTCCCGTATCGGGGAACGTGTAGCCATCACTGTGCCTCTAGTTCTGTTGTAAACTGAAAAACTGTTGGAAGTTGGCTCCACCATTAACGGCCAGACTGTGATGCTGCTACCAAACGAACAGGAGACACTAGAGGAGACCCTAGGATCTCAGTTAAGGTCAAGACCTGATTCCTTAGTTGGCCAGGGACTTCAAGGCCGTCAAATCTACCAGGATAAAAAAGTAGTGTGGCTCCTCAGCTTTGTACCTTCACCTGGCAATGACTGTCCCCAGTGACTGCAGGATCAGACTGACCTCCCAGCAGTCACTGCAGAAGAGCTTGGGCTATATGTGCCCTTACTCAGGCAAAACCTTTGATGGGCCACTCCTCCTCTATCTCAGGAAACCAACTCATCCCTTTGATACTTAAAGGCAGGGCCAGTGAGCTAAGAGTTACTAAGTTAACTATATATCAGGTGTGTTACCTGCATGTTTACCTAAGTTATCTTAAGGAGTCTTATACCAGTTCTGGGAGATGGGTATTATCCCCTTCTACAGACGAGGAAACTGAGTTTCAGAGAGGATGAGTAGCTTGCCCAGTATCCAGTTTCTAACGTGATCTGATGGTCTTTGCCAAGGTTTTCCGGGCAGTGTTTCTTGCACTGGACCGTTGGGCTCCAGGATGTCGTCAGTTTTCTTTCTTGCACGGGGAAATACAGCTAGTCCTCGTGCATCAGGTACCTGAGTAAACTTAGGTGAGGTGATTCTACCAGCTGGAAAGGCACCTAGGGCCTTCATTTTGATGAAACGAGGTACGACCAGAGGCTCTCATGGCCGATGAAAAATGGCTGTGTTTTGAGGGCCTAGGCTCGGAAATCCCGAGGCAGACTGATGGTCTGAGGATGCCACCAAGTTGGGCTGCAGTTAATCAGGAGTCGGGATGGGGCTCATGGAATTCGGCAGCACTAGGCGCAGTCTTCTGAGCTTCAGGGAGGAAGATTCTCATGGACCTCACTACCAGAAGGAGTAAGTTTTCCTGGCCTGAGGGAAAGTAGATTCTAGAAGTCCAAGATTTAAATCTCAGGAGACTCAACAAGTACCAGGGTCTGAGAGCTCTCAGCAATAGAGGACTTCGTTCAAAGGAAACCTCTCAGAGTCCCAGTCGCCTTGAGAGCGTTCAGCTGGGAGGGCTGGCTGGGCCTTTACAGAATTCAGGTGCCTTGGCCTTGGGGCTGAAAGTGTAAGAGATCTAGGTCCTCGGTTCCCAAATCTGGACAGTTAATAGTTTCACGTGGTCATATTTTTTTTTTTAAGAGTAAAGATTGCTAGGCATCATCCCCAGAGATTGATTGTGAAGCGAGGCCTCAGAATTGTATTTTCAGACGTTTCCTCGGTGTCACTGAAGGTCAGCCAAGTTTGAGAACTGCTCCTGGAGGTGATGGCCCTGGCGCAGGTGCCTCAGACCCAGCAGTGGGCTGTTCTCAAATTGTGGCAGGGGAGAAGGTGGTTTGGAAAAAAAAAAAAAACTTTGTGTAATTACAAAAAGCAAAATATGGCTGACGGGGTTACCAGAAGGTCAAGTGAGAAAACTTTATAGGTCATGGGTTTTTAAAGGCCAAGAAACAGCTAAATAAAGGCTGTTTTCTAACCTGAAACCAGGATTTCCGTCAGTAGGGTATCCGTGTGGTGGGGTTTTTTGTTTTGTTTTTTAAATGTATTTATTTATTTATTGGCTGTGTTGGGTCTTCATTGCTGCATGCGGGCTTCTCATTGCGGTGGCTTCTCTTGTTGCGGAGCACGGGCTCTAGGCGCGCAGGCTCACTAGTTGTGGCTCGCGGGCTCTAGGGCGCAGGCTCAGTAGTTGTGGCGCACAGGCTTAGTTGCTCCGCGGCACGTGGGATCCTCCTGGACCAGGGCTCGAACCCATGTCACCTGTATTGGCAGGAGGATTCTTAACCACTGCGCCACCAGGGAAGCCCTTGGGTAGTGTTTTTACATCCACAGCAACTTTTACCACACCTGCTAAACCCGTTGTAAATATTTGCTTAATTTACCCTTTATCCTAATGAACCAAACCAAGACCAGAGAACCAGCAATAGTGGAGATTCCCTGCCTGTCATTAAACATGGAAGATAACAGGGGCAGGGAAAATGTAAATACATAGCCTAAACCCTCCTTTCTGGTTCTACTTTATAGTTATTCATGTATTGAACATAAATAAGAAGTGTGCTGGTCAGCAGTAGTGCTGGGCTGGGCTGATAGAGCTGGCTTGTCGACTGTTGTAGTGACAAGTAGCGATAATTAACGTGACAGTAGAAAGTCATACTTTTTGCTAATAAGAAGTTTAGCAGATGAGAGGAAGTATAAATGATTCATTTCATTAAGTATGTATCCCTGGATCATCTGGGCACTATTCATCGGATCGGAAACGGATCTAGGTCCTGATCCCCAGGGTCCCTTAGTCTGTCGAAGAACCTTTTCTTGATGTGGAATAGACGGCTTTGACCTTCAGTGGTTACCAGTTAGCCGCAGCCCAAGGCAGACATTAATCCACCTATTTAGAATATACCTTTCCTGCAGCCTCGCCCTGGGAACCTTGGGCACTGAGTGTTGGGGAAGAGGATGGATTTAAATGAATTATCACAGTGACTGTTTGGAACCCTAGTTCCTTTGTTGGAAAGAAGTTCGACGGCGGTAAGAAGTTTGGAAGCCCCGGCCAGGCTCACAACCTCCAGCTTTTCTCTAAGGAGGCTCTTGGGAGCTGTCCAAACAGGTGAGGCTGGAATCACGACTGCTGGGCTCCGTTGCTGGTTCCAAGCATTTGGAGAGCTTTCTCTTCCTTTAGCCATGGCTGTTACAGCAGGCTCGAGAAAGAGAAGAGGACACCCTTGTAGTCTTACTGCTCTCCTGCCTGGCTGTTTTCATCCAGGAGGCTCATGTAATTAAAAGCACCGAAGCTAATAATAGCAGCTGCCATTTATCGAGCAGCTTTCATTTATTCAGTACTTACCCCTGCCTCTCTCTGCCACCTGCCCCTCTCTGCCACCTGCCCGTCTCTGCCTTCCCCACGTTGATTGTCCCCAAGCCAGGAAGGCTCAACCTCAACTAAACCAGCTGTATTCGTCTCCTCCCCACGACAGATTTTAACCAAACTCCCCAAAATAAGAGTGACTAACTTAAATTTATTGAAATGAAGGTCTTTTGGTTTTAGCCTTTTCATCACACATGCAATATAGTGGTATGTAAATTCTTGGCAATTCCTTTGCCTGAGCTAACCGGGTAACTTGAGTCCCTCACAGATAAGGGCCCCTAGGGGCCTTTGCCTCTAACAGTGAGACCTGCTTCTCTTCGAACAGGCTGGATCCGGTGTCGCACCACCGTGCAGAACAGAGGAGTCGGTGGCTTCGTGACGCTCCTCACAGGGTGCTTCGTCCTTTGTTGTAGCTGGAGCTTCAAGCATCTGAGTGAGCCTTCCTCTATTTTTAGCCTAAATTACGGGTCACATCCCATTATAGGCACCTCCAAGGGATTTTCCCAACTGCTTTTTTGTTTTTTCAGTTTTGCATTATCTGACATGCCCTAGAGAGTGAGCTGTTGCCTGAGAGGGTTTTTTTGGAGGGTTTTTTATTGGAGGTTTTGGTTATAGTGGCCTTTATAAGATTTGACTAGAATTTACATAACTGCTGTTATGCTCCATTTAAGATTGTCACTGGAGATCTGGTGAGCTTTGTGTTTTCTCCTTAAAGCTATTTGCCTGTTAGAAGATCAGGGCTCTTCTCCAAGGTGACTTTTTAATTCCTATGTAAGAGCTTCCTTTTAGGATTGAAGCCAAATAGCTTTATACCCCAAAAGAGAGGAGGAGAAGCAAAATACAGCTGGCACTTATCAGTGTGTCTTAAGGCTTAGAGCTGTTTTATTTACTCCACTTTTAACATTAAAAGCACAACACCTTTCTAGTGACGCGTTTCAGCTTGCTCCAAATCTTACCAGAAAGAAAATGCCTAGATTTCATTGCTCTTTTAGTTCTAGATAACTTTTGCTCATTTTTTAAAGTATTGTTTTATAAAAGAAATAAAACAGAAATAGCCCAGTATTCTTCCACAATTTAAAAACAAACCCCAAACGCTTTCCAGATGAAAATTTTCAGTGTAAAAGTGTAAGATAATCATTAACACTGGAGGCCAGTAGAACTCACAAGCTTCTAAAGTGTCAGATTTGACTAACTGGATTTGTTGGCTAATTCAGTACCAGTACATAGGGCGCAGGTCAAGCAGCGGGAATGTGTCTGCACCAAACTCTTCCATTGACTAGCAGGGCATAGCTGCTGGCCCTTGTCTAATATGCATGGCCATCGGTGAGAAAGAGGAATTCCTTTCTGATCATCCCCGCATAAACGGAGATGCCTAAAATCCCAAGTCATTTCTTTCACAGGGAAAAAGCCTTCCCTGAAAGTTCTACCCGCCTGAAGGAGACCATTTAGGTGATGCTTGAGGTTATTTTTCACATCTCTAAATTGAGACTGAAGAAAGTGAGACAGAAACTTCTCATTTTGCTTAAGACTTTACTTCTAAATTTATAAAACAAAAATATAACAGAATGATCTGTAGAGTCAAGACGTAGAAACAGTCAACAGAATGGCCTCTTAGATCCTTGTGTTTATCTTTGTTTATCCTAAGAGCTGCAGCGCTGGTGTAAGTAGCATTGACCTGGACACCACGTAAGAAAGCTTTGGTGCTCCAAGGCAGGGACGGTGGAGATGGCTGCGGTGCGAATTAAACAGTGGAAACGTACTGGGGGCAGGGGAGAGCGTGAAAATAATAAAATTACTGGAATCTAGCAACTCTGTAGGAAGCCAGTTTTTTAATGTGGACAGATCTGGTTCTGTCTGGATATTTCTTTTGGCTTGTTCTCAAAAGTGACAGAGTTACTGAAAAAAACCTCAGTTTGTTTAATCATAAAGGCTGATGTTATTCAAGGAGACAAGAAGATGGCAGAGTTCGTCATTACAGTTTTTTAATAGCTATTTCCTAATAGCTCATATCTCAATTTTAAATCTTCTCTCTAAACTTATTCTCTATATCTTGGCATTTTACTGTTCATCTCCACTAGATACTCGGCTACACGTACACTGGTACAGAATAGTATGTGAAGTGGCAGGAGATCAGCACACATCAGACCCCTCCCCTTGGGAATGGTTAGGCTCTTCTGGGTCCTTGACCACATCTTGGCAGGTGTCAGAAACATAAAAGCAGAGGGTGGGTTCAGAGTTGCAGGTGAGCCTCTGAAAAATCCTTGGCAGGTTATATTTTAAGCTAATTAAAGCAGCGCACTAAACAGAAGGCTAAATCACCTTTTCCACATCTTAAGTGAGTATAATAGTGAGCAGATGGTTTCTGCTTATCATCTCTTCTTGGAAGCTTTTCAGAACTCCACCCCTATCCCTTCCCAAGAATTTCAGTGCAATACTCAAATATTCCTCCCACTTTGTTAGGGTTGTTTTTGGCTGGTGGGGTTTTTATGTCTCTTCCCTCATCAGAATATTCCATATTTTTCTAATTTTCTGCTTTGGCCCCTAGAGAATAACTTAGATACTTACAAAGGCTTCAGGGAAATGTAATGTAGATCTCACAGATGGATAACGGTTTTCAACCTCTTTTCCAACATCAGAGGTTGGTTACATATCAGATAGCAATATGCCCCTATCAATCAGTCGATGGGTCTGTCTGTATCTTCCCTTTGCTTGTAATATCCTCAGGCCAAAATACATGTGTTCAGTCCCTCTTTTGTCCCAGCTCCTTCAAAATTATGAAAAAGCAGGTGTGCTCTTCTAAGGCCAGCATTCATGTATTTGCACACCTCTTCCTTCTCTCTTCCCAGAACTCGATGCTGGCTTATCTTCTGCTGTATCTCCCTTTTCTGTTCTTCAGCCCCCTGTCCCCCCGCCCTCCGCCTCTCTAATTATCCCCAGTGGGAGTAATTTAATTCTGCATCAAATTCTCATGGTTAAGGAAAAGGTGTGCTAGAATTCTCCATAAGGAAAAATTCACGGTTGAGGAAGAGTATACTAGAGGCAGTTATTTTAGTTTAATATGACAGAATTTTCAGAACTCCAAAAACAGTATCTTGCCTTTAGGAAAGGCTTTGTGGTCTTTCTTTGTAAATGCCCTGTAAGAGACACGGTCAGGGAGGGGTCTCCCTGCACCTGCCCCTTCACCTTACTCTAGATCAGAAATGCTCAGGGTACAAAGGTAGGTGAGAATGACCTCTCAGCTATGTCCTCTTCCCCAATCCCCTTGAGCCCAGGGGTCAGCAGACCACGACAGCCCACAGACACGAGCCAGCATGTGGCCTATTTTTTGTAAATAATGTCTCCGTGGGACACAGCCCTGCGTCTTTGGTTAGGTGATGGCTGTGGCTGCTTCCACACTGCAGTGGCAGAGTTGAGTTTTTGCACCAGAGACCATAGACCCTGCAAAGCTGAAAATGGTTATTCTCTGGCCCTTTACAGAAAGCGTGCCAAGCGCTGCCCCAGATGGACAGGACACCTCACGGGCTCCTGTGTCGGAGGGATGAAGAGGACTGGGGATCTCTGCTCTGAAGCATTTGGTTAGGAAACGCGTTTCAGGAGGAGAAGCCTTTCTGGACTCAGTACCTAAGTGCCTGAGTGTTGCCCCCTCAGCTCCCCACAGCATGTGAGTGCAGTGGTGACGGCAAGAGTAAGCTCACAGCCCCCCAGGGTTGTCATCAAGATCATTTTTGTCCCTACTGTAAGTAAACTAGCGCCACTTGTAATCAGAATGCTAAAACATCATGAAAGGGTTTAACTCCGTTAGATCACAGTGAATACTTTACATCTCTGAAAATAAGTTCCTTAATGAGAAAAACGAACTACTTAATGACCCATCGGTCCTGAAGGGATATCTGCTGCTTATTGCCCGGTATGTTGTGTTAGTTTCAGGCGTACAGCATGGTGATGCAGTTACACACATATATATATATATATATCTTTTTATGTATACGTATTCTTTTACAGATACCTTTCTCGTATAGTTTATTACAAAATTTCAAGTAGACTTCCCTGTGCTACAAGTAGGTCCTTGTTGATTACCTGTTTTATATAGAGTGGTGTGTATCTGTGAATCCCAACCTCCTACTTTATCCCTCCCTCCCCCCGCCCTTTTCCCCTTTGGTAACCATAAATTTGTTTTCTATGTCTGTGGGTCTTTTTCTGTTTCGTATATAAGTTCATTTGTATCATTTATTTTTTGTAGATTCCCCATATAAGCGATATCACATATTTGTCTTTCTCTGTCTGGCTTACTTAGTATGATCATCTCCTAAGTCCATCCACGTTGCTGCAAATGGCATTATTTCGTTCTTTTTTTTTTTTTTAATTTATTTTTTTGGCTGTGTTGGGTCTTCATTTCTGTGCGAGGGCTTTCTCTAGTAGCGGCGAGCGGGGGCCACCCTTCATCGCAGTGTGCGGGCCTCTCACTGTCGCGGCCTCTCTTGTTGCGGAGCACAGGCTCCAGACGCGCAGGCTCAGTAGCTGTGGCTCACGGGCCTAGGTGCTCCGCGGCATGTGGGATCTTCCCAGAGCAGGGCTCGAATCTGTGTCCCCTGCATTGGCAGGCGGATTCTCAACCACTGCGCCACCAGGCAAGCCCTACTTCGTTCTTTTTAATGGCTGAGTAATATTCCATTGTATATATGTACCATATCTTCTTTATCCATTCCTCTGTCAATGGACATTTAGGTTGCTTCCATGTCCTGACTATTGTAAATAGCACTGCTGTAAACATTGGGGTACATGTATCTTTTCAAATCATGGTTTTCTCCAGATATATGCCCAGGAATGGGATTGTAGGATCATATGGTAGCTCTATTTTTAGTTTTTTAAGGAACCTCCATACTGTTCTCCATAGTGGCTGTACCAATTTACATTCCCACCAACAGTGCAAGAGGGTTCCCTTTTCTCCACACCCTCTCCAGCATTTATTTTTTAAAATACATTCTTTTTATTTTTTAATCAACACGTTAATAGATTCACAATTACTTTATCTGTACTGATCCTTTTCGTTTTTTGGGTTTTTTTGGCTGCATCGCGTCTTAGTTGCGGCATGGGGATCTTTCGTTGCGGTGTGTGGGCTTCTCTCTACTTGTGGCACATGGGCTCTAGAGTACGTGGGCTTAGCTGCCCTGTGGCATGTGGGATCTTAGTTTCTCAACCAGGGATCTAACCTGGGCCCCCTGCAGTGGAAGCATGGAGTGCTAACCACTGGACCTCCAGGGAATTCCCTCTAGCATTTATTATTTGTAGAGTTTGATGATGGCCATTCTGACCAGTGTGAGGTGATACCTCATTCTAGTTTCGATTTGCATTTCTCTAATAATTAGCCATGTTGAGCATTTTTCATGTGCCTTTGGCATCTGTATGTGTTCTTTGGAGAAATGTCCATTTAGATCTTCTGCCCATTTTTTGATTGAGTTGTTTATTTTTTGGATATTGAGCTGTTTGTGTATTTTGGAGATTAATCCCTTGTTGGTTGCATCATTTACAAATATTTTCTCCCATTCTGTAGGTTGTCTTTTGTTTATGGTTTCCTTTGCTGTGCAAAAACTTTTAAGTTTAATTAGGTCCCATTTGTTTGTTTATATTTTCATTATTCTATAAGACAGATCCAAAAAGACACTGCTGCAATTTATGTCAAAGAGTGTTCTGCCTATGTTTTCCTCTAGGAGTTTTATAGTATCCAGTTTTACACTTAGGTCTTTAATCTACTTTGAGTTTATTTTTGTGTGTGGTGTTAGAGAATGTTCTAATTTCATTGTTTTATATGTAGCTATCCAGTTTTCCCAGCACCACTTACTGAAGAGATCTTCTCCATTGTATATTCTTGCCTCCTTTGTCATATATTAATTGACCATGGGTGCGTGGGTTTATTTCTGGGCTTTCTGTCGTGTTCCATTGATCTATCTTTCTGCTTTTGTGCCAGTGCCATACTGTTTTGATGACTATAGCTTTATAGTATATTCTGAAGTCAGGGAAGCTGATTCCTCCAGCTCTGTTTTTCTTTCTCAAAATTGCTTTTACTCTTCGGTGCTTTGGCTATCTGGGGTCTTTTGTGTTTCCATTATAAATTGTAAAATTTTTTGTTCTAGCTCTGCGAAAAATGCCACTGGTAATTTGATAGGGATTGCATTGAATCTGTAGATTGCCTTGTCATTTTGACATTATTGTGTGTGTGTGTGTGTGTGTGTGTGTTACGTGGGTCTCTCACCATTGTGGCCTCTCCCGTGGCGGAGCGCAGGCTCAACAGCCATGGCCCACGGTCCCAGCCGCTCCGCAGCACGTGGGATCTTCCCAGACCGTGTCTCCTGCATCGGCAGGCGGACTCCCAACCACTGCGCCACCAGGGAAGCCCCATTTTGACAATATTGATTCTTCCAATATAAGAACATGGTATATATTTCCATCAGTTTGTGTCATGTTTGATTTCTTTCATCAGTGTCTTTTAGTTTTCAGAGTACAGATTTTTTCCTTCCCTAGGTAGGTTTATCCCTAGGTATTTTATTAGGTTGGCCAAAAAGTTCGTTTGGGTTTTTCCGTAACATCTTACCAAACTTCCTGGCCAACCCGATATTATTTTTGATACGATGGTAAATGCGATTGTTTCCTTTATTTCTCTTTCTGATCTTTCATCGTTAGTGTTTAGAAATGCAGATTTCTGTGTATTAATTTTGTATCCTGCAAGTTTACCAAATTCATTCATGAGCTCTAGCAGTTTTTTGTTAGTCTTTAGGATTTTCTGTGTACAGTATCATGTCATCTGCAAACAGTGACAGTTTTACTTCTTTTCCGAATTGGATTCATTTCTTTTTCTACTCTGATTGCAGTGGCTAGTACTTTCAAAACTATGTTGAATGAAAGTGGCAAGAGTGGATATCCTTGCCTTGTTCCTGATCTTAGAGGAAATGCTTTCAGCTTTTCGCCATTGAGTGTGCTGTTAGCTGTGGGTTTGTCACATACGGCCTTTATTATCTTGAAGTAGGTTCCCTCTGTGCCCATTTTCTGGAGAGTTTTTATTGTAAATGGATGTTGCGTTTTATCAAAAGCTGTTTCTGCGTCTATTGGGGTGATCATATGGATTTTATTCTTCAATTTGTTAATGTGCTGTTTCACACTGATTGATTTGCAGATATTGAAAAATCCTTGTATCCCTGGGATAAATGCCACTTGATCATGGTGTATGATCCTTTTAATGTACTGTGGGAGTCAATTTGCTAGTACTTTGTTGAGAATTTTTGCATCTGTGTTCATCAGTGATATTGGCCTGTAATTTTCTTTTTTTGTGGTATCTTTGTCTGGTGTTAGTATCAGGGTGATTGTGGCCTCATTGAATGAGTTTGGAAGTGTTCGTTCCTCTGCAGTTTTTTGGAATAGTTTCAGAAGGATGGTTGTTAACTCGTCTCTAAATGTTCAGTAGAATTCACCTGTGAAGCCATCTGGTCCTGGACTTTTATTTTTGGGGAGTTTTTTAATCACAGATTCAATTTCAGTACTTGTAATTGGCCTGTTCATATTTTGTTTCTTCCTGGTACAGTCTTGGGAGATTGTAACTTTCTAAGAATTTGTCCATTTCTTCTAGGTTGTCCATTTTATTGGCATAGAGTTGCTTGTAGTGGTCTCTTACGTCAGTTGTAACTTCTCCTTTTTCATTTCTAATTTTTTTGGTTTGGGCCCTATCCCTTTTTTTCTTATGAGTTTGGCTAAAGGTTTAGCAATTTTGTTTATCTTTTCAAAGAATCAGCTTTTAGTTTCATTGATCTTTTTGTTTTATTAGTCTATTTATTTCTTCCGTGACCTTTATGATTTCTTTCCTTCTACCTATTTTGTATTTTGTTTGTTCTTTAGTTGCTTTAGGTGTAAGGTTAGGTTGTTTATTTGAGATTTTTCTTGTTTCCTGAGGTGAGCTTGTATCACCATAAACTTCCCTGTTAGAACTGCTTTTGCTGCATCCCATAAGTTTTGGATCCTTGTGTTTTAGGTTTCATTTGTCTCTAGGTGTTTTTTGATTTCCTCAGTGATCCATTGGTTGTTTAGAAGCATATTGTTTAGCCTCCGCATGTTTGTTTCCCGCCTAGAGAAGTTGCTTTAGCATTTGTTGTAAAGCTGGTTTGGTGGTGCCAGTTCTTAAGCTGTTGCTTTCTCTGTCAAATCTAAATGAGAGCCTTGCTGGGTAGAGTAATCTTGGTTTTAGGTTTTTCCCTTTCATCACTTTATATTGTGCCACTCCCTTTTGGCCTGCAGAGTTTCTGCTGAAAAATCAGCTGATAACCTTATGAGAATTTCCTTGTTGCTTTTAATATTTTCTCTTAATCTTTAATTTTTGTCATTTTTATTACTGTGTGTCCCGGCATGTTCCTCCTTCTTCTTCTGGGACCCCTATAATGTGAATGTTGGTGCATTTGATGTTGTCCCAGAGGTCTCTTCGGCTGTCCTCATTTCTTTTCATTCTTTATTCTGTTACACAGCAGTGATCCCCACCATTCTGTCTTCCAGGTCACTTATCCATTCTTCTGCCTCATTTATTCTGCTATTGATTCCTCCTAGTGTATTTTTCATTTCAGTTATTGTATTCTCAACTCTGGTTGTTCTATTTTCTCTGTCTTAAAACTTCTTGTAGCTCCTTGCTCTGCGTGCATTCTTTTCCCAAGTTCTTTGCCTCGGTTCGCAGGCTGCAAGATTGTCGTTTTCTTGCTTCTGGTGTCTGCCCCCAGTGAGTGAGGCTGGTCTAGAGGCTTGTGCAGGCTTCCTGGTGGGAGGGGCCAGTGTCAGCCCTCTGGGTGGGGCAGGGCTGTAACAGGGGGCACGTTGAGAGGTGTCTGTGGGCTCAGGGGGTTTTTAGGCAGCCTGTCTGCTGATGGGTGGGGCTGTGTTCCCTCTGTGTTGGTTGGTTGGTTGGTTGGCCTGAGGCCTCCCAGCACCGGCGCCTGTAGGCTGTTGGGTGGGCCCAGGTGTTGGTGCTAATTACCCAAGCAAGAGGGCTGCCCAGGTAGGTCTGGCCCAGGCTTCTACGAAGTCACTGCTTTCGTCCTGGGTCCTGGTGCTCTGCACCCTGCACCCTCCAAGAGTGGAGTCTCTGTTTCCCTCACTCCTGTGGGGCTCCTGCAGTCAAACCCCGCTGGCTTTCGAAGCCAAATGCTCTAGGGGCTCCTCCACCGCTGCCAGACCCCCAGGCTGGGGAGCCTGATGTGGGGCTCCGAACTCTCACTCTTCTAGGAGGAAGTCTGTGATAAAATTATTCTCCAGTCTCTGGGTCACCCCCCAGGTGGTGTGGGAATTGATTGTGTCACCGTTGCACCCCCTCCTACCATCTCGTTGTGCTTCCTTCTTTGTCTTTGGATGTAGGAGATCTTTTTTGGTAGGTTCCAGTCTTTTTTTAATCAATGTTTGTTCAACAGTTATTTGTGATTTTGGTGTGCTCGTGAGAGGAGGTGAGCTCAAGGTCCTTTCTACTCTGCCATCTTGTCTCTAGTCTGAATGGCTTTCTCCTGCTGGTAAGCCATCAGAATGAAGTGACCAAGTTTAGCAGGGCCTTGATCTCTGATATCTCCCAGTCTGTTTCTGTTCCAACCGAAATAGCATTTTCAGTTGTAGGTACCAACATATTTAACATCACCTAAGGAATAGTTACTCTTCAGTTTCTGTTGTGGAATGTACTTAATTATCTTTTTTCTGGGCTTCCAGTGCGAATGTCTGTGTAAACTATCTTTGTGACCTTGAGCAAGTGACTTAACCTCTCTGTGCCTTGGTGTCCTCACCTGGTGTTTGGCAGAGATGCTTTGCAGCTGTACGTTGAGAGAGAAACAGCAGTCGACAGCCCCAGACCAGCTCCACCTTGACCCCAGGAATGTGCCTGTGCACATGAGCTGAGCATTGATTCTTAAAATGATGTGGGTGACTTTGAAAAAGCCGTCTGAAGTTTGTCCAGATTCTGGAATTATTTGATTACGTCCACAAAGTAACAGGGAAAGGTTTCCCTATCTACGCATTGCTGCCATCTGAGGTAGGGAAATCCTTGACGACCTTTTATCGAGTCTTTTAATGATTTCTTAGTAGTGTTCAAAATAGTTTGAGAGTTAAGGTCAGCTGATAACTGATTCGTTTCTTAGATTCAGATCTAAACAAACGCAGCATGATCCAGGGATATGCCTCTTGGCTCCAGTTCGCAATATTGTAAACTTGCCTTACGAGGATGCATTTGTTGTTCCTACTACGACGTAAGTTTGTTTGCACAGCCAGGCCCACCCATTTATGTGATCTGGCAGATTCCAGGCTTCCTTAGGAAGACTAGAGGTTCTTTTCAAAGCTGGAGCTGTCCATGAGTGAGGCTCTGCTCCATGCAAAGCCAGTGTGCTTCAGCCAGGAGAGAGGAGCTCGTGTCTCCACAAAGCCAGGAGAGAAGTCTGGAATGCTCTTACCATGCTGTTCTGTTTTAAACAGCCTCCTACATTCTGTCTCTTAAATTGTGCTTCACATCTTCCCTGGCACTGGTGGGAGCTTCCCTGGGTAAACAGCAGTGCTTAGATTCTGCTTCCAGGGCAGCCGCGTGCCTTCCCAAACACGGCTTCCAGCAATGTGTGTAGCAGCCTGAGAATTCCCATCCACCCTGCAGAAGAGTTAACGGTGGTACCCAGGCTTCTCTCCATCCTCGAAGATTTACCGGGAAGGTTCGGTTACTGGAGGCTGCAAACATTCACAGGCACGTCTGGACACCCTGCTGTAACGCTCATGGTCTGTGTAAGGTGGGTTATCTCTGCTACCTACTTGAGTTTAATCCTGAGTGATGATACCTGAAACACTGCCTTTTTTCTATATATATTAAAATATTCAGCTATTAAGAATAAATCATTTTGTATTATCAGTGAAGTGTTTTATACTTTATGGGAAGCCCTATCTGCTGCTACTATTTCTTTCGGTCCTGTTTTTCCTGATTTACGGATTATCCAGTTACTCTCAGTACCTGCTCCCCCCCCACCCCCGCCATGTTCGTCCTACATATTACTGTTACCACTCTTCATAACAAAAATATGTTCAAAAAATATTCCTCTATTCTGGTTATTTGCCTCTCCCAGACACTTACCTGTGAAATGGGTAGTAGGTGTGTCCTTGGGCAAGCTATCTGACTTAAGTGGAGCCTCCTTGGTCCGGACTGTAAAATGGGGATGATTATACCTACTTTGCAGAGATTTGGTTGAATTAAAAGTCTTGCATCTGTTAATTCCAGCGAAGTATCACACATAATAGGAATGAAATAACAGCTTTTCTAACACCTCTCGTGGCCTCTTATTTCGTTCACATCCTGAACTTGAACTAAGCAAGAGAGGCCCCACCACAATCCATGCGAAAATCCAGCTACCACCTGGGTGCTCACTTTTGTCAGCCCAGCTCCGTGCAGCCTTCTTTACCGGCAGTCTCTCGTGAGGCCAGAGCTGCCACCACACTCGTTTTCTAGAATGAGGGAGCAGACTCGAGGAGGTTAACTTGCCTGCATGGCTGTGTAGGGCTTGTCACATAGCAGCCCAGGGTGGAGCTGGCGTTCAGACCCCCAAATCTGTCTCCAGGGCCAGCTATCCTCTTAGCCTCGGCCTCACCCTCCCGCTCCAGGCCGGATAAGGCAGCTGCCTCCATCTGCCAGAGGTGGGGAGCCTGGTCCTACCGTGCACTGTATGTTGTCCCTCTTTTCTCCATTCCTCCAAAAGGTGCAGCCTTGCCTCCCTGCTCCTTTCCCCATGGATTAAGTTGCATTGCGGTTTGACTCAGACAGTGACCGAGACCACACGGCATTCACTGACCCATGTCACTTCCTTACGTCCCCGGGATAAGCCTCACTCTCCCTGTAATTCCTTACAGAAGGCATGCACAGAATCTCGTCTTACACTTAGGGACGCCATACAGGGAAGCAGCTGTCATGCTAAAGAAACCACTTGATGTAATTGTTCGTTTACAGCAGCAGCTGAGGCCGTGTGCACAGGAAGGCCACGTGCCGCCCAGAACTGTCGGCGGCAGGACGGGAGCTGAGCGCAGGACAGTGACTGTTTCCCATATACTCGAGCTCTTGGTTTTACTTACATTGTGCTCCCCCGTTCTATGAATACCTCGTTCCTGCCACACTCAGTCAGCCTCCACTCCTGCTATATCTTCAGTAGCTCGTTCACGTACAGAAGAGGAAATTGAAACACAGCAGGCTGCTTCTGCACCTCCTTTCCTGGTTAGGCAGGCAGTGGGCTAGCTGAGAACAGAATCCCCTAGGATGGCCTTTGGGCGTCTTCACTAGAAGGTCCTTCAGTTCCCCCGACCGACCAGGGGTATTTTTTGGTAACTTCTACCAGTTGACTCTTACTGGCATAATGGCTCATTTTTCAACACTACAAGAGAAAAAGTTAATGGTGTGACTTTTAGTACATTCAAATCCTAAGAGAAAAATCCTAAATTGTCTGGGGCACCCTAGGAGCTGGTTAGCTGGCTTTCTGAGGAACGTGATGGATTCTGCTCATAAATGAGCAGAATTTCTGGCCTGAAAAAGGCCTTGAGGTTCAAGCCCCATCATCACTAACCCAAAGAACAGAGCTGTGGATGCGTGAAGACCAGAAAATCCATCGTGTGAGGAAAGCAAGGCCTGATAGTACAATTCTCTTGCAGACTAGAGAAGGCAAAGGTCAGGACAGTTCAGAGGCCGTCTCATGAGTGTAAAACATGATTTTCTTCCTGAGGAACCAGAAGATAACAACCAAGGAATGTAAGGTGTGACATTCCCTTCCTTACCAAGCCGCCCCTTACCAAGACTGTGCCAAGTCTTAAGGCTATTATGTATAAATAACTCAAGGGATCGTCAGATAGCAAAATAGTGCATGAAAGATGTTTAACTTATTAGCCTTTTAAAGAAATAAACAGTCTTGTCTGGCAGGAAATGCAAATAAGATTAGGTTACTGAGACCTTAAAATTGGAACAATTTGGTCTCCCAGCTAAATTCCCCCAATTCTCTCTTAATTTGCACTCCTAAACCTCAGTCCGATTTTATCTTGCTAATCACCCCTCGTCTTGCCCTCAACAGAGCAGTAGCCCAGCTCATCACCACTCACCCTGTAACATGGGCCCTCTTCCAGGGCCCTGAGCCCCAGGCAGTAAGTGACCGGGGGTTCCTGGGGCTTCATCTGAGGGTGGAGAAGCAGACACTCTTTCGGGGAAGGGGGCCTGTGAGGTTCCCAGGCAGAAGCAGGAGGTGCGGAACCCACTGGCCGGATGACAAGCTGCAGAGAAAGTGAAGCCAAAAGGAAACATTTATAGACACTCCCTGTGTAGAAAGAGGGCAGGGACTCCGGCCAGGCGTTCAGACTGAAACCAGGTTGCGAAATGCCTTCGTTTACACCTTAATTGCCGAAAGCGTACCTTTTGATGGACGTTGGCAATGGGCTTGTGAATTCCCCAGTGTTGACGATCGCCTCCCACCCGCTGTCAGCGATCCCACTGGGAACCAGCAGGGGTCGCCCTCCTCACGTGCCAGTGCCATCCCAGCCTAGGGCTGTGTACAGAACCCCTAATTAGCAAGAGCTCGGTTGCTCCCCCCAGCGTTCGTGCTCCCTCTTTCGCCTCTGTCAGACTTTACTGGCAGGCCAGCATGCAGACATCCCCACCGGGACCAGCAAGCTTTTTCTGCAGGAGCCCAAACAGTAAATATTTTCAACTTTGCGGGCCATCTGGTCTCTGCCGGAGCTACGCAACTCTGCCATCGTAAGCATGAGAACAGTCAGTATGTAAATGATGAGCTTGGTCCTGTTCCAGTGAAACTATTTATGAGCACTGGAATTTTCATTTCCACACATCGCAAAATGTTACTTTGGATTTTTCTGTCACCACCTTTAAGAAGTCATTTTTAGGTCCCAGGCTGTACAGAAACAGGCAAAAGGCCAGATCTGACCCCACAGGCTGTGGCTTGCTGACCCGGGATGGAGGCTCTCATATCAAGACTTGATATCAGTGGGAGGCAGATCTGTTCCCATAGGGACCAGGCACAACCAGGATGGCCCTGATTCAGAACAACTCTGGACCACGGGTCCTCAGCTAGACCCCAGGTTCTTGAATAAAAACCACACCTGTATTCCGCAGCTAAGGAGAAGGAAAGCCTCAGGGTCCGAGGGGGTCTGGGAGGAGCGACCCCGTATGTGTGCCTTTCCCAGGATCCGGGGAGCAGATGGTGTGAGAGTGAGTGCATCTGGGAAGAGTGCAGGGCTGGGGAGCAAGGGTTCCCCAGGGAACCGCGCAGTAAAGGGGTGAGTCACATCTGCCCCCCTCCTACCTGCACTCACCTTCAGGTAACTTGGGTTGAATAAAAGATTCATCTTGGGGCTGAGGGAGGCATGGAGAGACATAGTTACAGCCGGGCTGTAGGCACCGCCCAAACTCACTGCTCATTAACATGTCCTGCACCAGCCTGAGGCAGGTTTTCTGTTCTCAGAGCCCCACAGGGAAGGAGCCGGCACCCCAGCCAGGGAGAATTGCAGAGGATGGGGGTGGCGGGTAGGTGTTGAATGTCTCTACTCCTGTTTCTAAGAGCTATACACCCATCCCCAGCAATGGATAGGCACTAACAGGATGGGTTAGAGTTCAGTGCAGCCGACAGCACCAGGAGGGGTGGGCGTGGGGTAGGCGAGAACACCGTGGGTAGGTGCTCGCCGGACACTTCACTCCCCACCCCAGGCCAGTGAAGGTACAGAAGGATCTAGGTCTAGAAGCCAAAGAGTGGGCCCAGCACTCGGGGGAGTCACACTTACTGTGCAAATTGGCATTTGGGTCCCTCAGGGCAGAAGCCAGCTGAGTAGTTAATACACATTATTCTGCGGACGTGGCGATATTTACACAGGGGACCTGCTGGGCAAAGAAAAAACAGCTAGAAGGATCTTTAGCTAGTGGGGGAAACACACATGTCGAAGCTTACCGGCAAGGGGAAGCACCAACTTCCTAGCCACATGACTGAGATGGGAAAGGGCACCTCAGAATGTGTGGGAGTAGGTGTCAGCTGGCCAGGCCTGAAACAGTAGCGTCAGAAGTGTCCCTAACGCGCTGTCTTGGAGGACGTCCATGGATGTGGGCTATAACATGCTTTTATTTATTTAGCTGTAGCAGGTTTGGCTGAGCAAAGGCCAACCAATCACACATCTTACTAATCCTCCTTCAGCCTCCCTCCCCTAAAATCCTCCCCGAACCGGGGCTGCCAGGAGCTCAGTAAGAACAACACACCTAGATACCGGAAAAGAAAGGACGGCGGTGCTCAGAGCACGGAGACTCCAACGGGGGCCCTGCCTCCGAACTTTGGCCAGATAGGGACAGTGAAGTGTATTTACGTGACACCCAGATGGGAAGGAACAGAGAAGGAACAGAGAAATGTCTCCTATGGGTCAGACCCGATGCGCAGGGCTGCCCGAGGGGTCCTACTTCCACCCGGCCCCACGGCCCTCAGGGGAGCTGGTCCCCTTTTCATATTTGTTCAAGGTTACAAAGTCAATACATTCTGAAGCCATTGGGATTTGAACCGCAGTGAGCCTGCTCCAAGAAGCCCACCATGTACTGCAGAGGGTTTCTACTGCAGGGAGGCTGGGGGGAGCTACAGAGAGGCCTGCTGTGGGATTTCAACCTGGGGCAGACCACAGGCCGCATCAGGAATGTGCATCCTTCCCCTGCCTGGAGACTCCCCCCAAGTCCTGCTCCCCCATGTCCCCTAGAGCCCCCTTTCTGTCAGGGCCTCACCATCCTTGCAGAAACCTTGGTCATACCACGGACAGTCCCGGGTCTTGAAGGCCGGCTTCACATGGAGAAAGGGACATTCCTTGTTGCTGCAGTCACCTGAAAATCCCAGAGTTCTTTGTGCATAAGCGGGTTCGTGTTTGCAGTCACTTCCGCCCTCCCGGAACAAGACTGACCCTGCCCCTTGCGTATAAGCCACTTCTCTGCCTTCTGGTGGTCAGCAGCTTTTTGAGGACAGCAAGATATTTCTAAACCTTCCTGCAACCTAAGAAAGGCGGATCGCAACCATACTGGCTAAGCGGGACTTGGGTGTGAATACACACATCTGCAAGAGTTGGGGCAGGGCCAGATATCCGGAGGTATTAGAGGCTACTTGGGAGGAAGGAACGAGGAGAGATGGGGAAGGGGAGACCCAGAGCCAGCAGCTTGAGGTCCAGGAAGGCACAGATGCTGCGTGAAGGTGTTGCCATGCACGTGGCTAAAGCTTCATCTCTATGATGAAACCTACATGGCTTCCAGAGTAAAGGGGTACAGTTCTTTCTGGGGGAAATGCCAAGAAGAGCAGAGCACTGCTTCAAAGCTGGCACAGGGATTAAGATAAATGCAACACAGAGGGACACCTGTAGTTTCGCAAAAACTGTGCCATAACCTAGTCTGTGTATTAGACCAAGACCCCGGGCTCCTAGGAGGAGGCAGCCCTGTTTGCATAGACCACAGGAGTTAGGGAGGGAGTCTAAGCACTCTTAGCTTCCCCTTAGGGACCCAGGGGCTCTGAAGGAACCAAGGGGGAAGATTCAGCCCTGTTTTCACCTCATTCATCACCTCATCACATTAATTAATTAATCAAAGCCTACAACTTAGCGCTTTTCAGAGCCAAAAGGAACACCATAGTGTCAATTCCACTGGTTTCCAAGCAGCTCCAAAGAGATCTATTTTTTACATTGGGCTTGTGCAAAGCAAGGTTCCACCTGAACCTTCAAGGGTACCGCTCCTTCCCCAGAGTTTCAACCCCACTCTTACCCAGTTCTCTCACTTCACAAACCAGGTCTCTCGGCCAGCAGGTGGCACCGCACCCCACCCGCCCGTCTGCCTGTCAGAGCCCCCTGCCCAAGGTACCTTTGGGATGAGCACATCCCAGAGCAGAACCAAAGCCCCCGGGATTCCTAGCTCCTTTCAACTGCTCTTTCCCACTCCTACATCTCCCCAACAATTTTTTTTTTTTTCAGGCTCCGCGACCATGGCTCACGGGCCCAGCCGCTCCGCGGCATGTGGGATCTTCCTGGAGCGGGGCACAAACCCATGTCCCCTGCATCGGCAGGCGGACTCTCAACCACTGCGCCACCAGGGAAGCCCATCCCCAACAATATTTTTTAAGTAAAACGATTTACTTCCAATGAGAACTGTAATTATGCTTTGATATTAGAAAAAGGTATTCATTCATTTACTCCAAGAGCAAAAAACACGGGTTACCTATTGTAACCACCAGTGTATACGTCCGCCCTCACAGTAGGGATTATTTGAGAGCAGAGCGGACCTAGTTCTATTCCCGTATCCATGTCCAGCACGTCCCCAATCCCCAAAAGAAAGCCAACCAAGGTTTTTGAAAGAATAAAGTGGCATTTTAAATTAAGAGCTTTTCAGGTGACGCGACCAAGGGGGGACCAGGCTTCATATACACTTTGTCCTTTCTTACAAGGGACACATGCGGGCAACCCTCATGAATTGCCACCGCCAGGTCTCAAGTCCAAGGAGAAGGCAGGAAACAGAATTTGAGCCTGGGGACTTCCCTGGCGGCGCAGTGGTTGACAGTCCGCCTGCCGATGCAGGGGACACGGGCTCGTGCCCAGGTCCAGGAAGATCCCACATGCCGCGGAGCGGCTGGGCCCGTGAGCCATGGCCGCCGAGCCTGCGCGTCCGGAGCCTGTGCTCCACAACGGGAGAGGCCACAACAGTGAGAGGCCCGCATACCGCAAAAAAAAAAAAAAATAGAATTTGAGCCTGGGGGAAGAAGCTCTTACTGACCTTGGGGGGTGGGGTACCTTCTTCCTGGATACCCAGGAATGCCCCCCCATGAACACTAATGAGGAACAGCTGCCCACAGCCCCCCGACGTTTCCAAGCCAAGCCGCCTCAGTCAGAGGTGTCCCTGGAGGCTGGCCCAGCTCTCCCTCCAAGTCCCTCTTCGGAATACAGTTTGAAAACTACTAGACTAGATCATCCTTAAGGCTCCTTCCAGCTCTGAAAAGCACTGAACTGTAAAAGTTTATGGAGCAAGATAAGACCTGAAACACATGCACAGATCCCGTTCTTAAACCAGCAGTGGCTTCCCGCTACGTAGCCCCTCAGATGACAAAAGACTTGAGTCAGAGGGGGATGACATGCGGGTCCAGACCTGACCACACAAGGTCATTTCAGGGGCCAAACTTCTGAAGCTCGCGAGCTCCCGTTTACAGGGACTTTCTATTGCCAATCAGTGATGCCAGTTTTCCATTTCCCGAAGCGATGTAAAGTTTTCTTCTAAAAGAGGAGTTAAAAATAGCAAGACGGTCGAAAGAGGAGGCGATGGTGCGCGTCGATGGGGCAGGTGCTTTGTGGAGACCTGGAGCACCGTGAAAGTGCCTTCTGTTTGGGAAACGCTGGCTCCGACCCACCCCAGCCCATCCCGGGGCTTGAGAGAGGGCCTGTCCAAGGCTCGTTTCCAGACAGCCCGTCTGGGTGCGTGATTAGCCAGGAGTGGACCACGGAGGGCAACAATTCAGCCTTTGATTCCAGCCCTCTCCCTCCCCCGGCGGGACCGGCTGCGTGTGCCCGAGCCTGCTGGGGCAGTGAAGCAGGGCTCAGAGGACAGTTCCAATTTTTCTAGGGGGTTGGAGAAGCAGGGCCCCCGCGGCCTGGTCTGCCCACCTGGGACACGCGAGGCCTCCTTTGGGGGCCCCTCCCCGACTTCATCCCATCCCTCGGCCCCCACTGCTACCCTCCGGGGTGGGGGTCGGGCACCAGGAAGGGGCATTACCGACCGAACTTGGAGTAGAAGTAGCACACGGGCATCCTGGTGACGTCGTACTGGTGCAGGAACTTGCACTGGTCGCCCTTCTTGCACAGCCCCCGGAGCCAGTGCTTACACACCACCATCTTCTCCCCTCGGTCGTGCCGGAAGGGGCACAGCTTCCCTGGGGACACCAGAGCACCCAGCTGGGGGTCCCCGCTCACCTAGAGCCTGAGCCCAGCTCACCCCTGGAAGGAAGCGCCACTGCCCCTTCCCCTGGAGCCTGGGGGACGCTAGAATTGGGGGCCAGACATGGCTTAAAACACAGCTTCAAAGCCCTCTCTGCCTGGCATAGTGCCCTGGCCCTTCTCGAACCCCGGGGAGCCCCCAGGCTGTCAGGACACCTTCTGCAGCACCTTCCACACCCCTCCCCTCCGGCCTGACGGGGTGCTCCTACCAGACAGCAGAGCCCTGGTTTCCAGCCCTGGTCTCCCTAGCCGCCACCCATCCTAGCAAGGTGCCAGCACAAAGTGAGGCTCATAAAGGACCTGTTGAATTCACGTCTTAAAAAACCAAATGGGGCTTCCCTGGTGGCGCAGTGGTTGAGAGTCCGCCTGCCGATGCAGGGGATGCGGGTTCGCACCCCGGTCTGGGAAGATCCCACATGCCGCGGAGCAACTAAGCCCGTGCGCCACAACTACTGAGCCTGCGCTCTAGAGCCTGTGCTCCGCAACGGGAGAGGCCACAACAGTGAAAGGCCCGCGTACCGCAAAAAAAAAAAAACAAACGTTCTGTTTCCTGATTCCAGAGATCTAACATGGTGACGTAGGAGCCAGCTTGGTAACAATTCAGAAGGAACTGGAAATGCTACATTTCACCCTTTGTCATCTTCACTCAGGTGGTCTTGCTGTCGGCAGGAAGGACACCCCTCGGTTTCTTAGCAGGACCCGTCTCGTGCTTGGCCACCTCTCCGATAGAATTTGTGGGGTGCTGGGGAGGTGTTCTTCTTAAATAGCCTTACCCTCCAGCCCTGGCCATTGGCTTGCCTGGGTCTGACCTTCCAGACCTAAGAACAGTTTTATTTCTTTGCAAGAGGGTATCTCTGTGAACCACTGTTCTAGAGACTGGATGGACCAAGCTGAGGAGACAGGACCCCAGGAGGCATCACTAGTCCTGGCTTCACAAAGCCTGGAGTGGCCAACAAGCTCATTTCCCTCCTCACCCCATCGTCCAGGGCTGCCCCAAACACGGACGAGGCATGTGGCAAAAATGGCCCCAGGTCCCCCCTGTGCCTGGGCCCCTCCTGGCCTCCCAGCTTCCCAAGAACAAAATCACTTGGATCCCAAAAGCAGGTCCTAAACTCATTCAGAGTTTCTTAACCTGGATCTCTAGGGGGGACTGGAGACCCCCAAATTGGAGGCAAGACTGCTGGGGGCAACTGGGTTTCCATCGGAAGAGCCCGTGAGTGGTTCAGGAGGCAGAAGCAAAGCTGAGAGCCGCTGCTTTTCAGTCAGGTACCCCACACCCCCCGAAGCGCTGCTTTTGGGGAGAAGGGTTTGGAAGAGCAGTTTTTCTGTTTTGTTTTGTTCTTTTGGCCACGCCACGTAGCATGAGGGATCTTAGTTCCCCGACCAGGGATCAAACCCACGCCCCCTGCGTTGGGAGCTCGGAGTCTTAACCACTGGACCGCCAGGGAAGTCCCCACGGAAGAGCATATTGTCGAGCCACGTTGGGATGGGGGAGAAATAAGGATGCTTGTTGTAGCATCTCAGAGACTGTGGCCAGAGCTTTCTTAGGACACAAGAAATGGATGCAGGGACTTCCTGGTGGCGCAGTGGTTAAGAATCCACCTGCCAATGCAGGGGACACGAGTTCGAGCCCTGGTCAGGGAAGATCCCACATGCCGCGGAGCAGCTAAGCCCGTGCGCCACAACTACTGAGCCTGCGCTCTAGAGCCCGCGTGCCACAACTACTGAAGCCCGCGCGCCTAGAGCCCGTGCTCCGCAACAAGAGAAGCCACCAAAATGAGACGCCCGCGCACCGCAACAGAGTAGCCCCCGCTCGCCACAACTACAGAAAACCTGCGTGCAGCAACGAAGACCCAACGCAGCCAAAAATAAACTTATTAAAAAAAAAAAAAAGAAAGGAACTGGATGGAACGTCTGAGCAGGTCCCAAATTAATTCGGAGGACAAGAGTAGGGGGAAGGAAAGCACTCCCCCCGCTGGGGGAAAATAAATAAGTCGGAGGCCTCCTGGGAGCACACAGCTGACACCCACAAACAATCCCACCTCCAGCAAGGCAGAAAGAAGGGAATGTCTCCTTCAGGGCAGCCCTGCCCGCCCTAATCAGTGCTAGTGAATCAGGGAAATGCTAGGGGGGTGGGGGAGGGTAGGCTTCTGGACGGAGCCCCCAACTTGCCCTTTGCCTACTTTTTATAAGACTAAAATTTTGCCCCGTCCCACCTTCCCCTCCCCAGGTGCAAATCCAACACCCTATTCCAGGCCAAGCTGAACCCCGTGTGGCCTAGACAGCCCCCGCTGCCACCCACCCCCGGCCCCAGCCCCACCTGCTGACCCACCTTTCTCGCAGAGCCCTTTAGTGAAGAAGTTGCACACAGCTGAGCTGGACTCTGGAAGGAGAAGAAGGCAAAGGAGGGGGGTAGCTTCTCCAGAGGCTGTGGCTGTCAAAGGGCCCTCACCCCTCCAGCAGCAAGTCTCCCTTCTACCCACCAAGGCTTGGGCCTGGGGGTCCTCAAGTCCTGGCCCTTGGGTTGCCGGCCTCAGGAACCAGCCTTCAGCCTCCACACCTAAGCCCCCCCAACTCTGAAACGGAGGTGCTGGAAGGGCCCAAGGCCAGCCTGGGAGCTTGGGAGGCTTCTTCCCAACTTCTTTCAATTTACCTCTCTTGGGTCTGCTTGCCCAGAAGCCAGCCCCATTTTTTTTTTTTTTTTGGAGTCCTGGAAAGGATGTAAGAGGGGGGCCTGAGAAGCGAGGGGCTAAGCTGGGGCTCCCAGATGGCGGGCCCAAGCCCCCCTGCTCCTCCCTGGCGAGCGGCAGAGAGAAGGGGCCGCCCCATCAGGGAGCCAAGCAGAGGGGCCTGCAGAGAAGGCTGGGGGTGGGGCGGGGAGGGAGGGAGAGGGCAGGGGGGGCAGCGGGGTCCCCGTCCTCACTCACTGTCCATGCCCTGGAAAGGCAGGAGTCCAGTGCCCTTCTGCATCTCTACATCCTTCTCGAAGGTGAAAGTGATCTGCTCCAGCCCTGCAATGACCTCCTGCATCCTCTCTCTCCTGCTGGGGCTACTAAAAGTTGCTCAAGCCGCCCGCAGATGGGCCTAATATAGCTCATCAGAGGCCCTTAAGGGGCCAGGCTCTGATGCGGAACCCCATCTCCCCGGCTGACTGCCGAGCTCTACTCCCCAGGCACAGCTAGACAGGCGTTACCTGATGCAGGTGCAGACGCCCCAGGGCCCCAGTCCCCTACACCTGTACCTAAGTCCCACTCTCAATGCGCGCTGCTGGGGAAGGATGAACAAAGCCCCACACGCTGCTTAACTCTACATGTTCTCAAAGACGCCTATGCAGACGTTACCAAGCCCGCGTTCGTACTTTTTTTTCTTTTCTTTTTTTTTTTTTTGCGGTACGCGGGCCTCTCAGCGCTGCGGCCTCTCCCGTTGCGGAGCACAGGCTCCGGACGCGCAGGCTCAGCGGCCACGGCTCACGGGCCCAGCCGCTCCGCGGCATGTGGGATCTTCCCGGACCGGGGCACGAACCCGTGTGCCCTGAGCGTACTTTTAATGTAAAGACACAGCCACAGGTGAGCTGCGAGGAGAGTTGCACAACCCAGCCCCGGCGAGGCTGCGCTGAGTCTTCTGGATTCGCGCGAGCTGGCGCCTGGGAGCCGGAGGGCCTGGGGGCGGGGCGAGCGGTGCAGAAGGAGGGAGCCCCCCTCGGCCCCCGCATTTCCCTTCAATCAGGCCCCAGCCCACCCCTCCGTCTGGGACTCCTGACGCCCCTCCTCTGGCCTGAGTGACAAGCCAGAGTGACCTCTTCACGGGAGAGAGGGAAAAGGACCGACTCCAGAGGACTCGGAAACAGCGGGATGAATAGCGCTTTGTTTACCACGCACACGATCCCGTGCTGGGCCGGGGGGTGGGGAGGAGGTGAGACCAACCGGAGGCCGCGGCCTCGCAGCCCGGGCTCCACCCGCCACCCCGGCGCCTCCCACCCCTGAGAAAGTGCTTTGTAAACGAAATCTCTGTGCAAATGTTGTTTTATCATCATTACACCACCCCTGCCCCCAAGGCTGGGGACGTCGGAAAAGGCTTTCCAAAGAGCATCTGCGGGCTCTAACTGGGGCAGGCTTCCCCCTCCCCCTGCTCTGGCCCCCAGCAGGCCTTCCCTGCCGACCGAGCTGAGGTTTCAGAGTTGCTGGGGGGCGATGCCCACAATCCAAGCGCCCTCCTTCCTGGACGCAGCAGGGCGAGGCGGGCCGCGCCCTGTAGGCCTGCGGCCGGGCCAGCAAGAGGGGGCCTGCTGGCTTTTGTTTCCGCCTGGCTGTGGCTCCCACACTCGTTCTTTTGAACCCTGGATCAGGAAAGAAGACGGCCGGCCGGAGAGATAGACACCTGGAGCCCAGGCGGGGCTGGGAGGGGCAGGGAAGGGATCCCAGAATCTCCCGAAGCTGGGAGCTCCCTCCAACTGCACCCCAGGGAGGCAGAGGGGCAGAGGGTCCCTGGGGTAGGCAGCCTTGCTTCTTCGGCCCTTTTCAGGTACATTGATTAGTCTCCAAAACACCTTCATCTGTGGACACGGGCTCATGTCAGGCTCCTTCCCGCCAACCTGGCAGGGGGCAGCTACGTGAGAGCATGGAGGCCCAGCAAGGCCAAGGGCACGTGGTTGGGAAGGTGATAATGATGATAAGTCAAACCCAGGTCTCTTGGTGATTTCCTTCCATAAACATCCCAGAGCATCTCTGTGCCAGGAACCGGGGACCCCAAAACAAAGGACTGTGTCTCTCCCTTCAGGGATGGCCCAGTCAAGTGGGGGAGACTTTCACCAGCACGGTTGTACCACGGCAGGTGTTGGTAGCAGAGGGACAAATGCCGAGAGGGGAGCTCATTGTGCAGGGGCAGGGACGGGTGGCGGGGAGGGCTCTCGGAGGAGAGACGGGCGGCAGTGTTGCGGAGGAGGGGCCAGAGGTGTGGAAGCAAGGGGCCACGAAGCAACGTGGCAGGGCGGGGGCACGGGCAAGGGTTTGGTTCGGTCGAAGCGTGGGTTTAGAGAAGGGCAGTGTGGGGACAAGACTTGGAGAAGGAAGTAAGGCCTCGAAGCCAGAGTGCCTTTCAGGGCTCGGTTATTATCACGAAGCCAGTGGGGAGCCCCTGTGGGGCTAGGAGAGCAGCACACAGCACCCTGAAGAATGGAGTGTGGGGAGACCACTTAGTGATGATAAAAAATAAGAATTATAGCCCCGGAGACATCAGCGGAGGTGCCTCTCAGCACCTTGGTGGCCCGTAGAGTTCATCAGGAGGGCGGAGAAGGAAGGAGGCCCCGTGGAGACCCCGCCCTCCATCCACACCCAACCTGGCAGCTCCCCTCCACGCCCAACCTGGCAGCTCCCCTCCTCTCCCAGCCAGGGTCCCACGCCCAACGCGGGCTCCCGTCCCAGAAGGTATGCACAGGGTGTGGCATGCAGGGACTCCCTCCTCCTGCTACCTCACTGTTTATTTGCCATAGAGTTGCAGCGTCTTGCGTGCATTTTTTTTTTTTTTTTTTTTGGCTGCATTGGGTCTTGGTTGCTGCGCTCAGGCTTTCTCTAGTTGCGGCGAGTGGGCCCACATGCATGGTTTTTGCTTCCCCAAAATACCTTCTGTAGTGGGTTGACTTGTCTCCCCCAGGATGATACACCAAGTCCTGACCCCTGGTACCTGTGAACATGACCTTATTTGGAAACTGGGTCTTTGCAGATGCAATTAAGTTAAGGATCTCAAGGTGAGATCATCCTGGAATTCTGGTGAGTCCTGAACCCGTGACTGGTGCCCTTATAAGAGAAAAGACAGGGAGATCGGAGACGCTGAGATACAGAAGAGCCCCAGAGGAGAAGCCTCGCAAAGATGGGAGGAGACTGGAGGTGTAGAGCTACCGAGGGACCCCACAGGCCGCTACCGAGGCCGCCCTCACCAGAAGCCAGGAGAGAGGCACAGGCCACTCCTCCCTCAGAGCCTCAGAAGGGGGACTTCCCTGGTGGTCCAGTGGCTAAGACGCCACGCTCCCAATGCAGGGGGCCGGGCTTTGATCCCTGGTCAGGGAACTAGATCCCACGTGCCGCAACTGAGAGTCTGCGTGCCGCAACTAAACATCCCGCACGCGGGCAATGAAGATCCCGCATGCTGCAACTGAGACCCAGCGCAGCCAAATAAATATTAAAAAAAAAAAAAAAGAGGCTCTAGAAGACACCAAACTATGACACCTCAATTTTGAGAGTAAATTTCTATTGCTTTAAGCCACCACCTTTGTGGCCATTTGTTATAGCGGCCTTAGGAAACGAATACACCTTCCCACTTGGAAACTGAGTTTCGGAAGTCCTCACCCCTTTCACAGATGAGCAAGTAAAAATGCAGAGAAGTTGGGTGATTGCCAAGGTCCCACAGCTAATGAGCATCAGAATCGGATCTGGGTCTCCCACCTCCCAGGCACTTTGCTTTTCCTCTGTCTCTCTCAGAACCGGGGGAGCTGCCCACCTGACACCCCCCATTTATACTCCTTCCTCACGGCTCCCAAATGGACCATCACCCTCATTGTGCAAAGACACAAAGCGAGCCCCAGGCCAGAGGAACCCTGGCAATGCCTGGAGGAGGGGCCGGCCTGGGAGCAGGGGGCCCGGCTCTGGGGTGTCCCCTCTGGAACCTCCCCATCCGCTTTTCTGCGCCCTGCAGCCGGTCCCGAGCATTTGTGTTTTCATTTCTCATTAATTCATGGCTGCGAAGTGGACGCACAAATCACTTGCACAAACAGTGGCGTGAATTTTTCATCACCATCATTATGAGGTTCTTGTTTATCTCCGGCTTCAGATTTCCCGAATCATCATTCCCCAGCTCCCTTCCCTTTATAAATGCACAGCTCTGAAAAGCAGTGGGTGCAGGGAGCTCTGGAATTCTCTGGCTGCCTGGAACTGGCCGAGGTCATCCCGCCTGGCCCAGCCATGGATCAGTCCCAGCCAGTGCTTTTCTGAGCGGAGTGCGGCCACGCCCCCTCCACCCCGTCCCCATGCATCTGCCTCACTCCCCACTCGGGACCTGAGTTGGTGGAAAAGGGGCGGGCTGGCATCAGACAGATCGGGGTTCACATCCTGGTCCTGCCTGTCCCCAGTCTGCCACCCCAGGCCAGTCATTTAATCACCCCTCTGAGCTCCAGATTCTGCATCAGTAAAATGGGACCCACATGTGACCTCCCTGGGGGGCTGAGGTTAGTGAGAAGTCCACGTGGAAGCCTGACACCGGAGGTACGTGCCGTGAAGTATGAGCTGGTACTCAAGGCCCCAGGTGTCCGCCCCTGGGTCCATGGGGCCACCCCTTCTCCAAATGTATTCTTCCTTCAGGCCGCTGATAAAAGGTGCTGTGAGGGGCAGGGGACTCCATGCTGTCCAGGGGCCGCTGGAGGGGCCGCTCTAAGTCCCGTAGGGACGGGCCTGCCGCTGGAGAGCTGCTGGGAGGGGCCGGAGGTCAGAGGAGCCCCGGGTGACCCACAGCTGCTGCTCTGGCCCAGGAACAATGAGCCAGCGTGCCCTGCCCCCTCCACTGCTCTTTGTGCCCAAGATGCCACTTGGCGGGGACAGCTGTTGGCCTCCCAGTAGCCACTTGAAGTGCAGGGCAGGGAGGTCCAGCAGCTGGGATGGTCCTGCTCTGTCTGTGCCCGGGAGCTTGGCCTCTGGGAGTCCGGTGGTTCTAGAAACTCTACTCTGGAAAAGACATCCCTCTTCCCTAGGGGCGTGGGCCCAGTAACAGGACAAATGACCCTGCCCACATTTCTCATCAGGGCCTCCTCTGGTCCTCACTGCAACAACTCAAGTTGCTTCTACCCATTTTACAGATAAAGAAACCAAGTCCCGGAGGGGTGAAGCAACTGCTTAAAGCTCTCACAGCCAGTAGATGTGGGAATGGGGACCTAGACTCCCAACCATTGCTCCTAATTACTAGGACTTCATCAGGGGAGTGTCACCATGTACACTGCATTCTCTCTAATTCCCACGAAACCCCAGAAAGAGGCATTCTTCTTTCTCTTCTACAGTCGAGAAAACCAAGGCTCGGTGGCTTACCCGAGCTTCCCAAAGACCATCAGCTCGGTCTGCATGACCCCAAAGCCAAGCTCCTTCCAGCTGACCAAGCTGCGGTGCAGGAAAGGGCCCCACCCCTTGCCAGGCTGGTGAGACGACCAAGACCCCTGAGGCCTGAGACTGTGCCCGGGCCTATCAGTGGGCACGTGGATCATATTTCTAGCCAGAGAGTCAAGGAGACAGGCCGTTTTGGGCTCAAGGGGGTCAGTCTCGGCCCAGGGGTGTCCTAGTAGCTTTTCTCCTCCACTGAGAGAGAGAGAGAGAGGTTGAGATTTTTTAAAATATAAATTTATTTATTTATCTATTTTGGGCTGTGTTGGGTCTTTGTTGCTGCGCGCGGGCTTTCTCTAGTTGCGGCGAGCGGGAGCTACTCTTCGTTGCGGTGCGCGGGCTTCTCACTGCGGTGGCTTCTCTTGTGGCGGAGCATGGACTCTAGGCGCGCGGGCTTCAGGAGTTGTGGCACGCTGGCTCAGTAGTTTGGCTCACGGGCTCTAGAGCGCAGGCTCATTAGTTGTGGCGCACGGGCTTAGTTGCTACGCGGCATGTGGGATCTTCCTGGACCAGGGCTCGAACCCGTGTCCCCTGCGTTGGCAGGCGGATTCTTAACCACTGCGCCACCAGGGAAGTCCCGAGATTGAGGTCTGAAGATACTACACTGCTGGCTTTGAAGATGGAAGGTGGAACCATGAAGCAAGGAATGCAGGCGCCTCCAGAAGCTGGAAGAGGCAAGGAAACAAATTCTCCCCTAGAACATGCAGAAGGAAAGCACACCTGCCAACGCCATGATTTTAGCTCGGTGAAGGCCCTTTCTGACCTCCAGAATTATAAGACAATACGTTTGTGTTGTCTCAAGCTACTAAATTTGTAGTAATTTGGTACAGTAACAATCAGGAAATGAAGACAGAGGGGAAAGTCACTGATAAACAGGCAGTTGAATGCTACGATGTGGGACACAGGGGCATTTGCAGAACTACTTACAAGACCACTTAGCTCTCACCTGGATGGCAAGGCCAGGTTTCTGCGAGGACGAGAAACACAGCTGTGACAGGTAGAGCGTTGTCAAGGTGGTAAAGGACAATGTTCCCAGCAGCAGCAGTGCATTTGGGAAACCGCTTCTGGTTCTGCAGGGCTGAATCTGGCAGGTCGGCTGTTGAAAGAGGTTCAAGGAGCTGGGGGCTTGGGAAGGGCCTTGACTCTGAGGCCTTGGGAGTCACAGAAGGAGCTGGCAGCACTGGGTCTGCTCAGGGTAGAAAGTCAAGATAAACCATAATTATGAGCAAAGTTCTAATATCTATTCCTGCGTCCCGGTGAATGGTCCTGTGTACCTCCTGGGGTGCATGAGCCCCTCACCCTCACTTGGAGGAGGGAGGGGAAGGTTTTTCTAGAACACAGGCCACCAGCTGGTTGCCGACACCGTGATGGATTAGTTCTCCCTGCCCCGGCCTGGTGCACTCACTGTGATGGATTGGGGTCAAGGTCACAGGTTTGACCTGCCTTTGGGTCAATGGAGTTGGGAAGAAAAAGTCCATTTTCATCACGAAAGACTGCCCTCTGGTCTGTTATCTCTAAATGATTCTTGGGTCACAAGGCACACAGACAGGGTACAGATGGAAAAACCCTCCAGGGACTGACTGTTGACAGGGAGTCAATGGTGCCCACGCTGTGTACAAAGCCCAGCGGGTGTGGGCGGCAGGAGCGGGCAAGCAGAGGGCAACTCCTCCCCGCTCCCTGCCTGGACAAACCACCCTGGCCCCTGGGTGGGGGGCAGGGGATACGGCAGGGCCCCGGGGGAGAAGCTCGCCCACCCTGACCTTCCCTCCTGTTGGGTGTTCATCAAATCCATCCAGCTGCCCTTGCTCTCGCTCCTTGGCTTGGCTTTGAATTCCATCTCTGGCCCACGACTCCCCATCTCGATGAACAGTTCCAAGCACGTGGGGACTCACCCACTGTCTCAGTCAGCTCAGGATCCACAGACGGGGCATAAACAGTAAATATTTAGTTCTCTCAGTTTGGAAGGCTGGAAGTCCAAGATGCAGGTACCAGCGTGGCTGGCTTTTGGTGAAGGCTTTCTTCCTGGCTTGCAGAGGGCTGCCTTCTCACTGTGTCCTCACGTGGCAGATAGAGAACGTTCTGGTCTCTCTTCCTCTTCTTATAAAGACACTAATTCATCATGGGGGCCCCACCCTCATGACCTCATCTAAACTTAATCACCTCCCCAAGGCCCCGTCTCCTAATACCATCACACAGTGGGACCACCTTCTCAACACACTCCTCACTCTGACCCCAGGATGAGAAATTAGAAAGCCATCTCCGTGTGGCTGCTTCTCAAATAATACCCACATAGTAACACACGGGTTCGAGGTCTGGTCCGGGAAGATCCCACATGCCACAGAGCAACTAAGCCTGTGTGCCACAACTAAGCTCTAGCCTGCGCTCTAAAGCCTGCGAGCCGCAACTACTGAGCCCATGCACCACAACTACTGAAGCCTGCGCACCTAGAGCCCGTGCTCCACAGCAAGAGAAGCCACCGCAGTGAGAAGCCCATACACCTCAACGAAGAGTAGCCCCCGCTCGCCGCAACTAGAGAAAGCCCGTGCGCAGCAACGAAGGCCCAACGCAGCCGTAAATAAATAAATAAATTGCATCTCTTGGATGAATGACTAGGATGGCTTGGGTCTGACCCTCCATAGAGTTGGTTTTCTTGATCTGCACCCTGGCATCAAGTCTTTGATTTACCCTGAGCGGAAATGCAGCTTCATGGGGTTTGCATGACCTTATCTGTTATGAGACTGTTTTGAAGACACTGACTGGGACCCCACCCCTGTCCCCTTCAGAGATCTCACAGGGATCCCTCTCAGACCTCAGTGTCAGAAAAAGCTTCTTCTGGGATTGTTCCAACCTCATAGACTTCGTGAGTCTTGTAACGGGTGGATTTCCCTTTTCGCTTTGACTGATAGGAAGCTCAGAGCCCAATTTTCAGTCCACTTTGAGCACATTTCTGTGTACCACACTCTTGGTTCATTGTACTGTTTGTTCAAGGCTTGTTTTCTCTCTGATCTACTTTTTGTCCTACTGTATTTTAAGTATTTTTGTAAGCTGCCTCCAATCCTGTTTGGAACAAAGCAGGGTAAAAACAAATCAAAACAAAACAAAACAAAACAAAATTCAGCAGAGCCCTGTGGGCTTGGCGGGCATTTTTTTTTTTTTTTAAAGATAGATTTGATTTTATTTATTTATTTTTGGCCGTGTTGGGTCTTCGTTGCTGCGTGTGGGCTTTCTCTAGTTGCGGCGAGCGGGGGCTACTCTTCGCTGCGGTGCGCGGGCTTCTCATCGCGGTGGCTTCTCTTGTTGCGGAGCTCAGGCTCCAGGCGCGTGGGCTTCAGTAGCTGTGGCACGCGGGCCCAGCAGTTGTGGCCCGCGGGCTTAGCTGTTCCGCAGCATGTGGGATCTTCCCGGGCCAGGGCTCGAACCCGTGTCTCCTGCATTAGCAGGCAAATTCTTAACCACTGCGCCACCAGGGAAGCCCTTGGTGGGCATTTTTTTAACAGAGCAAGTTCATTTCAGGGTTGGAGTCCCGCCGGGAAGGCAGCTCTCCCTGGCTCCTCCTGCCTCTCCTGGGAGTCTCCATCTTGGAGAACAGAAGCTCCGTGTGTAAGAGCAACAGGCTTCAGAGGCAAAGCCTCCAACCTCCATCTGCCTGCAAATAGCTTTCCTCCCCCAAAGCGTTCTTCCCAGTCTCCCATCTGGCTGTTGGCAGGAAGCCACAGGGCCTTGAGAAGCCTGCAAAGGGGAAGTAGAGAGACAAGCTCTCCTGCTTTTATTCCTAACTTTGCTTTCCTGCATCTTTTTTTTTTAATTCTTTCTTTCTTTGTTGAAGTAGAGCTGGTTTACTGTGCTGCGCCAGTCTCTGCTGTACAGCAAAGTGCCTCAGTTTTACACATAGAGACGTTCTTTTTTAAATTATGATTTCCATTATCGTTCATCCCAGGAGATGGGATATAGTTCCCTGTGCTATAGAGTAGGACCTTGTTGTTTATCCACGCTTTCTTGCATCTTAACTCAGGGTCTCCGGGGTCCAGGGATACTTTGCATGCAGGTTATCGCTGCGCCAGGAAGGGTCCCCGCCCAAGTGTGGAGTCCAGGCACTTGGGAGGCTGCTGTGTGAAGGCCGAGGTAAGCCGGGGAAGGGTGGGGGTGCCACACACACACCTGAAATAGCCAACCCCGCCCCCTCTGCCACCCCGACAAGGACCGCACTCCCAGCTCTGCCCCACGCAGTCTACCGGCTCAGCCTTTCCCTCGTCTGTCACGCCACAGAGCCAACCCAGCCCCGTCCATCTCACAGCCTCTGCTCTGCTCCACTCACCAGACTTCAGCCAGTGCCGCCTTCTCCAGCCTCTGTCTTCCCAACTATAAAATGGGTGGAGGCTGGTGGTGAACCAGATGCTAAAATGTGAAGATCCTAAGAACCCCCTTCCCGCAGGTGTCCTGAACCCCTCTATTCCTTTCCTATCCCTTGTGTCCACTTTCTTCTGAGAACATGGTGCAACCCTGGTGAAGAGGAGGGGGTGGCTGGGGTGTGAGAATGGAGTCGAAGGGGAGCCCTATGGGACCAGCCTGGACCCCAGCAGGAGCATGGCCCTGAGGCTGTGGACAGAGACAGAGGCCAGCCCTGAGTGACCCTGGGAATGGCAGGGGCGGCTCTGCTCAGCAACTTGGCACTACCTGCGGGGCCCTTTGGATGCAAAGCAGCAGTAGCTGCTGAAAGGGTCCTGGAGCTGCCAGTGCCTCACCTGGCAGGAAGCACACCCCCCTTTCTCTTGGGCACACCCCTCCCAGCAGGGCTGTCAGCTCGGCCTCTCTCTGCACTGCTCTGCCCAGCAGGTCACTGGCGCCGCCTGGCCATTCCGGGCCCCAAAGTGGACATCACCAGATTGGGACGGTGATTGCAAGGAAGGGCTCTGGAGCCTGCGCGTGGGTCCGTATCCACCTCCTCCACTTGCTAGCCCGGTAGGCCAGTGGCAGTCCTAGAACACACAGCCCTTACCATGTGAACAGTGCAGAACAGCGTGTACCCAACAAATTAGAACAGAACCCCTTGAGGAGCTGGGGAGGCAGCGGGGAGACACCCCAGTGATGGCTGGACCAGGGTGGGACTCATCCCAGAGCACCTTTGGGCCATGACTGCAGCCTTGCCTGAAGCAGAAGGTTTTGGGGTCCCACCACATTTTTGGAAGTATTAGCTGCGATCTGAATTAAAATTACTAAATGATTACCCAGAAAGAGTTCCCAGCTCTTGCTTTGAGTTGTCAGAGGTAGAAGGGGCCCTACAGAACATCTTTAGGGTAAGATGTGCCCTGAGGGGGCCCTAGGCTTCTCTGGCAAAACCCAGAGACAAAGGGGAGGGAGAAAGGATCCGCCCCCAACCAGGGAAGCTCTTGTTCAGTGTGTTTGTGTACCTCACGACAAACAGAACTTCCGGTAAAAAGCTGAAAATGACTGAGCTAGTGCCTAGCTGTAAAGATGGAGAAACTGAAGCCGCCCAGAGAGGGAAAATAACTGGCCCAAGTCCACACAGCAAACCAAGGTTAGAGTTGGTGGCTAGGCTCGTCCTGCCTGGTTATCCCATGCTTGTCTGGTGTGCCCATTGAGCCCCCAGTCAGAAAGCATGCTCCCAAAGTGTGGGTCCAGCCAGCCCCTGGGTCTCCCTAAACAGCTAGCACTTTCCCATCAAGTCAAAAAGCAGGTCTGCAGCCTCAGGGAGGCTGGCTGCTCCCAGACCCTCAAGAATCTGGGTGAGTGGATGTGGGTGGAATGGGGAGTGGGCGGTACACTATGTCTGGGAGGCACAGCTCCCACCCAGGTACCATCCCCCTGAGCCTTGCTGAACAGTGCATTTCTCTCTCCATTCCTCCTAGAGCTGGGGGACCCCATCACTCCTGCTGGGCATCACTCCTGCTGGGCTTGGGTGTGTGCCCATCCCCCCTCCCTCCCCCGGGGCCACCACCCCACCTACTCATAACTCTTGTCTTAGCCACATCCCTCATTACCTCTAATGAGCCAATCTAGGGACAGAGGGACCTGGGCGACATTTTAATTATGCTTCTAATTGCTTCCCAGGAGGAGGCTGACTACATGCCCAAATTTCTCCCCGGGAGAGGGGCAGGGTTTCCTGGAACTCAGCTGCACTGGGGCCCCCAGGTGAAAAGGAGGGCATGCAAGGGGCTTCAGGGGCAGAGACGGACCCAGCCAGGCTGACGTTCTCTCCTTAGAGACGCGCCCACATCAGAGGGGAAGGGGTGAGGGAGGAGCTGGACCAGGGGCTGGAGGGGTTCCCGGGTCCCACCCAGGGCTGACACACCCCCTCCTCACTTCCCCAAGTAAAGAAGCTTTTGAGATGCCTGTGAGTGTGGAAAGGGTTTCGAATCAGTAACGTTCTGACTCTGCCACTCGGTGACTTTGGAGAAGGTGGCCATGTGGCCTCTGGAGCACATCTCTGCTATAAAATGGGGACACCAGAGTCTAGCTACCAGGGCCACGAGGCTGAACGGAGACCACACCCCCTGTAAGTTGATTCTCCAGGTCAGACGGTGAAAGGAAGGAGGGGAAGGAGGGCGGCACCTTTCCCGGCTGCAGCCCCACGCGGGTCCACCATCTCCCTCGGTTTAATAACAACTTGGGGGACTTCCCTGGTTGCAAAGTGGATAGGACTCCACGCTCCCAATGTAGGGGGCTCGAGTTCGATCCCTGGTCAGGGAACTAGATCCCACATGCGTGCCGCAACTAAGAGTTTGCATGCCACCAACTAAGGAGGCTGCGTGCCCCAACTAAGAAGCCGGCGAACCGCAACTAAAGGAGCCCTGGAACCGCAACTAAGGAGCCTGCCTGCCACAACTAAGGAGCCCACGTGCTGCAACTAAGGAGCCGGTGAGCCGAAACTAAGGAGCCCGCCTGCCGCAACTAAGACCTGGTGCAACCAAATAAATAAATAAAATAAAATTTTAAAAAACTTGGCAAACACCACGGCAGTGACCGCGTCTGCAGCCCAGCCCTGTAAGAACAGCACGATGCCCATTTAACAGATGGGGAGGATGAGGCACAAAGTGGCTGCATGACTAAGTGCCCGAGGGCCCCCAGTGGTAAGTGGCAGTCGGGACACCAAATCCCAGAGCCCACAAGGGCCTGCCCAGGCTGATGGGCACGTGAGGCGTTGTCCTTCCAGAAGCTGGAGAGTAGTGCAGGAGGGGCGGGTCCCAAAGAGACAGAGAGAGAAGCCACCTCAGGCCCCCGAGTGCCGTCGGGGCTCGGGCAGCCCCAGCACCCTGAATCCGCACCCTCACTCCCATCCACCCCTCCCCCACAAAAAGCAGAGACAGACACCAGGCATGCTGTAAGGCCTTTTATTTTAATGTTTCCTTGCTGTTTTAACATTTTCACGGAAAAAAAAAATATACAGTTTAGAATCTGGAACTGACCGCTGTCTAGATGGGTTTCAAGGGCAGCAGCTGGCAGGGGCTGCACGGCTGGGAACCAGTGCGCACCCATTTCAAGAACTAAGGTGGTGTCTGAGTCCAGATCTGGCAAAACTCAGGAGGCTAGGGCAGCTACACCTGCCGCCAGCCCTGGCTGGACCCCGTGGCGGTTCTGTCCGTCCCCCTCCCTCCACTGGCTACAAGGCGACAGGAGAAGGTGGAGTCAGCCTGCTGCCAGGACAGAAGAAATCATCATCTGTGAATCCTGGGGGCTCGCACCCAACCTCCACTCAATCCCCTTGGGTGGGGTTCTAAGGGCGCAGAGTGAAATCTGAATTTCAGAAAGACAACAACTGATGTTCTAGCATGAGTGTATTACAAACATGGCATGGGGCATACTTACACTAAGAAATCATCCTTTGCATGCCTGAAACTCTAATTTAACTCGGCATTCTGGTTTTTGTTTTGTTTCGTTGCTAAATCTGGCAACCCTATACCCTCAGGACCACTGACTCAGAAGTGGGGAAGGGGGCTCTGCTGGCAGAGGCCTGAGAAAGGAAAGGGACGTAGTCAGTCGGGGGTTGAACAACCCAGTCAAAAGAGGTTTTATCTCCCTATAGGAATGGCATTTAATAACCATTTTCCAGAAATTTTCTACACTGTTGTTGTTAATAGCTATGCGGGAGGGGGCCGAGGACAGACACGCACAGACCTCCACCCCATACGGTTCTAAATAAAGTTTGGAAGCACTTAGTATAAAGGTTTTCTAAAAGGATTCGTTTCCCTTCTGGTGGCAGGCCTACAAACACGTTCCTGGTATCGTTCTAAAAAGATTTAAACACAACAAGCACAAACAAACCCAGAGGGACTGAGCAAGGGCTGCAGCCTGTCCTAGTGTCATCCTGCAAGGGCCCCCTCTTGAAAATTCAAGATGCCCCGGGGCCTTCCTTCCGTTCTGCATCTTGTTCTCACCCCGAGGAAGGGGTCGCGTTGAGTGTACACATTCGGTCCGCCTTTCCTCCGTGGGGCTCCCCGTGCAGGAGCTGGGGATGGAGGTTGGGAGGGGCCTGGACTTGTGACCCGTCACGGGCGTTTATTCCGGCGGCCACCGCCGGTCACAACAGAAACGCCAGGAGTAAAGAGGCAGGTCAAGTGTCCTTAGCCCTCGCGCCCCTGGGCCGCCCCTGGCTGCCCTGTTATCGCTGCACGTGGCAGCGACTCAAGTTGACAGCGGAAATCCACTGCAGGCCGGGAGAGGAAAGCCGAGTCCTGCTGCGAGAACACTGCCCCGTCCTACGAGCTCAGGGAGGGCAGGTTGTGCAAAGCAGTCAGGCACCCGAGCCAGCTCCAAGTCCTCCGAGGGCCCCCAGGCTCGGCCAGCGCCCCTTATCCATGAGGTCCAGGGTCTGTCTGGGGCCCGCAGCCAAGCTCCTGGCTGACCTTGCAGGGCTCGGGGCACAGGGAGGAGACAAAGCCAAGAGCCCCCACCTCCAGCCGGCCTCACACTCGGATCTCGTCCTCCTCCTCCTCGTCCATGAAGGAGAACTCGGGGTCCGGCTGCCTCGGGAGAGCGGCCCGGGCCCGGTCCGGCCCCCGGAAGGCGGGGCTGCGCTCCTCCAGGACCCCCGAGGCGCAGCTGGACAGGGAGCTGCTGTCCCGCGTCGTGTGGCTGCTGCCCCCGCTGCGGGCCGAGCCGGGGCTGGGGGCCCCGGCGGCCCAGCCCTCCTCCGGCAGCGCACGCGACGGCAGCGCAGGCAGGTCCGGGCCCCCCGCTCCTTCCTGCCTCGCCGGGGGAGGGGCTGCCGCCGCCGGCGGGGGAGCCTGGGTGGGGCCGCCTGCTGGGTCCTCGTCACCATGGCAACCGGCCTCCCCCTCCTCCTCCGGTTCCCACTCCCCCTTGTCCATGATGCTGAGGACGTCGCCCAGCATGGAGGGCCCCAGGTCGATGTGGAAGGACATGATGGACTCGGCATGCTTCAGCCCAAAGCTGGCCTTGGGTACCACGGGCAGATCCGCCAGGTCCCCGAAGGCCTGCTCGTCGAGGAGGGGGTCTGGGGAGTGGGGGGCGGAGGCCCCATTCCGCCGGGGCCCCGCCTCCTCCGGGCCGCCCTCCCCCGTGGCCTTCCTCACGGGGCTGGAGGACAGGCTCTTGGGCAGCTTGCTGGAGCCCTTCTCGGCGGCCTCCTTCTCGTTCAGCTGAGGCAGGGACATGGCGTTCTTGACGAAGAGGGCCGAGTCCCGCAGGGGGCCCAGCACGTCCCTGTGATCCCGGTCGCCCCTGCTCACTGACTGCGACCTCTTGCTGCCCCGGAACTTCCGGGACAGGAGGCCGCGCTTGGAGGAGGCGGCGGCCTGCTCGTCCACGGACTCACTGTCCAGCTCCCCAGCCTTGCTGTTGAGGAAGGAGGTGTCCCCAAAGGCATCCCCCGCCCGGCCCACGTGCATGGTGTGGCGGAAGTCGCCCAGCGGGGCGCTGATCATCTCGGCCGTGAGGTCCACTCGGGAGCGGCGCTTGGAGTGCACGGAGCTGGACACCAGCTGCTTGAGGATCGGCATCTTGCCGGGGGGGCGGGGGAGGGGAGGAGGGGGTCCCCTCCAGAGACAGCAGGCGGATCTGAGGTCAGATCTGAAGTCCGGCGGGCGGAGGGGGCGATAAGGAGGAGATCATAGGGCTGCAAGAAGAGAACAGCAGGGAAAGGGTTAACCCAGCTGTCCGCTCAGCACAAAAGCCCATCTGCCCAGGGGTGGTGGTTATTTAAACCTCCGCTCACCTCTTTGGAGCTCAAGTAGCCACAGGCACGCTCTCCCTGAGACTTGAGCGAGAGAGCCTTCTTCTAAAGGACAATGCCTCCCGCACCCCGCAACCAGGATGCCCCTAGAGGCGGAGGTACACAGGCAACTCCAGGCAGCCGACCCGGAGAGACGTGACTCCAGTGAACAGCCGGTCCGGAGACACGCTGTAAGTTAGTTCTCCCTGCTGCCTGACCTCAGCCCCTGTGGAGTCAGCGGACACCTCATTCTGAGTCACGGTCCTTAGAGGAGGGAGAGGACGGCCCAGGCCCCAGGGAGGCGCTGCCTGGGACAGACGTGCTCCACAGACGTGGGCGGCAGCTCACTCTCTGAATCAGAATCGGGTGGAGCTGCCGGGACCCAAAGGACCAGCTCCCCAGCCCTCCGGCCCGTGGTGGGTGTCCCGAGGTGAGGATCCTGCCTGCGACGTCTCCACAGTGGAGCCCCGAGCTCTTTGCCAAGGATCCACCCTCCGCCTCTCAGAGACCAAGACTGGGAAACTCCCAGTGTCTTCAATCACTAGGGGTGCAGGGAGGCGGAGACTAAACCCTAGATGGCCGAGGCGCCCTGGGAATGCAGACCCCCAGGTAATTAACCTGAGCCAGAAAGCATCAGCAGGGAGGCCAGGAGAGCCTCTGAAATCTCCTGGCGGGTACCACCCATGCAGCTCCTGGCAAGGGCCAAGCTGAAGTCCAGTGTTGAAGCCAGACCAGCCCCCAGTGCTAAACCCAGCAGCGCAGGGCTGAGCAGTGTGGGGTGATGTGGGCGCAGGGACTTAACCAAGGCTGGCGGGTGAGGGGGTGGTCCTGGGCCACCGGTCCTGCTAACAGCACAGCTCTCATCGGCCCCCACATTCCAGGCCCATCCTCCCTGTTGCCAAGGGCAACCCAGGATGTCCCACCGGGTTTCTTCCTCACCCCCGATGCTGCCCTAAGCCAGGCCACCACATCCCAGTTGGCCCTGCTTCCCCTTCCCCCATCCTTCACCTTTTGGCTAAATCAAAACCCGGTCCCCAGTGCAGACCCCCCGATCAGACACCCGGTCCCCGCCTCACTCCTCGCTGCTCCCCTACCCCTGCGGTCCACCCTGGCCCTGAGCTTCCGTCTCCCGGACTCCAGGGCTGGACATGCACAGCTCCCTGCTAGAATACCTGTCACCTGGCTCAGCCAACGTCTTCCAGGGCTCAGTGGAGCTGTCACTTCTTCCAGTAAAGCTGCTTTAGCCTGGGTGAGACCTCCCGACCACCTCCTGCCCGACCCCCAGCACTGTGGACGCCCTTGCTCCCAGCAGGCACTGGCTCTGTCATTCTACCACTGCCGGCTCGGCCTGACTGTCATCTTCCCACTGAACTATGAGCTTCCGGAGGGCTCCAAAGGGCCTGTCACCGCTGAATCCCGTCCAGCAGTGCGTGGCACAGTCGGTCCTCAAACACCTGTTGAAAGGCCAACACCTCCCTCCCACCCCCCACCTCCACCCCAGCCCCTGGGTTGCTCCCTTTCTGCCCTCCTGAGCCCAAGGACAAGGTCACTTCAGCCTACGGCCCGGCTCCAGGGCTCCCAGCCTGACCTCTCTGTGCCCTCTAACCCCCTCCCCTCGCTCTCGTTGTTTATTCCTTGTCCTGCTGGTGATGCCCAGCCAGATGGTCCCCCCCAACCCCCAGGCAGTCATAGCGCTTGTCGCTCCAGGACAGGGGAGGGTGGCGAGACACCGGGGCTCACCTGCCACACAGGTGAGCCCGGCTGGGCGGACTCAGGTGAGGACTCCTGAAAGGCCTTGAGATGACCCACTACAGTCGGTCAGCTCCCCCTCCTCTCTCTCCTCCTTCCCCCCAGACCCTCAGGAAAGTTCGCTTCCCCTACCTCCGAGCCGGCCCCTCGCTCCTGCCCATGCCCTGCTATCTGACGTCTAAACAAGTCACGGAACAGCTAGACCAGGTTTTGGCAAATGTTTTCCATAAAGGTCCAGACAGCAAAGGTTCTCGGCTTCATGACTGACACGGTCTTGGTCCCAGCTTCTCAGCTCCACCTTCGCAGTGGTAGGAAAGCAGCAGTAGACCGTATGTAAACAAATGGGCATGGCTGTGTCCCAATAAAACTTTATATATAAAAACAAGCGGTGGGCCAGATTTGGGCCATAGTCTGCTGACGCCTAAACTAGACACGTGAAAAGTACTGGCCTTAGGGTCATCCCCTCCACAACGCTCCAGGAGAGAGTCACCATATGTGACCCTCTGGGCCAGCCACGGGCTCTCAGGCCAACGTTGGGGAAAACTCTCTTTGGCTAAACAAGAGAAAAGGAGGACGGAGTGAGTCGGCCTCAGACACGTTTGGCATAGAAGAAAATCAACCAGGTTTCTAAGGCACTCTTGGTACTGGAGAATCCCTCGGGCTTCTGCTGCCACCAGGGCAGTGAAGCAAGGATAGAAAGGGTCCACATCTTCAACCTGCCTGCAGTTCAGCTCCTGGCTCTGGTCACAGAATCCTGTGTTCTTCAGCTCTTCCATTTTCCAGATGAGAAAACAAGTTCACTGAAGCAAAGTGACTTATCCAGATGTATGTGCCTAAGAGCAGAGCTGGGCTGGAAGCCGGTCTCCTGGTCCAGTGCTCTCTCTACTCCATGCCAGGCCTCTTTCTGGCCTTTGGTGGGTAGCATCTCTGGTCAGTTACCCTCCCCACTTCTGGCTGGAAGAGTCCAGAGAAAGAAGAAGCCTGGCCGCTGCCTCAAGAAGATTCCTGTATTACCCTGGAGCAGATTCTGACACCGCTGACACTTTAGCCAGAGAATTCTCTGCTGTGGGAGCCGTCCTGCACATTATAAGATGTTCTGCTGCATCCCTGGTGTCTACCTACCAGATGCCAGTAGCATCCCTCCCCCGCTTGTGACAATCAAAATGTCTCCAGACATGCCAAGTGTCCCCTGGGGGGCAACCCTGCCCTGGAGTGAGCGCACACATGTGAAAATAAAACATACAGTAATCACCAGGTGAACAGAAAAACAAACAAATTTAAAAAAAGAAAAGAAAGAAAACTGAAAAAAAGAATAAAAAAGAGAGGGAGGAGGGGCTTCCCTGGTGGCGCAGTGGTTGAGAGTCCGCCTGCCGATGCAGGGGACACGGGTTCGTGCCCCGGTCCGGGAAGATCCCACATGCCGTGGAGCGGCTAGACCCGTTAGCCATGGCAGCTGAGCCTGCACGTCCAGAGCCTGTGCTCTGCAACGGGAGAGGCCACAACAGTGAGAGGCCCACATACCGCAAAAAAAAGAGAGAGGGAGGGAGGGAGGGAAGGAGGGAAGGGAGGGAACTTAAAGGATCAGAATTGTGGGATCAGTGACATGAAGCTCCAGAGTTGCGTAAGGGTTTCAAAGTAACGGCAGGAATCCCCAGAGCCAGTAAGCGTCAGGCACTGTGGTTTCCCTGATCTTAAGTGCTTATTAAAAAGAACAGAAAGGGAAACCGCAGGCCCAGCTGCCCAGGGCTCGGCAGAGATGGTGCAGACCCCTGTGGGCACCGGCAGGGACCAGGCATCCTGGCCATCGTGGCTACAGGACAGAAGGGCCCCCACCCCTGGCACATCCTCAAGGGTAGAGCTCGAGATCTGGATAAGAGGGGCCGGCAGGGAGGTGCCTAGGCCCCTGCACAGCCGCACAGCCCAGGAAGGCAGAGCAGGTCCAGCCAGTGCTTATCTGCCTCTGTGGTCTCTCTCCCGGAGGGTGTGGGAACGAGGCTTTGCGGCTTGTGAGAAACCAAACCCTCTTCAGTATCCAGCATGAAAATGTCCCGAGTCCTGAGAGCCGGGGCCCAGACGGAGGCCCCCACTGGTCCCCCAGCCCAGCAAGGAGGGGCTGCAGCAGCCCTGGGGCCCTACAGCTAGAGCTCAGGCTGGACAGGCCGGGCTTCAGGGCTGGCAAGAAGAGCTCACTCACCGGGTTGTTTTAAATCCTTGGTGTCATGGTACCCTCATGACACTGTCACCCTAAGCTTTGACCAGAGAGCAATTTGGGGGTGAGGAGGTGGAACTCCGAGTACAAGTACGAGCAGGTGCCCTGGGCCAGTCCTGGGGTAAGTTTGGGGAGACCTGAGCACCCACCCGGAAAGGGACTGTGCACAGAGAGCCGCGGCTTCGGGAGGGGGCGTGGCTAAGCCCTGTGACCCAGCTCTGGGGAAGTGGCTAAAACAGGCCGCCAGATGACAGGCAGCCGCTCCCCACAGCCCGCCCTGGGGGGGACTCCCTGGCCCTGCCACCCCGGAAGCCACATCCCCCTTTCCTGGCAGAGCAAGGGAAAATGGAGCAGCAACTCGCATCTCTCCAGCCTCTGCTGGAATCAGATTCTGCTACCCTTGGCCCCTGACCACAGGACATTCCTGTAAGCCAGGGGCGACGAGCCCTCCCCGCAAGGCCAGGCCCCCGGTTGCAACGACACCAAGCACACCCTCAGCTCAGCTCCCGGGACGGGAAAGGACAGCCCTGGCCTGGACCCTTCCTCATCCTCCCCGGCGGGCCGTCCAGAGAGCGCTGCCCTCCCACCTCAGCCCAGCAGCTCCCAGACAGACCCGAGCTCTCCCGGGGAAGCCAGGCAGGGCTCCCGCCGTGCAGCTGGCCTGGAACCTCACCCTGGCACACAGAGCACACGTGCCTCAATGGCCACTGCCACGGCCACCGGGCAGCCAGCCCCTCCATCACCATGCCCCCTTCTCACCACCCACCCCGTCCGATTCCAGCCCCCAGCAACGCGGCATTGACACGATGACTTCGGTCGTGGCTTGGACTGGATACAAGTGGCTTCGTTCCCTTATTCATTCACTCCTCACTCACTGACTTACTGCACACCCACCAATTTCCCCATAACTCCTCTGGGCCCTGGAGACAGAGCAGTGAAAATAACAAGGTGGATGAGCCCAGACTTCCAGGCACACTTGTGGTGTGAGTGTGGGTGGGTGGGCGACGGGGCTGTAAACAAGCGAATAAAACAGAATCTTGTAGTCCTCAGGGTCAAGCGGGTAACGAGGGAGGGTGAGAGCGGGAGTTACGGGCTGTGGGAGGCCCCTCTGAGAACCGAGTGACGAGAAGGAACCAGGCACGCCAAGAACATGCGGGCTGTGGGGACAGCACGTGCAAAGGCCCTGAGGCGGGAACAAGCTTGTGTTTGAGGAACGGAATGAAAACCCAGGGGCCAGGTCACACAGGGCCCTCACAGGAAGCCCAGGCCGGAGTTTGGATGGCGTTCTAGGTACCAAAGGAAACCTCCCTAAGCAGGAAGCCATCCCATCTGTGTGTTTGGAGGTTCCCATGGCAGTGGCTGGACTGGAGGCACGGAGGAGGGGAAGCAGGAGTTCAGGGCAGAGGATGGGGGCCAGGACGAGGGTGTGGTTAAGGAGATGGACAGAGTGGGGGCACATCCAGGGCAGGTTTTGGAGCTGGAGACACCAGGAGCTGAGGGCCCGGATAGGGGAGGAGAGGGAGGGCGGACTCAAAGGGGAGCTCGAGCCCAGGAGTCCTCTGCCAGGGGTGCGTCTCAGCCGGCAGGCCAGGGACCTTTCCCTCGGGGTGCAACCAACTTTCTGCCACCAGGAAGAACTTGACTTTGCCAAAACGGGGGAAGCATTCTGCTACACAACATCCGTGAGCTGGAACAACTGTGCAGGAAACGCAGCGCGACGCGGGCCACGATGCCCTGTGAGAGGTTAGGGGCTCTGGCTTCTGTCGCCAGAGAAAGATCCAGCGCTTTCTGGAATGCTCCCCAGCCCTATCCTGTGAAGATAAGGAATCCCAGAGAAAGGGGAAGACTGTTTCATTCCAACAGCTGATGGGCAGCACAGGGAAAGGATGAGAACCGTGGGTGCTTTGATGCATAGTTACACACAACAGGAGGAACTTCAGTGGGGGCTGTGTAGTTATTTTTAGCTGACTTCAGTATATTTAGAATCTTTTAGTTCCTTCACTAACACTGCCACAAGCCCTCTCATATCTGAAAGTGCGCCGTTTGCACCAGGCTGGTAGGACGCACCGTCTTAAAATAATCTGAGCCTGAAAATCCACATTTAAATTAAAAAAAAAAAAAAAAAGCCCAGGATAGAAACGGGAAATATCACTATTATAACTCCTGTACTACTTGTGTATCTGTGTCAAATATCGCCTTAAAATACCTGGGTGTGGAGCAACCCCACTCATAGATAGAGAGGACCAATTCAGAGATTTGCCCTGGGTCATGGATGGAAGGCTTTATTCCCACACCCGGGCTCCAGCCACTAAAATAGCCCCGCAGGACCCAAAGTGCAGGGGCCTCCACACATCAAAACAGGGAGCGTGTAATTTATGCACACACACACGTGTATCTTTTATAGCTTATATACACGGCTATTGTCAATCCATGCAGCAACGAATATGTTTCAGTTTTCCTTCTTTTAAAGAAAGTCAATATGTGACATAGAAGTTCTGGTGTTTTCTTATCACATCTCAGTGGATTTTTTTTTTTTTTTTTTTTTTTTTTTTGCGGTACGCGGGCCTCTCACTGTTGTGGCTTCTCCCGTTGCGGAGCACAGGCTCCGGACGCGCAGGCTCAGCGGCCATGGCTCACGGGCCCAGCCGCTCCGCGGCACGTGGGATCTTCCCGGACCGGGGCACGAACCCGCGTCCCCTGCATCGGCAGGCGGACTCGCAACCACTGCGCCACCAGGGAAGCCCTCAGTGGATTTTTTTGCACACCCCTGCGGGTGCCACAGTACGGTACCCATGATGTCACGTGACTCCCACGGAGGCATCCACGATGCCTTCAACTTCAGAGGTTCCTAAGACTGTGACGGAGGACACGCAGAGATTATCCAGCCCGGTGGCGGGCTACTAGGGTGGAGAAAAGTACTCGCCCAAGGCCAAGAAGCTGGTGAGGGGCCCAGATGGCACCGGCACCCAGGTCCCCTGTCTCCCAATCTCTAAAGTTCCTTTGCAGATACCATGGGGGTTGACGCACTGCCAGGCACCGGGCTAGACCTTCTTGTGTCTGTTACCATCTTGGTGGCACTGAGCTTGGCAAGGGGAGGGGAAGGACTTCCCTCCCACCCAACAGCAGGTACTAGGTGCCACCAGGCAGGGAGAGTGGTACAAAGCCAGGGACCAGGGCTTCCCTGGTGGTGCAGTGGTTAAGAATCCGCCTGCCAATGCAGGGGGCACGGGTTTGAGCCCTGGTCCGGGAAGATCCCACATGACGCGGAGCAACTAAGCCCGTGTGCCACAACTACTGAGCCTGCGCTCTAGAGCTCATGAGCCACAACTACTGAGCCCGTGAGCCACAACTACTGAAGCCCGTGTGCCTAGAGCCCGTGCTCCGCAACAGAGAAGCCACCGCAATGAGAAGCCCGCGCACCACAACGAAGAGTAGCCCCCGCTCGCCGCAACTAGAGAAAGCCCGCGCGCAGCAACGAAGACCCAACGCAGCCAAAAATAAATAAATTAAAAAAAAATTAATTTTAAAAGAAGAGAAAAAACAGGGATCAAATGCTGCTCAGAGACAGTGGTCCCAGGACAGGGTGGTCTTGGGGCATCGGCAATTACGGCAGGTTCTTTGAGTAGACTTTCAGTCAAGGATGATTCAGGAGTGCCCGCGGTGGGAAACCCGCCCTATGGAACTATTTCAAAGCAGAAAAAAGTCCCTGACACAGACAGTCTCTGAAGCCTTATTCATAATAGCAAGAGACTGGAAACAACCTAACACCCAACAAGAAGAAAATGGTTGAGAAAACTAGGAGCCATTAACTCGACAGATTATCCTGCAGGCGTGAAACGCAGGGTCAGCGAAGACCACGCAGGACGTGGAAAACTGTTTACCAGACGACATCGAGTGGAAGGAAAAAAGGCAGAATTTAGGCTTGTTTACACAGTGATCACAAACTACACACACATACACATTCACGAATAAAGGCAAAAGGGCAGGCAGAGAGATTCAGGAGTGATGTCAGGCTTGAGAGGAAAACGGGCTTTTTCCTTTTTAAGTTTCCTTTAATGTGGTAGTGCTGTTTGGATAATAGTAATAGTAAAAATCCCAAAGCATCAAAGGCTTAAGGAAAAAAATCTTCATTTCCAAACCAGCTTTAAACTCTCAAGTTCTCAGGGTCCACCAGCTGCAGCCCATACAAGGCGCCAGGTGGGGGCCGGGCGGGGGAGCGCAGGGCTCAGACCACACACTCTCCTATCGAAACATCTCCCGTCGAGGTCTGTTCTCTTTCTCTCCCGTCCCCCTAGATCTGCATCTACCCCAGATGGACAAGTTTATAACATCCTCGTTTTATTTTTAAGCTGTTTGGGAGGAGAAAGTAGGCAATCTATTATAAAACCTGGTGGCAGGGGAAATAGGGAGCTTAGGACCCCCCAAAAGAACCAGCTTCCCAACAGCTGCTCGAGCCTCCGCAACTGAGCAGATGAAAAATAACGATCCCCGCACCCCCACCCCGGAGAATGGCCAATTTCCAGCGACACTGAGGCCCTAAGCTGGAGGCCAGCCCCCAGTGGAACCCTGGGCAGGTGAAGGTTCTCTTCAAGGTCTCTGCTGCTTCCACCGCCCCAGCTCAGCTCTCCTGATGGCTACAAAAGAGCAGAGGAAACGAGAAGGGGCGGGGTCACACAAGGACTCCCCCGTGCTCCGGCCACTGGCTGCCCATGACCACCAGTAAGGCAGAAATAGCAGCGCTGTCAGCAGTTCTCATTGATTGGGTGCCTGCTGCACGCCAGGCATTGTGCGGACTTCGTTAAATTTGTGCCTCTGACCCTGCAAGGAGGGTGTCACGATTGCCTCCATCGTAAAGAGAAACTGAGGCTCACATGGAACAAATGCCCTCGCTCACTCTCCCAGCTACTAAATGGTGGTGTGAGCCCGTTTCTGGCAGACCTTGGAGCACAAGCTTTTCTGTATGAGGTGATGCTCTCTAGCTTATTCAGATGTCCGCAGCTGAGAAGACGGCACATCGACGGAGGGATGGGGGTAGGGTGGGATTAGGGAGGCTGTTCATCTAAGATAAGACCTTGGGACCAAGACTCACTTGACTGACTCCCCCATCAGAGACCTGCTCCCAGGGATGGTTCGGATGGGCTCCTCCTTACACAAGATCTCATCCCAGCTTCCCGCTCTGAGGACCCTCCCAATGTTCTGATCCCCCGGGAGATGAGAGGTGGGGAGGACCACCCTGAAGCAGAAGCCAGGGCTCGCCCAGCAAAGTTAAAAGAGTGGGCACGGGCTTCCCTGGTGGCGCAGTGGTTGGGAGTCCGCCTGCCGATGCAGGGGACGCGGGTTCGTGCCCCGGTCCGGGAGAATCCCACGTGCCGCGGAGCAGCTGGGCCCGTGAGCCATGGCCGCTGAGCCTGCGCGTCCGGAGCCTGTGCTCCGCAGCGGGAGAGGCCACAGCAGTGAGAGGCCTGCCTACCGCAAAAAATAAAAAAATAAAAAAACAAAAATTTGGAATATACTGGGTTAAAGAAAGTGTTCGTTTCACCTATCTCTTGTTACTTGCTAAAATGTATCTATTCAAAGTGTAAATTCTGTAAGGGACTTGTGTGCTACTTCTCTGGGACTGTGCTGAGTTAGACATGTTCCCTCTTTTTTAATACAAGCAGCACTTTCCATTGTAGAGGGATGAATAAAGCCAACCATTGTTTGTGTTTGAGTGAAAATTGTTACATGTTCGTAACTAACGCTACACGATTTTAGATTAAGTCCTAAGAGCCTCAGTTTTACATCCAGCAGACCACTGATGAATGCTAGGTTGTTTCAGTTTTGTTCAAACGCTGTAACAAACAGCCTTCCAGCTAAGTCTGTCCGAGTCCTTATTTCTGGAGGATACCTACTTATAAGTGAGTAAAATTACTTCTGTTTCTTCTTCCTAACTTGTTCTCCAGAAGGTTTTTACCAAGTTGCAGTCTCACCAACACAGGGTGATGGTGTCCAACAACAGGTGTTACTGTGTCCTCAGCTGAATTGAAAACAACAAAACCACAATCAGTACCATGCTCAAACTTATAATTTTCATTCCTTCTCTTACTAAGAGGGTGAGCATTTAAAAAAAATATCATCTCCCCTGTGAACTGCTTGTTGAAGGCTTCTGCACGTTTTCTGCGTGGGGGCAAGGCGGCTTCACCTTTTCCAATGGGTTTGTATGACTTAAAATATGAAGGCTCTTAAAAATGTTGACTATATTTTGCAAATATTCCTGCAAATGTATCATAGGCCCATTTTCCATGTGGTGATTTTGTTGTTTTCTTTTCCATAGAGTTGCTTATTAATTTTTACACAGTCAAATCTGTTGTACAATGTCTGGCTTTAGTACTATGAAGCAAAGACCTCGCCCACTCCCAAGTTTTATGAAAATATTCACTCCTAAAACGACTAGGTAAGGGAATAATGAAAAACTACTCATGGAGAAAAAATACTCAAAGGAAATACAAAGATGTCTGTGGCTTATCTATTTTAAATGACCCACAATTTTATAAGAAATTAAAAATATAACAGTAAAGTTCGTTACTGGTTCTGTATAAAACTGCTATAAAATATGAGTGAAGAGTCAAATGCTACCTTCGTCAGATATATACAGATACTCCCCACGGTTTCTCCAAACTTCCTCTTCTGCTTATTGATCTCTGTTCATTCCCAAACCAGGTCTATAGTGTCAACTCTGTAAAATATGTTTTGAGTATCTAGTAGAATAATATCCCTACACTAACTTTTCTCTGAAAATGTCTTGTCTTTTCTAATGCAGTTAGTCTTCCAGATGGACTTTAGAAACATTTTATTCAGTTCCAAAAGAAATCCTGACGGAATTACATTGGCATTGAAAGCAAACAATAAATTAATTTGGGAAGAAGTAACTGTATCACAGCATCACGCCTTCATATCCATTTATTCAAGTCTCTTAGACATTCTCCATTAATTTTTGTGGGTTTTCTTCCTACAAGCCTTACACACGTCTTGTCAAGTTTATCCTGAGTTATGTTATGGCCTCTCGTTGTGAAAGCAGTTTGTACCCTGCCCCTTTTATGTAGCTATAGCTTCTGACTGGTTGTAGCTGGTATGTGGGAAAGCTACAGTTTTAAAATTTGTATCTCGGGCTTCCCTGGTGGCGCAGTGGTTAAGAATCCGTCTGCCAGTGCAGAGGACACGGGTTCGAGCCCTGGTCTGGGAAGATCCCACATGCCACGGAGCTACTAAGCCTGGGCGCCACAACTACTGAGCCTGCGCTCTAGAGCCTGTGAGCCACAACTACTGAAGCCCACGTGCCTAGAGCCCGTGCTCCGCAACAAGAGAAGCCACCGCAGTGAGAAGCCCGCGCACCGCAAGAAAGTGTAGCCCCTGCTCGCCGCAACTAGAGAAAAGCCTGCGTGCGGCAATGAAGACCCAGTGCAGCCATAAATAAATAAATGTATAAGAAAAAAAATAAAATAAAATTTATCTCTCTTTGTACTATCTTACACACCCTAATCAACTGTATAATTAAAATTTTCGGGCTTTGCAAGTAGACCAGCCCATCATCTGCAACTAATAATAATTCTGCCTCCACCATTCCTCATTCTTATCTCGTTAAATTTGCTACACTTGCCAACATAATGTTGCATACTACTACTGACAATGAAGGTCTCTGTTCCCGGCATTTACAGTGCCGTTCAAAACCTAAGTCATCCAACACAGTAGTCACTAATCACATCAGGCTGTTGAATGCCTGGAATATTTCTAGTGCCACCAAGGAACTGAATTTTTAATTTTTCTTTCATTTTAATTATTTTAAATGAAAATTTAATGCTTGATTCAGTTATCGGAAAACTGAAGTATGTTTAAAACACCTTGAGTGTGTGAATCTACCCTTTTAGCCGCACACTTTAGGAAATCCAAATTCCGGCTATTTATAAAATGTAGCCTCCAAATTGAGATGTGCTATAGTTGTAAAATATACACTGGATTTTTGAAGGCCTTGTATGAAAAAATCATGTAAAATATCTCATTAATCTTTTTATGATCACGTGGTGAAATGACAGTATTTTTGACACACTGGCTTAAATAAAGCATATTAAAATTGATTTCACCTGTCTGTAGTTTTTAAAAATGTGGTGACTCGAAAACTGCAAATTCTTTATGTGCCTGGCTGTATATTCCTATCGACAGTGGTGCTGTCCTAGGGGTACGTCTGTTAATCATGACTCACCACTGGATTCATGCAGATATTCTCAACCGTCTCAGAGAAGTTACAAGTCTTACAGTTTTAGGAAGACGATACCAGTCACTTAGACAGGCTGAGTTGAGGGAAAACACACTGTACCTTGGATAATTAATTTACCCTTTGATTGCTGGAAAATATAATGTCTAGTCTAGTTTAAAGAGTGGGAAATGGTATCTTAGATCCTACCCATGGAGCTCAGGTGGATATGTCCTCCCTGGACCATGGGTCACAGAGGAAGTATGAGAAAGGGAATGAACCTCACTGAGCCTTTACTCTGTACCAAGCTAGCTGCTTCACTCTGATTAAACTGCCTTTTGGGGGGCAAGTAATAACTGTGTCCTAGGCATCTGAAAGACTTTATGACATGTACTCTTCCCAACAATCCCCTGGAGTTATCATCATCATCCCCATCTTGCAGACAAGAAAACTAAGGCTTAGAGTTAAATCCTTCACCCGAGTCACACAGCTGCTAAGGACAGAGCTGTTGAAGTCCGCCTGATTCTGAACCCTGGGCTTTTCCCACTTTACCGAAAGGTGTATCAGGGGAGTGTCATAAGCATCACTGGGGCGCTGGACTCTAAGATCTGATGAAAGTTATGGACGCGTGAACATCCATGGGGCAAACACTTTTGCATAGCGTTTGGCTTAAAATATCCTGAGTCTGGGCTCTCCCACACTCCAGGGAAAGTACAGATAAATGCTGGGAAATATGGACCACGCCCACCCACCCCCATTACAACAGCTCCAGAGGGACAGGAGTGAGCAGTGACCTGGGAGTGACAGGAAGTGACAGCTCTGGAGCCAAGACTCCAGAGCTCAAGGGCATTCAGCAACTTTCCTTGTTTACAGGCTCTTCCTGGAGGGAGAGAGGGAGGGAGGGAGGGGTGTGTGTGTGTGTGGCCAGAAACCAGGGAAGGGGTGCCTGGTGGGAGCCCCACTGCTCCTTCCTCCTGCCTGGGGCCTCAGAAGGCAGGGCTTGAAATCAGATCAGCCGGACCTTGCTTGGTCTCACTTCTCTTCTACCGAGAGCACAGCGCTCAGCTGGGGAGTGGGTCGCCAGAGGGAGCCAGGTGCACCTGGTGCTGCTCTGGGGCAGGCTGGTGAATTTCCACCTTGACCCTGCAAGATGGAACGTGCAAGCCTGGGGGACCCCGGAGCCAGACGCCCTGATCAAGAGCAGGCTGGGCCACACCGGGCAAGTTACCTGTGCCTCGGTTTCCTCATTAGTTTTCAAAGCCACTGATAATACCGTGTACTTCCTAGAACTACTGTGAGGATTAAATAAGCTAACACAGGTAAAGCCCTTACACGAGGATGCATAAGGGATGAGCGCTCGTAACGTGTTTGCTGCGACAATGATGCTATAACGTGTTCCTTCTCAGCAGGTGCCCTATGTCTATACCTTGAAAGGTAGGGGAATTCCGGCATCCCCAGTGACGCTCTGGCCACGGTCACCCCCCTAGTTCAAAGAGGACACATACCTTCAGCCCCAAGATGAACTGTTGCGGGGCGGGGCGGTGGGTGTCCTCTGGGTGTCCTCAGCCCAGCTATAGATTGTAGTCCAGACCAGCAGTGGGATCGAGCAGCCCCGAGACTTGGTCTTCTTTCCCTATCTGCCTTCCCTTCTCCTTTAACCTTTTCAAGATGCGGGAGGAGCCTGGCTTTTCTTAGACAGGTCTTCAGCTCCTTCCGATCTCAGTTCAACACAGTGGATGAGGCGGAGGTGGGAAAAGAGAAAGCCCTCCAATTCCTCCCTAGGATGTGGGTTAGCAAACGTAGGAATTTGGGGGACCAGCTACCAGCAACAAATAATGCACAAAGTCTCAACATTATCGACCCCCAATAAAACACAGCCTGGTCCTTTGGACCTAACCCGATTCTCATCAGAGGTGTCCACAAATGGCACTGCCAGCCCTAAGTTTCTTCTGTGCTCCCTCTGGCTCTCTACTCCCACCCTTTGATTGAGCCTCAGACCCTCAGGACCAAGGGCAACATTCTGAGGAACAGAGAAGGGCTGCAGGGAGTGGAAACCTGAGTGTGGAGGGGAAGGAAGGTCAGGGAACAGACACCGGAACACAGAGCCTGGCTTCACTGTCACATTGGGGAGATCCGAAGCTGGGGTCTGCAGACCAAGTTCAGTTACCCCCAGAACTGCCTGGATGCAGGTATAAGAACCCAGAGACTCTCCCAGGGAGGCTAGAGGCTGCCCTGGCTGACACCATCTGTCACCCCTGATGGCCAGGGCAGAAGACGGTGGTCTGAGCAGCCCTGGCTGAGCAAGAGATGCTGTCCCTTTCTTGCCCTGGCACTGTGGCTTTTCAGATGCCCTCAGCCCCTGGGATGAAGGAATGAGGGGGAAATGCCAGCAGTTTCTTACCGTCTGGGTAACCCCAAACTGTGCTCACCTGACCCAAAAGGGAGACCCTTCTGCAGTCTGGGAGGCTGAGTGGAGACCACCAGTGTCCCACCTGCTGGCAAAGGAGGGCTCTGGATGTCGGTGCTGCCACCCCGGCCTGGAGTCCTGAGCTGCAAGCTGGTGGTGCCTGGGGGAGACTCTGATGTACATTACTGGAAGGAAGCCCAAGCCTCCTTGTATTTTAAGCTAGAGCTTCAGGGACACAGTTGAGTGGGAATGCGGGATGCTCACGGCTCAACTTCCTTCCCAACACCCTGCAAGCCAAGAAAAAGCCAGGGCCAGCCATGCGCACGAGCCCCTCCCAGCACAGTCCCGCACCCCAGCTCCCTGTCCAGAGCACGCTGGCAGGGGCCCAGCCTTCCGGAGCACCCCCGAGGTGTTGGCCCTCAGGACACTGCCAGAAGGGTCCAGGGCTCGGTTCCTTTTCCCAAGGTTGAGGAAAAGCCTCCAGTACATAGGTCAGAAGACAGAGGCCCGGGTCGGCTCTCTCAGCTTCCAAGGCCAGATTGCTCAACCCCTCTCCCTCCGCCCCCAAGCCTTATCTCTGGCATCAACCCAGATCCTGTTCCTCCAAGGGACAGACTCCTCCCTCCTCCCACAGGGACAAGATCCTCTGAGCCTGTGGAAGCTCCAGCCACAGGAGGCTGGAGTCACAGCCCGACAGCGAGTCTGGCGGTTCCGGCCTCTGAGCCGTGTCCATTCCCACCTTCCAAATCAGAGGAGAGGGGGCAGGGAAGAGGGCGACAGAGGCGTGGCCAGCTGCAAACATCTTGCCTGCCACACCTGGGCACAGCCTGTCCTGGCCGCAGAAATCAATCAACCACTCCAAAGGTGGAGGCGGTTAGGATCCCTGAACCAGAGCCAACCCGAGGCCCTGCTGGGAAAGTTCCTGATGTGCAAAGAGGGTCTCCGAGCCCTCTCCCAGGTCAACATCTGCCCATCCCCACCTCCCCACTTTGTAGACTAGACTCTCACGTGCTGGGGGCTCCCTGGTCTCCAGTCCTGTGAGGGCAGCAGGACAGAGGCAGGCTGGGTGTGTCTGTACATCGGACTGGAAGGAGAATCGGTGAGTGGGCGGGGGTGAGAAAAATGAGAGGGAAATGGAAGAGCGGGGTCAAGAAAGAGGTGGGAATCCCAGAAAAATGGAAGGAATGCTCAAAGTCCAGGCCTGAGCTACGCTACGGAGTGTCACGTGAGCTATGGGTCATCAGTGAGCAGGGACTCCAGGAACTCAGGGAGATGGCAGAGGGGCTGAGACCCCAAACCACTGTCTTATTTTCAGTCCCTGCAGGGGTCACCGGGATCCTTGGGAAGACCAGGAGAACCCACTTGGGTATCTCCCAAGGCTCACTGAACCCCCTGTTTGTAGGAAGGAGCAGCTGTCCCCAAGGACTGGAGGGGCAGAGTCCAAGTTCGGAGGAGATAAACCACTCTAATCGGTCAGTCACATGGCAGCTCACACAGGGCAGCTGATGTAAGCTGGAACCCACAGGCACCCCCAGACTCACACAGGGTCCTAGCTTCCCCCCAGGGATGGAGCCTCCCAAGTCACGAGTGGGTGCCCCGTTACTGCTTCGGGAGCCCTGGGGCCACCTACAGGCTTGGCTGAGTCCAGCCCTGGTCCAGCAAACTCCCCATTCCTGGGGGGAAATCCACAGCTCGGCTTTCCCCTTCCTTTGTGCCCTGTTCTTTGTTCTCTTAAAATTCAGTCCATCCTGCCGGTGGTCCCCTCCTCCACCCCAGCCTCAGAAAGGGGGCCGAGGGGGTGGGGAGTTATTAGAAACCCAGACTGTGCAAAGAAGTTGCATTGCTGGAAGCCCTCCTGTAACCGGGCCCCTCATTGTTTACGCGGGCTGGATGGGGAGAGCTTGCTCTGGTCCAGATGGCCTCTGAGGGTAAGGATGAGGGAGACTCCTCCCCCCCACCAGCACCCAAACACCCTAAAGAGGAGCTGGGGGCTTCACACAGCTCAGGGACCCTTGCCCCGTTCAACTGCTCAGATAGAGAGCAAAGAATAGGCACTGTGGACGCAGCCCAGGGACGTGGGAGCCTGTCAGATTGCAAGGGGCTGCAAGAAGAAAAGAAAAAGCATTGTATTTCCCCTCCATTCTCCCGGGGAAAAAAAGAAAACTTCCAAAGCGCAGGCTGCGGCGTCTCATCGGGAAACAAGGAATCTGGTTTGAGTTAGCAGAGAGCACCCCTCCCCCAGTCTCTCTCGCATACACACACACACACACACACACACACACACACACACGCACGCTCACACGCCCCGGCTCGGGCTCCGGCCTCCCCCAGGAAGCCCGCCTAGCCTCGGCCCTCCAGCCCTCGCTCCGGATTCCCGCTCCGCATTCACCGGAGGCGGCCCAGCCCGCAGAGTGGCTCACCGGGCCGCAGCCCGGGCAGGGGGGCAGTTTTGTGCCCCCGATGGGGGGCGCTCCAGGGAGGGGGCGGAGCTAGAGACGGCCGATCCCAGTTCCACCGCCCCAAGCGGGCGATTAAATCATTAACCGACCGCTCCCGGCTCGTGGCCAGGCCGGGAGCGCTCCGCCGGGTCCCGCGCGTAGCCCCCTCCCGGGCTCGGAAGCGGCTCCACCCCGCCGGTCGGCGCCTCGGCCTCCCCCCGCCTCGGCCTCCAGGTCTCCCGAGGAGGCGGGCGCGCGGGGCGGGGGCCGGGCGGAGAGAGAGGGGTGGGGAGAGATTATTTGTTCCCTCGGCCGTTCCCCTTCCAGGCAGCTCTTCGCCCCTCTTCTCCCCGGCCCGGTGACATTGGGCGGCGTGTGCTGCAGCGCGCGTACGAGAGCTAGTGTACACGCCTCCGCCACTACGGGCGAATAATCGGTTCTTATTCATGGAGTACTCTGTGCACTCACGCCCCCCTCGAGGAGACCGCGGGCCGCGCGCCGCCGAGGGCTGTGCTCCTGCCCCCAGGGACACACACCCGGGCAAAGGGGTGGTACGTTAAAAAGCCGGGTCCCCAGTCCCACCGCACCCTCATCCCCACCCCCAGCAGCGCCCGAGGCGGCACCGGCGAATCCCAGTCTGGGGAGAGGAAGTCGGTTGGGAGCGGGATTTCGCCGGACTCTCTGCCACCCCGTCCTCCCCAGCCCCGCTCTGCGCGGACACAGGGTGCGTGGCCCCGGTCCCAGACACCCGGGCCGCCCCGCACGCGCCCGGGCCCCAACCCTGCCACACGGGGCGGGCGCAGAAGTGGGGAGCTCTGCCCCGCTCCCCTCCCCACCGCCCCTATCGCGGTTTTTTCAATCCCCTCTGCTCCCTAGGGCGGCTCGAGGTCCCCCAACCGAGCCCACCCAGGCCCCGCAGGGCGCAGGTGGCTGTCACGGCCAGAAGCGGGTGCCCGTCGCCTACCTGGGTCCGCAGAGACGTGAGCGCCGGGCCGGCGCGGCTGCGCTCTCCCCTCCGTGGGCTCCGCGAGGCGCCGAGGCTGACGACCCATGTCCGCGCGGCGTCGGTTTCTCTCTGGCTCTCGGGCTTTCGGGGCTGGGAGCCTCTCGGACACTCCCCTTCCAGGCTCCTCCCGCGCCCCTCCGCGCTGATGTCACCGCGCCGCCGCAGCCAATGGCGGTTGGGAACCTCAGCCGGGCCGCTCGGCCTCCGCGGTTCAAATCAGAAAGCCCGAGACCCCGGGAGCTTCGTGGGGGGCGGTTCGGGCCGGGAGGCCATCCTGGACCCGGGCCGGTGGGGCCCCGGTGCGCCCCCGCCTGGCTGCGCTCCGGCCCTGACCCCCCCCCCACTCCTAACCTGGGGCCACGGGGTCAGGGGCGCGACTCCCCCCGGGGGCCTAGCACGAGACCCTCCAGAAGCTCTTCTCCCTTCCGAGCAGTGACCAGACAACAATAGCCCCCGCCCCGGGGCGTTTCTGCTCCCTCCCTCCCCGACCCAGGACGAGGGAGATGGAAGCCCCCAGGGTCGGCGCCGCCTGGGTGTGGATTCCATCCCAGCCTCTTACTGGAAACGAGATGGGGGAGGAGCCGGGCCCCGAGGCCAGGCCCGGAGCGGGTGTAAGAAGGGTTTGGGCCTGGTGACCTGCCTTTGATCCTCCTGAGTAGCCTCCCAAACGGAGTTCTATTCCAAGTGAGCCTCAGGGGCGATGCACTCCTGAGACCCGCGGCCTGAATCCTATGAGAATCTTTTCGGAGGAATAACTTCCATTGGTAAATGATCGTTACTAATAAAGTGGCCCAGGAGAGTACACAGCACAAAGTGAAAGCTCCCTAGCTGTTAGCAGCTCCCTCGCCTGGGTTTTTGTTTTAAGAGAAGGGGATCCGGGTGGCAGAGGCCACCAGACTCCCTCCCACTGACCTTCAATGGGACCTCTCAGTGGGTCCCTTTGGGCTGGTACCTTCCCGGACAGGGCTCCCAGTAAACCCTCCCCCAGTGCTGGTGTCCGAGGTCCCTTCCACCTAAAATCAAAGCTGAAGTCTTATCTGTGCCCTAAAACTTTCCTGATTCTCTGAGGCACCTCCCCCCACCCCTTCTCTTTCCCTCCATTGTTAACCAATTATTTTGTCTTTAGGTCTAGCTGTTAGTAATTGGTTCTCCTTTAACAGGTGTCTGTCCTTCCACAAACATTGAACGTTCATTGAAATTTGCCTTTGGGGATAAAGGTGAATTAAGTCCAATCCCTGCCCTCAGTATGCCCTCAGTGGTTACAGGCTGCTCTGGGAAGGAGCTCAGTAGATGCTTCTAGAGACTGGTCACCACTGCATTGCTAGCACGCTGGCAGGGAGTCTTGATTGAAAGAAAGTGCTGGGAAGGATAAATTAGGAATTTGGGAGTAACATATACACACTACTATACATAAAATAGATAACAAGGACCTACTGTATAGCACAGGGAACTCTACTCAATATTTGTAATAACCTATATGGGAAAAGAATCTGAAAAGATATATATATATCTGAATCACTTTGCTATACACCTGAAACTAATACAACATTGTAAATCAACTATACTTCAATTAAAAAAATGAAATAAAAACAAAGTGCTAATTTTCTCTGATGGTTGGAATCCCAGATCTGGGAAATTCGAGTGGCCTTTGCTGAGGTTAAGTTCTGCTTCGAGCTTTCAGACTAGAACTGCCTACAGATAATCAGAGGAAACTAACTAAATGGAAAACTTGAAGCTTGAATACCTACCTTGAAATTTCTGGCAAGTTCCAAGCCCCTGACTTTAGAGAAGGATTTGAGGTCTTAACTGCACCTTTGGTGTAACTTGACCTATAAGCCTTTAGGCCGGGACGTGTGTCTCTGCCTGTTCTAGCTGCTGGGACCTGCCCATGGGACTTGGGCGTGTGTGATTCTCACAGCTGCACGGGCCTGCCTTCCCACACCTGTCCACCCAGCCCAAACACACACATCCCAGCGTTTGTGAACACTGGGTTCTGAGCATTTTGGTTTGCATAATTTGGCCCCAAACCTAGCAGGGTCAGTTATGTTAGTTAATCCTGTTCCCTTATAGAGGAATTGGAAGACCTCACTCACTCTGGTCTGGTGTTTGCCATAAATCATGACGCTGGGCAGATCCTGTCACTTTCTGGAAGGTTCCTTCCCACACAAATGCTCTATGACTTCCCACATCTATTCTGAGTCCCCCAGCCCCTGAATTTCCTTCTCCCGAGGTTAGATGAGAAGGTCTTGGATGGACACCTCAGGGTGTCACCAGGGCCTGACGTCAGCACAGCTTGGGGTGGAGCCTCGGTGACCTGAGGCCCTGCCCCCTCCCTGGGCCCTTCACTCCCACTGTTCTGGGCAGAGGTTCTTTCATTCCTTGGTTCCCTGTTCTTGGGAATCACCTGGGGCACTTTCTCGGGGGCCTGGGCAACTTCTGCAGTGCAACCTGGGAAAATCCCCAGGATACCAGGCCACTGGCAGAGGGCCTGGGGCTCAGGGCGAGGCCCTCTACTATGTGCTGCGAAGGCCACCTCTGGGGGCTCTGTTGCCCCAGCTCCAGGCACGTGAACCCACCCCCTCACCCACCCTGAGAGTAATGCGTCAGGGCTCTGGGGCAGCCAGTGCACCTAGAGAATAAAACAACAGGTTGTCCCCGTGGGATCCTTGGGGACAGGATGGTGTCTGATTGGTGTCTGAATCCCCAGTGCGGGTTGGAACTGAGCCGTGTTTAGTAACCCCCCAATGAGCTCGCTGGGTCTCGTTTACCCTCCTGAGATGGCAGCCCCCGAGGACTCAGAGGGTGAGGGAGACACTGGGTTTCAGAAGACCCCTGGCCTAGAGGGAGAGACACTGTTCACCAGGCTGGGGACTCTCTGGGGACAGGAGGTGGCAGGAGGATTGAGCTGAGCCGGGAGAAGGTGACGGGGGTGTGGGTCAAGGGGTGGTGGCAGAGCACAGAGGCCATGGAGTTTGCTGAAATGAGTCCAGATGTCCAGATGTGGAGTCAGAACCTCTGGATTGTGTGACCTTGGTCTGAGTCACATCTGTAAGGCGGTAACAATCCACACAGGAGGTGACCAGGAGCGTGGAAGGAGATAAGCATATGGCCTTGCTCTGTGGACTGTCTAGTCCGATGGAAGGGAACCACAGTTAATACTATCATCGCTGAGTCAAACTTCAGGTTTCTGGGGACTGTGGCCCCTCCATCCCCCTGCCAGGGAAAGAACAGATGACATAGCCCCCTCCCCGGCCCACGCCCCACTTAGGAGGCCTGTCTGTCACTGTGTATCATCGTGTTATCAGCACACTGCCCTGACCACTGGGAGTTGGGACATTTCCAGAAAGGTGGGTGGTGACACGAAATGTCTTATTTATCCAGGAGGGAGAAAAGAATGCACAAGAAAGATACAGCCAGAGCCCTGGGCTCCACAGAGCCTTAGCATAGACATCAGCTAAAGACGTCTGGGAAACAGGGACCCTGGAAGGAATGTTCCATGTGCTCCCCAGAGTCCTGAGGCCCAGAGCTTCACCCACCAGTGACCCCTGGGACAAGCAAGAGAGCCTAGCCTTGCCCCCGGCCAGCCACCCCCATGCGCCCCCCCCCCCACCAGAGGCCTCCCCTTGCCTCTGGATCAGGACCACAGGCCCTGGGTGTGACAATCCCACTGTCACTCTCTGACCTGAGAAAAGTCACTTGAGCTCCCGGGGCTCAGTTTTCTCATCTGTAAATGGGGACCACATGGTGTGAGGTTGGTGGATAACTCAGGTCAAAGGTCGGCGTACAGCCCAGACCACACCGAGGGCCCGCCACGTGGATCCTGGCCAGTCTCAAAATTAAGGGCCAAGTTAGACCTTCTAGAACAAATTTATTCCTGAGCGTCCGTCCCTGGGCACAGAATGGGCCCATCCCCGCTCGTGTTTCCCAGAATTGAGCTAACAGAAAGATGAACCACATTATCTGCAAGAGGCCGTCCTGGGCTTCTGATAAAGGTGTCTGTCGGGCTCTGGGGCTGAGGAGGAGAGGGCTCCCACAGATGGCCGCGTTTCTGTTATTGTCTCTGGGGAGAGGTGGGCAGAGCCCCAGCTCTGCTGCAGGGCAGCCCCTGACAACCAGATGCCCTCCTGGGCCTCCGGAGAGATGGACAGAAAAGGGACTGGAGGAAGGAAAGAGCGTCTGTTTGTGCCCAGAAAAGGCTTGCCTTCTCCCCAAGAGACCGCTCGGAGGCAAATGCACCCGAAATCAAAAGCACTTAGAAAAGGCAAGGGTTGCTGCCATGTGTTGAGACTTTACTGGAGGTTAGGAATTCTGCATCGCAATCCTCGTTGCTATCTTGCATGAGTGCCATTATTCAGATTAAAAACAGGAAAGGCTGAACAACTTGCCCAAGATTGCACAGCTAAGACATGGGAAACCCTAAGCAGTGGGGCTCTGGAGCCTAGAGCTCCAGCCACAAAACCACGAGACAGCAGGAAAGGAAACAGATTCTAGCTGAAGCATGAATGATCTTGTTACCATAGAGCCGTGGCGGGCAAGGGACAATCGCTAGGGGAGACTGGGCACCATCTTACCAAGCCGACTCCCATCTGCCCGAGAAGGTTCCACATTGTTTCAAGGAGAACTGACACACCCTGCTTCAAGGCAGTTATGATAATATCATCACCTTCTGCCCTGTCACCACACTCCCCCAGCCCACATTCACGCCAAAGACCTCAATTAAATCTGTTCCTGCGGCCCAGTGCACAGCCCAGACTTGGAGAGGAGAGGAACTAAAGGCATCACGCCGCCTCCTCTCTGTCCCAGTGTGATTCGACACATCTGCCCAGATGTTCCAAGCGCTTAAAGGAACAGCCTTCTCAAATCCGCAGCTTCTGGTGTCTGTGTGTATTTCGTTGGGGTGCTCCCACCGCCTTCCCTTCCTTTGCCCTGAGCCCCCCAAATCCTAGACCTTTGGGTGGAACATCTGTTGCTTATGCACTTCTGTCTGACCCTGGCGTCTCGCTACACTTCCCTAACCCCCTGGGCACACAAAGGGGGGCTCTTCTGCAAGAAAAGAGCTTTAAGGGACATCTGTCTTACCCTCCTGAGTCTGCTGCCCACGTTCAAGGCAAAGGCATTATGTCTTGAGCCAACGGCTGCAAAGAAGAGGTGAGAGTGGAGAAGGGTCTGACATCTCTGTATCTCTTCTCATTGTGGGGAGAATAAGAGGTGCAGAGAAACAGGTTTGTGGGCTGGGTATAATTGTCAAAGCTCATCATGGGGGCTACAGAGTTTGTTTTCTCTTCTCCAGAGTTTTCGGTTTCCTAAGTGTGGTCTTGGCACGCGCGTGTGTGTGCGTGCTTGTGTCTGTGTGTCTGTCCTTCCTCTGCTCCTGTGATGCCGTTGAGTCATAACAATAGCACCTCCTAGCCAGATGGCAAGGCTAATTTACACTTCCCAGCTTGATGGCTTGATGCCGCAGGACGCTAGCTGTGTCCCCTCTCCAAGCCCTCTGTCCCTGCCACAAGCCAGTTGCTCCCCAGAAAGCAGCTGCAGCTGAAGGCAAAAGATGTGTTAGGTAAGCGGGCACTGAGGAGTGAGTTTCAGGCAGCAGACTGCCCCAGGCCCAGTGCAGCAGGTATCTGAGTAGCAAGCAAAATCCCAGCTGAGTGGCATCTAGGGAGTACTCCAGCAAAGAAAAACTTTTCTTGTTCAAGTCCACCTGGGGGTTTCCCTGGTGGCACAGTGGTTAAGAATCCACCTCCAAATGCAAGGGACACGGGTTCGAGCCCTGGCCCGGGAAGATCCCACATGCCGTGGTGTAACTAAGCCCATGTGCCACAACTACTGGGCCTGCGCTCTAGAGCCCGCGAGCCACAACTACTGAGCCCGCGCGCCACAACTACTGAAGCCCGCGCGCCTAGAGCCCGTGCTCCCAAAAAGAGAAGCCGCCGCAATGAGAAGCCCGCGCATCGCAACGAAGAGTAGCCCCCATTCGCCATAACCAGAGAAAGCCCGTGCACAGCAATGAAGACCCAACGCAGCCAAAAATTAAAAACAAATAATAAGGGCTTCCCTGGTGGCGCAGTGGTTGAGAGTCCGCCTGTCGATGCAGGGGACGTGGGTTCGTGCCCCGGTCCGGGAAGATCCCACATGCCGCGGAGCGGCTGGGCCCGTGAGCCATGGCCGCTGAGCCTGCGCGTCCGGAGCCTGTGCTCTGCAACAGGAGAGTCCACAACAGTGAGAGGCCAAATAAATATATATATATTAAAAAAAAAAAAGGCCACCTGAAGTTTACTGGGAGAGAGACCTGGGGTGAGAAGGCTTATAGGTCTTGAAATAGAATCTATAAGATATTAATTACATGGAAATTTGCAGAAGAGAATGTTTTTCCCTTTTTTTTGAGCAGATATTTGGGCTAATGCTAGCAATCACCTAGGCCACTCACTTTATATAACAGAATATAAAATCCAGAGAGGTGAAGTGACTTGTCCAAGGTCACACAGCCAGCTACTAGCAGAACCTGGGACAAGACGTGAGCTCTTCTAAGCCCGGGGCAGTTCTTGTTCTACTAAGTGGCTGGTTTTTCAAGCATTTTATTTTTGTAAGCAGGGGAGTCCTTCCCTCCACCCTCTAAAAGAAACTGTACAAGATATTATCTAAAACAGATCAGGTGGTTCTGTTGTGTTTGAAGTGGAGCAAGGGTCCCAGAACCCCACCTGCTTTACCTTTTAATGCAGTTCTTGGGGCATTTCTGGGAGACCCTGAGGCTTCACGGCACTGTCTGAAAACCCCAACACTAATCCTAGCAATAGTAAGCCCTCAGTACATAGTTTCCGTAAGATACCAGGCACTCTTTTAAGAGTTTTGCATGTATTAGCTCATTTGCTCTCCAAAAAAGCCCCCAGGAGATCCTACACCAGTGGGGTACAGGTTCTTTACAGAGCTCCCGTATCTACATTTCCTGGCAAAGAGTGTCTCTTGGCACTTGGGCTCTTAAAATGGGATCTTTGCTAGTTGAGGATGACCTCTTGCGTCCACACACCATCCCCACCTGGATGATCCAGTCCTAGCACCCCATCTCATCTCCTCCTCCCTCCTTCCCCTCTTTTCATTTCACCATTGTCTCCCCCTTCACCAGAGGGGTGGAAAAAGCATGGCTCCAGGTGGGGCACCTTTCTAGACTCGCAGAGTCCACAGGCAGCCTTGCTGGTCTTATCCGAAGGCAAACTGCTGGCTTGTGGGTGGCACGCAGCCTGAGGGTACATTCTCTTTGGCACACGCAATCATTCCGGTCACTTTTACCGCAAAACTCCTCCCCACACAACCATTTTACTATGCTTCTGGATTCCACGGGTCTCAGGAATTTGGAGAGAGCACAGAAAGAACGGCTTGCTTTTGCTCCATGAAGTAAGGGGTTTCAGCTGGGAAGATGTGAAGACTGGTGGTGGCTTGAGGGCTGGGGGCTGCAATCATCTGGATGGTCTTCACTCGCATGTCTGGTGGTCAATGCTGGCTGTCATCTGGGATCCCAGCTGGGCTGTCAGTCGGGACACCTAAGTGTACCCTCCGCACACGGGATGGCTTGGGCTTCCTCACAAGATGGCAGCTGAGTACCAAGCTCAAGCATCTTAAGAGAACCAGGTGAAAACTCTATATGACCATTTATGACTATATTAGTTTCCTAGGGCTGCTGTAACAAAGTACCACGAACTGGGGAGGCTGAAACAACAGGAATTTACTGCCCCCCAGCTCTGGAGGCCAGAACCCCAAATCAAAGTGTCAGCAGGGTGGGTTCCTTCTGAGGTTTCTAGGGAGAATAGTTTCCATGCTCTCCCCTAGCTTCTGGTAGCCTCAGGCGATCCTTGGATTGTAGCTGCATCTCTCTAAACTCGCCTTCACGTGGCATTCTACTTGTGTATTCACATTTTCTTCCCTCTGTGCGTGTTTGTCTCTGTGTCCAAATTCCCCCCTCTTATAAGGACACCAATCACATTTGATTACAGCCCACCCTAATGACCTCACCTTAACTCGATTATCTGTAAAGACCCCATTTTCAAATAAGGTCACGTTCACAGGTGTTGAGAGTTAGGACTTCGACTTCTTTTGCAGGTGGGTGGGGGGAGGGTGGGGGGAGGAACGATTCAACCTGTAATGTGATCTAGCCTTGAAAGTCACATAGCATCACTTCTGCTGTAGTCACAAGCCCCTCCCACCAGATGCAAGGGAGGGAACATCCACCCTACCTTTCCATGGAGGAGTGTCCAAGATACATTATAAGAAGAGCACATGAGATGGGAGACACTGTTATAATCATTTTTGGAAGATACAGTCGGCCACGACAATGTTTAAAGAAAAAAAAATGTATATATATATTTTTTAGTTGCTAATATCTAAGCATAAGGGGGAGTCACATAAAATGTGGAATTTTTTGGGGGGGTACTGTGCCACATGGCTTGCAGGATCTCAGTTCCCCGACCAGGGATCGAACCCGCACCCCCTGCAGTGGAAGTGCGGAGTCTTTAACCACTGGACCGCCAGGGAAGTCCCCAAATGTGGATTTCTGGTTCGTGAAGAATAAGAAGAACCTGACAACACGGGGCTCTCATTCCCCCCGGCAGCAGTGAGAGCTGCCCCTTGTAGGAGGCTGTCGGGTTCCGTAGCTGACCCACTTCCTGAGCCTCCCTCTTCCGAGGCCCAGTGTCAGTTGACATCTAATCACTGTGCGTGGCTGTTATTTCCCTCCCACTCCGCCTGCCGCTCTCCTGTATGTCCTTGCTGCCCACTCCCCGGGGGGGGGGGGGGTCTGTGTGTGCCCCCAGGTCCAGGCCAGGCAAGGGCACCTTCCTGGGGGCAGAACTCCCCCTGGGGTGAAATCCTGGTGTCGTGACTGGAACAACTCCACCCCCATCCCAAGGGCAATAGAAAGGAGCCGGCCGCTGATTCATGGCCCCCGTGTCTGCAGGACTGGCCCAGGTAGGAGGACGAGGCCAGACAAGCACAGGCAGCTGGCTGATTACAGAGGGCAGGGTGACGCGAACAGACGTGGTCACAGCTACCCTCGCGGGGCCCCAGCAGCCCACCGCCTCCGCCTGCCCCCCACCGCACTGGTCTCCTTCCAAGAAATGACATGGGGGCTCCTTCTGAGGAGGTCTCCCTGCCTTCCCGCCGTGCCCAGCCATCCACATCTTCTAGAGCCTTCCTGGATCTTCCTTGCTATTGGCCAAGTCCCTTTACAACACATGCCACTAAAGTAAACAGTGCCAAGGTTGCCGCTCATATTTCAATGTCATCCCAAGAGCCTTGAACTTGAGCAATGACTTTCTCCCCAGAAGAGACAGTGGAACAGAAGCAGCCCAGGACTGGACGTCAGGGACGGGGCTCCAGCTGGGGTCTCCCACAGGGTGTGGGTAGGCCCCTTTACCCTGAGGAGCGCTGAGCTCCCTTCAAGCTGGGACACACAGCGTTTGAGCTCAGACAGTCCCTGGGCGTTGGGGATGTCACTGAAGACACTGGCCCTGTCACCTGGGGCAGGTTACTTGGGCCTCCCTGTGTTTCCGTGCCTGCCTCTCTAAGACTGAATGAACTCATTGATGCAAAACAGTTAGGAAAGTGTCTGGCTAAGTGCGAGCTCTTATTCTTATCTACGTGTGTCCTTGATTGCATTTGGGGGTCCTCCAGGGTGGCTCTGTGGTCAGGTCCTAGTAGAAGCTGGGGAATGTGGATCTTTGCCCTGAGAGGGTGTGTGGTCCCAGGTACCAGGATAGAAGCCTACCCAGTCTCTCCACCGACCAGACACCATGTCAGGTCGAGAAGACAGGTGGGTCCTGCCCCCACACACGTACGAGCCCCCTGCCCCCCCGCCGCTCTCCTGAGCCCCTGTGCTTACCCAGTGACAGCCACAGAAGGGAGAGAGGCCCCCAGAGTTCCGGTCACCAGCATCTGTGATTAATATTTTGCAGGTTGGTGGCCGGTGAGGGTTTTCCTGACCTCAGGGAACGACTGTTGTTTGGCTCTTAGAGGTGGAAACGATTTGAGAAGGGGAGGAGGTTGGGGAGAAACAGGAAAACAAGCTTCCCATAATTGCCAATGTAATTCAGGGCTGGCTGGCGCTTTTCTACAGAAATCTAAAACTGCTGGGGGAGGAGTGGGAACGAGGCCCGAGGTCTGCGAGGTGCCTGGTCCTGGGCCCCTGCCAGCCTCTGCGCGCCCACTGAACCGAAACTCCCAGAGATAAATGTTGCACATCGGTTCCCTAGGGCTGCCGTAACAACTGACCGTAAATTGGGTGGTTTAATTCTCTAAGAGTCCTGGAGGCTAGAAGTCCAAAATCCAGGTGTCAGCAAGGCCATGCTCCCTCTGAAAGGCTCTAGGAAAGAATCCTTCCTTGCCTCTTCCAGTTTCTGGCGACTCTGACAATACTTGGCATCCTTGGCTTGTGGTTGCATCCCTCTGATCTCTGCCTCCATCTTCACGTGGCCTTCTGTGTGTCTCCTGTGTCCTTTCCTCTCCTTATAAAGACACCAATCATTGGATTTACAGCCCACTCTAATCTGGTATGACCGCCTCTCAACTTAACTAATTACACCTGCAGAGACCTTACTTCCAAATAAGGTCATATTCTGCAATTCCAGGTGGACGTGAATTTTGGGGGGGACGCCATTCAACCCGCTACAGCACCCTCGACTACCTCATCTGGGGTCACACCACAATCCTGTAAATTTCCAGAAAGTATGGACTATATCAGGAATCAGCACCTCGGATTGTTTTTGTGTGGCCCAGGAAACTAAGAAGAATTTTCACATTTTTTAATGATTCAGCAAAAATAAAAACCAGAATGATATTTCATTATGTGTGAAAATGACAGAAACTTCTATCTTCACTGTTCGTAAATAAATCTTGATTGGAACACAGCCAGGCACATTCATTTAGGTACTGTCTTTGGCTGTTCCCTCGCTAGGAGGGAGGCCTCATGGCCCGAAAAAGCCTGAAACATTTACTATCTGGCCCTGTATGGAAAAACCTTTGCCCAGCCCTGCGGACATTGTTATCCGTTAGCCTGAAACAATGTTTCCTGCCTGGTCTGTGGCCACCGGGAGGATGGAGGCTTCTCCAAGGTCCCAGGTCTCCTCCTCCAGACCCAGCAGCGTCTGAACCAGGGGTGAGGCTGCTTGGTGGTTAAAGAGGGGGCACAGTGGAGCCAGGTGGGCCTGGGGTGGGATCCTGGCTCTGGCACTCACCCAGCAGGCAGGTCCCTCGCCTCTCCACTGTCTAGGTGTCCTTATCTGCTAAACGGGGAAGTGGTGAAATTCCTGCATTCCTGGTAAGCCTGCGGTGACGGAGGCAAGGCTGCAGAAAACCTTCAGCACAGTGGTGGGCGGGGCTCTAGTCAACAAAGATCAGCTGGTGTCATTTTGTCGTGTGGCTCCAGCTGGCCCAGGAGGTTACAGGCCATAAATGTCAAAGACCTTTTTACATTCTCTAACCTACCAGAAAATCCCACCTATCCTGGTGAAAACTTCCTGAAAGCCTCCTGGGTCTAATTTCACTCCTGATCAACACTGAGAAAAGGAAGGCGAGCCTCTCTCCTCTGCTTGAGAGTCAGAGTGGGACTTTCCAAGGGGTTGTCACCATCAGAAGGCACAGGTGCTGTGGGCCCACCTTGTGCTGTCCCCCAGGGGAGCCTGGCCTGGATGGATGGTATCCCAGTGCCCCTGACTACCCGCTGAGTTTGTACCACAAGGAACACCAGCAGGAGGGTGGAGGACAGAAGGAGAGCCAGTGGGGAGAGGGTGGTTCTCCAGCCCGCGAGCTGCCCCTGTGCGATATCTGTCTCCATCCCGCCTTCTCTGTCTGCAGGTTCTAGAAACTTCCTTCACTGTCTGCCACGGCAGGCTTAGGGTGGTAGTGGTACCCAGCTGTCCCTAACCCTGGGTCCAGCAGTGCCCTTTCTAGCTCCCCCAAACCTTATCACGACCTGGTGAGTGGTCTTTTTATGAAACTCTCCTCTAATGATCCGAATTTGATGGCTCTGTTGCCTTCCAGCATGTCCGATACATGGCTCTAGAAAGCCAGTTTAACTCTCCCCTGCAAAATCCCCCAAATTTCTAAGATGCAGAAGTTTCCTACTGACATTTCCAGCTGGGAAGAGTCCTGAGGCAGGGTAGAAGATGGTAAAGGAGTGGAAGTCGGGACTGACGGAATCAGAATTGTGCTTGAAGCCCCGAGCTCTTCGATGATTCCACATAAATGTCATTTTATCCACGAACAACAGCAATGATCCCTTACATGTGTAGCGTGTTGTATGGCTTACAAATTATGCTCACGGGTAATCTCCCTGCTAACACCCACACGCTTTTGGTGAGAGATACAGCGCAGTTTTCAGCATCCCCCTTTTCTGGAGGAGGAATGCCCACGTTTGGTATATAGTGAGGATCTGTGCCAGGTGGCTGATTTAACAAATAAAAAATAGAGGATGCCCAGTTAGATATGAACGTCAGATAATGACACATAACATTTTAGAATAAATATGCCCCATGCAAAACTTGGTTTGTGTTTTATCTGTCAACCCTAAGTTGATCCCAGGTTTGCTGTGTCCAAGGCCTGTGTTTTCTGCCATATCAATTATACTGACCAATAAGACTCCTGAAGATGGCCTAGAACCAGCATGGATTTCCCCCAGATTTCTACCAGATGTCACAAACAATTGGTCAGTCTTGGGGAGTGGGTGTGGAGATGGGGGCGGGGAGATCCTACATAAGGAGGATCTATCTCTTGTTCTCTTAGGCAAGTCTATTAATGAGACCCCCTCCATCAGAAAAGTCTGGGCAAGGCTGTGTCCCCAGACATTCGTGCCTGTGCCCTGGAGCCCTTGGTAGGGAGAACAGGCCCGGGGACAGCACAGACCCTCAAGTGGCAGGACAAAGCATCTGAGAAAGCTATAAGGGGGACGAGATTCCCTCTGAACCTGGGGTCACAGCATCCCCTCCTGGCTGAGGCCGAACTGAGCAGAAGATCCAGTGCTGGACGAAACCCGACTTGCTGGCCCCTCCATACCACTCAAATCATATTTGTGTCCAGGAGATGGTCCTTGGGTCCTCCCAGACCTTCAACATGGCCGTCCCAGGGCCCACCTGTAGGAGGCGCTTCTAGCTGGGCCAGCAGGCTGACTCCATTATCAAGTACCAAGCATCAGTAGGAGGACCAGATCATTTATAGACCAAAGTGAAAGGGAGCGCCACAGATAATTACAGAAGGAAAATAGGTGCAGAGAAAGACCTGCAGTGGCCCTATTCATCGGCTACCTTATCCGGGTCCCACAAGGCGCTGCTGAGCAGATTCCAAACCCTCCAAGACTAGGAGGCTGCAGGCAGTTGGAAGAGAGGGAGGTGCAGCCAGCCCAGTCCCCCACTGTCCTGCAGCAGCCCCCCGCGCCCAGCTGCAACGAGAAGGAGCCCTTCTGTTCAGTTTGGAGTCAGGTCGGTACTAGCTTGGTCCCACGTCCACGCACCAGCCTCCAGGGCAGAGTCCAGAGAGGTTACAGCCGAGGGTGTCCCTGCGTTCAGATCCTCTGGAGCAATGGGTGATATTCTTTGGGCTTTGACCTCCTGTGTCCTCTGGGGTAACCTGGGCCCTGGCTGAAGCTCTGGCTAAGTAGGAATAAGCCCCAACCCGAAGGGCTTGGTTGCCTGGGATGGTCAACTTTGGGAGGAAAGTGAATCAAACACTATTTAGTTATTTCCATTCCCAGGGTACTGCTTAGCTGCTGAGCGATTGGCTTTAGACAACCCAAATGGCCCCACTGGGAAGTGGTAAGGCCTCCTGGATTTCCTTGGGGCCTCTCAGGGCCAGCGTTTGAGAAGGGTGGGTGTGGTCTGTGCTGGGAGCCTTGGGGCAGGTGGTCAGCCCTTCCTGAGTCTGATGGAGCCAATGGGCTGACGGAGCTGGAGCTGACTTCTGAGGCCCACCCCTGGTCCATCCCCGCTCCTTACACTGCAGACTAACACGACCTCCTCCATACCCAACCTCCAGAGCCAGCTGCTTTGAGCAATTCCTCCCTGCCAGAAGCTAGGATGACAGAAAGAAAAACATCGCTTCCTTTCTCCACCTGCAGACTCCAGCCAAGCCTCATTGCCAAAGTGCTTTGCCATCAAGATTGGGAAACTGAAAAAAAGCAGCTCTGGTAGTTCTGGACCTGCCCTTCCACGTGCAGGACAGAGAAACTGGGAAAGGGAGGGTCAGGATGGCACCTCCGTCTAAGAGGTTATTTCCCTACGCTTCATTCGTTACATGAGTCTGTGGTTGGAAGAGGTAGAAATTGCACCCATTCCACAGATGAGGTAGGGGAGGCTGGTGGAGGTTGAACTCAAGTTCAACCTCAAGCTGGAATTTGTGGGAACCCAGGTCTGCCAGCCCCAAGCTCTTTTTGGTTAGCCTTGCCAGTCAAAAGCGCTTTTCCTGGTTGGTAACTCGGGGAGTTCTAAGAAAAGAAAATCTGAGAGGCCTCTTTGATGTTTTCTGGGTGAGGTTACCTTTGCTCAGTAGAGAGAAGGAACATTATGTATAATCCAAGCCAGTACATTGTATCGCCAGATGTCTCCTTGGCTTTGGAAAGCACCTTCCTTTGCCCTCCCACTTCCTTCTCAGCAGTTTTACCTTCCTTATTGTTTTGGTGAAACGTATTGTCTTTTTTTTTTCCCCTCCTAGTGTATTTGACTGGAATTGTTGCTGGAAACAGCCAAGGTCCATGCCCACTGGCCACAGTTAGGGAGGGGCCAGTCTGCGATTAGAAATGATGAAGAGGAAGACTGGAATTCCAGAATACCAGGAGGTTTCCCCCGGGTCTAGAACAAACACACCTCTACCACCGGGAAGACACGCTTCTGATGGTGCAAGCCTTTCCTTCAAATCTCATTATTTCCCTGGATCTTCCTGTCAGTCTGGTTGGTGGTAGATGACTCGTTTCCCCTGAGAAAACTGAGAGGCACTTCAAGGGGGCAGTGAGGGAGGGGTAAATTAGGAGTTTGGGATTAGCAGATACACACCACTATATATACAATAGATAACCAACAAGGACGTACTGTACAGCACAGGGAACTCTATTCAATATTTTGTAATACCCTGTAAGGGAAAAGAATCTGAAAAAAAAAAAAGATATATATATAACTGAATCACTTTGCTGTACACCTGAAAGTAACACAATGTGGTAAATCAAGTGTATTTCAAAAAGAAAAAAAAAAAAAAAAGAGGCCTTTCAAGTCTCAGTTTGTAAGCGACCATTCTAGAACTCCAGTTCTGGAATGTCTTCCCCTTACTACCCTTTAACCAAACATCCTCAAATCAGTTGTGTGGGGTCACAGCTAATGTGGGGCTTGGGTTCCATACTGTGTACAATGTAAAGATTACGGGTGGTCAAAATTACCCTGGAAAACCCCTTAACCACCTTGAAAACTAGTCATAAAGTACAGTGTGCAGGGTTTGTACTGTAATACATACAGAAGGTCTCTTATCTGACCTCCACTTAAATATTAGCGATATTCGTTGATTCTCTCTGCAAAACATGGAGAAACCCACCATACCCTGGAAACTGAAGGCTTATGTCCTGCTTTCTCTGATGCCCACGCGTTCCTGCTCCTACCATATTGAGTTGTATGTTTACAGAGTCACTCATCACTGTTCCCAAACTTGTTTATGCCAGTCATGCTTTTTATAGTAATTATGTAACTTAATGAAATATGATCTAAGTGGATAGGATAAGCGGGCAGAATGAGGACAGTTATTTCTTTGAAAATTACATCGAATGCTTTGGAAAAAGGAGTTACTTTGATAAAGCAAAGTTGCAAAAATAAAAAGAGTGCTGAATTAGTCAGGGACGAGTACAGTAAGATATTAGGGAAAGAGTAATAAAATCGAGGATTCTGCTCTTATATCAAACCCATCATTTCTACTCTGGTAAGTGCAGACTCTCTGTATTCACCTAATTTTAGGAGCAGCAGTTGGTCCTGTGACTTCTCTTCTCTATGGATCTAAGAAGAGGTGTTGACTTTCCCATTTGCTTCGTTTTCCACCCATTGTTAGGACGGGCTGGCACCTTCCAAGCTCCCCACATGCCAGAAACCGCAAGTCTCCACTTCAAAATTTCTGTATATTTTTGCTTTAAAGAGATAGAAACTGGAGTTCACTGATGATGATGTTATAGATGTGTAAGAAAGACCAGAACTCTACACATTGAGCCCATTCTCAAAAAAAAAAAAAGGAAAAATGCTGTACCCAACATGAACGGGCTGGTGGATGAGTTCACATGTGTGAGTTTTAAGTAAAAATAAAGTGGAGAAGGTGCATACGTAGTAGGTATTTTAAATCCCCTGCTTTAATTATGTTTTGATTAGTTGAATGGCCTCCATACATATGAATAAATGTCTAATATGCATTAAACAAGGTAGACCATATAAAATAAGTGTACTGTGTCAAACTGAATGGCTTCACATGTACTATTAAAATGAGTTTTCCTCCACTCTCTGTTAATTGAATCCATCTGACTTGATTATTGGGAGGTAAGCGTGGTCTATCCTAACGCCAGTGTACTCAGAGATTCAACGAGTCCAGCCCTCATTCTAAATCTGGGTGGATTAACTATGTTAGATCCACCAGATGCCAGGGCGGTTCTTATTACATCAAGGTCACTAGGGCCTGAGGTGCCGGCTTTGTCGAAATTAAAGTGAAAACGGGCCAGAAACTTGCCTTCGCACATAGGAGAGGCAGCATTTGTCTCTAGAGCCAGACTGCTTTAGAACAAATCCTGGCTTTTCTAATTCTCAGGGGCAAGCCACTTACATTCCCCCTGATCCAGTCCCCCTCCTAAGGGGTGGGCGCAAGCATGCCATGGGCTAATCAGTGTAAAGTGATTAGATCACTGCCTGGCACAGGGTGACCGCCATACAAGCGTTAGCTATTACTATTATTATTAATCATTACCACTGTGCCTCTAATTGGGTGTAATCTGAGAAGCTCTTCTCTTAAAAGTGTAAAATAAATAAAACAGTGCATTGCACTTGAAGGCACAGATGTTCACTCACCTATGAATTAAGATAGCAGAAAAACTTGAAGTCTTGACTGCAACACCACAGAAAGGCTAAGAAGGGGTGTTTGGGGACCAGATTACTTGACAGCAATGTTGGACTGGGGAAATCCGCATTTATCCTCCGGGAAGGAGAATAATCAACGTCGCTTCAGGACTCCAAAAAAAAAAAAAAAAAAAAAGTTTATTTATAAAATACTGACCAGTTTGACGGGACATGGGACTTCTCGTGGTATATATTTCAAATCAATTTTTTTGTTACCTTTCATTCAAAAAATAAACCTGCTAACAAGCTATATGACATATATATATATATTTTCTTACAGACAGACACCTGCCATAATGAATACTCTCCCCATAATCTTGCATTGTATCTTTTAAATCAAAAAAATAAAGATTTGTGTTGGTTTTTGTTTTCGGAGTCTATATGCGTAAAAGAAGGTAACACATTTAAATGCTTTTGCTTATTCTTACAGAAACAAAGAGAAGGGGGTTGGTCCCAAGAGGGCACCTGTGCTCAGGTGGTGGTCAGGGTTGCCGCTGCCCAGGACCACACAGAGGCACTCAGGGGCAGGCGGCTGCTGTTCAGATGGTCCCCCCTCCCCCTCCAGCCCCTCACCACGTGTGGGCACCTTCAGATGTGCACCATGGGAAGGTAAGGGAAGCCTCTGCCCAGAGTGGGCTATAGGGAGGCTCTGGCACCTTTAAAAGCTCTGCCCAGGGAGGTGTGGACAGACAGAAGGCCTCCAGCCAGCGTGCGCAGGGCGGGGCAGCCGGCAGCATCCCTGTTTCCTCTGAATCACGGCAGTGCCAGGTGGGGTGATTGGAGGAGAGGCAGCCTGTGTTTGCAAACTCCCTGGAGCCCTGGGAGGAAGGTGCTTCTGGAACCCGGAGCAGCTTTTTGGTTCACCTTGGCAGTCTGGGTGTGGAGCTGATGTGAACACAGGAGGGTGTGGCCAGGAGGGCAAAGGCAGCCCTGGTGTGCCAAGTGTGAGCTGCGGGGTGCAACACCAGATTTCCCGAGGGCACAGGGAGGCAAAGCCAAAGGAGCCAGCGAGCGAGTATCCTGATGTGAACCCGCTTCAGGTGGCGTCACACAAACACGGGTCCTGGCATCACTGGCCCAAGAAACCAAAGGTCGGGGAGGCTCCCTGTGACCCGTGGGCACTGCCCACTCACCTTTCCAAAGCAGCCAGGCGTCTGGATGGGGGTCGGGAGCCTCCGCTGCCCCAGCAGGTATGTAAACAAGGGCAGAGATGTCATCTTAGAAATCCAGAGGTCCACAGCTGGGGACCTGGGCTTCCAGATGTGGCTGGGGCAGTGGAGGCTCCATTTCAGGTGGGTGGGGATGGACTGAGGCTGGGACTTTCACCTCTGCCTGGCCCGCCTTCCCAGCTCCTCTAAGAGTTCTGCCCTTTCAGACAACAGAACCCAGCCCGCCCCACGTGTGGGAGTGACTCAGGCTGCCTGTGCCCCGCACAGGAGACGACGTCAGCCCTCCGAGGGGGCTGCGGACACACGGACACTGTGCATTCTGTGTATATCGGCGTGTGTGTACACGAGCCCAGGTGTGTGTGTGTGTGTCAGCATGGGTGTGAAGGAGCACGTGGGGAGGGGAGGGCAAGCATCTTAATGCACAAGGTGATTCACAGAAGGCAAAGGGAATTTGGCCTCGTGAAATACATACACGCGTACAGAGCGTTTCTACTGACCCCCGCTTCCTCCTCCCACATCCCTCCCTGGGCTACGCAACAAGCACCGAACCGGGAAGGGCTTTAAATGGTTCAACACACAGCAGACAGAGAAAAGGATGAGACTGTTTGGGGGGATGGGGGGGCGAGGGGAGAGAGAGAGATAAGGAAAGAGAAAGCAGCAGCATCACATGCCCCGCAGCTGTGCGTGTTCCCCTAGGGAGACGCCAGACGTGTACAGGGGCAGAACCTCAGGCCTGTGTCCTCCTACAGGGGAAAGACTGTGCTTCCCTTTCTAGAACCCCTTAGTGGAGAAGCTGCTATTTGGACCTCGGAGCCGGGTCAGCTCGTCTACGGAGCCATCTTCCAACTTCTCCCCATCACGTTTCAGGGGGATCCCAGTGCCTGGGAGCCCAGAGCTGGGTGTGCCCTTTCCTCAGGCCCCTGGCCCTGCTTCCACCCCAGGAACCCGATTCGGGGCGGTGGGGAGGGGTATAGGCCCACTCCTTCCTTGGCTTGTTTCCCAAATCCTCCATTGTTCTCCTTACCCCTCAAAATGGGGCATCACCTCCTCCCAGGCGGGGCAGCAGTGCCCATGCTTGGCGCCTCCAGGGAGCCTTGCGCCACTAAGGGGCCCCAAGATGCACTAAATGTGCCCCAGCTGGGCCATCCCCTCTCCCAGAGGCAGGGGCCCGTCCCCGACCCTGGGGGATGGGCTGCTTTGCAGGGCCGGTGGGCACCCAGGGCACTAGTTGGAAAGGCTCCCCCTTAAACTCCTGCATCCGGAAGGTCTGAGTTGATGGGAAGATGCAGGCTGCCAGAAGGAGCTTTTTAAAGCTCTGTCTCCCAACAGCTATAATTGCCCCTTGGTCCCATCTGACCTGCTCCTCCTGGCCAGCCTGGCTGTGCATCTTGTAAGCTTGTGCTCAGTTTGGACGGGGCCCCTCCTCGCTCGGAGCTCTGGCAAGCTGAGCCGAGTCTGGAAGACATTAATGGGGGTTGGGATGGTCTTTGACTTGTAAATCGGGTGCTGGGAGATCCAGCCTGGGACCGGAGACTTGGCCCGCCCCTCTGGGCCCCTGGACTTAGGAGGCGGGGGTCTTAGACACAGAGGGCTATGGGTTGAGAACGAGGGACACATCTGAAAATGAGTGTCCTGCTGGCTAGGAGGACCCAAAGGGATTTCCCTTGGAGAGGATCTCTGGACCCTTTTCCTTGCCAGTGCATGGGTGTGTGTGTGTGTGTGTGTGTGTGTGTGTGTGTGTGTGTGTGTGTGAAGGTGTCTATCCAGGGAGAGGGGCGTGTCTGCCACGGCGATGCCTCACCCCCGTTTAGCCCCTCAGCCCCACAGAAGCTGACTTTCCTTGTCTCTGTAATTCCCTTTTCCCTCTCCCTTTAAGAAGGGGGTCAGGTGGTACCTGAATTGGAAGAAAAGGAAAAGTCCAAGCTTCCTCCTTCCGGTTCCGACTTCTGCCTTATGCCCAGTTATCCCAGTGATGCCGGGCCAGTGCCCCCATCTCTGTTCCCCAAGTTCATCTCTCCTAGTCTGTGCTCAGGAAAGTGAATTCAAGGAAAGGGATGGCTGGGTTCAGTGGCGGGGGGACCTCTCCCCAACCCCCAGGGGCCCTCTTCCTTGGGTTTACAACAGAGAAGTCTGTTAGGAGCAAAGGAGCTAGCTAGGCAAATTCTCATCCTTCAGCTGGGTTCGTTTGTCTAAATAAACCAAATGCTTGGTGGGGACATTGAACAGGGAGGGGGTAGTGGAGGGTGAGACGCAGGGCTGCACAGGGTGGGGTGGGAGTGTGGGTGCAGGGGGGAGGGGAGCTTTGCCCCCAGGGACGCCCATCCCGGCACAGCACCAGGCCCAGGGCTCCAGCACATGCCGGAAGGGAGCAGCCGGCTGGCTGTCCAGAAGTTTCTTCACCACCGCCAGCCACGCCCGCCTTACAGCCCTCCAGGCTTTGCCTTCCCTCCCTCCCTCCCTCCCTCTCTCCAGGGGCCCAACCCACTCGTGTCCACCGCAGCCAGCCCCCCTACTCTGCTCAGCCCCCCGAAGGAGCAGCAAACCCCACAGTCTCGAAGCCACACACGTCCTCTCGTGGTTTTTCTCCATCCTTCTCAACACCGGCTTTGCTGGCCCTGGAATCTCTGGAAAAATAAACTCAGGAGGTGAAAAGTTGACTTGGTTTCTTGGTGTTTCTCTTTTCTGGCAGGCGGTGCGAGGAGGGGCGGAAGGGGAGTTTGGTGCTGTGTTTTCTTTCTTTTTCCTCTTCCGACAACGACAACGAGGATGACATCAAACAAATGATGAAAATCCTGCTATAGGAGCCCGGGAGCCAGGGGCGAGGCTGCTGGGGGGACGGTAGAGGGTGCTCTGCTGACTCGGGGGGTTCGGGGGGTTTTGGGGCGTTGGGGTCCGACTGGCCTTGGGCCGAAAGAGGCTGCCCTGCTGGGCGCTGCTGCCGTTGGACAGGGCGGTGGGGTCTGGCTCGCCCGGGTCGCTCTCCGTGTAGCTGTAGGCCTGGGCCCGCGAGATCCCCTTCTGCTGCCGCCTCCACGAGTTGTAATAGGTGGGGTCACTGATGTAGTGGTTGACAAAAGAGTGGGCCTTCTGGGGGCTCGGGTCGACCTCGTACTCGCTGTCGCTTCCCTGGGAGGGCAGAGAATCGGGGTGTCAGTGGCCCCCTGGGGACAGGTCAGCAAGATCAGGGCTGACGGGCACAGAACACTCTGACCTGAATCTCTGCTCGGCCGCTTCCGAGCCCCGAACTGTGGGCATCTCAGCCCCCTCTCTGCCAAGGGGGTATAACGCCCGCCTTCTTATGCACCTTCAGAGCTCGCGATGTGCATGAAGCCTCTACCCCAGGGCTGGCACAGAGCCTGAGGACCCTCCATGGGAACCGGAAGACCTGAGTGCTAGCCTCTTACGAAAAATCGAAGTGAAATTCACAAAACACGAGGTTAACCGCTGTCAAGCGTACGATTCACCGGCATTCGGTACGTTTGCAGCTTTGTGCGACCACCACGTCTTTTCATTCCACAACATCTTCATCATCACCCCAGGGGAAAACCTTGTGCCCACGAAGCAGTCACTCCTCTGTCCTTCCTCCCCAGCCTCCCCCCGGCCCCCACCCCTGGCAAACACCAGAGTCCACTCTCCGTCTCCATGGACTGATCCCGTCTGGCTATCGCATCAAAACGGAATCGCACCACAGATGGCTTTTGTGTCTGCCTTCTTTCATTTAGTATAACGTTTTCTTATCGATGTTGAATTCGTCATGTCTTTTCACTTTCTGTATTTCTGATGCTTTGATATCTGGGGCCTTTGCTGACCCTGGGACGACTGCCGCCCCCCCCACCCCGCCCGCCCCAGGACTAGCCAGTTCCCGGAGAGAGTAAGCTGCCTTTCATACCCAGAGTCCACGCCTATACCACCTCCTCTAATGGGCTCTTACACACTGACTCGGACCCATCATTCCCTGTCCCTAATCACCCCAGGGGCAGGTACCAGACAACCAGGGGCAGCCCCTACCCGCTAGGGCCCCCTGAATTTATTCAAACTAGCCTAAGCCTGCTTGCCCCGCCATGCCTTTCCTGTGGGAACCACAATAAAGGCTCCTGCCTGCGTCTTCCTGTTTTCCTCCGGCTCCTGACCAAACCTGGTGTCTCCCTGTGTGGTCCCACCTGGCCTGGTGTGTCCCCTCTTCTTGGGAACTGTGAGTAACTATCTTTTCAACTCCTGATCTGCTGGCCTCATCACACCCGAATAATAACAAACCTACATTTTAAAACAGAGGTTCACGCGTGATATACTGAGTTCTAATGTGGACCCAGCCTCTGACTGGGGACAAAGCCGGGACCAGATCAGAAGACCTTTGGGGGCTCCTGGCACTGAACAAAGGGTGACGCTCACCCGTGTGTGGTCCAAAATAAAAGCAACACTCGGTTATAAAAGAAGCAAGAGAAAAAGATCAACGGAGTTCAGAATTTTCACACGAGGGCCACCCTGAGGCTTTCGGGGAGAAACAGAAAAAAAATTCAATTGTCCCCAACGCGGTGATACTCTGGTGTCCTCGGCATGTGCTCTGTCTGCCTTTGGGGGAAATCAGCAAAGGAGTCGGTCTGGGTTGTAAAGTGGCAGTTCGGCTCCCAACTGCGGAGCTAAAAATACCACGCACCCCTTCCCCCATCCCAAGCTCCCAGAGATGTTTTGAGAACTAGTAAGACAACAGATGGGAAGGCCCTGAGAACTCTCTGGAAGACATGCACTGATTTTAGTGAAGAGTACATTCTCAATGAATATGGTTCAGAAGACCACGCTTGGGTTGCCTCGTCTCTGCCCAGAGAATACATGCTTTGAGGCAGTAGGCTAATTTTATCAAGTAAAATATACGTTGAAAAAGCCCCTGCAGCCCAGTGAGCCCAATACAAACGAGCCTGGGACAATCACCTGTGTTTTGCTTCACAGGTAAAGAGAACGGGGAGTTGACCTTGCCCAGAAGGTCTGAGCTGTGGGAAAGGTAATGTGCGCTTGTTTTCAGGAACTCAAAGTTCTTTGTGGCATGTAAACCTTCAAGAGAAATAGGTACAATGCAAAGAACTAAAATGATACTAACTCTGGAGCAGGCTCTTTGCCAGACAGCAGGAAACGCTGACTTGCATTCTCGTATTTAAATTTCACACCTCTGCGCTGTAGCTACTACACTACTTGAGCGCTGATCAGAGGGTGAGGGTTTTGCCCAAGGAAATGATGAGTTGGACTTGAACGCAGATCTGCCTGATTTTCCAAAGCCCACGCATGCTCTGAACTCCCATACTCCTGCCTGGAGGTCACGAGACAGGAAGGAGAGCCCCTCTACCCTCCCGTGGGGATTAATTGCTCCCTGGTTGATCTGCTAATTTATGTCCCCTGGCCCCTCCCCTCCTCCCCACACCCCCGCCCTTCCACAGTCCCCACTGCCCCCAGCAGACACCCCCAGGACACGATCGTCTTGGCAGGCAGAGCCGGTTGCCCAAGACAATGGAAAGTCCCTCACCCTTCTTCCCGTGACGCAGAGCGGCACAATACAAGCCCTTTCTTTGCCTACGGCCCAGCTGCCGGCCCAGGAGGGAACAAAGGGGCTGTGCAGACTGGAGGGCTCCGTATGCCAGGAGCCCAGCGGAGGGGTGGAGGGGTGGGCACCTGATGCCTGGGGCTGTGGTGAGGCTGGCCCAGGGGCAGGAAAAGTCTGAGCGAGCTGTGGAGGACGAGGCTGGGGTCCCTCCGGCCCAGGAGCAGTGAGGGTCTGAGAGTATGGGGGGGCGAGAGGGGCGCCCCACAGTTTTCCCTACCGTCTCTCTGGGAGGGCACCTACCAACCGGCCGGAATCATTGCTAGCGGTTCTAGAACTTTGGCCAGCCCCAGGCCCCAGTCTTGAGGAGAAACCCCCAAATCACCGTGGGCCCGGAGTGAATGAGTCTCCGGGGTGAGAGGGGGCGGGGGCACAGTGAAGTCCTGACTCTGTCCCTTCCCAGGTAGGTAAGCTTGGAGCCATAACTTAGCCTCTCTCAACCTCAGTATCCTTGTCTGTAAAATGGGTAGATCCCGCAGTTCACAGGATGAAGTGAGCTAATGTATGAGAGAATAGTGTAAAGGTATTATTAGGGAGAAAGTGAGGGGGTGTCTGGGAGAGATGGGGCCTCGAAGCCCCCAGAGGAGGGGTCAGAAGGGGCCACGGGATGGGGGAGGCTGACTCAGTGCTCAGCTGGGAAAAGAAAAGAATGTATGGTTCCTGCTTCCCCGCAAAACCCCAACCCTCAAGGATGACTAGTAGGTAGGGAATGGGCCTCCTTGGCCCTCCTGGGGGCCCAGACCAAAGCTCATTCATCCAAATCATCTCCTACCCTCTGTTGAGCACCTACTGTGCGCCAGACGCTCTGTGGGGCAGCAGTCCCAATGGGGATGGGAAAGCCAGAGGAGGAGCTGGGAGGCTGCGCTGGGGGAGGGGTGTGGGCGACAGTCTGGTCTGCCCCTCCCCCAGCTCTCCAGTGCCAAAGGATGGGGTCTCCGCCCCGTCCGCCTCTCCGCCTCCACCTCCCAGAACATCTGTTTCTTTTCTGGGTGGGGGTGGGGTGAGAAGAGAAGAAAGAAAGCGAGAGGGGACCAGGGGCTCCCATTCCGGCTTTCAACTCTCACCCGGCCCTCGGTAATTGAACGCAGCTTCCCAGTCACCGGCCCAGCACAAAGAGGGCCTTTCACGGGCAGTCCCTCCAGGCTGCCAGCAATCAGGTGACTGCTTTAGCTCCCCGGCCTCTTAACGGCAACTCAAAGCCACTCCATCAGCAATCACCAAGGTCTGGGGAGGAGGGAGCGCAGACAGCAGGCCTGGCGATGGGAGTGAGCCGCATGGGGACCAGCGGGAGGGAGGACCCCGGAGAAAGGACGGAGACAAAAGACAGGGAGCAATGGAAAGCCTTTGGCTTTTCTGTTCCTTTCTAGAAGGAGGGACTGTTGTATCTGACTCAGCAGGTGACAGGGCGGGTGCCGTCCTGGGCTTGGGGACCGGTGTTGAGAGCCCAGGGCGGGGCAGGGTGCCCTTATCTTGTTGAATCTCAAGAATTCCGGCAGGAACGCGTTGCCCCAGATGACAGGTCACCCTGTGCAGCTCCTTGGGAGACTGGGAGCTGGAGCCCCTCCCCCGCCTGTGGTCCAGGGGCTCCCTGCGCGGAGTCTAGCCTGAAGCCTAGATGGGAGTCTGTCACCTTGGATGCTCTCACGAGGCCCCTCCTGCAGGGGCTGCTGCCTCCCCGGGGGTTAGAGGTGGGGTGGGGGGTGGGAGATGCCTCCTTGAGGCACATTTTTCTCCGGGGCTCTGGGCTCCTTACCCCTGCCAGGTGTCACGCAGGGCCCAACCTGTGTGTGGCCACTAACACCGCCAGGCCTCCCAGAGGGCTCATGGGTTAAGTGGTACCATTCTGGAACAATCCTTAGAGCCATTCCTGGCTCCTAGTAAGGCCTTCGAAAATGTTCACTCTTCTGATGGGGTGCTCAATAACCAGTGTATAAAATCTAATATGGCCTATATACTTCCTTTGTCTCATAGGTTCAATTTCATTATAATGAGCTTAAAGGGGCTGCCCAGACATCACAAAGAACTGAGTATCGGTTAGAAGAGACTTGCCATTGGCTTGGAGTTCCTTTCCCACTGAGGTTTACTTGTGCGCTATGTGATTTTTGTACCCAGTGTGGGCTCTGACTTTGAAATGAAGTAGGACAGTGGCCATACTTTCTTTTTAGAAGTTCCCTCAGACCAGCCTCAGCCTTTGTGGGTCCCCCTGCCTGGACCCCCTTCTCCTGTACCCCTTGAGACGCAGCCGCCAGCCCACCCCATGCCGCTTGAAGGGAGCCAGCCCCTCCCTCCTCTGCCTCCACCCACAGCCCTGTTACGGCCTTTCCCATGTTGTATCATGTGTGTTTGTTTATAAGAAACCTCGACTTTGTGTTTATTACCATATCACAGGAAAATGGCTGGGCAAATTTCCTCCAGTTTTGGAGACTGACTTTTGGGTGGTCTGACTTAGAATACCAGCCAGGTGGCACAGGCAAAATTAACTCTCCGGGGACCGGGGGTGGGGGGGTGGGGCGTTGGGGACTTCACAAAGACAGCTGGCCTGAGGCGCTGGCTGTGTGGCTGCAGCCCTTAGGGATGTGCCCTTGCAGAAGCTGACACGGGCAGGGCTAACAGTGCAAACCACCATGAGCCCCGAGTTGAAAGTCGTGACGGTGGATGCTGCCCGGTCCAGACACTGATGTGCGGTCCAGCTGCTTCTCGGGGGGTGGGGGGCGAGCGAGCAGCTCTGTCCCCAGTCTGTTCCCTCCAGCCCACAGGGAGCCCCTGGGAGGCAGGACTGCGTCTCCATCACCTCCTGGCCCTCACAGTGAGTGTTGAGAAGTCACGGTCTGCTTGCCCCCTGCACCGGCTGCAGCGGCCCTCACAGCCCCGGGCAGATGCTGACACCCAGGCCTCCCGAGCTGCTTAGGCGGGAACTTCGATCTGACCCACAGAGGCACAGAGGAGTGGCCCCGGCTGAACCAGGCATGACCCCACCTGTAGCTGCAGAATCACCGAGCATGCTTCTTGGGGTCCTCCCGGTGACACTTAGGGGCTCAGGGAGGTGGCTCTTTACCAACTGGTAATGGAAGCAATTCAACTTTTTGTTTTGTTTTTTTTGGGTCACACCACACGGCTTGTGGGATCTTAGTTCCCTGACGAGGGACTGAACCAGGGCCCCAGCAGTGAAAGGGCTGAGTCCTAACCACTGGACCGCCAGGGAATTGTCACCATTTAACAACGCACAATGTACCAGTGCCCTGGGGCTGGGGGCACACGGGTGACTGATGGCTGAACCTCTCAGGGTCCTCCCGGGCCCTTTCACTTTCATGTCAGAGGACGCTAACGCTCTGACTGACGGTAGCCTCCTGGATCCTATACGACCTGCCGTGACCCTAAAGCCAACTGCCTGGTTTTCAAGAACAATTCTAGAACAAATAACCCACGTGATCCTGGTTGCCTTTTCTAGGGCCCCTGTGATGAACCTGGCACTGCACAGGCCCGACTCCATCTCACCTAACGCACTCCTGTAACCGCCCCTTGGATAGACGGTCCTACTGCGCTGTGTGGGTGAGGACTTGAAGGATCTCCCCCACCCCCACCCCAGGGTCAGTAAAGGGTGGGCTGGGATTCAAGTCCAGGGTCACACACCAACCGCAACTAAGTGCTGCGGATTTTCAAACGAGTGTCCCCCTTCAGAGCAGCCTCAGAGCGGCTGGAGAATCACTGCGGTGATCCACTGTCCAAAGCTGCTATAGGGTGTCTTTCTTGCGGAAAATTTTAGCGCCTGTAGCACGTTCCTCTGGGTGTCTGTCTTTATCTTTCTTCTTTTATTTTTTGCGGTACGCGGGCCTCTCACTGTTGTGGCCTCTCCCGTTGCGGAGCACAGGCTCCGGACGCACAGGCTCAGCGGCCATGGCTCACGGGCCCAGCCGCTCCGCGTCATGTGGGATCTTCCCGGACCAGGGCACGACCCGTGTCCCCTGCATCGGCAGGCGGCCTCTCAACCGCTGCGCCACCAGGGAAGCCCTGTCTTCATCTTTTAAAGACAGGCTGGAGTTAATTTATGTTTTAGAAAATCCAGTTGCTTATCCTCAAGACTGTTTATTAACTAGTTCTGAAGGTCTTTCCAGAAAGGTCTGCCATGAGGGCAACGTCACCGGCTTCAGGACAGGGGTAGGACCGAGGGGCTGATCTGGGTTCTGACATCCTAAGGCCTGTGTGTAGCATCTGGCTCTACAATCTGGAAGCCTGGGTTTGCACTTTTGGACCTGAGCCGACTCACTTAAGCTCTCCCAGCCTCAGTTTCCCCATCTGTACAAAAAAGATGACACCAAGGTCTGCCTTGGAGTGTCGGTGTGAAGATACACCGTGGCGAGGCACTTGGGATGCTTCTGTCATCAGCGTTAACTTTGAAGAGCCTCTTTGAGTGTCTGAGATCTGATGCTGGTTATTCCACGAATCTTTGTTTCTGTAACCCGCTAACCATATACGGTTTTGAGTCTGTTCAGCCTGACTACCTTCCCCAGTGACCCTCTCATGCTCTCAACAGATACGCCCAGGGGGCCCACATGCCAGTGCCGTGCAGGACTCTGGGGACACAGCAGTGATCAGAACTGTCACGAGTCCCTGCTCTTATGCAACTTAGCTTTCAGAGTACATAGACCCAACTCAACTCAGCCCAGCCCCAAATCAAATCCAGAACCATCCCAAACGCTGCAGGTGGAACTCCAGGCCTGGGCTACGGTCTTCGGTTTGGGCATTCTGGAACCAGGAAGCCTCCTTTCTCTAGGGTATGTGCTCCCCGAAGGGGTGGTTGGTTCCAGGATGCTATGGAAACAGTGTTCAAGCGATGGGCTTGTTCTGAACAAAGAAGACCAATAGCTAAATGGAGGATTCCGGGTACTCTGCCGCTCTGGGGTAACTGCTGAAGCAGGGTGGCTCCTGGGATGGGAATTCTTCTCCCAGCAACCTCTTCAAGGCTGGGGGACCCTGGCATGGCCTCAGGAACCAGCTCTGTATCCCATGTGAAGGTCCTCCAGACTCTTGCAGAGATGGCCACAGAAAGCTCTGGAGACATGGGGCAGTATCGTCTGCACTCAGGTGGCTTACTCTCTGAAAGGTTGGGGCTCAGCTGATGAGGGTGGACAATAATGCCCTCTGCAGAAGGTCAAGGGGGGCTGAGCAGAGCAGCCCTTCCACCAGGCACCACGCCGCTCTCTCCACAGACAGGGCTGGGGCTCAAGTAGCCCTTTGTTACCAGCCCGCGGGCACAGGGGAGCCCTTTATCTTTTTGAATTTTACCTTGGGTACCTACAAGCCTAATGCTCGTCACCATCTTTGGGGAGAAGCCCCCAGTTCGGATGTGGCTGCAGAGTTAAATACGCATAACAGGACGTCGTAACCTGAATCATGTGAGTCCCCGTGTAACCCAGGCTAAGCTGGGGTCTCTGTCCCTGCCAGCTCTGAGCTGGGGTGTCAGCTCCAGCCTCCCTGGCTCTGCCAAGCCCAACAGTAACCCTGGCTGAACAAAACAGCAGTGAGCAGGAGGCCCCCGGTTCACGGGGCCGCGACTGGATCCCAGGCTTTGCTGGCACATCCCGCCCGGCCGGCAGCCCCGCTCCCTGCTGGCACCTCTTCCTTCTCATCCTCTCCCAGGACTGGGCAGAAAGGTCCAGGGCGTGGGACACAGTAGCCTTTTGCTGCCCCTTCCTCGGCAACCGCCAGGCTTGGCCAAGGCCGAGAGGGCTGGGGTGAGAGGCTGTCACATCACTTTGCTGGAATGCACTCAATCCCCTCTCCCTGAAGTCTGGGGCAGTGTCCCCGCGTGGCCACCTAACGGCAGCCTCTCTAAAGCTCTGGATCTCCCAAAGGCACCATCCCCTTTTCAATATTAAGAGTTGGCATTTATGGAATGTAACCTCAGCAACTCCTCCCCACAACCCCATGAGCCCATTCTACAGATAGAGAAACTGAGGGTCCAAGACGTTACTTAGCACACCCATGACGCCCGTGGATCCTAGGCAGCAGAGCCAGGATCCAGCTCAGGTCTGAACCTCCAAAGCTTAACGCTTTAACGGTCTACACTGCTTTCCATCCTTGGGGGGTCCGGGGCACACAGTCCCTCATTTCTGGGGCTCATTCTGACCCCGAATAGCTAAGTTCAGTGGTTCTCCGGGCTCTGGCAAAGCAGGGCTGCTGTGTCAACCTCGCTCTCCTCGTCTTCACGCTCCTTTGCGGCCCAGAGCTACTGAGGGACGGAGCACGTGGGGTGACCCTTGCAAATCCAGAGGGCCATATGCTCTTTGGGGTTCCAGGGACCCCACTAGCCCAGGGTGCAAACTCTGAGCAGAGGTTGGGAGGTGGCAGCTGGCCTACACACACCTTCCAGATAGTTTTCTGGGACCCCTTGGGTTTTCCGGCCCGTAAAGGAAAGGAGGGAAGGAAGTGATGGGCAGGTTCACACCCTGGGGTGGGCTGCTTCACCTCCCTCTCCGAGGCACCTGGCCCTCCTCACCTGAGAGTCAGAGATTTCCGAGGGCTTCTCGGTCAGGCTGCTGCTCTCGGCTGGGATGAGGTCGTTGTACTTGGTGACGTCCTCGTCGGAGTAGTGGAGGCTGCCCGGGCTGGGTCGAGGAGGAGACCTAGACAGTGGGAGCGGGGGTGGGGGGGCAGAGCTGAGACCCGGCCTCACTCACAGCAGCCTCGTCCAGCCCGGGAGGCGCAGGGGAGCCTGGAGGCCCTCAGACCCCTCCGTCCTGTGTTCCTCCTTCCCGGGTCTGCTCGTCCGGCAGGCCTGGGCCTTGCAGAGGAGGGCCTTGGGCTGGAGGCCCTGCCTGGGGCTGGGGACGCTCCAGGTCTTGAAGGCCTAGGACAAGCCTCCCAAACCAGCTCAGGGAAATGGGGGGGCTCGGGGAAGGAGAACCTCGACTCTAAGGCCCCAGCACTGGGAGCGCTTGGCAGTGAATGTTGCAAAGCAATTCTGGGCGCCACCGAGACCTCCTGAATCGGAATCTCAGGTGAGGTCTGGACACCTGCCATGCAGACAAACTCCCTGTGTGACTCCTAAACTCACAAAGTGAGCTTCTGAGAGTTAACACAGAGGATTAGGGAAAAAAGGAGACTCACGGCCTCCCTCCATCCACATCTGCTCAGAGACCAGAGATAGGCTAAGTCACACCCTACCTTGAAAAATCAGCCCTAGAGAAAGTTGTGCGTTTCCCAGGGGCTTGGCTCTGAGTCATCTGAACAAACAGCCAGGACAGGGCGCCTCGGGCACTCTGCCTGTCGTGGGGTGCATGAGAGGGTGGGGGACAGGATGGGGGCAGTGGAGGCCGGCTGGCAGGCTCCCAGGGGCCCTGGGCAGGTGGCTGGGGTCCCCCATGACTCTGCCCTATTTCTGTCTTCTCAGGGTGGGGTACAAGGGGGCCCTGCCCAGGGCCTGATGCCCCCATGATCTGCCTACCCTACTTCAGCAAGCGTTTATGGCACCGAGGCCCTGAACCCCAGCTGTCCCACCCGGGCTGGAGGCGGTTTGCTGCCGAAATGCCACTCCGAGAACCATCTGGTGGCCTGGGACTGTGTCACAAGCAACGCCCCCTGCTACCTCCAACCTCTTGTACTATATCTGCATGGATTTTATTCCAATCAACAAAGCTGCATCCTTAAACTACTTAAGAGTAAGATGGCAGAACGGACAGCAGCTTCACGCAGACAAGACAGGCAAAACAGGACAGTGGCCGGAGGGAGAAAGTGGGGTGCCAGGCTAATGCAGTCTTGGCGACATGCAGGCTGATGTGTCATTGTGATTGGGTCAGGCCCCTGGTGCCTGGGGCTGGTTTGGGGGCCATGGACTTCTGTGTATACACAGCGGGGTAGGGGCCGCAGTGTGTGGACACCGGGGGTGTGAGAGGCAGGCGAGGCCAGGCCGTGGGTGAAACGTCCTCTTTTTCCACGTGGCAGGGCCCCAGAGCCTGGCTGGCCACCGTGGCCTCAAACGGCTCTTTCTTTGGAAAGCTGGCTTTGGCAGCAGATGAGAGGGGGGCTGGCCGGCCTGCACACCCCTCCCGCTGTCCTCCCGCTGAAGACACACGTCGCTCTTCCTTCCAGGACCAGACAGAGGGAAGCTTTGTGAGCTGTGTCTGGGAGAAGCAAATCCCCCACTCCCGCGGGCACCTCCAAGGAGCCGGGAATGTTAACAGGGCTGAGGCTGGAGAGAGGAGCCCCTGGGCCGCGGCCCCAATGCTCCCGCGCTCCCGGGAGCCTGACACTGCCGGGTCAACCAGGTGAGGCTCACACGAGCCAAAGCAGCCGCCCCTGCCCTTGGACACAGGCAGCCTGGCCCGCCGCAGCGAGTGGGGCTAGGAGGGGCCTGGGGCTGGAGAGGTGTCAGGAGGAGACAGGAGCTGGACAGCCTAGACCTTCCCTGGTTGGCTGCTCTCAAGATGCTGCCCTTTGAGGATGACGCTGAGCCTGTGGACTTGGGGGGCCGGTGGGAGAAAACTGTCTACAACTACAGCAGGTATGAGTAGGTACCCGGGGGAGAGGGCGTCCACACTGCGATGGCCCTCTCCTTCCGGAAGGAGGACGAGTTAAGGTATAAGCAGGCATGGGGGGACTCCTGCCTGGCCCACCTTCGCTGGGCGCATCTCGCCTTTAGGGCCAGTAACTATCGCAGCTTCAGGCCTGTACTAGAAGCAGCTGGCCCCACCCAGCAGTCGGTGGTTTGCAGAATTGTGCAAATGATTTGTATTCTGCTGTGTTTGGCACAAACTCTCTGTACCCACCTCCTTGTGACCTTCTCCCCAGCCCCTGTGGAGCTGCCTGGGCCCGCCTCTGTCTTCCTCGTGACCATTCCCAGTGGATGCCGCTCCACGACAGGGCCCTGCCTGCTCTGCGGCCCTCCCAGGAGTCCCCCAGTCCCTCGGCACAGCTGGCCCCCAAGCCTCCATCCCCCGGTCCCCCACGCAGACAGCCCCACTACCTGGTATACAGGCCGTTCTTTCGGCAGAAGGAGTTCTTGACTGAGAGCCGCCGGTTATTGAGTTCTAGGGCAGGAAAACTGCTTTCGTCCAAGCTCATCATCTCCCCATGGCCCAGGGCACCAGACTTGGGATTGGTCCCTGGGAAGGAAGAGGGTGGGGATCGACATCCATCGCTCACTCCATCCCTGTAGACCAGGTGGCCTCCCCGCCTCCCCCACGGCTGGGCTCTCCCCCTTCTCTTGTTATAATAGGAGATGGAGATTGCTCGTAGGCTGCCGCCGCCCCTCCCCCCATCAGAGCAAGTGCATTTCCAGGAGAGGGAAGACCCCGCCCTTGCCAAAAGGGAGGGAGCCACGTGAGGGTCCCCACCCAGCCAGCAGGGCTCGGTGCCAGCTCACCTGAGTCTGTCTTCTTGGCATACTTCTTGCTCTGGCCTCGGATGATGAGCACAAAGACCAGAAGCAGGATGAAGATGAGGCCGACGAGCGCGATGACCACCAAGAACCACCACTCCTCGTAGAAGGGGTTGGCTTTCTGGGCTGCAGCATGGAGTGGGTGTCAGGTCCAGGACCGCTCAGCTCCGTCCTGCCTCCAAACCTCCTGCTCCAGCTGGGACCCTACCACCTGCTCTCACACTTCACGGGTAGTTGGGTCTGTGCCCTCTGAATGAGGCAGAACCTAAGGTCGGTGGGGACGGTTTCATCTCAAGGGCCAGCTCTGACCAATCAGTAAAGCACTGCCCGGAGGGCTGTTTTGAGAAAAGTTCTGAGGTCGGTTCTAGACTCCCTAGGAAAGAGTGCTGGGATTGATTAGTGATGTCTGCTAAAGACACAGGAGGGAGGACTTGCAGCGTGCTTGCTATCTTTCCTTCCTTATTTTTCCTTGCCACCCGTGGCCCAGGGGCTACCCTGACAGACAGACACCAATGTGGTTGGAAAGGCGATTGCCTGGCCTGTGACGGGCCTGGGAGAGTTTCTCCCAAGGTTCAGTTGTGACAGAAATCTTTTTCTGGTAGCAGAAGGGAGCTGGGAGGGTGGACATGAGTGGGTCTTCGGAAAGCCTCCTCCAGGGAGACTCCCCTTCTTCCAAAGCCCCCAGTACTGTGCTCCCTGCACCCGGCCGGTACTAATCCATGCTGCTGCCTGACGGGGGCTGGCTCTTCTGTTTCATCTTGAAGTGCTTACTTCCCATGATTTGTTTCTATCAGGGCAAGGGTGAAACTTGCCTGGTGAGTAGACATTTTGAGTTATAGTCCTGCCTCGAGGGAAGAGGCCTCGGTATTAAAAGTGGTTAGTGGTTAGATTTGGGGTCATGGGTTTCGATACTGGCATCCTCTGTGAGCTCGGCGACAATGGGAAGAGAAAGGCAAGGAGGCAGGGGAGGGATGGAGTCCTGCCCCATCGGGGAGCTGCTTGCTCAGGCCTGTGCTTCACAGGCTGCTGGCTCTGTTTTGGGGGGAGGTTTCCACGGAAACACGCAGTTTATGGCCTGGTCCCCTTGAATCTCCTGGGTGACAAAGCTCAGGGAGACTCTCATCTTGGTTCCGCTGATTCATCCTCAAGCCCCCTGGGCCCCCTGCGCAGGGCTTCTGGAGTCCTTGAAAAGGAACCCAAAAGACCCCTGGCCCCCAGCTCCTTCCAGAGTCGAAGGCTGACTCAGGCCCTGGCCCAGGGCTCTCTGCTTTAGAGAACTGAAGCGGTCCCCACCCCAGTCTTCTGGGGCTGCTACCTCTCCTCCTTCATCCCTGCCCCAGACTCCGCCACAAGGCTCTTCAGTGGGGCGCCCTCACCGCTCACCCCTCACCCGCAGGCCACAGTACCTGGCACAGACTGGGAGGGGCTGCTGGGGGTGCCAAAGCCGTAGTCGTTGACAGCGATGACCCGGAAGTCATAGCTCACGCCTGGCTTGAGGATGTCCATGCTGAACGTGTAGGACGTCACCTCCTTGGGGATGTCTTTGATGAGGATGTCCCAGAGCCCCTCGTCTGCAGGGAAACAGAGAGGGAGGTGCCGTGAGGAGGGGCCCTGCCTGACCCTAACTGGTGCTCTGATGCTGGGGCCTTTTGGGTCTGCCCCTTCGACACTGAATCTCCCGTGCATGGCACCTACTAGGTCCTCAGGAGACATTTTAAAAAATGTATCTGACCTTTTTATTCTTTCTTTCTCTCTCTCTATCTGTCTAGGCTGCACCGCACAGCTTGCGGGATCTTAGTTCCCTGACCAGGGATTGAATCCAGGCCCCGGCAGTGAGGGCGCTGAGTCCTAACCACTGGACTGCCAGGGAACTCCCTCTTTTTAATTTAAATGTCCGTAAAACATTAAAAAATGTATAATAAAAAATGTATAATAGGCAGAAACTCCTTTAACACCCAACCCAATATCACCATGCAGAGAAGGAGCCTCACCGTTCCAGCCATTTGTGCAGAAGAAGAAATCTACAGCTCCGTTTCCCTGTCAGTAAAGCGTGCCGCTCAGATGCTTTTAAGAGGCTGCCTGATGTGGTATCATGGGGGCAGGCCTTCCTTTACTTAACCAGGCCCCTATTTTTCTGATCCCCCTTCCTTTTCAAGACACCCACAGTAGTGGCATCGGACAAAAAGAACAGGACTTTTTTTTTTTTTTTTTTTTTTGCGGTACGCGGGCCTCTTACTGTTGTGGCCTCTCCCGTTGCGGAGCACAGGCTCCGGACGCGCTGGTTCAGCAGCCATGGCTCATGGGCCCAGCCGCTCCGCGGTATGTGGGATCTTCCCAGACCAGGGCACGAACCCATGTCCCCTGCATCGGCAGGCGGACTCTCAACCACTGCGCCACCAGGGAAGCCCAGAACAGGACTTTCTAACAATCGCTGTAGGAGGGACGGGGGTTGCCTGTGAGGTTCTGGTCAAGTTGCCTGGATGTGATGGGGCTCCGTTTGGGAGCGGAGATCTGAGGAGAATGAGGGACCAGTGAGAGCTGGAGGGGACTCCGTCCGCTCTCCCCCTACACCCCCATTCTTTGAGCTCCTGACTTAACCTGCAGGCCTGTCCCCCTTTGTCTGTGGCTCTCTGGGCCTTGTCCTCTTGGGCCATCATTCATTTCCACCTGCTTCAAAAGGAATGAGCGTGCTGCCCATGCAAGAGAAGAGGCCAGCAGCATCCTCCAGGGCCCAGTGGCATCCTCCACAGATGCTCTGTGTGGGGCCCATGGGGCTGGCCTGGCTTGGGGAAGAGGGTGAGTCCTGCTTGCGTGAGTGCGGGGCCGATTCAGCAACCAAAGTGTCAAGCCACTTGGGCCCTGGGCGGGACCCGTTTTCACATGGACCAAGGGCCCAGGGGTCTCGGAAGGGCCTTGGTGGGCTGAGTGCCCAGGTCTTCAACCTGAGCAGCTGCCGCTGGCCTGGACCAGCTCCCACAGCACGTCCTCCGCTCCACCGGCTTCACTGTCCTTCCTTGTCTGCTTCTCAAGTCCTTGGTGTAAGAGCTGTCTTTCTGGCCCACAGGCTGCTCCCAGCTCGGCCATTCCCCGGGGTGGATGGATTTTGTTTGTTTCCTTCCCCACACTATTTTTTACAGATCCAGCCAAGTCAGGAATCCCGGTGGAGTGGCCGTAACTCCATCATCATTTCTGAATGTTGGACCAGGAGTGTGGTGGCACCTGTGGAGGCCACCTTCCTGCCGTCCCGTCTGGGTCCCTCTGCTTGAAAGGCGGCCCGTCTGCGTTCTGCTCTCCTTAGAAGGCTCCAGGGTCCTCACCTTCCCTCTTAATGATTTGTTTTTCTGTGCCTGCCTCATACACATCACATCTTTTTGTTGACTATCTCTCTTCCTCCTGCTAGGCTGTGAAATTCCTCCAGGGCAGGGATCGTGCCAAATCTGTCTTTGTAGCCCAGCACCCAGCACAGGCATACTTGAAGTGTTTTTGAATCAGTGGGTGCAAACCTTTCTTCCCTGGCCTTTTCATAGCATCATGAAACACAGGCCCCAATTTCAGTACTGCAGGCCCCGAAATACAAGTATTGGGGTGCAAATCCATTTTCCTCCTGTGACTTTGAATTCTCTCATTCACCCTCGATGACAGGCACGGTGGTGATACCAATGACGATGACCAAACAGCGACACTCACTCCTTATCAAGCATCCTGGTTCCAAGGGCTTTACTGGCAGCAACGGTGAGAAGGAAAAACACTTGTACCCACGTTACAGATGTGGAAACCAAGGCTTGGAGACAGCTGAGCTCATCCTCCCAAGGTCACGGTGGCAGCGCTGGTGCTTCAGCCTTGAGATGCCTGATTCGTCCCAGCGCTGAACGCCCTCCCTGTGCCCAGGACGGCGCTGACCACCATGACCGTGTCCAGGTGGGCTCGGCCAGGACCCCGCTGCCTCCCAGAAGCTGGGGGCTCCGGCCTGCTGTCTGACCCTCCTTGTTCCTCCCCACACAGGAGCAAAGGGTGGAGCCGGGGCGACGGGGCCAGGCCAGAAGCTGAGGGAGTATTGTGCTGTGTCTCTGGCCTATAGCCCTGGGAGTTGGCCCGAAAGAATCCCTCCCTGGTCTGCAGCGTCTGGCTTCTCATGTTTAGTTGGTTCTGCCCAGGAGGGAGCACAGGCGATGCCGGCAGAGCCAAGGACGCAAGCGATTCCATCCCGAAGAGGATGTACAGCCGGGGGGAGAGGCACGGCATTCCTCTCGTGTTCCCGTCACCAGCTCTCGGGTACCACCCCGAATCCCCGCCCTTCAGGGGGTCCCGGCTTGATCCTTCCTCTGACACTCAGTCCTTGACCCCAAGTGTGTGCGCCGAGTCGCGGCCCCCAAACCTGGAACACCAGGTCCCCTGCCGGGCCTCCCAGGGAACGCTGGAAAATCCACAGGGCTGAAGTCCAGCGCCAACATTCCAGAGCCTGGCGCCCCGGCAGGCCAACTTGGATGGGAGAAACAGGCACAGGCCCTGGTTGAGAGAAGCACGCGGAGGTCTCCCAGCCAAGTCAGCAGCTGGCCCTGGAGGGCCAGGGAGGGACCATCTGGAGAGGGGAGGGCGCCAAGGCTGCGTATATCTTCCGGCTACACGTTGGATCTGAGGTGCTGGATGTAATAGCTATCTGTGACTGCAGTTATTAGTCCAAGATTAAGGCAATGGCAGGGTGGGAGCGCCTTCCTGGAACCGCTGGAATGAACTATTTGCTATAGAGATGTTCAGCGCTCAGCCACCCCGCGGTATTAACCACGTCGCTGGGATGTGTCAGCACCCCATTAGAAGTATTAGCTACTGAGATGCTGGCTTCCCACTCTGATTAGTATTTGCTATCCGTGCTGGACCAACACAGTCTTTTTGTTTGTTTCTCAACCTCAATTACCTAATCACAGATCCACGGAATACAGAGAACAAGCCTCCAGCCTGAGTTGACTCTGGCACTTCTGATTAACTCAGAAACCTAGCAACAGAGGGAGCTGGCCGCGGCCGGGAGCTCCTGGGGGTAAGGGGAGCTCCTGGGGGTAAGGGGAGCCAGAAAAGCAGGAGCAGGTGTCACCTCGACTGTGAAACAGGAGCTCGGAGGACAGCCCCCTGCAGCGACTTATCAACCGCTCATCTCCTGATGGCTTTGGAAGTTCTTGTGATTCGATTTCAGGCTTGAGAGGAGAGGCTGAGACATTATAGGAACTGCAGTGACAGCCATGATAGCGGCGATGGGCCTCAAAGAGGCAGCTGGGGCTCCGGGGGACAGCCAGCCTCCTCGTGGGGCACTCGTCAGTGGGGTCGTGTGGAGGACATGGGTGTTTAGCAGATGGGAGCCCAAATCTTTGTTCTCCGGCTTCTTTTTTTTTTTTTTTTTTGCGGTACGCGGGCCTCTCACTGTTGTGGCCTCTCGCGTTGCGGAGCACAGGCTCCGGACGCGCAGGCTCAGCGGCCATGGCTCACGGGCCCAGCCGCTCCGCGGCATGTGGGTTCCTCCCTGACCGGGGCACGAACCCGCATCCCCTGCATCGGCAGGTGGACTCTCAACCACTGCGCCACCAGGGAAGCCCTGTTCTCTGGCTTCTTGGATGACCCTTACATGAGTCGGTCCTCACCTGGTGATTATAGCTGTTCTCCGGGGCCTCCTGGGTTTCCCTTAACTAAGGATGCAAGTCCCGTTTCCCACTCGTCACAGGGCCACCTCTAGCTTCACCTGGGGGAGCACAAGCCCCTTCTCACGCGACGACATCAGTGCCCCAAGTGGAGGCACTCTGTTCCCGAGGGCAAGCCGGCTCAGCCCGGGCGGGACATACCTGAAGGTCTGGCTTCTATGATGTAGCGGGTGATGGGGCCTTTGCCGGGGTCTCCGCTGGACCAGTGGATGGCAATGGCCGAGCTGTACCTCACGATGATGGGCACTCCGGGCGGCCCGGGGGCACCTGTGAACGGCACACAGTGGGTGAGAGGATGCATGGGAGCCAGAACAGGCGCCCAGCCTGTCTTCCTGAGCTCCCGCAGGAGGCGCTGGACGTCAAAACCAACCTCGGCCAGGGGCTCCAGAAACCTGTGCGTGCCGAGGCCCAAGGAGTGCCTCTTGGCCAGGCCTGCTGGATCTGACTTATTCTCTGCCAGGTCACCCAGAGCCCCTGCACTCCAGGAGAGGTATATGTGACGATGCCAGAAAGGTTCCCAGCTGCATTTGCTTTAAGGCTAGGCCAGAGAGGAGGCCAGGGCTGCAGGAGGATCTGGAACTTTTGCGTCCAACAGGAAGAAGAACCTGGCCCCACTGCTGGCTCTGTTAAGTCGGCCACGCGGGCTACTGGCCCCAGGGACCAGAGCAGGAGACAGATGTTCGCCTCCGTAGTGAGAGGAGTGAGCCCGTGCTATCTGCTAAGAGTCCTGTACCCCTTCTTCCCTGGGGTGCCCTGCAGCACCAGCTCCCACTGCTCCCAGGGCCCCTGTCTGCTGTTCCCCACGACATCTGGAGCCCTGTACCCCCAGGGCCTGGCACACAGTAGGTGCTTCCTAGGTGCTTATGGGACGAGGGAGTGAGCCAGGGAGCGAGGGGGTGGGTGACCGGCTGGCCCGGTGGCCCCTGTGGACGCCTGCGGGGAAAGGAGCTGAGAGCCCAGCTTCAGACTGAAGATCCTCCGGGCCTGTAAAGGCTTGCAGCCGGACAGCAGGCCAGAGACTCACTACCAGAGCGTGGTGGCCCATTGCCCAGCCCATGTCCAGCACCGCCCGTGACCTCAGAGGGCCTCACTGCCTTCCTTCCTGTCCCCCTTCCTCCCCTAACGAGCATCCTGCCCACGCACAGGGCAAAGGCGGCTGAGAGATGGAGGCCGTGGGACACAGCCCGAGGGAGATGTGAAGGGCGGGGCAGGGGCCCTTGGGACCCTGAGTTCTCATTCCGCACAGGACAGCCCTCGGGGCTGAGAGGAGCTGTCATCTCCTCCTGGACTAGAAACTTCCAGCATTTCCAGCATTGCCCAGCCTGGAGGGAGAAGGACACCCAGCTGCAATCCGCCCTTGCTGACCCCTCCTCCTCTGGATGGGCGCAGCTCAGTGCTTTCTCAGAGGCCCCTCCCCCCAGCTCTGTACCGCCCCCCTCTGGATCCCCCCCCGCCCTGGGTCACTTCAAGCGTCCCGTCTGGTTAGAACCCCCTGTCCTCCAGGCGGCCCTCTCCTGTCCCCATGCCACCGCTCTGTCCTTCTTGTTCCTGCCGGCTAGCTTCCTGCTTTTGTCTCCCAAGGAAGCCAAGCTGGCTCAGGTGAGAGGTGCTGGGGGGATGCGGGGGAGGCTGGGGGCAGGGGGAGGGCAGAGGCGGGGCAGGGGGCAGCTCCCTGGCAATCTTCCCCCTGCAGCACTGCAGGCTTTGTTCCAACAGAGCCCAGGGGCCAGAGGGCTTTTCTGCAGAATAAGGGGCAGGGAACAGAAAGTGCCCAGGAAGAGAAAGTGAAGGGGGGCCGCCTTGAACTAGCCCCTGGGCAAACCCGCCAGGCAGGTGAGGCAGCCTCCGCAGGCCCAGCTCTCCCGGCAGGCGGGCAGCGGCTCTCCCAGCCCTGGTTCTCCCAGCCCCAGGCTGAGCTGGGGCCTCCTCCACTCCCGGCTGATGGGCGGGGAAGACGGGGAGGAGGGATTTCAGGGGGAGTCTGCGGTGGGCTGTGTACTTTCTCCGAGGGGGAAGTTCAGAGTGGCTGGGAGGTGGATTCTATGTTTGGGACACACTGCACGGGTGACAGAGACGCTGCGGAACTAAGCCTCAACCTCAAGTTGCCCTGAAGAATTCCCCCAGCCTGACAATGACCCCAAGAGGCATCGCAAAACCCAAACCAAGCCACTCTTTCCTCCCTGGTCCCCGGTACTCCCCTCCCTCCCCTCCCCTCCCCCCAGGCCCAGTGCACAGGGCCTGGCCTGTAACTGCCTGGCTCCTTTCTTGCCCTGCCCCCAACCCTGCCCCTCTGTCTAGGAAGGATGCAGCCAGCAGGTGCCCCCGGCCCTGCCCAGTGTCATCTTCCCAAGCCTGAAGACCCCCAGAGCGTGGGTTCTCACAGTGGGTAGCAAAGAGCTACCTCAGCTCTCGTTCAAATGCACATTCCCAGGGTGGCTGCACAGAGATGCTGAACTTCCTGGGACCCAGAAATCTGTACTTATCACAGGAACCCCGGGGGATCTGACATCAGTGGCACCTTGAGAAACACTCCATAGTCCGGCCGGCCTTCCCTCACACCTGGACACCCACCCCTTCCCATCCTGCTCCACCACAGCTTCAGAATTCTGCAGACGCCGGTCTGTATTCCCATGCAGCCATCTGAATGGATGACTTCACCCCCATGGAGTCTTCTGGAATCTCCCCCTTTACATGCCCCCCCTCCTCCTCCCTTCCTCCCCCGAGGCCCACCCCCTACAACCCCAGGGGCCCACGTGCTCCACCAGAGACCCCGTCTTGCTCAACTCTGCACCCCCGGGCTCCAGCATGGCTCTGGGCACCCCCTTCCGACTCGGGGGGCTGAACACCGTGTATGGAGACAGCAGCCCCCGCGTCCGCCCAAGGCTCCCCTACCTTCTCCGGGGCCCGTGGTGACATTGGCTTCGATCTCGGGCCCGTAGGTGAAGGTCTTGGCTCTGATACGGAACCTGTAGGTCATCCCCTCCGCCAGGTCCTTCACCTTCAGCCACAGAGGGCTGCTGCCCTTCACATCCACTGTCACGATCTTACTGACTCCTGGAGGAGGGGGGGACACACCGCATGTAGGGCCGGGGGAGGCCATGGGGGAGGAGCTGGCCAGGGGCTGCACCCCCTTGGAGTCAGGCTGGGACAAGCACCCTTGGCCACACAGAGTGTTTTCCAGACTGCTCTCAGAACACAGCCCGCGGGCTGTTCTCAAGAATATATATGTACTGCCTACCTGCCTGCCTGCCTGTCTGTCTGTTGACTGAAAACCCAGAGGGTCCTTCAGCATCTGGAGGGAAAAAACAACTCACCATCTCGCTTAACTTAACCATTGTACGCCAAACATATTTCACCCCCTGTTTTTGGTCCCCCGCGTTCCATCCCACAGAATTCAAACCCCAAGGATCACCTTCTGGCGAGTGCTTCTGTAAAGACACCACCGTCCAGAGCTGGAGGGGGCACCGGTGCAGCTGCCCCTAGAGCCCAGGACAACCTCCTTCCTCCTGTGGCAGCGAGAGCCAGGAGCCCACACCCGGCCCTCCACCAGCTGAGCCCGCCAGGCTCTTCAGGGCAAAAGTGAGGGTGCTACAGCAGTCCAAATCTTGGCAACTAGAGGGGAGGCTGGATGGCTTCCAGGAGGTGAGAGTTTGCGCGCCATGACTCCCAAGTCAAAATCCTCCCGACCGCCAGCCTCCCCAGGACCGGGTTTCCTCTCTCACGCACACCAACCAGCCGGCCACCCCCAGGAGACAGGCTTTGTGGCCAGCAGGCTGGGCTCAGACCCCAGAGCTGCCTAGGGGGTCTCTGAGCATGTCTCCTACCCTGGCTTCGCGTTATTCTACTGACTGAGGGTATCAATGGCGTCTTAGGCCAGGTGTTATGAGATTAAATAAAATAACAGAGGGGCTTCCTGAAGGAGCGGTGTACCCGTGCGGTCACGTGGTGATGTGCCCTGGGACCCGGAACAGCAGCCCTGGGTACCTGGCCCCTCGACTTTTCTGAGCAAACCCTTCATTGGCCTGGGCCTCGGTTTTCCCTACAGAGAAGCAGGGGTTGCTGCATCCTCGCGGGGCCTGTTTGCTGGACTGAGGAACAGACAGGCAAAGTGACCATGCCTCGCCAGGTGTGGGTCCCCTGGTGCCACCGCAACAAGAGCCGTGTGTCCCCCTGCGTCCCGTCCCCGTGACCTCTGTCCTCTCCACCCTTCCGTGGGAGAGATGGCCCCTTTCCTGTGTCCTGCACCTGACCACCCCTCTTCCTGGGGCCCAGCTCCCCCTCGGGACCTCCAGACCCGGTGAACTGCTGGCACGCAGGTTGGGCCGGGAAGACTGAGGGCCATTGTTCCCTCGGCTGACCCAGAACTGCTGAGCCGCCTCGGCTCCCAGGGCTCCGCCCCTTGTTCTGGTCAGGCTCCACTGTCGGGGAGGGGTGACCCCAGAAGCGGTCACCTCTAGCCACCAGGGTGCCACCTGGTAGGCCAGCCATACCCCTAAGGCCTCACTGGGCTCTGGAACCGGACATAGGCCACCTTCCTGCCTTTCTAAGCAAACAGCAGTAATCTTGGCCGAGGCGGGGCAGCAGGTGGAGGGGCCCAGGAGTGGGGCAGGGTCCCGACGGGTGGGGGCTCTGGATGGATGGGGCGGGGCTGCGGGGAGGGCACTGAGGAACAGGGCTCAGGGCAAGCGGGAGGGAGGGAGGCTAGTTGCCGAGCAACAGGCTTGAGCTGACGTTCCCAGAGGGCAGCAGGGCCGCAGTGATTCCCGGACTTGTGCACCTTTCGGGGAGAGGTTCCAAGGCTCTTATCAGATTCTCAGAGGGGTTCCTGACCCCACGAAAGGCAGAGAAGAACTAACCCGGAGGAGGGCTGAGCCCCTAAGGTTGGCGGTCACACGTAGGACGGGACCATCGGGGGATGGCCCATCTCTATTATCCATCTCGGGATACTGTATTTTGCCCAGGGGTCCTTCCACTCCTCCCCACTTCCATCCACTGAAGGGGAGAATGTATTTTAAAGTTCTCTCCCAGGACTCAGTAGGCTGGGGCTACTGTTGCAATTTTGCCTCCAACTTGCCACTCTTTCACCTTGGCGATGCCCTGGCCTGTCCTGTCGGGGTCTCAGTCTCCCGTTTGTAAGAGGGGAGGGGTTCATGGCTCTGCGTGGTGATCACGGAGGGGACCTGTGTAGAGGGTGGGTTTGGGGAGCCCCGCGGGAGGGAGGGCCCCACTCACCGTCCACGGGGGTGCAGGGCTCGTACACCAGCCGGTAGCCCTCCAGGACACCATTGGGGAACTGTGGAGCCTCCCAGGACACGTTCACTGAGGTGGTGGTCAGCTCACTGAACTTGACGGAGCTGGGAGCACTGGGGGCTGGGGGGGAGACAGCAGAGGGGCTTTGTTTCCTCCTTCCTGGAGGTTCAAAGCCCTGGGTTTGGTTCCAAGGAACCAGCAGGGGCGTTTGGGCCCGGGAAGAAGCAGAAAGCAGGGCTTCATGCCAGAGAGGGTGGGAGGGGTCACTAGAGGTCACTGGACCCCCTTCCCTCCCCCGCTGAGGTCATCAGCATTCTTTCCAACATCAGAGTCCAAGTACTGGGAGAAAAGCGGACTTTCTTTTCCCTAAAGTTGGAGAACGCAGGCTTCCTCTTGCTAAGTGGCCCTGAGCCCTGGCTGAGAGCGCAGGACACGCCTGGACTGTACCCCCGGGGTCACTGCGGGGCCGGGCGATGCCTTGGCTTCCCTGGTGGAGGAGGTTGGGGGGTGCCTGGGCCTCAGAGCATCAGGTGGGCCCTAAAGAACCTGCCAGAACTGTCACGGACGTGGACTTTCTCCTGCTCCTGGGGCCCCGGGGATGACTGCCGAGAGACACCACACCACAGGAGCGTTCAACGCTCTGGAAGAGAAGCTTTCTTGGCCCAAGAATCCCAGAGTGACCCCAGAAACATCGGAGTGGGGGAGAGGTCGGAGGGGGAGGACAGAGAGGAAGGGAAGGGAACATCAACCATGCAGCGTCCCGAGCTGGCTCCAGCGGGACGACCAGGCTATTATTGTCCGGAGCTGCCCGCCCACGGAGCCGGAGCTAATCTGGGCCGGCTTCCGCTCCAGCCCCGGGAGGCAGCGTCAGGGAGCTGTCTTTGAAGGACAGAGGCCAGCTCTGGAGGCCCTTCCTGCCTCCCCTCTGTTAGAGGGACGTGAGACAGAACACTTTGTCCTGCTGACGGAAGCGTCCAGGCTCCCAGGGGCTCACATCCGGCCGATGACACTGACAGAGAGCGGTCGGGACAGACAGGCAGGCAGATCGACCCTCGGGAACCAGAGCTCGTCCCCAAAGAGGGCAATACTTAGGAACCGACTCCACGGGGTCTCACTCTGTCTTTAAGAGAAAGGTAATTAACAGAATGGGAAACAGCAGGTTGGAAAAGATGCTTCAAGCCAAGAGGCCTGTATTCAAATCCACGCGGAGAAAACTCGATGGCAGGCAAAGAAGGGGACCGGTGCCATGAAGACAGCCCAGGACACGCTCAGATATCCTGGGCCCCAGTCTCTGCTCCCCCATGGACCAGCTGGGGGACCTTAGGGGAGAAGCATCACTTCCCAGGCCACCCTTGCTCATCGTGAAACCGGGTAACTCCTGCCCTGCCCGTCCTCAGGGCTTCCGGAAAGGTCACGTGTACTGCTGCCAGAGAAGTGGCTCTGGATACCATCTAGAGGGCTGGCTCTGCACGTGTGGGCTGCAGGGTTCTTAGCATCGCCCACTCCTCTGCCCCGCCCTGCTGTCCAGCCTCCTAACTGGCCTCCCTGCCTCCCTCCTCTCCCCCCCATCAGCCTGTACCTGGTACAGCAGCCAGGGCGATCTTTTATAAACACAAACAGATCCTGTTGCCCAGACGCTTATCCCCACCAATGGCTCCCCGGCACGCTTAGAATTAATCCTAAACTTCCTTCCAAGGCCCCCAGACCCTCTACCACCTGACTCTCACGTTCTTTCAAGCCACCTGGCCTTCTCTCTGTTCTCTAATCCCCTCCAGCCTCCAGGCCTTTGCACCCACTGGCCCCTCTGCCCGGAACACCCCTCTCCTCCAGAACTTCCCGCGGCTGGCCTCTTCTCACTGAAATCTCAGCTCAGATGGCAGCCACTCCGCGAGCCCTCCGCAGGCAAAGCCAACCGAGGCCATCTGTCCGCTCCCTGCCTCAGTCCTTAGATCACTCACACCCACTACCACCTGAGGTTAATTCATCTAGATGCTTGTTTACGATCCGACTCCCTCCCTAGGAGCGGGCCCTTGTTGGTTTCATTCACTGTCGTGTTCCCAGCATGTGGCCCAGTGCGGGCCCACAGAGGACGCTTAGTAAATACTGGTGGAGGGAACAAAGCCAGGGAGATATGAGAAAGTCAGATGGGAACAGACCGGGAGCAGAAGGCGGCTGGCTGGGCATGGACTGGCCATCGGCAAGGCGGGCTACTGGGGGAAGATGCGGGGAGGAAGGGCGAGATCTGGGGGCCTCTCCAAGGCTTTCTGGGGACAGTGCCCCTCTTCTGGGCACTCATATCTAGGCCCCTCTGGGTGGGCTGTGCTCTCCCACTCTGGAGGGCGTCCCACGGGGCCCGGGGACCCAGCCCAGATCGCTCAGCTGCCTCCACTCCTCCACGATCGCAGACGCCAGGTGCCCCCCGCCCTCCCCGCCGTCTGTCCCTCCAGTCTGTCCCCCACCTGCTTGCTGGGTCTGGCCCCGGGCCGGCGTGCTCCGAGGCCCGTCCCCCGCGGCGTTGAAGGCTGCCACGCTGACCATGTAGGCGGTGTAGCCGGTCAGGTTCTTGAGTTTGACGCCGTTCTCGGCCAGGAAAAGCGTCTTCACCCGCTCCGTGAGGTTCCGCCGCTGGGCCTCCCAGAAATAAATCTGTGGGCACAGAGGATCTGGAGTGAGGGAGACAGTCACCCGGCTTCCCCCCTTGCCCCCGCCCGATCCCAGGGTCTCAGACACACCTTCTTTCGTACCATCCACACACCTCGATGGGAGGTGTGAGTCGCCCAAGCAATAGTATAGGTGTTTTAGAAACCCTTCCAGAGTGTTCCTTTTCACAGCTAATCCTTCAGTCTCTGCTAGACTGTAAACCCCATGAGGGCAGAGAGCCCACGCGTCTGTTCACTGCAGTGCCTGCAGGATTTAGCACAGCGCGGGCACGGTCGGCCCTCAGAATGTTGCCACCGTAGGAATAACTCAATTCTGTTCTGTAGGACCCTGAGTGCAGTGTAGGTAAACTGCTGGCGTGAAGCCCACCTCAAACCCAGCCGAGAGTCGAGAGTTGGCTTTGAGGACCAGCCCATCGGCATCACCTAGGAGCTGCTCGGGGATGCAGTGTCAGCCCACCCTGGACCTGTGGGATCAGCCTCTGCAGGTTGACAAGGCCCCCAGGGACACACATGACAGCTGGAACAGCTCGCCGTAGAGGCAGGCAGGCCTGGGCTGACCCCAGCGCACCACTGACTTGCCCAGGTGACTTCTCTGAGCCGCAGTTGTGTCGTCTGTATAGTGGGGGTCACGGACACCCACTTCCCAAAACCAAGGTGAGGTGCAAAGGTCGTAAAAAGAAGGAAGACACGGCAATTCTGCAGAAAGTTTCAGTCCAGGAGCGCAGCAGGTGTCCACGGTGCTTCCAATAATAGTTGAACCCCCGAACAACACGGGTTTGAACTGCCCGGGTCCACTTCTATGCGGATTCTTCTCAATAGACAGGCGCAGTACAACAGGATCTGCGGTTCGTTGAATCCGTGGATGTGGAACTGAGGATAGAGAGAGCCGACTGGGACTTGAGCACCTGCAGAGTTTGGTAGTATCCACGGTGGGTTCTGGAACTGATCCCCCGCGGATTCCGAGGGACGGCTCTACTTCACGTTCACTGGGGTTAACACTCACCCGTCGTCAGCGAAGCAGCAGATCCTTCACTATTTTTATTTTTTGACTGTGTCATTCTTTATTATTTTGGATATCTACACAAAATGTTACTTTATTTTTTAAAAAATTTTTATCTTTTTTAACATCTTTATTGGAGTCTAATTGCTTTACAAGGGTGTGTTAGTTTCTGCTGTATAGCAAAGTGAATCCGCTATACACATACATATATCCCCATATCCCCTCCCTCTTGCGTCTCCCTCCCACCCTCCCTATCCCACCCCTCTAGGTGGTCACAAAGCACACGGAGCTGATCTCCCTGTGCTATGCGGCTGCTTCCCACTAGCTGTCTATTTTACACTTGGTAGTGTATATACGTCCATGCCACTCTCCCACTTCGTCCCAGCTTCCCCTTCCCCCTCCCCGTGTCCTCAAGTCCATCCTCTACATCTGCGTCTTTATTCCTGTCCTGCCCCTAGGTTCTTCAGAAGCATTTTGTTTTTTTAGATCCCATATATATGTGTTAGCATATGGTATTTGTTTTTCTCTTTCTGACTTACTTCACTCTGTATGACAGACTCTAGGTCCACCGACCTCACTAACTCAAGTTTCGTTTCTTTTTACGGCTGAGTAATATTCCATTGGATATAGGTGCCACATCTTCTTTATCCATTCCTCTTTCGATAGACACTTAAGATGCTTCCATGTCCTGGCTATTGCAAAGAGTGCTGCAATGAACATTGCTTCACTACTTTTAGAACTCGGAATCGAGGCATTTGAGAATTCTGAATGGAGGCGCTGGGAAGGCTGCAAGTCCCTGGCCCGCAGAGGATTAGCGAGCATTTGGCGCCACCTGCTGGCCAATGGGGTTTCGGCACGCTATTGGCTTTTTCTCAATTTGCCTGGAGAAAGTTCATAAAAGTGAGAAAGCTAATAAAAGTGTCCCCACCTGGCATGTGTGAACGGCAGTTAGGACGACTCGGTACCATCAAATCCTTGCTTTTCTCTAACCTCTCCCTTTTTCTTTCTTCTTTTTGTTTTCAGTCTTCTGATACAGGTAGATAGTCACACATGAAGCCATTCATTCATTCACTGTTTGGAATGAATGAGTGAACCTACTTGGAGTGGATTCAAGAGAGACGGGGCAGAGGCAGCGGGCAGACATTTTTTGGGAGGGTTTCTGCTATAAAGGGACCAACCAGAAAAATGGCTGAAGCAAACGTGAGGCCAGGAAGAGGCATTGGAAAGATGCAACGTATCTCAGCATGAGAAAAGTGATAACGCAGGACAGGGGGTGCCCGTGGCTGGCGTCACGTTCTTGGGGAGGGGAGGAGGGGGGTCCAGGACGCAGGGCCACCACACGTACATAAACGGGCACCCTCAGCAGGCAGGTCTTACCTGTGTGAACCGAATTCAGCAGACCTTTGTTGGATGAGGATTAAGTGACATTTGTGCAAATAGCACAAGGGGCTGAGGCTTGACCCCAACCCCAAGGGCACACAGCTGAGTTGCCGTGCAGGCTGATGGGTAGCCAGGTGTCTGCTAGAAAACACGCTCCCTGGAGGGCCCACGTCTCTGGCTCTCTGGCATCTCAAGCACCTAGAATCATGCTCAATAAATATCTGCTAATGGATAAACACCTTCCTTAGACGGGAACAGGTGTAGGAGTGACTCGTCATCACCACCTTCTCCTATTCTCAATTCCCTGCCCCTTCGGGCTTCACCACAGGCAAGAGGCCGAACTTTAGCCTCGGTTAAGTCAGGTTCATGGCCACATGTCACATTGCTGGCCGTCGCTGGAGGAAAGCCACACTTTCAGTTCACGAGCACAGCCTTGCGTGGCCCGGCCACCGTGATACACTGGCCTGGTCCATTCTCTGCAGTCTCTGGCATCCGAGTTCTACACAACCCTTCCCCATTTTCCCTCCCTCCCCAACCTCACTCCTGGCTCAGGACCCTTCACTGAGCTCCGGAAGCCATCACACAAGACTCCACAAGCTCCCTGCCCCAGCTGGACCACCTCCTGCCCTGTGTCCCTAACCCTCCGCCTCCCTCCTGTGACCAGGGCTGAACTGCTGGCTCCCTACTAAGGCAGGCCCCACGTTACTGCACTAAATCCCAGCCCCTCTCAGCTCCTCCAGAGCATCGCCCCCCTCACAGCTTCCTCTCTTCCCTGACTCACCAAATTCCTCCTCTTTCCAGAATCATTTCTATCAGCACACAAATGAGTTATTCCTCCCATCTTAAAACCGCCTCCGTTCCGTTGACTGTCTTTTTCCAGTCTCTACCCCATTTTGTTACTTCCCTTTAAAGCAAAACTCCTCAAAAGGGATGTCGGTACTGGCTGCCTCTCCTCATTCTCTCGTGAACCCACTCCAAGCAGGCATTCCCTGCCCCCAGCTCTTATCAGAGTCACCTGTGAACTTGGCCTGTTTAACGCTAATCCAGGGCTCTGGAAACTCCCTCTGTAAAGGGCGAGGTAAGAAATATTTTAGGCTTTGCAGGCCACATGGTCTCTGTTGCAGCTATTCAACTCTGCCTGTGACTTGAAAGTAGCCAAAGGCGATCTGTAAACAAATGGGTGTGGCTGCATGCCAATAAAACTTTATTTACAAAAACAAGTGGGGGGCCGGATTAGGCTCATGGGCTGTCTGCCCATCCCTGAATAATTGCTTCCTAGATTTCTTCTTGTTTGAGCTCTCAGTAGTAGTTGGCACATCTGCTGCCTCCCTCCTTCTGGAAGCACGTTCTTCATGTGGGCTCTGAGACTTCGATCACTTGTTTTGGTCCCGGGGCTCAGTTTTCAGACTTCTGGTGTTTTGTATGTAGTCTCCGGGCTTCCAGGACCATCTATATGCTGAGGATCCCACCGTTCACACCTACATCCTGGACCTTCTCCTTTGGACTCTGCACCTGTGTGCCCAGCTCCCTTGGGTGTCTCCCCTTGGAAGTCCGATGTCTCAAACCAGCTCTCCCTCCGCGCCTCCCCTTCCCACCATCTCCCCTTTTCCTGCGCTGTAACTGGAAGCTCTGTCATCCAACTGCTTGGAAATCCTTATTGCTTCTCCATCTCTCACATTCCACATTCAGTCCATCAGCAAATTCTATCAGCTCTACCCCTTTCAAATGGAACCGAGAGCAGATGCTTCTTACCTGCTACTGCGCGGACTAAACCACCGTCACCTGGACGATGCTGCCGCCTCTTCATGTTTTGCATTTTCCCCATTTCAGGCTACTCTCAACGCAGCAGCCAGCACAAGGCTTTAAAAACCCGAGTCACCCATGTCCCTCTTCTGTCCCCAAGTCCCTGTGGCTGCCACCTCATTCAGCCAAAGCCCTTGAGGACTCCAAGTGATACGCCCCATCACACTGGGACACACGGGGCTCTTTGCTGGGCTTTGTACACGCCAAGCACCCACGGATCTCAGGGCCTTTGCTCGTCTTCCCCCTCCTTCTGGAACACTCTTCTCCCAGATCCACGTGATTCACGCCCTGTTCGCCTTCATCCTTGGTCACGTGGCAGCTTCTCATGAAGCGCTCTCCCAACGACCCTATTTAAAATGCCAAACCTGCTCCTGGACCCATTCCACTTACCACCACCTGGAGGTGCCCTTTGCTTTGTGCATCACTGGCTTCCTCCCCTACAGTTTAAATAAGCTCACGTTGTCTCTGCTTTAATCTCACACGGAGGAGACTGCTAGGCACAAAGTAGCTACTCAATAAACATGCATCCCTGAAAGGCCGGATGCGTGGACGTGCCTGTCCCCGCACACGTCACAGCTCGTTCTGGTGCAACCACTGGCTGGTGGTGTGAACGTGTGGTTAATGTTAAGGTCAGTGAACGTGGATGTTAATGCAGGTCTGGGAGGTGGCAATTCTGTTTCCCTTGTCAATGTCCACGGTTGGTTATGATGTTTCCCTGAGCACGTGGACATCTGCTGTGTGATGTCTGGGCAACCACACATTTCCTGGGACCGTCCCTTAACCGGAGACTTCCACACCTCCCCAGTCCGGTGGCTGCCAAACTGTTGCAGGCCCTGCCCGACTCCTTTTTCTTCCCCAGGGAGGCATACGCTAGTGGCGCAATATTTAGTTCTCCCAGCTGGCGCTGCGTGGGAGTGCCATCCATCTTCAGAGTATCCTTGGCGAAACGCCTTTCTTCCTCTCTCCCACCTCCTTCACCCCGCACAGAACCAGACTCCTATACCAGATTCTGTCTGAAATGGGGTCTCCACAAGCCGTGGGGCCGGGCAAGGCCCTTACCTTTGTGGAAACTCAGTTTCTGCCTGTGGTGGGACGAGGGCTGAGCCGGGGAAGCCGGGAAGCTCCTGGGTGCTCCCACCCTTCCCACCTTGCCAGTGCACTAGGCTACTTTCCGGAATAACAAACAACCACCAGGAATCAGAGCGGCGCTGGACGGTGGCACAGGAGGTAGGCCTCAGACATGGCCATGGGCTGAGTGTCCAAACAAGCAGCACATGACTTTTATTATTACTATTATTGCCGTCTCCTCCAGTGGTTGTGTGCTCAGCGCTTCCTCCCCACCTTTCACAGGGTGACGGCGAGCAGACCTGGAATCTGACTCTCTGCTATCCATCTGCTTTTTCTGTGACCTCGTTGAACCACTAACCTGGGTCTCAGTTTCCTCATCTGTACAATGGGCACACACATTATAACCTACCAGCTTTACTGGGCTTTCAGGAGGATTAAGGAGCTCTAAGGGGCTTTGCGAAGTTTGGAGACAAATTGAATCCTGCCATAACACAAGATGTTGCCTAAAATCTAGAAGTAACTTTAAACAGAAATTACCAACACCGGGCCGGTGGTCCTTTGCTAATTGGCCATTCAATTTGCATCAATATGGTAACTAGGGTTGGCCAAATAACCACTTTGAGAGGTCTCACGTTGGCATCGGGAGCTGGTGGGCTGGGTGGGGGCTGGGGGGGGGTGTACTGCCCAGGGATGATACAAGCTGGGGGGTGTCCTGAATTTCTAGCATCTGAGCGCCGCCTGCCCCAAGGATGCCGGGGGGGATGGGCGGAGTCTTGCTCCAGCTGCAGGTGTTTCAGGGGATTGGGTGCAAACAGCCAAGGGATCAGGTGTAGCCCCGGGACCTCACCACTGCTGGGTCACTCCCAACCACCACCCGGCCCTGTGTCCCTCTGAACCTTGCTCTCTGCCGGAGCGCCTGTACCTTGTAGCCCTGGATGTCTCCGTTCTGGCTTTCCGGCGGGGGTGGGTCCCACGTCACATCCAGCTGCGTGGCCGTGGCGCCGTGGACAGCCACGTTGCGGGGCACTGCCGTGGGCACTGGAGGGTGAGAGGGGTGGTGAGTGCGTGAGGGGACCTCAGGGAGGAGGAAAAAGAGATGGGCTGGGGGCGGGGTGTGGCCCCCCCAGCTCCCGTCTCTCCTCCCACTGGGCTTCCGGGGTGGGGCGTGGGAAAGGTGTGCTGGGGCTGGAAGGGCAGCGGCGCTCACCTGCCTCCCCGACGAAGACCTCGTGTGGGGGGCTGGAGGGCCCCTCGCCCGCAGTGTTGTACACACTCATGCGTATTTCGTAGCGCCGGTGCTTGTTCAGGTCTGGGGGGTGAGAGTGGGGGAGGGGAGAGGCACACAGAGGTCACTGGCCCTGCAGTGGACGGGGACGGCGTGGAGGGGGGCGGCTGCAGGGGGCGCTGTGATGATGCACCCCTGCGAGTCTGGACCCCTGAGTGCAGGTTCAGGAAAGAACAGGTAAGAGGTGGGGCAGCCGACACTGGGGAGAGGGATGCTCTGACTCATCCCTGGGAATCCGGACACAGGGTGACACTGGGTGGCGTCCTGCCCAAGTGTGACCACCTTGGGAGTTTTTGAGACCGAAAGGTGCACTGTTAACATTTATGCTGGGACAACAGGTGTGAACCAAAACTGTCTCAGAGGCGCCAGGTCACAGGTCACTCCTTCCCTGCCTGTCCTGGACACACTGGTCACTTCAGATGTTCCAAATTCCCAGCTTCCCCCCCCGCCCCCCCAGTCTCCATCAACCAGCTCGTAACCGGGGGGGGGGGGGGGGCAGGGCCCAGCCCTAAAGAGAAAAGGCTCATTGGATGCGAATCTGGGGCGAAGAAACTCTATGTTTTTGCTCAGTTGGGGTGCTTGCGGGGAGACGCTTAGACGGAAGCTGGGAGAGGGGAGCAGCTGCAGGAAAACGGGCCCCGACACCCTGGGTGGGAGTTGCCGTCCCTGCTGGGGGGTGGCTGACACGTTCCCCCAGTCTCCTCTGCGTTCCCCTCCACAGCTCTCCCTCCCCAGGTGGAAGCCCTAAGCACCCCGATAGCCCTGGCCCTGCACCCGCGAGGGCTGTCGGTTCAGGAAGGACCTAGGACCTGTGTTAATAGCACAGTCAAACGCATGCTATTAACAGGAGGCCCCCTGGCCCAAAGCTCCGGGCCTCGGGGAGAACCGAATGTCCTCTGGGACATTAGGAAAGAGCTAGGGCTCGGGGCACCAGGTGGGGACATTTCCTGGTCCCTGAGGGAAGACGGGGGCTCTGCTCACTCCAGGGTGGGCCTTGGCTTGAAAGACAGAGCTGAGCTGACAAGTGCCTCTGATGGGACGAGACAGAGCGGCAGCAACGTGGACGCCTGCCCGTGGACCCCCGGCCCCTACCGCGCACCTCCTCTCGCCGTCCCCCGCCCCCCAGGAGGACGAGGCCTTAGCCATTTCTCTTCCTGTCCTGCACTGATGGACGGTGGCCTGGAGCAGACCTTCCCTGGCGACCCCCTGCTTTTCTGTGTATTTCAGGAAAGTCACACGTGTGCAGGGGGTTCCCCTTCCTCAAGCAGCCTGAGGTGGGCGCACCACTCAGCTGTGGTCAGGCGTCCTCGGAGGCCCCTCTCCCCTCCCCGTGGAAGGCGGGGCCCGTCGGGGAGCGGCCGTGCAGGGGGACTTACTGTCCAGCTCGTACTGCGTGAGGCTGGGCCGGCTCAGGTCCCGCACGGAGTACAAGGCTACGGGGTTGGGGTGGGGTGGAGGGGGCCGGAGGGAGACAGCAGACAGAGGAGGTTAGTACACACACCCCCCCCAGCCACACAGACCCCGATGAGGGGGGCAGGATGGGAACACGCATGCAGAGGGAAGGGCCCTCCAGATTCCTGAGTGAGGGGCCAGGGGGGGAGCGGGGATGGGGGGTGGAGAAGAGGCAGCTCCCAGGACAGTGCCATCCCATCCTGGTGTGCACCTGCTGGAGGTCACAGGGCACAGGAGCCCCTGGGAGCCCAGCATCCCCAGATGGGGACAGCTCTGGTCCCTTGTCTAAGGCTGAGTTCCTGACATGATAGAGTGGTGTCGTTAATTTCCTCATATGAACCAGAAACCATTTTACTACCAGGAAATATGACTGTATTATACACAGGCCTATAAAATCACAACGACCAGCACATGCCTGCCAAAAAATAAAAAAAAAATAACGCAAGCTGTTGGATCAGCTATTTCTGAGGTTTTCTATTAATTTTCCTTGGCTACGTGTTAAATCATCTTGTTGTCTGTTAACACCTGCTAGAAGACAAGGTGCAGAGGGTTTACGAGAAGGATGGGAGGAAAAATCAAAACGCAGAGGATCTTAAACTGTTCCTGTTCTCCCAGTGTCTCTGGTTTGGTACCACCACCCATCTGGGGACCAAATCCTCCAGACCACTCCCTGTCCCACCGGCCTCCCTCTCCCCAATTTGAATCAGTGCGCGTGTGTGTGTCGGGGCTCAGAGCACAACATCTCCCCAATGGGCCCTCGACTGCATCTCAGGCCGGCTGCCCTGGCACCAGCCTCATACTCTTGCCTATGTCACTGTATTCGCCTCTAACTGGGGCAACTGCTTCTGGACCCCATCACCAGCCATGGCCCTCAAGACCCCAAAGTAACCATCCTAACCCAGAAGTACGACGTGTCATTCCTTTGCTTGTGTGTGACTCTCTGGGATTTTTACTTCTTGAATTTTTTCCTTCCTGCTGCAGAGGCAGGCTGGATTCCGGGGACCCCAGGGCAGAATGGTCATCTCCCTGAGGAACCAGAGGGGGCCAGACTGCTGCCCTTGGGACATGACCAGGCTTTGCTTTGGGTCCTTCCCACCTCAGGCCCTTTGCACATGCCAGGATCCACCCTCCCCCACCAAGCTTCTCTGGACTGGTTGACCTGGAATCATCCATCAGTGTCAGCACCACAGCCACCCCCAGGGAAGCCTTTTCTGACACCTGCTTTAGGATCTCCTGGAATATGTGCTTCACAGAGGCCATGCCAACGGTCTTAGATGACCTGTATCAGGGTTTTCTTCTCCAGCGCCTGGCTCCTCCCCCAGCCTGCAAGCTCTGTCTGAGAGGGCAGGGACCTTGTCTGTCTTGTTCACTGGTGTCCCCCCAGTGTCTGGAGCATAGAAGGCGCTCAATAAACACACACTTGGGGATTGAACGGGACGGGATGAGAGGCACACACAGGGGAGGGCGCCAGCGTTTCGGGTTAGTGTGATTCCAGGATGCTGAGAGCTTCACGCCCCCGCCCACCCCCGACTCCCTCCACTGTCACTCACAGGTGAGCTCTGCCCACTTGGCCCCCGGGTTGTTGATGCCACGCAGCGTGAAGCCCCTCAGACCCTCGTAGAGCAGCTCCCGGTACCGGATCCGGAAGCCCAGCAGGATGCCGTTGATCTTGTCTTCTGATGGTGGCTGCAGGGAAGGGAGTGGGGGTGGGGCCGGCCGGGCTGGACCATGGCTGAGCATCCCCTTCCACTCCGCCCCTGCCTCCCTCCCCATCCTGTGTCCTGCAGCCACAGAGCAGGGACTGTGTCTTAACCGGGAAAAGGAATCAAAGTGGCATTGAGCATTCTTAATTTACGAAGCATTTCCAACGAGGTTACTCCATCCCCGTAGCACTCCCTGGGAGGCAGGGCAGGGTGGGAATCACCATGCCATCCCCACTGAACAGACAGGAACGTGAGGCTCAGAGATGGTGAGGAAATTGCCCAAGGTCACACAGCATCATGGGGGCCCTGAGCATGACTCTGGACGCAGAACCGTCTCAAAGAGTTGTTCCTTGTCTAGAAACTTCCTCACATGATCACGTGCCCTGGCCAGGATTTCCTGGAGTTTCGCGGGAACCAGGGAGAGTCCTCGCCCTGCTTTTCAGCAAGAACGAGGGCGGCGTGTCTTCGTGCGCTGCCCCTCTCTGCCTTGATCGTTTTCCTCTTTGCTTCCTGCTCCCGTCCTCAGATGAGTTGGAGAACAGCCTTCTGGAGAAGGTGGAAACTACTTTATTTATTTACTTTTGGCTGCGTTGGGTCTTCATTGCTGTGCACGGGCTTTCTCTAGCTGCGGCGAGCGGAGGCTACTCTTCGTTGTGGTGCGCAGGCTTCTCATTGCGGTGGCTTCTCTTTGTTGTGGAGCACAGGCTCTAGGCGCGCGGGCTCAGTAGTTGCGGCACATGGGCTTAGTTGCTCCGTGGCATGTGGGATCTTCCCAGACCAGGGCTCCAACCTGGTGTCCCCTGCATTGGCAGGCGGATTCTTAACCACTGTGCCACCAGGGAAGTCCCAGAAACTACTTAGTTATGTCTCTTCTAAAAAACCTGCTGAAATGGTTCAGCCTTTTATTAGCTCCTTAACTGTATTCCTGGCTGCAGCTGGCACCTCCCTGCCCCCTTCATCCGATGGCCCTGATCTGCTCCAGCCTTGGTCGGCTCCCCGCTGCACTAGGTCATTTTCACTTAAGGGACTGTCCTTCTCAGGTGGGGCCTTGAGCTGTGGGAGGGGTCGGGGGGGTCCCTCCTGTTTTCTCTTCAAGGGCTTTCCCTTCAGGGGGGCTGCAGGTGGGCAAAGGTTGGCACCTGCCCCTCTAATCCTGAGAAACGGAGACAGGAGAGTTCAGGGCTTTGGGACCTCCGTGGGTGACCCGCTGAGCCCTGGAACTGGGCTTCAGGGGCTGGTGGGGGTCCTAAAGGCACCCATGGGCAGCTGGGTCTCTGAGATGCGTCCCGGGTCTTCCTCAGGCCGTGGAGGGATGGCAGTGCCCACCTGAGCAGGTGGCGGGGGGGAGGAGAGGTGGGAGGCTGGTTCTTTGTACCTGGATGATGGGTTCCTGCTCATGGTGACAGGACCGAAGCCCAGCCTGGGTGCGGATGAGGCAGGCACACCTGTGATTGGTCTCTGTCGGGAATCCCTTCACTCAGAGAGGGGCTGGGGTTCACAGAGACGCTGGAGGCCCTGACAGCCCCCAGCCTTTCTCTGTGCAAGGATTCTGCCGACGTAAGGGCACCGAACCTGGCCCTGCCACCTAGTAGCTGCGTGACCTGGGGCATTCTTGTCACCTCCTCGAGTCTGGGTCCTCATCCACAGAAGGGTATAGGGTAGGACCTTATTATCTGGAGGTGGAATAAAGGGTGTGTATGTGTACGTGTACACACGTGTGTGTGCGTTCGTGTGCGTGTCTACGCATGTGGGTGCCGTGTTCCAGCCCTGCGGGGGCTATTGTCTTTCTGGTCCCAGCACAGGGTGTGTCTGAGTCCTCGTGGGACACGGGCCCCTCCCCGCCCGCCCGGCCGTACCTGCCATCGGATCAGCACGGAGGTGGTGGTGTGCGGTGTCACCGAGACAACTGTGGGCGCTTCATCAGGGGCTGGGGGGGGAGGCGGACAGGTGAGCTCGGTGGGGGGGGGGGGGGACTTAGGTCCCCTGGGAGCCATGGGACCAGATTCCGCAGACGCTGGTCCCACTTAAGCCCCTCCTCATGCCCACCGCCCCAAGTTCGGTACAACAAAGAGCCGGTGTAAAGTGGGAGAGGGGCCGGGACCTTGACCCCAGCCCAAACCCAAGGGCCCAGATCCCTTCCTCTCTGCACCCAGTGCCACAGGCCTCCCCACTCCCACTGAGGTTTTCTGGGGTCGGCCATGAGCTTCGAGGACAGAGAAGAAAAACACGAGGATGCCAGGCTGGCTGTGGGTACTGAGCCCATGGCAAAGGCCCCTCTGGCCCAAACCTCCTTGGGACTCTGCCTGGGGAGCCAGACCAAGGGCCCAGCAGGCCCAGTGCCCCACCCATTTTTGGAGGCTTCTCCCCCAGAAGAGAATGCCCAGTGCCCAGCAAGTGCCCAAGAGAAAGAGACCCCAGTGGAGGGCACTGACCGGCCTGCAGGGTGGTCAGTGGTTCCGACTCCTTGCTGAACTCACTGTCCCCAATGTCATTGGTGGCCTTCACTCGAAACTTGTAGGACGTGAAGGGCTTGAGCCTGTGTAGGGGAATCGGGTTTGATGAACAGAGGTACCCCCTAACGGCCCTGCCCCGCCGTCCCTGCTTCCCATCTCCCCAGGGCAGCCCCAGCAGCTGTGGGTCCATCAAACAGACAGGAACGTGGAGGCTCAGAAGGACGGTCTGCTATGCAGGCAACGAGCTCGGGCCAGGCCCTGGGGTGCCCTAGACCAGGCCAGCTCAGGGCGTGGCCTCACCTTGGCCGCAGCTAGATGCCAAAGGTCCCCAAGTGGAAACGTCCACATATCCCCTATCTCAGAGGAGCCTGTAGGTAGGAAAGCTCCAGTGACTTCCCCTCAGAGCTGACACCTCCCGCAAAGACTGCCAGCCCTCTCTTGCATTTAGTGAATTCAGGAAGGGCTGAGGGTCTCAGGAGTTAACCAGCACTTCGTCTCTATAAGCCTCATTTCCTCTGCAGGCAAACAGTTTCCTTTCTGATTTTTTGAGGGTGGGAGGGGGAGTGAGGAGAAAAGTATTGCTCAAAACTCTCGGTCTCAACAACTGGAATGTTAAAAATACATCCCAGGCTTCCCTGGTGGCGCAGCGGTTGGGAGTCCGCCTGCCGATGCAGGGGACGCGGGTTCGCGCCCCGGTCCGGGAGGATCCCACGTGCCACGGAGCGGCTGCGCCCGTGAGCCATGGCCACTGAGCCTGCGCGTCCGGAGCCTGTGCTCCGCAACGAGAGAGGCCACGACAGTGAGAGGCCCGAGTACAGCAAAACAAACAAAAAAACACACATCCCACTAGGAATTAAATTGAAGGCAGAATTTTGGAGCGAAGCTTCACTCCCCTATTAAGGATGGAGAGGGAGACTCCGCCTGGCTGGAGGAATCCAGCTAATGAAGGATGGCGAGCCTTTCACGGAGGGGGCTTCTAGGCTCCAGAAAAAGATAATAAGAGGCAGCCCTAACAAGGCTCCAGAGAGGGTGGGGAGGGAGGTTAGGACAGAGCTGGAGGGGATGAGCGTGGATGCGGAGAGGTCCCGGGGGATGCGGGCTGTGGAAGCGATCTGGGGGTGGGCGGGGTCTGGGCCGGGAGGGGCGGAGCAGAGATGCTGGCGGACAGACGGGGGCCTCACCTGTCCACAACGAAGGTGGAGGCGTTGTGGCTCACAGAGGCCGAGTGCAGGGCCCACCTGCCGCTGGGCAGCTCGCGGGTCTGGATGGTGTAGTAGCGCACGGGGGACAGTCCGTCGCTCCCAGGCTCCCAGGACAGCAGCACGCTGCGTGCCTTCACGTTCTCCTGCTGCACCACGGGCTTGCTGGGGGGCTGCGGGCGGTCTGGAGGGGGTGGATTGGGGAGGAGCAGGTGAGGCCACGGCGGAGGTGGGGGTGCACTTTCTCGGCCCCCGGGAGCACTGATGTCCCCCAGCCCATCCCATTTCTGCACGCAGGTCCCAACAGTCAGCACCGTGGCTCCTGGCCAGCGACTGTCCCTGGGCTACTCAACGGCCAGGTGCCTGGGAATTTACACCCCCTGAGGGCAGCCCCAGCACAGGGCTGACAGTGAGGTGGTGTGAATGCCCCAGTTCCTTTGCCCCCGTCTGCATGGTGCTGAGATGGGACCTCCGCTGTCCCCAGTGGCGTGGGGCTGAGCCCACATTTCCCTCGGTGGGACTCGGCTTTGTCCCCTGCGAGGGCTTGGCCTCTGCTCACTTCCCCACGCCCCATGGCGGGGATTCTTGGTCTCAGCGCTCTGGCTCTTGGGTGGATGAGTCTTTATTGCGGGACCTATCCTGTGCGTTGCAGGATGTGTAGCGGCACACCGGCCTCTACCCTCTAGATGCCAGGGGCACTTCCTTTCCACCTGTGACACCCAGACTCTGCCCAGTATCCCGGGGTGGAGGCAAGGGCACCCTGGCTGAGAACCACTGTCCTCCTGGTTTTTCCTGGGAACACTGTCTAATAAATCACGCTCACAGGGATCTGGGGCTCAGGCCTGCTTCTGGGGAACCCAACTTTGGGCGAGAAGCCAGCTCAGGGAGGCAGGGCGACGGCAGCCAGGGCTCCAGGCTGCAGTCCCATCCTCCACCCAACTGGACACGGTCTCCTCTTGAGAAGGAGGGGAGAGAGGAAGGAAGCTGGTCTCACCGGCTCGCCCTTTAGAAAATCTGGGCAGGGCAGGACCCTGGAGAGGGGAACTCCCAGATCAGCTCTGGAAGTCTGCTGGAGCCCTTGCTGACCTTGGCCTCAGAGATTTGAGCCCACTTTCCATTCTGGACCAGGGCAAGAGACTCACAACTAGCCCACCCCGAGCCGTGCACGAGGAGATGGTGTGAGCTCCCGGGCCAGCTGCGGGTCCCCCCCCCCGCCGAGGCCCCCCAGGCCTCCCCAGTCCCGGTGGGCAGTCACCTCTCTTCTCTGTGGTCACCACCAAGGCCTCGGCGGCCTCTCCCCAGCCCTTGCGGGTCTGGGCCGTGATGCGGAACAGGTAGACGGACTCTGGCTTGAGGCCGGTGGCCGTAAACTGGCGGGCGCTGGGCGCGAGCACCTCCACCGTGGCAGCGTTGGCCGTGGTGGCGTTGAGCCTGTATGTGATCTGGTAGGCTGCGGGGAAGGAAGGAGACAGGCCGTGCTGGGAGGTGGGGCAAGCTGCTGCGGAGCCCCGAGCAGGGGTTAGTCCTTTCTCGGCCACTGCTGTGTCTGCCCACCTTGGCTGTGGCTGGTCTGCTTGAAGCCCTGTGGGCGGCTCCCGCGTCCTCAGCTGTCACCTGGGGGGTGGGGCTGCGGGGGACACGAGCAGGTGCTCTATGCAGCGTCTGCAACCCCCAGCCCAGCCCCCGACGAGGCAACTGAGGCTCAGGGAGGCCAGGCCACCTGCCAGGAACTGACCAAGCTGGAGTTCCAGCCCAGGTCTTTCTAAGCCCAAACGCCTTCCCCCCAGCCCCCAACCCCCCAGCCCCATCGACTCTGTCTCCAGAGGCGCAGCTTTCACAGGGGGCGGACGCTGCACGATGCCAGGACTGAGAGCCCTGGACCGGGCACAGGTGGTCCGAGCCTCCATTCTACAGGTGAGGGGCTGAGGCCACGGAGGGAAGCCGACTTGCTCAAGTTCACACAGCTGTTCATTTCAAGCCTGTGAGTCTTCTCGTGTGTGTGTGTGTGTGTGTGTGTGTGTGTGTGTGTGTGTCTGCGTGTGTGTGTGTTAGTAGGAACCGTGACTACGAAATGATGCTTCCGACCTGTAGCATCCCTCCTGGGTGCCTTAGGCCTCGTTTCCTGCGGTTGGGCTGAGCCAGCCAGTGCGCCCTCACCTGGCTACATTTAGGAACAGCGGCCGAGGTTCACCAGATGGCCAGTCCCCTGGGGACCTGGGTCACGTGGAGGCACAGAGCTGACCAATGGTCCCTAAGACACCTAAGTCCCAACCTTGCCCTCCAGCTGATAATCTTACAGGCTGAGATTTCCAGTAGGAGAAATTAGACTCACAACCATTCTTGAGGACATGTGGACACTTGTTCTGGGCTTAGCCTCTCTCCTGCCAAGACTGAACTGCCTCCTTTAAACCTTATACCTCCTTCTTCCTGCAGCCAGGGCCCAGGAAGGGTACAGGCTTACCAAGGATGATGCCGTTGGGGGCAGCGGGGGGCTGCCAGATCAGCCGCACCGATGTGGTCCTCACCTCTGGGAACAGGATGCCCATGGGTGGTCCCGGAACTGGAGGGGACAGAGGAGAAGCAGGTGACACTGCAGCTGCTGCTCAGCCCCTAGACCAGCCCGGCTCTGGCAGAGCAGCACGGCGGGTGGCAGGGGAAGGGGTCACTCTGCTCGCTGGACTTTTGAGGAGTGTGGGTCTGTGCTTGGCACCGTGTCCTCACACAGGACGTGAAGATGCTATCAGTGAGGTTTATGCATTACTTGGCAGGAACTAGAAGGGACCAAGGCTCCAGCTTTGGGGCAAATGAAAGTGCCAACCCCAAGCACACACCACTCCTCTTTCTAGACCTCACTCTGGAATCCGTGGATCTGGAGCTCCCTGCCCAAACAGCCCCAGACATGCTTCCCTTCTACAGGGGCCCGGAACCACCCTCCTGAGGGTGTTAGACTTGTCCCTCTGGACGGAGGGATGGCCAAGGGGCAGGTGTTTTGGGCAAATGGATGGAAACTGAATGGTATGGGCCAGAGGAGATGGGGGCGGGGGGGAGACAACAGGGTGGCAGAGTCGGGGGATGGCTGGGGGGGCAGCTCTTCCCAGGCTGCCTCGATCTAATTGGGAATGCCAAGAAACCTGAGATTTCTAAACTTGAACTTGGCCTTCCAGGTCATTAGGAGGGTATATCTGTCAAGGCAGGAGGGTAGAACATATTTAATTTAACAGATCATTAGTGTGATTTATCACTTTAGAACACAGAGACATCTCGTGTTTGGGCTTCGTTTTGCACTCTCGTCCCGACCCCACAAGTGTTTTTGGTGAGCAGTATGTGAGGATGTGTGTGGGGAGGAGAAAGGGGGGCAAAGGACCTGTCAGCTCAGCCTCCGATGGGGAGTTCTGCTGCAGAGATGAATGCCTGGAGCCCGGCAGGCGTCACTCGTTTGCTAACAGGACCCGTAGGCTCGTGTAAAGGAAAAAATCAAGCCTTTTGCTTGCACAGACCTGCACTCGGAGAGAGCCTGTCCCAGAGAGACTGGACCAGATGCCAGTCTGCCCTTGCATTGTCATCTCTTCCTTAGGGATGCGCAGTTTGTAATTAGCATCCCTTGCAGTGGGGTTGGTGGCCCTCAGTGACCCGCTTCCCCCAGCAGAAGCCTGAGGCCACGGTTCCCTTTGGGGCAGAGAGAGACCTCAGAGGGGCAGGGCAGGGCTGGGCAGGGTAGGGGTGGACAAAGCGCAGCTCTCAGCCTTCCCCAGGCTCCCAGGGACGGAAACGTACCGTCATCCAGCGTCCGCTCCAGGATGGCAGGATGGCTGGGGCTGCCGTCCCCGATGCGCGTGAAGGCTAGCACCTGCACCTCGTACAGCACATATTTGCCCAGACCTGTGAGCTGGGCGCTGCGTGACGAGTTCCCTTCCACCAGCCAGAACCGGGGCTGGGAGTCTGAGTCCTTCTCCTTATACAGCACCTGTTGGAGCCCAGCGCAGGGGTGAGGGCCTCCGGCCTGGGTCTGGTCCCGCCAGAACCTCTCCTATCTCCTCCCCAGGAGCCAGGTGGGTGAGGATGAGTGGGTGGACCTGGGGCTCCCTGGGGGGGCTCCCTGGAGGGGCTTGGTTCCCAGGTTACACAAGCCTAGTGCTCGGGGAGGGAGGGGAACACAAAGATGCAGTCAGCCATGGAGCTGGAAGGTTCCTTAGAGAGCATCCAGCTGAGAAAACAGGCCCAGAGAGGGGGCGTGACTTGCCCAAGGTCACACAGCCAGTAGTGGCAGAGCTGGGATGTTAAGCTACGTCTCCTGACTTCCAGGCTGGGGCGGTAGGTGCAGCTTTGGGACGAATTCTAGAAGATAATGGAAATTGAAGCTGGGCCCATCGGGGCTGAGAGTGAGGCTTGGGGCACCCAGTGTGGCCTCCTGGGGGAGGCAGAGCTGCCCCAAGGACCTCAGGCCTTCATGGGAAGCTTCCTCACCCCCAAGGGAGGACTCCTTGGTCGTCATGGTGACCAACGGATGCCTCCGGCAGATCCCCCTGTGTCCACTGTAGAAGGCAGAGTCCTGGGCCCCAGGGGGTCTCGAGGACAGGGCACCGGGACAGGGAAGTGGGTGCAGGGGCTCCAGCCCCCTCCCGTGCTCGGATCTGGGACTCACCTTGTAGCCCAGCACCAGCCCGTTGCGGTCGGCCTCTGGGACTTCGCCCCAGCGAACCAGCATGCTGCTGGAGGTGGTGGCCAGCACAGACACGTTGGTGGGGCCCGAGGACGGCACTGGGGGAGAAAGGAGCGGAGAGAAGCAGCTCAGGACCCAGAACGGACCCGACAGTGGAGGGGGTGGAGTGGGGTCTGAGGGAGGAAACGGGGCACGGTCCCCAAATAGCAAATTATTCTGCGACGATGATGCCTTTGGCTCCGGAGTGTCGCAGACGCTGCTTCTGGCTTCAGATCAGCTTCCCCGTTATCCCCCCTCAGACTAACGTTAGGGTGAGGCTGCATTTCCTGCCGGCGTGGCAGCGAGGGGTGGGGGAGGGGCTAGGGTGGGAAAGCAGCCATCACTTAAAGGGCGTTAGGAAAAAGCCACAGAGCTACACGCCACATGTGGCTGGATGAGGGCTGCCTGTAGGCCGGGAGCACATATTCTGTGGGTGTCCCCTTGCCAGGCCCCTATGAGCCGCTGCTGCTTCTGGAATGTTCTGAGAGCTCACCCAACCCGTACCCTCTCCCCACCCCCCCCTCCATCTTGGGGTCTCAGGCACTGCTGGGTGTCAGGGTTAAAAGTGGGGACACAGAGGCGGGAAGCCCCTCCTGGGAACCTCTGGAAGCAGTGCTGGGTAAATCAGGTTCTGGAAGGCGCGGCCACGCACACACAGAGGATACTCTGTGGGACGCTGAGCACAAATAGGAAAAGGAGCCCAGGACATTTTCGCACAACAGCTCCAGCCTTTGAGCCCTTAGAAGGCCCTGAGAGCAGAGAGACAAAGGTGGGGGGGTATCCCCAGGCTCCAGGGAGGTGAAGCGGGTGGGGTAGCTGGCATGAGGGGGCAGTACCTGACTCCCGGGTCCTGCCCATCACCGTCTGGCTCCAGGGCCCGCTCCCGATGGCGTTGAAGGCCTGCACCTGGACGCGGTACTCCGTCCACTCCTCCAGGTCTTCGATGGTGTACTCCCGTTCCACGCGGTCTTGGACCACGTGGCTCAGCGTCTTGCCGTGGCCGTCCGCCCGGCTGTACTTGATCTTGTAGCCCACCGACTCGGGGTTCCCGTTGTATTCCATCTCTGGGAGAGGCTGCAGGAGGGCAGGGGTGGGAAAAGCAGCTGTGAGGCCAGGTCCACCTAGCGTATGGAAGAACTGCCTGGCTCGAGCTGCCTCTTCCAGGCAGCCTTCGGGATTACCCAGCGCACTGTCCAGCCCGTCAGCACCCATGTGAGGCGCTCTCACCCCTGGGTGTGGCTTAGTTGTGTAACTGTGCTGCTGACAGTCCCATCATCTCCCTGTCTCTCTACCCTGGGCTCAGAGGAGAGGCGGCATCCCCTCTTCATTGTGCAGGTGACAAATTTATGACCCTGCCAGGGTTTGATTGCTGTCTTAGCAATGCTGTGGCCCTGGTGAAGAGAGGCATAAAGGCTGTCTGTCCCACACTCAGCACCTTTGGCAGTGGCTGTCTCTGCCACTTAACTCCCTCACTCAGCCTGCCAACATATACGTATTTAACTGCCTACGGCACGCCTGGTCTCAGGTTGTGTCTGCCCTTGGAGAAGCAAGCATGTGAAGGCAGCATCTCAGGCATGGGTGGAGCTGCAGTCACCGTCAGGAGGTCCTTCCATCCGGCACACCTCCGTCTCTCCCGCTGCAGTTTCAGCCTCCTTCTTTTTGTTTGAGTCTCAGTGAAGAGCAAAAAGACAGCTTCATCTCCTGAGCCTATGATTAGGCTGGCGGGGCTGTGGTCACCGGCTCAAGGTCATGTGGATGAACTTGGGCAGTGCTGACAAGCAGTGGAGGTCTTTGTACACTGGGGGCAGCCTGGGATCTGAAGCAGGGGCGAGCTGAGGGCCCAGCCTTCAGATTCTCCTCTGAAGGTGACAGGGCTGGAGCTGGGGCAGCCTCAGCCCTCACCTGCCCGCATTCTGCTTCCCCAGAGGCTCCAACGAGCCCATGATCCACAGGCCCTGCACATCCTGACCTACTTTCTCTGGTTGCTCGGCCTCTGCCTCACCGCCTACATCCCCCGTCCCTCCTGCCAGCCCCCGCTCCTACAGACACTTAGTGAAGCAGACCAGAGACCATTAAGACAGCAATCAATGGGCCTGAGAGCTTGAGATGGGCCTCGATCACATGCTCTCCTACCTGCTAAGGAAAGGCAACGGGCCATGCGCCATTAGGTGAGACCGGAGGGGCCCAGGGCCCTGCACAGTGCAACCACTGCCTTTTATTCCCCCTCCAGCTCCCACCCTACGTACCAGACTTTTTAGCCTTTTAGTATTTGGAAACCTTAAAGTGAGATGCAGAAGGGATGCGGGGAGCAGCCTGGAGGGGAGCAGAGCTGAGGTGAGAAGCGGGGGGTCGGGGAGGGGCGAACTGGGCCTGACAGCTCTGCGTGGTGCTGGTCCCAGCCGCCTGGGAGGGGCGTCGTCATTCATAACTAGCGCTCGTCTGGGCTGATATGGCCATTAGCGCCTCCATCAGGCTTGTCCAGGCAAGCGAAAGGCAGCAATGACTTTCTGGTAAATCCCAGCCCACAGCTCGGGGTTTTGCAAGTTGAGTTTGGGGCAACTAGTAAGACATCTTTAGTGGAAGCAAAAAAGAGTTGCGTGGCCGGAGGGGCCTGGTGAAGTGGAGGCAGGCAGCTCCCCCTGAAGCTATCATTCCTGGATTCTCTAAGGAGCCGGGCCGTTCGGTGCTGGCCCCATGTCTGCTTGTCTAGGAATTCCTCTTGGGTTGCTGCTTTGTGGCGTCCGCGCCGGGAAACGCGGTTCCAGGCGATGTCCTGGGGGAGAAATGCTCTCTCCTGTTCCCCAGAAGATGGGCTGGCTCAGGGGTTAGGGTGGCGGATTTTGGGGGCCAGACTCCCCGGGTTGGGATCCCGAGCCCTGCTGTTAACTAGGGGGTGTGGGGGGTCTTGGGCCAGTTATTCCACCTCTCTCTGCCTCAGTTTCCTCATCTGTAAAGTGGGGGCCAGGATCACTGTCACAGGCTCGTGGAGAGGGTTCAAGGTCCAACTCTGACAGCACTCAGAACCCAGCTTGGCAGGAGGAGAAGCCCTCTGCACGTATTACTAACTCGTGCAGGGTCACTGGGGTAATGACCCTCGATGTGGAGCCCTGATCTGCGGGGACAGAGACTAATGCCTCCCCGACCTCCCCCCTCAACCTGAGAAGCAACCCCTCACTCTCTGACTTGGTGGGTGAGACAACTTACATCCGAATCCCAGAACCACCCCTGGGAGCTGTGTGACTGTGGGTGAATTCCTAACCTCTCGGAGCCTCAGTTTTCGTAGCTGTAAATTGGGACAGTACCACGTCCTTTGCAGGATTACTGGGAGGATTAAATGGAAGAAAAATAATGTAAAATGCTTGGCATGTGGCAATGCTCAATAAGCAGTGTTTTCGAGCTTCTTTTCACGTGGGGCATTTGTTCATTTGACTAAGACTGATGCTCAGGACAGAGAAGGGGCCTGGAGGTAATCCGGTGGACGCCTGCTTTGAGGCGGTGACACTTCTGCAGGGTGCTGAGGCCCGAGGAGACATCCCACCCCCACCGCCCTCGCGGGAGCCTCACCATCCACCGGAGCCACAGGCTGGTCTCACTCGCTGTGCGCAGCGTCACGTTGGCTGGGGCCATGTCAGGCGGCGCCTGGAGGGTCTGGATCTTTCTGGAAGGCTGGCTGGGTGGGCTAGTGCCCACGATATTCACCTGGCGCATGCGGAAGCTGAGATGGGCGGAGAGGGGTGAGCAAAAGGGTGAGGGCAGGACCCCAGGGCCAAAGCCCATCCCAGGCTGGGCAGCCCCCTCCCCTTCCTAACCCGTTACCTGTAGTAGGTGAAGGGGTTCAGGTCGGGCACCTCCATGGACCGGGCGTCCGGCTCGTTGGGGAGCTGGTGAATCAGCAGCCACTCCTCTCCCTCTCCGACCACGCCCACCTGAAAATGGAGACACCCTTAGACCTGGCCAGCCTGCTGGGCTGAGATGGGGGTGCTCTGAGCCCCAGCTCCCGGGAGGTATAGCCCGGCCCAGGGAAGGTCTTGACACAAACCCCAGGGCTCACCCGGAGGGCACCACAGGGGGCCCCCCATCTTTCCAGGCCCTTAAACAAGACTTCAAGTGTGACCCCGAGCCCTCCTGCATCAGAATCTCGCGGGATGCTTATTATAAACCCACTCCTGGGCCCTGCCCTTGACCCAGCCAATCAGAATCCCTGGGGGCGGTGCCCAGGAGTCCTCATATTTATCAACAGTAAGCTTCCCAGGTGAGTCTCCCCAACACCCTGGCATGCTTCTTAAAACCCCAGCTAAGTCAAAATCGGAATTTCTAGGGGTGGGACCCAGGTGCTGGAACTTCCGAACACTCCCCTGGTGCAGCCAAAGGTGAGACCCATGGGTGTAAAGGGCTGCAGGAAGCAGCTGGTTATTTCTCTAGGCTAGCCAGTCACCACCCTGACCAGAGGGTGTGTGTGTGTGTGTGTGTGTGTGTGTGTGTGTGTATGTGTGTGTGTGTGCGCACAGGTGAGGTGGAGGTGGAACTGTGGGCATTTTTGGTGTATCTGACCTTCTGATAGTTGCATGTGAAACTCACACAGATTGAAACACACATGTGATTTGCTCTGGAGAGCAGGGGTGCCGCCAAGGCCGGGGAGCAGGCTGCCCAGGCTGTAGGGCTCTCCTCTGGCAGCTTTACCTGGGCCTCCACCAGCCAGCGGGAGATGGAGGTCTTCCCATCATAACCTGGCCTGAACTGCAAGGTCACGGAGCGGGGGCCAATGTTGGAAATGCCCAGGTTGGTGGGGGCTCCTGGGAGTTCTGGAAAAGGAAAACAGGGCAGGAAAGGAGTGAGAAGAAGGTCCTTCCACCCCCCCACAGGACTCTCCAGGCATGGGGCGGCGGGGGGCGGTCTGTGTGTCGAACATTTCCTAGACACCTCGGAGTAGGAACATGGCCGAGGCCTCAACCCACAACACGGCCTTCGGCCCTGCATCTAAGGCTCACTGTGTTCAGACCGGGGACCGAGCTAGGCTCGGGGCTGAGAGAACCCCCCAGGGCCAGGAAACGGGGGCTGGGCTTCCTGAATGAATCCTCTCCATCTACACATAACCCATCACAGCCCTCCCAAACCAATGATGGCCGAGGGAGGTTAGAAGGAGGGGTGAGGACGGGAGGAAGCCCCTGTATTCTTTTTTTCTTTTAATTATTAACTTTATTTAGTTTTTGGCTGCGTTGGGTCTTCGTTGCTGCATACGGGCTTTCTCTAGTTGCAGCGAGCGGGGGCTACTTTTCGTTGAGGTGTGTGGGCTTCTCACTGTGGTGGCTTCTCTTGTGGAGCATGGGCTCTAGGCACACGGGCTCAGTAGTTGTGGCTCACGGGCTCTAGAGCGCAGGCTCAGTAGTTGTGGCGCACGGGCTTAGTTGCCCCGCGGCATGTGGGATCTTCTAGGACCAGGGCTCGAACCCGTGTCCCCTGCATTGGCAGGTGGATTCTTAACCGCTACACCACCAGGGAATTCCTGAAGTCCCTGTATTCTGACCAGAAACCTTAGGGTTCAGGGTGAACAGAAAGAGAACAGATTCTGGGGTCGGACTGTCTGAGTTGAAATCCAACTCCACTGCCTCTGATGCTGTGTGCCTTTGGGCAAGTTACCTAACCTTTCTGTGCCACAGTGTCTTCCTCGGTAAAATGGAGATGATAATAATATTGCCTACCTCAGGGTTGTTGGGAGGGCTAAGTGCACAGATGCACTGAGCTCTGGGCCAGGTGAGCACTAGTTTATCACTTGGGGTCAACTGAAGCTCAGGTATCTCAACCACCTCGGTGGGCGGGTTGAGGGATTCTGGCCACATCGCACAAGCAGACTCACAGACCCAGACAGGACCACGTGGCTATCCAGTGCGTCTCTCCATAGACACAGATGGGGAAACTGAGGCACGGGGGGGGACGCTTCACTTGCTCAGGGTCACAGAGCCTGGCAGAAGCACGACGGGGGCCAAAGCTTGCTGTTTACACCGGGGGTGAGGTTATTCTCACCCTGCTCTATCCCCTTCCCAACCAACATTTCCACTGGTTGGAATCCATTTGGACCTTTTGGGTGACAGTGAGAATTCTTCCCCTGAATCATAGATACCGCTGCTTGATGCCTGGAGCAGGATGGGGGAGTAGAGGGAGGGGGCAGTGGCGGAAGGAGGCAAGGGTGGGGTTCTGCGGGGGCCCGGGCTCCCCTGAGAGTCAGGGGAGGAAGCGGCAGCAGCCCACACGGCCTCACCATCACGAGGATGCAGCCGGCCCTGGGAGGACCCGGGAACCCCAGACTCCAGGGAGGGGAGAGCTGTGTGGGAAGAAGCCAATCTTCCTGAAGAAGGGGCCTCCTCCCGAACAGGAGAACAAGAGGCCAGGAGCCCAGCGCTGGGAGCAGGCACCCACCTGGAGGCACCCCGGAGGAGATGGTTGAGGCGGACACCTGGCCCTGGCCCTTGGCGGTCATGGCGGCCACCTCGATGGTGTAGGTGGTGAGCGCGGTGAGGCCCGTGACGCGGTACTCCAGGGTGACGTTGGGCAGGTAGTGCGTCACGCGGGTGTTGGTCCGGTTATACTCCTCCCAGGAGATCCGATATCCTGGGGAGAGGCCCCAGTGTGGCGTGAGCTTGGCTGGGACCTTAACCTTCTGCCCTGCTTCTCACTTCCTTACTAGTCTGGCAGTTGGACACGCATTGGAAGGAGGGGGCCGAGGGAGGTGGGAGCAGCGTGCCTGGGGCCCCGGGTGTAACCTGGGTGGGTGCCCCTCGTTGGGTGTGGATTGCAGGAGGGAGGGTGGGTCACTGCGGCTGGAGATCTGGGATGCGGCTCAGAGCACAGGGGCTGAGAGCCTCCCATGAGTCCTTTCTAAGAAAGAGTGGCCTGCTGGGAGGCTCTGGATGAACACTAGGTCGAAGGGAGGGGGATGGACGGGAGGGCCTTTGCCGCCCGTCTCACCCCGGGGCAGCGACGCTGTGGCGCCTACCTGTGAGAATGCCGTTCTTCTCCCCTGGTTCTTGCCAGCTGACCTTCAGCGAGGTGTCCAGGATTTCAGTGAAGCTCAGGTGTCCCACGGGCCCTGGCACTGTACCCAAAAGGGTCCCCCACCCACCCAATGCCAGTTAGAGCCGGAGAGAGACCACCGTCCTCAAGACAGCCCGTGGGGCTCCAGGGGTGACTCCCGGCTCGAAGACAAGAGCAGGGCCGTCCTGGGCCTGGAGCGCTCGGCCTGGCCCACGGAGGGGGGTGGGGTCAGAGGGAGCCGGGGTTAGGGCGCTGCCTACCGTCCTCGTGGGTGCGCGCCAGCTGCGGGGTGCTGCGAGGCCCGTCGCCGGGGGTGGTGAAGCACAGCACCGAGGTGAAGTACTCAGTGAACTTCTTCAGGCCCGACACAAAGCCCACGTGGATGCTGTCTTGAAAGTTGGGCCGGGCGGTCACCATGGTAACCTCCTCTTCCTGCTCTGGTTCCCAGGCCATCAGCTGCGGAGAGGGCAGCCACTCAAGCACGGCGGCAGCAAGTACGCACCAGCAGAGGCCCAGCGCTTTCCCACAGGCTGGGCCAACGGACAGAGAGGGTCCAGAGGCCCAGCTTTCCTAGGGTCCCTCCTCCCAGGGAGGGGAGGCCGGGCGGATACCCACAGGCCACTGGAGCATCTGTCCTCTGGGAGCTCACTTTGGTGTGCTGCTCCATTCGCTGAGTGATTTACTCTAAGCAAGGTACCGGGCAGGGTGGTTTCAGTGAGTCCTCTCCCGCTCGATTCCCACAGCAACCCCACAGGGAGGTACTTGATACAGGGAGATACAGGCAAGACTGGCTACCATAATTTGCAGGTCCAATGCAAAATGCAAATGGAGGCCCCCTTGTTCAAAAATTATGAAGAATTTCCAGAAACGGAAGCAGAGCATTTAACTGAACGTGGGGACCTTCTGAGCGTGGAGCCCTGAACGCTCACACAGGCATGAAGCCAGTCTTGTGTTTTACAGATGACGAAATAGGCTCAGAGAGGCTAAGTGACTTACAATATATCACACAGCTCCTGGGTAGCTGAGGGTCTTTGCTTCTACACTTGGGCTCCCATGCCTTTCTCTGCCTGGGCCGGGGCAGTTCCTCCTAAGAACTCCAGTATGTAGATGACTCTCTCTTTTAAACTTGTTCCAAGTTGGGATTTCAACTGTAACCGTCCTCTAGAGGTGGAGCATTGGCAAGAAAACCCCGTCTGGAAATTCAGCATCACTTTTCCTCTAATCTCCACTCTACATATCCCAGCCATAATTGCATAAGCTCCCCACCTCCCCTTCCTTCTCTTCCTGCCTTTTTTTTTTAAAAATTGAAGAATAAAGTTGATTTACAATGTTGTGTTAACTTCTGCAAAGAGATTCAGTTATACACATTTATACATTCTTTTTTAATTTTATTATTATTATTATTTTTTGCGGTACGCGGGCCTCTCACCGTTGTGGCCTCTCCCGTTGTGGAGCACAGGCTCCGGACGCGCAGGCTCAGCGGCCATGGCTCACGGGCCCAGCCGCTCCGCGGCATGTGGGATCTTCCCAGACCGAGGCACGAACCCGTGTCCCCTGCATCGGCAGGCGGACTCTCAACCACCGCGCCACCAGGGAAGCCCTATACATTCTTTTTTTTAAATATTCTTTTCCACATGGTTTATCACAGGATAGTGAATATAGTTCCCTGTGCTATACAGTAGGACCTTGTTGTTTATCCATCCTCTATATAACACTTTAGCATTAAATATAGCATCTGCTATGTTAGCATCTGCTAACCCCAAACTCCCAATCCATCCTTCCCCCAGCCCTCTCCCCCCTGGCAACCACAAGTCTGTTCTCTGTGAGTCTGTTTCTGTTTCGTAGACAACTTCGTTTGTGTCGTATTTTAGATTTCACGTATGAGTGACATCGTATGGTGTTTGTCTTTCTCTGTCTGACTCAGTTCCCTTAGTAGGAGCATCTCTAGTTGCGTCCGTGTTGCTGCACGTCCCTGCTGCTTCTTGACCTCCTGCCCCACCCTCCTATCTTCTGGGCCCTTCGTCTGTCTCTAACAATGACAGCTGGTCTCACAGATTTCCTCAATTATTTCAAATTGATTAAATAGCAATTAATGGTGAAAAGCAACGCTGGATGAATTTTAATAAGCCTGGGTATTTATAGACATAAAACAGTACCACGCCAATGTCTCCTGATTAACTCAGGCCCATGACAATGCCTCATCTCCTCCTTTTCATGGCCGTGTGTTTACAAAGGATGTTTGGAAACTTAATTGGTATTGTGAAAAGATAGCCGATAGCAAGTTAATTAGATACCAATTAGACCCTAAAAATACTAACCAGAAACACTAAGTGGCATTTAATAGGTAGGTTAAGTAGCCTCCTTAATTTGGTTATCTTGTTTCACAGCAGTTCAACTGCTGAACTTCGCTGGCGTAGATTAAGAAACAAGCTTGGTGTTTTAATTTACTTTAATCAATGTAATTTCGAATTAATTACACCATTAGAACTGTGTGGTGCATTCTCCAGTAAGTGCAAAATCTGGGTAAATATTATTTTTTCGGGTTTAGGCCAATCGTGATCACTACTATTTAAAAAAATAAGGGACAAAGAATGTCTTGACAGGGGCCTTAAAGCACATTCACAGGGAATTGTCTTCAGATACGACAAAGAAGATGGGTACAGGGTGATGGTGGTGCGGTTGGGTGGAGTCATGACCACAGCATCATCCTCCAGGTCCAGGCCCAGAGCCCAAGACGGAGGCAGGACAGGGGTTGCTTCAAAACATTTACTCTGGGATGTGAACCACTTGTCCTGTAGCTGCATCCAAAGAGGAGGCTAAGGGTTAAGAGGCCTCTCCCTCAGGTCCAGGAAGACAACAGAATTGTCTTCTGCGCCTCTATTGCTTCCAAGGGGCTGGGCTCTGGGCAGCCATGGGGTGGAGGCTGTGCTCCACACACACACTGGGCTCTGGTCCCATGTGTGCCTGTCACTGGGTTAAGCCCATCACGGACCAGTCCCGTTTCACCATCACAACGAGGACGACATGCGAGTCACTGTCCCGTGCTGCTACAAAAAGGAAACCAAGGCTCAGGAAGGTTGAGGACTGGTCAGAGCACGGGGGACCACCTGGATCCGGCTTCAGATTTGTGGACCTGAGACCTTAGACGCAGCCCTCTATCTGCCGAGGTACACACAGCTGCCAGGTGAGGGCTGGGGGTTCTCCACGCCTGCTCTTGTTACCGGGGGTCAGCGCTGATTCACTTCCTTAGGTCCTTGGTCTTGGATTCTAAGCAGACTGGGCAGCCCTGAGCCTGGCTGGGGTGTGTGGGTGAGTGTGCCTGTGGGGGGACTTCAGATCTAGATGCTGGGACAGGCAACCCCACCTCAGACAGCAGAGGCCCAGGGGGTCACCCCTGTAACTGAAAGGCGTGTGTGCGTGGGATGGTGGGGAGGCCAGGGTGCAGAACGTGCAGCCAAAGCCGAGAGAAAGGACGACAGAGCACAGCTTTGCCATTTACTGTGTGACCCTGGGAAAATCACTCAACCTCTCTGAGCCTCAGGCTATTACAGGAGCCAGTATTAGCTACCTCAATGGTTGTAGAGAAAAGGGCTGAACTGACGTGCCTCCTGTTTTTGATGGAGGCAGTACATCGCGGGCTCGAGAGTCTAGGAGAGCACAACCTGCTAGATTCTGGAGTTAAAAACAAGTAGGGGAAATTTTCTTTTTGCACCCTCCGTTTGTCTTTCCCTCTACTTTTCTATCTCTCTTGCACGGATTCCCGCAAAACATCCTGGAAGGGTTTGTAAGAAATTAACAACAGTGGTTCCCTGGAGTGTGGAGAATTTCAAGGTTGGGTAGGATAGAACCAGGCAGATGAGGGACTGGGGTGGCATGGTGTGAGATGGAGGATGTCTGCCTGCTATAAGTTTATCTTTTTACATTTGTTGGTTTTTGAATCGTGTAAATATATTCCCAGTTAAAAATTAAATTAAAGAATTAAAAAAATAATGGGGACGGTTTGGCAATAGCAGAAAAATTATACACATTTACCTTTTGACCCAGCAATCTCATTTCTAAGAATCTATTTCAGAGTTATATGTGACAGTATGAAAAAATGTAGGCACAAAACTATTCACTGCAGAAATGTTTGTTATAGTAAAAGACTGGAAACAACCAAAATGTCATCACTAGGGAGCTGGCTGACTAAACAATGGGAGATCCACATAATGGAACACGATACAGATTTTTAAAAAAGGGACAAGGAATATCTCTATATACTCCTACAGAGAGACCTCCAGGATACAACGTAAATAAAAAAGCAAAATGGAGAAAGTATGTAGAGTACACTGTCATTTATCTAAGAAGGCGACGGTACACATTTATACATGCATAGCCTTTGTTTACATTAAAGACATGGAAGGGAAAACCGAACCAAACCAACAAACAAAAAGAAATCACGTCTCTTGGGAAGGAGGAGGACCAGAATTCAGGCTGATTTTTTTCTGAATTAACTTCGCTTTGTAGATTTAACTTTGGAACCATGTAAATATGCTACATAATTATAGAATACAATTAAATAAAAAAATCAATCCCTAAAAATCGAAACCCAAATGAAACAAATGAACCTCACTGTATACTGAATTGTAGCAAAATTACACAGAAAGAAACCATTTCAGAGACTTTGCACAGAAAGGGGGGGACTGTATCCCGTGTGGGATACATCCTAAGAAGTACAGATAATCTGAAACTATTTTCAGTAATCACAGTGTTGATATTGCTGTTCTGAAACTGTCGTGGGTATTTGTGGGATCAAGTAGGTGAGTAATTCTGTTGCTGTGGAAGAAACTAGATTTTCAGAATGGAGAAAAGAGAGACAAAAGACCAATGAGATTATTTTTAAAATGTTAGAGTCCTGAAATTGAATTGGAAGTATCAGTACGTGTTTTATCTTTAAAAAAACTATTTCTGAGTTGTCCATTCACAGGGCCTTGAAACAACAACCAATGCTAGAACCAGGAGCAGCCCCAGTGCCCAGATTTTGGTATCTAACTATCATTAAAAGAAACAAGGGGGCTTCCCTGGGGGCGCAGTGGTTAGGAGTCTGCCTGCCGATGCAGGGGACGCGGGTTCGTGCCCCGGTCCGGGAAGATCCCACATGCCGCGGAGCGGCTGGGCCCGTGAGCCATGGCCGCTGAGCCTGTGCGTCCGGAGCCTGTGCTCCGTAACGGGAGAGGCCACAGCAGTGAGAGGCCCGCGTACAGCAAAAAAAAAAAAAAAAAAAAAAAAAGAGTGGCCCCCGCTCGCCACAACTAGAGAAAGCCCTTGCATAGAAACGAAGACCCAACACAGCCAAAAATAAATAAATAAATAAATAAATAAATAAATAAAGAATTAAAAAAAAAAAAAAGACTCCTGGGGCCACATCAAAAGGACTCACCAACTTGGAAGAGGTGGGTGATGGGTCAATTTGGTATCAATAAGAGTAATAATGGCAGTGGATTGAAACATATCAGACGTATTAAAAATCCTTAAGGACATAATAATACTAACAAAAACAAAACAAAAAGATGCTTCCCTCTGCCCCCATCCAAACTCATCTGTCACCTTAGAAGATGCTAAGGAACCAATTCACTATTCTGAAAATTGTTAAGTCATGGAAAAGAACTGAGCATTTACCATGCTTTTCCTAGATGAACTAAGCCTTCAGGTAACCAAAAAGTTGTTAACAGAAAAACTCTTTTGGGGGGAAAGTATTACAGCTCATAAATCAAGGAGAAATCATAATATTCAAGTATCCTCATTTTCATACTTGAATACATTTCATATCCTCAAGTATCCCCTATTGAGATAATAGAGCACACAAGGGTGGTCAATGGTCACCACGTCCTAGTAAGAGAGACAGGCAGACTCTGTGCCTTTTAATGAAAATGCACAGCACCATCTAGGAAGTAATATTTTGAAAAAAAAAATCATCAAATCCGAATATGATCAAGCCTCTAGTTCTAAATTCCAATTTACTGCAAATATAGTGTTCAGAGGAATATATTAAATGACCCCACAGGGATGCAGTCGCAAATCCAGGCTGTGGAAAACTCTATAGGACAAATGACTAAGTTTCTTTTTTTTTTTGCAGTACGTGGGCCTCTCACTGTTGTGGCCTCTCCTGCTCTCCTGTTGCGGAGCACAGGCTCCGGACGCGCAGGCTCAGCGGCCATGGCTCACGGGCTCAGCCGCTCCGCGGCATGTGGGATCCTCCTGGACCGGGGCACGAACCCGTGTCCCCTGCATCGGCAGGCAGACTCTCAACCACTGCGCCACCAGGGAAGCCCTGACTAAGTTTCTTTACTAAATAAATTAAAAGGAAGAGAGAGTGAGAGAGAGAAAGGAGAGAGAGAATCTGTAGATCAACTGAGACCTAGAAAACTTCAACCAATTGCAATTGTGTGACTCTCATTTGGACCCTGAGGCAAATAAACCAACCAGTAAAAGAAATGCCGTGGCAACTGGGGAAATTTGAACGCTGACCGGGTATCTGATGCTATTAAGGGGACTGTTGATTTTTTAAGGCACTATAATGGGAATCTGGTTATTGTGTTTAGGTTTTAAGTAGAGACTTTATCTATAATATTTCTCTGCAGAAATATTTATGGATGAAAGGCTACAATACCTGGGATTTCCTTACAAATATTCTAGGGGAGAAGCAGAGAGCTGGAAAATAGAGGGAACGCATTGGGCCATGAGTTGGTAACTGTCGAAGCCAGGGTGCATTATGGTCTTATCAAGTCATCTTAGTCTCCTCACTACTTTTGTAGATGTTTGAAATTGTTCACAATTCAAAGGGGAAAAAAAGGTCCCTTCTCACTGGAAGGATGGAAGGGACGGACACTACTTTTTTTTCCTCCCTGTGATACTGAAGGCCAAAGGAGCAGGAAACAAAATCCCCACTTGTATCCATTCATACTTAGAAAAAATCAAGTTATAGTTATTATTTTACAATTAAATCATACAACACTTTCCTTTTAATGCAAGACAAGGTGCAGGCTCTGGAGTTTGAAGCCAAGCTTTGCAGTTACTCTGACTGTGAACAAGTCACTGGCCCTCATGCCTCAGTTTCCTCCTCTGTAAAATGGGGTGATGATAACAAGCCTTCCTTCTTAGGGGTCTTGTGCAGCTTGCATGAGACAAGAATGTGAGGGAAGCCCAGGCATCCTGCCTGGCCTGTAGAAAGTGCCCTGTAAGCGTGAGCTCTTCTTACGCACCAGTTTCTATGCTCAAGCTATCTGGACAATTCATTTCTGCTGACTTTCTTGGAGCAGTTACGGGGTGCTGGGCACAGACTGGACCTGGGAATCAGGTGGGCTTCTGCAGCTTCCTCTGGCTCTGGGTCATTGCCCTAATTGTCCCGGCCACTAAGCTGGTCTCCTTGGCCCTCTGGGAGCCATTTACCTTAGAAGTTTGCAGCCCAGGTCTCCCCAAAGTGGAAGGAAACATAGGATCGGCAGCAAGAAGCTAATTCTTCCCAGCTCAGTTCCTCTGCATGACGCAAGCCTCCCTCTTCCCTCCACTGCCTCCCCCCAGAGTCCCAATTAGGAGGTTTCTCCAGCCAGCCGGCACTACCGGGGAGCAGCTACACAGCCCTGGTCCAGGAGGGCCCCGCTCAGCCTCGGTGACGCACTTTCCTGGAAGCGAGATGGCTACGGCTGGGGTGTATCGGGATCTGGACCCTCCCTCCTTTACTTGAAACACCAGCAGAAAATTCTCTGGGTGATGTAATCTCAGCCCCTTCCCGTCCAGCCATCCCCACCTTGCAGCAACAAAGGCTAAGGCTGCTAGTCCTAGAAATGGTCCTTGTTGTCACACACGGGTGGTGTGGGAATCTTCTGGAAGTATCTGCGGTCACCTCGAGGCCAGCAGAGCCCGCGGTTCCCTGCCCTCCACGGCTGGCTTCCTGGTGACATGCCTCTCACATCCGGAGGGAGCGCACTGCCTCCTCCCACCCGCCCCACTCAGCTGGGGCCAAGCTGTAAAACACGGTGTGGACCACACACTCTGTGATCTGCCATCTCCCATTCTCTAAGGGAAGGTCAGCTCCGTGCTCCTCGTGGGGTGAGAGGAGAGACCCAGCAGTGGCTGCCAGAAGGGGATGGTTGAGAAGTCCCGACTTGCAGCACAGTTCCAATTATAGCAAATATACTACCATCACCATCACCACCGCTACTAGTGCTTTTTGTTATGGCTGAATTGTTTCCCCTCCAATTTTTATGTGGAAGCCCTAACCCCCAGGACCTCAGAATGTGACTGTGTTTGGAGATAGCCTTTAAAGAGGTAATTAAGTTAAAACGAGGTCCTTAGCGTGGATCCTCATCCCACAGAACTGGTGTCCTTCTAAGAAGCGGAAATCTGGACACAGACACACAGAGGGAAGATGCGTGAGGACACAGAGAAGGCGGCCGTCTACATGCCAAGAAGAGACGCCTCAAACGGAACCAGCCTTATCAGCACCTTGACCTTGGACTCCTACATCTCCCCAACAATTTTTTTTTTTTCAGGCTCCGCGGCCATGGCTCACGGGCCCAGCCGCTCCGCGGCATGTGGGATCTTCCCAGAGCGGGGCACGAACCCGTGTCCCCTGCATTGGCAGGCGGACTCTCAACCACTGCGCCACCAGGGAAGCCCTGTTCTGGATTTTTCTGATGGGGCCGTGGCTGTGTGGGGACCCTGAGCCTGAAGCAAACCTGGTTTTGTTCATAAGGCAGGCTCATAGAGACTGACTGCTCCCTGCACTGGGTCTCAGACAGGCCAGTGTCCGTATTCCCCGCGGCCTGGACGTGGACCCGGGGAAAGCCCGCATGCCCCTTGCCTTGATCATGTGTCCTCTGCTTGGCTTGAACCAATGATTCAGAGACAGAGCGGGGACTCCCTCCTCCCCCTTCCTCGCCTTCTCCCTGCCTCTGCGGCCTGCGTCCTTTCGAGAATCTCCAGGCTTCCTCTCGGGGCAAGGAGAGGCCTTATGTACCTTGTAGCCCTGGTTGATGCCATTGATGAACTGGGGGCTGGGAGCAGTCCAGGTGAAGCGGATGGTTGTGGAGTTGGTGGCTTCTGCATGCACGTTGCCTGGAGGGACCGTGGGCACTGGAGGAGAGCAGAGAGGTAGGGGTGTGCGTGAAGGGGGCACAGTCTGACTGTCTGGCCCGGTTAAGCAGAGAAAACACATGAGGTCTGCAGACACTGCTTTACCCCGCTCCCCCCAGCTCCTCCCCTGCTGCTATGGAGACTTCAGATGCCCTCTTTCTGCAGATTAGTTTGGGCTTAATAAAACCGGTCTGGCCCATTTCACAGGGTACCCACAAATAAAAGTGATGGATCTGAAAATGCTCAGGGTGGTTTTTAGGTACAACGCTAAATGTAAGCTGTTTCATGATCCAGTTAATGGGAAACTTTGCAGAAGGTCCCTGTATCCCCGAAGCCTCTGCATTCATCACACCCACCCCAACCTCTTCATCCATCTTTCCCTCCGTCCTCCCACCCTACGGGGTAGCTGGGCACAGCATGCGACAGCCTGGGACTGGATAAAACAGGTGACACGGTTGAGGCAGTCAGGACTGGACAGTCAGGACCCATCAGGCACGGAGAGGGGGAAGTACCAGCTCTTCCACGGCCACTGTCCCCACCCACCTCCCTGCAGTGTCCACTCGGTGACTTTGCTGCTGTAGACACCCAGTCCTGCGCTGTTGTAGGCGGCCACCTCGATCTCGTAGTTGGTCCAGATGATGAGGTCCTCCAGCAGCAGGTTGTTGACATCAGCGTCCGTGATGTTCTTAAACTGGTACCCAACAGGCAGCCCAGCCAGGCAGTACCTGAGGGGAGAAAGCCAAGAGGAAATGGATTGGAGTCAGCCTGCTGTCCTCGTGCCCAGGAAGCTGTCTGTGATGGTGGAAACCCACATACATGCTGTCCAACATGGAACCGGCTGGCACTGTGGTTTTGGGGCACCTGAAACGTGCTTAATGTAACTGAGGAACTACGTTTGTCATTTACTTTACTTTTTTTCTTAATTTAAATGGCTGCAAGTGACCAGCGGCTACCCCACGGGATAATGCAAGTCCAGGGGATGTGTCTGGACTCTTCTTTTTGACGGGGGAGGAGGACATTGGTAGGATAGCTAGCCAGGGATGCTCAGAGTTCCTGGGAAGATCTCACGGGTCTAGCTTTGAGGGGTCGCTGATCAGAGAGTGGTCTCCAAAGGTTGGGCTCATTTCCTTTCTCCTTCTAGGAGAACGGCTCCCTCTTTTGACAGCCATTCACTGAGGTGGAAAGAAAAAAATCTGAGGCTACATACTCTACCAAGTTCCACCTTCCACTGGAAAAAAGAATGCAGGGTAATAAAGAAATGGGATATGTTGAATCACAGATTGCTGGGCTTATCCCAAAGGTTCTCATTCCATAGCTGAGGGGTAGGACTTGAGAATTTGCATTCCTATCAAGTTCTCAAGTGATGCTGACGTTGCTGGTCCAGGGACCACACTTTGAGAACCACCACCCTTTAGGATTCACCAAAAAGCCCACGACGAGCTTAACCAATAATAGAGCAGCCAAACCAACAGTAACTGCTTCCAAAATCGGGGAATTCCAGGGCTGCGAGTGCACACATTCAGGAGAGAGATGTGTGAAGTTGCCCAGCATCTTGCAACCAGCCAGGGTTCAGAATACTGACACAAGTTCTCAGAAGTTTCAAGTAGCAGGCTAATTTTCTTTTATGAATACCAAATTTTAGTAACAACGTAATAATACACTTTCGGGTTACCAGTAAAGCACCCACAGTCAAATGTAAAAATAAAAGGCTATATACCTGGGTTTCATTTGGCAGTAGGGACCAAAGACAGGACTTCCACTTTTTAACCAGTTCTTGGCCTAGTGATTCGTCCACTCATTGTCTGTCCTGGGGAAATCTGGCCTGCTAGAATATTCTTGGTTTCCCAGGTGGTTGGTCCCCTGGATAGTTACGTGTCTCTGTGTAGCCCTACTCCTATGTAGCCCTGACGTCTGGCAGACTTGCCATCCATACAGCCTTAAGGAGGCTACATTGTATCTCCTCTCTAACCATTCCTATTGGTTTCCAAGGCTCTCACTGCTGGAAGTTCTTCTAGATGTCTAACTTCAATCCTTCCTACTGGAGTGTAGGCATTTCTTGTTGCCTGGTCCTTGTTGATGAAGAAGGACCTGCCATGAATCTGCTCTGTTTTCCAATCCACTCCCTGACCCTCCCTCATCTCTTTCCTCTTGAGTCTGGGCGGCCCTCCTTTCCCTGGTGCGGACGCCTACCTGATGATGTAGCCCTTAAGGATGCCATTCTGGTGGCTCTCGGGAGGTGGCTGCCACTGGATCATGATGGACTGGTTGGTCCGGCCGCTGGCGATGACATTCTGTGGAGGGGCCGTGGGGGGCTCCTCAGGAAGGGAGACCCTGCATAGGAAAACACCAAGAATGGGCAGGGCTTTTCACTCCTAGTCTCCACGGTAAATACGGGAGTTTAATAGGATAGGAAGAGGCCCCACCCTGCTCTGTCCCTGGATGACTCTGCACAATTGCTGTGTGCTTTTGGGCCAGTCGCTTAACCTCTCTGAGCTTGCTTCTTTACCTGTAAAAGCAGTATCATAAAGTCCACTTGCCGGCTTTATGAGTGGTTGAAGCTCGAATGACACAATGTATATGGAAGTCCTTTTAAAACACTGTAAAGCACCAGATATGTGTATTTTCTGTGCGGTTGAGGGACACAGGCCTTGGTTTCCCATTTGTCAAAGAAGCTGCTGTCGGGGTTGATGACGTCATGAGTGTTCAAGTATTTTAGAAGCAGGAGTGTCAAATACTCACCTCCCAGTTACCGGCTGGCGGTGAACTTGAACCACGCTTCCTTTACGAACCAGCTGAGCCCCGGCAGGGTGGGGCAGGCCGGGTAGGGGTGGCGTGGTGTGTGCGTGAGAGTTTGAGCATCCCCGTACCCCCCGAAGCCCAGTGCTACTGCATTTCTTTCTCTGGCATGGCCAGGGGACACAGCATTCCACTTCTGTGTTTTTCACATAACTGACATGCATCCATTAACAAAAGTTGATTATTTGTGATGGATGTCTTTCCCGTTTTGTTTATGTTTTTGTTTCCTGATGGATAGCTCTTCCAAAACATCCTGCACCCTCCCATGGCTTTGTAAAGCCTAAAGTGAGGGTAATCTAACCTTTTACTTGCTGACTCGGGACGATTCGTTAGAAAGATGAATCAGCATTACACAGGGAAGCCCGAAGGACTGGAGAAGTTATAGGATGGTTTCCCTACACTTCGAGGCCTCTTGTTATTGGGATTTCGTAGCTCTGAAGGATTGGGGCTATGTCCATTTTTTTCCCCTGCACCACCTCTCGTGGTCCAAACGTGGCCTGGCACATAGTAGGTGCTCAGTAAACAGTGAATGAATGAATTCTATAACCGCTCTCCATGCCACGCTGTTAGCTGTCACTTCTCCCTCCTGTTAGAGTGTCACAGCCCCTGTGGCATCCCCCTAGTAAAAGCCAGAGGGATTCAAGCTTATTGGAACTGTGGGGAAACCACAATGATTGATTTAACCCAGTGCGGGGGGGTCTGTGTACACGCCAAAGAGCGTCTTTTAAAGAGCAAAGTGCATTCTTGGCTCCCTTAGCAAGTACTGTTTGCTATTTCTATTTGCCATTATTTCTGGGCTCTCAATTCTGTTCCATTGGTCTGTGTCTATTTTTTTTTTTTTTTTGGTTGCATCATGCAGCTTGCAGGATCTCAGTTCACCAACCAGGGATTGAACCCGGGCCACAGCAATGAAAGTGCTGAGTCCTAACCACTTGACTACCAGGGAATCCCCTATGTGTCTATTTTTATGAGTAGCATACTCTTTTGGTTTACTATAACTTTGTAGTATAGTTGGGAATCAGGAAGTGTGGTGCCTCTGGCTTTGTTCTTTGTTCTCAGGATTGCTTTGGCTATTTGGGGCCTTTTGTGGCTCTATACAAATTTTAGAATCGTCTTTTACTATTTCTGTGAAAAATGCCGTTGGAATTGTGATAAGGATTGCATCGAATCAATGGATGGCTTTGGGCGATATGGACATTTTAACAATATTGACTCTTCTAAGTGGGAAAAGGATAGTCTCTTCAAAAAATGATGTTGGGAAAACTGGATAACCATATGCAGAAGAAGGCAATTGGACCTCTATTTTACACCACTCCCAAAAGTGAACTCGAAATGGATTAAAGACAAACTTAAGACCTGAAACTATAAAACTCCTAGAATAAAACATAAGAGAAAAGCTCCTTGATTTTGGTCTTGGCAGTAATTTCCTGGATATGACACCAAAAGGACAAGCAGCAAAAGCAAAAATAAATAAAAGTGGGACTATATCAAACTAAAAAGCACCTGCACAGAAAAAGAAACAACAAAATCAAAAGACGACATAATGGAATGGGAGAAAATATCTGCAAACCGTGTATCTGATAAGGGGTTAATATCCAAAATATATAAAGAACTCATACAGCTCAACAGCAAAAAATGAAATAATCTGATCAAAAAATGGGCAAATGAGCTGCAAAGACATTTTTCCAAAAAAGACATAAAAATGGCCAACAGGTCAATGAAAAGGTGCTCAACGTCACTAACCATCAGGGAAATGCAAACCAAAACCACAGTGAGATATTACCTTACGCCCATCAGAATGGCTATTATCAAAAAGACAACAAACAGGGCTTCCCTGGTGGCGCAGGGGTTGAGAGTCCGCCTGCTGATGCGGGGGACGCGGGTTCGTGCCCCGGTCCGGGAAGATCCCACGTGCCGCGGAGCGGCTGGGCCCGTGAGCTGTGGCCGCTGAGCCTGCGCGTCTGGAGCCTGTGCTCCGCAATGGGAGGGGCCACGACAGTGAGAGGCCCGCGTACCGCAAAACAAAAACAAAAACAAAAAAGACAACAAACAACAAGTGTTGGTGGGGATGTGGATAAAAGGGACCCCTCGTGCACTGTTGGTGGGAGTAAAAACTGGTACAGGGACTATGGGAAACAATATGGAGGTTCCCCCCCAAATTGATAACAGAACTACCACGTGATCCAGCTACCCCACTTCTGGGTATATATTCACCCCAAAGAAATGAAAACAGGATCTCGAAGACATATCTGCACCCCCATGTTTACGGCAGCATTATTCACAATAGCCAAGATATGGAAACACCCTAAGTGTCCGTCAACAAATAAATGGATAAAGAAGATGTAACATAGCTATACAGCGAAAGATTTTCCAGCCATGAGACAGAAAGAAATTCTGCCATTTGCAAAAACAGGGATGGACCAGCAGGGTATTATGCTAAGTGAAATAAGTCAGGCAGAGAAAGACAGGCAGAGAAAGAAATGAAAGACATTTGTATGTGCAATCTAAAGGAGCTGAACTCAGAGGAATAGAGGAGGTGGGGGGCTGGGGAAGATGTTAGTCAAAAGGCATAAATTTCCAGTTATAAGAATAACAAGTTCTGGTGGTGGAATACACAGCATGGTGATTATAGCTAAGAATTCTGTATTATATACTTGGAGGTTACTAAGAAAGTTGATCTCAAATGTTCTCACCACGAAAAGAAACGGTAATTATGTGACAGGATGGAGGTGTCAGCTAACACCATGGGGGTAATCATTTTGCCATAGAGGAGTGTGTCAAATCAACGCATTGTACACCTTAAACTTACATAATGTTACAAGTCAACGATATCTCAATAAATCTGGAAAAAATAAAAATACACATAAAAAAATAAAGAGCAAAGCACACAGCTTTGGGGCATGGAATTGGTGTCACTATCATTCTGACCTGATGTCTTTTTTCTTACTAGAGGAGGCTGCTTGTTCTATGGGGGTCTAGGTGGCTAGAATGCGCCTCCTACACAAGTGGGTGTTAAAACGCGTGAACTGCTGTTTTTATTAAACTTTCATCATTTTAAAAAAGCTTTGTTGGAGGCTTCATGGGGTCTGGCACCATGCAAGGCACTGCATACAGAGATCCGTGTAGATCCTAGACGTCTTTGGAAATTCACACGCGTTTAACAATGATGGCAACCCATGGGGATGTAGAGCAGAATGGGGTTAAGTCTTGGAACTTGCATGGCCCACAGTGAGAAGGACAACTCAACTGGGTTAGTGAGTTGAGCCCCTGACAGACACCCACCCGGCTCCCCTCACCTCTCTGTGTCTTTGCTGAACTGTCCTTTCCCCACGTCGTTTACGGCACAAAGACGGAACTGGTAGGAACGTGCGGGAATCAAGCCCTTGACCATCACCGAGGTGGCCTCGGGGTCCACACTGGCCAGAAGCACCGTCCAGGGGGCATCTACAGGGACAGAGGGTGGAGGCTGAGGTAGGCATCTTGGGGGTGCACGCTTCTTCCCCACCCTCCATTCCCAGCAGGGGTCCAGCCTCGTTTGGGCTGGCAGGGTAGTACCTCCCCAGCTTGGTCCAGTAGAGGCTGGTCACGTCATTTTTCTGGGTCCCCTTAGCCTACAGGTCCCAGGGGGTTGGGGGGTCGTGGGGAGGGAGCAAGGGCTCATAGGAACTGAGAGGCATTTGTCTTTTCTATCTTTTTTGTTTTTTCTCAAATTGATATGCTCTAGCAAACTGTATTTGAAACACCACTCAAATGATTCCTGCTAATTTTGGAGTTCATGGCTTGGGGATGGAGGATAAAAATTAAAAAAAAAACCCAAGGGCTTCCCTGGTGGCGCAGTGATTGAGAGTCTGCCTGCTAATGCAGGGGACATGGGTTCGTGCCCCGGTCCAGGAAGATCCCACATGCCGTGGAGCGGCTGGGCCCGTGAGCCATGGCTGCTGAGCCTGTGCGTCTGGAGAGACCACAGCAGTAAGAGGCCCGCGTACCGCAAAAAAAAAAAAAAAAAAAAAAAAAAAAAAAAAACCCAAACTAATGGCCAGGGACTTCCCTGAGGGCACAGTGGTTAAGAATCCACCTGCCAATGCAGGGGACACGGGTTCGAGCCCTGGCCCGGGAAGATCCCACATGCTGTGGAGCAACTAAGCCCGTGGCCACAACTACTGAGCCTGCACTCTAGAGCCCGAGAGCCGCAACTACTGAAGCCCGTGCGCCTAGAGCCCGTGCTCCGCAACAGGAGAAGCCACTGCAACAAGAAGCCCACGCACCGCAACGAAGAGTAGCCCCCGCTCGCCGCAACTAGAGAAAGCCCGCACACAGCAACGAAGACCCAACGCGGCCAAATATATATATATATATATATATATATAAATAAATTAATAATAATAAAAAAAACCCAACAAAAAACAAACAAAAAACTAATGGCCAGTGTCTTGGAGGCTTCTGGGTGGCAGGTCCCAAGTCCAGCCTGTGCGTCATCTCGTTCAATTGTCACACGACTGCAGGATGCCGTGGCTCATTCTACAGATGAGGGAGCTGGGCCGTCCAGAGGGTTGGCTCAAAGGCACAGACGTGGGGTTGCCCTGGCTGCGGTCGGTGGAGGGGTGGGAGCAGCCTTACTGTTCTCCGACATCTCCAGGACGTAGCGGATCAGCGGGCTGTTGCCGTCAAAGGGCTTGGCCCACGTCAGGTTGATGGCCCTTCTCTCCGCGGCGCTGAGAGTCGCCACTGGGTGCTCAGGGGCGTGAGGCAGCTGCCTGGAGGAGACAGGTGTGGCGGGGCCCCCCCGTGAGGTCTAGAATCAGGTGACACCCAGGACTCAGTCTGAGCTCCCATGATATCTGGTGCTCGGCCCCCGAACCCAGCCTTTGGGGCCATCTAGCTGGAGATTCTGTGCACTGGCTTTGGAGCCCACCTGGCCAAAGCCATAACCCAGACTCCCCGCCCCTGACAGGGGCCGAACTGAGCTGGCGAAGGCCTGGAGGATGCTGGGGTGAGGTGGGCGAGTTCAGGTCACACCTGGCCAGGTGGCCTGCCTAGACGCAGCCTTCCCTTTGCTGCCTGCACCCCTTTACCCCCCGGAGCCTGCCCTCACCTCACACGCAGGTGGGCACTGCGAGAGTCGTTGCCTCCGGCTGAGAGCACCCGGCAGGTGTAGGTGCCGATGTCCCCGGACCACGTCTGCGAGATGTGCAGGGAGCTGTTTCTGTCCAGACGGATGCGGGGGTTGCCCTCCATGCTCAGTGTGGCCCCATCCTTCTCCCAGACGTACCTGAGAGTAAGAAGGACCGCTATGTAAAGAGAGGCAGGGAAGGCAGGGTTGGGGGGAGGCTGCTGGGGTGGGCACAGCCCAGGGCTGGTCTGGAGCAGGGAGCTCCAAAGGTGGGCAGGGGGCAAGCCCCCAGCCACAGCGGGGGCACCTGCAGCCCATCACGCCTGCGGGTGGGGCCCTTGGTCCAGGAGCGTGACCGCATCATTACCCACCATTCACACCTTGAGTTCAGGTCCAGGTCACAGCCTGGCTGCTTTTGGCCGGAAGCCATAACCAAGCGGTGCAGAGTGGACAAAAGGTATTCTCCCAAAGAGGTTAAAAGATTAGGGTTGGAAAAAGAATGAACGTCTCCATGTAGACTACACGTGGGGATTGGTTTTATGAAGGGAATCATTAGATCAAGGCATCACTGTGACAAATTAACTTTGGCATCTAGAAAAATCACTTTAGCTTTGGTCAGTCAGTACAAAGGGGAACTTGAGAAACTACACACATGCCCGTGCCTGACAATGAGCCATACCTGCTCTGGATTTGTTCTGGAGGAGACACAATAATTGTCATCAACACACACAGGGTGCCAGCTCCTGGGCTGCTTCCCCCCAGGGAAGGGCAACCAGGGAGACCAGGGCAGGAATGCGGTCGGGCTGGGATGCTTTCCTAATAACCCATCAGTCGCTCAATGAAGGGACAGGGTGATGGGGCGGAGTCACAAGGCCCTAGAACTCTCTGGGTTTAGGGAGTGTGAGATGGCTGGGGAGAATGAGCCTGTAATATATATATATATATATTTTTTGCGGTACGCGGGCCTCTCACTGCTGCGGCCCCTCCCGTTGCAGAGCACAGGCTCCGGACGCGCAGGCTCAGCGGCCGTGGCTCACGGGCCCAGCCGCTCCCCGGCATGTGGGACCTTCCCGGACCGGGGCATGAACCCGTGTCCCCTGCATCGGCAGGCGGACTCTCAACCACTGCGCCACCAGGGAAGCCCTAAATAATATTTTATAGTCCTCAGGAAATCAAAGATGTGCAAAAATATTTAGTTATAAGGACATTCAGAATGATATTTCTTAACGAGCAAAAATTCAGAAACAATCCACACACCCAGCATTAGGGAACTGGTAACAAATTATGTGGCATCCACACAGTGGAGGACTGAACAGTCATATAACTGACAGAGGAAGAGATTCACAATAGGTTCATAAGGGAAAAAAACAGAGTAAAACACTGTTTCTAGTTTTTTCAAATGACACCCAAATACTACTATCTCTAGTGAAAGGAAACACAGATTAATCTACTTTTCTACTTCCTCTCTCTCCATCCCTCCCCATGGTCTTTGGTTTACCTGCATTTTCTATATTGTGCTCCTAAAACGGATACCTATTAGCTGTATGATAAGAAAAAACAGTAACAATAGTGATTAATATTAACAAGGTGGACTGTTCGGATTCAGTCTAGATCTGCGTTCAGATACCAAACAGAAGCAACTTTGGAGGTTTTCCATGCTGCCACCTACACCTGCCCAGCCTGCGTCCCCTGGAGCCCAGCTTTATTCTGAGGATATGTAACCAGGATTAAGTGGCTACCACTTTAGTCTGATTTGGTTGTTCAAATCCTTTCCAGTCTGTCTACTCAGGGAACCCCCGGTATGTTTCCTGCCGCCAGAACAGGGATTTTTAATTCTGGCTACACATCAGAATCACTTCGGGGACTTCTAAAAAATACTTAAGTCTGGGGCTCACCCCACCCCTAAGACTCACCTCAAGGAGGTGGAGGGCTGCCGGGAAGCTCCCCTCCCCCAAGGTGATGGAAACCAGGCGTGCGTGGGAGATGTCGGGGTGGCCTTGGCCACAGATTTTGCCAGTTTCGGGGGATGATGGACCAATTCTGTTCCCTCCCCCATCTAAAAAAGATTGTCCTAGATGGGTAATTCCACTCTAAGGCGAGGACCCCTCCAGTAAACTGGAACAGTGATTTCCCATCTGTAGTTCACTGGCGGTCCTGGAACGTGGGCCTGCAGATATATTGCAAAGGGTCCCTAAATCTCTCTGTTCACAAGAATTGTCCAGAGGATGAATAAAATGTGCAAGTTTTTCCCAAGTATTAGTAGATAGCATTTGAATAAAATACCAATTTATTTTAAAGTTTTACTGACTTGATAGGGCTTTTCGTTACAATAAAAAATTTCAATTAATGGATGTTAAAATAATAGCGGCTATTTATGTGTGGGTCTGAGGCCCACAGCAGTGTTCTACGGGGAGAACATGTGGGTTCTCCTGGAAGACATTTTTATAGTTGGTATATTAATTTTTTTAATAAAAATCTAATAAACCCTGGGATAAGCATATTCTAGATTATCTGTTGGCCATGTTCTAACTCCACCTATGTGATTTCAAGGCTCATGTCTGCATTTGATGATGGCTATCCTAAAGGGCCAATGTTTCATGTTTAATGAGGTGTTTCTCCAACTGGGGCCTGAGACAGATCCTCTGAGAATGGGTGTGGACCTAAAAGCCTAGTACCCTTGAATGTAAGGTGGTGCAGCCACTGTGGAAAACAGTATGGAGGTTCCTCAGAAAACTAAACGTAGAACTACCAAATGATCCAGCAATTCCACTCCCGGACATATATCCAGAAAAAACTATAATTCAAAAAGATACATGCACCCCTATGTTCATAGCAGCACTATTCACAATAGCCAAGACATGGAAACAACCTAAATGTCCACGGACAGATGAACAGATAAAAAAGATGTGGTACATACACACGATGGAATATTAGCCATAAAAAAGAACAAAATAATGCCATTTGCAGCAATGTGGATGCAACTAAAGATTATCATACTAAGTGAAGTAAGTCAGAAAGAGAAAGACAAATACCATATGCTATCACTTACATGTGGAATCTAAAATATGACACAAATGAACTTATCTACAAAACAGAAACAGAATCGCGGTCATAGAGAACAGACTGGCGGTTGCCAAGGGGGAGGGGGTTGGGGAAGGGTGAACTGGGAGGTTGGGGTTACAGATGTAAGCTTTTATACACAGCCTTTACACAACAAGGTCCTACTGTGTAGCACAGAGAACTATGTTCAATGTCCTCTGATACACCAAAATGGAAAAGAATATACATACATATGTAGAACGGAATCACTTTGCCCTACAGTAGTAATTAACACGACATTGTAAATCAACTATACTTCAATAAAAAATAAAATAAAAAAGGGGAAGTAAAGCCAAAAAAAAAAAAAAAAAAAAATTTTTGGTACCCTTGCCTCCAACCTTGGTTTCCAGGGTCCCATTTGTCACGGCCATACAGACTGTCATATACCCAGTGGCCACCAGGTGGGGCCCCAGGACACAACTGCCTCCTGAGCAGAGCTCGCCGTTACTCCAAGTGGCATCAGTGCCCGGCCCTTCCAGCTCCGTGCCAGTTGCTTTGGCAGTGACATTGCCCATAAAATAGAGAAGCAGCACGGAGGGAGTATTTATTTCTAAGGAAACAGTGACGTTTTCTACTCAGCATCCCAGAGCTCAAGGGAGAGCCTGAAGGGACCATTTTGTTCCTGCTTTAGTTCCAGGAAGTGTCCTTGTGCCCAGCCTGGGAGGGTTCCCAGCTTTCGTGACTTTCTCGGCTTCTTCTGTGCTCCCTGGCCTCTCCAGGGCGTTCCACGGCGGGACCTGGTTCCCTCCAGGCCGAGTGGCTGGCCGAGGTCTGGGCTCCCAAGGAGGACGGCGGGGGTGGCCCCAGGCTGGGCCTCTGTCCCTCACATGTGTCCCTTTGAGGGTCACCTCAGGACCCTTTCCCTTCCTAGCCCTGTCACTGCTCCCACGCCTGTTTACCCAGACCCCCCTGCTGTCCACGCAGTGGGCGGAGGGTCTAAGGCCTGGGGGGGTGGTGCTAGCAGGGGGTCCCGAGCAACCCAGAGCCTCTACCTCTCCCCAGACAGATGCCTCTTTCTCATCCCTTCCCTTCCGCCCTCCTCCACTCCCTTTCCTCCACTTCATCACCCCCCCAGCCCCTTCTCCTCCCCCCACCACCCTGCCCAATTCAACTCAGGCTGGTCAGTCCGCCAGGCATTTACTTAGTATCCCCCATGTCCCAGCCCTGCACTAGCTCTGCACGGGCCACACTTACCCGTGTATACACTCGCCCAGCAACCAGCTACCCCCTAAAGCTGCCCCTCCCCTTCTGCCTACAAGGGGCCACAGCCGAAGGAGTACCTGACAGTCACTCGGGGGTCGTGGGTCACTCCGCACATCATGGAGGCCTGGGTTCCCTTGATGACGCTCTGGTCCTGGGGGGGCTTGGTGATGCGGGTCCGGGCTGAAAGAGAGCAGGGAGATGGCGTGGTGGGAAGGGAAACAGGTGGGTCCCACAGAGACAGGTGAGATGCAGGTGTAGGGGAGGGGGACCTTCAGGTGAACGGCACCCGAGTGGCTGAATTCTACGGGTGGCCTGGTCTGCTGTGGTCAATGTCCCGGAATGTTAAGAACCACGCACTTCCACGGTACGTGATTCTTGGAAGCCACGATCACAGTGGGGGCTCTTTTAATTTTGCTCCCACAAACCCACGCAAGGGATGAAGAAAGATCAGGGCTGTGTTCCCAGCACACCAGTGGTCCAGCCAGGGTAAAAATAGGATCGTCTGATTCCGGGTCTAATGCATCACATCACCCACCAGGCCCCTGGCGCTCAGCCTAGAAGGGCGGCCCACACCTACGTGTGGTACCAGATCCCAAGTGGTACAATCTGAGGGTGGGAAGGGGCTTGGGAAGTTGCCCCATAGCAGGGGTCACAAACCACAGCCTGGGGTCGAGGCCAGCTGGGGGCCTGGCTGGGTAAATTCCCCCGTCCTGGCACTCAGCCACACCCGCTGGATTCACCACCGTCTACAGCTGCTTTCTTGATGAAACAGAGGAGTTCATGGAGCTGTGACAGAGACTGTTTGGCTCACAAAGCCTAAAATATTTACTATCTGGCCCTTTACAGAAAAAGTGTGCTGATTTCGGCCCTAAAGTCTATGCCCATCAGCTCTCTCTTCTCTCAGCTTGGCCAGGCACGGCCAGAGCCTCGCTCACACGGCATCACCCACGGGACCTTGGCCTTCCTGTGGCCTGTCCTCTGCATTGATCTGTCCAGGTCCTTCTCGTAAGACGTGCCGGCTGGACAGACACGCGGATGTGGAGCTGTAGGGGCTTGCGCGCGCTCAGCGCCAACTAACCAACTAACTAAAGAGCTCCCGCTTGCCCTTCATACTCACCCCACACGACCAGGTCGGCCGAGGCTTCATCGACCCCCCGAGAGTTGGTGGCCAAACAGGTGTAGGTGCCGGCGTCGGAGGTGTGCGTGGGGCTGACGAGCAGGCTGCCGGATTCCAGGAGCGTGAAGCGAGGCAGCTGGACTGAGCCGCTGGCCAGGATGCGCTCCCCTGGGGCGACACGGGGTGGGGGGGGATGCATGGGTTCAGGCTGCCGCCCTGGCACACTGACATCGCCAAGGGCCTGGACGGCACTCCCACCCGTCCCCGGCCCGTCTGGGGCAGGGTGAGCTCCGGCAGGCTCCCAGCTTTAGAAAGGCTGGAAGGGCCACCGGTGGGGGGACGGTGGTGGCAGCGGGGCTGGGGAACAGAATGGTTTCTGACTTGGTGATGGACACAAGGGCACACGGTCACAGAGTGGGTGGCCCAGAGCCCGGGTCTCCTGATGTCTCTCCACCCACCGCGCTGTCTGCCCTTCACCAGAGGAAGCCAGCACTGTCTCTTGACGCTGCCGGGCACAGCCCTTGGAGGCAGCTGGCACCTGGGCTGGGGGGGAGGGGACAGAGAGCTCTGACAAAGTGGTGACAAGCATCCTGTGGGAGGATGCTCCTGGAGAGTCACCTGCAGGGGAGCGGAGGAAAGTGATGTGGGGGCGGAGAGGGACACATAGGGCGGGGGCAGCCCTTGTCAGGACGGACCTCCCTCTGCAGTGGGACCTAGGGAGGCCTGGAAAGAGGGAGAGGGAGGGAGGGAGGGAGGGAGAGAGAGGATACGCCATGCGTGAGGGAGTCTAAGAGTGCAGGTTTTCGTGATTGTACCTAGTTTAGAGAAAATCCCACCTGTCTGTACAGAGGGGACTGTCCACGTGCAAGTCTGGGGGTGAGCGGGTCCCTCTGCGCACACGTGTGGGCATACTGAACAAGTGAGCGTGTTAGGTGGGTGTGTTTACTTCTGGGCCTGAGTGTGCCCACACTCCCCCCACCAATAGTGATGGAGTATCTACTGTGTGTCAGACTCTGTTCTAGGCCCTGGCGAGATAGCAGGGGACAAAATCGAAAGCCCTGACCTCGCGGGGGGCCAGGCAATAAGCAAAACCAAGGTGCAGATGATCTTGCGTATTAGAAGGTGGGAAATAAAGCAGTGAGGGGTCGGGGGAGGGCCTGGGTGAGTCCTGTGGAGAAGGTTCATCTGAGCAGAGGCCTGGGCGGTGTGAGTGAGTGACTCTGTGTGTGTGTGTGTACATGTGTGTGTGTCCCCGGGGAGGGTTGTGAAGGTGAGTGTACAATGCAGAGTGTGGAGGACTCACGCGGGGTGGGTGGACCTAGGTAGACGGCTTGGGCTTTGGTGGCTCAGGTGTCTGGAGCCCCGCAAGCTGCCTGTGGAGCGGGGATGGCCTCCTACCTGTACTAACAGCCTTCACCGGGATGTTACATCAGCCATCATTGTTTGGGCTTCCCTACTTCCCAGGCACAGAGCAGGTCCTTCATGAGCATCCTCTCGTCTAGTTTTCGTGCCACTCCCAGGTATGTGTCCTACTGTCCCCATTTTACAGATGGGAACCTTGAGGCTCCAAGGTCACAGGCCTCACAAGAGGTAGAGCTGAGCCTTGAGCCTGGCAGGGCGGCACGTGGTACCTACCGTTGTGTGAAAGAAACCGTCGTGGGTTGCACAGTGCACAACCTTCCCAACTGTACATGGGAAACCCCACCCGGCGGGCTCCAGAACTGAGCCCTGAGGACTGCCCTAGACTTTGTCACGTGGCCACACCCTCCAAAGCAGATCAGCCTCAGCTACCTTTCTGCCAAGTGATGGCCGGCCGGGGCGCCCCCGAAGTCTCACAAGCCAGCACCACTGACATGCCGTCAATCACCGTGCTGTCCAGGGGGCCCCTGGTGATGTTGGGGGCGATGCCTGCGAAGGGAGACAGTGGGGCCTCTTAGGCACACCCCAGGTCCTTGTTCTGCCCTGCCACTCCCGCTGGCTGGAGTGGGTCCCTCTGCAGGGAAGGATGCAGGTGTCCTGACAGGGCCCCAGCATTGGGAAGAAGCCCGGAAGGCCCACGAGGGCCTCCCCTTACCATCTGCCCCGTGGAAGGACCCAGGTGACATCAGTCCCCACCCTGCCTTGATTCTCAAGTCTCCATTTAGGGGAAACTGAGGACCCCCAAGGGCAGCTGACACCCTCCATGACAAGGTAAATGGGATTCATCCTTCATCAAATGTGAAATCGAGGCTCTGGTTTGTAAAAGAAAAAACGGTGCTGGCTGCAGAAGCAGCAGGTGTCACTGGCCAGAGCCACCCGGCCCCGGGGGACAGCCTTCTGGGATCCTGTCTCTGCACCGTACAGCATCCTGTTCTCAAGAGGCCCCTGGCTTGGAGGAAAGCTGCGTCCTGGGCGGGAGGGACTCGTGCAGGACAGGAAAGGTCGACTCACTGGTGACGGCCAGGTAGGTGGAGGTCTGCACCTCGCCGGCCGCGTTGCGGGCGAAGCATTGGAACATGCCGGTGTCGTCGGGCACCAGCCCGCTGATCTGCAGGCCCCCGTCGCCTCGCTGCCGGAAGCGGCTTAGCCTCCCCACCTCCACCACGGCCGAGTCCTTGTACCAGGTGATGGAGGGTGGCGGCACACCTGTGGGAGATGAGCGCCCACCATCAGCCGCCTCTGAGGGATGCTCAGGTAGAGGCTGAGGCAGCAAGTCCTCGGAGGGGGGGCGGGGTGTCCCTGGGGTGTCTTGGTTTCTAGAACTTTCTCAGAGGTGCCACTGTTGGTCTTGGGAGCGGGGAAAGATTTTCTCAGAGGGACAATTCTCAAATTCTCATCGAGTAGGCGTTCCAGGAAAATTTAAAAGATCCTGGGGTTAGTTTAGCTTGGAAAGGCTGGACTGGACAAGCTATATTTTTTCTGCAATATTTAGCAGAGTCTTTTTTGTGCTCTGGGAAGCTCCAACTGGGCTTTCACAAACCCAGGTGACCAGAGAACCCTGTGTCAAGGGGCACGCGGATGGGATCAGCGTTCCTTTGGAAGCCCCCTCCTACCGGGCCGCACAGGGAGGTGAATGGGGCTCCCCGTACCCCTCAGCCTTCCCCAAGCTGTGTCCCCAGCCTGGCATGCTCTTCCCATAGGTATCCCCTGGCCCTCTCACCTTTCCCACTGCGGCTCTGCTCAAATGTGACTTCTACAGAAAAGGTCCCCAAACCCCGTTCGAAAGACCACCCCATGGCTCCGAGCCCCCTCAGCCTGCTTGTTTTTCCTTCCCAGTACTTTTCAACCCTGACGTCCTCTACTAGTTCATCCAGTCCAAGCAGTGCCTTCTTTCATGCTGTAACGTCTCAAATCAGGACGTGTCTTACAATCGACAGCATGTCATAATTTAATTGGCAGTCCCTTTTCTTTCTTAGAGGCACATGAAATAATGGGGCATCTTACAACCCATGGCATTTTAGATGAAGTGAAATACGCTTTCTTTATTTGCTTATTGGTTTGTCTACCTTCCTCATGAGAATGTAAGTTCTGTAAGAGTGGGGATTGGCCTGTTTGGTTCATCCTGTGTCTCTCCGGCCCCGAGAACAGTATCGGCACATGATAAGCCCTCCAAAACGTTTGTTCAATAAATGAATGGATCTCTGTCTTCCCCTGGTGTGGTCTCAGAACCGGGGTCAGTATCCCCCGTCCCCCTCCACTGGACCCTCCCTCCTGCCTGGGCTACATTCTCCTCTCTGTTCAATGTCAGACCCTGTCCCATCATGCATGCTCTCCCCTATCATCCCATCATCCCAGATTTCACCCTGGTTTCGCGGTGCCTTTGAGCTCAGTGGAACCTGAAGGAGGGGGGGTGGGGATGGGAAAAGTAGAAAGTCTGCAAGAACTCTGACAAGGCGGGGTTAAGTAAAAATGGTGGGAGGAGATGAAGCAAAATGGCCCAGACACCAGGCAGAGATGCACTCAGTTCTGACATAACGATAATTTGGCATTGTCTACGACTCTCAAATTATGGGCAGTTTAGGTCTGTCACCTATCCTGAAATTACGGTAATTTGGATTCATTTGTAACCTTCAAGTTATGGTAACAGGGGGTTGATTTCCAGCTCTGAGATTATGGTAATTTGGCCTGTTGTTTCCTGGGGTGTCTGCCTACAGCCAGACCGACTCTGCTCAGTGACGAGAAGGCAGAATTTAGAAAAGTCCGTGTCAGGGACAGGAGCGGCCGAAGGTCCGGGGTCCCGGTCCCCCTCCGTCCACACCACCGCATTACCTTTGGCCCGACAGGGGACGTCCACCACTTTCTCCATCTCTGCTGTGATGTGTCTCTCTGGCTCCTTGACAAACTGAGGCGGTTCTGCAAGAGGGGGGACGGGGGGGGTGTCAGAGCCGTGCTCCTGTTGGTATGGCCACCGTTTGGGGGGTCACCCTTAAGTAGGCCCCAGCCATGCTTGGGGGACCCCAGCAGCCCCACCCCGTCTCACCCAGCACAGACAGGTAGGCGCCACGGACGACAGAGGAGGCACCGCTGCTGCGAAGGATGGCCTCACACTCGTAGTAACCGGCGTCGCTGCCCGTGGGGTTGGGGATGGTGAGCCGGCGGTTGTAGTCGCTGATGCCGCTGGACAGCAGCACCCCATCCTTCTTCCAAGTGATGTGCAGCTTGATCAGGGGCCTGGATGGGGGGGGGGGGGTGCGAGGGAGGCAGGCCATCAGCCACAGAGACTTCAGAGGCCCGAGAGGCAGGGCAGGGCATGGTAAGGACTGCAGGTCCGGGGCCAGGCTGCCTGGGTTTGCCCATGCCCCTGACACTTTCTAGGTGCAAGCCGTCGTTTGGCGTGGTTCCTTCAGTGCTCTGGGCCTCAGTTTCCTCGTCTGCGAAATGGGGGCAACCGTGCCCACCTGGGGGTTGTGGAGATGGTGGATGGATTCACACAGGACCTGGTCCCGGTGGTAACTCGTGCTCGGGGGCTTTCGAGAGCAGAGAAGCGTCCTTTCCACGCATCTCTCTTTCTTCTGCTCTGCTCCGCGTGCCGTGCCCCATCCCATAGAAGTCAGTGGATAGGAACGTGTGAAAGGTGAGGGAAAGTGACAAGTTGAAATGGGAGAGAAGCACCCAAAGTTTGGAGATGGGGAAGCAAAGTCAGGCAGGTGGACATACGCACCCCCAACTTTGAGAGGGGGCTGAGGGTGTGAGCTGGGCCCCCACTCCTCCATCACTGACCCCGGCTCCCCGAGGACCCCTGAGCTGGGGTTGGCCTGGCTCTCCTGTTTAGCACCTGATGGATCCCTAAGGGCGGATCTGCCAAAGTGGGGTCCGTGCTAGTTCCCCGGGGGCTCAGAGGGGTCCCATGAAAAAGGGGTTTCATGGTCGAGTGAGTTTGGGCAGCCTGGCCTGAATGGTGTTATGTAGGTTCTTCTCTGCTCCCTTAACGTGCTCTGTTGCATCCTGGCGGCCTTTCCCCTACTTGTGAGAAACTTGGGTTCTGAGAAATGTACTTTTATGTATTAGAAATTTTTTGGGCTGCGTTGGGTCTTAGTTGCGGCACGTGGGCTCTTTTGTTGTGGCGCGCCGGCTTTTCTCTCTCTAGTTGTGGCGCGCGTGCTCAGTAGTTGTGGTGCACAAGCTTAGCTGCCCCACGGCACGCGGGAATCTTAGTTCCCCGACCAGGGATCGAACCTGTGTCCCCTGCCCTGGAAGGCGGATTCTTTACCACTGGATCACCAGGGAAGTCCCTGAGAAGCGTACTTTTAGAAGCACTGCTACAGAGACACGCTGTCTGGGAAACTTCAGCTGGGGGTGACGTTGGGGTCACTGGTCTAACTGCCCACTCCATCACATTGGATCATCTTTCTGGAGCACTTAGGAGGTGTCAGGTCGGGCTGGCTCCAGCATTCTACCTGCATGCCTCACTGCTGAGGTCGGTGCTGCATCATTTCCCATTTTATAGCTGAGGACACTAAGGCCCAGAGCCTGGCAGTGAGCATGGGCCCGAGGGGTGGTGGCTTGTTGTATCGCAACTCTGCTATCGGTCAGCTGGGTGACCTTGGGTAGGTTGCTTGCCCTCTCTGGGCTTCCGAGTAGTGACACCTACGTGGGTAGCTGTTGGAAGAAAGGAGGTTTTGTGGGAGGGCATGTAGCACAGTGCCCACACATGACCAAGGGAGAGAAGTGAGGGTCGTACACGGCTGAGAAGGGGCCGCGTTTGCACCTGACCCCAGGTCTACCCTCCTGCAAAGTCCATCATGTGACCTGTCTCCTAGCACAGCTTTCCTCTTGCCCATGCCTGCACGCGAGGAGGGCACTGCTGGCAGAGGTGAGCCACCCATCTCCAGGCTGCTCTGAACGTTGGAAGCATGAGTGGATCCCCCACCGGCCCCAAATATCCCGGGCTGGGATCTGCTGGCCCATAGCTGCTGCCATGCCTCAAGGCGTGGGCTCTCCTCTCGGGCGGGCCCTGCTTGCATCCGATGGCTCTGTTACAGCCCACCTATCACCCCTCCTCTAGGCTAAATACCCCATCTTCTTTCATGGGTCCTCACGTGACACTTCTGGGCCTGTGTGAATTCCGACCGGTCTCCTCCGAGCCCACAGGTCAGGAGCGCTCGCTGGAGTTAAAGTGGGGGAGGGGCACTGCCCACCTGGCATTGGCCACGCACTCCATGGTCACCTCCGAGGTCCCCGTCACCACGCTGGTGTTCTTGGGAGGAATGATGATGGTTGGAGCGATGGGGTCTCCGGGGCCCCCTACATCTGGAGAGAGGACAGGTGTCAGCTGGGAACAGAGGCCGGAAATCCCACCCCCCTTTAGAGGGATGCCACGGGAGACCTTTGTCCTCACGGAGGGGGGGCAGGTGGCCACGGGGCAGACGCCCCAGCAGCCCCAGAGCCGAACCTCCAGACACTGACCCCGGGGTCCCTTCCACCTCCTCTGCTGATGGGTCTCCACACAGTGTCCAGGGAGAGTGCACTGGAGACCTCAAGACCTCTCCCGCTCCTCCGGTAATGCAGCCACTCCCTCGTCCCCATCCCCCTGTCCGGGTTTTTTGCCTTCAAAATCCTTCCCTCCACCTGCATTTATCTTGTTGGCTTACTGCTTCATTTGCCACCTCTTCTACCAGAATGCAAACTCCCTGTAGTTGGCTGAATACTGTCCCCCAAATTCAAGGCCATGGCAGCTGTGAATGTCACCTTATTTGAAAATGGGGTCTTTGCAAGTGCAGTCAAGTTAAGATGCGGTCCCACTGCATCAGGGTGGGCCCGAAGTCCAATATGTTGTGTCCTTATAAGAAGAGGGAAATTTAGACACAGACCCACAGGGGAGAAGGCCAGGTGAAGACAGAGGCGGAGATTGCAGTAATGAATTATAAGCCAAGGAACATCAAGGATTGTCCGCAACTGCTACAGGCTTGGAGAGGCAGGAAAGGACCCTCCCTTACACCTGTCAGAGAGAGGCATGGGCATGCCGACACCTTGATTTCAGACTTCTGTGTGAGAGTAAATTTCTGTTGTGATAGGCCACCCAGTTTGTGGCCCTTAGGAAATTAATACATTCCATGAGGCAGGAACCTCATTTGTTTTTGCTTTGGACTGAATTGTCCCCACCCCACCCCCATTCATATGTTGAAGCCCTAACTCCCCTGTGTTTGGGGTGGGGTCTTTAAGAGGTAATTGGGTTAAATAAGGTCATATAGGTGGGGCCCTAATCCAACAGGGTTAGTGCCTTGGTGAGATGAGGAAGAGGCCCCAGAGCTCTCTCTCTGCCATGTGAGGACACAGTAAGAAGGCAGCCATCTGCAAGCCAGGGAAGAGAGCCTTCAGCCAAAACCAACCATGTTGGTACCTTCATCTTGGACTCCCAGAACTATGACAAATAAATGTCTGTGTTTGAGACCCACCGTCTGTGGTATTCTGTTACGGCAGCCTGAGTCAAGACAGTCCTGTTCGCCCCCACTTCCAGAACCATGCCGCACAGCACATAGTAGGTACTCAAATACATCTGTTAGGTGAATGAACGCATGGGACTGGAGCTATCGTTGTATAACTTCCAGGGTCGACGATTAAAATGAAAGAGAACTTATCATGACTGGGCTTTATTAAAGCGAAACAACACCCCAAACTCTCCTAACAGAGGCAGGAGCGTCTCCTTTTTTATAGTTTTTGAGCTCTTGAAGAAGTGGCCAGGTTCTTAACTTTGTGGGTCAGCGCAGGCCCAATACTGGCAGAAACTCCAATATTCTCTGTACACCTGCTCTATGGCTCCCAGAAATACAGCCACCAAGGACTTGCTCTCATAACAAATCCATCCAGGTGGCCCCTAACCGGGAGGCTCTGGAGGTGCAGGCCATAATGAAACACACAGCCCCCAGGCAACAGCAACAGGACATGCTTTATGGGGAAGTCAGCCCACCCCAGTCAGCCCCGGGAAGGGTTTTCCTGCCGGGCCTCCAGGCCTTGCTGGGAAAGGCCCAGGTAGAATGGGAATAAAATGTAAACAAACTAAAATGAAGGGGGGAAGAAAGGAAGCTTATAAACCAAAATAACTGCAACAATATAAGAGCCTCATGTAGGTGCCATAAAGAGCGACTGGATTGAAAGCTGCTGATATAGCTGAATCCATAAAAGTGTGCTCCACATTATTTACTACATGCCGCGGTGCACAGGTACGGAGGCCCAGATTACTGGCGCACGAGGAGAAGACAGACAGAGCCCCACGGCGTCCATGGGTAAGCAGAGCCCTTGGAGTTTAAAAATAGGAGGGCTGCCCCCCCACCTCAGGGCTGCCTTGTTGGCTTTAGGAGGTTAAAGGGGTGACTGACACCCACCCAGGGACCCTGTCCTGCCCAGATCCAGGTGGCTGCTTGCAGGGTACGAGGAAAAGGGCCCCGGATGCAGTGAAGGAGGGCCTGGCGGTCAGGAAGACCTGGCTCAAACTCTTCCTCTGCCCCAGGCATCCTGGGCGTGACCCCGGCTGGTCACCTCATTCCCCGAGTCTCTCAGTTTTTCTCAGCTGCAGAAAGGGGGTAGAAATCTCCGCCTCTCAGGGTTGTGTGGGATCAGCTCCCGACTCAACAAATCTTTTCTGGGTAAGGGCTCTGTGTGTGCCAGACTGTGTACCAGGCACCAGGGATTCCCCGCCGAGTGAGATGGGTAGGGGGTCTGTCCTCATGGCGTGCAGTCTGGGAAGAAGTCAGATCCGCGCTTGGACGTCTAAGAGATTAAAGGTGCACATGACGGGTGTTGGAAGGAGGGTCCTGGGGGGGCACGGCTAAGTTGCTCTGAGGTAAGTGCAGAGTCCCTGACACATGGTAGGTGCTCAATAGATGACAGTCCCTCCTCTGGGGATCTGTCTGCCTGAGCTTGGGTGCGGAGATGTTTCCTTGCTTCTTCTCTCCACCCCCAACCCAGCCTGGACCAAGTGATGGAGCCAGAGGCTACCAGGAGGTGAAGTCATGGACTCTCAGGAGCCTCTTGCCCGAGGGAAGGAGGACACACGTGTCCGGGCTACAGGAGATCAGGCAAAGCCTCAAGTGCTCCCTGGGGACTCACAGGAGATGGGGGAACTTGAGTGGAACTCAGAGAAGCCAGAGGAAGAAGAACATTCCAGAACAGGAGCGCTGTGTGAGTGAAGGTGAGCTGAATGGGGGGAGCCGGAGGTAAATGTGGGCGCGACGCCGGGGTGGCCTCACAGCGCTGGGATGGATGAGAGGGGAGAGCCCCAGAGCAGACGTGATGGATCCTGGCCCACATGCTGCCCCATCCCCAGCCCACTCTCTTGATTGGTCAGTGCTTTTCTTGGCTGAGCCCAGAGGTGTCCTCAGAATCCTTCTTAACAAAGCACCAACAATGGATCAGAGCTGGCCGATGAGGTGAATCCCACTTTCCATCCCTGCTAGGGGGAGTAGATCTGACTGGGAGAAGTTGGGTCAGGGCCAGATTACTGAGAATTTCCAAGCTGGGCTATGGGCTGGAAGTCGGCCCTAGGTGGGCACATTACACGGAGGGGTCGACAGACATGAGGACAAGATGCCTGGACATGGGGCCCCCTTTACAGAGAAAAGTTAAGCCCAAGAGGAACAGGTTTTCAAAGGGAGATGGGTTGGGATTTTGTCACCCTGGGGTTGGAGATGGCGGTGGGATGTCGGAATGAAGGTACTCAAGGGGGGACATTCAGTAACACGAGGCAGGAGCCCCGGGGGGTGACGCGCCCGGAGAGAACAGGAGGGTGGGGTGAGGGGGACCCCGGGGACCAGGGGTGGGGGAGTGGGAGGCACAAAGGGCAGAGAACCAGGCACTGGCTTGTTCACGTCAGGGGAGAAGAAAGCAGGAGACGGGAGAACAGGGGGAGACACGCGGGGCTGAGGAAGCTCAGGTTACGGGGTGCCAGGGAGGGGGCTCAGTGGAGCTGAACGTCCTGAGCGGTCGAGGAGAATCAGGATGCAGGAAGTGGGTTTGCCACCAGAAGGTCACCAGTGGCAGGGGCTGGAGAGAGCAGGGGAGCCGGTGGCAGCCATGACTGGGAGGTAAAGACTGGGGTGGGGTAACTTCTGGAAAGTCTCGAGGTGCCTCTCAGGCGGCGGCAGTGGCCAAGAGGGAGATGTGCTTCCCTCTGGGACGTCTGGGGAGCTGTTAACGAGGTGCGCTTGGCAGCCAGGGAAACATGGTTCCATTCTCGGGCTTGTGCATCATTAGCGAATGTCGCCGGGAAGGAAATTGCTTCACCTCTTGGGCCTGTTTCCCCCGCTTTTGTAACTCGTGGAGGGGAATGACAGACTGCCTCCAGGGTTTGCTGTAACGATGGAGCACCAGAGTGCCGGATGGTGCCCAGCACGTGGGGCGGCGGAAAGGGAGGCTGCTGGTGTGGTGTGGAGGCAGAGGGGGACCGCTCGGGTGGACCCACCCTCGGCAGGACGCACCTTTCTAGCAGGCGCTCCCTGCAGGGAGGGCTGTACTGACTCAGGGTCTCAGGAGGGCCAGCCAGGGGGACGGGGACAGCCTGGCCATGCTCAGGCACTGCTCTGGACAGCGGGGTCAATGGGGCCCTAAAGATCAAGCAAGAAAACCACACGCAAACCAGAGCAAGGATGGGCATCTTCCGCATGAGCTCGCGATGTGGACGGGGTCCTGGGGCACGAGGAAGCTTAGGGGTTCCCCACGTGGGGGCAAAGTTGGGTCTCGCTGCCCCAGGACGATTTTGATAACAGGCGCGACGGGGGACCCCCACTCTGATCCATTCTCCCCGAGTCATCTCATCGAATCCTCTTCCCGACTACGCTTTGCCACAGGCGAGGAAACTGTGGCTCGGGGACCACGTGACGGGGCCACGGGTCAAGTGGGCGGGGAGCAGGGAGGCGAGCTGCTCCCCTCTGCCGGGCAGGCTTCCAGGCACTCGCGGGCCCAGGGCAGACCTACCCTGTCCAGCATGGGCAGGGGTGGGGCGAGAACCACAGGTGGCTATGACCTCTTGAAACGCGACTGGTGCCCCTTTGATGCAATGGGATTTAATTTTACCTAATTTACATTTAATTAAAAGCGGATCCCCGAATCAGTTCTTAGAACACTGATTAGAACACTGTATGTGTGGAAAAACTTGGGCATACGATCCCACCTTTCCAGCTGTAAATTTTATGAAATCTAAATACAGATCACGTATTTCAGATGAAAACCCAGCATCCAAATTGAGATGTGCTTTAAGTGCAAAATACACACGGATTTTGAAGACTTAGTAAGAAAAAGAAACCCAGTGTAAAGCATCTCATTAGTATTTTCTCGATTGTATGTTCAACTGCTAATATTTTGGATATGTTGGGTAAATAAAATATAATAAGATTAATTTCACCAGTTTCTTTTTCCTTCTGAAAAAGTGAGGCCAGTGGCAAGTTTTAAATTACACATGTGGCTCATATTACCATCCTATTGGACAGTGCAGCTCTGATTGCCACCCAGTGGGACCATCAGCCAGGTATGAACTTTTCAAGAGCTGTGACAGTCCGTGTGAGGTCACCTGGGTGACACCTGGGCAGAGAGCAACTGGGGGGGGGGGGTGTCCCTGGTCTTTGCTCTCTCCTTCTCCATTTCTGAAGAGCATGGATGTCCCCCGAGGGCTGCCAAGAAGCTGAGCTGCCCTGAGCAGAGGAGGGAGGAAGCGGGGAGGGGGGAGAGCAGAGGGAGAGGTGAGGCTTGGGCGAGACAGATGAGGGGAGAGGCAGCCGGTGGTGGGCGGAGAGGCAATTGTTCCTAGGAAACTGTCCGGCAGGCAGCTGGGGGATTTGTGTCAGTGACAGTAACTGGGATTTAAGTGCAGTCACTCGTGGGAGGAGAAATTAGCTGATAATCAGCTGATTTCGCTCTCAATCCAGTACAAATCACCGTGAGAGCAGGTGGAGGGGGGTGATGGGGTGGGGGAGAAACAGACAACAGGGGTGCGGCGGGCGAGGCTTGGGCACACATGGGGGTCCCAAGGGACCCTGCCTGCCTCTCTTGGGCCAGCCGGAGGGCTGGGGGGTGGGCAGCAGGGAGTGAAGAGCCCGCCCAGTTGGCCAGGAGAACAGCTGGTGCAATTCCCGCCAGGAGGAGAGTGCTAGGGGGAGGGGCTGGGGGACGGTCTCAGGGTCAGCCGAGTCACCCAGGAAGATGCCTGGCCTTGACCCGGACGGTGAGCATCCCTCCCACCAAAAGATTCAATTCCATTAGACTCTAGGTATTCTAAGCGCTGGAAAATACATGGGGACAGACGTCTCTCTGACGGTTACCTTCCTTTTCCTATAGAAACAGCAGCCCCAGGTCATGGGCCAGGCCCCAGGTTGCCGGGACGAGACTGAGACCCTGGCCCAGGTCAATGTCAGAGGTTACACCCGTGACCCTGATAGGTCGGTATCCAGACTGGAACTCTGCCCCCTGCACCCAGGTTTCTTTCTGGGCAGACAGGAATGTGGTCGGGGGGAGGGGGCCACTGCGCGTATGGGAGGGGCTTCTGCTGGTGCTCAGGAGGTCCAGGAATGGGCAGGTCGGGACTGGGGAATGTTCTGGGCTTTCTGGGCCCTTGAAGACAGAGGCTGGGATCAGAGGAAGGACGTGGGAAGGTTCCGAGCTGGCGGACACCCTTCTCTTGCTGCTGGCGGGTGCGTCCCAGCAGGACCGCGGATGATAAACGAGGCTGGCTTTTGGAGCAGCAGTTGTGCAGATGTGGAGGGACGTGAGCATCTGGCTCCCCCAGCCTGTGTGGCTGCTTGGCCGCTGCGGGAAGCTCTGGCCTTGTCCCGCATACTCTGTGATCCCCCACCCACCTCTCCATCCCAGGGATGGAGAATGGAGGGAGCGGGCTGGGGAGAACCAGGCCAGGGGGGACACCCCCAGCATCTCCATCACCGATCGGAAACCTGCCTTGAGCCTTGGCTGGACAAATACTTCTTGGCCAAAGACACCCAAGGAGTCACCCTTTCCATTTGCTATCCTCTGTTTTCTGCCACTGGGGAGAGCCTTGCCTCTCTCTTCCAGGGTGCGGGGTGGTCCCTGGGGATGGACACAGGGGCACTTTTAGGCGGGAGCCTGGGCAGAGAGCAAGTGTTCCCATCGGTGAGGATGGCTTGGCTCCAAGTAAAAGTGGTGCTTTTTACATGCCAGCTGAGTAGAGGCAGTCAGTATATTTCTTTAAAAACGAGCTTCCCGTCTCCTGGCGGGCTCAGCCCACCGGCACCTGAGCCCCAGGGGTGGTGGTGATCCTCTAGTGCACACACTTTCTCCTATATCCCACGCCCTCCCTGGGCTCCCAGGGGCCCAGCTAACAGCCAAGCTAAGTGTCCCCCCATCCTGATAGGGTCTCAGACTCGTCACGGGCATGGGGTCCGGAATTCAGCTCCCTCCCGGCCTCCACCTCCCACTCCCACCCCCAGGTGGGCCTCTTCCTCCTTGGGATGGCGCCTCCCCTGCCCTCTCCCAGCCTCCCCCCTCCACCGCCATTCCATCTTCCCAATGACCCCCCGGAGCCCCATTCCCAAGATTTAACGACGAGCTCCACCGTCGGCCCCGGGCCCTGCGGCTTACTTACTCTCCACGGCGAGAGCAACGGGCTGGCTGGTCTTGGTATCCCCGGTCTTGTCATTAACAGCTTGTGCGGAATAGCGGCCTGCGTCGGGAGCCACCGTTGACAGGATGACAAGGGCGTTCTCCAGGGTGATGGCTCTGGGAAGAGGAAAAGAACGCCTCTTATGGGCCTACTGAGCCTGAGCACCCGGGGATGCGAGCGGCGACGTGAAGCCAGGCACCCCAAGACCCCCTTCTCCAGCCCACCGCCTGGAACCACTTACTGCCTACACTCCAGCCGTGTTTACTTCGCAGAGGATCCCCATACTCCACCAGCGCTGGGGATCAGACCCCAATACAGAACACGCCCAGGGGTCTGAAACTGTCCAGGGGACACTTCTCTGTCACTCCCCGCCCCCAGGCCTGGTGAGGGGCCAGAGCTCCCCTGGAATTCTACCCTTTCCTGTGTCACTTACCTCTGCACCAGGAGTGTCTAGAACTAAAGAAACGCATTCACCAGAATCAGTGAATGAATGAATGAATGATGAGAGACGGAAATGAACTTAGAAATGAACATGATCCTTCCAGAATCACCGCCTTAACCTAATCCTGAATCTGTTTAGGTTGATTCAAAGGCTACAGCCTGCCTGTAACACAGCCTTCTGGGGTTCACATCTCCCCCCATCCCCCTCTTAGGGTATCCGTTTACTTCTCCCCAAATCTGGTCAATAAAAGAGGGGCCATCGGGGCTGGTGGAGAGGGAGAAAGGAGACGGGCCGGGTAGTGGGGTATAGACATGGGCTGTTTGCTCCCAGCCTGGTTCCCACTGCTGGGATCCCATCCTGCAGCCCCTTGGCTCCCATGTCCGCGGGCCGGGTGCAGGGCTTTTGCAGGCGGGAATTTGGGGACCCCACTGGACGCGGGTGCAGGAGCAATGCCCACCCTGGCTCTGCCAGGCACCTCCTCTCACCCATCCTCCTGATGACAAACAAAACCATTAGTTTGTCAAGTCTCTCTCTGGATTTTAATGTGATGTGCCCGAGACAGCTGTTATACATCCTTAACGTTCGTTTAACAAGGACAAATCCAGTTGAATTCTTTTCAAATTTTCCCATTAGGTGAATGTAACAGAGTTTTAAATGGGCTCTCAAATAAACATCCCCACGAATGCCTCTCCAGCCTGGTCTCTCCCAGCCAGGCTGTGCTGAGGTCTCCCCTCCTGGTTTTGGGGGTTCGCATGCTGAGCCTGCCGGGCTCCAGGAAGCAGGAAGACAAAGCCCTCCTGCCCCAATTCCTGGGAACCCTAATGATGTCCTTTTTTTTGTTTTCTTTTCCCCTGGAGAGCTCTTTTAACCTCCAGCTAATGAGGTGATGGGAGTGAGGACAGGGCCAGCTAAAATATTTTAAAATCGACACAATGGGACAGGGATGCTGACCATGTCCTCACGTGGGACTCTCCTGCAGGGGCCCTGGTCCTTTAGTGGAGCTTGTTGGGGTGGGTGAGGGCTGCGGAAACGGAGGCTGGGCTGTGCCAGGGCAGGGGGGCAGCTCCGGGGTGGAGCTCTGGCCTCTAAGGAGCTCACAGCCTCCTTCTTGCTGGGCCTCAGTCTCCTTATCTGTGTAAGGGGTGGAGGCAGATGGGGGTGAAGGCCCCTTCCAGCCCTGAGGCTGAGGCTGATTCTAATTCCTGTGGCTGCTTCTGTTAGTTTCCAGGTGGCCTGAGGCTGTCCCCTCCCTCTCACTCAGCCCTCTCCAGGCACACAGTCCAAGGTCAGGGCTCACGACAAGCAGCAGTGCACGTGGACCCCCTGGGTTCCAGCTTCCCCAGCCGCTGCCCTGGTGATGTAGAAGCCAGCTAGATGAAATCTTTGGCAGGTGGGCACCCTGGTCATGGCCTGGTCCCCCTCCCCAGTACACCCGCCTGTCCTGAGCTCCTCTTCTAGCCTCCAGAGAAGGCCCCCCACCTCCAATTCCTTCTCTCCTTGACCACGCAGACTCTCCCCACTCCCTTTCTCTCCTTTGCCTATATTTTGTCTATATTATGATGGATCCTTCTAGGTCAGTGGTTCTCAATCAGGGGTGGCTTCACCTTCCAGGGGACATTTGGCAATGCCTGGACAAGTCTTGGTTATCCCAGCTGTGGGGCTGTACTAACTCGTCGGTAGCGGTCAAGGAAGCTGCAGAGTGTCCCACCACGCACCAGAGAGCCCGCACAACGATTCGTTGGGTTCAACATGGAATGTGTGGATTGTGCGGTGGTTGGTACCCCGTCCTGGGTCGGGGGGGATGGCATGTCCAGGTGGCAGATATGGTCACCATCTACCTCTCTTTCTGGCTCCCCTCCTGCAGAGAACTGAAGATCTTGGGAAGACAGGGGTCACCCTTCCCAGCCCCGCTTGCACCCAGGTGGGCAGTTGGCTGAGCTAGTGGGATACGGAGGATGTGCGCCGCTTCTGGGCTTGGACCAGCGGGGCCGCTGGGAGCCCAGTGTGGATGAGGGTGGAGCTCCCACCAGCTTGGCTGTGGAAGAGGGTGCCCCTCCCATCCCTCGCCCTGGGTGGGACTTTCAGTTGGCAGGAAACAAACTTCTCTGGCGCTAAGCCCCTGGGATTTGGGGGTCTGTCTGTGATGCAGCTAGCATGGCCTTGACTGGAACTAGAGGAAAGCACTGTGTCCGGGACCCCGGGGCCTGGGTTCGAGTTCCCAGTTCAGAGTGAACAGGAGGCAGAGAGCCGGGGAAGGGCCAGTGGCCTTTTGAAAACCTGCTGTCCCTCTGTCCTCAGCAGGAGGCTAAAGGAAGGTCCTTGGGCTAGCAGCCTTCTGCAGGATGACCTTCCCCTTGAGAGATGGTTCCAGAACAACCCTGCCCCTCACCTCCAAAGTGCACAGAGCTATTTGTGGCTGTCAGGAGGGCTTCCGGCCTACTGCCCCCAGAGGCACCCGCATTGAAGGAAGCTGCTGGAATTCTTGCAGGGCGTGGACATCAGGGCTCTACTCTCAGGCAGGGGCTTGGTGATACATTTTAGCCACACTCCTCTGGTTTCAATTTCCTAGGTCTTTCCCGCTGCTTTGATGGGCCCAGCTCCCTCCCACCTCCCATCTCCCACTCCTATGAAGTGTGCCCTTTTTTCTCAGCTCCACGGGGGCCCAACTCATCATTTAATTAAGAATAAAATAAATCACCCTAGAAGCTGCCCCAAGCCCCCAGCGTGTGTCTTTGATGGGAATCTTGTCTCCTTTTTAACAATGAGTATCAAGGAACGGGCCAGGGGTTACTAATCTCCACTTCTGCCCTGGGAGGGAGAGCGGTCCTCTGTAGATAGCACACACCTTCAACATCCTGAGCACCCCACTGACTGACAGCGCTCATCAGATGCGCATCTCCAGCAAACAGACACCAGAGAATTGGTTTCCAGGGACCTTTCCTCTGGGTTATGAATATTAATCTGCTGTAATTGCTGAGATGGAATCCCCACAGTGTTCTCTCGTGCGTTCGGTACGACTGGAGGAGGTGGGGAGTGGGGAGGCGTGACCGGGAAGGTGCGCGTGTGTGTATACCCAGTCATCACCTGCTCTGTAGCGGCACCTTCGCCAGGTGACTCTGTAGTCCTCTCACTCAAGAGCAGAATCAATTTCCTGGCTTCTTGAGCTGAGTTCTACCATGTGACTTGCTTTGACCAATGGGATATTAGCAGAAGCTTGTGTTTTGCTTCTTCTGGGACTGCCGGGAGGAGATGCTAGGGGCCACTGGCTAGAGGCTGGGACACGTGGGACAGAATTGAGTCACCCAGGCATTCTCATCAGCCAGCCCCAGCCAAGTGAGAGAGCCAGGCCAAGCTCACCAATCTGCCGGTTCACATGACAAATACAGGCTTATTGCATCAGGCCACTGGGACCACTTGTTACGTAGCACTATCGGGTCTGTCGGTAACAGATACATTCTAGACGCTGGCTCTCAATTGAGGCTGCATGCTGGAATCACGGGGAAGCTTTTAAAAATCCCAAGGCCTCGGTACACCCTGTTTCAATGAAATAAGAATGTGTGAAGGGTAGAATCTGAAAATGATTATATTTTAAATGGTCCCAGATCATCTCAGAGGGCAGCCACGTTGAGAATCACCGGGACCAATTCTCCAAAAGTACAATCACTTTATCCTTTTTAGCTCCCATGTCTTTGTACCTGTTCTCATATAATTTCCACATAAGGCAGAATTAAGGACCTGACTCTGGAGTTGGCAAGCCTGGAACCAGCTGCGTGAGATTTAGCAAAGCAGTTAAACTCTGGGGGCCTTCACTTTACCGTCTATAAAATGGGGGTAAAATCAGCCACTTCGTAAGGTTGTTGTGAGGGTCATTCATTCAACAAATATTTCTTGAGGTGGACCTGGGGATGGAAAAGGGAACGAGACAGAGCATCTCTCCCTGGGAGGTGCGTGTCTGTCCTGGAGGAGAGGGTGTTGGGGGGTGTGCTTAGCCCAGGCCTGAGAACACAGCAGGCACTCCATAAATGACAGCCACTGTCGTTGCCAGGATATCATCATATTATTAAGATCACGCTTCTCTCACTGGACCTCATGTTCCCCAGAGGAAAGAACTGTCCGTCTCGGCTTCTGCTTCCTACAGAGACCAGAATGGGCTCCACCCACAATGGATCTGTGGCCCGAGTGGACGAGGACCAGGGTGGTCTTTCTTCTCTTCTGGGAGTAGAGTGTAGGGGAGAGTGCGGCTCCTAAAGAGGACAGCCTGGGCTGGCTCTCCCAGGGGGCTCAGGAGGGCCGCTGCGTCCCGTGCTTTGCCCCTCGCCCTCTGTGGAGGCGCTGCCTCTGTCACTCTGCCCACAAGCCAGGCTGCCACAACCCCCTTCCGGGCTGCACAGAGGGGCCCTTGTGAGCGCTGAAAGGACCGTGTGTTCCTCATCCCGCCTCTCCTGGCCTCACCTCCTCCCTGGAGCCAAAACACACACAGCCGTGCACACCGGTGGACACCCAGCCACACACGCACCGCGGAGACACCCTGCCGGGGAGGTGCCAGCGCCCTCCCATGTGCCCTGATCCCTGGGCCTGTAACCACGGTGACAGAGCCTCTGTCTGTGCCAGTTCGGGTTTTTTAAGCGCTCTTAGAGGCAGAATTATTCTCCAGCCGAGAGTGGAGCCAATGCCTGGGATTCCCCGGGGAGGCCACGGAGCTGTCATGGTTCCAAGACTCCTCCCGCACTTTCCCAGAAAGGTCCCTGGAAACCAGACTTCCCTCATCGGGTACGTCCCCCATCTGGCTCCCTCCCAGTGCAGGGAGGGCCCTCCGTCCTCAGCATCTGGGGGCGCTACGTGGCCCCGCATATCCTCTCCCGGGGCCAGCCCCCCCCACCCCCCACCAAGGGCAGGACGCTCACATGCGGCTGCTGGGCGGGATCTTGCGGCCGTCCCGGAACCAGGTCACCTGCGGCCGTGGGAAGCTGGCGATGCGTGGGGCGCGGATGACGGCCGCTTCTCCGTGGGAGACGCTCTGGTGCTTCTGACTCTCCTCAAAGCTCCCCATGTCTGCGGGAGGGAAGGGCACATGGAGGGGTCAGGGGCCGGAGGCCGGCAGCCGAGACTGCCCGGCTCCCGGGCTGGGAGTGGTGGCAGCGGAAGGAAGTTGTGGGGCAGACAGGATGCTCGTGGAGCACGGCCACCATGCTCGGGCTACCTCACGGGGCCCCATCACCCCATCCGTCACTACGACGAGCTCTGCTTTGTACTTCTGGGGTTTGTATCCATTTATATCCGTATGTCCCTGAAGCAATGGATTCATCCAACAACCACGAGACACGCGTCATTATTTCAAACAGTTTACAACGGAAGAACTTCTGAAACAGGCTCGTTGACTTGTTCAAAGGCACGTGGCTGGAACAGGGCGGAGGCAGGATTTGAGCTCGGACCTCAGAGTCTGGAGGCAGGCAGAGCTGTCCCTCCTTCCCTGCCCTGTAGTGCGGCAGGGGTTTAGGTGTGGGGTGAAGGGCACATCTGGGGAGCAGTTTCCCGTGCCCTTGGGTGCAGTGTGTGAGGCTGCATGGATGCTGCACACAAACACCACGTTGCTCCTTTAAAAGAATGCCTACCCCCTTGGCAGATAAAGAGGGGACTGTTGGTCCAGCTCCGGTGTTCCGTCAGCCTGGAGGGGAGCAGTGGAAATGCAGGTGGGAAAGTTCTGGTTGCCCACCTGCCTGCTGAGAGCTGGATGGGCTCTGACTCTAAGAGCAGAGGCTTGGAGATGGGTGGAGTGTGGGATGGGGTGTTTGTGTTGATGACCACAACAGCACAAATGAATGCTTTAAAATGAATGCACATCCTTGCTACCCAAAGGGTGGTCCGTGGGCCAGCACATGGGCACCACCTGGGTGCCTGCTACAAAGGGAGAGCCTCAGGCCCGCCCAGCCCCCCAGACCTGCTGAATTAGAACCTGCCTTTTAACAAGACTCCCAGTCAACCGTGTCCACATCCAAGTGTAAGAAGTACTGTTTGCCCTCAAACTTGGCTGTGTGTCACTGAGTTAACATGTCAAGAGTTAAAAGCACCTAATGCTGGGGTTTCATCCCCAAACTTCTGATGTCCCTGGTACGGGGTGTGGGCTTCCCATCAGAATCCCACGTGCAGTAAGGTTCAGACCACCGAAAACTGGCTGTGAGTCCCCGTTGCCCACCTGTTCCCTCCTGGATCAAGGGGGCCGCGTGCTAAGCCACACGGGTCTCCTGCTTCTTTGATTTGTTTCTTAACCCCTCCAAGACCACTGCTCTTCCTCGTCTCCTTCAGCCAGGAGTCCCCAACCTGACTGCCCCTTAGAACCCCCTTTAATATTCTCAGAGGTAAGAGCCTTTTGGGGTGGCTGGGGTCCAGACATCGGTGTTTCTAGAGCCGTTCAGGGTGTTCCAACAAGAGCCAAGGCCGAGAAGTACCGCTGGGCTGAAGCCAGTGGTTCTCACACTTTGGTGGGTCTCAGAATCCCTAGGGAACACGGTAAGCCCAGAAATTTGCTCCCACCCTTCCCTCGTCCCCTAGGGCACGGAAAGGCCCTGCTTCAACGTGCCTGGGTCTCTGAGTCCTTGACTCACCTTCCCGAGGATTCTGCTGCACACCGAAGTTCTAGGACCACCGGCCTACACTCTCGTTTTCCAAAGCCCTGGGCTTGAATCTCTTCTTGGCCACATTCCCCCTTGGGGGCCTTGCCTAATCTGATGGTTTTGGCCACAGTCTCTCTGCAAAGGCTCTCACATCTGCCCTGGCTCCTCCCTGAGCTCCAACACTCAACACCCAACTTGCCACAGGAAATGCTGGGTACTTCTTACCTCCCTGCCAAGCCTCCCTTCTTGCTTTCACAGCTCTGCTAATAGCTGCCCCACCTGTACCTGCCCAGATCACCTGGGCTCAGATCCTTGGAGCCTTTCGTGGTGCTTCCTTTCCCACACTACGGCCCCTCTGTTCTCCCAGGCCCCACCCACGTGCTCGCCCCATCACTTGGCTGCACGGACTCCGCCCCTACATCATCGCCTACACTGGATCCCGCCTCCCCCACCTCCCACACCGCTCCTGATTAATTTTTGTTGCTTGCTCAGATCCTCTGGTATCTCCTCATCGCCCCAGGAAAGTCTACATTCCCTTGCCTGGATTCAAGGTCTCTCCCTAATTTGACCCCAACCAACCTTTCTTGTCCTATCGCCCACACCACGTCCTGCGTCCCCCGCCACAATGAATTACTTACACCCCGCTTCTCCCCTTGGGGCCTCTCTTCGTGTGAGGGACCCTGCCTGGAACGCCACCAGAGCAAGCCATGATTCACCAGGGCACCACGATTCAATAGCATCCCCGGAGGATCTAGTCAAGTAAGTGTCTCAAGAAATGAAACCTGACGACATTGGCAACCTTGTCCTAACTGGGCAAGCAGTAAATGTAACGGTGGTGGCTTTGGAGTCACTGAGACCTGAATTCAAATTCCACTTCTGTTACTTATAAGGCACGACCTTGGGCAAAATTTTGACCTCGCTGAGCTTTCACTTCCTCTTCTGTAAATTGGAGTTAAGAAGAGTATGTCCCTGGGCTTCCCTGGTGGTGCAGTCGTTAAGAATCTGCCTGCCATTGCAGGGGACACAGGTTCGATCCCTGGTCTGGGAAGAATCCACATGCCACGGAGCAAATAAGCCCGTGCACCACAACTACTGAAGCGTGTGAGCCTAGAGCCCGTGCTCCACAACAAGAGAGGCCACCGCAATGAAAAGCCCGCGCACCACAACCAAGAGTAGCCCCTGCTCGCCACAACTAGAGAGAGTCCGTGCGCAGCAACGAAGACCCAACACGGCCTAAATAAATAAAATTTATTAAAAAAAAAAAGAATGGTCTACATTAAAAAAAATGATACAAATGAACTTATATACAAACAGAAATAGACCCACAGACATAGAAAACAAACTTATAGTTACCAAAGAGGAAAGGGGGGAGAGATAAATTAGGGATTTGGGATTAATTTATACACACTATATATAAAATATATATAAAAATTAATTTAATTTAATTATATATTAATAACATATATTAATCATTAATATATATTAATTTAATTAATTATATTTAATAATTAATAGTTAATAAATTTAATTAATATATATTAATTTATACACACTATATATAAAATAGATAAACAACAAGGACCTACTGTATAACACAGGGAACTATACTTAATGTTTTGTAATAACCTATAAGGGAAAAGAATCTGAAAAATAATATATATATATATGTATGTATAACTGAATCACTTTGCTGCACACCTGAAACTAACACAACATTGTAAATCAACTATACTTCAATAAAAAAAAAAAACGATGGCTACCTTACTATTTATCTCCCATTCAACATGATCTCCTGCCACTGAGAGGTGGGGGCTAAGACCCCTCCCCCTTGAGTCTGGGGGTTTTGTGACTATGCTTGTAGAATATGCTGGAAGTGATGCTATGTGACTTTCAAGGCTAGGTCATCAGAAGGATGTGGCTTCCACCTGGCTCTCCAGACACTGCTGCTTGGAATCCAGCTGCCATATTGTAAGGAAGCTCAATCTAGCTCACACAGACAAAGGAACAGCTCTTGTGCAGAGGAACTGAGGTTCCAGAGGATGGCCTGCATCAACACTGGACATGTGAGCCCTCAGATAATTTCAGCCCCCAGCCTTGGGGTCTTCTAGTTGAGACCTCAGTCATCAAAGAGCAGAGACCAGCTGTTCCCACCGTGCTTGGTCCAGACTCACAGAATCTGTGAGCATGATAAATGACTGTGGCGCACCATGACGTTTGGGGGGAATTTGTTATGTAGCCATAGAAACAGGAAGAGTATAGTCAAGTGCTAAAAACTGTGTCTAATATTTATAGTATTAAAATACTGGAATCCTATACATTTTTCACAGTTTAAACATCAACCTCTTCAACAAAGATTATCGCATGCCACCCAGATAGTCACTGACCCTAAGTCAGGTTTCCTTCTAGGTGGACTTCACACAGATTGTCTCATTTCATCACATAATGACACGACAAAGCTCAACTTTCCTAAATACACATTTTTAAACTGTTTACTAATTTCTGTTACTTGGCTCTGTCTATAAAAAAATTGCATCAATAAATCACATTGATTTCAGCTCTTACAATAATTTTATCTATTTAAAAAACTTTTCACAGAGCTCTGAAGATATATTTGAACAATTTAAAGCAATTTCATGGTAATCGTGTTTTTCCTCCTCTCTCGGGTTTTATTAGCTCCATTTCGTCAGTGAGGAAATTAAAGCTCATGGAGATAGAGTGGCTTATCCAACGTGTGCAGTTAGGGCTGGGCCGGCCAGCGTTCAAACCCGGCTCTCCCTTTGCATTTCCTCCTCTCTCCCTTTGCATTTCCTCCTCGCCTCTTCCATGACTCATCCCCTGCGTTAAAATTCTTCATGCACATTCTTTATCTCTTTCTACTACATTGAAAGCTTCAAAAGAGGCAGTTCTATTCAATTACATTCATGAGCAAATCCTTATGACATCAGGCCCCCTCCTCTGCACACAGTAGGTTCTCTCTAAACTCACCCAATGCCGTCATGCAATGACTCTTTATTGAGTCCCTACTATGGGTCAGGCAGGCTCTGCAGAAGGTGCTGAAGAAAGACCCGGTCCCTGTCCTTGTGGAGCTTATGGTCTGGTTAGGGGAACAGGCATAAGAAAACCAACCCAACGAAATTCAGGGACATATTGTGACAAGTGTTAGGAAGAAGGAACAGGTTTTTTTTTTTTTTTTTTTTTTTTTGCGGTACGGGGGCCTCTTACTATTGTGGCCTCTCTTATTGCGGAGCACAGGCTCCAGACGCGCAGGCTCAGCGGCCGTGGCTCACGGGCCCAGCCGCTCCGCGGCATGTGGGATCTTCCCGGACCGGGGCACGAACCCGCGTCCCCTGCATCGGCAGGCGGACTCTCAACCACTGGGCCACCAGGGAAGCCCCCAGGGTTTTTTTTTTTTTTTTTAATGAGAGGCGACATGAAGGGAACCTACTTTAGACTGGGAGGTGGGGGTGAGGCTTTTTTTAAGCAGAGACATAAATAAAGGGTAGGTGTTAGCCATGTGTGTGTGTGTGTGTTGGGGGTGGGGTGGGCGTGGTAATAGTCCAGAGGAAAGAGAGTATGCGAAGGCTAGGAGGTAGGAGAGAAGTGCTAGTTTGAGGCAATTTAAAAATGCCAATAGGGCGGGTGGTGGGTTTGTTCAGTGGACGGATGAATGAAGAGATGGCTGGATAGATGGGTAATTGGATGAGGGCAGGGATGGATGGATGGATGAATGGATGGAGAGAAGGAGGCACGGATGGATGGAGGAAATGCAGGATGGAGGGATGGATGCTTGTGTGTATGTATATATGGCAGGATGGATAGATGAAGGAAGGGCACAGCTGGCCTTGTCCAAGTTTTTCAGTTGATGCTCTCATTCACGCTTCCATCCCACAATCTCCCCTCCCTATGGCTCTTAGGCCCCCAGAACCCTCCCAACTCTCTCTACTCCACTTTGCCAAATGGGCCTCCTAGGTCAGGGAGCCCCTTGCCTCTGCTCAGGGGGCCCAGCGCACAGGCGCATATGTCCTGAACACCAGCTGCAAGGGTGGTGCTGAGAAGAAGTCTGCTCAGCCAGCCAGCGCAGGAGAAAGGCTAGAGGGAAGTGCACACTGATGGGGCTGGAGATCCAGGACCTCCTAGGAAAACTCACTCCCACTGAGGTGGAAACAGGTAAGGGTTTATCTATTATACTTCCTCTCCAACATACATGCTTGTTAATATACCACGTTGTTCCTTGCAGCGCTGATCCAACTTTTCCTAAAAATTCCCCCAAAAGCAAAGAAGTATGGGCCTGGGGCACAGCTGGACGTGACCTAAAATTATTCCTGATGTTTTTGTTATATCGTAAAAGGTCTTGTAAATTATGCACTCCACTTCAGGATATATTTATTGCTTTTATTTATTTTTAAAACATTTTTTATCATGAAATATGTCATGCATAAAAAAGAGCAAATATAATTATATGAATAGTTCAAAGAAGCAGAACAGAATGCACACTCAGGTACCCACCACCAGTTTAAGGAATAGCACATGAACAAACCTCGTCCCTCTCCCCCACGGCGTTCCTCCCATACCCCCTCCCTCGCCAGAGGTAACCGCCATCTTGGATGCTGTGTCAATCATGTCATTGCTTTTTGTTTTCTTTCAAGTTTCACAACACGCAGATGGATCCTTAAACAATTTTTTTTTTTTTTTTTGCAGTACACAGGCCTCTCACCGCTGTGGCCTCTCCCGTTGCAGAGCACAGGCTCCGGACGCGCAGGCTCAGCGGCCATGGCTCACGGGCCCAGCCGCTCCGCGGCATGTGGGATCTTCCCGGACCGGGGCACGAACCCGTGTCCCCTGCATCGGCAGGCGGACTCTCAACCACTGCGCCACCAGGGAAGCCCAACAATTTATTTTTAATTTAGCCTGTTTCTAAGCCCTTTGGGTTATTCTGTACGTCACCTACTGTGATTTGCTTTCTTTTGTGCAACATGTTTTCTGGGACCTCCATCTCCGTCCTTGTACTTGGTCTAGTCATTTTCATGGCTGCTTGGACGTCCACGTATCAAGATAGCACAGCGCTGCTGCAGGCTGGCTTTGTTATCAGTGTTTTCCTGTCCTGCGAAGAACAGTCACATGTGGATCTTCTAGCACATGTGGCTGAGAGAATCTCTAGAGGATGCACCGAAGGTGGAACTGCTGGGCTGTAGGTTGTGCAAATGTTAATCTTATGAGGGAATGCCAAGCTGTTTTCCTGATATGCACCAATTGGCTAATTCACACACCCACCAGCAGTGGTGGGACTTTGTATCAACACCGTCTCTTGCTGGACTCTGGTTTTGCAGTGGGACGGTACCTCACTGCGGTCGTGTTTGTTTCTTATGAAGATGCTGTTCCTCCCTCCGACCAGTTGCATCATGTCTCTGACTCTAACCGTCCATGACTTCCACTGCATCCTGAGTGAGACTGAAACGCCCAATCGCATCTTAGAATGTCACCACCTGTCCCCAGTGCCTCACCTCCCCCGCCACATCTCCTTCCACATCTCCATTCTACATTTAATAGACACACTCAGGTTGAGGATTAAGAAAAATGGGCCCATTGGTGGCACTCTGGACATGAACTCCAGCCCCTGTGACAATGGGTCTGATGCCCTCAGCTCTCATTTTGTACAGGTGGCTGCCAAGCTGCCCAGTAGAACGGGGGGCAGGCCGGGCTCCCCAGTGGAGCAGGGGCTCTTGGCCCTCTGATGTGTGGGTGGGCTTATTGCTGGGGCTGGGGGTTCCAAGTCTGAGCCATCCGCCCACCTGGTGAGGGCTGGGATGGGGTCAGGGATGTTGCTCAGGCGAGGAGGACAAAGAGGTGCCCACAGGATCCGGATGCCGACTCCGGAAGGCGTGCCCAACCCTCTCAGCCATTCGGTCCACATGTCAGAAATGTATGGCGACTTCATAACAACAGAGACTCGAGGTGGGGTCAGGAAGGGAGCTGGGGAGGTGGGTGGGTATTTTACTGACTTCCCTTAATTGCTATAATTAAAAACATGTAAAGAGGGGACTTCCCTGGTGCCGCAGTGGTTAAGAATCCGCCTGCCAATGCAGGGGACACGGGTTCGAGCCCTGGTCTGGGAAGATCACACATGCCGCGGAGTAACTAGGCCCGTGCGCCACAACTACTGAGCCCGCGTGCCGCAACTACTGAAGCCCACGCGCCTGGAGCCCGTGCTCCGCAACGAGAAGCCACCGCAATGAGAAGCCTGCGCACCACGACGAAGAGTAGCCCCCGCTCGCCGCAACTAGAGAAAGCCCACGCGCAGCAACGAAGACCCGACACAGCCAGAAATAACATAAATAAATAAATTTATTAAAATAAAAAAACACGTAAATAATCTTTTTGTAGTGACTTCGCTATTATCATTAGTGGTTAGCACAGCTGCCTTATTAATTTCTCATTAGAACCCAATTCACAGCCCCTCTTTGGGAAGGGGGATGAGAGCCAGGGGTGGGGCCTGCCTGGCCCGGCCTGATCCAGTCTCTGTGGAACTGGCTGCTTGAAACCCCAGGACAAAACCCTCCCACCCTGGGAAGCAGAAACAGCCAAGGAGGGAAGATGAGGGGTTTGGAGAAGCAGCCGTACCCCATCCATCCTCAGAACAGTGAGCATCTGTGTGTCTGTGTAAAAGAAACAGACGGAGGGACAGACAGATGCAGAAGGTCTGCAGGGCACAAATCTGGGAGAGGCCCAGGACTGGGATGGGTGAGGAAGGTGAAAGATTTAAGGAGGTACCCACTGTCAGGGTCCTGCAGGTGCACGGTGAGTCCCACGAGAGGGAGTGCCTCCTTACATTCTGCATCCTCCTTGCCTCACCCTAGCCCCAGCCCTGGAGAGCAGAGGTGGCGGCTAGGACCATACCTCCGAAGGTAGGATGAGAGAGGTTGTGAATGTTTACTCCAGGACGCCTTCCCTGGTTGGCCGGCAGAGAGAAGACGTGTACACTCTACCACCCCGAGCGTTCCCCGGGCTGGGCGCCAGTTATGATGGTTCGTGCGCACTGACTGATTACTTACTGTGACCACCGGGCCAGGTAGGTACTAATATTAACATTCCTTTTTACACCCGAGGAGGCAAAAGCACACAGAAGTTAAGTAATTTGCCCAAGGTCACACAGCTAGGGAGAGGCGAGGCGGATGTGAACTCAGGGCCCGTGGCTCCACTCTACAGCTGCTGGTGGCAAGGCAGGAGAAAGGAGATGGTAGACATCCTGGCTGTGGGAACTTGGGTTGTCCTCTGACCTTTCTTTTAAGAGCCCCTATCTTTTTTGGGGGGGCAGCACCACGAGGCACGTGGGATCTTAGTTCCCATACCAGGGATAGAACCTGCACCCCCTGCAGCGAAGCACAGAGCCTTAACCACTGGACCGCCAGGGAAGTCCCTCCTCTGACCTTTCTGAGCCTCAACTTCCGCATCTCGAGATGTGGCTCCCAGACATGCCTTCCAACCTCTGCGGCCTGTCCTAGGGACCCACGGAGGAAAGCGTGCACGTCTGCACAATTTCGCCGGCGGGCAGAGTGCAGTGGAGGCTCCGCTGCGTCTCCCTAGCATCTCCTTAGGGACGCGGGTGTCCACCTTGGACCTGTGATTGTGACTGTTCTGAAGGCTCTTGGGCTCGTGCACATCTTTTCAGGGACACAGAAGCCGTGCTTCCTTCTCTATCTGCACCCTGGCCCCCTACTGCCCAGGTGTCCGGAGCCCTAAGCTAGTCACCGACTAGACTCGGGCCAGAATCCACGGCTTCTCCCTCGCGTCCTCCCAAGGGTCGTGCCCTGGCACACAAAGAACCCGGAAGCTAGCTGTAAGCATTTTTCATCTGCTCATCCCTGCTGAGAGCAGAGAAAAGAGGTGACGGGTCAAGGCCACCTGGTGGCGTGAGATGGCCTTCAGCCTAGGTGGGGGCCGCATCTACTCACAGGGTTGTTTGGACACGAATTCTTACAGTCCGGGGGTGTCCCTCTGATTCTCTTTGACCCCTGGCCCCAGCAGCAACTGGCCTCCCCGCAGCTGGACCCCATTTTGATGTCTCTCTTCTCGCCCTCAGGCAGCAGTGTGGGGAGGTGTGGGCGCAGGTCATGGCTTCGGCTTCTGCCTCTGGTGCTTCCTAACTGTGACTCTGGCTAGCCCCCTCAGCCACACCGAGCCTCAGTTTTCTCATCTGTAAATGGGGATGGGGGCTTCCACTCTGCAGGCAGGGATGAGGTGGGGATGGGGGAAGGGGAGCGAGTTTCCCTTCTCTCCCACTGTGGCCACCAGGGCTGGGCGAAACCTCCATCTGTTAAGATGTGTGCTTTTCTCAGCTGTCAGACAGAAGTTTCTAAGGCTCCCCTAACTCTTTTGCTTTAGGGCCCAAAGGGCTGCACAGGGCGCTCTCTGCTTGATGGCGCTCTGGAGGACACAGCTTCAGGCTTGCAAAGCGGCCCGGGGCAGATGAGGCTGGGGTCTCGGCGCCGGCCCCTGGGTACCAGCTCAGGGAGCTGCACCTGGTGGTCAGGAAGGGCTGAACCTGGGTCTCCCCACACCGCCACTTTGGCCCCTTCGAGGTGCCCTGTGCTCTCTGCCAGGGGCCCGTAACCACATCTGCACAGCTCCGCAGCAGCAACACCACGTAGCCTGGTGGCCACACGGTGACAACCATGGTTGTAACTGTCCAGAAGGTGCCTGGAGCCCAGGGTGACAGGTAGCTCTGAGCAGCAGGGCAGGGATGCCCCTGTGAGAGGTGGTGGAGGGGAAGGGGCCGGGCTGGCCGATGGCCCAGGGGACAGTGGCAGCTCCCTGCTCTGCACATGGCCAGGACAACTTTTGCTGGAAGCCATTCCATGCTGTGGCCTGTTTCTTCCTTCTTTAAAATGATAATATAGGATATTCATTGTAGCATTTACTCTCACTGAATCGAAGTGTGTTATCTGTAGGCATTGGCTAGGTGCATTGGTGGATACGGGCTCAAGGAAGGGCAAAGCCTAGGGGGAGGGAGTACTAGATGCACATTACAGATGAGGAACCTGAGCTGGGTGAGGCTCAGAGAGGGTCAGTCACTTCCCTGGGGTCACACAGTGACTGAGGGCAGAGTTAGGATTCGAATGTGGTCCGTCCAACACGAAAGCCTAACCTCGTCATCAACCGTGCTGCCAGTCATGGTGATGGGCACCCCACAGCCTGCCAACACTGACTGGATCTCAGCACTGCAGAGTCCCAGGCTCCCTCATGGGTTTGGGCCAGGCCCCCTGCATGTCACCGCTACCTGGGGTCATTCCGGCCAGCATCACCTGGAGTGGTCCAGGACCCTCAGGACCCAGAGAGCCCATAGTGTGTGTGTGTACATGGTGGGGGGGACCCCCACCTCGAGGGTCTGTGACTGGGCAGACAGTTAGGGTGTTGGCTAGCTCGAGTCTCTGCCATCTGCTTTTCACCCCCAGGTCGGTCTGAGCCCTTCTCTGCCACGTGCAGGGAATACCAGGGACACCTGAGTCCTTCACAAAGGCCTCTGCTCTCCATCAGTGCACAGGCTCTCTTGCTCTGCACATGGGCCTGCTCACAACCCATCCCTCTGCTTGGGGGCAGGAGGGTACCTTTGGGTCCGGGGACAGGATCCATACACATGTAGGCCCGGTTTCAAGGGAGCAGCCTCATGTGAAAAGGAAGATGCCTGTGGTGGGAGAGGGGTCAGGGGGCTGAGTCCTGGGTCCTGGATCCCTACCACAGCCAAGGAAAGAAACATCTCGGCCACACAGACACTGCTTCCCTCCCTTTCTCTTTCTGATCGGCGGAGCCAGCCCAGGGGAGATTCATGTCATCTCTGCGGCTTTCAACTCCAGAAAGTTCTATTGTCTCCTGTGAGCGAAGGCTTTGGAACAGACACTCGCCTGCTTCCCCCGACAGCCTGGACTGACTGGTGTCCTGGAAGGTATTTTCAGCTGTACACACACACACGTTCTCACGTGCACACAGGTGAACAAGGACGCCGACCAATCCAGACACACACATTTGCACAAACACATGCCTGAACCCACACCCACCCTGGAGTGCACACAGACGCACACATGAGCAGTCTCTCTGCAGGCTGACCCACGGCTACCCCTGCACTGCTGGACTCTGGGCACCGGCTAAACGAAGCTCCGTGGGAGCCCTCCAGCTGGCTGCCAGCGGCCCTGATCCATCATTTTAATTCGGGGCTTTTCCACTCCTCTGAGTAAGCTGAGTTGCCTTTAGTGCTGATTTATGGGACAATCAGTCCTCCACTTCTGATTGCGGCTGTTTTCCATAATTATTATAAACACTCTTTGCCCTCACTTGAGGTTTTCTTCTCGATTTCTCTCCCTCACTTCTCTCCAAGTAGCAAGCTCTCTCTTGTGCTAAATCTGAGTCAAGCCCCAGTGGGCCCCAGATGAGAGGGTGTCCTTTTTTTTTAAAAAAAGCTTCAGGGCTCGTTAAGGCGTTCCACACTCCCGTGGCCCACGGTGCAACCTTGGACCTCTGCCCCTAAAAATCCCAGAATGAAACAGCCCATAATGAGGCTCATTTCTGCTCATTTCTAAGGCAGCTATCTTAGAATGTGGGGCAGGTCTGGGAAGGGGATACTGAGTCACAGGGGGAGGGGGTGGATTGGTGCGCTGGTCCCTGAGATGCCCTTGCGTTCTTCTGAGGCTTCCCTCTTGTCCTCCATCTGAGGGAGCCCTTTGGGGCTTGGTGGCAGTGGAGGAAGTCTGTTACCCCAAAGGCTCGGTGAGGGTCTATTACCTTACCCTCTGCTTGCCTGGTCCTTTCAGGAACCCTGACTCATCAGGTCCCCTCTCCCTCTTAGAGCTATGGTACCCACACCAGCCATCTCCCAACGCCTCCTGAGACCGTGGAGACCCCCAAGCTGTTACTGCTCCAGGGCTGAGCAAGCTGGAGGATGGAAAAGTTAAGGTCATGGGGGGCCCTGGGGAATCTGCTAAGAAGAGCCCGGGAAGTCTGCCATTACGAAGATCCCCCAAGTTGGCGGCCAAACCCGGAGGAGTCCCTTGAAGCAGGTGACAGGGCCTCCTTTTCAAAGCAGAAGCAGCTGGTCCCATCTAGAGAGTGCTGAACTCACAGCCAGCAGATGTGTGTCACGTGTCAGCGGTGTGGCCTTGAGAGCTCTTGCCACCTCTCTGGGCCTTGGTTCCCAGATGGCGGGAAGGGCCACCATCAGCACCCAGTGAGCGTGGAAAGCCACAGCCGGGACTTGGCTCTGCCCAGCGTGTGGCCGATGGGTGACGACTCTGCAGATCCTCTCCCGCTTCACGCCCTCCCCCCACCCGCCCCAAGTCCGCGTTGTACTCACAGGCCACCTGGACCTCGGTTTGCCGCTGGAGCAGAGCGCCCATCCGGTTACGCACGATGCAGCGGTAGAAGCCGGCGTGGGTGCGGTCCAGGCTGGTGATCATGTACCTGGGGGCAGACGAGACAGCCAGTGAGCAAGTCGGGCAGCTCCAGGGATGCAGAGGTCAAACCAGGGTCAGAGGGCAGAGGTCGCCACATCACCCTCTTCCATAATGAAAGGTGCCAGGGAGCCCTTGGCTCTACCATGGGGGTCACAGAAGGGTCCTTATTAATAAGAGGTCCCTCCCAAAGGCTTTTGCTCAGCTGCCCAGGAAGGAGCCTGCACTTTCCCAAGGACGGGAGATGCTGTCCCTGAGCCTTTGACTGTGGCCGTGACCAGGCCTCCCAGGACTGTTTTGGGTCTGTTGGAGGCTACTGTCCTCCCCTGCCTGTGACCTGCATGACTGAGAAAGGTGGGGTCATTTTCTTTAGCCTGGACCAGGGATATGCTATAAATGTTAACTTAAATGGATGCTTTAAAGCAGAAACTAACACACCATAGTAAAGCAATTATACGCCAATAAAGATGTTAAAATAAATAAATAAATGGAGGCAAGGAAATTTACGTTTTCCCAAACGCTTTGCATCATTCCATGCTTAGAGTTGCAGACAGCTCCACTGAAGCTCTGTGAAGGGAGGGGCAAAGCCGTCTGGGTAGGGCAGGTTGGCTTTCTGTCCGTGTGGGCCCTGGGGCCAGAATGCGTGAATCCAAGGAGGCTCTAGGGTGTATCCTGCTTTGGGAGCACGTCACTGGCCCGAGTGCTGCAGGGTCTGGTGTTGGGGGGAGGGCGGGGGGGAGAGCAGGTGTGCGGGGCGCTAACCTGGCTGGGAGGAAAGGAGGAGGCCTGGCAGGTCAGTGCAAGGAACTTCTGACAGCGAGACACGGCAGATGACGGGTGCTCTCTGGTATGGAGGGGGCTAGTTCCCCTAGCACCCATCTCGTGATCACCTTTCTGATCCTTGGGCAGTGAATGGCCCGGCAGGGACTTCTGAGGATCCAGGGGCTTGTGCCTAGGAGACCTCCCCTGCCCTTGGGTGTCCTAGGTTTTGCCAGCTGACTTGGTGAACAAGCTTACTGCCACCTGCTCCCAGGCTATGCCAAACCTGGGACACAGCAACCTCATTTGTACGATTTGCCAAGTTTTCTTTTACGTGAGTTCTAGACAGTGTCCATCAGCATCTCAGAATGATGAAACAACTACCACTTTCTGAGCACCACCTATGCTTCAGACGCTGTGTTCAGTACTTTTCATTCATTTCATTTCTTTTTTTTTTTTGGCTGCGCCACGTGGCTTGTGGGATCTCAGTTCTCTGACCAGGGATCGAACCTGGGCTCCTGGCAGTGAAAGCGCTGAGTCGTAACCACTGCACCACCAGGGAATTCCCTTCATTCATTTCTTTATTTCACACAGCAGTTCCCGGACTACTGGATATCATGGACCAGTAACAATTAAAGAAATGGGGCCAGACATAAGATTGTCTTACTTACGGCCAAGTAAGGCCATTAAGACCAATCGACCAAAAAGCAAACTGGGAAACAATCAAGCAACCAATAAAACTAAAAAAAGATACAGGCATGGAGAGAAAAAGGAACAGAAATGGTCAGTATTTTATCTGGACATTTTTGAGATCACAAAAAAAGAAATGTAACCTCAGCATCCAAGCAATTTTAACACATTTTAAACTGAAATTTTATGCCGCATCCACGACACTAGCTTCCCTTTTCTCATTTGATGTGGACAGGTGCAAAATGTCGTGGGTCTGAATTTGAGAGTCTTTCGCCTAATCTCCCTGCTAATGCTATGGAGGCAATACTTTTATTAGCTCCCCCTCCCCATTTTAGAGGTGAGGAAATTGAGGTTCAGAAATGTCACATCATTGGCCTGTGGTCTCACAGGCAGTAAGAGGCGGGGCCAGGGTCCCAAAGAACCTTTCGGACTCCAAGGCCAGCTGCTAACCTGTTCAACACGGACATCCTACCCCAAAGGGCCCCACCTTCCATCCTGGGACTGCACGAGCCCCAGACTCACGGGTGGCTGTGTGCCAAGCCTGCTCTGGCTCTGCATTAATATCCAGAACCTTCTGGCTCTTATCTCTGCCACCGGCTGTCCTTCGTTACTATGCATAGCGTGGTGATGGGGAGATAGCGGGTACCCAGGCTCTGGCAAATTTCCTATTCTCCCTCTATTCCGTCCTCAAGCCCATCACAGGCTCTCTTGTCTCTGCCCCATCACTCTCTGGGAGGTGGGGGGACAGCTTTGGGTAAACTGTTTGGGTCTTAAAAGTGATGGGGTGACCCAAGAGGAAGATGGAAGGAGATTGGCTGGAAAAGCTCTCTATCTTTGAAAATGGAATCAGATATTATTAAAAAGCATCAGGGAGAGGAAAATGCACAGCAATGGCCAAACAAAAAAGATGCTCGGCCTCTGTCACAGTGAAAGAAAGTCCCATCAAAAACAAGACAATATTCACGTATCAGATTGCCAAAAATTTTCTTGTATGATTACACCCATGGCAAGAGTGAGAGGGTAGGGAGGCTGACCTCAGATCGGCTGATGAAAGTGTAAATTGGTCCAGCCTTTGGGGCAGAATCGATCAAAGTAGGAATATTCCAGTCTTTTGACCCAGAGGCTGTACTCCAGGGAGCTGGTCTTTCAGATGTACTTGCAAAAATGTGACAAAAGGGCTTCCCTGGTGGCGCAGTGGTTGAGAGTCCGCCTGCCGATGCAGGGGACGCGGGTTCGTGCCCCGGTCCGGGAAGATCCCATGTGCCGCGGAGCGGCTGGCCCCGTGAGCCATGGCCGCTGAGCCTGCGCGTCCGGAGCCTGTGCTCCGCAACGGGAGAGGCCACAACAGTGAGAGGCCCGCGTACCGCAAAAAAAAAAAGTGACAAAAAGCAGGTATGAGGATGTTCACTCTGGCTTTGCTTGTAATGACAGAGACAAACGAACAAAAACCAGAAGCAGCCATCAAAACTGTTCTGTCTCATCCATCAAAAATGGAATTGAATCGACTAATGATGCTGTAGCCACAGAATGAACGAAGAACACCTGTATGGGATGAGACAGTCTCCAAGATGCACAAAGCATGGAAAGGAAGTCGAAGCTGGAGACGGCGATGTTTATGGAAATTAAAAACACGAGAAATAAGCCAAATAGTATCACAGCCGAGTTGTCAGGGACACGAGAGATACAATATTCTTATCACTTGATAAGTTGTTGTTTACTGATACAGGCTACCAAGCCCTGAATCTAACGTTTAGGATCATGCAAATCGACCCAATAAAAAGAACAGTGTAAGTGTTATGATACCATGCAGGTAAACTGGAATAGTACATATTTGTATATATCTGCACATGTATAACGATACCCTCCAGCATGGACATAAGATGTTTTCCAGATGGATACTCCAAAACATGGGATCTGCCTTTTGGGAGAGGTATTAGGAACGCAGAAGGAGGGAAACGTCTACTTTTCGATTTTATGTCTTTCTACGCCATCAGAATGTTCTTTATCGTACGCATATGTTGTTTTTATTTTAAAAATAAAATTAAAAAATGCACTTTGAGCATATAGTGTCAGGATATGTTATAAAAAAGACACCAGGGACTCGCTGGATCTGGGTTTGTTTGCTGATGTCAGTAATGTGTGGTGAAATTTCAACTTTAATAAAAGTTGATTTCTGCAGAAAGCTCTAGATCATTTGCTTCAGCCAGGAAGCCCCAGGCCCCATCTGGGGCCCCGAGGAAGGCCAGCTGGGTGCAGGTCTGCCCCACCCTGAGGTCAGTAGAGGAGGCCTGGCTCTGGGCCTCCCCTCGGCCCCCACTGTGGGGAGGTGGGCATCCTTGTCTGAGCATCCTTGGCCGGGCAGAGAGCAGGGTGCAGCCCCCCTCCCTGGGCTGTCTCTGGCATTCCCCTCCCTGCCTGGGAGCACTATTTTTGGCTTGTAGGCAACTGTTCTATCATCTCACACCAGTCAGAATGGCCATCATCAAAAAATCTAGAAACAATAAATGCTGGAGAGGGTGTGGAGAAAAGGGAACACTCTTGCACTGCTGGTGGGAATGTGAATTGGTTCAGCCACTATGGAGAACAGTATGGAGGTTCCTTAAAAAACTACAAACAGAACTACCATATGACCCAGCAATCCCAATACTGGGCATATACCCTGAGAAATCCAAAAGTCAAAAAGAGTTATGTACCAAAATGTTCATTGCAGCTCTATTAACAATAGCGCGGAGATGGAAACAACCTAAGTGCCCATCATCGGATGACTGGATAAAGAAGATGTGGCACATATATACAATGGAATATTACTCAGCCACAAAAAGAAACGAAATTGAGCTATTTGTAATGAGGTGGCTAGACCTAGAGTCTGTCATACAGAGTGAAGTAAGTCAGAAAGAAAAAGACAAATACTGTATGCTAACACATATATATGGAATTTAAGAAAAAAAATGTCATGAAGAACCTAGGGGTAAGACAGGAATAAAGACACAGACCTACTGGAGAACAGACTTGAGGATATGGGGAGGGGGAAGGGTGAGCCGTGACAAAGCGAGAGAGAGGCATGGACATATATACACTACCAAACATAAGGTAGATAGCTAGTGGGAAGCAGCCGCATAGCACAGAGTATCTGCTTGGTGCTTTGTGACCGCCTGGAGGGATGGGATAGGGAGGGTGGGAGGGAGGGAGACGCAAGAGGGAAGAGATATGGGAACATATGTATAGGTATAACTGATTCACTTTGTTATAAAGCAGAAACTAACACACCATTGTAAAGCAATTATACCCCAATAAAGATGTTAAAAATAAAATAAAATAAAATAAAGTAACCCTTCTGCCCACTGCCTTTCCTACCAGGGAAACCCGCTTCGCTCCACCCAGATCGCCTCACAGGCAGGTGGAAGAGGCAGCTGGCCAGCATCTCAGTTTGCAAATCCAGGGCAGCCAGCGCTGTGAGCATGCAAGCATCTGAGATAATGACAGTGACAGCTCAGTATCCCCCCCACAGTGCTCCCTCCTGGGCCCTCAGGACGCACTTAGCCTACAGCTCTATCTGTGCCACCCGCCTGTGGCTGCCGGCCTGGCAGGAAAGTGGATGAGCCCAGCCCTGTCCAGGTCCCTTCCAGAGGCAGGGGGATGGCTGAAATGCCCTGTGCAGGAGGGTGCACTTGTGATCGCCCAAGACAGAGCCTGGTACTGGAGAGCGTGCTGAGGCTTCTGATGTAGGGAAAATTAAGCTTGATTTTCGCTTCTGCACTTTCTTAGGAGTGTGGCCTGGTCAAGTTATAGAACCTTGCAAGCCTCAGTCTTCTCATCTGTAAAATGGGGACAATAATGGCCACCTTTTTTAAAAATTGAAGTATAGTGGATATACAATATTATATAAATGACAGGTGTACGATATAGTGATTCACAATTAAAAAATTTTTTTTGGTACGCGGGCCTCTCACTGCTGTGGCCTCTCCCGTTGCAGAGCACGGGCTCCGGACGCGCAGGCTCAGCGGCCATGGCTCACTGGCCCAGCCGCTCCGCGGCATGTGGGATCTTCCCGGACCGGGGCACGAACCCGCGTCCCCTGCATCGGCAGGTGGACTCTCAACCACTGTGCCACCAGGGAAGCCCGTGATTCACAATTTTTAAAGGTTATACTCCATGTACAGTTATTATAAAATATTGGCTATATGCCCCATGTTGTACAATATATCCTTGTAGCTTATTTCTCACCTAATAGTTTGTACCTCTCGCTTCTCTACCCCTATACTGACCCTCCCCCCGTTCCCTCTCCCACGGGCAACTGTTTTCTATAGCTGTGAGTCTGTTTCTTTTTTGTTATATTCACTAGTTTTGTTATATTCACTATTTTTTAGATTCCACATATAAGTGATGTCATACGGTATTTGTCTTTCTCTGACTTTACTTAGCATAATGTGGTCCAAGTCCATCCATGTTGCTGCAAATGGCAAAATTTCACTCTTTATGGCCGAGTAGTATTCCATTGTGTATATATGTGTATATATATATATATATATATATATATATATATATACACCACATCTTCTTTATCCATTCATCTATTGACGGACACTTAGGTTGTTTCTATAATGGATGTCCGGGCTGTAAGTCCTGGACTTAAGTCCTGGCACACGGCAGGTGCTGCACAAATGCTTGTCACACGAGGGAGCAAATATATGAGCAAATATATGGCGGGGAGTGGAAGGTAGTGGGGTGAGGTCGGGAGGATCAGAGAGGAAGATGAAGGGGGCGAGCAGGACCCTGTTCCCACCCGCGTGAGGATCCGGTAAGGGCTCCATACCAAGCATCAGGGGACCCCAGATACCCTGGCAAATTCTTCGGCTTCCCCGTGGACATGTCCCAGCCACCCACGAAGGATCTGCCACACCCGTCGGTTTCCTCATCCTTCTTCCTGGGCTGCCCCCTTGGCCTCTTGGTCCCAGGGAAACTCTCTTCACCAGCCTGACCGCCTAACCTCTCTGTCACCTGTTTGTACCCTCGTCCTGGCTGACCTGCCATCTCGTCCTCCATCCAATGAAGAACAGGAGCAGGGGTGTAGCTCCAGGAGATGGGAACACCTGGATTCACCTGCCTCTATGTCCCCCGCAAAGGAGCGCTGATTTACTGATTTATTATAGGAAAGATATTCCTGGAACTCAAAATTCAAAGAATAAAAGAAGAAGTACACAGTACACATCTCTTCCATCCCTGTCCCACAGCTGCCTGGTCATTCCCAGCTCCCAACACACACACACACACATACACACACACACACACACACACACACACACACACGGAGGAAATCACTGTTAGTTTCTTGAGTATCTTTTCAGAATTCTTAGGCGAACGCAAGCAAGTGTAAATTCATAAGGTGAAGAATCTCCTGGATGGAAGAAGCTTGGCTTTCCCCCAGTCAGAGGGCGCAGGTGGTGGAGAGAGAGCCTTGGGGGCCAGGGTGGAAAGAAAGGGAGACACACAAGAACCCACACTGTCTGCTTTGCTCATCACAGGGGCCCTGATTTAACCTGCGGGACCCCGGTGGCACAGTCCCCTCCTCCGAGATGAAGGGCTGGGCTCACGGTGGGGGGCCCATGACAACAATGCCGGGCGGAGCCGGGACAGATAACTGGAGTTTTAGAGACCCAAGACGCACAGGGGAGAAAATAACTGCCTAATAAACGTGGCGTCTTCAGCGTACGAGGAAACGCACAACGCCCTTTTTGGTTCGAGTCCTTGAGTGTCCCAGTTGATACTTAAAATGATTCTTACTCACATTAAATAAGATATTTCAATTCCACAAAGCTGTCAGGAGCTGATGCGGACACCAGAACTAACAGGCACACTCTCCTCGTGTTGTCCTCGTTAATGAGTCAGACGCCAGAGATGGACGTGCGATGCTCACGGTGGGAGGGGAGCTGAGGGGGACGGGTGCATGGGCACACGTGTGTACTCCCACCCCTGCGCACACACAGCCCACACACATATTCACGCACACATGTATGTGTATGCATACACGTGCAACCCATACCCACAAACTTACACACACGTGTGTACTCATCACACCAACGTACACTCACGCACACGTACACACTCACCCGCGTGCACGCACACTCATGCAAGGCACACACTCGGGTATGCACACGCACATACGTACACGCCTACAAGCCACGCGTGCGCACTCCTGCACACACAGTCACACCTGTGCACAAGGGCAACACGCCCAGGTGAACACACGTCCCTGGCCGCGCCCATCCGAGGTCACCCAGGTGCACCCAGCCCAGTTCCAGGCCCCTCCCCACTCCTGCCCTCACATGGAGGCCACAGACACTCACTTAGATGCACCCAGGAGAGCGACAGCCACTGCCAGGCAGGTACCCTCCCACCCAAGCCTCACCTTCCAGGGTCTAGGTGGCCCTCAGGACACAGATTTCTGAAACAGTGGCCCCCTGGCTTGTCCTAGGGCTTTTCTCTCCAAAGGCCCTGCATGCGGGAGGGGCAGCACTGAGGTCTGGGGGGAACAGAGCTTCTGCAACCAGGCCCCCTCCCTGGGCTCTATGGCTGAGGCATGAGCCCTCTGCCACCCGCCCACCGGGCCTCTGCTCCTCAGTGACCTGTGCTCGGGGAGGGCGGGCAGCAGGGACCGCCCACAAGCACTGCTGTAGGTGTCCCCGCGGACGGCTGGGCAGCTGAGTGCAGGGGGCCCCGGCCTCCTCCCCTCTTCCCACGGGCTTTCAGGCAACGGCGAGGCACCAACTCCAGGACGTGTTTGTGCCCGTGTGTGTGTCTTCAGAGGCGCCTCTGTCTACATCAGGGGTACAGCTGCCCCACGAACAGGCCACCGAGGTGCTGGCAGGCTGGACGTGCACCCCATCCTGTGGATTTGCTCTTGCAGAGATTCTTCAGGAAAGAAGACAGAACTCTGTCCAGGGTGATTTAAAGGGGAAAGTACAGGCACCAGGTAATAATAGTAATAACGTACCTTTACGTAACTAACATAATTATTAGTGTGAGAAATGTCCCCGTTCTGAGGGCTTTAACATGCGTCAGCTCAGTTAATCTCACAATACTGTAGGAGACTCACGCTAACAGAAACCTCAGTTTATAGATGAGAACACTGGGACTCAGAGTGATCAAGTAACTTGCCTCAGGTCACACAGCTAATAAGTACCTAGTAGCCTGGACAGTCCACACAAAGAGAAGACGAACCTCAACTGGACCATACCTGACAGCTTGGGGTCTCTCCTTGAAGAAGGGTCATTTTGGCCATCTACACTCTCCCCCTCACACACAGACAGACCGTGGATGACAGAGGGAAGAGGGGTGTTCCTGAGAATTTAGTCTAGGGCCTGTTAAAGAGGACGCTATTGTTAAGAGTAACAACCTAGTAACAGCGGAGACCCAGGGGAGGGGCTTGGCTGCTCTGGGTAACTCTTTAGCGGGACTTTTGGCTTTGGAAGGTGGTCAGGTCTGAGGGGGCTCAGGACCGGTGCTAAACTGTTGTGTGTGATGGTCCCCGGAGTGCCGAGTCTTCCCTTGTCAGCAGTGCTGAGGATCCTGAACTCATGGGGGTGGCGGAGGGGAGAGAGAAAGAAAGGGATGGAGGGAGGGAGAGAGAGAGAGAGACATAGAGAGAGACAGAGACAGAGAGACACACAGAAACAGGAAGGGGAGACAGAGAAACAGACAGAGAGGGAGAGAGACAGAGAGGAGAGAGAGGGGAAGGGCCCACCGCCCTGCACAGGGAGTAGATGGGGCCTGAGGACCGCAGGTCCTCCTGGGGGGCTGGCAGGGCAATTCAGGAACCCAGATGTCTGTTCTCTTTTAAGCCGTTTCCATCCTGGGTTGTAAGTCCCCTCCCACACCTTCAGTCAGAGTCCTTTCCGCACACAACCGGCTTCTGCTAACAGGGCTTTGGGGATGGAAGGGAGCCGCCATGCTCCCGCTGGATGAGGGGGTCCTGGGGGGCGCCCAGGAGCAGAGCGGGAGCTGGCGAGGTGGCAGGTGAGGCCCAGGACAGGTAAGACCGTGCTCAGAGTCCTGGGAAGGCAGGGGGCGCCCTGGGCTCTTCCCCACACAGCGTGCAGACATTTGTGTAGCAAAGAAGGCGAAGGCCCTTGGAAGCCGGCGGCGGGGTGCGGCGCTTGGGCACGCTGGGTGCCCCCCGCCCCTGGGAGGCTGCAGGGTGGGTGGAGGGCTGTACCGCAGTGGACGGAAGGGGGAGGAGCCCCTGCCTCTGATGACAGAACATGGGGGATAAAGTGATGCTGGGTCCAAGATGCGGGTCTACGCACCCCTCCTTTCTGCTTCAACTCACCCCCTCACCGGTGGACAGGGGTGGCAGGAACTTTTCGAGCACTGGGTCCCCCCGGCCACGGTGCAGGGGGTGAGCAGAGGCGCGGGGGCACAGGCCCTGCTGCAGCATCCGGGGACAGCCGGGCATCGGGCCTCGTAGAGACCCCGCCCCCAGGGAGTACAAAGCTCCCCTTTGGCCCCAACTCTACCAAACTCCCAGTAGTTTCTAATGAAAACAAGCCACTGTCACCTCTCCACGTGCCTCTCCTCAGCCCGCAGGGAACGTCTCTGGTTTCAGCTCGCGTGTTGCATCCAGGAAGCCTTCCGGAATCTCCTCTGGGCTACCCCAGGGTTGCCCCTGCCAGACCTGGTGCGCGTGTCACGATTTAATGTTCTATGTACTTGTATGTGTGTCCCTGAGGCCAGGTCTCGTGTATTGGCATCACGCTCCTTGAGTATCATTCCTAGAATAACACGTGCTTCAGTGAACACCCTCTGGATGAGTGAATGAAACAGCCGGTACTGAAGGCCAGATCATGCCCCCAAAGGTGTCCACATCCTACTTCCCAAAGCCTGGGAATATTTTACCTTACAGGGTATGATGGTTGAATTGGGTACCCCCAGAAGACATGTTGAAGTCTAACCCCTAATACCTGCGAATGTTACCTTATTTAGAAATAGGGTCTTAGCAGATGTGATCAAGTTCAGATGAGGTCAGGAGGGTGGGCCTTGATCCAATATGAATGGTGTCCTTCTAAGAAGAGACACAGACACACAGGGAGAAGGCCATGCGGTGACAGAGGCAGAGACTGGAGGGATGCAACCACAAGCCAAGGATGCCAGGATTACTGCAACACCAGAAGCTGGAAGAGGGGCATGGAATGCATCTCCTCAGAGCCTTCAGAGGCAGCGATCGTGGCCGTATGAGCTTCCAGAAGGAACGCAGCCCTGCTGACACCTTACTCTTAGGACCTCTGAGCTTGAGAACTGTAAGAGAACTCATCTACATTAAGTCACAAAGTTTGCAGTTATTTTTTACAGTGGCAGGTCTCCTCCAGGTGGGGGATGGAGCGGGAGCCACGGAAAGTCTCTGTGACAGTGTGGGAGGGCTGAGAGGGTGGGGGATGAGGACGGATGTGGTCCGTTCTCTGCAGACCACCGGAGGGCTGGGGCTGAGCTGAGCTGGATGCAGCGCTGCCTGAAGGTGGCTGCTCAGGTGGGACACAGCCTGTGGGCTTGGACGACCGCCTTCTGATGGGCGGTTCGTTTCAGGAGCAGAGATGATGCAGGGCCTCCCCTCCCTGCTGCCCCTGTACTCCCCGCTCAGCCGGGAAAGCCATGAGGCTCCGACTGATCCCGGGGCCCATAGTCAATGAGAGGGACGACCACTGACACCGAGAGACGGTCCTGGCTCAGATTGGTGTGGGGGGAGGGTGTCTGCCCGCCCTGTGACCTCTGGTCGATTAATTGCCTTCAGGGAACAAGGAAAAGGACTTCACTAAGGATTTCCATCAGCCGGGAGATCCCAATAGACCTTGGGTGAGACGACAGGGAGGGGGAGGCCTGGGAGGAAGCTGAGGGGCCTGAAAGGGCGGGGGGTGGGCGGACTGCCGCTGCTGGGGAGTAAGCAAGGTTCCTCCCTCTGATAACAGCAGTCACAGCAGCATCGGGTTCTGAGCATACACTTGACAGCCGTTGTCTGGTTCGTTCCCACATTTACCGAGGCAGAGGGCTGGGGGAGGGACTCCTATCCCATAGTAGCCGGGGACCAGGGCTCAGAAAGGTTGAGCAAGTTGCCTGAGGTCACCCAGCTTGAGGGCAGCAACTCGAGATTCAATTGCAGGCCCATCCGACCCCAAACATGTCCCTGCCCCACACCCACCCCCTGGCCTGTCCGGGGGCTCTGCAGAGCTCTCTCCTCACACCCCAGAAACAGATGCCTCACAGGCGCTGCCCAGACCTTGACCTGACCCAGGAGCGCCCCTCAGAGAGATTCGCCTGCTGCCCGAGAGGTCAGGGTAGTGAGGTCTGGGGATCATTTTGCAAAGTGGCAAGTGACACGGGACATCACATTTTATCACAGGGAGCATAGAGGGATGAAGAGACAGAGAAGGCAACACTTGTCCAGGGCGCAATGAGTTAAAACTTACAGAGGTGCCCGTTTGGATTTTTTAAAAAAATGACTGGGAAGGAAGAAAGCCTGAGTTTGAGGTTATTTTACAAAAATCATAAAGAAAATAAAAAGACAGACAGGAGGGTGAGGGTGGACGTGTCACCTCCCGTTTTGCTCACAATGACGCTCTAGAATCTTCCCCACTGCTCCCTGCTTTCTCCACCTCTGGGGGGCAGGGCGGGGGGAAGCCCTTCCATCTGCTCTCCAGGCTTCAGGGCCCACGGGGCCGCTGTGTCCAGGCTCCTGGCACCTGGCTGAAATTCCACGTGATCCCTTTTCAAGCCATCAGAAAGAAAGCAAATTAAAACAAGGCAATAAAGAGCCTGCATGGAAACCGGCCTCATGGAAGCAAGTTGCCTGTGCTTTGTGGCCTAATGGCTTTGCTTACTGCCCGCTCTCCCCAGCCTGCCGTGTGTCTGGGTGTCCACGGGAGATGCTGCTTTTAATGACCTCTTAGCCCCAGGGGGAGTGGGCGAGAGAGCAGCCTCTTAATCACACCTGCCCAGGTGCAGAGGCCAAGGAGGCTTTAACCTCCACTGTAGCCCTGCTGTGAGAGGCCCAGCTTGTTTGGGGGGCACTGGGGCATCTGGGGGTGCATCTGTCCTCATCCCCCACCTACTGACCCCTCCAACACCGTCCAAGTGACTTTTCCTGGCCCTGGCTCCGTCCCCAACCTGGAGGAGACCTGGCTGTATGAGTTTCCTACAGCTGCTGTAACAGATAGTCACAAACTTTGTGACTTAAAACAATACAAAGTATTCTCTTACAGTCCCGGAGCTCAGAAGTCCTGAAATCGAGGCAGGGGTGCGTTCGTTTTGGAGCCTTTAGGGGAGGAACCTTTTCCTTGCCCTTCCCAGCTCCAGGAGGCAACCTGCCTTCCTTGTGGCTCCTGGGCCTGCATCACTCCAGCCTCTGCTGTTCTCCTCACATCTCCCTCCCTCACTCTGACTCTGCTGCCTCCGTCTCAAAAGGACCCTTAGGATCACATTGGACCCACAGGGTAACTCAGGTAATTTCCCCGTCACAAGGTCCTTCCCGTAATCCCAGCTTTAAAGCCTGTGTTACCATCTGCAAGAGTTTGCCAGAGCCAGGTGCCACACACTGGGCATCTTAAAACCTCAGACATTTCTTCTCTCACAGTTCTGGGGGCCAGAAGCCTGAAATCCAGGTGGCAGCAGGGCCACGCTCCCTCTGAAAGCTCTAGAGAAGGAGCCTTCCACGCCTCTTCCAGCTTCTGGAGGCTCCAGGAGCTCCTTGGCTTGTGGCCGCATCACTCCCATCTCTGCCTCTGTCTTTACGTGGGCTCCTCTGCTGTGTCTCCGTCTCCACCTACCATCTCCTCTCTGTGTCTCTCCTCTTATAAGGACACCACTGCAGTGTGATGTCATCTTAACTAATTACACCTGCAACGAGCCCATTTCCAAATATGGTCATATTCTGAGGTCCTGGGGGTTTGGACTTCAACATCTGTTTTGGGGGACAGGAGGAGGGCTGGCGGAGGCTGTGGGGAGTGGAAGGCAGAAAGGCTTTTGGGAGGTGGTCCTGTCCAAGGCAAGACATATAGGGGGAAGGCAAGCCTGGGTGAGGGGTGCCAGGCATGACGAGTAGATATCAGAGACAGAGAGAGAGAGAGAGATTCCTGGGACCGTGAGGATTTGGGACTTTTCTCCGAAGGACAGTAGGGATTTGCTGAGGGTGTTAAGCAGGGGTGTAAAACAGAGGTTGGCCAACTACGGCCCACGGGCCAAATCTACATCCCATCGCCTGTTGTACGGTGGGCATACTAAGAACAGTTTTTATATTTTTAAATAGTTGAACGAAATCAAAAGGAGAGTCCTGTTGCAGGACAGGTGACAATGATATGAGATTCAAATTTCAGAGTCCGTAAATAAAGCTTTATTGAAACCCAGCCACGCTCATCGTGGACGAATTGACTGTGGCTACTCCTGCAATACGACCATGGAGTTGAAAAGCTGCAAAGGACCCTACGAGACCGCAAAGCCTAACACAGTCAGTATGTGGCCCTTTACAGAAGAGGGTTTGCCAACACTTGGAGTAAAGTAAGCAGATTTACTCTTTACAAACTCTGCTCCGATTACAGGGTGGATGACGAACTGGAGTTGGTCTAGGCCGTGGAGTGGGAGGACAGATGGGTCTTTGCCACAGACCAGGGTAGAGACAGCGGGGCTGACCAGGGAAGATGGAGCCAGGGAAGGTGGAGAGTGTCTGCCATGTTGGCCTCAGGAGGGAGCTGACTTGGGGGCAGTTTGCACAGGCACAGCTGGCTGAGAAATTGGGGGTAAGCAAGAGAAGAGTGCCGAGATTTGGGCCACGACAGAGCAGAATGGATAACAAGTAGAGAGTGGATGTGGGCAGAAGGAGGGGCTTCATTCTATTAAAGGTGGGAGAGACCTGAAAACGTCTACAAGTTGGTAGAAAGTTCGAGGGAGAAGTAGAGAGACGGGGTAAGTGATGGATCATACAGATCCTGCAGGAGTTGGGAGGATGGATCATTTGCACAGAGGAAGGACCATTGGAAGAGAAGCCGGGAGCGGGCATGGTTCACTGAGACAGGGCTCCGGAAGCAGGAGGGATTCCTCACAGTGGCTTCTCGTTCCTCCAGGGAAGGGGGTGAGGGAAGGGGTGTGGGCTGGGTGGTGTGTCTGGAGGGAAGGTGGAGGATAAATACGCAGACATGGAAACTCCTGGAAGGCCCAGGTGAGGTGGTACAAACTAGTTTGTAATGGCGGCCCCCAAAGGCGCGTGGTATTCGCTATCAGGGCTCGGTGGCCTTACTTAGGGAGCAAGATGGGTGGAAAGCCAGAGTGACCCAGGGCTGGGGTTCTTCCAGGAAGCCGTAACAGATGGACCACAATGCCAGGGAGCTCAAGATACTGGCAAGATTGAGCCGAGATGATGATGTGACGTGTGGGCTGATTATGGACGATGGGGGCTGAGGGCATGAGGGCAAGAGGCTGGAGCTGGACCAGCGGCACGGGCAGAGCCTGCGGAACCAGGGCAGAGATGCAGGATCCCGAGCCCCAACCCGGCCCTGCTGAGGCCGGATCTGCATTTAAGATGTTCCCAGGGTGGAACCTTCCTACCCTGTTGCTGGGAATGTAAATTGGTGCAGCCACTATGGAGAACAGTATGGAGGTGCCTCAAAAAACCGAAAATAGAGTTGCCATATAATCCAGCAATTCTACTCCTGGGCATATATCCGGACAAAACTATAATTCGAAAAGATACACGCACCCAGACGTACACAGCCGCACAATTTACGAGAGCCAAGACATGGAAGCAACCTAAATGTCCATGAATAGAGAAATGGATAAGGAAGATGTGGTATATATATACACACACATATACCCACATATATACAGGAATATTAGCCATAAAAAAGAAATAATGCCATTTGCAGCAACATGGATGGACCTAGAGATTGTCATACTAAGTGAAGTAAGTCAGAGAGAGAAAGACAAATACCATATGATGTCACTTATATGTGGAATCTAAAGTATGATACAAATGAGTCCATTTGAGTTCAAATCAGTTCGGCATCTACAAAACAGAAACACTCACAGACGTAGAGAACAGACTTGTGGTTGACAAGGGGGAGGTGGGGTGGGGAGGGATGAATTGGGATTTTGGGTGAGCAGATGCAAACTATTACATACGGAATGGAAAAACAAGGTCCTACTGTAGAGCGCACTTCAATATCCTGTGATAAACCATAATGGAAAATAATATGGAAAAGAATATATATAACTGAATCACTTTGCTGTAGAGCAGATATTAACACAACATTGTAAATCAACTATACTTCAATAAAATAAATTGAAAAAAAAAAAAAGATGTTCCCAGAGTGATTCCTAAGTGCATCGCAGATGGAGACAAGGTCAAGGAGGTGGGTCTAGGACAGGTTCAGTGCGCGATGGGAGGGCGGTTGGGGTGTGTGGCCACAGAGCGGAAAGTCTGAATTTAACGTTTCAGACGTGACCATCCCACGCGAGGACAAGGGCCAGGGTGTGGGCTCCCCAGTCCTCAGTTTCCTCCTCTGTGAGATGACTCTGATTATTGTCTGATAATGAGACTGGTCATAGAGTCCCAAAGAATGACAGTCCTGCAGAACCCCACTTTGGCCTCGGATTTCCACTCCGATCCTAGCTGTGCTACTTGCCAATAAGCGAGGGATCTTAGACAAGAGGCCGAACCTCGTTAAGCCGGGGGCACCACTCCTGTGTAACGGGCAAAATAAGGGCGGCTGCTTTCCAGAAAATACGAGTAAGGACAGTTCTGCTCTAAGGCTTGTTTTGAAAACATGCATTTGTTCCGATGCCATTGATATGTCAGGGAACAATCGGCGCGTAACTTGAGTTTTGCATCTGCTGTGTGTGCTTCAGTCCGCAAGAAACACCAGGTAAACCCAGAAACCCGCACGCAGCTGAACGGAGCTGCAGAGTTACCACAGTCTGCACACCCGGGAGATCGCATCTCCCGTGTGTGTGACGAGCTCACCCACCCACATCTGGTCTTACAACTCTCCTTTCCATTGCAGACAACCCTCCTTCCACCCTGCACAATAACTCACCGGCTGCAACCCACCGATGCCCACTTTCACTAGCAAATTTCAGGCCCTTCAAAAAAGGCCAAGTACCATACTTATTGTAGTCTTTACGCATTTCTAAACCACTGAATGTTCGCGAACCTGAGCAATCATCCTCATTATTCTCCTCTCTTTTTTTACATACCCCTAATGAAGTTTTTAAAAAAAATAAATGTATTTATTTATTATTTATTTTTGGCTGAGTTGGGTCTTCGTTGCTGTGCGCGGGCTTTCTCTAGTTGCGGCAAGTGGGGGCTACTCTTCGTTGTGGTGCGCGGGCTTCTCAATGCGGTGGCTTCTCTTGTTGCAGAGCACTGACTTCAGTAGTTGTGGCACGCGGGCTTCAGTAGTTGTGGCACGTGGGCTCAGTAGTTGTGATGCACGGGCCTAGCTGCTCCGTGGCATGTGGGATCTTCCCGGACCAGGGCTCAAACCCGTGTCCCCTGCATTGGCAGGCTGATTCTTAACCACTGCGCCACCAGGGAAGTCCCCCTAATGAAGCTTTTGAGGGTGGCTCCCTCACCCCATTTCCCCCATTAGCCGTGTGGTTTCTACTGCATGATTTTACACAGCGCGGTGACTTTTGCAAACGTTTTATACCTCATTTTAGCAGAACTGACTGCCCAGTGCTTAGCTCGGGGTCTGACATTCAACATGCACTCGAGAAATGTGTCTTGATGTGTTTGCCATCGTTATTAATCATTTGACCCAGAATGGAGTGCCCACAGTGATCCAGGCGCCGCGTGAGGCTCCGGGTGTCAACAGTGATAATAACAACCATAATAATAGCACGACCACCGTCTTCGTGGTATTGGGGTACCCTCAGCTCCTTACATTTAGATGAAATGTTACTGCTGCTGCCATACCTGCTTAGAAAGGCCCTGTTCCCCAGTCCCAGGACCAGTCCCTCATTTCCTTCAGCCAGCCCCCACCCGTTGGACATCTCAGAATCTCGGGGGACAGAAGGGAACAAGGACTTGCTCCTCTCAGGGCAGAAATGACTTTGCCGCGGTCCCTTTAATTACCACAAGGGATAAAAGCTAATTAATACTGAGGAGGGCGGGGCCGACGCGCATCCGGTGGGCACGGAGCGCAGGTGATACTGTGAACCCTCCAAGCTCTGCCCGACCAGCCCGAGCTTCCTGCATGGCTGAGTCCTGCTCCCTGGTCTTCACCGGACTGCCAGTTTCCCCAGGCCAGATGTTTGTGGGATTAATGAATGCTGATAAGGCTGGAGGATGCCCCGCTGTACCCCCGGGTTTCCCCCCAGCTTGCCCAGGCAGGTCGAGGGGAGCTGGGAAGAGGCCCCCCCTGGCCGTGCTGCAATGCCTGCTGTTGGCAGCTCGGGCAGGACGGGGTGTGTGGTGAGCTGCCCGTTCCCTTCCCGCCCAGCCCTGGCTCAGGGTCAGAACTGATGTCCTTCCTCTCTACCTGGGGCGAGGCTTCAGGTGGTGCTGCATCTCTCCTTTCCGAGTCCCAAGGCTCAAGCATCCAGGCAGGGAAGGTGTCCACTCCCCGAGCCCTCCCCTAGCTCCCGGCTCTGGGTTGCCTCTCCCTTTGGGAGAGTCTTGGCCACACTTCCACTGAAGTCAGAAAACAGGCACCAACAACTACTAGTGTCCAGAGCTGTGCTGGGCGGCTTGGGAGGCAAATGCTCTAGGGTGTGGTGGGCACAGGTGGAGAAGGAGGGTTTTGGACTGTCTGTGTATTTTACTTGCTGTGTGACCTCGGGCAAGTTGCCTAATCTCTCTGTGCCTCCATTTCCTCAACTACGAAATAGGAGTAATAGTAACAATTATAGTAAATAAACCAGGCAGTTCTAACCACTTTACATATGATAATGCATTTATTCCTCTTTAACTACCCTATGAGGTCAGAATTCATTTTATCCAAATTTGGCAGCTGAAAAAGATGAGGAAAACAAGGCACAGAGAGGCTAAGTAACTTGCCCAAGATCACACAGCCAGTTGGTGGCAGAGCCCCAGGAGGTGGCCCTAGATTCTGTGCTCTTTACCACGACACCATGGTCCCTACCTGAAGGCACATTGTGAGGACGCCATAATACCTGTCACGTGCTTATTAGGACAGGGCCTGGCATGAGGCATGTGGTAAGCACATGCCAAGAGTTAGCTGCCACTGGGATCATTCACGTTCTTCTTATTCGCTCAGCGTGTCCTGGGGGAAAGGAGTACTGCCCTAAGCCCCCTCTAACAGCCGCCTAATACCAGACCCAACGCTTCTGCTCAGCAAGTTAGCCTGGGCAGCCGTGTCTGCAGATGTCAGCAGGTGACGGAGGCCGCCCCGAGCCCAAGGGTCAGAGCCAGCCCCCCGCTTCTCTGTCCTTCCCGACATCTGCTCAGACCCTGGGCAGGGGGCCCCACAGACAAGCCCACTGGCCCAGACCGTTCTGGCCTCGGTCCAGCGCGACTCACCTCTGACCTCTGCCCATCCTCCCTGGGCTTTCCAAAGTCACCGGCAAAGGTGACTTCAGAGATACTTGGTGGAAGAGCTAGACCAGAACCGCGTTAATGGGGCCCTGGGGACCCGCCTGTGAGCCGCCATCTGGAAAAGGTGATCTGCGCGGGCTGCCGGGCACCGGCCAGACCTCGGTGGAGCTGGGAGCCTGAAGAGTGGGGCCCGAATGCTTTGCAGCCACTCCAGTGTGGATGTGGCGTCCACTCTCCCGTACATCTGGCCTGGCCTCGTGACTTGCCTTCACCCACAGAATGTGGTGGAACATTCCACAGCCCAGGCCTCAGGAGCCTTGCAGCGTCCACGACGGCCCTCTCAGACCACTGCCCCAGACCACCATGCCACAAAGGATGTTAAACCACAGGAAGAGAGACAGGCAGCCCAGCTGTCCCCACCGCGTCCAGCTCCCGCTGACCGCCCGCCGAATGCAACATCGTGAGAGCACGCAGGAGGGACCAGCACAGAAGCGACAAATCACGGCTGTCTAGGTGACTGAGGTTTGGGGTGGTTTTCTAGACGGCAGGAGGTAACTGACCAGAAGCTGTGGCAGAGGCCAGGCTGGGCGTCTCCTGTGGGCATGGTCCCTGCTCCTTGTATGCTCCCTAGGGGTCGAAGGTAAAGGAGTAGCTGCAGTGGCTGGAGCTTCTGGACGTGCTGTACTGTGTGCCGACCTCCAGGGACTGTGCCCTATCTCCTCTGGGGAGACTGTCTTTCTTGGGTACTATTCCCTGTTCTGCAGGCAGGAAGCCCCTCCCTGCTCCCTGCTCACGCTGAGCTGTAGAACTCTCCGGCATCTCCCAGCCCCCAGGGGCTGCTGGTTGGGGCTGTAACCCCTGCTCCCAACCCCCCACCCCTCCTCCAAGCCCACCCCCAGGAGGCTTTGCGCCCCAGGGGACTTGGGCAGCCGGCTGGGAGCAGACCTCTTCCTTGGCTAGGGTGGGAAGTTCAGAATCACAGAACCCCCGGCGCCCATCAGTCAGAAAGCAGAAAGTGGGTCACAGCAGAGACTCCTCAAGACACAGGGGAGAGACCACCTGAATCCTCCCACACTGAGAAATCCCATGAACGGGCCTGATGGGTCTCTGAGGGGTATGGGTGGGGAGAGGGGAGCCAGGTACCAAGTCAGCCCCCAGGAAGCAGGGGTCATTACCAACTCCCTAGGCATCTGTCTAGACCATTTGCCTGCCTGAGTGCAGAACAGTCAAGATTGAATTAGTTTTTGTGTCCTGGCTGAGAGCCAAGGTTGGGGGGGCTGCCTCCAGGAAGATCTGGGGAAGGGGGAGGAAAGAGAGAGGCTCTCAGGGCAACCTGGCATCTCCAGACCAGCTGTGTGAGGAGGGAGAATGAACATCTCATTTCCATGCATTGAAATCTCCCTCATGACAAACATATGTGCCTCTGCTGGGGACCACCTCCCATCCCTCCCCAAGGACCTTGGTCATCAGCACACGTCCACTGTCCTATGTCCATCTTTGCGCATTGGTTACCAGGGATTCGGGTTAAGTTTACATATGTCAATTTCGAGTGACAGATGATCAGACCCTTCCTGATTTGCATGTTAAGTTCCCTTGTGGTAGAAATAAATGGCCTCCGCTCCTCAGAGAGCAGATTTCCTCAGGAACCTCATCATGAAAGGCAGCGGCGATGCTTCACGTGCGTGATCTGTCTGCACGCTGCGGAGTCTGGGCGGACGTAGCCACCTGTCCCCAGGGCTGCCCGGATCAGAAAGTAGCAGGAGAGGAGGGGGAGAGAGGGTGTGGCTCATGTGTGCACACCTGTGTGTTCTAGACTGTTCCGTGTAGCGGGGCCACCAGCGGGTCTACGTCCCTTGCTCCAGCCCTGATTTGCAGCATGACCCTGGACGCGTCACTTTACCCCCTGGGCCTCAGTGTCTCCATCTATACAATGGGAGGCCTAGTAACATCCTCCTCCAACCACCCAGTGAGCGTTAAACTTAGTAACGAGGGCTCACGTGGGCCATGGATGGGCCCCCAGAGCTGTGCCAGTTGCACAAGTGTCAGTGAGGAGGCAGGGAGCAGCTCCTCCCTGCCTGCCCCAGCTTCAGGGGGAACCTACGGCTTCAGGGAAATGCCCTCCCTGCCCCACTCCCAAGGGTTCTCAGGGCTGTGAAGCCTCGGAGTGATGTTCTGAACCACGGGGACATCAAGAGGACGCAGCGGATACCCAAGGGGAGAGAAAGGAGCCTGAGACCCAGGGCCTGGGAATGACCCCCACCCCTAGCTTGATGTGTCCCCCGCACATCCTGAGACGTTCAACCTGACGAAGGAAACATCACTGAATCTAACTGGATCTTGGAGTCTCCGCGTTCGCCCGTACTCGTAGCCTGATGAAATCCAAGCAGCGCTGGATGGAGACTCAGGGGGCCTGGGCGTGAATTCTAACCTTGACATTAACTCACGCCCCGACTCTGGGGCAAGTCATCTTCCTCTCAGGCCATGGTGGCCTGTAAGGTGGCGAGCTTGGCCCGGGGGCCAGGGAGCCATCCTGTGGCAGTGACTCTCCCAAGGCCCCAGGCGCGTGTCCCCCGGCCCCCACTGCCCTTTGCTCGAGTCCAGCAAGGTAACACCTACCATCCATCTCCGGCTTCCTCGGCAGTGGGGGGCCCACCCCCTGCCCAAGCCAGGACCCATTAGTGAGAGTGAGGAAACAGGTTGCCATGGAAACCGAGACAGCCAGTGTTTTAGAATCTCTTGCTTCTTTTTTACCCCCTCTTTCCCCTCACATTTTGAACTTATTCATCTTAATTGGCATCATTATCGCAACGACACCCTGAGGTCAGGGGAGCCAGCCGTGCCCCTCGCTGCCCACCGCCTGCCCTGGTCCTCCGGGGCCTCTCTGCCTCCTGCCCGCCTCTCTCCTGGCTTCTCCTGTCACTCCCCATCAGAGTGGCTGGTCCCCTTGGGTCCAGGAAGGACCTGTCCTAAAGCAAGGGGAGGCCTCCACCCCCGGGAGTGGGATAGGCCAGGTTTTAGGGCCTCAGGACCCTGTCAGGAGGTTTCTTGGGCACCCGGGCCAGGGCTGCTCCAGGTGACTGAGACCCCTTCCACCAATGGCCTCAGCCTTCACCAAGGCTTCAAAGAGCGGGACTGCCCAGAGGAGACCAGGGTACAGTACTGACACCTGGGGGAGCTGGTGCCTTCCATCCACGGGGTGAATGAGTGCCGGCCAGGCTCAGAGTCTCTGAGCCTCTGGCCTCGTCTGAGCAATGGAGCTGTCACACCCGCCCCGCGCATCCCACACCGAGGACCAAATGCAAATGCAGCATTGACGAAAGCAACTCTGTGCTACGGGAAGTCCAGTCTACTGGGGGCAGGAGAGACCCCAAGAGGGACCAGAGGGTGGCCTGCCACCTCCAGCTTCTCCCTCCCATGCCAGGCCCCTGACGCTGGCTCCAGCTAGGAGGGTCTGGGGCGCACTGCTGCCTCACTCTACATCACTGGTTCCCAGTGGGGGTGACGTAGCACCCCCAGGGCACATTTGGAAGCGTCTGGAGACATTTTTGGTTGTCACATTTCGGGGAGGGGACTACCAGCATCTAGGGGGTCCAGGCCACGGAAGCTGCTACACACCCTACAATGCACAACAAAGAATAACCCCACCCCAAACGTTAAGAACGCCCAGGTCGAGAAACCCCACTCCCGTTACTACCTTCCTCACGGGCAGCACGGGGTGTCCTCGGAGGGTCCCTCAAACTCTGTTCCCACCCCGCTGCTGCGGGCCCCCTTGGGTGCACAGGCGGGGCGAGCAGGGCAACTCCCTGCAGCCTCCCCCCACCCCCGGATCCTTGGGAGCCGGGAGAGGGGCTTCCGGGTCAGGGAGAGGACAGCACGCTCGGCCGCGGGCCTCTTCCTCCTCTCGGTCCACCTTCCCCACCCCTCCCGGAGGGTTACGACCTTTCTAACCTCGTTAACTTTTTTTTTTTTTTTGCGGTACGCGGGCCTCTCACCGTTGCGGCCTCTCCCGTTGCGGAGCACAGGCTCCGGACGCGCAGGCTCAGCGGCCATGGCTCACGGGCCCGGCCGCTCCGCAGCATGTGGGATCTTCCCGGACCGGGGCACGAACCCGCGTCCCCTGCATCGGCAGGCAGACTCTCAACCACTGCGCCACCAGGGAAGCCCTCGTTAACTTTTAATTACTACCTTCCCTCTGCCTCAGTAAGCTGGCTCCATGCCATGGACATCTCTATTAAAATTCAATGTATGCTTCATCATAACTAATTCCTGCACTTCAGCTTTCTCACCAGCAGCCTTCAATTTTCAGACAAGATGTCCAAACTCACGGTCAAACTGGAGTCAATTCGACCCCAAAGCGGTTGCATATAGACAGATGGGATCTGGCTTTGTTGAGGAAGAAGAGCCCAGGCTTCCCAGGAGGGTGGGGATGAGGCCAGGGCCAGATAGAGTAAGGTGGGGAGAGAGGTAGACAGGATTCGGGATTTATTTGGTGGCTTTCAGGCCACCCTTTCCACTTACAGAGCCGTCGATGACCAGACACATGGACCTTCTCCACCCCTGGGAGGTAGCTACTCGTTTTATTGTTCCCATTTAACAGACTGGACAACTGAGGCAGGGATGAAGTAGTTTGCCCAAAGGCATACGGTGAGTCGGGGTGGGGACTGAGATTGCTATTGAGGGGCTGCTGATGCTGAACCTTGGAGTATCAGGTAGAAGCGGTGTGTAAGGACAGCACAGGTGGAGGAGAGAGGTGAGCAAAAGCACAGCGATGTTTAATAACAGAGACCATCAGGAAATCTGTCCTTCATCCCGTTAGTGCACGGGGTGGGCGAGAGAAGAGGCTGGAAAGAGAGGCAGGACCAGGTTACATGGGGTCTCGAGCGCCCCGACCCAAATCCTCCAAAGACCACCCACCACCTGCAGGATGCAGCTCAGAACGTTCTCCCTGGCGTTCCTGGTTCTTCCTCCGCCATCCCGTGCTGGCTGTGCCTCCCCGGCTCCCAAGGCGGCACCGGGCATCAGCCGGTCGCCACCATCACACTCCTCCCGACGTCCGCTTCTTCACTCCTGTTTTGCCTTGAGGATCCCCTACGCTCAGTGCCTCCTTCACTGGCTCCTCAACTTGCCCATCCCCACTCTCCTTAGGTCACCGGACATCCGTGTCCCTAAATCTAGCAGAGAGTTGCTAGCATCCACAGCAGCTGACACAGTTGACCACCTGGTCCTTCTCGAAACACCCTCTTTCCTTCCATAACACCCCAGTCTCCGTTTCCTTCCTCTGTCTTCGCCTCTTGGCCTCATTGTGCTGGGCTGGCTGTCACCTCCTTTCTTTTGTCTGCCTTCTGAGACCCCAGCGCTCTCTGCCCTGTGCTGGGTCCGCTCCCTCCCCATCCCCATGGCTGTCATGGTCACGTGGACTCCTAAATCAAGACCGTCAGCTCAGGCTTTTCTTCTCATCCACTTGCCTGTTGGCCGTCTGGACCTGATGTCTGGCCAACCACCCACCACCACGCACAGCGACGTCCAGCAAAGCCCCTGCTCTTCCGGTGCCTCCTTCCTCAATCGCCTCACCGTCCTCCCTTTACTGGCCATGCCCAGCTGATGGAGTCTCACCAATTCCATCTCCCACAGAAGTCTCAGACCCATGCATTCCTCCCATCTCCACTGTCACCAAGATGGTGCAAGCCATCAGCCATTCCCACCGTGACTGAGCAGCCCAGCTCCTAACCGCTCTCCTCCTGTCCACTTCCCACTCAGCTGCTGGGCTAAATGTTTTTTAAATGGATATCCGATCGTGTCCCTTCCCTGTGAACAGCCATTCAAGGGCTCCACACAGCTTTTCACAGAAGATAAGAGCCCTCAAGACAGAGAACAAGCCCCACCTTGGCCGGCCCGTCCACTTCTCCAGCATCCTGCCCTCCCTGAGCTCCCCCCGCCTCGACGTGTGTACGCACCGCTCCCTGGGCAACCCGCCCGCCCGCCGCCAGCCCCGGCTAACTCTGCGCATCCAGGTCTCAGCTGCCTCACTAATGTCTTCTCTGGCCTGTGCTTTCCCTCAACAGCACTTATCAAAACTGGAGTCCCGTGAATTCCCTGGCCGTCCAGTGGTTGGGGCGCCGTGCTTCCGCTGCAGGGGGCAGGGGTTCAATTCCTGGTCTGGGAACTAGGATCCTGCGTGCTGGGCAGCGCGGCCAAGAAAAAACTCCCAAAAAACAAAAAACAACAAAAAAAACGGGAGTTCATTAATACCTGTAGAATTATTAAAATCTGCTTCCCCTCTGGACTGTATGACCTATGAGGGCAAAGGTCTTCCTGTCTTATTGAGCACAAGGTCATCAGCACCCAGCACCTGCTGCGCCAGGAGAGCTGCCCCCCGTTCACTGCCTGGCCCCACCCAAGGGCTCTTCCCTTCTCCGTTCAAGCTCGACGACTTCCAGAGGCTGCCCGAAACCTCTCTAGGATACTCTCTTGGCCTCCAGCACCTGCTGTGGCTCCTCGGTCCAGGCGCTTACGGGTCATGAGTGCACACCTTGCCCCTTGGCTGGAACCAACATTTCTAAAGGGCAGCAGGAAGGGGGGCTTTGGTGGGGAGGGTCTGGCACTGCCTTTGGTCTTGTCCTCCTTGCCTAGCTCTGTGCCAGGCAGGCAGAAGGTCCTAAATCTCCGCCTGGTGAACGAATCAGCATCTTCTGATGTTTCTTTCTTTTTTTTTTTTTTTTTTGCGGTATGCGGGCCTCTCACTGTTGTGGCCTCTCCCGTTGCGGAGCACAGGCTCCGGATGCGCAGGCTCAGCGGCCACGGGTCACGGGCGCAGCTACTCCGTGGCATGTGGAATCTTCCTGGACCGGGGCACGAACCCATGTCCCCTGCATCGGCAGGCGGACTCTCGACCATTGCGCCACCAGGGAAGCCCGATCCTGATGTTTCTTCATCAGGCTTGGAGGGAGAAGACCTGGCCCATCTTAGTCCTATGACTTTGGGCCCTGGGTGGGGAGCTGAACCAGGAAGATGCCTCCCTCATGTCTCTTCCCTTAGGAGCTGCTGATGTCCAGGGATTGAGAACAAGAACCTAGGTGAAAGTGGCCCTCGCGGACCAAGCATGGGGTGGAGAGGCAATGGGAGAGGCCACAACAGTGAGAGATCCGTGTACCGCAAAAAAAAAAAAAAAGAGTTAACGTATGTGAAGCACTTAAAGCAGGGCTGGGCCGTGCTAAGTTCCATATGTTGGCCGTGAATAGTTCCTCTGCTGTGGTTTAGAAGGCTAGCTGGGGCCCTGCCCAGAAAGCTGGGCCCTGGCAGTGTCACTGCCCTGGCAGAGGACAAGCACGGCAAGACAGCTCGGAGCAGGGGGCGGGACACAGGCTTGGGGTCTGAACGATCCTGGGTGAAACCTGGCTCTCCAGATTTGGCTGTGTGACCTTGGGCAAGTCGCTGGACCTCTCTGAACTGTGATTCCTAGCTAAGAAGCAGAGATAATAATAGCACCAATGTCCCAGAACTGCTGTGGGGAAGAGCGTGGTTTGGTTCCTGGCACCCATGTGGCACGTGCCCTCTGGAAAGCCCACCAGCCTCTGCCTCCCTGGCCTCTGCTGCCTGCTCTCACTTCTAAGGGAGGCCAGAGGAGAAGGCAGAGACAAAGCAGCTGGCACTGGAGTTTCTTTTTTTTTTTTTTTTTTTGCGGTACGCGGGCCTCTCACCGCTGTGGCCTCTCCCGTTGCGGAGCACAGGCTCCGGACGCACAGGCTCGGCGGCCATGGCTCACGGGCCCAACTGCTCCGCGGCATGTGGGATCTTCCCGGACCGGGGCATGAACCCGCGTCCCCTGCATCGGCAGGCGGACTCTCAACCACTGCGCCACCAGGCAAGCCCTGGAGTTTCTTTTCATCCTCTCCTCTGAAGGATTTCAAAGGTTGCAGCTGCTCTGCAGGGGTCCCCTATTTTGTGACCACAGCCAGGGCCATCTCACGCGTGGGTCTCTGCCTCGACTGGGCTTTCTTCTCCCCACCACCGAGCCTGTGTCCCTCCCAGATGCTACAGCTCCACCATAAACGATGTCAGGCTGGTAGCAGGGCTGAGGACACAGCGGGGGCCAGCCAGACGCCCGGCCTGGCTCACCTGAGCTTCTCGTCCACACACCTGCCCGTCTCCACACCCAGCAGGGCCCATCTGGGGCCTCGGAGGATGGACTCAGCCTCAGCTGGTCTCACACCCACACGCTTGCCCCCCAGAGGGTCTGAGGGGCCCTCGGCTTCTTGTCTCTTGGGCCAGAGAACGGCACACAGTGACAAAAGTGGGGCAGAAGGAACCCCATCGGGAGCCTGTGTGCATCTGTGCAGAAAGGACAAAGCGCACTCAGGTGACAGACCTCTTGGAGCTGCCACTTGCTTCCTGGATGAGCCCAGCCACATCTGGAACTTCTGTGAACTTCGTCTGCAAAATGAGGGTAATGACACTTCCTAGTGTTGCTGTGAAATGACGTATATTAACTTCTTGAAACCGAGGGAGTCTGGATAAACAGTTTTTCTATGGATACGCGTGCCTGATTGCGTGTGGGAATCTGTGTGTGTGTGTGTGTGTGGTCTGCCTAGCTGATTTGTTTTTCCTATTTGATTTTAAGTGTGAGAATAATTATGGCAGAAGGCGTTACCCAGGTGGGACAAAATAATCTGGTTGAAGACCCTGCCAGGACATGGTCACAAGGACGGGAGGTTAATGTCCATCCCCCTTCCTCCCCTACAGCCACTGCCTGACCTGCCATTTCTTGAGCTGGGGGGATAGTCCCAATGCACGCAGCCCTGGCTGGTGACCTGGATGCAAACGGAGGCTGACCTGATTCAACCTGGAGAGATGCACCCCCCATGGGAGGGAAGGGGGGTGGTGGGAGAGGCTCCAGAGGCAACAGAGAGGACCTGACCTTTATGTGAGTTACTGACCCACAGAGTCAGGAAGTCACGCAAACACATCTATGTGCTTTGCACGCTCATAACCATTAATTGTGTATATGAGACTTAAAGAAGCATATATATAACCAGAGCCCTGGGACCCCTTGGAGGAAGGTGTGCTCACCCGTACAAGAGATTTCTGGCGGCTTTGTTATTTGCCCCATTATTCTATCAAGATGATACCTTGTATAATCCTAACAGGTACCCTTTATTTCATGTCTGTTGCACCCGGGACTGGTTTGTCCCATAGCATCTCATTTAATCCTCACGATAACCCTCTGGGGTAGGCGTTACCGTGCCCAGTTCCAAAGTGAGAAAACAAATTCAGGGTGGCTAAGTATTTCTGCCCTAAGTCACAGAGCTAGTAAGCGGTAGGAGTGTGATTGTATTCACGCGGGCCTAACCCAGGCTATTTCCGCTCTGCCCCCACGGATGGATTCGGACCCGCAAACTCCCCAGGGTCACCGGTACTCAGAAGGAGGCACTGGCTTTCCTTCTTGTAGATTCCTCTCTCTCTCACACACATACACACGCCCCTGGCCCATTCTGGTACAGATCCCACTGAGAATAAACACCCTTGGAGACTGAATGGGAATGCAAACTTCTTCCTTTGGAGACGGCGTGGGAAACAGTTACATTTACGGCAGTGTTTCCAATCTTCTTTTCACTCAAACTGCTGAGTCAATTCAGCCATCTTTCTGCCTGAAAATTGGATATTATCACTCGACTCAAAACCTGGAGTTTGATAAAAACAAAAACAAAAACCTGGGGTTTGGATGAGATAGGAAGTCCTCAGCAAAAAGCAGTGGTGAGGCAACCGTAACGAGGAGCTGCTGACCAATCTCGTACACGATGGGGTTTTCAGTAGGCATTCATTCAAAAGGGGCAACGAATATTTTGTTGAGGCAAAAAGCAAGAAAGTGCTAGAAATCCATTGGGGACATGTCAAAAGGACTCAAGATCCAGCTTGAAGAAGCTCCATTGGCCAACTCTGGGTTACCACGAGCGTCCAAATAATGATGGGAATGGATTAAATTAGGGAAAATTAAGTAGAAAAAATTATCCGTGAGTTTGTACTGATGCTAAATTATTTTAAAGGGGATGAGAAAGGAAAAATCTCTTTCAAGAAAGAATGCCAACTGGGCTTCCCTGGTGGTGCAGTGGTTAAGAATCTGCCTGCCAATGCAAGGGACACGGGTTCGAGCCCTGGCCCAGGAAGATACCACATTCTGTGGAGCAACTAAGCCCTTGTGCCACAGCTACCGAGCCTGCGCTCTAGAGCCCGCGAGCCGCAGCTACTGAGCCCACGTGCCACAACGACTGAACCCTGTGCGCCTAGAGCCCGTGCTCCACAACAAGAGAAGCCACGGCAATGAGAAACCCACACACTGCAACGAAGAGTAGCCCCTGCTCACCACAACTAGAGACAAGCCCACGCACAGCAATAAAGACCCAACACAGCCAAAAATAAATGAAAGAAAGAAAGAAAAGAAAAGAAGCCCCTGCTGTAACAGCCAGCCTTCCTGGGGATGAGGAGGCAGGAGGATGAGTTTCCCGAATGGATGTCCATTTACGTCTCCCTGAATAACTTCCACCCAACTAAGCTCTGAAAGGGAGATTTGTTTTCTAGAACGTGCAGAGCACAGTTAGCAGAAAGACGCTTAGGATACACACGGAGGAGGCAATGGCTTCAATCTTTCTGCAACGGGAGGCGGTGTGGGGGATGGTAAAGAATTCTAGCCCTGTAGTTATGTGACTTATTTGTGAAGCCCAACTCAACAACTTGACCTTGGGTGGACTGTTTCATCTCCCTAAACCTCAGTCTGCTCGTCTGTAGAATGGAGAAAACACTGGAACCTACTCGTGGGATTGCTGGCAGGATTAAACAAGATGCTCTCAGAGCGCCCATCATGCCGTCTGCCAGGTAATAAATTCTTTTTCATTGCCGATGACTGTTATCATCATTACCATCATCAACAGCTGCACCCTGACAACCGTTTGGATGCCTCCAGGGACAGGTTGCTGACTGTGTCCCGAGGAAGCCCATTCCATCGCTGGGCAAGTCTGAACCTGAGGCTGAGCCAGAATCTGCTTCTGTGTAAAGCCCACCCCACGTCCCTGCAGCTCCAGGCACCAAAAGAATGGCTGTGAAACAGATCAAGAACCAACTCTCCTCCTCCTCCTGGGTCCCGCCTCCAGCTCAAGACAAGGGCGAGGGCACCATTAAGAGTGTGGTGTGCCATCAGCGTGTTCCTGGGGAGCCCATTCAGGCATGTTCGGCGTCCAAGCGGCTGCAGGGGCTTTTCATGGACACGGTCAAAACTGCCCAGGGTGCCAGACAGCATTTAGGAATGGCTCTGGGCCCCAGCTGAAAACCATCACGGGGACCACCCTGGGAGGCTCCCTGGAGAACCGAGGCCCAGAGTGGCCAGCCCTGGAGGGCCTCCTGCATCCTGGTCCAGGTCTCTCACCATCCACAGAGGGGAGGGTGGTCGCCCTGCCCCGGCCTCTCCTGCCCCCCTCCTTTGCCAAACTGGCCACTCCCACCGAAACCAAGGAGAATCTCGTGGGGCTCCTAGGCACCAAAGTCTTTCTGTGTCCCCCATTTCTTGTATGTAGGGAATAGCCTTCAGCCTCCATGACCTTCCCTGAGTCCCAAAGGGCAGATCAGAACAGTTGCTAATCAGGGAAGGGAGGGGATGCAGAGACAAGGGAGGGGCAGTCAAGAAACAACAGTGCAGCCTTGGGGCAGGTCCTGGTCCCTCCTCAAGGGATACACACAACAGTATCTTTGAGCTCTTTACAGAACTAAAACCCCCGACAAATGGAAGATGAACTGTTTGATGAATCATTCTTCATTTCAGAGAGAAGGTCACAGTTCGATAACATCAAGAACCACAGAAGCTCATCAAGAGGCCACCTGAGGAGCCTCCCTGGTGGCGCAGTGGTTGAGAATCCGCCTGCCAATGCAGGGGACACGGGTTCCAGCCCTGGTCCGGGAAGATCCCACATGCCACGGAGCAACTAAGCCCGTGCGCCACAACTACTGAGCCCGCGTGCCACAACTACTGAAGCCCGCAGGCCTACAGCCCGAGCTCCGCAACAAGAGAAGCCACCGCAGTGAGAAGCCCGCGCACCGCAATGAAGAGTAGCCCCCACTCGCTGCAACTAGACAAAGCCGCAGGCAGCAACGAAGACCCAATGCAGCCAAAAATAAATAATAAATAAATTTATAAAAAAAAAAGAGAGACCACCTGAGGCCAGATTGAAGGAGTGCAGGCCCTGCATACACCCTAATCTTATCAGTAACCCCACCCTTGAACTATTGCTGTAAAACTCCTCACCAAATCATCACAGGTTGGGACACAGTTTTTGAGGGCATGAGCCCACTGTGGCCCCCTTTGCCTGGCAAAGCAATTAAGCTATTCTTTTCTACTTCACCCCAAACTCTGTGTCTGAGATTTGGCACTGGTGCACAGAGGCCGAATTTTCGGCTCTCATCACCATCCCATCCAGGCCAGGGCTGGGGCAGAAGGAACCCGGGCATGGGGGTCACCCCAAACTCTGGCCTCCCTGCTTCATGAAGAAAAGGATGGTTTTCTGGAAAGGACCGATTCTCAAGCTATTAAATCCCCCTCCTCTCATTTGCGTTCCTGTCCCTGGTGGCAGATTTGTATCAACATCCCCAGGGCAAGACAATCTTGTTTCCGCAACAAAAGCAATTATGCACATCAGGCCTGGGGATTAATCACCAGGCACAGGGTCAGGAGCCAATAAAAAAGGCCGAGATAGGGGGATAGAAGCAGGGGGAAGGAGACCCGGGAGAAAGGCTGGAGGCTACCCGGCTTGGGGAGTAGCTGCCCCACAGCTCACCCTTCTAGTAGCAAACTTGCTCTCACTGAGACCCTGTTTTTCTCTCTCTCTCTCTCTCTCTCTCTCTCCCTGTTCTCCCTTATCCCCACTTGGCAGTGTCCTGGGGAAGGAAGGGCAGCCCAACCCAGAGCCCAGTGCAAGGGCACAGCAGGGAGTGGAGATAAGCGCAAAGGTCCTGGGGGGGAGGTCCCACCTCCATGTCCCCCCCGAATTGCCCTCCCAAATAGAATCTGTCTGCCCCTTACAGACCCCAGGTAGCTGCATGCCCTACCCCTCTGCTGGACCCAGGCCCCTCCAATAGCTCCCCCGAGAGAGCAGGGCTCTTCTCAGTGGGGAGGGGAGGTGGGGATCTGGTCACAGCCGTGGCCACAGTCTAGCTGCTGGCAGCGGGCTCCCTACGTCAGTCATCACCTCTGCCCCGTCCACGGTTGCCTGGCCACCCAGCCATCTTTTGCTGGGGGCAGCGGGGCAGCGTCTTCTCACCCTGGGCGAGGGCGGCCTTGGCCCCCTACTTCTGTCACCCCAGCCTCCCAGCAACACTGGAGCAGGGGCTCCCCCACCAAAACCGCCACACGGCGCCCCTGCCCAGTGCCCTGGTACCCCCTCAGGACACAGCAGGACCCTGGCGGCTGGGTGGGAAGAGAGGGGTGGCACACTTGCCTGTACTCCAGAGAGAACTTGGTCAGCTCCCTGTCGTTGTGGAGCCACTTGAACTCCAGTGGCCAGCTGCCCTCGGCCATGCACGTGAGTACCAGGCGATTCCCCTCCAGGTGCACCTGTGTTCGCACCGGCTCCGTCTTGAAGTAGGGGGCCACGTCATCTGCGGGAAACAGAGACACAACGTTGCTGGTTATCACTGGCTCACCTGCCTGCGGTTGCTCAGCTGGAGCCCTGAGGTCCCGAGGCAGACGGGGCAGGTGCAGTGGGTAACCTGCCAAGGTCACACGCCTGGGAAGAACTTGAACTCAGGTCAGTCTGACTTCAGGGCTTGTCTTCAGAGTGAGTTCTCCCCGCCACCCTCCTCCCAGACCCCACCAGGTTCACCGCCACTGCTGCCACCCCTCTGCTCCAGTACCTTCCACCTCTCTCCCCTCGGGATCCCCATCCAGTCCATACCCTTTGCTTCGGTTTCTCCTTCCAGAGCAGAAGGGAGGGGGTCGACGGCGCTTACTGCATTTCAGCCAAAGGGAACATAAATACCACGAGGGAAAGGGAAACAGGGACACCTGCGCTGACAGGAGTGGCAGGTGATGGGGCTGCCCTGAATCCTGCTTCCCAAGGCTGGAGGAAACCCTGCAAAGCCATCAAGGGCAGAGTCCCTCCGGTCGGCCCCCTCCACTGCCAGCCTGCTTGATCTTCCATCCCGGGTCCTGGGCCAGCCTGCCTCGGCCTCCCCGTTCGCACACCAGGTCGCCATCGGGGCAGAGGAAATGGCACTGCTGGGCTGTGGGTGTGGGTCCAGCGCTTGCTATGCTCCCTACCCTAACCCTGTGACCTGACTCAGTCCAGCCAAGCACGAGCGCCCCCCGCGGCTGCCCTCGACGGAGACAACGCACTCCGGATCCCGGACTTCAGGGGACCACTCAGACCAACAGCTTTGGGTGGAAATAGAGGCCTTCTGCTCTCTGGCCAGTGGGATAAAGGGCAGAAGTGAAACAGACAAGGGGGTTGACAAAAGGACAGGGAGAGAGGGGGGAACGGGGACAGGGCCTCTAAGCCCATCATTGAGCAGACCTGCCCTTTAGGGGCTGGGCTGGGCTGGGGGAGGAGCCAGGATCTGGAGACAGCACAAGGACTGAAGCACCTGCTAGGTTCTGGGCTGTTCCTGGGGCTTTAACATATGCTCATTTAATCCACACGCAAGCCCACAACCAGACAGGATCATAATCCACCTTTTAGAAAAGCGGTTAGAAACCCGCCCAGGGCAACACAGCTGGAAGGGGAGGAGCCAGCCCTGCAGGCTGAGCACCTAGGGTCCCGCACCTGCCTTGATGAAGGTGGAACATGGATGAGGAGAAGATGGGCTTAAGGCAAGACTCCCAGAGTTCGTGCCGCCGACGAGCCCTTGCATCTGACAGATGGAGGGAGCGAGCTCCAGAAAGCACCATTCACCGGCTCACCCACGTATCACCTGGCGCTCACAGCAGCGCTCCCGTTGTGGTAAGGGATACGGCTCGGGGACCCCATGGCCACGTGCCGCTGAAGGGGAGTCAGGTCCAGACTTGCCAGACCCAAGTGCAAGCACCTTCCACCCATCACACTGCCCCCCGAGGGGCGGGCAGTGCTCAAAGCCGGGAAGCTGTTGGAGAGCCAGGCACCGGGCGTCCCGACCTCCAGCCCCGTGGTGGGGGAGGGGTGCTGGCACCTCATTCCCGTCTGTGCTCAGCCTGCGACTCCCAGCTGCCTGGGCGTGGACAAGCATTCATCTTTCCGAGTCTCAGTTTCTCCACCAGGAGACACGGGAACAGAAACAGCCACCTTGATATCTCAAGGGTTCAATAAGATAGGAATTGTGAAAATGCTAGGTCCGTGCTTGGCCCAGAGTAAATGTTCTGCAAATGTTCACTTCTTTCCCAACATCAAAGAGTGGGTATCCCCACCAGGGTGGGTGTTCCATCATCCTCGATGCCCCAGATATGCCTTGGTCCGAGTGCTAACTTTCCCCTGGGGGTCCAGAGGGTGAAAAGCATAAGACACTATTCTTTTGGCCTAAGATATGGAACAAACCAAAGAAGACGAAGGGGCACGTGTCAGGAGTCGGGGAGGGGGTGACTTCAAGGGTGGCAGGGAGTGAATCAAGACGCGGCCTGGCAGGCTGGTCAGCCCACTGGGGGTGGGGGCATCGCGGCCCCTCCTGCATCACACGTTGAATCTCTGGAGCGTCAGTGGGGCCTCGCCCTCAGATTTAACCAGAATTGGGCACCCTTGGTTTTCAGATAAGGTTCAGCATCTGTGACAAAGCCTCACTCTGAGCTTACACACAGACTGACAACTCAAGACAAGCCGTAACGCAGGTCTGGGGCCCAGGTCAACCTGTGGGCTGCACAGCACTCGCATCCCCTCCGTCTCCACTGGACACTGTGTGGCTGAGTCTTCCTTGAACCCCATCCCTGCTACTGACCCTCCCCTTGGGGGCCACTGGAGGGCAGGTGCAGACACGCGCAAGAGGCGCACCCTGGACCAGCCTGCCCCACCTCGTCTCTCTGTGTGACCGCGCACGTTCCCATCTCGGAGTTGACGCTACCTATTCGCAGGTCTCTCCCTCACTCTTAACGACTGTCATGTGAGCACGCTGCCTTCAAGGTGGTTGAAAAGGCGCTTATTGATATGAAGAACCTAGGGGCAGAACAGGAATAAAGACACAGACATAGAGAATGGACTTGAGGACACGGGGAGTAGGAAGGGTAAGCTGGGACGAAGTGGGAGAGTGGCATGGACATATATACACTACCAAATGTAAAATAGCTAGCTAGTGGGAAGCAGCCGCATAGCACAGGGAGATCAGCTCGGTGCTTTGTGACCACCTAGAGGGGTGGGATAGGGAGCGTGGGAGGGAGACGCAAGAGGGAGGAGATATGGGGATATAAGTTATACGTATAGCTGATTCACTTTCTTATAAAGCAGAAACTAACACACCATTGTAAAGCAATTATACTCCAATAAAGATGTTAAAAAAGAAAAAAAGAAAAGGCGCTTCTTCTAGAGTGTGTCTTGGGAGAGTGGCCGCCACGCCGGATCCCTCGCTTTGGGGTCCTAGAGCACCTCTGGAGGTGGCGGAGGGCAGAGAGGGAGGCAAGCCCCCATTTGCCAAGGAAAACGATTCCCCACCCCTCGGAGGCAGCTGGCTGGCTCTCAGTTTAACAAATGGACACGTTCGCACTTCAAAGGCGCATTCATTCTCCAGCAGCTTTCAAAAGCCCTTTGAATCGAGTCTTTAAGAAGGGGGAAGGGTAAGCTGTGACAAAGTGAGAGAGTGGCATGGACATATATACACTACCAAATGTAAAATAGATAGCTAGTGGGAAGCAGCCGCATAGCACAGGGAGATCAGCTAGGTGGTTTGTGACCACCTAGAGGGGTGGGAGGGAGGGAGACGCAAGAGGGAAGAGATATGGGAACATATATATATGTATAACTCATTCACTTCGTTATAAAGCAGAAACTAACACGCTATTGTAAAGCAATTATACTCCAATAAAGATGTTAAAAGAAAAAAAAAGAACCCTCTGTTAGTTCCTGTCATCCCCTGTTTGTTTAAAAACAACATTCCCAGCCCCCACTGATTAAATCCCTTCGAGGCGGGCCGACTCAGAGCCAGAACAGTCGGTGCGCGCGCGCGCGCAGGCACACGCGCTCTGCACCCTAACCCTCGCCTCCGCAACTCGGCTCCCTGGGCGATGCACCCCCATGTCTGCATTTGCCAGTTCGTTCCTCACGCTCTCCCGGGGGTGGGGTGGGGTGGGGTGCCAGTCTGGAGCCGAATGGCTTTTGCTTGGATGGGTTGATTCCAGAGGCCGCTGGAGACAATGACTTGGGGGAAGTGGATGGGGGAGGGATGCGGTTAGCCTTTCCTGAGAACCTGCTGGGTACCCAGCTCAGAGCTGCATCCCTCATCCCAGGTTATCCTAACAAGGCAGTCTGGCAGAAGCCGAGGCTCCCCTCCCCAAGTCCCTGCTATGCGGCCATACCTCCTTTTCCTGAAAGGCAAAAGGCCCCCTCCTCTCTGGGTACAGGGATTTGGGAGTGAGGCCCTATGCAGAGCTGAGAGCCAGGGCAGGGAGTCCAGCCAGGAGGTTTTCCTGGATGGACTGGCCCTGCCCCAAAGCAAGGGGACTGGGAGTGTGTGAGCCATCGAAGAAAAGACTCTGATGGGAAAAGGATGCTGGTGGGAACAGCAGTGTGTGCGTTCGTGTCTGTGTGTGTGCGTGTCTTTGAGCGTCTGTGCCTGTGTGTATCTGTGTATGTACGCAGGTATGTGTTCCCGTGTGTGTCTCTGTGTATGTCTGCATGCATATCTGACGGCATGTGTATCTGTACGTCTGAACGTGAATCTATCTGTGTGTGTGTGTGTGTGCGCACGTGCTTTGTGCGGGAACGGATTTCTGTGTCATGACTGCACAAATCATTGACCTCGGGCAAGTTACTTCGACTTTTTGCACCTCAGTTTCCTTAGCTGTAAACTGGGGATATATTTGTTGTGACGCTTAAATGAATTAAAAAGCATAAAGTGCTTGGGGAAGTGCCTGGCGCTCGCTATAGGAGAGGCAGCTGTTTTATTCTTGATCGGATATGCAGATGGGCGGATTCCCTGGAGGGAAGAGCCCGTACCCTGTTGGCAGGGGCCAGCAGCTCCTCTCAACCTTAGTTCTAGGACTGTGCAGTACACAACTTGGACTACCGTACACAGCAGGCCTGCTAGCCACGTTCTCAGTGGGAAGGGATACCCGGAAACGGAGGAGAACAGTGGACAGAATCAACACTTTGAAAACACACACACAGAGGCTTTTTTTAACTAGACAAAGTGATTTGAAAGTTCACATTTTAAAAGACCACAAAAGAATAGCCAGGAAAATTCTGAAAAAGAATGGTAAGCAGAGGAGACTAGCACAGATATTGAACTCTATTATAAAGCTGCAATAATTAAAGAAGTGTGTTCTTGTCCAGATAGACTGATGAAGCAATGAACGAGAGAGTCCAGAAATATGCCCCAATATATATGGGATATTTAAGACAGGATGAAAGTAGAATTTCAGGTCAGTGGGGAATAGATCAATTATGCGACACATGGCCTCGGAAAAACCAGGATGCCATCTGGGGGGAAAAAGAATCAAGCGGAATCTCTTCCTCACACTTTACCTCAAAATCAATTCTAGATGGATCAATGTTTTAAACAAGAAAAACGAAATTCTAAAAGAACTAGAAAAAAATCACCGGGGTTTTAAAATATACAGTCTTGGCGAATCAAAAGAATTCGCCAAGTACTTTCTAAGTACTACACAAACTCCAGAAAGTCATAAAACAGATTGATACCTTCAACTATATAAAAATCTTGCATGGAAAAAAAAGGTCCGTAAACAAAAAGCAACAGATGACAAACGGGGGGAAAATATCTGCAACTTCTATCAGGGACAAAGCGCTCATCTTCCTGATATAAAAAATATTCCCATAAATCAATAAGAAAAAGATGAACAAACCAACAGAGAAACGGGCAAAGGATATGAACCGTTCACAGAAAAGAATTGCAAATAACTCTGAAACATAGACAAAGGTGCTGAACCTCGTGATAAGAGAAAGGCAAGGGAAACTCAATAAGACACTTTTTTTTTTATATCACTTCGGCCAAGATCTGAAAGTGCGATAATACCCCGGGCTGGCCAGCCTGCGGAGGCCCGGGTGTCGCGCACACAGCTTTGGGGACTGTCCTTGGTACCACACCTATGCAGAACAATTTGGCGACTCTGTCGAAACTAAAAATGCACCTCCCCATCCTCCCATTCTTCAAGGAATTTCTCCTCCACACACACCCATGCACGAGTGAAGTGACAGCACTTCATGGCAACACTATGTTTTGTAACAGCAAACGCTCGGAAATGACCTGAATGTCTGTCAAGAGGCTGATGATGGTTAAAGAAATGATTGCTCCTCCAAACAATAGAATTCTCTATAGCGAAAGGCTCTGGAACAAAATTTGAGAGCTACTGTTAAGTGAAAAAAGCAAGGTGTAGAATGGGGTGTGTAATCTGCTACCACTTGTGCACAAGTTTGGTTTGTTTTTTTTTTCAAGGATAAAAATAGATTTGCCTGTATAGGCGCAGGCTTTTCCTAGGGGGTCACATAAGAAACTGGGCTCGATGATGCTTTAGGGAGGAGAACTGGGTGGCTGGGGGCTGGGTGGGGAGGGGTTTACTTTTTACTCTACGCTTTTTTGCAACTTTTCCATTGCGTCCCACAGGTATGGATTGCTTATTTATAATCAGATGTGTACACACAGATGCAAACACGTATGTGACTGGGCAGGGTCAACAGTCGCGGACAGCCCTGCTGGTGATACAGGAAAGGACAGGCCTTCCGTGTGCATGGGACACGGGGGTGTGTCGTGGCTGGGGGTCCCTGACCACCAGAGCCTGAGCCTCTTGAAGGAAGAGCCGCCTTCAGAGGTGGACAAGAGGCCTCAGTCCTGGGCTTCCTTCTCGTTTCCCAGAACAGCTCAGGGGGCCCCTGGCTGACTTTTCCTCCAAATTCCCACTAAATACACTTATCGTCATGCTTCTACTCCAAGCTCCAGGCTAAACAGCCCCACACAGACGCTTATCTCAACTTCAACCTCTCCCCTCCCTTCAGCCCCCAGCACAATAATGTCATCTTTCTCTAGGGGTCCCCCCCAATCTCTCCTGGGATTTGACTTCCCAGCCAGCCCAGGCCTGGGAACCCCACCTCCCCTGGAGCCAGACCCTTGCCAGCTGGCAGTGCCAGTCACGGTGAAGACCTCCACCCACCACCAGTGCAATTAGTTGGCCAAAAGGTGTCCATCTGCCCTCCAGAGCCAGCTTCACGGGGCACCGGGCCTGGACCAGTCCCCTTCCCAGCTCTGAAAGACCCCAAAGCCTCTCTCTTTTAGCAGCTCTCCCGCAGTAACTACACAGCCATCGGGAGTGTCTCTGGAAAGCTCGGGGACGGGGTGGAGGTTGGGATTCTCTCAAACTTTCTCAGCTCGCCACCCCCTAGCTTCTGCACCGTCACCTTTGTCCTGGATTGACCTCCATGCCCTCCTAACTGGTCCCCACCCTGGAGCTGGCTGGTGGCCACAGACCTAAGCAGGCTGGGCCCCGGGTCAGAGGAAGCAGGGGCTCTGGACAGGCCCCTCTCCACAAACCCCACTTCTCCCTACACATCTATTCCTGCTGCCTTTATTTCATACGACCTATGCAACTTCCCACACATTAAGTGCTTTATGTCCATCTCTTCAGTTAAGTGTCACGAGAATTTCTCAAGGATGGTACTACCTTTATCCCCATTTTACAGACGAGAAAGCTGACACTCAGGAACGGTTGGTCTTTTGACCTTGCCACACAGATGGAAACCCAGATCTGGCAGGTTCTAGAGTCCTGGACCTTTCTGTAGGTGACATAGGGCTTCCTTGAGCTGTCCCACTCTTCACATCCCGACCCGTGGCCTCACGGGCGGTAAGTGAGGGATGGTAGCCTCTCTCTGGGTCGTGGCTTTGAAGCCACAAGCAGGGGCCACGCCTGTTGTGTGGCAGGGGCATTCTTACCCCAGCCTCCAATGTCACGGCCCTAAGACTAGATCAGGGGTGAGGGGGAACCAGGCAGGCTGACCGGGCATGAGTCCAGAGGATACTGGAAGGATGATGGGGCAGAACCGCCCAGGGGAGACGGGTCCACCTAGGGGTGGAGTTTTGGAGGGCTGGGCTAGTGGGGTGCAGGGAGAGAAGTCTGGGATTAAGGGAGGTCAGAGTCCACAAGATGAATAGATGTGGGCGGGAGGGGTCAAGTAAAACGAGGCAGGAGTCAGAGCCCCGGGGGCTTCTTGGGAAGGAGCCGCTGACCTGGGGCCCCCGTCCCAAAGCTCTGCTCCCCACGTAAGCCCCCAGGTACCACCCTTTCCCTAGGGTCTGGCTTGAAGGTCCCAGTGGGGGAAGAGAAGAGAAACTGGGTTTAAATGCCAGTTGCTATGCCAACTAAAGTGTGACCTTGAGCAGAGTAACCTCCCGGGCCTCACTTGTCTGTCCGTGGAAGAGATTCCAACCCCTGCCCCAGAGGCAGCTGGGAGGACCAAGCGAGTGAACGTGAGTCAAATTCGGAGCTCAGCGCTTGGCACCTACGGGACGCTCTTTCTGCCCTTCAGACCCCTGGAGGTGACTGCGTGGGGAGGAGATGGGGAAACGGGAGCCAGGGGCGCTATCACTGCCCCACCCGTCTCCCCTGACTCAGAGGCATCCCGCTTATAGAGCCCATAGTCTCCCGAATGCCTCAAATCTGAGCCTTCTGAATCCAGCTCCTTCACGGCCACTCCAAGCTGAATCAAGAATCAAGTCTTGCTTAGGGATGGCTGGTGAAGCCTTGAGCAAAGGTTCAGGACCTGGGTAGGAACGGCTGGAGAGCTGCAGGAGCTTTTGCATAATGTCCGCGATTCCTCTCGGGGAGCTGCCTGGGCGGGGGCTCACGAGTAGGGAGCTGTGGGACCCGGAAGATCAGCCATGCATGGGGGTGTTGGAGCCCCGCCCCCACAAGAAATGTTCGGCGTGCGCACAGCAGGTAGATGCTAGCAGGCAGAGGACCCCGGGCTCCCCAGCTGTGCCCCTCCCCCTCCCCCCCCATGCCTGACACGGCCTGCTGGCTCCTGCCCACCCAGCCAGGGCCTCGAAGCCCCCCAGCCCCCTGGTCCCTCCCCTCCGGCTTCCCTTCTCCTCACTGCCTCGCCCACAAATGAGATGCTAATTTATGCCCCTTCCCTGTCTCCTGGCAGATGCCCGGTCCAGCCTCGGTGCTGCCTGCATGCCAAGTGCTTCATTAGCTAGGAAAGAAGGCTCTCTCCCGCCTTAATCTAATCCTCGCCGGTGACCTTCAGGAACCAGGGGCCTGGCGGGGGGCGACAGTCAATTATGCCTCAGCCTCCACAGCTGCTGCCGAATGGATTTCTCGCTCAGAAAAGCATGTTCAAAAAGCATCTAATGGAACGGATCATCAATTTGTTTGAATACACATCTAATCTGATTAGGGGGCGCCCAGCCACCAGGGTAGCCAGCCCAACTGAGCCCCGACACGGCCCTGGGGAATGGGGAGTGGGGCCGAGGAGCCCAGCCTGGTAAAGGGCGGGGGTGTGTCCCACGCTCCCAGCCTCCCTCCCCCGAGCTGACCGTACATCCAACCAAAAAAAAAAAAAAAAAGCCACAGTCCTGCCCGCTGCCCCTCCGAGGCTCCAGTGTGCTGTGCTCTGTAACTCTCTTCCTGCCGTCCAACTCCACGGCCCTCAGACTTTTGGGATTACGCCCCTTACAGCACGCAGGACGCACATGAGAGCCGCACGCGTGGTGACTCCCATGCTACTGTGTCAGCCATGGGAAGGTGGGGGTGGGGCTCCTTCGCTGCCCGGGTCCCAGAGCTTGGCAATGAGTCTGACATGCAGGAAGCCCCAGAGCCATGAAGGAAAAAGCCAAGTGAACTTGCTGTTGAACTCGGCCAGGTCACCTCCCTCTTGAGAGCTGACATTCCTCTATGTTCTTCCAGCTCTGGCATTGCCAGGTCTGAGCAGTAGTGTGGTTTGTGACCTGGGAGTGGGGTTACTTGGATTTGAATCCTGGCTCGGCTACTCACTAGCTATGGGACCCTGGACATCTCTCTGAAACCCTTCCGCATCTCAGGGTCCTCAACGGAAAAATGGGATAATAGTGGTGCCTATCTCATAGGTCTATGGAGAGGGGAAGGGGTTCGGCCAGTGCCTGACACAACGCACCCACACAAGGGGGTTTGCTATTATTCCTCACCCTTACTTGGTGTAACCTCTGCACACCCATCTCCCAGCCGGGGCCTCCCGCCTCGACCGCACAGGTAAATTAACGCCGAAACATCCCCAGCCTTGCGTGGAAAAAAGATGGTTCTCATTTCCGATGGGTTTATTTTGCAATTAACAGAGGGGAAGGGAGCCCTGTCATACATTTCAGCTGGAGGGTTCAGAGATTAAACTTATACCATCGATTAGAACGCTTTTGCCTAATGGTGCTATTATCATTTTAGTGTATTCAGATTCATTTCAGCTACAAAAGCAGTGATAAAATGTTCCCTATCTCCTGGAATCTCTTCCAAGAAGCTCCACAATGCCGTGTGGATGACACTCATCTTCCCCTCGGTGACCCCCAGGAGGGTGACCAGCTTGGAGCGATTCTCCAGTTTCACAGCTGGGAGCTAAGACCCCCAGGGATGAAGGGCTTGCCGAAGCTCGGCTTTGGGGGTCAGCTGCCTGGCCAAGACCACGGAGACTTGTCCCACATGGCATCTGTCACTCCCCCAGCTGATTCTCTTGAAGATTCCCTAGCAGGTGAGTTCTCTCCATCCCGTGGGTACCACTCTCAGCCTGTCCCCTAAGCTCTGGTGATGGAGAAACGTCCACCACCCACTGGCCTGGAAAAGCCGAGGGCAAGGGCTGGTAGGCTCGGGGATGCTTCCAAGAACCCAAAGCCTGGGGATCCCCAGTGTCTACCTTGGCCAGCGATGGCCCCACCGGACACAGGGCGCAGAGGGCTGTGCGAAGAGAGTGGACAGCGTTCCCAAGCTTTGGGTGGCACGCTTCCCAAGGGTAACCTCCTTTTCTGCCTCTTTCCCACCCTTGAGAAAGGCCATGCCCTCCAGAAAGATGGTGCTCCGGGCCTGAGGAAGGGGAGACAGGGAGTGAGGGAAGCTGGTGGAAAATGTGACTTAGTATCAGCACCAACTTCCTGGGTGGGCAGCTGGCCTCACCACCCCCAGATGGGTGCTATCAGTGGCTCTTCCCCACCTCCCCTTCCCTGGGTCAGGTGGGCAGCTCAGCCTTGGGAGAAGGGAAGAGAAGGGGACGTGTTTGCTGCAGGCCTAATGCACGCCGATCTCCCTGTGTTTTCTCTTTTAATCCTCCCCGCCACCTCGGGGGCGAGTTATGATCCCTGCCCTTTTATTTCTCTCATCGGAAGCTCAGAGGAGACGGGTCACCCGAGAGTCAGAGCCGGGTTTCAAACCCACGGCCACCTGCCCTCCTGCAAGGCCTCTGAGGTCAGCGCTGCGCCTGGATCACAGGGAAGGAGTCTGCGGCTGGGCCTGTGGGGAGGCTGCGAGATGGAGCTGCCGTCGCCAGGAAGAGCACACATTCATCAGGCTGGTGACCCCAGTGTACCGGCGCTTTGTGGCGTGTAACAAAGACTGCGGAGCAGAAAATTGGAGTTCAATTTGCCGTCCATCCCGTGCAGCGCTCAGCCCGTTCCAGTCCCTGGCAGGCACCTCTGCGCTTCATCATAAATAATAACACCACACAGCTCGATGGCCCTTTCAGCAGTTATAGGCACCAAGCAATTTACAAGCTGGATGATACACAGAGGCCCGCTCGCGCCTGCCGGCACACACGGCCCCTCCCCAGCCACTGCACAGGCACTCCTGCCACCCTCCTTTCCAGCTGCCACCACCTGGGGGCCGTGCCCAATCGGAGGGAAACAGGCCCTGGTGCAGCCCTGACTGCCTTCCTTACTGGCCCTGGTCACTGGCAGAAAGCCCCCCAGGCCTGGCAGGGACCGAGTCCTTGCTGCCCCTGCCGGACCAGGAGGAGGTGCCACTGTCTCGCTCTTTCCTCCTGTTTTAGAAAGAGTTTCTGGATCTCTGACCTGGCCTGCCTTTGCCATCCCACAAAGTCCCATTTCTCGCCTCTGAACCTCACGGGGCGGGGGTGGTAGTGGTGGTACAGCAGTCATTGAGACCCAGCCCTTCAACCTCCCACTGAGCAGGCGAGATGCCCAGGGGCCCACGTTGGCTGCCGCGCTGAGACCAAGCGCGGGGCTCGGGCGCCCAGTCACCACCTGGGACAGCCACGTGGAGGCAGCCATACCCAGGGGCCGGGGCAGACCTGCCGGCTTCCTCTGAGCAGGCCTGGGGACTTTCCAGCAGGCAGGGGCTTTGGGGTGGAGTATGCAGGGGGCTCGGGCCACATTTCTCCGTCTTCCCATCAAAGAGTGCACATGTATGAGTCAATGCGTATGAAACATCCGGAAGAGATAAATGCATAGACAGGACAGCGATTGGCGGCTGCCAGGTGGTCGGGAGAAGGGGGATGGGGAGTGACTGCTTGATGGGTACAGGGTGTCCTTCTGGGGAGATGAAAATGTTCTGGAGTACCTGTGCCACACTGCAAAGGTACTCAGTGCAACAGAACTGTTCACCTGGAAGCCATTGATTTTACAATATGGGTCTTATCTCAGCTGAGAAAAAAACAAGTAAATCTGGTGACAAGGTCTCTCCCTGTCCCCCTACCTCCACTCACCCCCCTCCAGCCCTGCCCCTCCCCACTCTCTGCCCCCAGCCCCATATGCTCCTTAGCGGTGAGGGCAGGGAGAAGTTCTAACAGCTCTTTCACATCCTAAGAGCTCACCTGGCTCTTGTCTTCACCTCCTCCCTGCCCTCCCCTGATGGGATGCTCAGGGCCCCTCCCAATTCGGGCGAGGGGCCCACTCTGCAGGTTACGGAGGATGGGCTGGGTTTCTAAGCAGTCTCACGGGCACAGGGCTAGAAGCCCATCCTGGTTCCAAGTGAACGCCCTCCCCGGCTGCTGCCCAAGTTGACAGGCTGTTTGAATGAGGGAAGAGAGACTTCCCTGGCGGTCCAGTGGTTAAGACTCTGTGCTTCCAGGGCAGGGGGTGCGGGTTCGATCCCTGGTCGGGGAACTAAGATCCCAAACGCCGCGTGGTGCAGCCAAAATATTAAAAAAAAAAAAAAAGAATGAGGGCAGAAAGCCTCAGCTTTGCAGGTGGACCATGGGGTCCCCTCTCTGTGCTTCCTCCCCGCACGAGGAGGGTCCTGCATCACTCCCCTTGCCAGGTCTCGGTAGGATTCGCTGGGATAGAACTTAAAAGACCAGGATCCCAGGCCTGGCTGAGGGTTCACCCTATGGGGTCTGGTGAGGAGCTTGCGCTCCGCTCCGGGCCTCAGGTGCATTTTCTTATTCTCACCACACAGCAACGTGGGGTAGGATTCACCGTCCCGTGGTCCAGAGCGGGATGGCGTCTGGCAGGGTTGAGTCCCTCCCACGTCTGGTGCCTGGGAAGTGGCCGGGGTGGAGTTACAGATAAACACCACAAGTCAGCTTTCTCGATGCTCCCACCAAACCCAGGGTCACCAAGAGCCAACCCGGAGTGTGAACTCAGGAGGAGAAGGGGAGGTAGCAAACTCAGCCCAAGATGTGGGCGGGTGGGTGGCCCCAAGTGCAGGGGGTTGAGGCCGAACTTCACGAGGGCGTCCTGACCCCGGTCCCAGCCTGCAGATGCCCCCTGCTGCCCGCCCGGCCCTGGCTTGGCCGCCTCGGCTCACGTGCCCTGGTGGCAGGTGGCCTTTCCGGACAGCAGCCTGGCCGCCGGCTTGGAGAAGCAGAGGGAACCCGCTGAAAGGAGGGGGGTGGTGGGGAGGGGCAGAGACAGGTGGCAGTGTCCCCACCCTGCTCCAGAGGCTGCATTCATAATCCTTGTCCGGGAGCCAGCCGGGACTCCCCATCCTGCCTCTTCGTTCTGTCACTCTGAAAACCCAGAGCCCATCTGTGGTGTGTGAGAAGTGGCCAAGCCAGAGGCTGCAGGAGGGGGCTCCGGTAGCTGCTCACCGCTGTTGATCCCCTGACCGTTACCCACCCAGGGAGGTTAGGGGGGCCTCCTCTCCGCTCAGCGGCTCCCCTTCCTTCTCTCGCTCCTTACGCCGTGTCCCCAGATCTAACCGGGCTCCCCAGCCCTCTCCGGAGAAGCCTGGGCCTGGCAGCTGTTGCCGACGGCAAATGAGAGAGACGGAGACCCAGGGAATTCATACTAATGAGAGACACGCCAGGTTGACCAAGAGCATCTCCACGGGTGCCGCGGTTCACGTCAAAATGGGGTTTATGTTCCTGGCGCTGGTCCCCAGCCCTCCTGTGTGCGGGGGGCGAGGAAGGAGGCGGCTGCTGGGGCTGGACATCAGACAGAGCCCTGGGCTGCAGGCCAGCCCATCCCCCTCTGACCCCAACAGACGAGCGCCCATGGCCTCCCACTGGCTCCACACACCCCAAGTGGGGAGCATCCGTACAACTTGCCTAGTCCAGCCCCTTTTGTTGGCAGACGGGGAAACTGAGGATGAGGGGTTTCAAGGAGGATTCGAGCCTAGCTTTTCTGACACCAAGTCACCCTGTCTCACTTGATAGCTCTTGGCCTCATTTCTCCCATCTATAAAATGGGCACAAGGGCTTAACAGATGTCCACTGCTGTCTTCCAAGTCTGGCCTCCACCCTCCTTGATGGAGCGAGGTCTGGGTGCCACGGAATGGTCTTCGTGGATTCCTGCTATACCCCCGGTTATGGTTGTACTATGTTCCCCCAAAGATATACTGAAGTCCTAACCCTGGTACCCGTGATTATAAGCTTATTGGGAAATACAGTCTTTGCAGATGTGATCAAGTGAAGATGAGGTGGTCAGAGCAGGTCCTAATTTAATATGACTGATACACAGAACGAGAGACATGGGGGAAGATGGCCGTGTGATGCCAAAGGCAGAGACTGGAGGAAAGCCTCGACAAGTCAAGGAATGCTGACAACACCAGGAACTGGAAGAGGGAAGGAAGGGGTCTCCCACGCAGCCTTTAGAGAGAGCGCGGCCTCCAGAACTGTGACGCAAAACCTGCTGTTGTATTAAGCCACCTAGTTGGTGGCACTTGGTTATGACAGCCCCGAGAACCTGACGCACCCCCTCAAAGTGACCCCCGCAAAAGCCAGCATCGAGCGGAGCCCCCTGCGCTACGGAGGTTTCACAGATGCTTCCCCCCAGCGGAAGTGAGCCCCCCTTTTGTGTTCACTGAGCCACCACAGGAACCCTCAGGGGTCCCCGCATCTTCTGAATGCCCCGACTGGACTCCAAGCTGTGAGGCGACACATCTCAGTCATTTTTGTGCCCTCGGTCCCTTCCCTGGCTGCTTGCACAGAGTAGGAACTCTACCGAATGAAGAGAGAGTGAAAGGAATTCTCTCGTTTCCAGAGGCTTCTGTCATGATCTCTGACCGCCTCGCCCCCGACCGATCGCTGCCCAGACTCACTGGTCACCTCTGATGGGCAGTCTTCAACATGCCCTCCTGACCCCAGCCTCATGCCAGCTGCTCTGCCCTGGGGCCCAGCTCCGCTAACGGTGACTGACGACACCCCACGTGCCAGGGAGCTCACGGCAGCCAGGATTGGCATGTTGGCAGGAGGCATCTGAGTGATGGATGGCCTCGCACAGCCTTTTCCAATTCATTCCCCAGAAGCCAAGGCTTTCTGGGAAGCAGAGCAGAGCGGCCGCTCCACCGCCCACCCACGCACACGGCCAGCCCCCTTCCTAGGACCGAAGCCCCCGCCTTCCCCCGGCCACTGGGGCACAGCCAACTAGACGATATTTAGCTTTCCCGGGCTCAGAAAGTAGATGAGATGCTCCTTGCACTCCCCCTTTTCCTGTAGGGACCCGCCATCCAGAGACAGCGATCTGGGAATCGTACCCTTACTGCCCTCTCCCCTCTGGCTCGGCTGGAGAAGTGACCCCCAGCCAGGGTCCCACACTCCCGAAGCCAGCCTCTGTCCTTGGTTATGAGGACCAGGTGTCCCCATGCTCTGTGTGTGTGATCCCTGAGCCCAGGTAGGTACGACTGTCCATTGTACAGATAGGAAAACTGATGCTCCAATTCATGAAGTGTCTTAGCCCAGGCTACACAGATGGCCAGTGTGGGCACTAGGATCGGAACACAAGGCTGTCTGTCCCCAAAGTCCATGCTCCTTCCACCGTGACACCTGAAGTGGGCTGCAAAGGCGAGGTAGCCACCTCGGGGTGCTCTGTCCTCGACCACCCACGAGTCCCAGGGAGGCAGGGACAAGAGTTCCATGAGCACATCGTTCCCGTGGACACAGGCTTGCCCGAGGTCCCAAGGGAAAGGTCAAGGTCAGGCCCCCAGCCCCCCAGAGCCAAACCATCACACACGGCACGTGGTTGGGGCGATTGAGTTCCACTTCCCCAGGACTTGTGTGACCTTGGGCAAGCCGGGCTAGGTCTCCTGGCCTCAGTTTCCCTTTAGGTCACGGCCAGGCTCATCTCTGCCCATCCCCCCCCTGGGGTGCCAAGGAGGAAGCAAGGGATGGCACTTGAGGCAAGAACTGAGGATGGGTGAGGGTCCTGTTGCTAGAACGGGGAGCTGATATAAGAAGGTGAGCTCCAGAAGCCGTCCTCAAAGGGCCAAGGCCGGGAGGGCCCCAGGAGACCTCTGCTCCCTGTCCGGCCATGCTCGGGCGTGGGGAGCAGAGGGCAACCTGGGAGCCGTGCTTTGGCAGTGGGCAAACCCAGCATGGGAAAGGGAGGCATTGACGGGAAGGCTTCAAGTTACGGGAAAGGACAATAAATTAAAATAATCGGGCTGTTTGGCTGGTGACAATGGATAAAACATGTGGTCCAAAAAAGCCCCATGTGAGACTGTCACAGGGATGAATGAGAAGGCGGGATCGGGAGAGAGCAGGGAAGAGGCTCACGGAGGCCGAGGAAGCTGAGGAGGTGGTGGGGGCCTGGCCGGGCCTCCTGACCTTCCTGTCATCCCTCCTCCGCCTCTCCTGACTCTCCGCTCCCCCTTGCCTTCCCTCAAAGGAGCGCACTCAGCACCAGGCCCAGAGCCTTCTCTCCAGACACCAGGTCCTGCACTGGCCCCTCCATCCCCACTGACGGCCCCCACCCCCCTCCCTAGAGTTTCTGTGCCTTGGACGTCCACCTCACACAAAGGCCCGTGGCCCTCAGTCATAATACAAGGTACACATTTCACTCATTCAGTCATTCACTCAACTCCCTAATTCAGCAACTGTTTTTTTTTAAGCACCTACTATGTGCTGGGAGATGACACGGTGAACCGGAAGAAAACCGCTGTCTTCCAGCTGCTCACAGGCTCACAGGGAGACGGATGAGCCCTGTGACCGTGGAGGGACGCCCGTGACACATCAGGCCCACGGCGCAGGCACAGCTCTCGCCCCCCAGGCCTGGAGGGACCATCAGGAAAGGTGGTCCCAGAAGCATCCTAAAGGATGTGCACCAGGCGGGGGCTGTCATGCGCAGCGGGTGCCACGTGTGCAAAAGCCAGGAAGCGTGAGAGAACAGTGGCTTCTGGGAACTTTAGGTGTTCCCGGACGGCGGGGATGGAGGGTGCAGGGTTGCGGCTGCAGGGCCGGGGGAGGCTAGCTGGCCCAGCGGCCATGGGCGCAGGCCGCTGCAGAGTGAACTTGGATTCAAGCCCTGGCTTCTCCAATTAGCAGCTACACGACCTTGGGCAAATCACTTAGTCCCTTTGAGCTGATTTCCTCATTTAAGGAGAAGGAGGTGGAGATAATAGTGCCTGCCTCATAGAAGTGGGGCAAGGAAAAAACGGGAAAATGCAGAGGTATCTTCTAGCTGGGTTTTTGAATAAATGAATGGGGAGGGTTGAGGTTCCAGAGAATAAAGGGCTTATCAATTGTGCTCAGGAGTTTGGATGTCATCCTGAGGGCGGTGGAGAGGCACTGGCGTTTCTGAGTGTGTGTGCGTGTGTGCGCGCACGTATGTTCGTGCCCGTGCATCCTGGGGGCTTGTTGGGGTGGTAGGATCAGCCCAAGCTCCATCTCCTGCCTCTCCCAATTCTAGTCAATTTTGTTCCCTGCTTCCCAGAGGAGAGGACGGTCTTGAACGACCCTTGATGAGGATGGAATAAAGGACCTGCACCTTCTCAGCCCAGACAGTCTCAAGGTCATGACTCCTCTCACTGACCCTTCTGCACAGTGAACACCGATTACGGCCCTGGAACACAGACATGGCCACACCCGGAGGCCCTTCAGGCCGGCTGGAGAGATGGCATTCAAACGGGTGAGGCATCTTGGAGCACAGCCTACCTCAGCCCTGGGGACCAGGTGCCGTGGGTCCTGGGGACAGAGGGGGCTGCCGAGGATCAGTGGGGCCGTCAGGGAGATCCTTGTGAGTCACTGTCTCATGGATTAATCCAGTGGCTCTGGACTGTCAGCTCCGCACGGGCCTCCATGTGACACACTGGGACAGAGTGGGGACCACCGTGCAGTCTTGGAGTTCATGAAGTGACACTGGCAGTTTCCTCTGCTCCTCCTGCAGTGCGGCGGGAGGGGCAGGGATGGAAGATGAGAGCAGATGCCAGATGTCCATGGTGCAGGGGCTGCTGTTGGAGAGTCCAGGGAGAGAGGATCTCCAGGGAGAGATGATCTCCGGGGAGCAATACCTCCTTCTGGAGACTTCACTTTCTTTTCTTTTTAATTTTTAAAAATGTATTTATTTATTATTATTATTATTATTTGGCTGCGTTGGGTCTTCGTTGCTGCGCGCGGGCTTTCTCTAGTTGCGGCGAGCTGGGGCTACTCTTCGTTGTGGTGCCCAGGCTTCTTATTGCGGTGGCTTCTCTTGTCGCGGAGCACAGGCTGTAGGCATGCCAGCTTTGGTAGTTGCAGCACGTGGGCTCAGTAGTTGTGGCACACGGGCTTAGTTGCTCCATGGCATGTGGGATTTTCCAGGACCAGGGATCGAACTCGTGTCCCCTGCATTGGCAGGCCAATTTTTAACGGCTGCGCCACCAGGGAGGTCCCTGGAGACTTCACTTAAATCTTTCAGTCCCGGCGAGAAAGTATTTCCCTGTCCAGGGAGAGAGAGATGACGCTGAGCTGAGAGGAGGTGGTTTAGCTGGACCCTGGTGGTGGTGAAACCGAGCAGGACCCTGTGGGCCTCCTGGCACGGAAGCCTTTCGTGTCCCCCATTCCTTGTTTGTAGGGAACAGACTCCAGCCTTCGTGACCCTCCCTGAATCCCAAAGGGCAGATCAGAACGGTTGCTAATCGGGAAGGGAGGGGATGCAGAGACAAGGGAGGGGCAGTCAAGAAACAACAGTGCAGCCTTGGGGCAGGGTCCTGGTTCCACCTCAAGGGATACACATAACAGTATCTTTGAGCTCTTTACAGAACTAAGACCCCACACATAACAGTATCTTTGAGCTCTTTACAGAACTAAAACCCCCAACAAATGGAAGATGTCAGCATTCTTCATTCCAAAGAAGACCACCTGAGGCCAGATTAAAGGAACCAGAGAAGCTCAGGAAGAGGCCAGAGTAAAGGAGTACAGGCCCTGCACACATCCTAATTTTATCAGCACCCCCACCCTTGAACCATTGCTATAAAACTCCTCACCAAATCCTGCCAGGTTGGGACACACAGTCTTTGAGGCAGGAGCCCGCTGTGTCCCCACTTTGCCTGGCGGAACAGTAATGCTATTCTTTTCTGCTTCTCCCAAAACTCTGTCTCTGAGATTCGATTCGGCGCCGGTACACAGAGGCCGAGTCTTCGGCATCAGTGACGGTCGGGGTGGAGAGAAGCATGGGGATGTGGAGGCAGGATGGAGACGGTCCTTGTTAGACTGTGGGGCTTGTCCGAGGGAGAAGGTCAGTGGTGATGGTTCCTAAGACCCAAACCCTGGAGCAGGCGCTGCTTTGGGGGAAAGATGCTGAGTCTGGTTTTAGGTGCGTGTGGATATCCAGGTGGATGTCCAAGTCTGGGACCCAGAGCCGGAGAAGGGTCACGGCGCACACACCGGACAGGAAGGGGAGAGCGATGAGGAAAGGGCTCTGACCCCTGCTGAGCACAGCTCCGAAGCCTCAGGGGGCTATGCACCCATTCTGGGTCCTGAGGCCCACCTGATGGTCTGTGCACACACAGAGAAAGCACTAACTCGTATTAAGTGCCCGCCTTGTGCCAGGTTGTCCCAGGGGCCTCAGATGTACATCTCAACAAATCTGCACAGCAAACACAGCCGTGCAGTGAGGTTGAGGATCTGTCCGAGACCACGGGGGTGTGACCATCCGAGGAGGGATTCACACCCAAGTCTGGGCAAGTCCAACGCCCAGTCGCTTGTCCCAAGGAAACCTCCCCCCATCGTTAAGCTCCCGTTGAACAGGGAGCTGCCTGAATTGTGTTCTCCCAGGAGAGTTTAAGAATCAGGAGGGTGTAACACAGCAGGGCTTAGGGGGTCACAACCCCAGGACCCCCAGCTGCCGGGTACATATGGCACCACCCCTCTGCTTCCAGGAAGAGGCCACAGGGGCGGCCAGAGAAAGGATCCCAGCGGGGATGGCAGGGGGCCCTCTGCCTCCTTCCCCCGCCCCCTGCAGTCCTGCCCCTCCTCCCCCTATGGCCATGTCCGCCCATCCGCCATCCCGCTCCCACCCTCTGCTGACTCTTGGACACCACAGAGCCACCATCCACAATGGCAGATCCATCTCTCCATGGCTCATCCACTCAAAACACATCATTTATCCCCTCAAGGTCGAAGTGTTTATTTCCGGGTGAGAAGAGCGCTAAGAGAAGAGTCCCTCTGGCCGTGCCCCGTCCCAGATAACATATGGACCAATCAGTACATCCGTCTGCTTTGCACTGAGGTACAGATACAGAGGGGGCAGCAGGAGGAGCTGCCTTGCCCCTGCAGCTCTGCCTCTTTTGGGGTCCCTGAACTCTCCCCGACTTCTGCAGCTCCCTTGGGTGGCTCGCATGGGCCTCGAATATTTTCTCTGCTCTCTCTTTCTTGAGTCTTCTTAAACAATTTTGAGGCTTCTGTAAACATCTTTTGGGAGACTTGACTCTCTTTTTATTCCTAAGGAGAAAATATTTCTCTGCCCAGAAGAAAGGTGATTCTGGGGAGACAGTGGGTGGATTAGCTTGTATTGAAAAGCGCTTATGAGCGGGCACCAGGGCGCCCTGTTAATGAGTGGCCAGCATGGAAGCAGGTGAAGTGTAGCAGAGGGAAGACGGGGCTGGAGGCTGAGAGGTTGCCTTTGGCCCGTCGCCACTGCCTGGAGCCGGGAGACTTTGGAAAATCCACACCACCCCTCCAGGCCTCAATTTTCTGGTCTGAAATGGAGGGTGATGTGATCATTCAACAGGATAGGGTAGGGAGCTGACCCAGAGAAGGCTTTTAATACATGAGAGCTAGTTAGGTTGGTGTACTGGGTTGAACAGGGTCCCCCTTGCACCCAAATTCATGTCTACCAGGAACCTCAGAATCTGACCTTCACTTGGAAATAGAGTCTTTGCAGATGGAATTAGTTAAGATGAGGTCCTACTGGATTAGGGTGGGGCTTGAATCCAATGCCCGGTGTCCTTATAAGACCATAAGAAGAAGGGCATGTGAAGATGGAGGCAGAGATGGGAGCTGTGTGTCCAGAAGCCAAGAAACGTGAAGGGTTGCTGGCCGCCACCAGAAGCGGGGGAGAGAGGCCTGGAACAGACTCTCCCTCAGAACCTCCTGAAGAAACCAACCCTGCTGACGCCTTGATGTGGGACTTCCGGCTCCAGAACTGTGAGAAAATAAATCTCTATTGTTTTAAGCCAGAAACTTTGTGGTAATTCGTTACGGCAGCCACAAGAAACAAATGCAGCTGGGGATAAGATAGGAGAGGAACTCTCTTAATGCTGGACCCATTCCCGTCTGCCTGAGCTCTGTATGGAGATGGAGGGGGAGGGGGAGGGGGAGGGGGAGACCCCGTCCTTCCGCTGCCTCACGTTCCAGGTCGGACCATTGCTTGAAGACAAGGGAGGCCCAAGATTCTTTATGCTTTGCTCCTGCTTATTTCATCTCTGGCGTGCTTACTCTTCTCCCCAGGATCCACGGAAGACCAACAACCCAATAAACAGGTGCAGGGGCTGTAGGCGCGGGTAGGGTCTGGTCGGGGTGGGACATGGGGGACACGGATGGGCACCGTGGTCTCTGGCGGGGATGCCAGGGCAAACAATACTACTAACTGCGCTGCAGAACTGGGAGAACTCTACAGGCTTGCAGAGACCCGAGTTCAGCTTTGGGTCTTTTGACCTTTAGAGCCTGGAGGTCATCAAAATCGGGTTGATTCATTCAGGCAAGAGATGAGGGTGAAAGATCTGGAAGGCATCAGCATCCATGCGGCAGCCGACAGCGGAAAAGTGGATGTTCTCACCGAGGGAAAAGCGCCGTCACCCAGCTCACTCCTCAATTCAGGGATTTCCAATCAAGTGCTTCCTGCTATATTTCCTTCCACGGTACCCTATCGCCTATAGGATAAAATACTCCCTAACAAGGAGTACAAAACCCTTTTTGTCACTGAACCAGACACTCGATGGGTGTTCTGGAAATACTGGTGAAACAGAACCCAGCAACTGTGGTTTCCTACCCAACCCCGCAGGCTTACCCCTGGGTCTCTGCTCCTGTCAAGCCACCGCATGGTCCCCCCACCAACCTCCCCCGGGCACTACGACCTGAACCCCATGGCAGGTAAGATGCACACCTCCATCTCTGCACTGTCACCTCCATTGGGTCGCCTTCGAATGATCTCATTATGCATTTTTCTCTCTCTGTCTAGACCAGGAGTTCTCAACCAGGCGGGCCCACCTTCCCAGGGGACACTTGGCGACGTCTGGAGATATTTTTGGTTGTCACAGCTGCAGTGGGTGGGTAGTGCTATCAGGATCTAGTGGGTAGAACCAGGGATGCGGCGATACATCTTACAATATAACATGTAGGAGAGCCTCTACAGCAAAGGATGACGCGGCTCAAAACGTCAATGGTGAGACGTCCTGGGCCAGACTCGGGCTGGTTCCATATCCATGTGTTCCCGTGCTCCAGGGCCTGCCTGGGTGCCCGCCGCATCCTAGGCCCTCAGCACACGCTGAGGAGAAAACGGCCCCACAGTGAAATCCAATCACTTCTCCAAATGGGAGGCCACAGAGGAAGGAGGCTGGGGGCCATCTCCAGCCCCAGAATCAGGTGCCGGAGAAGAAGGCCGCTGAGAGCCCAGCCTTCAGAGAGGAGCTGTGGCTTCCAGGAGCCAGGGCAGATGCCACCAATCTCGCTAACAAGTTGCCAGGGCTGGGATGCTGCTGCCAGACAATGAAATTGCCCTTCTTACCCACAAGGACTGCCAGGATGATGAGACAACAGGCCTGTTAATTAGGCTGTGATGGCAGCCACAGAGGGCACGGTTTTGTCGAGGGAAGAGGGGGCTGGGGGCTCTCGTCCCACTGGAGACGGAGCCTGAGGCTGGGCTTTGTTGCTTTCCAGAGAGGGAGCATGGCTGCCTGTCGCCAGAGCTGCAGCCCGGGGCGGGGTCGGAGGCCTGTCTCCAGTCCCAGGCTTCCCCAGCCCAGGGGACTCTCTGTGGCCTCAAGCCCAGCGGTTTGCCCGGAGGAGCACTCAATCAAGGCATTTAATAGAGAGGAGTGTGAACATCAGAGGGCCTCTTCTCCCCTCTCAGGCTCCACCTCTGGTGCCCTCGCCAGCCATCTCCCTGGATGCCCCGTCCGGCTCTCGCCCTTCTTGGGGACACTCTCCCCGGGTAACACTCGTGCCCCAGCCAGACACAGGCAGAGCAGCACGCCCCAGCCAGACACAGGCAGAGCAGCACGCAGCCACGCCAGACCCAGAGAGGTCCTCCTTTCCGGGTCCCCTTGAGTTGGTGGTGCTGATGGGGACGTGCCAGCCACCGCATCCCAAACCCACTTCCTCAGCATTCCTGGTCCTGCAGTCCCCCGGATGCAGGCAGGCGAGCACATCTCCCGGCAGCCTGTCGGGTCATCGGGCAGTGGCCAGTGACACAGGTGTGTGTCCCAGCAAGAGTGTAAACAGTCCGGGAAACCCCAGCTCCCTGGACACAGGTCCCAAGGCCCTCTAGGCCTCGCCCTGGCTCCGGCTCCACCCCGGTTCCCACGGTCATATCCACCGGGGCTTCCCTCCACTTACAAAACTCCCTCTCCAAGGCGCTCTGTGCCGCCGCGTGGGCTCACCCAGCTACAGACGCGTCGGGGCCAAAGACCCGCCCCTACAGGCGCCAACTGGCACCTTCTCTGCAGACGCCACCGTCCCCGCTGGGGCACCTGTCGCCAGCAGGTACCGCCGTGGCCCCCGCCTCCTCCAGCCTGCCCTCCGGCTCCTGCAAGGAAGTGCCTCTTTTTGAGACTCTGCCCCAGAAGAAGGGTCAGTATTGCTAATGCCTTTTCTCCCCCATCTGTTGTGACTGTTTACACTCCACTTGCTAATTAGAGACTAATTAACTGGTGCTGAAATTCTTCACTTTCCAAACACAACACAGCAGCAGGAAGAGCACAGCGACAGGGGCCACATCTGCACCTCTGCCTGGAGCCGAGGCGCCATTCTGTTCCTCCCGCTTCCCTCCTCCCCCTCCTCCCCTCCCTCCTCCTCCCCCTCCCCCTCCCCCTCCCCTTCCCTCCTCCACCCTCCTCCTTCTGCCCTCCTCCCCCTTCCCTCCCCCACCTCCTTCCCTCCTCCCCTCCCTCCTCCTCCCCCTCCCCCTCCCCTTCCCTCCTCCACCCTCCTCCTTCTGCCCTCCTCCCCCTTCCCTCCCCCACCTCCTTCCCTCCTCCCCTCCCCCTCCTCCCCTCCCTCCTCCTCCCCCTCCCCCTCATCCTTCCCTCCTCCCCTCCTCCTCCTTCCTTCCCCCTCATCCTTCCCTCCTCCCCCCCTCCCTCTCCTTCCCTCCTCCCCTCCCCCTCCCCACTCTTCCAATAAGCCCCTGGAGGGGCTGCAGATGCCTGCTCTTTCATTCGGTCCCCCCAGCACAGTGCACAGCTCGTGGTAAAGACCCGATAACGTCTCTCTGACCGAGCGGAGGCAGGAATGCATGGGGACCAGAAGAGTAGCTGCTGCGGCCTGTGTACTGTCAGAGAAAGGGGAGCAGAACTCACCCACTCACTGGCAGCCAGACCAGAAGCTGTCGTGATGCCATGGAGGATGACACTGGACGGGGCAGGGGCCTGGGGAAAAGCACCCCTGAGGGACGGGCAGTTCGGAAGGGATGCTCCAGGCTGGAGACCAGGCCTCTGGGGGTACTGGCTGTGAGCACGGAGGTAGAGGAAGGAAAGATGGACCAGAAGGAGAAAGAGGGAAGATTAGGTCACAAAAGGAGGGACGGAGGACAGACAGAGGGACAGACAGAGGGTGAGAGCCGGGGTCAGTGGGGTGGGGGGCAGGCCGCAGGAAGGAGTCACGGCCCTGGCTTGGGGTGAGGACGCCTGATTGCATCTGAGAGAAATCTCTGTGGCCCGTGGGGCGGCCTTGATTGAGACCAAGTACAACAGCTGCGAGCAGAGAGGGTCCGGGCCCTGACCTCTCTTCCCCTCGACTCTGAGAGAGCTGCTGCTCTTCCCCAAAGCTCCCTTTCTGTAATGAGGCATGGGCGGCGGGGGCTGGGGCGGGGGGCAGCCGCTGTACTCCTCTGCACCTTCTAGGCCTCCCTGGGGGCACGCCATGAGCTCGGCTGGCTGCTGTCCAGGGTCTCGGGAGCCCAGGAGGGAAGCAGCAGGAGCTTCTGAGAGGCAGGCCTTACTCTGCGCGTGAGCTGGGGCTGCTCCAAGGGGGCCCCCAGGACAGCTGGAATCGGGGGGGGCGTCCCTCTCCTGGGGACATCCCCGAAGACACCACTGACCCCTACAGCTCTGGCCAGGGAACCAAGGTCACCTCACTCCAAACCCTAGTCCGTGTGTTGGAAACACAGGCTTGCCCTCAGGTCCAAGCGTGCAGGCTGTATGCGTGTCTCACCTTGGCCTTCCCTGAGGGCTGGGTCATGGGAGACAACAGCCTGAGTCTAACCTCCCAGTGCCACTTTCTTGCTGTGTGGCTTAGGGTACGCCGCCTAACTTCTCTGAGCTTGTTTACTCATCTGTAAAATGGGGATGTCGACATCTCCCTCATGGAGGCACCATTAGGACAAATTAGATGCGTTTCCCTTTTGAGCACGGTGTCTGGTCTCCATATGTAGTGGTGAGCGGTGCAAGTCCGGCATCCTGGAGGCTGGCTGTCCCACAGAGAACATGGACCATTTCCTTCTTCCCTTCTTTCCTCACCTGCAGCAGCACGCTGGTGAACGTTTAACAACCCTCTCTCCGGGAAAAATGAAAAAGCCCCGAGTTGCAGTGTTTGCTGATTTCCACTGTGTAAATATTCCCAGCATGGGGACATCGCTGGACTCAAACCGGGAAGAGAGGCACAGTCACCGCCTGCATGTCACCAAAGTAAGACTACGTAGCAGAGATCTATCAGTGGCTGTGACAGGCGGGGCTTACTGGGAACCTGGGTCAGGCCAGCCGAGGCCCTGAAGCCAAAGCTGCTCGGAGCACAGGCGGTCACTTGGCCTTGTGTGGGCGTGGAAGGCAGGGCTGTGGGCAGCTGGGGTCACTTACACCACCCTCCGTAAGGTACACACCCACCCACCAGACACACCTTTCTTCCTAACTCCTCCCCTCCCCTCCACACCTATCCTGACACTTTCCTTTGCTCCCATCTTTTAAACACTTGCCACGTTCCAGGTGCTCCGCCCACCCTGCAAACAGGCCTGGATCCCTGCCCCACAGACTTCCTGGACCAGAGAGCAGTGGGTCTCACCCTTGAGCCTGTATCTGAATCGCTGGGAGAGCTTATTAGAAGACACGGTGGGCCCCACCTGCAGGGGTGTCTGATGCAGCAGGTGGAATCTGCGTTTCTAACAAGTTCCCAGGTGCTGTTGCTGCCCCTGGCCCAGGGGCCACACTTTGAGAGCCCCTGGCTGAGCGGGGCAACCAGAGAAGGAGGCAGGCGGTTACCACCCCGGCAAGGTAGGTGATGCTGGGCTGGGAGGACTCGTGGGTGATGGAGTTCAGAGGCTCTTTTCCATCCCAGGAAAGGCCTGGCTTGATTCCTCACTTGCCTTCCACCCCCAAACCCTCCCCAATCTAATTAAGAGACAATCACCAGCCTGGGGAGGGATAAGGATCTGCCTCCCATCTCTCCAAGCCCCTGGCCGTGCCACCTGGGCACCTCCCACCTCCCATCGTCCGTCCGCCCACGAGATGTGCCGACGCCTTTTTAAGCAAAGGGAGAGCGGGCCAAGTAGGCCACAGAGAGACAGCAGGAGCCCCTGCCCCCCAGCGAAAGAGAGGGTCACTGAATCATTCCTTAGTTTCCCCTCCCTCCTCCCACCAAGGCCCACGGGGGGGCGGGCCTTCCCTGGGCAGACAGGTGGAGAAACCAGCAGCACAAAGCTGGCTTCCACCTGCCACCCCCTGGCCACGATGGGGGCAGGTGACCAGGGGCTGCCGGGGCCTCTTCCAAGTTGGGGGGTTATGAACAGGGTGCAGGCACCAGCCCCCTTCTCTCCGAGGGCCCCCCTGCCCCTTCCTGCTGACATTCTAATCTCCCAGCCTCCTGGGTAACTAACCCTCCCTAATGGGATCAGGTCTCTGTCCCTGCGCTTTATTTACTTGAGGGGCACGGGGATGCCTTCCTCTCACCGGCTTGGAGGGCAGCTGGGCTGGGGGGCAGGAGTGGCACCTGGGGGGCAGGAGCACAGCCCACCCGGAGGCTCTGGGGACACTGGGGATGGACCTTGACCCAGCGGCTCGGGATAACGATGCGTGTGCACGCCTGTGTGTGTGCGTGTTTGCGTGTGCGTGTGTACACACGTGTGTCTGGGTGCTCGGTTAATACTCAACCACAGATATTAATTAATCCCTTTTTATGCAGAGACGATGAATCATAAGCCCCGAGAAATCAAACCTGAAACTCGGCCAGCCTCCCGCCCCACTCCCCTCGCCCCTGCCGGATGGACATGTCTGCTAATGGCGGAGATAAACGGAAAGGCCATCAAAGCAGATTTTCAATCTGTCGATTTCACTTTGGGGCCTTCAGAGCTCGATTTCGCCCGCCCTCTCTGCCCCAAATCCTGCTTCCTCTGCCTTCCACTCCCCACGCTGTTCCCCAGCCCCCAGGCTTTGATCTCCCAAAGTGGGATCTAATGACCTGGCTCATAAGGGCTCCTTTTATCGGCTCCACATCTGATAATGGACAGGCAGGCCGAGGGGGTGGCAAGGGGCAGAGAGGTTGGCCATGCAGCCAGCAGGGTGGGGGCTGGGAAGAAAGGGAGGGCTTTATCTCGTGGAGCGGGGGCTTTCCTGCAGCAGACTGAGGCCTAGGCAAGCGGGCATGTGCCTGGCCTGGGGACAGCTTCTCCCCTCACAAACCCCGCCCCCCAGTGGCTCAAGGAAAAGAGGATGAGGAAGGGGGGGATGGGCTTGGCCTTTCTGCACGGCTGACCCCAGCCTGGCCCACAGCACCAGCTGCCTGATGAACGTGGTCCCATTCAACCTGTAGGATGTGTGGTTTTCTACCTGTTCTGTACGTGACCAGAGTGTGAACAGGTAACCTGCTCTGGGGGCAGATGGCTGGTACCTGGCAGACGAAGACCCATGACCCCCAGGGATGGCAGTTTTCACCCCCTGGCAGGAAGGGCCAGTGAATATTTGGGGTTAGAACACAGACTCAGAAGCCATACAGATGGGTCTCAAGTAGGTGCCATGATTGTGCCCATTTTATAGATGGGGAGACTGAAGCACAGAGAGGTTAACTACCTTCCCAAAGTCACACAGCTGATGATCCTTAGACCCGTGTGTCTGCCTCGTGAGTTGGTAAACCCTATACCAGGCTCCCTGTACCCCTCCTCTGCCTGTCCTCCCCTACTCTTTCTCACTTTGTCTCTCTGCCTGCTTTTTATTTTATTTTTTTGCAGTATGCGGGCCTCTCACTGTGTGATGCTGGGGCCTTAAACCAGGCTTCCGGTTTTAAAATGTGCAAGGACAGCTTTTCAATAAACACGTAAAGAAGTAAATGTGCGTGGGTGACATTAGCAAGGACAGGTCACTGAGCGAACCACCTTCTGGCCTCCTAACGAACAGTGTCAAACAAGGTCAAGGTCACGCTCAGATCACCCAGGCCCTGCTGGCCCACAGTGGGTGTTCAGTAGGGGCTGCTCCTGAGAAATACGATGAGTCCTTCGAAAGCACCAAACTCTGCCGTGCGAGGGTGTAGGAGAGGCGGAGGAGGGCAGGGAGTGACGTTTTAGCGGGCATTTTAGTGGGCACGGCGGTATACCACAGCTGCCCCTTCGCAAACTTAAAGGATTGGGAGGTCTTCGGCCCTGGTGTCCCCAGGGCTCCGGACTCCCCCACCCAGTGCTCGGGTGGCCCCCTCATCACTGCTCTAACCTTCAGGGGGCTTAGTTTCTCAACCATCAGTTGCCATTCCGTTCCTCTCTGCACACCCGGGAGTGTTATCTGGGTTAAAGTGACCCCCCCCCCCACCCTCCAAGAGAAAGGGGGCTAGTGACCTCAGGAGAAGGGCAGACAGAGGACAGGTGAGGTGGTCCTGAGCAGCACCCAGTCTCCTGCCTCCAGCCCCAAAGAGGAGAGGAAGCCAAGTGTCCCCCCCGCCCCCCCGCCCCACCCCAATCTGCCAAAGAACTAAGGAGAAGCCCTGGGGACATTTCCTAGTCGCTTGAAATTTGTTTGGCCATCACTCACCGGCCAGGCTGAGCGGGTCCTTTAAAGAGGAAGAACAAGCATAAGTGGGAAGAGTGAGAAATCATTCGTTTGTCAACAAAGGGAGGTAAAGTCTGGGAGGGAACCAGCCCGGGAGGGCCCGGCAGAAGGGAGGGGGATTAAACACTCAGCCGTACATCAAGCCCGCTCTGTTGAGCCCAGACAGACTCCGAGAGGCCGGTGGGGAGACAAACAGCACGGGGCTCAGGCCCAGGGGCGCCCTGGTTTAAAAAAAAATGTGATCCGGCATCACGGTTACAAGCCATTTGCTTGGGTGGGAGCCAGAGCCCCTTTACGGATTGAATTGCATTCCACCCCCTACCCATCCACCCCCCCCCCACCCCCAGCAAAAAACGTGTCGAAGGCCTCACCCCTGGTACCTGTGAATGTGACCTTTCTTTGCAAATAGGGTCTTTGCAGACGTATCCAAATTGGAACGAAATCGTTACGGTGGGCCCTACTCCAACATGACTGGTGTCCTTATAAGAAGAGGGAAATTTGGACGCAGACACCCAGGGAGAAGACCGTGTGACGACAGGGCAGAGACTGGAGAGATGCCGCTGCAAGCCAAGGCTGACCAGAAGCTAGGCAGAGGCAAGGAAGGATGCTCCCCAGACCTCAGAGGGAGCCCAGCCCTGCTGACACCGTGAACTGAGACTTCTGACCTTCAGAACTGGGAGACAATAAACCTCTGTTGTTTTGAGTCACCCAGGTTGTGGTACTTGGTTACAGCAGCCCCAGGAAACTCACACAGGTCCCAAGAGTGCATTGTGTCCCCGAGGTGATTTTTTCCAATAAACTCTGAAGCCCTACCTCCCACAGCTGTCCACCTAAGGAGGTGCTGCCATCAACCGGGTTGCTTCAGCCCCAACCCAGGAGTCAGCCTGGATCCTCGGTCTCCTTCAGCCCCATGTCCAGTCAGTTACCAAGTTCTGTGGTCACTTCCTCCAAGACATATTCCAGAATCCATCCACCTCTCCAGCCCCACGGTTACCTCTCCCTGGGTTGGTGTCACTCACTGCGGCCTCCCGTTGCTATGCAGTCGGGGAATCAACTAGACACGGCGACTAGACGCATGGAAGCAAGGTTTGCAGAGATGGCCTTGTGTCTGCAGGTCAAGGTTAAGGTTGGATACAAGACAGAGATAGAAAGAGGAACCTCTCACTCGGTCCTGACGGAGAGATAGAAAATAGAAAGAGGAACCTCTCACTCGGTCCTTGACGGAAGGAGTATTAGGTGGTGATCGTTGTTAATGAACTTTTTTTGTTTTTAGGATGGATCCAGATGTACAGAAAAGTTACGAAGATAGTTCAGAGAAGTTCCCATACACACCCAATAGGTTTCCCCTATGTTAACATCTCACATTATCGCAGTGCATTTGTCACAGCTAAGGAACCAATACTGATACCTTCTTACTAAGGAAACTACATCGTCTACTTAGATTCTTGTTGGTTTTTCCCTAAACGGCCCTCTTCTGTTCTGGGACCCCCTCCCGGATCCCGCATAACGTTTAGCTGTCTCCCTAGGCTCCTAGACACAGTGACAGTTTCTCAGACTTCCTTGTTTTGGACGATCTTATAGTTTTTTGTTTTTTGGTTTTTTTTTTTTTTTTTTGCGGTACGCGGGCCTCTCACTGTTGTGGCCTCTCCCGTTGCAGAGCACAGGCTCCGGACGCGCAGGCTCAGCGGCCATGGCTCACAGGCCCAGCTGCTCCGCGGCATGTGGGATCCTCCCGGACCGGGGCACGAACCCGTGTCCCCTGCATCGGCAGGCGGACTCTCAACCACTGCGCCACCAGGGAAGCCCGGTCTTATAGTTTTGATGGTCTCAAGGTATTTTATAGACGGTCTCTCAACTAGGGTTGCTTGGTTTGTTTTAATGCTAAAGACCAGGGGGAAAGCATGTCCCCCCTGACACACACACCGAATAAACACACTTATTGCATCTGACTTCAATTCCTCCTTCTGTGACAACGATACTACTGTAGCTTCCATGGGGTTTATCTTTTAACACCTCTCTGATGTTGCCAACAGAATATGGTACCAGGTATGCCAAAGATTAGAACACCTATTTCATGAATGAAGACCCGGGCTAGTTGGGACAACCCAACGACTGGTTGCAGAGTCCCCAGACTTGGGTCCCCAGGCCGGAGTCCTTCCCTCTGCCTCTCTGCCCCGAAGGGCTTCAGCCCACTCCCCAAGTCAAGCCCTGTCTGGGAGGCAGGCGAAGGGAGAAGAGACCAGTCAGTGGGCCAGCATCTTGACTAGAGCAGGGGCAAGAACCACGCCCCAGAGCCCCACCCCAGCCAGAGGTGGAGGTGCCCAGCTGTGGCTACCAGCTCATTCCCTAGCCACCGCACCCCACAGCCTGGACACACAGCTGTGCCCTGTGATCTCGGTAGAACAAGCTGCCAGGGCACAGCTGCCCAGTGCCCTGGGAGTGAGCCTCTGCCAGCTGCTGTGGGATGCCCCCTCCCCACTCCTGGCCAGCGTGGCAGAAGCAGCTTCACAGCTGCTATGAGGGCAGTGCTGGCTGGGGAGAGGCGGCTGGGCCCGAGGGGGCTGGGGAAACAGCGAAAGGCGGGCTGCAGCGTGCGCAGAAGACTGACTGCCAAGGGCTCTGCGACCTTCGGAAAGAGAGAACAGCGCCCGGCCCTAGCTCTCCCGGCTGGCTGAGCAGATGCAGAAGCACGGATTATCCCCAAACTGCAGGTGACGCCAGAAGGACCAAAGTGAGCAAACTTAGCCAAGAGTGGCTCCACACTGAACACTTCGCCCACCTCGTCTTTCAGCATCCTCACCCCGTCTTAGAGGCGCGATGCTGTCCCATCCCCATTTCACAGATGAAGAGCCTGAGGCCTGCGGAGAGGCCAGGTCACTTGCCCACAGACACCTTTGCGTGGCTTCAAGGTCGCAGCCCATCCCATCCTCCCGGTCTCTCCCTGCTGGCTTAGCATTTCTCCCCGGTGTTTACCTTCCTGATTTGGCCTGCTTTTGTTTGGTTTGATAGGAAAGTGAGTTTGCGCAGAAGGCACAGCAGCAGAAGGAAGGGGGCTTGGGCGGACCCGTGCTGAGTGGCAGGAAGCAGCGGACGTGGAGTTCAAAGCCGGCTGTCACCAAGGGAATCCACCCACGGAAAAATCGGGATGGATTTAGACGTCAGCGTAAGATCCTAGTCAATGGGGCTCAGTCTGGTGGAAACCGCAGGGGGCGTGGGGCCTGAGGTGTCAGCGCTGGCCTGCTCTTGACTGTGTGCCCTTAGGACAAGCCCCTAACCTCTCTGAGCCTCAGTCGCTTCTGCTGATCAATGGTGACAACCATACCTCTTTTACAGGGTCCTTGTGAGTCTGTGAAGCACCTGCTGTGACCTGCCAAGTGCCATCCATTGGGAGGTTGTATCAAGGCCTCTGAAGCGCCGGGGGACCCACCAACCCCAGGATGGTGGAGGGAGGGAGCAGGCTCTCAGACCCTCTATGGGCCTCTCTTTGTCTGGCAGGGCCCATCCTCCAACCTGCCCGGCCCTGGGCCTTCTGAGCGGTTCTGGGATGGGGCACGGCTGGGAGAACAAGGCTGAGGTTGGCACCTGCCCCATGGTAGCGGGGGCTGTCCCTGACGTGAGTGGCTGTTCCGTGGGAGGGGGGCAGAGGGAGGAACAAGACAGGGCAGGGGTCTTCCCACCTGTGCCTGCCTGGAATAGCCCTGGTAGAGGGTGCTGGTGAAGCAGCTCATTAAGAAAAGACACATCTCCCAGCCAGGGCCAGGCGGGCAGGGAAGGGCCCTGCCGGACAGGCTGGGCCTCCATTCCTCCAAGAATAGGTAGGGGGAAGGCGGGCTTACAAGGCATCAAGGGGAGACCAAGCCCCCGGCGGAGGCGCCCTGGGCACTTGGCCACCATCCCAGGCCCACAAGGGGCCTGAAGCTTATGCGATTTGGTGGTTGTCTTTAAGAACACAAACCATCCAATACAAAATTGATGTGTAGTCCTGGAGGGGCCCCGAGGCTTAAGTTCATTAGCTTCGCGGGAAGTTGCCTCTGATCCCAGAGGTGGCCGGAATCCCACAGACGCTCAGAAGTCAGGACACACGCTGGGAAACACAGCCCCTCCGCTGCAGACGCAGTGGGCCCTGGGATACCCAGGGAGGGGCCATCCCTGCCCTGCCGTCCAGGCCTCCGGGGCTCCAGATGGGCTGAGGAGGCAGGAAGCCACCTGGGCTCCAGGGCAGGGACGGTGTGGTGTGTGGCGGGTCCCTCCTGTGTCCCCGAAAGGAGGAGGCCAGGGCGGGGTCATCAGACACCCACCCCGCCTGGGAAAGGATTCACACTCTGAGGACAGACGTCCCCGTCCCATCCCCCAGCCCTTGACAGTGCAGAACCAGAGTCTACTCAAGCGGCATCAGGCAGCTTTTCTCTCCCTTCTCCCACTGCGCAGAGAATCTCTCTCCAGAGGTGAATATCTAGTTCCCCAAACCTTTCCCCCACTGGATGCAGGAGTTATCATTACAGAAGATGATGTCGGCTGGGGTGGAACGTCTGACCCCAGAGTTATTGATTTGGGTCAGCCCTGGGGCAGGGGCTGGGGGCGGGGTCAACCGTGCTCCCACCCTCTCACAGAGTCTGGCTTGACCAGCTCCAGTGGTGGTGGGGCCGGGGGAGGACGAGGGCCAGGCCTGTCCTCAAGGAGCTCCAGGAAGAGGGGGAGGCAAGGCAGCTGCTGTGCCCTGGGCCCTGCCCTTAGCAAGCGTGGACTGGGCGCCTTCTGGGTGAGGCCACCCATGTGGCCCTGTGACCGATGCCCCATGGTGGGGCTCAGATCATACCCGAGTGCTTCAAAACTGCAGGGGGCAGAAGTGTCCAGGGGACGCAAGGAAAACCACCTGAAGGAAGTCACACCAGCGTGGTCTTAAAGAAGAACGGAAAGGCCAGCAAAGGAGAGAGATGAGTGGGGTGCAAGTGGCTTTTCTGGGGCTGGAGGTCAGGGGACCCAGAGATGAGAAGATGCTAAAGGTTTATCCCGTGAGGATGGTCACCTGCCTTTACGGAGGCTTTCCGCCTCCTTTGCCTTCGGTGAGCTCACTGAAATTCTCACAACAAACTTCAAAGCTTGCCTGGGACCCTCGTCCTTCAGGTGGCAGCTCTGGGGACTTCCTGCGGGAATCCTTCCTTGCTCCTCCCCAGTGGATGGGCTGGGGCCTGTCCTGTGTGTCCTCATAGCTCCCCCTCTTCACAGATCACTGGCTCATCGCCAGAGTCTGCAGCAGAATCTGGCGGGTAGCAGGTGCTTCATCTGTTAGACAGATGGATGCATGGATGGATGGATGGATGGATGGATGGATGGATGGATGGATGGACGGACGGGCAGGTGCGTGGGTAGATGGAAGAACAGGCACACAGATGGACAGATGAAAAGATGGGTGGACAGACAAATGTATGTATGGATGGATGGACAGATGAATGGATAAATGGATGCGTAGATGGATATAAAGACAGATGGATAGATGGACAGGTTTGTGGGTAGATGGAAGGACAGGCGAATGGATGGACAGATTAATGGATGTATATATGGACGGACAGATGAATGGAGGGGCGGGTGGATGATGTATGGATGGATACATAGATGGATGGATGGATAGATGGAAGAACAAACGGCTGCGATACCATGAAGTCCCAGGATCCCGCCATATCACGCCAAGCAGCATGCCATGAACCACCTCAGATATCATCAAACCCAACCCCTTCATCTCCCAGGTAGAACACAGAGCCTCATGAAGGGGAAATGCTCACATGAGACCTCTGAGGAGAGCAGGGGTACGGCCAGAGTCAGAGCCCAGGTCTATAGCTCCTACGCCAGGGCGGGTCACTTGCCCAGAGCGCTGGGCAGCAGGTCCTCAGCAGACAGATGTCAACCACCAACGGCGGCCCCCGAGACCTCCCCCATCCTCTTTGCCTGTCCCCCTGCAGAGGAGGCTCTTTGGACCCTCACAGCCTCTTCTCAAGGCTGGATGTCTCACCCTCTATGTCCTGTTGGGGTTCCCCTCCCCCAGGACACCCCTGCCTCTGGGAGGGAGACGCCGGGAGCTCAGCCCCCCTGGACTCCCCAAACCTCCTGCCCTCTCCTCCCCAGCTGCCCATCCCCACCCCCATCGTACATAGGTCATCCCAGCAGCAGGAGGGGGCCCTACGGAGAGCTAACTGTGTCACCTACTCCGTAAGACTTTCTCCTTAATTAATTAATGTATGTGCCTGAGAGACAATGGGGGGGGGAACAACTGGGGACAAGGGCGATCAAGAATAAGGACCAGGGATGGGAGAGAGAGGGCACCAGGACATTTGAGCCAAACGGGCCCTGCCTCAAGTGGGAAAAGGACCAGACACAGGAGGGTTCCCCCCACCCTCCCATCCCCAAGTCTCAGGCCCCAGAAGGGTGACGAATGTCACACTGGGAGGTGATTGGGGGACAGCAGTGCCACCTCCCACTGCTCGTCCAGTCTGATTGAGGCCAATGAATGGCAGGCCCCAGTGGCGGGATGATGCAGCCACCAGCTGCCCTCAGCGGTGGTTTCTCCTCTGCATGAGGCGCCCAGGGACATCCAGCCCAGCTGTCTGGATGGCTCTGGCCTCCTTCTTCCAGAACCTCATGGTGTGCCCTGCGCCACGACCCTTCTTTCTGGAGGGTCTCGGCCGCCCCCAGCCTACCCCCATCCCTCCCACAGAGCTGGGGCTTTCCTAAAACCACATCTGGGAGAGGCCCGGGAGGGATTCCCACCGGGTGAACAGGAGAGAGCTGGGGAAATAGCCGTGGGGCTGGGAGAGGTCTCTGAGGGGGCCTGGGGGGTCGCACTAATCAACCTCTCGGAATAGGGTTCGTCGGAGGAGCTGGGAGCCAGTAGCTCTGGCAAAGGCAGGCTGCAGTGGACGGAGCCTTCTGTAACCCAGGACTTAGAGGAGGCCAAGCCCCACCAGACACTCGGACCGCACCTCAGAAGATGACGACTGTCGAGGGAATGGACAGACAAACCGCAGACTGGGAGAAAGCGTTTGCAAAAACACGTCTGATAAAGGACAGTTATCCAAATTATACAAGCAACTCTTAAAACCCAACAATGAGAAAACAAACAGCGCAATTAAAAAATGGGCCAAAGACCTCAAAAGACACCTCAGAGAAGAAGAAAGACAGATGGCAAAAAAGCATATGAAAGGATGCTCCACATCCTATGTCATCAGGGAAATGCGAATTAAGGCAACAAGCTACTACCTCACGCCTATGAGGATGGCCAAAATCTGAAACACTGACAACGTCAAATGCTGGCAAGGAGGTGGAGCAACGGGAACTCTCATTCATTGCCGGTGGGAATGCAAAATGGTGCCGCCACTCTGGAAGACAGTCCAGCAGTTACTTACTAAACTAAACATACTCTTAGCATGTGACCCAGCAACTGTGGTATTTTACCCAAAGGAGTTGAAAACCTGAGATCACACAAAAACCTGCACGCAATATTTATAGCAGCTTTATTCACAATTGCCAAGACTTGGAAGCAACCAGGCTGACCTTCAGTAGGTGAGTGGATAAATAAACTGTGGTCCCTGCAGACAATGGAATATTATTCAGCACTAAAAAGAAATGAGCTACCAAGCCATGAAAAGACAGGGAGGAACCGTAAATGCAGAGTGAATTACGATGCATTGACTTAATAAACAGAAGCCAATCTGAAAAAGCTACATGCGGTATGATTCCAACTGTATGACATTCTGGAGAAGGCAAAACGATGTAGGCAGCAAAAAGATCAGTGGTTGCCAGGGGGGAGGGGGGAGGGAGGGATGACGGCGGAGCACGGAGGATTTTAGGGCAGTGAAACTAGCCTGCGTGATACAGTAATGGTGGGTAAATGTCACCATACGTTTGTCTAAACCCATAGACTGTACAACACTGCGAGCGCACTGCAAGGTGAACTCTGCACTCTGGGTGGTAATGATGTGTCGATGTAGCGTCATCGATTGTAACATGCGGGGGCAGGAGGTCTCTGGGAAATCTCTGTACTTCCTGCACGGTGTTGATGGGAACCTAAAAACGTAAAGTCTTAATTTTAAAAAGAAGACAATTGGAGAGTGGTGGGGAAAAGGAGCCCTAAGGGGGTTTCAGGCGAGGGTGGGGGAAGATGGGCGGGGAGGGAGAGGGAGGAGATGGGGAGGGAGGCCTGGATCACCCACGCTGCTCCCTCCGCCCTCTCCCCTCCCCAGCCCGGTGGCGGGGTGGGGGGCGGTGGCAGACTGAGGTGCAGAACTCAGCCCTGCTTTTCCTCTCCTGGCAGGCGGGCGGGGCGGGGGGAGGAAAGGATCAATTAATTCAACTAAGTCGTTAGGCTGACATGTCTGCGAACATCGCTCCTGGGACTCGACGGGCCTGGCAGCCAATGGTGGTTTAATGGGCACTTTAGCTCTGAGATGACACCTGGGCCAGCTGCTCCTTCCACGGCGTGAGACTCCCCTCAAGAGGTGGGGAGCCGTTGGAGGGATGACGCCCTGAAGCGGAGGAGAAAGTCCTTGGGCCGGGAAGGGACGGCCCCCTCCGGACCTCTGCTCAGACCGCACCTCCTCCATCCCTGGGTGACCAGAGGACAGCAGCACAGGGTTGGCGGGGAGACCTGACTTCCCATCTCCGGGCCTCGGGGTCCTTGTGGGTCCGTGAAGGGGCCAGGCCAGGTGGCCCCTAACCCCTTTCAGTTCTGACATTCTAGGATCTGTGGTCTGGAGGGGAATTTACATTTCAGAATCTGTGGATGGTTTCCAAATGCCCGATCACTCCGGTGTCAGAGATCAGAGAACAGGGCTGCTCTGAGAGGTGCAGGCATGTCTCTGGCCACACAGCTTATCAGGGGCAGAGCTGGACGCAGACCCAGGTGCTGGCCCCACAGCCTGCACCCTCATGGCTTCCCCGTGCTGTCTCCCGGGAGCGGGGAAGCTGGGCCCAGGTTCCAAGCACTCACCTTCGGGCCCCCTGGCGTGCATCTCCCGGGGAATCGCCTGTGCTGGTCCTACTGTCCGTTTAGGGAGCCGAGGGCAGGTCTGAAGCAGGCGGAGGGCGGCGGTGAGAGTGCAGCTAGTCGCTGCATCCCCTCCCCTCCAGTCAGGGCCTGCCTGTCCCACCCCAGGAGGGCAGACGCCCCGTGAAGACGTCCCTAAAGGCTCCCACTGGCCTCCATCAGGCTCCTGGTCAGTAGCGGGGGACAGGGGAGAAGAAGTGTGTTTTGAGAGTTCAGGATGCCGGGCACGGCGCTGTCTGCTGTTCACATTTTTCATCTAACTTAATCATATCAGCTCAGTTTTATCAGCCCATTTCAGACTGTCCTCAGTTGAGGTAGGCAGGGGTTAAGTCACAATGTCTCAGAGCTAGGAGGTGGCAGTGGTGGAATTCAAGCCCGGGGCCTGTGCCCTTTCTGCTCCCCCAAAGCTTGGAGGATCCCGTGATGCCCCTGCTGGGAGGGAAAGGCCCCTGCTGTTCACCCCCATCCTGTCACCCCCCGGGCCCCAGCGGAATGTCCTGCCACTATAGCGGCAGACCCGGCTTCCTTGTTTCCTCTCCAAGCCCCTCCCTTCAAATCCCTGGGCACAGGGCGATGGCTTCTCCCGGGGTGGGCACACAAATAATCCCGACCCCGTTTCAGGGATATTGAAACTGATGCCCACGGTCTGTCTGGTACAGAAGCTAGGTGTGCTGTGCTCTCTCTTGACCGGCCTCCCGTCTACCCTCCACAGCCCGAGATTGCTGGGGTTCCCTGTGGCTGGCTCTTGGTGCCCACTGGGCAGCGTGGCCTGTCTCCCCCCTGAGGACATGACCATGGATACTGCCCAGTGCCCAGCCCTGTCCAGGGGAACCAGCGTGGGGGGGAAAATCAGGCCTCCCTCTCACCAACCAAAGGTTCAGCCCCTGTGTGACTGAAGGCTTTGACCGTGCACTCAGGTCTGCTGCTGTCCCAAGGAGCGGATGGCACCTGGCCCCAGTCACAGGCTCAGACACCCTGAGATGTGTCATCCACGCCAGCAGCTGCTGCTGTCAGCTTTCTCCTCAGCGCTCTGAGTTTCGGGACGACCCCAGTTGCCTCCTAAAGAGGCACGTCAAGGACTCCTGTCTCCATGCCACCATCAGCCTTCTCATTGTTCGCTGAGACACTGGGCATCAGCAGCCCCTGCCCTGGCCCTGCTGCCGGCTGATAAAAAAATGATTTCGCTGCCAAAGGCAAAAACCAGCAAGTCTTTCCTTGTGAGGAAGCTCTTAGGCTGATGGGAGAAGCCAGAGTGGGGAGCAGAGAGGGGGCGAAGGAGAGAGGAGTGGGAAGAGAGGAGGCGGCTTCCTCTTCCAGGCAGCCTTCCTTGATTGCTGTGGAGCAGGTGGCCAGCCACCTGGGGCTGCTCTCTGTTGAAGAAATCTTCCCACAACTTCATCACTCAGGGTTCTGTAGGTACTCTTTGCCCTTTAGCTTCTACTTGATTAATTAATTTTTATTAAGTAATTTGATCCTTCATTCATTCATCCAGAAACCATTCTCCGAGAGCCTGGCATGTCCAAGGCGCTGTCAACAAAGGTTCAGTCCCTGCTCTCGAATTGTTCACAGACCAGGGGCTCGGACAAGGCACCATGAAGTGCTATGGGGGAAGAGAAGTGGGTTAATCCAGGCTGGAAGCATCAGGGAAGGCTTCTTGGAGGAGGAGGTATCTCAGTCAAGACTTGAAGGACAGATGGGAGTCAGCCAAGCAGAGATGCGGGCGTGCTCTAGAGAGCGGGGACGTGTGCAAAGACCCATAGGCCAGAGGGAACGTGGCAGGTCCCACCTGACTGCATTTGACTGGCTGGAAGTGGCCAGGATTCTGGCTTGGACAATGGCTGTTGATGCCATAGACCGAGACTAGGAACCCTGGAAAAGGTTCCAGCTTGAGGAGGGAGAGGGCAAGTTCCTGTGGTCTTGTGGGGTGTGTGCTGGAGCTGCCTTGTACCACCTCGTGAAAGGCCACACGCATATCTCTTCCCAGTTCTCTGTTCAGTAATGTCGGGTTGGTGGCCCCAAACGGCCATGGTGGCAGCAAATGCTATGAGCCCAGAGCCGGTTGTCAGACACTCCCTAGCGCGGCGCTGCTCCCCTCCACTCTCAGGTACGTTCAACCGGAGAAAGTCAGCAGGATGTTGGAGGATGCTCTGTGCTCAGGAGAGTAATCTGGGGTGGACCTGGATTTAGAGCTGACCAGTGTAGTGACAGCAAGTGATGAGCCACTCAGGGAGTGGCAGGGTGGAGGGACAGGGCAGAGGAGAGGCTGAGGGTCCTACAGGACCCCAACCTTCACAAGGAACCAACCAGCAGGCTGTTGGAAATGGTCCCCTCTGAGCATCACTCCTCATGACCCTCACCACGCTTTACTGTCATTACTTGCTGGGCACGTGTCTTCCTAGAGTGAGTTTTCCTTGCTCGACTGTAAGCTCGGTGAGGATGAAAACGGATACCTGACAAATTCACAGTTCTAATCCCGGTGCCTGGATGGTGCTGGGCAAAGAGTAACTACTCAGTGGATATCTGGTGAATGAACAAACGAACCAGTGAATGAATGACATGTCCGTGCATGTACCTGTGCCCCTCTCTGGGCGGGCTGACCATATGCTCCCAGCATCCTCAGGTCCAGGGCAGGTACTCAGTAAGTCTTGTGGGAAGTGATAAGGAAGAGAATTAGTGATGAGAGGCAGGATGAGAGTGGGCAGTAAGTGGTCCTGTGTGACCCTGGACCAGCCACTGACTATCTCTGAACCTCAGATTCCTCAATCTATAAGAATAATGATTCCTACTTCATAAAATATAGTGAGGGGCTTCCCTGGTGGCGCAGCGGTTGAGAGTCCGCCTGCCGATGCAGGGGACGCGGGTTCGTGCCCCGGTCCGGGAAGATCCCACATGCCGCGGAGCGGCTGGGCCCGTGGGCCACGGCCGCTGAGCCTGCGCGTCCGGAGCCTGTGCTCCGCAACGGGAGAGGCCGCGGCGGTGAGAGGCCCGCGTACCGCAAAAAAAAAAAAAAAATAGTGAGAATTCAGTAAGATGATGAAAGTGAGAGTACCTGGCATATAGTAGGTGCTCAACTAACATTTACCCTCCCCCTCTCTGCTGTGGACTAGGCCCTGTGTTTCCCAGGCTCCAGGTCAGCTGGCGTCTAGCTTCATCACCCAGCCTCTCTCCCTACCTGCTCCCTTCCTCCACGACTCTCCCTGCTCTTTTCTGGTCTAGTGCCCTGGTTACTTCTAGATCAAGGTGAACTGGCCTTGCTCGGAAATATGCCTGATAGAGTTCTGGCTAAGAGGACTCAAGCTGAACTTGACACGGTACCGGGGCAGATGGAAGTAGGGGGGCCGGAAGGGGCAGGGGGCATGGCTCCCCCTGGCCTCCCCAGCCGCTCTGCTCCAGGGTTAATGGCTCTGTAATATATTCTGCTGGATGCTACATTCCCAGGAAAGGGCCCTAACCTGCTAACCCTTTGCCCAACTGGGAAAATAGCTCAATTACTGCGAAATGAGACGCTGTCCCGTGTGGCTGGATCAACATAAAATGATCAGTAGAGAGGGCTGGACAGGAGTGGCCAGCTGTCTGGACACAGCAACCTCCCCTGGGCAGTGGGACAGCCAGGAGGGGCAGCAGGGAGCCTCTCCCACCCCCACCCCTGCCAGGGCAGTCCCACTGCCCCCATTTGTCTCCCTGCAATGTTCAGAGAGCAGGTGTTATAGCTGGAGTCCAACCAAGAAGAGGAACGACTTGATGTATTAAAACGCAAGGACTTTGCTACAGGAAACTGGTTACAGGAGAGCTGAGAAGGCAAATGGGGGACAGTGAACAACACAGAAAAGCTCTACCACCCTTAGGCTGGAAGGGTCCAGGAGGAAGCTGGGTTATTGGAACCCGAGGCAGGTCACTGGGGGCAGCTAGAACAGGGCCGCCAGTCTGCTAGGAGCTGGAGTCATGAACAAAGCACAGCAGCTGTGAGGAACGCCAGTGGAGACACAGAGAGAGGGCGACACCCCAGCTTCTCCCTCTTTCCCACCTGCTGGTGCCTCCCACTGGCCACACCCAGTCTGAGGCCAGCTGACCTGGAGCCTGGGAAACCAGGAAGACGGGCCCCTGCGATACAGGATACAGGACAGTAGCCTTAAAGCCACAAAGCATGTAAGCCAGGGCCTCGGAGACCCGCGCCCCGCTTTCCTTCTTGCCCAGCGCCAAGGGCTCAGCTGGCAGTGCTGGACAGTGGCATTTGGCTCCTACCTGCTTCTGGTGCCTCGGTGATAAATGCCCAGGAGCTCCCATGCCCAGCCCGATTCATCAAGCTCACAATGGCAGGCTGCAGGGCCAGAGACCTTGCCCATCAGGAGCTTAATCTCCCAGACAAAGAACAGAAACGCAGTTCGAGCCATGGAGACGTATAACACATCAAGGGCAGTTACCAACTGTGTGAGTCAGCCTAGGAGCCTTGCAGCTCCTGCCAGGAATGAAGAGGGAGCCTGTCTTTGGTTTTCCGTCCTCCTAACATCTCTGGAGGGGATGCAGGGAGGCCTGGAAAGGAAATCCAGAGCTTTTCCAGGCCGTTTTCTGCCCTCCTGTCTCATTACTCTCTGCCTAACCCATCCTGGACCAAGCCGGCTCTACTAATAGCCTTTTCTCTCTCCCTCCCACCCTTCCTCCCTCGACAAGAAGCATAAGCCTCCACTATATCACTTATGATGCTGGGAGCTACGGATTCAGCAGTCAAGCTCCCTGCCCTCACGGTGCCTGCACACGGAGCTTCCAGAACCTTCCTCAATTGCCCCCACAAGGACAGGGAGAACTTCAGGTCTGCCCCACCCACCCCACCCTGCTGCTTTCCAGAAGAAGCTGAGACCCAGGCACCCAGAGACGCAACTCCCGGGCTTCCCTTCTCCCTCCAAGCCCTTTCCTGTAAGGAAGAGGAGAGAGAGGAGGGGGGAGGGAGGCACTGGATTCAGAGGGCTGTGATTGGCTGCCATCAGGCTGACAGATGGCTGAAGAGACCAATCAAGACGGGCGGGCGGCCAGAGTGACAGTCAACCCGGCATCAGAGGCAGATGCCGCCGCAGTTCCCTGCTGCCCGCCCCCCCACCCCTCGGCCAGCTTCTCCCTCCCGTCTGGAGCACAGCTCTAAATCTCTTTGACATAAAATACCGTCGGAGGGCCGCAGCACAGAGAGATTAAAAAACAATAAAGAGAAATCAAAACTCTCGGCTATAACTACCAGCCTCTAGCCGACAGCGGCAAAAACGCACTAAAATTTTAATAGGAACCACCGCATTTAATTTAATGACACATTTTTTCAATTACCAGAGTAATTGTTTTATTCATAAAATGAGTTTCAATAAAGAGGGTCATTTTCCTTTGTTTTTATTATTCATTTCTGCAACATATTTGAGATAGAATTCCCTCATGTTAAGGCAGCTTGGAGGGGACTCATGACATCTGTGTCATGAGTGAGAACTGGAAGGGGCAGGGGACCCGAGGAGGTGGGCGTCCACACGCCCAGGTGATGACTGAGAGCGCTCTGCCAGGGCGTCAACCCCCGCCCTCCCCGGAGAACCTTCCAGAGCACACTTCCGTTCACTTCGCCAGGCTCCTCCGATCTCTCCAGCCGCATCCTCCATTCACACTTTGCTGAGCGCCCCGTGGCCACTGGGAAGGGGAGACAAGAAATGCAGCTCCTTCTGCACTGCAGGAGGGAAGCAGGAGCTCAGATCCTCCAAAAAATCACTCTGCTAAACTGTAGGACAGCCAAAGCCCGGGGCCACTTGGAGGAGCAAAGAAAAGTGAGCAAAGATGATACGTAAAAAAGACAGCCTGTTGCTGGGAAATTGAAGGCCGGCTGCACTCAGGGACCCCTGAGCCTCCGTCCCTGCCCTCCCAGAATCCAATCAGACAATCATCGTGACCATCACTTTACTGGGTGCCGATCCTGTCCCAGCCGGATTAACTTCCCAGCACCCAACAGAGTGCTGTTGTCACACCCACTTTAGATATGAGAAACTATGGCTCAAATAGATTAAGCTACTTGTCCCAGATCCCCGTGAACCCGGCCAGGCTGACCGCAGAGCCCACAGAGGATGCTACGTACGACGGTGCCAGCTGGCCTCGAGGTAGGCTGCTTCTCGGAGTGCCCTCTGCGACTTCGTCTTTGAATCGACTCATTTGCACTTCTCGCTCTGGCTTCGTTGACACTACGCTCTAAGCTCTCTGCCAACTCAAGAGCCCTCACCCTGAGCCTCTGGCTCAGAGATGCGCCAGCTCCCAGGCCAGGGCAGACGGTCCCCGCCTCACGCCGCTCCCAGGGATGGGTGGATGGATGGATGGATGCATGCGTGCAGACCAGAGTGGAGGCTGGTGTGAGGGCTGGGAGCAAAGGGCCAGTGGGGAGCTCTGGGGTCCCCCACTCTGGGCATGGATGTGATGCTGAGCATGGACACACACTTGGGTGTCTGCCCATTCTGAACTCCATTAGAGCCAAGAGTGGGGAGACAGGACACAAGGAGCCAGTGGTGGGCTGCCTACGGTAGGGAAATTGACATCGATGAACCAATTTCAGTGTCAAGGCCTTCGGGCACACGTTACCTATTTAGTCCCCACGGCTACCCTGAAAGGTAGATATTGTTCCTGGGCTAAAGATGAAGAAACTGAGGCCCCAAGCGGTCAAACAAGTTCTGTCCATGATCACTGAGTTAGTAAGCATCCTAGCGGGGGGGTCACCCATAAGCCTTTGCTGGGTGCACCCCCATATGATGGAGCCCCCCCGTCCCATGCAGGGAGCTTCCCTTTGAAACGACAGGATGGCATGAGGCTGGACAGGTGAGGATGGAGAGGAGGAAGGTCTGAGGCTCAGCCCTGACCCCTGCACTGGCCACACTGGCCATCCCACCTGCGACCTTCTTCCTCTGGCCTGTGAGCCCGGCTTGCTGCCCTCCTGCAGGTGAAGGGCCTCAACCTCTGACTCCTTACAGCACAGGCCTGGCCCAGGGACACAAATCACTCCCTTCCTGGGTGGGTGCAGGAGGGGTGAGTCCAGCTCTGGGCTGAAGCCTCGGCTTTCCTCGAGCCCTTTTGGAAGTTCCTGATGCAGCGAGGGTGGGTGGGAGGAGATGGAATACAGGGGTGGGAGCATCTCAGGACGGTTCCCACCCCAGGTGCAAGTCTGGTCCCCAGAAGTCCTCTTTGGAGTGAGACATTTGGTGGCCCCAACACATCCTCTTGGAAGCCTGGCTCCTTCCCACTGAGGTCCGTCTCACCCTGTGAGGGAGAGGATGGGAGGACAGAGGGAGGGTCACGAGGAATGCTGGGGCCCTAAGCCTCACGTGGGGCTGAGGCCACCTGTGCCTTCCCCTTGAGCAGCCCCTCTGTCCTTACAGGTCATCACCACCTGACTGTGACTCCAGGTGCCCTGCTCTGGGGGCTTCCCCCAGCCTCGGGCTTAGGGAACTCCAAAAATGCCCACGGCACTCACACCCCCGGCCATCTCCTCCAACTCTCACCAGTCTGGTCTTGCTGACGCCCCCTTCCAGAGGGGCTCTCCCCACGACCTTGGGCTCCTGAAGACAGGGACAAGATGTCCCTGCCCTTGGAAGCCCAGTGCTTTGCACAACGCCAGGCACGTAGGAGAAGGGAATCCGCACTCTGCACAGCTGCACGGCACCTAGACTACATGGCACACCTTCCACTCGGGGATGCGCTGAATTAGGCTCCCCCTCCAATTCAAGCGGTGACGCTCTAAACCTCCTCCCCCCCAGCCACGTTTATCTCAGACTGTGACTAATTGGAGATAGAAACTTTAAAACAGTGATTAAGGTTACATGAGGTCATTGGCATGGGCCCTCATCCCATATGACCAGTGTCCTTGTAAGAAGAGATCAGGAGTCAGACACGCGTGGAGGGACGACCATGGGAAGACATGGGGAGAAGATGGCCGTCTCCAAGCCAAAGAGAGAGGCCTGGAACAGAGCCTTCCCACCTGGTCTTCAGAAGAAACAAACCCTGTCAACGCCTTGATCTTGGACTCTGAGCCTCCAGAGCTGTGAGAAAAGAAAATTCTGTTTTTACCACTCAGTCTGTGGTATTTGTTACAGCATCTCTAACAGACAAATACACTTTTTTTTTTTTGGCGGTACGCAGGCCTCTCACTGCTGTGGCCTCTCCCGTTGCGGAGCACAGGCTCTGGACAGGCAGGCTCAGTGGCCATGGCTCACAGGCCCAGCCGCTCCGCGGCATGTGGGATCTTCCCGGACCAGGGCACGAACTCGTGTCCCCTGCATCGGCAGGCGGACTCTCAACCACTGCACCACCAGGGAAGCCCAACAAATACACTTTTATACATATCTCTTCCCTTCCCTGGAATTCATCCTCTTCCTTCTCTGCAAATGTGAGTTCTCTTCGTCCAGTCCTACCTCAAAGCCCACCTTCTCCGGGAAGCCTGCTTTGATTAAACCTGCTCTTTCCCTTTTAACCTCGTGGCGCTCTTGGCTGTCCTGTTTGAAGAGTATAGATTTATACTCCTTCGTGGGTTGTTCTATACCTGTCACTAAGTCAATCTGGTGCGGGTTTTATGACAGGATTGAAGCTGAGAGCTTCTTCCTGCCAGGGTCTCTGTCTCTTCCATCTTCAGAAGCCGTTCTGAGTGCTCTGAACTCAGTCAGGGGCTTGGTCCCCAGACAGCCTGGGGAACCAGGCTGGGAAGAAGGAGGAATGGGGAGCTTTTCTGGGTTTGTCCCTCTGACAGTGCAAACCCCCATTATCCCCACTCCCAGTTAATCCAAGAGCACTTGTTTCCTAGCCGCACACCCAGCCTTGAGCTACGGGCTGCGGGCACACGGTCCTGCTCCCAAGAAGAGTCACATCCAGCAGGTGAGATCGTGGGGACCAGAGGGAGAGAGAGGAGGAGCGGCAGAGGCACCCTCTGTGCGGATGAATCACATGGGGGACACGAGTCTTGACCTGGCCGCGAAGGCTGCTGGAACTTGAACTGGTCGAGGGTGGAACGAAGCACCTCCCCGGCGGGGACAACAACTCATGCAAAGGTGTGGCACGTGAAGGGAGCCCACGGCCTGCAGGAGGTGCCTGCTGGGGGCTTGATGTTAGATCCTGGACGCATGCAGCCTGTCCCCTCCTCTGTCCACTGAGCTAAAGCCCATGAGAGGGAAGAGTCTGCCCAGGGTGGCTCGTCTTGGCCAGGTCCCTGCCCTGGGCCTCAGAGGGGACTTGGAGGTCATGATATCCGCCCCCGCCATGGGGTGAGCACGCTTGGCTAGCCCAAATCATCCTCTCATTTTCCGTCTCAAGGCCCTGGAGCTCAGCTGGGGTGGGGGGCCGGGGGTGTGAGGCTGCTAGGCGCCATAAGTAGCAGATGCTGGCGGATTAGCAGCCGGCCTCCCAGAGACACCTGAGCCACTTAACATGCAGCTAGATCACCTCCCTTTCATAAAAAGCAAGTGTGGAATTGAAATGCTGCAGATTCCAAACACCTGGGGAGGGCTGGAGTCTCCAAGCCGCGCACCTTGGGGAAGGGGTCCTGGGAATGAGACAGAAGGATGAGAGGGACGGGGGAGCAGGCTCCCCTGCTGGCCGGAAGCAGTGACAGTCCCCGCTGGGAGCGGGGCTGTCAGGGGTGCAGAGGGTCCTGGGAAACGCCCAGGGCTTTGGGAGACACGAGGGCATTGCCCAGGGGGCTCGGGCTGGGGGTGGACAGTTGGCAAAGCCTGTCGCGTGCTGGAAGCCGCCACCAGGAAATGAGACATTCAGGGACCGTTCCGCTCCCTTTTCGTGACACCAGACACTGGGATGGAGGCCCAGCCACCGAAATTGGAAGCAGCAGCCTCTTTCCAAACAAACAGATCAACAGAGCAAAACAGCAAACAGCTTTCGTTAAATGTGAATAATTCCGAGAGCCCAGAGAGCTTTTACCTTATGAGCTTTTTCTTAAATACTGGAAGATGATTTCCGTGGATTACACAGAGCTCACCTTACCCAGATGGGACAGAAGCAGAAGCGCTCTCTCCCCCAGCCTCATATAAGACCAGGAATGGCTGGGCACAGACCGTAACAGGTGGCATTCTCTTGGGTGCTGGTTGGACAGAGGCCGTTTGCAGCTGGGTATTTACAAACCATGAATCATCTTCCGTTGGGGCACTCATGTTTGACCTACACGGGACTTTATTTTTAAGCACACATTTTGTCAAAAATATCTGTTAATTCTCGTGCCGTTGCTGTCCTGTGGTTGTGCCATATCTGTCCCCTTTGGAAATCGGTTCCCAGTTTTAAAAGGAATGTGGTCAGAGGAATAACCCAGCTTGCCTGGGAAGAAGTACAGCACGGAGGCCCGACCGCCTGGGTTCACATCTGAGCTCTGCCGTCTACTGCCTTTGAGACTTTGGGGGATTTTCTGAGTCTCAGTTTCCTTATCTGTAAAAGGGGGGTGCTGACTATAATGGAAACTCCCTCACAGGGCCTTTGTGAAGATGATGAGTTAAAACATGCCAGGAATTTAGACAGGACTCAATGGATAAAGCTACTATCGAGATGGGAACTAAATCTCCGTTACTGTCTTCTCTTAGAATCTAGGAAAGGCCATGCAGCACTTAGGAAGGGCAGACACTCAGCCTGCCGTGCATGCGTTTGAATTCCTCAGAATGTTCCAGCTGTGAAACTGAGCAGGTCGCTTAACTTCTCTGAGCCTCAGCTTCCTCATCTGTAAAACGGGACTAGCAGTAACACAATACTCCTAAGTGACTGAAGCTCCCGGAATAACACAACACATAGTACGTGCTCAATAAACGTGACTGGCCTGGTTGACTGAGGCCGGACCTTGCTGAGGTTTAGACCAAAGGCCTTGTATGTGTTGCTGGACCTGAAAAGAAGTTTCCCTCTTTCCCCCTCCCTCCCTTCCTCCTTCTTCCCTCCTTCCTTTCCTTTCCTTTCCTCTTCCTCCTTCCTTATTTTATTATTATTAACCAGAAGCTCCTCTTTCAACAGAAGATGTAGAGTACTGGACCCTTGAGAGCCCAAAGCTCAAAGCCCTGCCATTCTCATTTCTTATCCCATTAAGAGGGGTCCCTTGAATTCTGTGAGTCCAAATGTCCCGCCTTCCCTATGATCTGCTTGCAGCCTCTACACGTAGTGACGTGATGGGCAACTCTGGACCCAGCAGCAGAAATGGCAGTGAGAGTGAAGCCGCCTTCTCCGTCCTCTCTCACCCCCTCACCACCAGGGCTCCCTGGAAAGCCAAGCCCTATTCTTCCTTCCCAGGAGACCCCCTCCCCCGGACACTCTGTCCGTCTGCTTCAGGCCCCCTCCCCAACACTGGGAGGCTGGCAGCCTTAGGGGCGCAGAGCACCGGCTCCAAGAGCGTGAGTGAAGCGCCTTCTGATGAAGCAGGAAGGATGCCGCTTAGTGAAAGGGCAGAAAAGCCTAAGGTTCTGCCAGTGAACTGACAGAGGATACAGACTCTCAGCCCATAGCTCCACGGGGCAAATGCTGGAGGAGCCAGCCAATCTGCGAATGTGTGCCTGTGCTTAGCTCTGCGTATGGTTCTGCTGGGTTTCCTCTGGAACCTTCCAGAATTCCTCCATTAATGACAATGACTCTACCCAGGCTGCCATGGAAAGGGACATGGATGCTTTGCTCTGAAACTAACTTCAGTTGGAAGAAAGAAAGGGAGGGAGGAAGGGAAGGAAGGAAGGGGGAAAAAAAGGAAGGAGAGAGTAGAACAATAATCAAGCCCGTTTCTAATACCTGCGTGGCACTTTCAAACGTCCCAGCACGTTTACATGGACTGCGTCTCCTTTTATCATCCAGCCAGTGATGGTCACAGCTGGGGCATTATTAGCCCATTAGACAGATGAAGAAACCAAGGTCCACAGAGTCTTCCACCGGCACATGCTGAATCAGGGTCCAAGCTAACAGGACTTCCCCCAGGAGCCCCAAGGGAAGGCTGCCGCCTGGGGTCTTGAGCCCCACCCCCCATGGGGGTTCCTGGCCCTGACTCCTGGGGTTGTGGGTCACCCCAGATGGGAGGGATTCCCACCCACTGCAGCCCCAGACCTGTCTGCTTCCAGCCTCTTCCAGCCGGTGGCCCGGCTCCCAGGATGGGGTCTCATTTCAAAGGATGAAAAGTCAACCAAGAAACAAAGTGAGATAGGAAAACACATGAGAGAAGGAAAACTGAGAGCCTTCTCTGTGGGGAGAAAGAGAAAACTAAACTCTGCTTTCGTTTGCTGCCCAACTGGAATCTCCCGCCTGCACCAGGGCCCCCCATGCGCAAGGGTTAGGCCCCGAAAGTGTGTCTCAGTCCAAGGGGGACTTGGGGGGGCACAGGGGCTGGGAGAGGAGGCCAAGTCCCACCCAGACAGAAGAACCCTGACAAGAAGACAGCACACCAGCTGAGTGCACACACTGACACTGCAACTCTGGGAAAATTACTTAACCTCTCTGAGCCCTGGGTTTTCTCACTAGTAACGGAGAGATGACAGAAATACATATACCACAGAGTGGGTTACATGGCATACTGCAGATAAAACAGTTGGCACGGTGTCTGGCGCAGAGCAAGGAGTGGATAAATAGAATGTAATATAATAAAGTAATTATCATATAATATAAATTACATTAGAATGTGTGTTCTTTTTGAGGGCTCTTGACATCGAGAACTTTCTGCTGACATGGGAGAAGGAAAAGGGGGTTGGGAAGGCTACGCAGGTGAGGGTGCTAAGCTCCCAGCCAGGATACAGGTCCCCCCGTCCGCCAGCACCCCTTCGTCCCCTCCCCTCCCCCCTTTCTCCTGCTCTACGATCAACGACACCTCCGGATGGCTGCTTTCCAGCTTGCGAAGGGTCCCCCCACGGCCAGGTGGGCAGACTCCGCAGCCTGGGCAGGTAAGGTCCTAACAGGGACACGGCCCTAAAAGCCTGTGCTCCAGGGTCCTGATGCCACAAAGACCTTGCCAAGACAGGACCTGAGAGAGGGCGAGACAGCTCAGAGCCTTTAGTCCCCAAAGCCAGAGCGCCTCCGCCTGCTGCGGCCCCTTTAAAGTATTTGCTCTTGACCTCTGGGGGTCCTCTAGGTTGTCACGCAGGGGAGGTGGGTCTGTGCCCGAGTCCTGCCTTGGCCCCGTCTAGAAGGAGTGTAACCTAGAGAACAGCGCAGAGGCTCCAGACCCCCAGAGAGCCAAGTTCAAATCTAGCCTTGATCAAATGGCTCAGCCCCGAGGGCCTCGGCGCCCTCCTCTGTGGGATGCAGTCACTTCCAGTGCCACTACCTTAAATCCTGAGAAGAGACTGCAGACAGGTGGCGTTAAAATCTTTAATAAGCAGGAACACACGTGCCACTTGGCTGGGATGACAGCCGGGCTATGGGGTCGGAGCAGGGCTGGGCGTCCTGACTGCTGGCTACGCCTGGCATCCACCCTCCGGCGGCTGGAACACGGAATGTTCCAGAGATGTCAGGACAGCGCTATTTCCTCAACAGCCGAACATCCTGCATGATGATGGCGGATTCGGGGGGACCCTGCGCCCCACCTAACGGGTTACTGGGAAGTGGCCTTAAGATCACGGGCGCGCATACCCTGCCTGGTACAGAGCAGCTGCTCCAGAAATGCCAGGTCCCATACCTTCCCCCGGGCCTGACTCAGGAACACCTGGGCTCCCCCATTGGGGGACGGGCCAAAGCTCCCACGTGCCGACAAGGGGGTCAGGAAGCAGAGAGGGTGGGACGATGCCAATAGGCCGGGCTGGCTCCCTGCAGGATGTCAGGGGCCCCCTTCTCCCCCGCAGGTACAGGAAGAGGGGACACGCCTGCCCTGTTCCTAGTCGCCCTGCCCAGGCTTTGGAGGATCTGGTGAGCACCCTGCCCCGGACACCCACAGCTTGGGCATCTCTAGTGGCGCCAAGGGTGGGGCTGGGGGAGCTATTTTGGGTCTGGAGAAAGGGCTGTGGGGAGCGTGCAATGGGAGACAATGACAGGGCTGGGGCCCCTCCTCTGGCCTCTGTCCACCGACACCACCCACCCTTGTCTGCGGCCAGCCCTCGGTGCGGCCTCCCTCAAGTGATGGAGAGGCCGAGGGGGAGGGGGGAGGGGGAAGAGGAGACCAAGACAGGGGCCTGGTTAGGGAGAGGAGCCGTCATGACGCCCAGGGCCTGGGAGGCCCCCAGTAGGAGGTGGCCGCACAGGGGCGGCCAAGAAGGCACACCTCCACAGGCTGCCTCGGAGAAGAGTCGGCTTTCTTCTTCAGGCCATACCCTGCGGTGGTCTTGGCGGGCCCTAAAGGTACACGGTACAGGGGTCATTTAGGGGCACTCGAGATCACCGTGTCATGGGAAGCTTCTTCCTTTTTCCTTCTTCCTGTGGCTCAGGGCTGCCCCTGCCCAGCCTCTAGTGGCCACGAGGCTGGACACGGAGCAAGTGGCCCGAGAGGGCTCCCTGGGGACTCCCCCAAGCTGGCTTCCCCTAGAATGAGCCTCTGCTCGCAAGGACCCTGTTCCAGGGCCGGGATCCGGGTGAGGAAAGTGAGGCCTCGGGGCAAGATTTCAGGGAGGGGTGCCCAACAAGATCAATCTTTTAATGCAATGTTTCAAAAACTACAAGTTCACGTAAGGCATTCCATGATGAGCAAAACCGCAAAATGCTGAGTGAAGTCGGACCCCGACAGGGCTGGGGCTGGGGGTGGGGCTGGGGCGAGCAGTGCAAGGGAAGGGTCAGATCCGGTCTTTTGTGAACATTTTCTTTTTTGCGGTACGCGGGCCTCTCACTGCTGTGGCCTCTCCCGTTGCGGAGCACAGGCTCCGGACGCGCAGGCTCAGCGGCCGTGGCCCACGGGCCCAGCCGCTCCGCGGCATGTGGGATCCTCCCGGACCGGGGCACGAACCCGCGTCCCCTGCATCGGCAGGCGGACTCTCAACCACTGCGCCACCAGGGAAGCCCCTTTTGTGAACATTTTGATATTTTGTTCATCATGCAACTTTTGCATTAATTTGGATTTTTAAAAATACTGCACTGAAACGTTATTCATCTTGATTACCGAATTTCTTGGGCTGCCATTCAATGCTGTACTTGAAGTGAGGGCCTCACTCGTCTGACCCTTGTTCTGGTCTTACTCTATTCTCTTTTTATATCCAATTCGCCCACCCCTTCCTCCCACGTCCCGTGAAAGAATTAGGGCAGGTGGAAATATGGTAGAATGAGAGCCACACGGAATCTGAACGGAACACGTGGTCAGATGCTTCTCAGAGGACAAGGAAGGGGTGGGAAGCAGGCAGGCAGGGGAGGAGGGGGTGGAGGCAGTTCTAGTGTCTATCCAGGGTGATGCATGAGGGCTGGGGAGATAAGGGGTGAGCCGTGGGGTTTGGGGACAGTCAGAAAGACGGGGGAGAGGGAGACAGAACATGGGCATGGATGAGGGGTAAGAAAGAGAAATACCAGCAAAACGTACTGAGCATTTTACCACGTGCCAAGCGCTGTTGTAAATGATGTGTCTGTGTTCTGTATGCTTCAACACATGCTTACACATTCCATCCTAAACAGCCTTAGGAAGTGGGCTGACTTATTGTCCCCATTTTACAGATGTGTACGTTAAGGCACACAGAAGCACCCAAGCCCAGAGCGCTGTGTTGAAGCTGGAATACCATCTCAGGCAGTCTGGCTGAGACCTCAGCACTCTTACTACTCCCGGGAGGAGGGGGGACGATGCCCCCGCCTGGTCTTCAGACCACTGCTGGCAGGGAGCCTTGGGCAGGCGCTCACCACCCAGGAACTGCATGGCTTCTGGGCAAGGCTGGGCTGAGACAAAGCCAGAGATGGATAACTTCGCTTCAAGTTAAGAGATACGCTCCCCCAGAAGTAACAGGCAAATCTAATTTTTATAAATCATGTCCTATCTCGAATATCTTTGGGGAATTAATAACTTAAAAACACTCTTTTGTGTCCCTTTGTAACTGCTCCCTAATATAGCTCTCAGTTTGAAATGTCATGAGCAACTCTGCAGGGCAACAGGACCCTGAAAGGGTCTATTCTAGGTATATGTACTGTTTTGGGGGAAGGGAATAAATGAAATCCTATTTCAAACACCCTAGCTGAGTTTTATTTTCTTCTTCTTTCTTACAGTAAATCTTTCTGTAATTCTTTTCTACAGTTACCCCTTTTTCTGTTTTTCTGTCAATGCAGACAGATTTCTTGAATTTGCTTAGACCTGTACTAATACAGCAGCCACTAGCCACGTGAAGCTACTGAAATTTTAACTTATCCTTGAAATGACATAAACATTTTTTATCGAAGTATGGTTGATTTACAATGTTGTGTTAATTTCTGCTGTGTAGCAAAGTGATTCAGTTATACGTATATACACACTCTTTTTTTAACTATTCCTTTCCATTATGGTTAGAGGATATTGAATATAGTTCCCTGTGCTATACAGTAAGACCTTGTTGTTCACTAAAATGAAATAAAATTTAAAATTTAGTTTCTCGGTCACGCTGACCACATGTGGCTAGTGGCTGCCAAGCTGGGCTGTGCAGAATATAGCACATGCCTATCTCCAGAGAAAGTTCGACTGGACAGGGCTGGCTTAGAGTACGAAGTCCCCTTTCTCTTAAAAGTGAGCCTCATCTGCGTTTCTGCATTCTCTCCTGGGTCCGAGCCTCTGGAGTGTTTGGCTATATGTTATGAACAACTGTTGCAACGAATGCCACTGGGTGCAAGTATAACCCAGAGAGATGCCTGGTGTCCCACCTGACTACTCCCTGTGACCCTGCGACACCGGAACAGCTGGGCCTGCCTGGGCTTCTGGTAAAGGTGGCTGCTATCAGACCAAGCCCCGTCCAGCAGATAACAACTATAAACTAGTGCCTGAAGGCACTGGAGAGCAGCCAGAAGCAGATGCCAAGGGAGGGGAGTCAACACTTAGAAAATAGGAACGGCACTTGGGTGAGTTTCCCATATGTATGGGGTTCTGTTGAGGGCAGGCTCCAGCCTCTGCCAAGGGGGGCATCTAAAATCCAGAGAGAAACCCCCACATCTTACTGACTTAAAGAGCTAGAGGACAGAGTTTGGAGCGACTCCAGTAACTGGAAAGTGAGGGTGGGAATCCCAGAAAAAAAAGAGCCAGAACGAGGGGGCTCAAATTCCGTGTATAAACTCTACCCAGATCTTAGGCCAACCTTTGAAATGTCCACACAAGGGCTGCTCTAAGCAGCCTGACCAAGGCTACAAAAACTGAACAGAGAGTTCTGCTACTGGCCACCACAGGAGAGACAAAGTTTGGAGTTTGAGTCCAGCCAAATTCACTGTTTCTGTTTGGTTTTAGTCAATGCACTTCAGGGTAATGCAACAAAATCCAGTTTTCACCACCTAACATTCACAATGTCCAGGATATAGCCCCAAACTTCTAGGCACACAAAGAAAGAGAAAAATGTGATCCCTACATAAGAGAAATCAATACAGACTGTTTTTTTTTTTTTTGCGGTACGCGGGCCTCTCACTGCTGTGGCCTCTCCCGTTGCGGAGCACAGGCTCCGGACGCGCAGGCTCAGCGGCCATGGCTCACGGGCCCAGCCGCTCCGCGGCATGTGGGATCTTCCCGGACCGGGGCACGAACCCGCGTCCCCTGCATCGGCAGGCGGACTCTCAACCACTGCGCCACCAGGGAAGCCCCAGGCTGTTTTAAAACAGCTATTCTAACTGTCCTCAAGGATATAAAGGAAAATATACCTGCAGTGAGTGTCCAAATAGGGAATCTCAGTAGAGAAATAAAAACTATTAAAAAGAATCAAGTAAAAATTCTAGAATTGAAAAATGCAGGATCTGAAATTAAAAACTGACTGGATAGGCTTAACAATTCATTGACGAGAACAGAAGAAAGCGTCAGTGAATGTGAAGATAGATAGATCAATAGAAAATATCTAATCCGAAGGCCAAAAAAAAAGGACTAAAAAAAAACATAAAACAAAGCACCAAACGCAGGGCCTCAGGAACTGTATCTAAACATCTAACATCTATATAAATGAAGTCCTAGAAAGAGAGGAAAGAAAATAGGGGCAGAAAAAGTATTTGAATAAGGGCTGAATAGCCCCCAATTTGGAGAAAGACAAATTGCAGTTTCAAGGTGCTCATTGAGCCCCAAGTAGAATAAATAGAAAGAGTAAGGGCCATTAACCTAGTGACCCACAGGAAGCGTGACCATCACTCCTACTTTACCTGAAAAACCACTGGACAGCAGAGTCCACCTCTCTGCAGGCTGCACGCACACTTTGTGATAGATTATATGACAGTATACTGTCCTCTCGCTACAGAGCGGGCTGAGGCTACAAAAGCACCTGGCAGATGTTAAGTGCTTTCCACGCATTTTCTTAACTGACACTCAACAGTTATCTCCTGAAGAACGGGAACTCTTGTCTCCATTGTGATTTGCCTATTAATTCATTTTTAAAAAATGGAAATCAGCACTAGGGTTCAGAGATGTTGAGCAACTCACCTAAGATCACACAGTAAGTGGGGGAGCCAGGGTTGGACACCCAACTCCAAAGCTCATTTTCTTTCCTTTATATTCATGCCTGTTAACCCTGGTTGCACATTGGATTCATCTATGTAGGGGGCGTTCAAAAAGCAATCCCCACCCCAGATGAATTAAATCAAAATCAGCGGCGGGGGGGCGGGGGGGGGTTCAGGTCCAGGTATTAGAAAGTTTTAAAGCCCCTCCAGGTGATTTTAAGGTGTGGCCTGGGTTGAGAAGCAGTGCAGACATTATACTGCAGTCTGGAAAATTCCAGACAAAGGAAGAGAACTGGGTCAATCCGGCTCACACAGGTGGGCAGTGAGAACCCTCGGTAAAGGCCCTTGGGACAAAGCAAGCCCAGCCCTGTGAGTTTGTAACCTTCCACCTCTCGTCTTTTTCCTGGATTTCTAGGAAATGCATAGCCACCCCCCGCTCTCACCTCCAGAAGACACGGGGGTGATAAAAGTGTCAGAGGAGCCTCTCTGCAGCAGGGCTTGAGTTACAGGAGGCTGCAGAACCGGACGCAGGACACTTACTCTGGGCGAGGAATGAGCAGTGAGACCTCAGAGCCCTAACTCTCCCAGCTTTGGCTGGGGGAAGGCAGAGAGTCAGACAGCCCCCATTACTCTCTCAGAGCCCTCGGGACTGGCCCACGGTCCTGGGGAGAAAGCGAGCCTGCGCTGGGCAAGGCGGATGCAGGCCAAACGCCCCATGGGCACAGCCCTGCCACATCGCCGTCCCCTCCGTGCCACGCTCACATGCCTGCCTCCTAAACCCAGCCCGGCCTCAGGACAGTACTCCCACCACACCCTGCACCCAGCCCAGAATCCACTTATGAGCTCCTTGCTGTTTCTCCAAAGCCCAACACAGAGTAGACGCTCAATAGTTTCTGAATGCGTGTGAGGGTGCTTGAGGCTGGCTCCCACTGCTGGCTGGCTCAGCTTTGCCATTTGATGCTAGATTAGCCAGACCGCCCAACCAGCAACAACAAAAACCAAAAACAAGACAGTGAGACCCACTGAGCATCCCTCTTAGAATGGTGGTGATGATGAGACGACAATGATGGTGACGTAGCTGCCACCCTCCACTGAGCCCTGACTACACGCTAGCACTTCACATGCATCACCTCGCTGCATCCTCAGACCCACCCTGCCAACGGTGCTGTTCTAGCTCCATTTTACAGATGGGGAGACTGAGGTTCAGAGAGGGACTATGGCTTGCCTGTGGCACAACCAAGATCAAAGCGGTTTGTCTCTAATGAGGAGCCCTCAGGGGCGGCCCTAACTCTCCCATTCCCATGTTCCCCCAACCCTCACTGGACTGAATCAGATTTAATCCTGAAAGGGCCCCCTGGCCAAGCCCAGGCCTCCAGCAGCATAGCCAACCCCACATGCTTTGTGTCCACTTTGGGGTTCCTGCTCTGGGGAGCTCTCCACTCCGGGCCAGCTCGTGGCCTGGGGTCAAGGGTGGCTGCTGTGAGCCCCGCGTGGTCCCCAGGGACCGCCTGTGCTCGGGGAGATGGTGGCCCACCAAGGTCCACTCCTGGCTTATCGATCTGGGTCTGGGGGGAGCAGACGGGAGCCCAGCCCGGCGGCCTGGCAGGCGCTCCCAATGGCCTGTATCTAACGACCGCAGAAAGCCATTACAGCCCACTTAGCTGTAAACAGCTCTCCACAGCACTCATTAGGGCGCATCAGAGAGAGCCCTGCTCCTAGAGCGCGGGGAGTGCCAAGCTAGCAGGGGCTGAGCCTTCTTCTTACTGGAAATGCTGCTTCCCGCCTGGCCTGGCTTCCAGGAAAGGTGAACCCAGCTGGGGCCCGGCCAGCCCGCCCGCCCTGCTCTCTGAGACCAGGGTCCCCCACGGCAGCGGCTCTGTGCCCCCCATGACAGCATGGGCCAGGTTCTCCACATCCCAGCCTGGCCTGACATCCAACCTGAAGGACAGCCAGCTGGACAGACTCCCCTGGGGTGTGCCCGGTGCCCCAGAAACACTGGCTGGGCCAGTCCCCACACAGACTCCCTCCTTTCTACGGTGGGGACATTCTGCCCGTTGTTAGAGAGGATGTGCATTTCTGGGGTCTAAACTCTAGGCAGGTGAGACCCCCCGGGGCTTGGACCAGATATAGTCTCCCCCCAGATCAGAGTTTTCAAACAGTCTTAAGCCTTGATCCTAATAAAATCCCATAAGGGTCCCAACAGATAAAACAGAGCAAAGCGCAGGTGCCCTCCTGCAAAGAGGGGTTAGGGTGGCGGGCCCAAGGTCTATCCGTGATGCTGTCCCCTCACTCCCCACCCTGACCCATCCCCACTTGCCACGATGGCTGGAGCACCTGTGAACTCTGGGGTCCTCAGGACACGGTGTAATAATCACTGACCTGGCCCACATGCTGTTTTCTCTGCCTGGAGCCCTCGAACCCATCACCCTCCAGGCCTCGCGGGTCCCCCTCCGAAGCCCCCCTCTCTGCCGTGCTGGTTCTCCTTATTGCCAGGGTCTCATCCTTCTGAGCATACACCATATTTTCTAATCACATATTTCTTTGTGTCGTGATTTGCTTACTATCTGCCTTCCCTACTGTTCTCTGAGTTCCACAGAGATGGGGACCACGTCTGTTTCGTCTCATCTCCAGCGAGAGCCCAATGCTTGCACACCGACGGCGCTTGGTAAAGATCTGACTGATGAATGAATGAGTGAATGATCGATCCAAGCAGGTGCTGTCCAGCTTGCTCCGAAGCCTTCTGGGGAAGGGGTACCTACATCTTACCGCCACTGACCTTTCCCAGGACTCCAATCCTCACGGCCGACGTTTCTCCCATGTGTTCACCTCCTGATATCTGATTCACTCCCGTTTGTCCTCCACCTTTCAGCTGAGACACTCTCCCCCAGGAAGCTGCTGAGCCCCATCAAATACCCAACACGCTCCCTTGTCATGGCTCCTTGCTTCTTTCTCTCTGGACTATGAGACCCTTGGGGGGTGGGACGGGCATCTCTAGTGTCAACACGTGCCTAGGTGCCTGATGTAGGTGGGTTGAATGAATGAATGAATGAATGAAGGGGTGGCTACCATATGGCCCTGCAGCGACAGGTCAGCACCACCCCCGTGGCTGGCTCCCAGGGACGCAAAGGCAGTAAGCTAACACAGCCGCTGCCCTCAAAAAGCTATGAGAGGGCTTCCCTGGTGGCGCAGTGGTTGAGAGTCCGCCTGACGATGCAGGGGACACGGGTTCGTGCCCCGGTCCGGGAGGATCCCACATGCCGCGGAGCGGCTGGGCCCGTGAGCCATGGCCGCTGAGCCTGCGCGTCCGGAGCCTGTGCTCCGCAACGGGAGAGGCCACAATGGTGGGAGGCCCGCGTACCGCAAAAAAAAAAACAAAAAAAAACGCTACGAGAGAGTGGGGAAGAGACGGCCCCCCCCAGCTGGTGTGCAGACTGGAGGGTGTGGTCCCCACCCTACAGGACCGTTTATCAAAGGGTCCGGTACCCCTGGGAGAGCCAGGCATCCCTCATCCCTCCCTAAGAGAGGCAAGGAGGTGGGGGTCAGTGCACAACTTGGCGGCCAGCCTGCCCGGGGTGTGAACCCTGGCTCCTCTCCTGCTAGCTGAGGGCACTGGGTAACTCCTTGACGTTCTTATGCCTCAGTATCCTCATTTATAAAAATAGGGATGGTAAAAAAATAAATAAATAAATAAAACTAAAAAATAGGGATGGTAAAAAAAAAAAATAAATAAATAAAAATAAAAAATAAAAATAGGGATGGTAAAAAAAGAAATAAATAAATAAAACTAAAAAATAAAAATAGGGATGGTAAAAAAAGAAATAAATAAATAAAACTAAAAAATAAAAATAGGGATGGTGATCATATGTAGTCAGCAGGATAATACCCCCAAAGATGTCCACGTCCTAATTCCCGGAATCTGCGAATACGGTACGTTACATTGGAAAGATGGAATTAATGTTGCTAATCAGCTGGCTTTAAATTAGGGAGATGATCCTGGGTTACCAGGGTCCTTAACTGCAGAAGAGGGAGGCAGAAAGGGAGTCAGTGTCAGAGGGATACAGCATGAAAAGACCAAACGGCCCAGTGCTGGCGTGGAAGATGAAATGCAGGAGGCCTCGAGAAACGGAAAAGGCGAATGGATTCTCCCCTTGAGTCTTGAGCCCTCCAGATATCTTGATTTTAGTCCAGTGAGACCCGTTTTGGACTTCTCACCTCCAAAACTGTAAGAAAATTAATGTGCCATTTCAAGCTACCAAGGTTATGGTAATTTGTTACAGCAGCCATTGGAAACTAATACATCACAGTACCGACCTCACGTAGCTCGTTGTGGAGATTAATGACTTAATGACGCACCGCAAGTGCTGTCGCTGGGTATTATTATTTGAGGAACGGTGAGGGCAAGATTCCGTGGGCCAGGCCTGGGTAGGGGTTCCTCCTGAGACAGAAGAAGGTCCAGGAGCCCTTGGGACAGTGGGGCACCCAGGTCAAAGGGCCAGGGGCAGGGACTGGGGTTGGCCCAAGTGCATGAGGAGCTGGGCTAGCTGGAGCAGGTCAGACAGGTAAGGATGGGCTCACCCTCCTCTTCCCAGCCACTAATGCTGGCCCATCTCAAGGCACAGTCGAGGCCAACTCCTCTTTCCATTCTGTGCCTTGCCCCTAGGTCATCACAGCCTGTCCAGGGCTGTACCTTCATTCATCTCGGCTGCTTGGTGTCTCCAAACCTCCTTGGAATTACCATGTCCCAAACCAAGCTCTCCCCCTCTTCCCACCTTCCTGCCCCATCTCCATCTCAGACTTCCTCTCCAGTTGGGCTCCCTCAGGGTGTGGCACCCCTAGCTGGCCAGGTCAGGGTCCTAAGGGCGATCTCAACACCTCCCTGCCCATCACTGCCCTTGTCCAGTTCCTCCCCAAGCTGTGTCAATTCTTCCTCTTCTCTTGGGTATTCTTTCACGTCTCTCCATCCCGGCTGCCACAGCCCCAGCCCTTGCAGCCACCATCCCTTGCCTGCCCCCTTCAAGAGTCTTACTTGTCCCCTTCATCCTCCTGTAGCCTTTCCAGTCTGTGACGGTTAATTCCATGTGTCAACTTGCCTGGACCACGGGGTGCCCAGATTAAACATCATTTCTTGGTGGGCTCAGTAAATCGCCCTCCCCAGTGTGAGTGGACATCTCCCTCCCCAGTGTGAGTGGACATCGTCCAATCGGCCGAGGGCCTGAACAGAACCAAAGAAGGAATTCGCCTCCTTTCTTCCTTTCCTCTGGAGCATCCAGAATGATACACAGTCTCCTCACCAGAGTCAAAGCCATCTTTGCAAGAGCAGCTCACACCAGGTCCTGAGAATAGAGACCACCGTTCTTATTGGGGCCCGTGGGGTCAGACCCCTGCCACCCTCTGCAAACTCATCAGGTGTCACCGGAATCTTCCCCAGCGCCCTCACCCACCGCACAGCGCCTGTCTCGGCAGCACCCTGCAGCTGCTCACCCAGGCCTTCTCAGGTGATGTTCCTGTCTGGAGAAGCACCCCCTTTCCCTTTCCCTAAGTAACCTTCTACTCACTGTTTAGCTCTGAGCTCAGAGAGCACTTCCTCCGGGAAGCTGTTATGAGCTGAACTGTGTCCGCCTTGGAATTCAGACGTTGAAGTCCTAACCTCCCCCCCCCACCCCGACCCCGACCCCAGTACTTCAGAATGTGACTGCATTTAGAGACAGGGTCTCGCAGAGGTCATGAAGGTAAAATGAGGTCCTATGGGTGGGCTCTAATCCAGCGTGACTGGTGTCCTTGTAAGAAGAGATTAGGACACAGACACACAGAGGGAAGACCAGGTGAAGCCACAGGGAGAAGACGGCCGTCTGCAAGCCACGGACAGAAGCCTCGGAAGAAACCAACCCTGCTGACACCTTGATCCTGGACTTCCAGCCTCCAGAGCCTTGAGAGTTGTTAAGCTGCCCAGTGGGTGCTTCTTTGTTACAGCAGCCCAAGCAGCCTTCCCTGACTATCGCGGGTGGGTTCTCCTCCCTGTAACACTCCCATCTCATCCTGTGCTTCTCCTTCTTGGGCCGTGCAGATTTACCATCATACATTCCTCTTTGCCGGACCACAGAGTCCGTTCCTCCCATCGCCCGTTCCTCCCATCGCTCGGCCTACGACACGGTTTGCCCTCCGTGTTGAAATCTGTTACACCCACTCCAGGCTGTCAGTGTCCCTCTGGTGTGTGGCCCCCAGCACCCTGTCCCACACCCTGAGCAGGGAACCGTGGGCTGTCCCCTCCCTCGTGGGGACAGCCTCCTTGCCCACAAGTGCACTTGCTTCTCTGGGACGCAGTGGCTCACTCCGAACCAGGGCCGGTTTTGCGGGCGGTGAGACCCATCCAGTCACTTGAGCCGCGTGCTCAGAAGAGGCCGTGCCTAGTTTAGTGCTCTGCGGTCGCCGTCTTGAAATTCTCAGTAATTGTATCTTTGAATTGGTGTTTTGTAAGTGAAGCACGGAGCTTCCTTGATTTACGATGGGGTCACGTCCCAGTAAGCTCATCGGGAGTTAAATGTGCATTTAATACACCTAACCTACATCACAGCTTAGCCTCGCCGACCTCGAACGTGCTTGGAACACTTACATTAGCTACAGTTGGGCAAAATCATCTAACACAAAGCCTATTTTATAATTAAGTATCGAATATCTCACATCATCGATCGATTACTATACTAAAAGTGAAAAACGGAATGGTCGTCTGGGTACAGAATGGCTTTAAGCGCATTGGTTTTTGACTCTCATGATGGCGGGGCTGCCTGGGAGCTGCGGTCACTCACTGACACTGCCCAACATCACGAGAGAGGATTGGACGGCGTACTGCCAGCTGGGAAAAGATCAAAGTTCAAAATCTGAAGTACGGTTTCTACTGACTGCGCATCACTTTCGTGCCAGCGACCAAAGTCGAAAAATTCTAAGTCGAGCCGTCGTAAGTCGGGGACCCTCTGTGCCCTGGAACGGTGGCCCGTGCACATGAGAAGAGACACGTAGAAGAAAGGAAAAAGCAGGCTATTTTAGCAGCTTTAACAGCACTTTTTTGTCTGCTTTTCAAACAAGGGTCCCACATTTTCATTCTGCCCCAGGTCTTGCAAATTATACAGCTAGTCTCACAGCAAATTTACGAAAACCTCCTAAGCCCCCAAGGCATTTCCCTCAAAGTGCTAGTAAGGTGAGTCTGTGCTCTTAAGGATTTCCTGAGCTTCCCTGAGGGGACCTGTATGCATTCCTATGCCCTGTGACTACCTTGGCTAATCCTGGTCTGTAATCCAACTGCCGAGGGCCCAACTCAGCTCTGACAGCCTGCCTGCCATGTGCCCCTCTGTCACTGATGGAAATGATGACCGGGCAGGGCCAAGGACATGGCCCCCGCCACTGCACTGAGACTCCCTCCCTCCAGACTGACATCTGTCCCTGGATGAGCCGCCACGGCCCGCTGGAAGAGGAACGCTCCCGAGTGCCAGCTTTGCCGAATGCCCCTCCTGGTATCCCATGGGAAAACCGCCCTTCCAGCCCGGCCCCAGCCTGACTCAGGACCTCTGGGATTGCACCGGGGCTGGGAGCTGGGGTGAGGGAGTCATGTTCTTGGGGATATTTGGGAGGTTGCACGGCTCACACTATGGAACCCTGACCTGGGGCTCCGATGGGTAGGGTGGGGACAACCCCTCTTCTCTACTACCCAGCACCCCACTTCCGGCTGAGCCCCAGAAGTGTCTGATCTCTTGGGGGAGGGAAGAAACAAAGCAGAGAGTGGGGCGCACAGGCGCGAGCGTTTGGGGGTGTGCGCCGCGCAGGCAGGAGGGTCTTGCTTTCTTTTTTCATGCTGGCAACAGCTGGCGCTGCATCTTGGAGCCTGCGGCTGTGACAATTACCAAAATGTTTACTGTGTCACCATTAATAATGCAGAAGCTCCGTCAGCCTCTTACTCAGAAAAAGAGCGCGAGGCAACGATGGACCGGGCGCCCGGGAAGGGTCCCGCTCTCCTGCCCATTCACCATTCACTCTGTGCGGGCGGCCTCGGTGTAAGGACACGGGCTGTGCCCACCCCCGTGCCTGGGGGTCCCCCTCTCCTCCTACTCAGCCGGCCCCTTCAGACCAGCACAGAGCTCTCCCCCCGCCTGGGTATCTCCCTTGCCCTTCTGATAAAGGCTTTTTTTTTTTTTTTTTGCGGTACGCGGGCCTCTCACTGTTGTGGCCTCTCCCGTTGCGGAGCAACAGGCTCCGGACGCGCAGGCTCAGCAGCCACGGCTCACGGGCACAGCCGCTCCGCGTCACGTGGGATCCTCCCGGACCGGGGCACGAACCCGTGTCCCCTGCGTCGGCAGGCAGACTCTCAACCACTGCGCCACCAGGGAAGCCCCTGATAAAGAAAGGCTTTTTAGAGCCACCCACCTAGGAAGCCTTCCAGAAGCTTCCACCCCCTGCCCCTGCCACGGCACTGCACCCTCACCTCTGTGTGTAGAACGTGTGTGCGTGTGTGTGGAGGCTCGTGTCTCGCCAACCTGCCCCCTACCCCATCCGCTCTGTGAGCTCCTCGGGGCTGAGACCTTCTCTTCCCTCCCGCCCGTGCCTGGAGCTCTACACGCACTCTCAGGAGACTCATCCCTCACCTCTTTGCCTACTAACTCCTACACATCCTTTGTGGATCAACTTAACTGTCACCTCCTTCAGGAAGCCTTCCTGGACTCCCCCCTTCTAGATCATAGATCCCCTTTTGAGTATTTTTACAGAATCCTGTAACTTGCCTTACAAGGCCAATCACTGTAGCAATGAGATAATTTTCATCTAACACTGCCTTCTCCTCTAGACTGTATGCTCCCTGAGAGCAAACCGTGGTTTTTGCCCCCTGCTGTGTTCCTGCATCCAGTAGTCACTTAAGGAATGCATGATCGCCCAAGGACCAGGCCTGATTCATGCAGACTTTATACCGTGCAGCACCAGTGGCCCTGCCGTCTTCTCACCTGCTCGAGTGAGCACTTTGGGCTGCTGGTGAGTGCTGGGGGGTCTGATATGGGGGTGCAGGTACCCCCTTCTTCTGGAACAGTCCCTGCATCTCTGTAATGCACCCCATCCCCATTGTAAGACAGTCAGCTCCCCAGAGCTAAGAGGAAGGAGGGCTCTGAACAACTGCCTCCACCCAGCAAGTCGCTGTCCCAGCCCCTGCCCCGCCCCGACGTCAAAGGCTGGGGGGAAAAGTTAGATGCGACGCCCCCGGGCAGGATGTCTTGCCTGTGCCAACAGTCCCCGGTCCCCACACCTGCCCACAGACAAATGAGTTCCTGGGCTTGTGCGGACGCCCCTGGGTAGGAGAGCGCCCCTGCCCATTCACAGCTCCGTCTGGGACTCCGCCCTCAGCTCAGGAGTCCTGGCGGATGAGTGGGCACACGGGCTGAGGGCAGGCTTGCCCACAGCCGCTGTGCCGGTCTGCCTGCCACCGCACACCTGTCTCCATCTCAATGCAGATCCTGACTTCGAATAACAGGGCGCCGGGGACAGAGTCTACCTGGAATGGCTGGATCAGCGGAGGAGGCTTGGGGTGGGGGAAGGGGGTTCCCTACCCAGCGGTCCCCCCAGGCATGCCAGCCCCACCTCCCGGTTGTGTCCCGCACAGGGGCCAGCCTGCAGAGCTAGGCACGGGGATGCAGCCTCACCCAGGCTTCTCCCAGCTCCAGGACGGGTGAAGGCGGGTGGCTGGAAGCCCCTGATGAGGGTGTGGGTGGGCGCGGAGGTGGGTGTGGCTGACCAGGGCTAGGGAGGTGGGGAGACTCCTCATAGCTCTACTGGGCGTCATCTCTTCCAAAGAGGTTCGTGTCCTCGGGATACCCAGTGAACCTGCCCTCCCTCCTCCCAAAAGAGGGCAACGGCCTGCGCCCACCCCCGTGCCTGGGGGCCCCCCTCTCCTCCTACTCAGCCGGCCCCTCCAGACCAGCACAGAGCTCTCCCCGCGCCTGGGTATCTCCCTTGCCCTTCTGATAAAGGCTTTAGAGCCACCTCTGTCCTGTCCTGCCCTCCCTCCTTCTGCCGCTGACTTGAAGAGCAAGCTTGGGCAGGGTGTGTGCCCGTCTGAGCCTCGACCTCCACAACACTAAACTGCGAGGGGCAGACTCCATACGCCAACAGGGTCTCCCAGCTCTGACCTTCCAGGCGTTTCTCGCCCTCTGACTCCCTCTGCCCGAGGGGCTTCCCTGCCCCTCCTGCTACCCCAGCCCACCCCAGCCCTCGGGTCTCCATAGCAGAAGAGGCGAGGGTGATTTGTAAGAGGAAGGGTCAAAGGTCGCAGAGCCTGTTGATCTGTTACAGGTGATGGATGCTGGTAGCTACTCCACTGTCCTTACGGCTGATGAGAAACAGTCTCTGATGCGAGATTAAAGGGGGCAGGGGTGAAGGGGGCGGCGGTGGATCCAGCGCAGCCAAAGAGCTCGCTGCACAGCAAGCCCACCCTCTGCTCAGGTGGTCCTACTCTCCATCACGGGGAGGTCAGGGAGCTGTGACCCAACACTGGTTTCTCACTGTCACACCGCCTGGCACCAACTCACTGAGTCTGCTCAGCCACCCAGCAAGGAAGGTGGTGCTGTTCTTGTTGGAGACGTGAAGGATGGAAGCTCAGAGAGGTTAAGTAACTTGCCCAAGGCTACACAGCTAGACACAAGAGACAAGATTTGAACGTAGATCTGTCTGATTTAGAATGCATACTCTTTCCCCCAGGCCACGCACTTCCTGCCAAGGGTGCCAGGGTCTAGGGTGATTCAGTAAAAAGAGCATGGGAATCAGGAGGCTGTCCAAGACCAGCCTTCCACCCCCTACAGTCGCCATAAATAAGCTGTGTGCCCTTGGATCACTCGGGACCCCTTTTGGGGTCACTATGGATGATGCAGGACTTCTCAACTAATGCGACTAGGAATCACCTAGGGGGGATTCAATACAGATTCCTGGGGCCGCCCCCAAATGTTCTGATTCAGTTGGTCAAGATAGGACGATGCTGCTGACCTGCGGACCACGGCCTGAGCTGCAATTCACTCCTGGGTTCCTTTCGAATCTCAAAATGTGTGACTGTTAGAAGCCTAGGATAAGGAGAGGGCAAGTAGGGACCCAAGATCCAGGGTCTTGCCCTGGATCAGGGCAAGCTCTGGACAAAAGCCCCAAATCTCCCATCAATCTCGCAGAGGATGTGCTGGCTGCAACCCTGTGGTGTTCCTTTCTCACCATCTCCCACCCTCCACCAGGCCTGGCCACTCCCTATATTCAGTACCTACCCCCCTCCTGTCCATGGGGAGCAACCCCACCCCACGGGAAGAACCCCAACTCCGTCTGTCACACCTTGAACGCAGTGCTCAGTGCAAGCCATAACAACGAGAAAGGGGCTCAGCAGCCATGCACTGAGGTTTGGAAACAGGGCTCCTCCCCTTAGGAGCTGTGTGACTCTGGGAAAGTTACTAGACCTCTCTGAGACCCCCAGTTACCTTGTCTCTAAAATAAGAATAAGACTGGAGCAACATATAGAATGATACCATCCACATTCAAAGCATACACTCATGTGTACTGATACAGGCTCATATGTGTAGATGTATATATGGGATGCTTCTGGAAAGGTACAAGAAATGGACAGTTGGATATTTAGCAGGAAGGTAGGTCAATGGCAGGGAGGGGAGACTCAGCGGTCACCTAAATACCCTTTTGGAATGTCTTCCAGAAATGACTGTCTACCTGCTTACAGGGCTGCGGTAAGATGATCCACACAAAGGGGTTAGCACGATGCCTGGCATATAGTTAGCGCTCGGTACACTGTCAGCGCTTGTTCTGGGTCCTTTCCTACTCCTGATGCCTCTCCGGCCAGCTGGCTCTCCCAGCCACCTGCCCGTCTCCTGAGCTGGAATGCCTCCCTTCTTCCTGCTGCCCTTTACGTATGTGAATGTTCCCTTCAAAAGAAAGGCCCGGGTGTGGTTGCATCCATCCATCCACATCATTCACTTTGCTCCACAGCCCCGCTCTGTCCACCCTTCCCCCCCTCGCTGAGACCAAGAGTGTAAATTCCTTCTGGCTATTAATTAAAAGCAGCCTCTTCCTTAGAGCGAGTGTACTTGCCATAAATTAATAGCAGAGTCTTCTTAATCAAATCTTATCTCCTCCTCGAGCCATAAACACATGCAGCTCGAGTTGCTATCTCTGTGCACCCAGCCGTGAAATTTATTTTCTGATGCTTCAGCAGACTGCGTGGGGTGGGGGTGGGGGGTACCTATTTGGGGGGCAGCCCCACCTTGAGTTCCCGCACCAGACCCCTGGCCGACCAAGTGGGTAGACTGAACCATCGCCCCTGATGTTCAGAGCGGAGCACGCCTGGCTCTTAAAACCTGACGGTGCAGAAGTTTAATCGTCATGAATATAACCTCTGGCGTTCATATAGCTTTATATTTTCATACATTTTTATCCCATCTGATTCCCATGACAGCTCTAGGAGGGAATGGGTTGGGAGTATGAACCTCATTTTAGAGACAGAAAAGTGAAGTCGAACATGTTCTTTAGAGTCAGATCTGGATGGAATTCTTGCTCTGCCACATTCTAGCTGCCACTCTGACCCTCAGTCTCTTCATCTCTCCAAGGGGATTTGTCCTGTAGTTCTGATGTGAAAATGGGATAAAGGTAATATGTAAAAGGCCCGGTAGGTGCCACACAGGGTGAAGATCTTTTACTAAGTGACCCCTCCCAAGATCATCTATCTGGCTCCAGATAGAGGAACCTGGACACAGACCTTGACTCAAATTCCACACCCTTGGAATTCCATCTTGAGACTCTGGAGTCCAGGGTCACTGGGCTGGTCCCTGAGCAAGTTCCGCTCAGCCTGCTTTCTACTCCTGGTCAGCTGAACGCCCTCTCCCGTGTGAGTCCCCCAGCCACAGGACAGAGGTGGAGCCAGGAGCTGCCTGGACCTGACCACGGATGGGCCAAGGCAGGGTCTGGATCGAAGACGCTCCTGCTAGCCCAGCTGCAGCTGCTAAGCTACTCTGAGCTACCACCACCACAGGGCACCCCCTCCTTCCCCCTGGGTCACGCCGGCATCACCACCCTGCTGAGTAGGTGAGCGTTCCCCGCGATTTCCCCTGGGCCATGGGAAGCCTCGTGGCCGTCTCTGTACATTATCTCCGTTACCCTCGCAGGGACTCGTGTCATCCTTGTGCAGGTTCATTCACAGGTGAGACAGGAGTCCGCGGCCACTGCTGGAGCTGCTTTTCCCATCCAGAGCTGAGTGTCACTGTCTTCTTCAGGCTCTTCTGGCCCTTCAGGAAATGAGCCTTTCTGTCTGGGTCCAGGCACCCCCACCCTCGGCTCCTGGGCAAACAGCCCTCCTCACGCCCGTCAGGCCCTCTGTCGGGCTCGTCTGGAGCTGGCTCACAGAAATCTCCCTGAATTAGCTTCTCCTTGCCTAAGCATGCAGCCGCTCTCCTTTCAAAGTCTCCTCACTGCTTCTGAGTCAGTTGTTACTGTTTTTGTTTTTGTTTTTGTTCCAGTAAAATCTACACGTTTGTTCCTAATGCTTCCCACCTGCAGGGAGGTACCTCTCCCGGAAACTCTTCTCCTGCCCTCTCTCTTCTCAGTACCATGTTCACTAACCTCAATATCTCTAAAGCCTGACCATCTTACTCTTGTTCGATGGTTCCCAAAGTGGGGGTCCCTGGCACAGCTGAAGCAGCAGCACCTGGGAACTCGTTAGAGGCGCAGATTCTGGGGGCCTTCCCAGACCTCAGGAATCAGCAACTCTGAGGGTGGGGCTACGCGGTCTGTGTTTTAGCCAGCCCTCCAGGTGAGTCTGATGCATTCCACAGTTGGAGAATGTCGTCACCCAGCCTGAGCCCCCAGGGCAAATGTCCGGAGGCATTTTTGGTTGTTATAATTGGCATCTAGCTGGTAGAGTCCAGGGATGCTGCTGAACATCCTACAAGGCACAGGACAGCTCCCTTCCTTTCCCCCATTACACAGAACAAGCCGGTCCAAAGTGCCGAGGTGCCGAGGCTGAGAAATCTTGCTCTCGACCCACCCAGGTTAGGATTACCTTGCGATTCACATCTGAGGAGGGTGAGGAAATGTCACAGTGCCCTGAGTTCCTGAGGGCCAGGGTGGCACAATCCCAGGCTTTGGATGTAACAGGGCGCCTTTCCTCGCACTGTAGGTGCTGTAGACACACGAAGCCACTTCACTCCCACAGCAAACCTCGGAGAGGGAGGCCCCTTCTGGTGGCCCATTTTATAGACCGGGGAACCTGTGGCACAGAGAAGCCCAAGGTCTCACAGCTAGTGCACAGTGGGGATGGAAACGCAGAGTAACTAAAGCCAGAGCTGGCTTCCTCACCGCGATGACACACACGACTTTCTCACGGGGAGATGTTCACTTGTTAGTCAATGATCTATTTAAGCAAGAAAGAAGAACTGCGGGCATTGCAACCACTCACTCAATCTGTCTAGGAGTGGTTATTCAGTGCTGACTACAGGCTCCTCTCTAAGCCAGCGGCTTTACGGTGTGATGGTGTATTTCCAGGCCACCAGAAATGCACAGTCCAGCTGGGAGAGATTCAGATTAGCGCACACACATAGACACAACCCTGGAGCATAAGGCAGCATCTCTTTCGATCTCTTTTGAGGTGCACAGTTATAGGTGCTCAACGCATTTAGAGACACAGAACAGGAGTGAGGGAGGCCCCGAGGGAGAGCTGAGCCAGATTTGCAGAGCTGGGGAAGTGAAACAGAAGGAAGAGCGTGGGGCAATGAACGTGGCCTGGGAACCAGACAGAGGTGGCTCTGGATCCTGCTCTCCCACTTACCAGTGGTGTTAATCTTGAGCAACTCCCTTATTCCTCAAGCCTCAGCTTCCTAATCTGCTAAGTGGGGACATTGCCACCTGCCACACAGCATTGGGTGGGGATGAAACAGGAAGTCACGGGACAGCGCTCAGCTCTGTTCACAGTGCTGTTCGTATGTCAGTACTGCCTGGCCCTGAAGCAGGGTTAACTCCGGTCTGGTCATTGGAAACTGGAGCCCCACTTGGGGTGTGAGATGGGGTAAGGGGGACAAGAGTGCGTGTGTTTGGGCAGTAACAGAGCCCCATCCCCAGCCAGCAGGGCAGAGCAGTTGGATCATCCTGAGCAGTCCTGTAGAGCCACTGGGATGTGCAGGTGTCACAGAGGTGCTAAGTGCCATTAGCATCTAATTATGCCTTTGTCCTTGCTGTAATCAGGTGAACTGAAAAGGGCTGGAAAGGGGACAGCCTTCAAGAGAAAGCAGGCATTTTTGGTCTTGTTTATGGTTTCCTTTGCTGTGCAAAAGCTTTGAAGTTTCATTAGGTCCCATTTGTTTATTTTTGTTTTTATTTCCATTTCTCTTGGAGGTGGGTCAAAAAGGATCTTGCTGTGATTTACGTCATAGAGTGTTCTGCCTATGTTTTCCTCTAAGAGTTTGATAGTTTCTGGCCTTACATTTAGGTCTTTAATCCATTTTGAGCTTATTTTTGTGTATGGTGTTAGGGAGTGATCTAATCTCATACTTTTACATATACCTGTCCAGTTTTCCCAGCACCACGTACTGAAGAGGCCGTCCTTTCTCCACTGTACATTCCTGCCTCCTTTATCAAAGATAAGATGACCATATGTGCGTGGGTTTAGCTCTGGGCTTTCTATCCTGTTCCATTGATCTGTATTTCTGTTTTTGTGCCAGTACCATACTGTCTTGATTACTGTAGCTTTGTAGTATAGTCTGAAGTCAGGGAGCCTGATTCCTCCAGCTCAAGAAACCATAAACAAGACCAAAAGACAACCCTCAGAATGGGAGAAAATATTTGCAAATGAAGCAACTGACAAAGGATTAATCTCCAAAATTTACAAGCAGCTCATGCAGCTCAATAACAAAAAAACAAACAACCCAATCCAAAAATGGGCAGAAGACCTAAACAGACATTTCTCCAAAGAAGATATACAGACTGCCAACAAACACATGAAAGAATGCTCAACATCATTAATCATTAGAGAAATGCAAATCAAAACTACAATGAGATATCATCTCACACCAGTCAGAATGGCCATCATCAAAAAATCTAGAAACAATAAATGCTGGAGAGGGTGTGGAGAAAAGGGAACCCTTTTGCACTGCTGGTGGGAATGTGAATTGGTACAGCCACTATGGAGAACAGTATGGAGGTGCCTTAAAAAACTACAAATAGAACTACCATATGACCCAGCAATCCCACTACTGGGCATATACCCTGAGAAAACCATAATTCAAAAAGAGTCATGTACCAAAATGTTCATTGCAGCTCTATTTACAATAGCCAGGAGATTGAAGCAACCTAAGTGTCCATCATTGGATGAATGGATAAAGGAGATGTGGCACATATATACAATGGAATATTACTCAGCCATAAAAAGAAACGAAATTGAGCTACTTGTAATGAGGTGGATGGACCTAGAGTCTGTCATACAGAGTGAAGTAAGTCAGAAAGAGAAAGACAAATACCATATGCTAACACATATATATGGAATTCAAGAAAAAAAAATGTCGTGAAGAACCTAGGGGTAAGACAGGCATAAAGACACAGACCTACTAGGGAATGGACTTGAGGATATGGGGAGGGGGAGGGGTGGGCTGTGTTGGAGTGAGAGAGTGGCATGGACATATATACACTACCAAACGTAAGACAGATAGCTAGTGGGAAGCAGCCGCATAGCACAGGGAGATCAGCTTGGTGCTCTGTGACCAGCACCGCCTGGAGGGGTGGAATAGGGAGGCTGGGAGGGAGGGAGACGCAAGAGGGAAGAGATGTGGGAACGTGTGTATATGTATCGCTGATTCACTTTGTTATAGAGCAGAAACTAACACACCATTGTAAAGCAATTATACTCCAATAAAGATGTAAAGAAAAAAAAAAAAGAGAGAGAGAAAGCAGGCAGCTACTGGCCAAAAATACCTGCAAACATGCCCATTTCTCTCTGCGATGTGGCCTCTTGCAAATGGCCAAGGGCCTGGGGGCAGCCAAGTGGGCAGATAGGAGGCTGCCAGTTACAGACGTAAAAGGTGGGGCAGGTCAACGTCCTGGCTCAATAGGAAACGGGGAGCCAGTGGGTCCTTTGAGAAGCAGAAGGCATTTGAGGAAAGAGGACGTTTAGCAAGAAGGCTCAGACAGCTGTCTGCGGGATGGAAGGAAAGGAAAGGCCAGATCAGAGGGGTCGGGTAGGAGGCTGTTAGCGGAATCCAGGTGTGAGCAGATGTGGGAGGCTACCAGGGAGGCGTGAGAACTGACAGCCCTGGTAAGTGATACCTCCTTCCCAGGCACCTGCTTCCCCCATCGGAGATGATGCCCCAACGCCTGCGGGTCCCACAGATACATGCCAAAGACTCGACACCACCCTTCCATAGTAGAGAACGGCCCACTCTGCCCCTCGAGACCCTGGACTCTTGGAATTTACAACAGTCCAAATTTACACCTGGAATTTTCAACACTCCAAACCTTCAGAAACTAAGGATCAAAGACGCTGTATCTCAGGAACTAGAGGGCCCCGATAAATCTGCCCTTCCTCAGCGTGCCCACCTTGCTGGGTGATTCGTTGCCTGGCGGCGGTCACAGCCAGAGGGCAGGGCAGGGGTCTGCTGAGGTCAGGGGAGTCCACAGGTGACTAGTGATGGTTGGGGCCATGAACGTGGCCTTGAATCTTGAATTGCCAGGGCTTCCGGTCACCCAGTCTTGCCTCTGCCCCCCTGGTTCCCAGCACACTCCTCGTGGGCCCCATTCTGGGTTAACAGGACACCCGGTTAAATGTCAACCCCAGACTGTTAGAGCTGGGGTTTTCAACAGTCCAAACCTGCAAGGAATGCAACATATACACCTGATACTTGGGACATACTCATACTAAGAGATGAGTCCTTGTTTATCTGAAATGGACATTTACCTGGGCGTCCTGTATCTTACCCGGTAGCCTATGCACCTGGAGAGACCAGCCGGGCAAGAATACACAATAGCATGGAAAAGAACTAGAAAAGTGCACTGGACGCCAGGACACCTGGGGGCCCCTCCTGCTCTCCACGTGGCTGAGACCGCTCACCTGCGACAAGGGGACAGAGCCAGAGGGCAGCGATCACACAACTGTTAGGAAACCTTACAGGTGAAAAGTACCAAGCGCTAAAAAGGTAAGCGGGGCCGGGGGCAAGGCAGTTGATGTTCAACTAGAGATCAAAGGCCTCCAGCAGCACTCTTGGCCCCTCTGGGGACACAGGGTGGGTGCCTGGGAGAGGAGGGAGTTGATTTCCCCGGCCACGTTCAACTTAAAAATCTGATGGTAACTCCAGGTGACTACCTTCATCTGTCAGTAAAGACGCAGTCGGGGAACTGCAACTTGTTTTCCACCAACAGCCCCTCAACACCTAGAGAAAGGTAACCCACAGCCAGCAAAATGTATCGTGTCCTGTAGTCCACAGACAAGCCTCCATGACCTTGACGCCATCTACCACTTGGAACCATCAAGGCCACGGTGTCCCCTCGTTGGGGAATTAGAGGCTGGCTACAAGCTGCTGCCCCATAGCTGTCAGCAGGATGACACCTGTACTGTTCGAATGTGTAAGAGCAGATTTTATTGGGATAATAAAAATAAAAATGATTGAAATGAAAGCGGAACCCAATCAAAGAGGGAGCATTGGAGGGAAAGAGACGGAGGCTTTTTGATTTTTTAGGCAGGCTAGCGGGTAGAGGATGTGCCAGCCTCTGTCTGTGCCCCTGCCAATGTCCCCAGCCATCTGTCCCCGTCAGCATCCTGCCTGGTTAGCCCACTTACACAACCAGGGCATACCGGGAGCCAAGCTCGGAGGGAAGGAGGGCGGAGAGGGCGGGGAGAGGCGGCCTGGACCGAGGGTGGCTCGCCAGGGATGCACAGGTAAGAAGGGGTGACTGGATGGGCAGGCAGGCCCTGGTGGCTTCCGGCCTGTCCCCCTCTCCAGAATGAGGACCCTGGTGACACCACGCGCTTTGGGGAAGGTACGGAATAAAGGGTCATGGATTCGTGGCCCGTCCCCATGGCCTTCTCCCAATATTTTGGGGTGTTGGAAACGTCTGCTCACCCAGGAACAGTGTTTGCAGCACACGGAGCAGGGCGATGCGGGAAGAGGGTGCCGAGCCCAGCTGGTCAACCTGTCCATTCTGCAGGTGGTGAGTGAGAGGCCCAGGTGGCCTCCCCTAAGCTCTCAGCATCCCAGCATCCAGCATGACCTTCCCCTCCCCCGCCCCCTCCTTCCCCGAGGGACACAACTGGCTACTGCTCCAGGTCTCTTCCCTCAGCAGGTGGGTGGCTCCATCCTCGCCCTCCGCCAGGTGTATGTCACCTGGAGCAGAGGAGGGGTGTCTCTGCAGGTCCCTCAGCAGCCTGGATTCACAGCTGCTCCCAAGCGTCCACACAGGGCAGGGGCCCAAACACCTCTGTTCTTCAAGTCGCTGGCCGACTCTGAACACCCATCCCTTCACCCTCCCCCCCGCCCCTGCCCACACTCACTGCCACAATTGCAACTTTCCTCCTTACTAAGCAGGCACGCCCCACCCAAGGGAGCAAGGATGGTGGGCCAGGGTGAGGGGAAGGCTTCCCCTCCAAGGCCAGGGGGCTAGAGGTAGCCGGACAGCACCTGCTCTCCCGGGCATCAGGGGAGGATGGTGGTGGCACAGGACTCTGCACCCGGCACCTGCCGGGCCTGCCAGAGGCAGGGCACCCAGCTTGGAAGGGCCAGAGGCCTCAGGGGGGGAGCAGGTAGCAGCCAAAGTTGAACCCTTTCTCTGCAGTGCCCCCCACCGCCGAGCCGTGCCACTCACATGATGCCTCCTGATCAGATCTGGGGTTTCTCTCATGGAGTAATAGGATCACAGGGGGTGTTAACTAGATTAGGCAGAAGTCTTCTAAGAGACACAGGCGGGAAGTGGCTATTGCACCGCACAGGGTCCTGGGCACGAGACGAGGGCTGGTTTCCAGCCCTGCTCTTTCCTCTCCTTCCCTCCTAGGACGGGGCAGGGTGAAGGGGCATGCAAAGGGGGCTTGGAGCCGGCCCTGGTTCCTCAGCCCTCTATTTAAGGTGTCCCTGTCCCCTCACTTACCTACCCAGTTCTTGTCTCAATGCTTTTCCCTCTTGGAGCACAGACCATGGAGATTCTTTGCTTTGTCTCCTTTAATCTCCACAGGGAATTTTACAAGGTAGTTTTCAGCCTGCCCACTGAACAGAAGGAAAAACAGAGGCTCAGAGGTTAAACAAATTACTCCGTAACTCAAGGTTAATCAGCGATAAGTTTGGGGTTCCAGTCCAGGTCTGTCTGCTCTTACTTCCATCTCAAGAACCATCTCCCCAAACCTAGTCATGGCCAAACCCCCTAACTTCTGGGGCCCAGCCATGGACCGTTCACCCTCGCCAGCCTCTGAGGCCGAGTGTTGGGTGGGGAGGAGGTGGCGTTGGTGCGGATTTATGGGCTCCAGAGAGAGGCCAGACACCGGACCACTGCCCGGACGCCCAACCACCTCTGGCTGGAGTGTCGCCTTCCTCATCAGGGTACCAGAGGGCCTGAGTCACATGTCGTCAGGCTGTCCTAGATCAGATGTCTCAAGGCCGACACACACACACACACACATATACATGCACACACAGATACACACACACGTATACACACAGACAACCCCCCACACACCCCCCAAAAGGCCTTCTCTTCCTTCCTGCTTTTTTCCCCCTCCTCCCCCCTCCCCATAGCAACTTATCAGCATCTAATACATATAAATTGTATTTATCCTCCTATGATACAACTTATGTTACTTTAGGTTGTCTCTCATCTGAGGCCCCAGGAGGAGGGGTGTTTTGGGTACAGGAGGGCCACATCAAAAGATTTCAGCATCCCACAACTGTGTATATAAGGTGGTCTCAACATATAAGGACTTTATATTACTTAAAATACTCATCACTTTAGAATTCTAACTTCTTTTACATTATACTGAAAATGTCTTGATGTACTTTCTCTCTTTTGTTTTTATTAAAGTAGAGTTGATTTATTATATCCTATTAATTGCAGGTGTACAACATAGATGCAAGAAGCCTCTAGAAGCTGGAAAAGGTAAGAAAATAGACTCTCCCCACAGCCTCCAGAAAGGAAGAGACCTGCTAACACCTTGATTTTACTCAGTGAGACCTGTGTCATATTTCTAACCGCCAGAATGGTAAGATAATAAATCTGCGTTGTTTAAACTAAAAAAACCCAAAACAACTGACTTATCTGTTCTGCTGGTCATCTCCCAACCAGAAGCTAAATGGCAGGAGAACAAAGGTGTCTGCCTGCTTCTTTGTGTCCAATGACCCAATGGTCAGCTCCTAGAACAGAGCCTGAGATACGGTGGGTGTTCAATGAGCGTTTGTTAATGCTGATGAATGCATTCGTGGGGGAGGGAAGGGGCATGAGAAGGAAAGGTAGCGGGAAAGTGGGGAGGATACGCCTGCATTTGTGCAAAGGGCCGAGAAGATGGTGAGATGAACACGTGGGAAACAGGCCTGGGGGCCACAGATGGGCTGTGTAAAGGGGGTAGTTGGTGTGTATGTGTGGGGGGCCTGGGCGGTGGTCCCGGGAAGAGCGTGGATGAGATGCCCCAGCCGTGTGACAGTCAGACACGGAAAGGGCACAGCAGAGGGTGTGCGTGGGGCGGATGGAGTGGCAGGTGCAGCAGGCCCAGGTCGGAGGCGGCGTGTCCCCGCTGTTTGCTGTGTGATTCTCTTGCCGCCTGGCTCCCGATGGAGGGTGGGCCCAGAGGACAGCCGAGCATGGCATCGGAGCCCCCATGAAGCTCCCGGGAGTGGGGGACAAGGCTCCAAAGGGGGGCCCCCCATGCTGCCCGGACGCCCGCCCTGCAGCCGCACGAGTGGCGCTCAGCTCTGCATGTGACCGGATGCTCCCTGCCGCAGGGACATGCAGGGCAACCTCAGGAGTCTCAGCGGCATGGCCAGTGACACACGCTGCTTCCTAATGAGGTATGGAGTCATGGGAAGGCGGCCTGGGGTCCAGGCCAGCCCCAGATGGCCCCAGCTGCTCACCACAGCCCCAGGGATGGGCAGGAAGCGGGAGTTGCCACTGATGGGGGAATGAGAGGCAGTTGGGAGAAGGGCCTGGGGGGGACAGCATCAACGCAGGCCTGACGTCACCCACCACCCCTCCCTCCCCAGGCCCCAGCCAGGGCCCATCCTCCTGGAATGCACCAAGGCAGCCAGGAGGGCAGCGAGGGGCCAAGGAACTGAGGGGTGGGCGGGGGAGGAACAGGCCCCATCCTGTCAGGCTCTCTGCCCCTCAGGACCAGCCGCCCAGCAGCCTGAGGGCGTCATGAACATGGACCAGGCGTGCTGACCAGGAAACCCTTGAGACACGATATTACAGAAATCAGACATGCCGGCCTTGGGTGGGGGGTATGCAGGGAGCCCACTGACCTCGAGGCCCTGCCAGCTTCACATCCCAGGCAGGTCTCCCCACCACCACCCGCTGCCCGTCCTAACGTGCTTGGCCTGTTCTGGGCACAGACCGCAGGTCGAGCATCCTGGCCACAGGCAGTGGGAGGCCTGCAAGACGGGGGTCCTGGGCAGCTCTGGAATGGAACCGCTGGGCAATGTGGAGCGCCAGGCGGACTGGAGCGCGGGCCTATGCGTGGGTGTGGAGGCCACGGGGCCTCCATGGAAAAGCAGCCTTGCAGAGTGATCTCTTGATCAGTTCAGGGTTGGGCACATCTGGGTCCCGTCCTTACTCTGACTCCTAGCTGGGCGACCTGGAGAGGATGCAGGGCATGGCATCAAAGTCCAGTGGGGCTCCACACCTGGCCCAGAGACCGGGGACGGGTCACTTCACTCACCCTAGTAAGCCTTGGTTTCCTTATCTGTAAAATGGGTTGGCAGGACTATGAACCAAGGTGACCCGAACAAAAGCACCTATTCCGATGCACTGTTTACACCTCCACACGTTTGTGTGTTTATTCACTCTGTCCCCCTCCCTTCCCCAGCCTCTGAAGGGACGGTGCTGGTCGGCTGATGGCAGGTCTGGTGCCTGCAATGCAGTGTCCAGAGCCCATGGCCACCTTCCCTCTCAGCAGGCCCCAACTTTCAGTGAGGCCACATGACTCTGACGCTCCCCCCACCCCCACCCCAGGAAATGAGAAAGGACAGGGACAGGACACACAGGCCAGGGTGGCAGGTACCAACCTCTACCACCTCCTGCCACCACTCTCATCTGGTGGCGCCTTCAGCCCTCAGCCTCCACAGGCTCCCCATGGCAGGCCCCGGTCACAGCCCGGCAGTGGCTCAGCAGAGGAGGGAGATGAGCAGGGTGGAGGAGAGGGGTGACCTTGGCATCAGAGGCTGGCACCTGCCTCCCCCGACCCTCAGCCCAGGAAGGCACAGCAGGACCCTGACAACTTCCTTCTGGGACCCTGGTTCTCAGCCGGGGGCCCAGGGACCATCTCCTAACTCCATTCAGTACCAAGTCCACGCCCGGGTGCCTGGTCCAGTGCACCTGGACTCAGCTCACCTGCATCACACCTGTGCTCACTCCTGCCAATAGCTGGGCTGCTCCTAGGCTCACCTGTATTTCCTTTACCTTGAACAGTCCCGACTTTTGAACGCTTTCCACTCTTCCCTATTTCACGGGGGGGCTGCAGGGCGGAGACTCTCCCTCACTTCTGGCCACCCAGTACCTCCCTGCCTGGCACTGGCTTCTGGCCACTCCCACTGCTGACTTAGGAGGAGCTGACGTGGTGGAAGATGAGAGCCTGATGCTGTAAGATCTCTGGATCGGGACACAGGAGCCCCAAGGTCAAATCTCAGCCCCGCCATTTACAAGTGTCTGACTGCGGGCAAAGTATATAACTTCTGCGATGTCCGTTTTGTAAAACGGGGGGAGCTTAATATTTGCTTACGGGACTTTCTGGGATTAGGTATGGAACCGGCTGGTAGAGAGAAGGCGTAGAATTCCTGGAACCACAGGCATCACGGCCCATGCCATTCATTCTGCCTCTCAACTCTCATGCAGTGAGAGCCATGTGTATTTATATATACAGATCTATCTATTTACCGATGTCTATAAAGATGCTGCTGGGAATCCTTATATACTCACAGGAGCATTCACCTCGTACTTTGTGTTCACTGTTTTATTTAACTTCAGGGCCATCCCTGCAGGCTAAATATTCTCCTTCCGGTTTTAGCACATGAGAAAAAGGAGGCTCAGAGGGCTTGGGTCACGGCGCTGAGGTCGCACGGTCAGTTGGTGGCCGAGCGAAGAGCTGCTGGCAGGTGCCCTAAATCTCAGCCTTTTCTCAGCGCATCTCCCCAGGTGCCAGGGGTCCCCCTGCTCCAAAGCCGGTCACCACCAAGCTGCACCCCATTTGCCCCCATCGCTATTCGGGAACCATCTGCGCACGTGCGGGATGTAAAGGTCTGCAGGAGCTCAGGGGCAGCTGCTGGGGCTGAGGGTCGGGGTCAGGGGTCAGTCCTAGCACCTGACCCCCTGCCCTCCCGGGTCGGGCCACCGGGCCGGTGCTGGACGGCCCGGGCGCCACAGGCCCTCCTGCCAGCCGGCTGGCGGAGGCAACGCTGTGCACCAGTTGGTTTTAACTGTTTATTCTCCAGCCTTGTTTATGACTCGATAAAATCCGTAACACAGACAGTGCCTGTCCTCCTTGGCTCCCTGGGGACACGGCTCTGCTCTTCATAGAAACCACTTGCTAAACTGGACCCACTTTACAGCCGTCACTGTCAGCAAATGACCCTCCCAGAAGAGAAGCTGCAAGTTAAGTGCGAAGCTCTGGGCAAAACATGGATCGGTGGCCTCTGCCTTTATCAGGGACGTGAACGGTCCTCCCGGGAGCAGCAGACTCCCTTCCAGGCCAGCCCCCAAGCCTCCATGGGAGCCACCGGCCGGGGAAGGAAGGAGGGGCCTGGACGGGCTGGTGAGGGCACACGGATGCTGGCCTAGGCCTGTTACTGACACCGAGCCTCCGGGTGAGTCCCAGCACCTCTCTGGCCTCCTGGTAACTCACAGCAAGTAAGTGCATTCGGTATCAGGAATTATAAGTGGTGAACCCCTTCTTTAAGTGAAATTTTAAAACAGATCCCCCAAAGACAAGACAACTGAAAACAGACTTTTCTCATTAAGGGGCAAGTGGGAAAGGGAGCCCCTGCCTTGAAGGAACCGCCCCCTTTTTTTGCTTCTCCAACTGAAGTCCAGGAGTTCTGGAAGGCTAAGAGGGGGCCTGTTTCACTGCTGCGTCCTGCACACTGGGCCTGTCCCAGCACTGTGTCCCCAGCATGGCTTAACACATGTGTGCAAAGGAGAGGGGACATGAGGGACGGAGGCAGGAAGGAAAGGGGGAGAGAGAGGCAAACACATGAAGTCCCTTTTTCTTTCCTCTCACAAAGCCCCAATGCGCTCCTCCATCCGGAGCTCTCCTCGCCTTCCAGGGCTCAGGATACAATCGGAGGCCCTCCACAGTCCCCGAGCAACCCAGCCTGCTCCCGGGACGCACAGAGGTAAGCCAGTGGTCCCCAACACGGGGGCCAGGGCAGCGCACGTGCAGCCCACACCATCTGCCGACAGAATTGATACGTCTCACACACCTATGGCCATCTGTCAAAAGCGAAAGGCTGCTGTAAAAAGGTAAAAACCCATTGAAAGGCGGTACTGCCTTCACAGCAGCCACATGTCACGTGTCTTCACAAACAGCGACTGCTACGTGAACAACCACTAGCGCGTGGAGATGCCTCAGTTCCTCTGGAAGAGGGTCCCTGTGCTGGGAAAGGAGGGATGCGGGTCCCACTTGGCCTGAGCCTCGGGCAGCCCGACCCCCCTCCTGCCATCTGCACGCCCACCGCCTCCTCTTTCCCGGCCAGGAGCTCCGGGTTCCCCCCACAGGAGGCCAAGGCAGCTGTCCGTTGAGCCACAGGCCACATCTGGAACGCATCCTCTTCATTACATTAGTGGCTGTTTCCCAAGCCCCGGTTCCCTTGATCCCTCAAAGCCCTGTTCGTGCTGCTAACAAGGACAGTAATTTGTTCATTAAAAATAGGCTGCCTTCCCAACAGGCCTCCTGGCTGCTGCCGGCTCTGGGGGACGGAGGAGTCACAGGGTCTGAGCCGTCCCACCCAAGGCCTCTCCAGGGCAGAGTCCCACCGGCTCTGGTCACTTGACCCCTAACTCCCCGAGTGACTCCTAGGAGGCCTGGGACAATCTGGGGACAGGCCCTCAGGCAGCCCCTGCCAGGCCCCCTCCAGCTTCGTGGCCATCCAATCAACGCGCACAACTCAATATGCAAACCACAGCCCATCGACAGGCATTTATTGTCGTGAAAACACACAGGCCCCCTCCGCCCCGCCTGCCTGGGTATCCTTTGCCTGTCCCTGGAGCTGCTCAGACCCACACTAATCCAGGGCCGCTGGCTCCTGTGCGTTCCAATCTCCACCCAAGCCGGGCTGGCCCACCAGGGGACAGGAGCCAGGGCCTGGGGGGCAGGTCCCCACACAAGGTAACCCACCAGAGAGGGGCCTCCAGGCCTTCAGTCCCTGCACCATTAGTAACGAGCTGAGTTTAACCACGTCGACCCCTCGAGGTGGGGAACTGGGCTAAAGGGTGTCCCCCAAAGTCTTGTCCATCCAGCATCTCAGAATACGACCTTATTTGGAAATAGCGTGGCTGTATCTGTAATCCAGTTAAGATGAGGTCATCCTGGATCAGGCCCTAATCCAGTCACGGTGCCCTTCTGAGAAGAGGGAAATCTGGACACAGAGACACACCCAGAGGGAAGGTGGCGAGAGACAGAGAGATTCAGGGAAGACGGTCATGTAGCCATGGAGGCAGAGGTTGGAGTGACGCGCGTCTTACAAGCCAAGGATTGCCGGGAAGCCACGGACTGGCTTCTCCCTCAGGGACTCCGGAAGGAACCAGCCCTGCCGGGGCCTTGACTGTGGACCTCTGGCCTCCTGAACTGGTTTCAGCTGCCCAGTCTGTGGTCCTCTGTGGTGGCAGCCACAGGAAACTCACACAGACGGGTAGTGGGGTAGGCAGTGTGATGGTTAGTTTTATGTGTTCACTTGGCTGGGCTAAGGGGTGCCCAGATAGTTGGTAAAATGTCATTTCTGGGCATGTCTGTGAGGGTGCTTCCGGAAGAGACTAGTATTTGAATTGGTGAACTGAGCAAAGTCCATGGGCCCTTGCCCATGTGCGTGGACATCAACAAATCTACTGAGGGTCCCAAGGGCCAAAAAGGTGGAGGAAGTGTGGATGCTTTCGGTTGAGCTGTGGGACGTCCATATTCTCCTGCTCTTGGGCATCGGGTTCCTGGTCCTCAGGCCTTTGGACTTGACCTGGGACTTCCACCACTGGCTCCCCAGGCTCCCCCGGACTAGAACAACACCAGCGGCTTTCCCCGGTCTGCAGCTTGCGGACAGCAGATCATGGGATTTCTCGGCTCCCATGATAACAGGAGGCAACTCCTCACGTAAAGTTCTTTCTGTATGTCTCTATATGGTCTCTTGGTTCTTCTTTCTCTGGAGAACCCTGACTGGTATGGGCAGGTTTGGGAAACTGAGGCCCAGAAGCTGGAGCGGTTCACCCGGAGGTCACAGGAAGAGAGCAGGGACAGCGCGGAGCCAGGAGTTTCCGGCCCTTCTCCCCTAAGAATCCCTCCGTGAGTCCCGGAGGCTGAGAAGAAACACAGGCCCCTCACTCCAGCCACGCTGTGAAGAAGGCGGCCGGGGCTGGAAGGCCTGAGCATCCGAAGGGCAGAGACCATCTTCCTCCATTGCATCCCCAGCTTCAAGCCCAGCCCTGAAATAGGGCCTCCACAAAAGGCCCTAGTCTCGGACCCAGTGTCTCGGATTCTCCAGCCCATTCACAGCGTGCCTAGTAGATGCCAATAAGTGAATACACAGGAGGAAGAAAAAAATCTAAGCACTTTGTGTGGAGTTCCTTTGCAATATTCTCCTTTTGGTTGCCAGATGGAAATGAAGTTGGATGAGTTTTCTTCCATTTTCAGTCTTTTAAATCTCAGGAAACCCACACAAGTCGTTCTGTGTTCAGGTCTGGGCACGGCTCTTAAAGTGGGATGTTGATTTAAGGCAGAGTTTCTCACCCTCGGCACGACTGACAGTTTGGGCCGGATCATTCTTAATCATGGGGTGTGTCCTGTGTATCCTTGGCCTCTACCCGCTAGAGGCCAGGAGTACCCACAGCCTCCCAGGTCGGGACATCCAAAAATGTCTGCAGAAATGGTCACAAGTCCTTGGGGGGCAAGTCACCTCCCGCCCCCGAGACCACCATGTGCTGGCCTATGTGGGTGCAGAGACGAAGACAGCCCAGGCCCTGCCCTCAGAGGGCTTCCCTTTTGTGAAGAGCAGGGGTTGACAAAACAAGGGATGTGCATCCGGGAAGAGGGGAGACCGTGCTGCCCGGGATCCAGGGGGTGGCCTGGCAAAGGAGAAGCTTCCAAGTCCGAGGGAGTGTCCAGGCAGAGGCTGGTCCCCCCTGTGCTGGAGAAGAATTCCTGTCCTGGAGGGACGATCCACTCTTCCCCTAGAAGATTCTAAAATACTCTGTGTTCCTACCACACTGATGAGAAGGAAGATGACTCCTTTCTCCTCTGAAATATAGCCACCACTGGGCCCCAAGACGGCCAACGCCCTGGGATGCCTGTGATACCACACCAGGCAGGACGGCCTTCCCAGAGTGCCTGGGAGCTCGGGCCCCCAATGCTCCCCCACGCCCACCCCCCTGCCAACTCTGAATCTATAAATAGAGTAGCAGTGGCTGGTATTTTATAGTTCTGTGCTAGGTACGCTTCAGACATTATTTCACTATCTCTACTCTTTGAAACTACCCTATTGGAGGAGTATTATTAGTCCCACTTTAAAGAAGAGGAAACCAAGGCTCAGAGAGGTTAAGGAAGTTGCCAGAGGTCACACAGCTTGTGAGTGGCGGGGATTCCAACCCAGGTCTGTCTGGCTCCTACTAACACAGGCCCTGGCATACCTGGACCCTCTATGACATCCCCCACCTGGGCCACTTCCTGGGAGAACAGAAGCCAGTAATCATCAATGAGCCTCCTTTCCACAGGAGCCCCAGGAAAGAGGTGTCAAAGGGAGGAGGTTGGGGACTAAGAGGGAGGCCCAGCAGCCTGCCGGCAACGTCACTTGGCACGAGGACAATGGCTGTCTCAGAACCCAGGGCCAAGTGGGCAGCAGGTCCCCTGAGATGCCACACAGGGGGAATGCCCGCCCCGGCCAGCTCCTGGCCACGGGACTGTTGGTTTCCAGGGCGAGGCCGGGAGTGGTTTCCAGGTGGGGGTCCGTGGAAATAACGCGCTCACACACACTCTGTCTCAAGCTGCCCTTGACTGTTGCTCAGGAACATAGCCCCATTCAGCCCGTGCAGTGGGGCCGCCTGTGTGGCTGGCAGCCCACGTTCCTGGGAGGGTGGAAAAGTCAACTCAGAGACGAATGCCCTCTCCACCCTTGCCACATCCTTCACAGCCTCTCCCGAGAGGACAGAGCACGTGCAGGGCATGGGAAAGGGAATGACGCTTGTGGCACCCCAGGCTGCCCCGGGGGAGTCACTGGCCCCCGACACACAGCGCCCTGACAGCACCCAGCACATCCCGAGAGCCCAGTGGGTGGTGGGCTTGAAGGAACAAGTGGTGGCTCTGGGAGTCCCACGGACATCTCCTTTCCTAGCCCTGCCGAGTCCTGGGGCTGAAGGTCGGGGACAGCCAGGGGTTGTTGCCCAAGTCCAGGAGGATGGGCAAGACTTTCTGAGCTATTCAAACGGAGGGGCCAGGGGAGAGGAGGGAGAAGGGACAGCGCCAGGTCCAAGCCACTGGGTGACAGGTGGGTCTCTCTCGGTGACAGGAGGCACACGGGTGTAGAAACCTTGGGGGTTCAGTTTGGAGTGGTACTAAGGGCAGGAGACATTCAAACAGAGATGTCCCGCCATCACAGACATTCTGGCAGGAAGTGTGGGCAAGGGTGACGTTGGCACAGCGATGGCAACCGAAACCATGGTGGGGGGAGAGGGAGGTGTGGAACACGGGCAGACACCCACATTTAGGGGACCGATGCAGGAAGAGGAGGCCCCAAAATGGGCCTGGGAAGGAAACTCCGAGAGGCAGGTGGACTCCAAGAAGCCAAGAAGAAGGGAGAGGTCACCGCTGGGCAACGATGGGCAAGACGCCAAGGCCACTGAAGGGTCCGTTGGATTTAGCAACATGAGATCACAGGCAACCGTGACTGGGAAGCTTCAAGGAAGGGCGGGGGCAGAGGTGATGGTGGGCGGGCAGGGAGGGACGTGGGCAAACGGAGGTGGTACCAACAAGAAGGCTTGGCACGAAGGGGCCGAAGCAGCCAAGAGAAGTCTCTGCGAAGATGCAAGAGACTCAGCAGGTGTGCGCCGATGGGAGGGACCCAGCAGAGAGAGAGAAAGGATGCAGGGACAGATGCCAGGGGCACCTGAGCAGTGAGCGGGGTGGGATACGGGCTCAGGTGGAGGGTCCGGCCTTGACCACAGGAAGTGGGAGCGGAAGAGAAAACACAGGAGGAGAAAAGTTTGCTAGAAGTCAACGGGGTTCTCTTCTCTCTGACAAGGCAGGTGGGGCCGTCGGCGAAGGGATGGAGGAGGTGGGGCGGAGGTGAGTGACCCATGACTCCTGTCCCAGAGTCCCCCGCGCTCCTTTCCTCAATCAGCCCAGCCCAGCCCACCTCCCCCAGGAGTGCTTCCTCGCTACCTAGTCCTGCGTGGGTTTCCCGTCACTCCTCTAAATGCCAGCGCTACCCGGCACACCTCCGTGCAGCAGCAGCCGGATGCACCAGAACCCAGTTCTGTGTGGGTGTCTGGGCTCCTCACTAACTCTGAGCCCGTGCCGACAGGTCACATCCACGTGTAGGTCACCAGGCCCTCGGGGTGTGCCCGGCACACGACAGATGCTCCAAATGTTTGTTGAGCGACTTACAGATCTTCTCCCCACCTACAGACTCAGCCTCAGGGAATCAGCCGAGTCTGAGAAAGCTGACACCCCACTTCCCTGCCAATCCAGTGAGACCACAGTAAATTACGGAGTTTGCTTTCTTCCTTCCTGTGTTTTCAGGAAAAGAAGAAAAAAGCCATCCACTCACATGGAACAAACAAAACGAGGCGGCCTTGCTGAAGCGCTGATGAATCTAATTAGCAGAGATGGGGCTGTGTTGGTTTCCCTTTGCAAACATCCTGTTTATTTGTGGAGGGCCCGTCATGCTTGTTCTTTATTATTACTTTGCTTCACGTGGGGTCAGGAGGGGTCCAGGGAGCCGGTGCAGGCAGCCCCCTGGGGACACGGGACGTGGCAGGGGGCAAAGGGTGGTCTGCGGAGCCCCTCTTCTGAGGCGGGGCAGGGAGCAGACAGCTGGGAGGGGCTCCCAGGGGGATGACTATACCAGCTTCCATCTATTCGGTGCCTGCCGTGCTCCAGGCCCTCTGCTGTTTTCCATATATCATCCCTAACCCTTACAACAAACTGTGCAGGCAGGGCTGGTATTTCCATTTTGCAGACGAGGTTCAATGAGGTTTCGTAAACTGAGCGACGTGACGTGGCTTGTCAATGGTCACATTAGGTTCCCAACCCCGGTCTGGCTCACTCCGGAGTGCATTTCCTTTTGGACAGCCACTGTCTAAATCCATGGGGAATCCAGATTTTCAGTCTGGAGAATGGGGAGGGAAGGGAATAATCAAAGACAGAGGCAACAGATTCTCTTAGTCATGGAAACTGGTATTTTTCATTCTGGAAGCACCCAGGCTGAGGGTCCAGGAAGGAGCTGGGGGAAGACCAGGCCAAGGGGAAGATTCCCAAGGCCAAGTCCAACGGAGGGGTCCCAGATGGGAGTATAGAAACAACTTTCCAGGCTGCCATGACAGGAAGCAGTGGAACGGCCCAACAGCCAACGTCTGTGAGGGTCTCCAATATTTGAGGCTCTGAGCCAGAGCCTGGGGCTAGACAGTGACAGAGGACGGTCCCTTTCCTCCCTGATTCATTCAGTACCCTTCCCAGGAGTGGCCTCTTGTCCCACATTCTCTGGGAGATAAGATGTGTCCCTAAGAGGCAACTACTGACTCAAGTGCCGAGTGAGAGGTGTGGATGGCAAGCAATCAAGAGTGCTTTGTAGACTCTTCCAGATCTCCAAGAAGAAGGAGAGGAATCGTGCTTCCTGCCAGGACAGTCTTGACACGAACAAGCCCAAATCAGAAGGCACTGCTGGACACGAGCATACGTGAGGTACCCGCTCTGCATGGCCGGTCCCCTTGTTAACTATTTTAACTGTTACCTGCCCCGAAAGCAGGGGGAGGCCCTCATTCATTCATTCACTCAAAGATATGTAGGTGTCCAGCGCCTACCACATACCAGGCACTGTTCTGGGCATGTGATTCACCCATAAACATTGAGACAAAGATCCCCGCCCTTGGGGAGGTGACACTCTTGCGGGGGGCGGGGGGGGGGGGGATGACAGTAAACAATAAACACGATAAATAGGTACGTGCCCTGCTATGTTAGAAGGTGATACGTGATGTGGAGAGAGAAGGGTCTCAAGCAGGGTGAGGGGTCTGGGGGTGCGGATAGCAGATGCCGGGGTTAGATTACAGTCGGGCTAGACCCCACTGAGGAGGTGACACCCGAGCAGACACTCAGAATCGCACCAAACAGCTTTCTGTGGGAGGAGCGTTCAGAGCAGCCGAACCAGCTGGCCCAGAGGTTCTCCAGGGGTGCTGCGTGGCGCATGTCAGGAGCAGAAGAGCGGCCGCCTGGCCGAGCTGGGAGAGAGAAGCAGGGGGGCTCAAAGAAGCAGCAGAGAGTCTGAGCAACGTGGCCTCATAAGCCACTGTAAGGACGGTGCCATTTACTCTGGGGTTTTTACACTGCTGGCTTTTGAGCAGAGGACAGAGGCGCTGATTCCTGGGTTTTAAAAATCGCATTTTACATCAGAACGGTTGTAGATTACAGAAAAGTTGCAAACATAGAACAAAGGGCTCCCATCTACCCCAGTCACCCGGCTTCTCCTACTGTGACCATCTTACATCCTACGGGACATCTGTCACAGCTAAGGAGCCAGTCTGCTACACTACTAGGAACTCCACTCCACAGTGTGCGCAGATTTCACTAGTTTTCCCTCATGTCCCTTGTTGGCTCCAGGATCCCATCCAGGATTTAGTCGTCATGTCTCCTTGGGCTCCTCTGGGCTGTGACAGTTTCAGACATTGCTTGTTTCTGATGGTCTGGACACTTGAGAGGACTCCCGCTCAGGTATTTTGTAGAAAGTCACTCCGTGTGGTCAGGCTGTGGTTATGGGTATGGGGGAGGGAGACCCCCAAGGTGAAGCGCCTTTCTCATCACGTCACATCAGGGGTACGTACCCTCGATGTGACTTAGCATTGATGATGTGGACCTTGGCCACCTGGCTGAGGTGGGCTGTGTCAGGTTCCGCCGCTGTAAAGTCACTGTTCCAATTCCTCTTTCCAGACCCTACTCTTCAGAAGCAACTGCGCCAAGCACAACCCGGGAGAAATGGGTCACGTCTATTTGGAAAGGGCCGCCGTAGCTACTGGCTGGTCTTAAGAGGCCTTTACAGCAGCCCAGGGCAAGGTGATGGTGGCTGGGACCTGTGTAGCAGCAGAGAAGGTGGTGAGAAGCAGCTGGACTCCTCATATATTAATACAAGATACTAATTTAATTAGATTATTCTACCGGATGAGACGTGGGCCTAAGACAGAGAGTGAAGTCAAGGGTGGCCTGAGGGTTTTGGCTGTAGACAACTGCACCTGGGCACTGCCCTGCACGGAGCTGCCAGAGGAGGGCAGGTTGGGGGAAGACAGGGAGTTTGATCTTGGGTGTTGTTAAATTTGGGGTTCAGGCAGAGCCGGACAGAGGAGTCTGGAGTTTGAGAGACAGGTCTGGGCTGGAGGGATACACGTGGGCATCGCAGGTTCAGGGACCGGATGAGATCACCAAGGTGATGGGGACACACGGGGAAAGGATGAGAGCCTGAGTCCCAGGACGCCCTGACGTCAGAGGCTGGACCAGGAGGCAGAGCCAGCGAGGGAGGCGCCTCACAGAGATCGAGTCCTGACCACCGCGTGTTAAGGACCAGGAAGCCACCCCATAAGAGCAGAGACGAGCAGCATTCAGAGTAGACGGGGTTGGGGGGAAACTGGAGAGGGAAGCGTGAAAACCTTTTCCATGACCTTTTGCTGCAAAAGGAGCAAAGAAATGGGGTGGAAGCTGACAGGGGAAGTGGACTCAAGAGGTTGATTTTTCAAGATGGGAGAAATCAGGAGTGACCCCAGAGGGAGGTGACAGGGCCCTCTGATCTATGTGCCAGAGGCTCTCCAAGCCCCCCAGCGGGCACACCGTGGGGAGGAGTTGCAGGAGATGCTCCTGGAAATGGAGACCCCCGAGAGCACTGGAGACAGAGCCCCTGCCGTCTGGGCACCCCCCACCTGCCCTGGTACAGAATCAAAAGGCAGCTGTTAGGAGATGAGAACAGCTCCCAGGGCCCAGAGCAGGGCTGGGGCTGGTGGGACAGCAGGCCCGGAGTGCGGACAGGCAGCCTCATTGGAAACAACTATCATGGCACCAGAGAAAGGGGATGGATGACGCACGTCAGCCCTGAGAAGACGTGGGGAGGCCCCCGTCTCCCTCTTCCAAGTCCCGGGGGGATGTCACTGACCTCTGGAGGCACTGAAAGCTCAGGATGCTTTGGAACCACTGCCCCCCAGGGGTCCCCAGACATGGTGCTGAACCCCCTGAAATTATACCCTTCTGGAGAGAGGCACCCATGGGGTTCACTGGCTCTTCAGAGGGGTCCATGTCCTCTGGACAGGAGCTCAGGAAACGTCGAAATGCACCCTGTCGCCCCACTCCAAGTCCCAAAGCTGCCTGCCCCATCCTAGACAATGCAGAAAGGGGGAAAATAATCAATTAGCTATTCTGCCGCTGGCCCCATCACACAACCTAAGCAGCTGCAAATCCCAGGGATGGTGTGATTCTCAGTATCTGGGTCACTCTCTGGGTCTCTGACTCACAGGGCTGCTTCGCTGCAGTTAGGACACGGACGGCCCGGAGAGTTGATGGCACTGCTGATTTCCCCAGAGCGGCTGGAGGGAAGCGGAGAGCACTTACGTGTATTCACGCACGAATGTGTGTAAGCGTGCAGCTGGTGTGGGTTTGCGTGTATATGAGGTATGTTTGTGTGTGTAAGGACGTATGCGTACATAGTGTGTGTTACGTGTGTCCAGAAAGGACGGGGAGGGCGTGCGTGCATACGTGCATGTGTGTCCAGAAAGGACGGGGAGGGCGTGCGCGCATATGTGCATGTGTGTCCAGAAAGGACGGGGAGGGCGTGCGCGCATACGTGCATGTGTGTGTTGGAGGTAGAAGGGGATGGGACATCGACAGGGCATGGAGGGGAGACGTGCCCTGCAGCCTCTCAGGATGAACACGAGGATCTGTCAGAAACGTGGAAACACTCTCCAAAGAATGTGAGATCAGCTACGGGTCTCAATTATTTTCTGCACAGAAGGAAATTACATTTTACTAGAAATCGCGCCCAACCAATGCCACGGTCCTGCTGTGGTCACGCACGAGTCCGCCCCGGCGCTCAGGGCAGCTATGATGTGGCCAAGGTCACGGCCCTGCGGTAGATGTGTGGAGACAGAGGTGAGCTTCTGATTCTCCTCCGGCCCCTTCCCTCGGAGTCGGAGCCCAGGGAGCGGGATTTGGATCATCTCGCTCTCTCTCTGCCCCCTGACGCCACTGAGGGGCAAGGACTCCTCCCCCAGGTTCAGGCTTCTGGGTTCTGTCCCTCTCTTTCCTGACAGTGGGGCTTCCTGACAGAAGCCAGGCTATCCCCGGAAGCCTCTCTCTGGGCAGGACCACCCCTCGGAAGGCCCGCCCAGCCTGGCACCCAACACTTTCCAGAGGACCACGATGGAGCCAGCATCTCTCTCTGGCTTGGTCAGGCCTGCTCTGAGCCGCCTGGACCAGCTCCAAGCAGAAAGGGCTGGGGCCGGGTGCCCCTCCCTGCTGGACCCCAGGAACCCTGCGACAGGTGCCTTTGGGAGACCCAACACCAGGCCCTCCATGGCTGCTGCTCACGCGGGGTCAGTGGATGGAGGCCTGAGTTTGCGATCAGGCTCTGTCGTGTGCGACAGACTTGCGACAGCTTGTGTGAACTGCCGAAGCTCTCTGAGCCTCAGTTTCCCCATCTGTAAACTGGTGGTCCTGACACCATCCCTCATTGGGCTGTCCTGCTGCTTCCCCCGAGGGGAGGCCCGGAAAGACCCCAGCAAGGGTCTGCACGTCATCGGGGCTCAGGAAGGGGGTCCCCCGTGCCCACTTCACTTCGGGGTCCACCGCTCACCACCCCTCCTGTTGGGACCATGTCCCAGCCAGCTCTGAAGGGGGGCAGGCCCGCCCAGCCCCTCCCCTGCTTCCACCCCCCTCCGAAGCCCACTTGGAGGGAGATGCCCCAGGGCCCTGGGGGCAGATGAAGGCGTCTCTGGGGCAGCACCCGCAGGACAAGGCGCCCACTGCCCTTCCCAGGTTTCTGGACCCTGCGTGGGGAACGGGAGAAGCAAGTCCCCACCCCGTGCTACTGGTCACGGAGACTTTAACTACCACAGACACTCCCGCCATCTCAGGAGGGAGCCCGTCTTACCCATCAGCCACCAGGGAAGTCTCCCCACAGCACAGTTGTGAATTAAACATGCAGCCTAATGGGTTGATTTTATTAGTTTGCAAACGCACTGAGCACTCGTTATCAAAATAAACATCAATTCCTCTCACCCCTGCTGCAGCCTCTTCAAGCGGGGAACATCAACGCAAGGGTACAACGGCCGTGACCCAGTAGCCCGTGTGGCTCCAAGTCGGCCCGGGCGGGGTCCCACCATCTCTCCGGGACCCTGTGGCCCTGCTGGGGTGGGGACAGAGGAGGAGCCCAGGGAAGGGGGTTCTGCTGCTGCTGACAAGACCAGGTCTGAAGTCTGCCCCAGGTCAGGCCCCTCACTCCAGCTGGACTCTCAGAGCGGGGTATGGGCAAGAGTTGGGGCCCAGAGGACTAGCCAGCAAATGATAATAATAATTAATAAAAGCAATAGTAACAGCAGCAGCGTTTCTTACGCACCAGGCTCTGTGCTATGCGTTCTTCAACTAACCCTGTGGGGGGGGGGGAGGAAATATGATCCCATTTTATAGATGAGAACACCGAGGGCACGGAGATCCTTTCTCCTGCTCAAGGTCGGGGGGGGGGGGGTGGGGGTGGGGGGGGCAGGGGATGCAAGCCGGCGCTGATCCCACCATCCTGGCTCCCAGGCTCTGCCTCTGTGGACACCCCCCAGCCCCGCTCAGTCCTGAATGGGGCTTTCTGGGGGCATGGGAGATTTTAGTTACTCAGGAGACTTTCTCCTTGCCGAGTTAAATAAGGGCTGGGTTAAAAACAGCAAAGCTCGTTTTCCCTGAAAAAGATCCCCATAATCCTGTGGTTGGGCAGGGGGCCGGGAGATGGGCAAGTTGACCTTTGGAGGAACCTACTCCCCCCCACCAGCTCAGGCCCTCTCTGGCTCCAAGCCTGTCTCCCTGGAGACGCCAGTGAGTCGCCGGCTTCCCTCCCCCCTTCCCCTGGCCCCAGGCCCCTGGAGAGAGATGGTTCCAGGCTGGCGGAATTAGCCACAAAGCCAGCAGGACAGGAGACCGTATTGTCATGCTCTGCGGTCCGTGCTCTCTCTTTGGAAAAGGATGTTCTAATCCCATCTCATCCGCTTCCCATGGCTGTCGGCTGTTTGGAGGCATTTGGGAGGCAGGTTTCTGAAATCAGAGCCGTGGTGTGGTCCCACCCCCATGGCCGGGCCCCTCCCCCGCTGGCCCCTGCTCATCCATCCATCACGCTGTCCCGGACCTCTTTGTTGGCCAGCCAACCCCCATCCAATGGCATCTCGGGCCTCACCCCCCTGCCAGCTGCCCACCTTCCCTTCTATTTTGGGCTCACAGCAGGACAGGGCTGGGATGCATTAGCCAAGCCCCCTGCAAAGAGGAGGGCGGGCACACGGAGGGGGGAACCTCCTGGATTCCACAGGGAAGCAATCAACTAAGTTTGGGGATTTTCTGCAAGCAAGGTTAGATGAGGGCGATCTCTGAGAAGTGAAGGGAACTGAACTTCTTAACTAGATTTCTTCTCCTAGTGCAGCAGAGAGATCAGCTACTAAAACAAAAACAAAAGCAAAAGAAAAACCCTCCCGGCCCGGCCCTTCCCCGGCCCTGAGGCACACAAGCTACAGAAGATACATCCAGTGCCCCCAGCGGCCCCGCAAGCTGCCCTCGCCCTTCCCCACCCTTCCCTCCCTCCCCTGGGCCCCTGTACTTTAAACTCGACTGCTTTTAGTCTCCCAAGCTTGCCAGGCATGGCATTTCCAGCCTCTAGGCCTTCGCTCAGCCTGGAATGCCCTCCCAGCCTCCTCTGTCAGCATGGTTCCCACCCTGCTTCACAACTCAGCACAGGTGGGCCCCTCCAGAAAGCTTTCCCTAACCCCAGGATGGACCACGGGCCTGCCTCTGTTCTCCCGAAGGATCCTATGACGCATCCTTCTTAGCACTTGATTTAAATATCCTATGGGATCTGTCTGGGCGTATCTTGTCTCACCCTGGACTAGACTACGAGTCCAGGCTACACTGGAGGTCAGGGACCACAAAACACGTCAAAGTAGGCATCGTGCAAAGACAGTTCACAGAGGTCCTGACTATCGTATGAATCTGCCTGGCCCGGGGTAGGTGCTCTGTAAGTATCAGCCACCTCTGTTGTCACGATTCTTGTTCTCGTTTTTATCTGCCCAGCTCCCAGTACCGTGCCTGGCCCACAGTGAGTGCGTACTCGATAAACGTTAAAACAGGTGACTCGATCGTGTGGGATTCTATTCAGGGTCTTAGAAAAGGTACAGCAAGAACACAACTTGAAAAATCACTGCTTTGAACACTCTCCGTTGTAGATGATGAATTTGAGGCCCCAGAAGTAAAGTGACTTGTTTGAGTCCCCACCCCCCCCACCCCGCCCCCGCCAGTAGGTCTCTGGCTGAGCTGAGCCTGGAACCAGATCCCCTGGCATCCTGCCAATGTACTGCCCACTGCCCAAGGCCCTCCCCACTGCAAGCTGGAGTTCACTCCAGGCTCTGTGCTCCCGAAGGCAAAGTAAGTGTGTGCTGGTGTCTTTGTAGAACCCAGTTCTTTGCATAACGCTTAGAGGACTGTGTGTGCTACTCGCCAAAGGAAGAGGAAACACACACATCTTCCCAAGCTCTGTTCCTTTCTCCATCCCCAGTCTCGTTCTGACCACTACACGTGGTCCCAGGGCCTGAGTGGTCGCTGTGGGGATTGGTCTAGAATAAAGCTCCCAGGGTGGGGATGCCCAGGATGGGGGGCGTGGGAAGACAGGGTAGTGGGCAAGGTGGCCAGGCAGCCCTTCAGAAGCTATGTTTCTGGGCCACGGTCACGTGAAATAAGCAAGCATACACATACACGTACAAACACACACGTACGCGTGCACAAACACACGTACACAGGCATTCACCTACCCACATACACACACATGCATGCACCCACATACCTATGCACACACACTTCTTCCCCCTGCATCCCGGCTCGCCAGGCTGCACAGAGCAGGGACACAGTCCGGTTTGTGGAAACAGTACCGCCTCTTTCCCAGGATGCCGTGAAGGGATCAGAAAGGCTATTCCTTTGCAACCTGGCCTCAGGACACTGCAAAACCCAGTGCTTGGCTGCCCCAGCCTTCCCAGAGCCCCTTCCCCTCCCCATGCAGCCCCTCCTCGGGCAGCCCCATCTCGGGCAGCCCCTCCTCTCCTGAGCTGGGCAAATTCCTCTATCCCCTGCCCCACACCCCAACCAGCCCTAGCTCTGAACAGCACGTGCAGACACCCGCTCAGGAGGGGAAAAGCAGGCCAGCCACCATGACTTCATTTCACTTGGGCAGCCTGACCAACTGCCTCTAGGGCCACTGGCTGTAATTTTTTGCGCTGGGAATCTGTCTGTTTTGTTTCGTTCTCGGGGCTGAATTACCACGTAGCAGCAGATTCTTTTTCTGGAGTGATGGAGCCTTAGTCCCGGGTGTTTGGGGCTGGGAAAAATGAACGTTCCAAGACGGTACAAAAGAAGGAAGATAAGAAACGAACGCGCCTTGGAGTACAGCTACTTTCTGCAGAAAAATTATGAGTCACCAGGCTGTGAAGGCACTTTCTTCCTCAACCCAGCACTTAAAAAGGTGCCTGAGAGATGGAAGGGGGGAGGGGAGCAGTGGTCTGCTCAGCGGAGCTGCAGGCCCTGCGAGGTTTCCTTCCAGGTCTCTGCTGGATGGGCTGCCTGGGGAAGGGGTCAGATTCCAGGGCGCCAGGCAGAGGGGGCCCTTCTCAAGTGGGGACAGCTGAGCCTGGACGGGGCGGGCGGGGCAGGCTGAGAAGCGTGCTCTCCTCGGAAGAGAGGAGAGCCAGGAGTGGGATATGAGGCCAAGGGTCTTCACGGGCCCACCCAGCACACGGGAGGCACCGGACAAATAGTTACTGAAGGAGGGAAGGAAGGAAAGAAAGGCCGGGGCAGTGAACACACTTGTGGGCGGCGGTGGGGAGGGTAAGAGAACTGCCCTCCACCTAGTGAGGGAGGTATAGAGGGCTGCCGGGGGGAGGGGAGGGGGCCCAGGGGTGCCTTTTAGCAGCAGCAAGAAGAACCCACATCACCTTTCTGATTCTAGACCTCGGAGCTACTGGAGGGGCCCTTCTCAGGGAAAGAGTCCCCCCATCTCTTTGGGTCTGAACACAGTCTCGCTCTAAGGCAAGTGGATGAATCTGGAGACGCTCCCCCCCGCCCCCCCCCTTTCTGGTCCCTGGCTCTGGTTTCGAACTCCAGGCAACGTGGGGAGAGAGGTGGCAGGGGGGGGTAGTGCCGCCCAGAGACCTCGTCCGCCTGGCTGCAGAGGGCTCTCCCCGTGCAGCTTAACCAGTAGCATCCCCCCGGGGATACAGAGCTTCAGGGGGACGGCGGGGGCGGTCCCTGCTGTTTACACGGTTCTCCTGAATGATTTACCATCCCTGCCAATATAACCCCCTCTCCTGGCTCTTCTGAAATCATAAATAATTAGTGAGTCCAGCCAGATGCCACTTAACAGTTTGTGTTTTCAAAACACTTTATAGCCCATTAACTAAAGAATTCTAGAGGCATCTCCAGAAGCAAAGGATAATGTGAGAAGGAGGTTGAAAAGACCTCTCTGGAAGTCATCTCCTCCAGCCCCCTGCCCCTGGGCAGCGCTGAACCAAAGAGACAAAACATACAAACAATCCCCCTTTTAAGAAGACACCAAGATGGAAATACCCAAGACAGAACAGAACAAAGTAAAACAAGTCATAACCAGGGCAAGCTGCTCTCGGATGAATTCACCACCAGACGGAGCCCAGCCTGCCAGGAGCCCCGTGGAATGTAGTGGGTCAGAGGGGAGAGCCCGTTAAGGAACCGGGGGTGGTTAATTTAATCCAAGGCAAACCGGAGAGACCTTGATCCAATAAGCAGGTTTCCTCACCTGCAAGCAGGGAAAACGGTAATTCTCTAAGCAAGACCCGTTCATTAGTCTGCAAATGACACAGTTCGGATACCTAGGAATGTCCCTCTTAATTAGCCCCCCTGCCTTGGCCCAGCAACATGTAAAGTTTTGCTTCTGGCTTGGGGTATAAATGGCCATTCACGCCAATTTGCCTCTCCCTGTGGAAAGGGAGGGCTCAGGTCTGTGTTGATTCTTGTATAATTTGCCCAAACAGGATCTTCCTGGGGGGCAGCAATTGGCCAACCCCGGAGGGCAGCAGAGCCAGAGGGAAACGTCACTCCTCTACCTTTGATACAGTCACAAACACTTTACTTTTCAATGAGGAGCTACTGGAAGCCTACCATGTGTCCAGCACAGTACTGAGAAGTGGGGAAAAAAAAAAAAAAAAAGGAGGAAAAGAGTGAAAAAAGGAGGAGTCTTCAGCTCTGTCCTAGGAACACAAGGGCATTTCTCTCTGGAATCTCCATCCACTTAGAGCCCAGGAATGATACAGGAGGAAAGCATCCCCCAGCATCCCCCTCCCCGCACCGCCGTATTCGTGGTTCAGGGGAACACGGGCCAAGCAAGAAGTCTTCTCCAGGGAGAAAGTACCTGGGCAGGGAACTTCCCATCCCATCGCTTCTGCTATCCTCACTAAAAACATTCTCACTTAAAAGCCAAGGAAAGCAATGGAAGGAGGAAGGGGAGAGTCAAGAGGAGATTCTGCTTCTGGCTCAGCCCAGTAAACTCCTGCCAGAGCAAGCAACCCACAGTTAACAGCCCACAAACTCTGGACAGGGTACAAAGGAAGCAACAACCTGAAGGCACTGGACAGTGAACCAAAGCAGCAGCTTCTGGACAGGACTTGAAGACGCCCACGGCACAAGGTGAGTTTCCTGTTTTGCATGGCTCCCCCCCCTGCTTTCTGTGGCTTTGTTGCTGTTTTATTTTTATTTTTAAATTTTATCGACGTTTACTTGATTTACAACGGTGTGTTTAATTTCTGCTGGACAGCAAAGTGACTCAGTTATCCATATACACATTCTTTTTTCTTATAGTCTATCACAGGATATTGAATATAGTTCCCTGTGCTATACAGTAGGACCTTGTTGTTTATCCATCCTATATATAGGAGTTTGCATCTGTTAATCCCAAACTCCCAGTCCTTCCCTTCCCCACCTCCCTCCCCCTTGGCAACCACAAGTCTGTTCTCTATGTCTGTAAGTCTGTTTTTGTTTCACAGATACGTTCATTTGTGTCGTTTTTTATTTTTATTTGTTTTGCAGTACGCAGGCCTCTCACTGTTGTGGCCTCTCCTGTTGCGGAGCACAGGCTCCGGACGCGCAGGCTCAGCAGCCATGGCTCACGGGCCCAGCCGCTCCGCGGCACGTGGGATCTTCCCGGACCGGGGCACGAACCCGCGTCCCCTGCATCAGCAGGCGGACTCTCAACCACTGCGCCACCAGGGAAGCCCTGTGTCGTATTTTAGATTCCACATAAAAGTGATATAATATGGTATTTGTCTTTCTCTTTCTCGCCTAGTATGATAGTCTCTAGGTCAATCCATGTTGCTGCAAATGGCATTATTTCATTGTTTTTAATGGCTGAGTAATAGTCCATTGTGTGTATATATATATATATATATATATATATATATATATATATATATACACACACCACATCTTCCTTATTCTATATGGCTTTTAACTTGAGGGCTGGCTGAAGTCAGCACAGCACAGCACGGAGAGCTAATCTCTCAACAGAACAAAGCTACAGTCATCAAAACAGTGTGGTACCACCAGAAGGACAGACACAGAGACCAATGGAATACAAGTGAGAGGCAAGAATTAGACCCATATATCTACAGCCCACTGATTTTTGACAAGGTTGTCAAGAACACTCAGTGGGGAAAAATTGTCTCTTCAACAAATGCTTCCAGGACAACTGGATCTTCATATGCAAAACAATGAAGATGAACCCCTACATCACACCACCGATAAAAATGGATACAAAATGGATCAATGACCTAAATATAAGAACCAAACCATAAAACTCTTAGGAAAAAAAACACAGTTAAATCTTCATGACTTTGGATTTAGCAATGGATTCTCAGATATGATACCAAAGGAGAAAATAGTTAAGGTGGACTTCATCAAAATTAAAATCTTTTGTGCATCAAAGGACATTATCGAGAAAGTGGAAATGCAATCTACAGAATGGGAGAAAATATTTGCAACTCATATATCTGACGACGGTCTAGTGTCCAGAATATATAAAGAACTCTTACCACGCAACAACAAAAAGATGAGCAACAAGATTAAAAAGATGAACAAAGGACTTGAAGAGACATTTCTCCAGAGAAGATCTACAAATGGCCAACAAGCAGGTAAAAAGATGGTCATCATTGTTACTCATCAGGGAAATGCAAAATCAAAGCCACAATGAGGTGCCACTTCACTAAGATAGCCATATTTTAACAAATGAATTAAACAAGTGAATTAATTAATTCAAAGATAACTGTTGGTGAAGAATGTGAAGAAATTGGAACTCTGGTACATTACTGGTGAGAAATGTTAAATGGTTCAGGAACTGTGGAAAACAGTGTGTCAGTTCCTGAAAAGGTGAAGCACAGAATTACCGTATGATTCAGCAATTCCACTCCTAGGTATACACCCCAAAGAACTGAGAACAGATACCCAAACAAATGCAGATACACACATGTTCACAGAAGCACTAGTCACAACAGACAAAAGGCGGAAAGGGGCCCACGTGTCCATCAACAAATGAATGGATATGGGACTTCCCTGGTAGCGCAGTGGTTAAGAATCCACCTGCCAACAGCAGGGGACATGGGTTCGAGCCCTGGTCTGGAAGATCCCACATGCCGCGGAGCAACTAAGCCCGTGCGCCACAACTACTGAGACTTGTGCTCTAGAGCCCACGAGCCACAACTACTGAGCCCGTGTGCCACAACTACTGAAGCCTGTGCACCTAGAGCCCACGCTCCACAACAAAGAGAAGCCACCGCAATGAGAAGCCCACAAACCGCAATGAAGAGTAGCCCCTGCTCACTGCAACTAGAGAAAGCCCCGCGCACAGCAACGAAGACCCAGTGCAGCCAAAAAATAAAAAAATAATAAGTAAATTAAAAAAACACACGAATGGATAAACAAATTGTGGACTACACATGCAGTGGAATATTATTCAGACATTAAAAAGAACAAAGTACTGAGACATGCTACAACATGGACGAACTTCAAAAACGTCACGCCCCATGAAAGAAGCCAGACACGAAAGGTCACATACGGTATGGTTCCGTTTATATGAAATATCTGGAATAAGTAGATCCATAGATATGGACTGCAGATTGGTGGGTTTTCATCACTCCCTTGCGGGCTGATGAAATCTTTTGAAACTAGATAGAAGTGGTGGCTGTTCAACATTATGAATGTACTAAAGTGAACAACTGATTCTTCAATTTAAAATGGGTTAATTTTATGTCATGTGAACTTTAACATAATAATAGTAATAATAATTAATAATAAAACTCCAGTAGAAAACTCAGAGTCTTTCTGCCTGAAGAAGTAGAGAATATGGGGCAACCACAGCCACTGGAAAAGTGAGGGGTGAACACTGGAAAGGAGAGAGCCAAGGGAGAAACACCAAATTCTGTATCTAGTCTCCTGCCAGATCTCTGGCTGACCCTCTAACCATGCAAGCTCAGGGCAGACTGGAAGTAACCCAGCTGAGATAAAAGAACTGAACTGAGATTTGAGCTAACTGTTCCAGGAGACAGCATTTGCAGTTTGATTCAACTAAGTGAATTCCCACTAAAACAGAAATAAAATCAATACTCTTTGAAGAACTATAACAGAATTCAGGTTCTCCATAACACACCAATCACAACGCCCAGGATACCTTCCAAAGTTACTCCACATACAACGAATCAGGAAAATATGAAATATTCCCCAGGTTAAAGACGACCAATGGAGAATGACCTTGAAATGAAGATGCTGCCGTCAGCTGGCACCGACTGTAAAGCAGCTCTTCTAACTATACTCAGTGAGGTAAACGACAATATGCTCTTAATGAAAGAAAAGGCAATACATCTTTAGCAAGCTAGAAAGAAATACATATACTCTATATAGCCATATGGAAATTTTAGAACTGAAAACTAAAGTAGGGTGAAATTTTGAAATTCGGTAGATGGGCTTAACCACAGAATGCAGAAAACAGAGGAAACAGTGAACTTGAAAATATACCTATAGAAACTACTTAATCTGAAGAACAGGAGAGAAAAAAATTTAAAAAGTTAACAGAGCCTTAGGGACCTTGGGGCAATATCAATGCATCTGATATAGGTGACAGTAAAGTTCCAGAAGGAGAGGAAAGAGAGAATGGGGCAGAAAAAATATTTGAAGAAATAATGGCTGACATCTCCCCAAATTTCTGGTGAAAGACAAAGTCCTTCCTGATTCCTCAGGGGAAGGCATCTCTCCCCCACTAGATTACTGCTTCCTATTTCAACTTATTTAACAAATACTCATGTAGGGTTAACTATATGGCAGAAGCTCTTCTAAGACATAATAGGTTTAATTCTCAAGAAGCAGGTACTACCATCCCCAACTTACAGATGGGAAACTGAAGTTCAGAGAGGCTAGGTATGCTTGTCCACAGCCACAGAGGCAGTGTGGCCCCAGGGTGCTAGCTCTTATCCACGACCTTAGTTGGTTGAGTCAAGAAGTACGGAATATCGCACTCGGTCCAGAGCCCTGAGTGGGCGGGAGGAGGCCTTCCCATCCCCCTCCAGGCCCCCCAGGGCTTGAATGGGAAGAGAGACTGGGGAACTGAGACTGCACCCCAACCTAGTTAAGTTCCCTCTTTGCAAAAGTGGGATGGGCAGGGAGGGTATCACAGATCTAGCCTAACGCCGCCTTGGGACTCGGACCCCATCGGGTCAACTCCACTGCACCCCACCCCCTCTCAGACCCTGACACACTCAGCTCCCTCCTGCCTGTGGGTCCGGCTGGGCTGCTCTGTGCTTTTCTCCCTGATATTTAATGGGTCCACACTGTTTGGGGAACTGCACTTAAATAAGTGATGAGTTCTCACAAGTGCGCTCCTGTGCTTGTTCCTGGAGAATTTTCCATTTTGGTTTATTTAAAAGGGGTGATTCCTTTTCATGTTCCTGAATCAAAGATGGCACCGCAGAGAGACCATTAACAAAGCAGGGCCTCTGGGTGGTTTTTCCAGGAGGAGGAATGGGGGAGGACAGCTCAGGTCCCACACTCCCTCCTCCCAGTCGGGGCTGGGGCTGGGGCTGGGAAGAGGGCTGTCCTCAGCAAAGAGAAATGGGATTCAACAGACCGGGGTTTAGGCAACCACTAGCCCCTCCAAACCACTCCATGAAAGCTGATGGCACCGACAGCACATATTTTAGGAGGGCCTCTGCCCTCTTAAAATATATCTTAAGATAGCAACAGCAGCAAACGAACTCCAGTGTTTCCCAAACTTTAATGTACATACACGTCACCTAAGGATCTTCAAACGCAGGTTTTGATTCGTCAGCTGTGGGCCTGAGCCCGAGAGTCTGCATTTCTAGCAAACCCTGAGTGGTGCTGATGCTGCAAGCACCGCTCTCAGCCACTCAAAGCACTGGTGCATCCCAAAGCCCCGAATTCACCTGGCTGATACCTGGGGAAGACACAACCGTAACAGTGGTGGTAGCGGTACTGCTGTGAATAGTCACCGGTATTTACTGAGCATCTACTATGTGCCAGATGCTCCACGCCACCACCGACTGTAGGAGGAGAATCTATCCAATGTTGCTGAAGGATCTTCCTGATTTCCCTCAAAGAGCCAGCCAGTCACAGGGAAGGAGGAATCTGGATATAGGAGGATTAACATTTTCTGAGCAATGCATATTGCTGCCCCATTCGACAGATGGGATAACGGAGGCTGGGAGGGTCTCTTATTGAGGTCCTACAGCTAGCAAGCAACAGGGCCCGGATTCCAGCCGAGGTGTGCTCTGGCTTCGAAGACACAGGCGTTTTGTACACGGCTTCTCATGGGATGAGGCGACAGGCAGTGCATTCCAGACAGGACCAGACAAGCAGGCCCCCCAGACACGGGGCTGAATTCCAGATCCTTCCCCTCCATTCATGATTCACTGGACAAAACCGGCGCACTTCATGGAGAAGTGTCTACACTTGCTCACCCTTCTGCCTCCTCTTCTCTTACCCCGAGAGCCTGAGACAGGAGAACGCCTTGCCTTCTCAGCCCAAGGACAGGTAGAGGGGGGCCCAGGGACGACGGCAGGAGGAAAACAGGATCCTGGATGGGTCAACTCTCTGCTTTTACAGACCAGGAAACGGAGGCCAGGAGAGGGGAGGGGAATCCCTGAAGGGTCTCACCAGGCTGGCCTCAGGGGCCAGGACCCGTGCTCAGGGGTTCTGTTCTTAGTTTAATGTTTTGCTGTCATCACATTGAAATTCTTAGTAATTACCAAGAGGCCTGCGTTTCCATTTTGCACTGGGCCCTGCAGATTATTTCGCGGGTCCTGCCAGTGGGTTAGAGGTCTTGCTGGAGCTGGACCCTCTTTCGGAGCTGTCCCACTGACAGCTCGTCATCAACGAGCAGGACTGAGCTAGACAGAACTGCGTCCAATGGGCAGGCCAGCGCTGGCCCACACCTCCACACATGGAAACCTCTGGACAGTCAAGGCGTGAGGAAGGACCTTCTGAGGGCCGGGGAGTTACCACCCCAGAATGGTGCCTCAGGGGGCGCCTAGAACAGACTAATGGGTTGGCCAAGGCTGGGGAGGGGTGGAGAGAGGCCAGCTGTCTTCTGGGCCTCGGCCTCTCCATGGAAACCACCAGCAACACCACCCAACACCCAAGGGCTGGGCGGATGCAGGGTGCTCAGCTGTGCCAGCCTGTCTCAGGGATTCGTGTAATTAGAGCCGAGCCCTCCACTGGGCTTTCGGGGTTGGCCACAGGGGAGCAGAGAGCCAAGTGGAGTTGATTCAGAAGCTCTGGCCCGGCCTGCAAGTCCCAGCTCAGAGGGGAGGCCTGGGGAGGAACCGAAGCCAGACATTCATTCCTCTGGGGCCACTGTCCCCCAGGAGACAGGTGTTGGCATCAGGCGGAGCTTTGGGAGGAATGCGGAGCCCGGGGCAGGATGGGGAGAGACTTCATCAGGCCCAGCACGTGCCAGGAAGATGGTGATGGGGGGAGGGGAGAGTGTTCTAGAGCCCTGGAGGCAAACCCAGGGGTCTGAGCCTGGGGAGCCTGGTCCATGGTGGGTCCCCAGAGTTTTCTGATGCACCCATGAGTTTGGAGAGGGCAGCATTCAGTCCACTGGGGTGGCCTCTTAACCCTGCAGCCCTTCTCCATTGTGGCCTTCCTGGGCCCAGTTGACAGAGTTAAGTGCTGGCTGGGGCCCAGGATCCCAGGGGAATCTCCACGATGTTGGCCAATCCGTGAGCACCGCCAAGATGAGCATCTTAAATTTTCTGGATCGATTCTGTTGGCCTGTTTTGTGGTTGAGACAATGGTCGAATCCAAACGAAGGGGGTTGCTGTGAGGGTAAAATGCGTTAATACATGCAGGACCCTCAGGACGGAACCTGGCGGGGGGTAGGGCAGCATTATATAAATCATGGCTGTTATCCAATTTCAGGGATTCCAAATGCATTTTTACATCTCTGTAGTCAGAACGCATCTTACTGCAGATGAAATGGCCGCATTTTTTCTTTCTCAGTGGCACACAAAATAATGATGTGTCTTACAAGTGATGTCTTAGGTTCAACCAAAGATGGGATGATGACAATGGTGACTGTACATCTCGACTGCATTTTTTCAGCGATGGTTCCTTCCATAGGAGTTGAGCTCTGGGGTGCTCCAGTGTCCTGTTCCATGTGGAAACAGGCCTGGAGACCCCAGGTTGCTGGAGAGGGCTGGAGCCTGGGGTCCCCAGGGGCAGGGGTTGCTCTTGGGGGCAATGAACACAAAGTCATGGGCAGAGGCTGCGACAGGCTGGCAGAGTCCTTGGCAGGTGGGTCAGGAGCACGGTGGGCACGGGGTGAGCCCTCAGTTCCTTAATCCATACAATGGGGAAAGTATGCTGCCTCACAGGCTTGCCGAGAGGACCAGACAATCTGTGTCTGGTTCGTGGCAAAGGCTCGGTCTGTGGGACCTCTCGTTATCACGCCCTGACTCCAAAAGCTAATTGTCTGGGAGATAAGATAAGCTGCCTTGTGTGTCTGGGGCTGAGAGCTGGGGTAGCAGAGGGGAGCCTAGGCTGAACGTCTGGGCAGGTGGCTCTAAGAGCTGACTCTCAACCCTATAAAGGGCTATTCAAGCCCATCACACTCCAGGAGACCCTGGGGCTTATGGGAGGAAATGTGAGAGGCTGGCCCCTCTTCCAAATCCACACCTGTGGCTGATTCTTTTTTTATATATATATAAGTTTATTCGTTTTATTTATTTATTTTTGGCTGCGTTGGGTCTTTGTTGCTATGCGCAGGCTTTCTCTAGTTGTGGCGAGCGGGGGCCGCTCTCCCCTGAGTGGGCTTCTCATTGCCATGGCTTCTCTTATTGCGGAGCACGGGCTCTAGGCGTGCAGGCTTCAGTAGTTGCGGCACATGGGCTTAGTTGCTCTGCGGCATGTAGGATCTTCCGGGACCAGGGCTCGAACCCGTGTCTCCTGCATTGGCAGGCGGATTCTTAACCACTGCGCCACCAGGGAAGTCCTGTGGCTGATTCTTGACCTCCCTCCCCCTCCACCTGGCAAAGACCCTGCCTGCTCCGTGGCTGTCTGCACCCAGACCCCCTGGACCCCAGCTGGCTGCAACTCTCCCACGTCCCAATTCAGCTGCTGTGACCATCCCCGTAGCTCAGTTGGAGCTGAGAAAGAGGGTTCAGAGGAATCACAGTCCTGCCAGAGGCTGGCTTTTCAGCTAAGGTGAAAAACCAAAATGCCAACACTTGCCGCGGGATGGAGCCTGCAAAGGGTACCTGAAATCCCAAGCTCAGAAGCTCTGTGACTTAGGACACCTCACTGGGTCCCTTGGCCCCATGTCCTCCTCTGTGAAATGGGTAGCCCTTTGTAATCTGACCTTAGTGGTTCTCTGAGTTGCCCTACAGTTCTAGCTCACCTACTGCCCCTTAGGGAGGAGGCTCCAGGACTCGGCTAGAGGAGGGGTCTGGGGAAGAAGACACACCCCCTAAATGCACGTGCTCATCACGTGGGGACACACAGAGACAAGAGAGTCACTGTGCTTTTGCTTCCTGCTCCCCTCCTGAAGCTTGCAGAGGTTCTATAGGCTGGTTGATGCCAAAGAGTGCTCGTGTGGCTGGGCGTAAGCACCCGGGGTGGGGGGCACGGGAGGAAGCACAACCTGACCTCATTGGTTAAGCCACCACGAAGGCGGGCATTTGCTGCCCGTAAGTGCTGCTTAGCAACGCAAGGGATGAAAACAAAGGCCCCAGGCAGGGTCTCATCAGTGTAACAGGTCAAGAAAGAGAAATGAAAGGGATCCAGGTTGGAAAAGTAGTTCAACTGTGCCTTTGGAGACAACCTGATCATCTGTGCAGAAAATCTGATGGAGTCTGCAGAAAAGCTACTAGAACCAATCACTGAGCTGAGTCAAAATCCGCTGTGTTCCTATATCCTGCAGACAAACCACTGGAAGTCGAAACTTAAAAAAGCATTTACAGTGGCATCAAAAATCTGAAATATTTAGGGATAAATCTGACAAACGATGTACAAAACATATACTCTGAAACCCACAACATGCCGCTGAGAAGAAATCAAAGAACTAAAGAATGCGGGACAGCCCATGTTCACAGGCCGGAGGACTCAATGCGGTCAGATATCCACACCCTTCAACTTGATCTGTATTACCAATGCAATTTAAAAGTCCCAGCAGGGTGTTTTTTTGAATGAATGAATGAATGATTTTTTTGGCTGTGTTGGGTCTTTGTTGCTGCGCGCAGACTTTCTCTAGTTGCGGCGAGGGGGGCTACTCTTCGTTGCGGTCCGCGGGCTTCTCACTGTGGTTGGCTTCTCTTGTTGCAGAGCACGGGCTCTAGGCATGCAGGCTTCAGTAGTTGCGGCACGTGGGCTCAGCAGTTGTGGCTCACGGGCTCTAGAGCGCAGGCTCAGTAGTGGTGGCGCACGGGCTTAGCTGCTCCGCGGCATGTGGGATCTTCCCGGACCAGGGCTCGAACCCATGTCCCCTGCATCGGCAGGTGGATTCTTTTTTTTTTTTTTTTTGCGGTATGCGGGCCTCTCACTGTTGTGGCCTCTCCCGTTGCGGAGCACAGGCTCCGGACGCGCAGGCTGAGCGGCCATGGCTCACGGGCCCAGCCGCTCCGCGGCACGCGGGATCTTCCCGGACCGGGGCACGAACCTGTGTCCCCTGCATTGGCAGGCAGACTCTCAACCACTGCGCCACCAGGGAAGCCCCCCCGGCAGCAGGATTTCTAAAAATCCGATTCTAAAATTCATATGTAATATAAAGAAAAATATAAAATGCACATGGCAATGGAAAGGACCTAGAATAGCCAAAACAACTGTGAAAAAGAACAAAGTCAGAGAACTAACAGTACCTGCTTTCAAGGCTTATTACAAAGCAACAGTAACCATGACAACGTGCTATCGGAATAAAGACAAATAGATAAACGAAGCACAACGGTGTCCAGAGGTAGACCCACACCTATAGGGACAACTGATTTTCAACAAAGGTGAAGAGATAATTCAGTGGTGAAAAGAAAGTTTTCAAAAAATGAGGCTAGAACAACTGGATGTATCCATTGAAAAAGAAAGAAGGAAAAGAAAAAGATCTATACACCAGCCAGAGAGGGGTGACCGAGGGCACAAGAAAACTTTCGGTGGTGATGAGTGTCATCAAGATTTTGGTGATGATTTAAGGTGTTATACGTGTGTCAAGAAAAATCAAGTTGTACCCTTTAAATAGGTACAGTTTATTATGTCAAAACGAAAACAAAGCCCCCAATGTTCCCTAAGGACGCTGGGGGCAGCTCCCATCCTAGAAGACCTCAGCTTCAAGGTCACCTCCTCCAGGAAGCCTCCGCCACTGGGGCAGGATTCTCAGGTTACCCCTCTGCACCCCCCATCACCTGGTTCCCACCTGCATTAGCATCCTTCACACTGTCCTCTACTACTGACCACATGCTTGATGCCCACACTTGACCATGAACAATCTGAGAGGCAGGACCTGCCTTAACCTGTGCTGGAGCCCAGGCCCTGTGTTTGGCACCCAGTAGGTGCTGAGAAAGCGCTCAAAGAGCAAAGAGAGGTTTTGTCATCCACTGACGCATTAGGGTTGCCTCGGCGCTTCTAGCAAAAACTGCTTCAGCCGGTGAGGACGTCACCCCCTGCCCTTCCCTTCCCAGGAAGGAGGCCTCTGGGCTGGTTTCTTTATTTTTTTCTTTCCCTTTTAAGGAAGGACTTTGGGAGCAAGAGCTTCTGATGATGAGAAAAGAAGAAGGAAGGGGAGGTGGTCCCTGCTTCCCACGTGCAGCACGTATTCCACGGGTCCTGCTAATGGAGCTTCACCACCGTCCTCTGCGGCGGGGAACGGGCAGAGCCCACCGCAGCACAAGTGGCTCGGCATGGCCACCAGTGTGGCACCTCGGATTCTCAAACCTCTAGGCTCGTTCTCCTCAAAGTGTGGCCCCCGGACCAGTGGCAGCACATCACCTGGGAACCTGTTTACACACTCACACTCCTGGGCCCCGCCCCCAGACCAGATGCTCTGGGGGCGGGGCCCAGGAATCTGCGTCCTAGCGAGCCCTTCAGGGGATCCGATGCAGGTTCAGGTGTAAGCCCCACCGCTCCGGGCCACCTTCTCACTTCCCGTAACGAGGCAGGTTACACCTGGGCTCCAAGAATGTGCTCCCGAGGCCCCGAGGGTACCCGTCCTTCGTTCGGCCTCTCTTCAGTCCCCGGGTGTCCCAAGGCCTAGCACCACGAAGGGGCTGCTCCCTTGTCCCCAGCCGTGTGTCAGCATCTCAGAGGCATGCCTTTGCTGCGGCTCGGACGCTTAGGCTGGGCTCAGCGGGTCCAGGGCCCCTGAGCTCTCACACAGCAGAGGCACAGGAGAAGTTGGAGTCAGAGGCCTGCTCCCTGTACCCTGGGGCTGGACATTCCAAGTTCCTGGAGAGACAATGGGTCCTAACATTGCAGGCGAGGTGGCAGGCAGGGGGGCGCAGACAATGGGCCTGTGTTTCTCCCCAGTACCTTCCTGCGGAGGCCCGCTCTCAGCCAGGGCCCTGTGAGGGAGGCTAAACCGTCAAAAGCACAGCGGGTCACCCAGCAGATCCCACTGCCTCTGCCCAGGGCCCAGGCTCCCTCCCTCCCTGGGGCCGAACAATGCTCCTTTTTCCCGAAGGCCTCCAGCATCTTCTAGGCTCTTCAGCCGCTAAGGCCTCGGGAGAAAGCGGTTACATGCCAACACCTCTGTCCTTCTCCCTGACGCCCTGGCCTCTGTCTTCCCGGGGCAGGGAGAATGGGCAGTGGACAGCGCTCTGCAGCCCCCCGGAGCCACAGCCAGGGGCACCTCCTCTCGCCCCGGCTGATTTCTCTTCATTAGTGCAAATCACATCAACGCTGACAGCGGCGTATTTATTACCGCCCTGACGACACCCAGTGATGCACAGCTTGGTAATGAGCTTGGGGCAGAGCTAATGAGGAACTCCCCCCGGGCCTCCCGGGCAGCTCCGGCCCCTCCATGGCCTGCCCGCCCACCCCCTGCCTACGGCCGCTCCACCAGGGCAGGGAGATGGGGTTCCAAACTGGGAGGTCAAGGGCCACTGGGCCGGGAGCTGCGCAAAGCCGGTGAGCATCCGCTCGAGTGGGGAGGCTTCAAGGTTGACGGAGCAAGAAGGTGTGAGTGCTGGGCACTGTCTCAGGGCAGAAGCACTGCCTCCAGTCCGGGGCAGAGAGGGACAAACAGCCGTGACGGGGAAGGCTGGCTGCCCCGGGGGAGCCTGGAACGGCATGCGTGCTCCGGGCTTTGCTTCCAGGAGCTCAAGCGCTTCAAGAGGATTCGGGAGGGGGTGGCTGAAGTTGGTCTGGAACATTTAGTTAGCGCTGCAAGGCCGGGCGTGGAGCTGCTGCTGGGATGCAGATTCCACTAAGGCCCTGCTCTACTAGAGGATGGGCTTCTGGTCACCTCGGCTCTCCTGGAAGCCACCGATGCGTGTCAGTGAGAAAGACCCCTGGGCGGTGGGCACAGTTTCACGGAGCCTAGTGCCTCTTACTAGGGAGAGTCTTCAGGCCCTCACTCAGTGCCCTGCCCCCAGCTCTTTTTCAGTCACAGCTACAATGGTAGAGTTGATGATGTCTGACGCATTCGGTGGCTTGTCCGGTGCAAATTAAAAGGGGAAGGAGGGAGGGCCCAGGGAGAGGCCAGGAGACAGGCCCACTAATGGTATGGAAGGTAAGGGAATACCCAGCAAACGCCAACCATCCAAGCAGCAGGGTCCTCTAGGGACCTAGAAGGCACCAGACCACCCCGGCGGATGGTTAGAGTGGCCCGGGGTCGATTACATTTGGGACACAACTACTTTAGGAAGTGGATATGTAGATAAAACGTTACAGAAACATTTAAATACAGATGCTTGAAATATATACGGGTAAAGCATCTTAGAATCTCACAGATGATGTGACCCAAGAGATCACCTCATTCAAGTTTTTCAAGGCCAAGTTTTGCCCTCTATCCCGGGGGTTCAGGAAGCCAGGGGGCAGACATACCACATCTTCCAGGAACATCAATGGGCTTGAAAATCTCCTTTGTGTGTTAAAATAGAACTCAGAGAGACTGTGGAACGAAATGCAAAATTTCACGCATTTAAAATGTAAAATGTTAAAAAGGAAAAGGTTGTGAGGATGGCGGGCAGCTTCAGGCCGCATGGTCAGATCCCCCAGGGCACGTGTCCACCTCCTCCACTGCGAGAGCCCTTCACGGAAGCGCTTGGAAATGCTGTACTTATGCACCCACCTTTTCCCACGGAGGACATGGGGGCCAGGATGGACCCAGTGAGAATGGGGTGTGGGCTCTGAGGCCCACAAGCCTATTACCTTCTCTCTGATGTTACTATCACCCCACAGCACCCTGCTTTAAAGGGTTAACTTCATTAATGGCGAACAATAATTTATGTCTCATACCTCTCTCCTTGTTGATGAAGGGCTATTAATCTAAACTCAAGGAGTTTGTAGTTAAAGAAATCAGTCACACACACGAAAAGATTATTCAGAATCCACAAAGCCAAGTGCCAAAGGAGACATCTAGACCGTTGGCATCCCGACGGCTCGGAGGCATCTGGGAGGATGCGTTCCAGCCACGGGACCCAGGGGAGTATGGGAGGATGGGGTGCGGAGGGGAGGCAGGAGGGAAAGGCGCGGATGGCTTGGGGGGGTGGGCAGTGAGCATGGTGGAGGATGAGAGTGGGGGGAGGGAGAGGTGAGATGGCAGCCGTGCACAGGGCCAGGCTGGGGAGGGCTTGGCGGTGGTACCGAGTGGGGGAAGCCATGAGGGTAAAGGCTTATCAGTGGGGTGGGCAGGGGGAGATGCAAGAGGACTCAGCATTCAGATGCTACCACTAAGACCCTGTGGGAGAGCAGACGGGGCATCCTGAAAGGGCTTTAGAGAGAGGAGAGGCCATTCCAGCCTACAGCCCGTGCCCTAGCCCTGCACCCACCCAAGCTGGGGTAGAGCCTGTGGTCCAATGCAACAGCTCCCAAATCCCCAAGCAGCATGGTCAGCCATTCCTGAGTGGTGGAGGCCCTGACCAGACCAAAAGCAATGATCTAAGAGGCAGCTGACCTCCCCTCATTGTCTCTTTCTTACAAGTCAAGGGACCTTGGCAAGTTTCTTCATGTTTCTGAACTTCAATGCTAACAAGGTTAATACCAACACCTTCTGGCCAAAATCCTTCATAGGTTGGGGTGAAGAGACACATGAGATGTCTGTGAACGCTACCCTCAGAAATTTGAGTTTTTAGGAAAGGATCCAGTAAAAACATTCACCTCAAGGCCTGAACAGCTGATAATAGCTTAATATGTGGGTTCTCAGTGACATATTTGCATTTTAAGCTGGAGGCAGGGAATGTCTCAACCAAATAAATAAATCCCTAATAATGGAAGTTTAGAGGACACTGGCAGGTCTGTGAAAGAGAAAGAGAGCAGCGGCATCTGGGGACAGGGCACATGACAAATTGTAGGCCCAAAGCTGACCTTGCTTCGCTGACACCAAGATGACAACCATGACAATGATGAACACTTACTCCATGTTTGCTATACACTGAGCTCTGTCCTAAGAGCTTAGCATATCTCATTAAATCTTGTCACAACCCTGTGAGGTGAGGACGACTGTTATCTCCATTTTACAGATGGAAAAACTGTGGCACAGATAGGCTATGTAACTGATCTAAGGTCATCCAAGCAGTAAATGACGGGTAAGTGAATTCAGGGAGTCGTGTATGTTTCAGGCCCCTCAGAGGCCTGTTCTGTCCCACCTGGACCCTCTGATGGCAGACGCTGGATTGGCCCTCATAGTTCAAAGCAAGGAATGGGGCATCTGTACCAGATTCAGACCCGGCTCACATAATATGGGACAAGGCAGTTGTGCAGGAGTCACTGCTCAGACTTTAGGCAACACACCTCCCTCCCCATTTGCACATTTGCACCCCTGTGGAGGAGTCCAGGTGTGGGGCCCCCGGACCCTGAAGAGTCACCGTGTCCACCCCAGAAGCTGAACTCCCTGAATGGGCTGCATTACAGCCAATAATATTTCCTCCTTTCAGGATCAGCACATCATCAAACTTTCATCACCCCTGTGGGTCACTAACAGCTTCCTAAATGGCATCCAAGTTTAACTGCTGCTTTCTTCCACCCCACTCAGCTTAGAAGACTCTGGAGCTCGGTCACTGGCCAGCCAGCCATGAACGCCCCAGGTGACCCTCAGGAGACTCCCCAGACATCTCCAGGGAGGGGACAGGGGGAAGCAGTAGAGGAGGCATGGGAGGAAGGGGTTCCCCTCCTGACCGCTCATGTTCTGCCAGCTTAAGGCCCACTGAGGACACAACTGGGGCAGAGGCAAGAACCAGGAGGGTCAGGAGGGGAAAGAGAATGAACTCCCAGGGCGACTTCCAAACTCCACTGCCGCCCCTGGGCCACGCAGCACAACAGGCTGGGCATCTCTCATCGGGAAGATATCAGTGAAGGACGTGGTACAGGTGCAGGGCAGCGGGGGGCAGTGGAAAGATGCCCCATAGAGCCCTGGGTTCAAATCCTGACTTCTTTTTTTATTATTATTATTGGGGTACAGTTGTTTTACAATATTGTGTTAGTTTCTACTGTACAGCAAAGTGAAGTCGTGTTCCCTGTGCTATATAGCGGGTTCTCATTAGTTATCTATTTTATACATATTAGTGTATATATGTCAATCCCAATCTCCCAATTCATCCCACCCCCCTCCCTTCCCCCCTTGGTGTCCATACGTTTGTTCTCTACGTCTGTATCTCGATTTCTGCCCTGTAAACCAGTTCATCTGTACCATTTTTCTAGATTCCACATGTATGTGTTAACATACGATATTTGTTTTTCTCTTTCTGACTTACTTCACTCTGTATGACATCTCTAGGTCCATCCACGTCTCTACAAATGACCCAGTTTCATTCCCTTTTATGATTGAGTAATATTCCATTGTATATGTACCACACCTTCTTTACCCATCTGTCTGTCGATGGACATTTACGTTGCTTCCACGACCTGGCTATCGTACAAATCCTGACTTCCTAGCTGTGGGGCCTTGGGCAGGCAATGGCTCTGAGCCTCAGGTTACCCACACGTTGGAGGTGAAGGAGGTCAGAGGCGGGTAACGACTGTAATGCACTTGACACAAAGAACTGGGTGGCAATTGTGAGCTGGCTTCCCCTCTTTAGATGCCTAGCATGGGGAGAGGAGGCCAAATCATTCTACACTGGGGAGGAAGCAAAGGAAACTGAAGCAAGAGGAAGATACGGGGGAAATATGGAGAAAAGATAGCAGGGGGAAAAATCTGGAAACAAAATGCAACCTGAGACCCAATCTGAAGACCCTTTGGCGGGGCAAATACAGAAGCACAAATATAGTTACCTTAGCTTATTAAGTGCTTCTGATATGTCAGGCTCCATGCCGAGCGCTCTGCTGGTGTCACCTCATTGACTTCTCCTTGTATTACAAACAAGCCAACGGGGCTTGAGCATATAAGTGATGGAATGCAAAGTAGCAGAGATTAACCCAAACTGACAGGGCTGGAACCCAGGTTGGCGCAGTTCCAAGGCACTGGCCCTTCTACATGCCACTTCTCAACAGCTTAAGGAAAAAAAAAACGTCAGAAGGCAGGAAAGTAAGAGCACAGACAGGGAGGGGAATGCTTTAGGGACGGCCCTGTCTTGGGTGAAGTGATTCTCTGTAAGAAATGTTCTTCTGGAGACCACAGTATCATCTCTGCAGTTATTAGGAACGCTCGACATCACCAGTGTGCGTCTGAGATGCTCCTTTTACAGCACACAGAAGACCGCACTTCCCAGTTCCCTTGCCTGGGAAGGACCACTGGATGGGGCCACGTGATCAGCTCTGGCCAATGGGCTGCCAGGGGAAGTGAGCCGGGCTAGAGTATTTAATTGTAAATGCATGTCTTCCCCTCTCATGTATTTCAAAAGGTGCCTCCACGCCTGGATGGGGGCATTACCTAAGCCCCCTACCAGTCCTCCCAATTTCCTCCCCAGCGAAAGATGGGGCTCAGCCGATAGAGATTCAGCAAGGACCCAACCCAGAGGCCCTACTGCTAGAGGCAGCTTCACCTGCAGGGCCAGAGGTGCGGAAAGCTGGGAACAGGGGCGAGGAAGTCTGAGCAAGGGCTCCCGGCTCAGCAGAAACACTATCCCGGATTGACATGTACACACTGCTATATTTAAAATGGATAACCAACAAGGACCTACTATACAGCACAGGGAACTCTACTCCATATTATCAGTGTGTAACAACCTAAATGGGAAAAGAATTTGAAAAAGAATCGATACATGTATATGTAGAACTGAATCACTTTGCTGTACACCTGAAACTAACACAACATTGTTAATCAACTATACTCCAGTGTAAAATAAAAAGTTAAAACAAACACTATTCCAAGGAAGCCCAGGCTGGAGGGCAGGGCTCCCATCCCTGAGGGGCTTGGCCGCTCATCGCAGTGGAGGCTCCATGGCAGGGGGCGTAGGTGATGTGCAGAGGGGCCCGTGAGAGTGGGTGAGCGGCTGGAGAGGAGCTGGAGAAGCAGGTAGAGACCAGATGCCGTAGGTAAGTGTTCATTCATTCACACATTCATTGATGTATTCTTTGTTCACTAATTCATATTCGCTGAGCTCCTTCTATCTGCCAGGCACTCTCCTAGCAGCTGGGGATACAGCAGGGGATAATATAAAGCCCCGCCCACGTGAGAGAGACCAGCAATAAACAAGCCAATATACGTCAGATGGAGCTGAGGGCTGTGGAGAGACGAAAGCAGGCTCAGGGGTGGGTGCTTGGAGATGCCATGTTACAGGGTGTTTAGGGACGGATCAGGGACATCAGAGGAAAGGCCCGATTAACTAAGGATTGAGCTGTGCAGACGTCTGGGAGGAGTGGTATACAAGACTTATTTTTAACTCCGTTTCCTCATTTTACAGATGAGGAAACTGGGCCTCAGCTCCCGGTGGCTCAGTGACAGAGGAAGGCCAGGACCAGGCTGGAAGCCATCTCCATTGCCATGTTGGCACCTCCAGTATCGGCAGGAGAGGGGCCTCAGTGGGGCTCCCGGGCTCAGAGAGGGGCTTTCTGGACCAGACACCTGGCGCGTGGAGTCTGATGAGACAAGCTGTGCAGCCCCTCCCCCCCCTCGCTCCAGGACCCTGAGCAGTCCCGGTGGGTCCCTGGCTCAGCATTACTCACTGGCCCCGCCTTCTGTCCCCGGAGGACAGGAGTGGGTGGGAGGACGAGGAGTGGCGGGGTTAGTAGCAGGGATGTCTCAGCAACCGGCCTGTTTTCCTTTCCGTTACAGGCAGTGGGGCTGCTGCTGGCCCATTTGTTGCTATTGGCATCCCAAGGCCCCAAATTTATGATGACTAATTCCCACCGCTTCAGGCAGCTCCAGGGCTGTCTGCTGCAACAATGTGCTCCAGGCGGGCCAGGGTGGAAATCCTGCAGGCAGCACCCTAACACCCTGCATCAATTCCAACTCAGTTTCCTGACTCCCTGAGGGGCCGGGAGTCAGAGGGCAGGGAGGGCGAGGTTCCAGCCAATCAGAGGACTCCTTCACCCACAGCCAAATCCTAGGATAACCAGCCACAGGGAGGTTCAGCAACATAAAGCACGACTGTCTAACAACCAGCCTGTTTTGTGAGGTAGTGAGCCCCCCATCACCAGGGGTATGCAAGCAGAGACCACATGGCCACTTGTCCCAGGCTTGTAGGCAGGGGACGGCACTAGATGATTTTTCATGTTTCTTTCAAGTCAAATGTACTGATCATGTTAGTCCTCAGGACAGAGAACAAGCTCATTCTCTATTACCGTTTAGCTTACAGCCCAGTTGTGTCCTGTGGTACAAGATCGAGTGCATACCGATATGCAGTTTAACACATTATTTTAAGGTCGGCCTTTCAGGCACTGTTTAAACAGAAAACTGCTGTAAAGGACTTGGCCTCTTTCCCAGCCTCCCTTCCCTGATGGAACAAGGTTCCTGGCCCCTACTTTGGCCTTCCAGCAGAGGACATAAAGGAGAGGCGGTCGATAAATATTTGCCGAACAAATATACGAAAGGGAGAGTTTCTGAGGCAGGTATCAGGCTGCCAGCATGATTTGGTCTCTGGGCGGGGGGCGGGGGGGGTTCCTGAGTCTGTCCACCCCAGGCAGGGGTGATCTTCTGCGGCCAATACAAGCACCAAACGGTGTCACTCATCAATCCACAGCCAGAATGTTCCAGACTGCCCAGCTGAAGCCCTGGGGTGCACAGGGCGAGGGCGAGGGGTTTTTGGGGCTGAGAGCCACCTCTCTGGCCCTGGGAGAAGGGGAGGTAGGGAACAGGGACACCCCTGGGGCCGCCCTCGCGTGGGGCGGGGGCTCTTGACACATACCAGCTGAGCCGCAGGCAAGCACGCCAGTCGGTCTTGTGGTAATGAGTATGAAGCCCTGATCAATAAGTTATTTTTTGCTGTCAGTAATTAATTATTATAGCTTAGCCACAGCATTAAACTTTCATCCCACTCCCCTGAGTACTGTTTGGCTTTTATTGTGATCACCTCCCAGCAGTAAACTTTCTCCGTTTGGAGACTTCGGGATCCTCCGGGGCTGGGCTTCCCAATCTCCGTTCAGGGTTTTCCCACTGCCTGGTTCCCTCAGCTCAGACTCCCCTCTGCTCCTCCCCCAGGCACCGTTCACTTGAAAGAAGCTTCTGGACCAGCTGGCTGGGCTCTGCCGCCCTCCTTCCAGCCTCCCAGCCTCCGAGAGATGCCCACCAGCAGTGGCACGTGAAACAGCTTGCGAGGGGCTTGTTAAAAGGCAGACGAAAAAAAAAAAAAAAAAAAAAAAAGGCAGACGAGCTCCAATCCGAGTGCCTGGGGGCCTGGATAGGGACCGCTGGAGGGCCACTTTGGGTCATGGTGATGCTGCCACAGAAGGGAGTCTGAGAAGGGTCTTGGGTGAGGAAAAGGCATTCAAGGCCTTTTCAGTGGGTGCCCAGGAACCACTCCTCGTGGCCCCTTGGCTAATAGTGTACAAAAAATCATAATAACAGAAAAACAATTACCCTTTATTAAGCACCTTCTACGTGCCAGGCACTTGCTAGGCACCCCCTGAATACCTGGTGTCCTCATACGTGCTCTGCTCTCTTTACAACACCCCTGCGCTTAGTTTGGGGAAAGAGTGGGAACCATGTGACATCACGTTTCAGGGGAAACGATCAAATGGTAGCTTTCAGTATAAACAGGTAGTGTTACCCAGGTTCTGCACCTGAAAAAAATTAGGTTGTGTGGATAAATCTGGCAGCCAATGTGAGGTTTGTCCCAAGAGAGGAAGACTGCTTGGTCCCTCACTCTGTATCATCATTAGAGAACGGGGCTCATGGGCTCAGAAGTGACACACAGTGCCAGTGGCTCTAACCACCCCAAAGGGTTAACGCCATTGCCTCAAACTCAAAAGCAAAGCAAATGGAGAAAAAAGCAAAGGAGAGACTCCACTCTCTAACCCCCCAAAGCAGACGAGAAACAACCCCCTGGAAACCCATGCTTGACCCTGTTTCCCCGACACACAACGCAACAGTGCCCCCAGACCTGGGCCGAGACCAAGTTCCCATAATCCTCTGCATGGTTTGCCGCCCTGGAGACAAATGGAAGGAGAGTACCCGATGGACGCTGGAAAACACTCTCTCGGAGCCAGAGAACACAAACGGAGCAGCAGGGAACCTGGGCAGCCACACTCAAGCCCGCAGCAAACAAGAGAAGCAGGAGAGAGAGTGAATCAATCAAAGAGACCTTCACCACTTCTGACAGGGCGAGCCCCTCCCTCTGGAAGCACAAGGACATGAGGTGGCCTGGCCTGAACTTCAGCAGGACGGCCGCGTGGAATCTTGGACTTCGGTGGATGGGACAGGTGTGGAGGTGGGACATGGAAACGACTTGCTGACCCAGAAGGAAGGACCTTCAGGTGCCCTGGGGACTCCTTACAAGCCTGGTTTTGGATGGGACAAGAACTAACGAGCCGCCTGCCCAGGGAAATCGTGGGGTTACTGGAGTCTATGCAGTAATGAAATCAGAAGCAGCCAGATAGAGACGGACACCCCTCAGAGTCCTCCCAGTCGCCCGGCTTTCAGCTAGTGACCCCATGGACATCTCAGAACACATCTGCGAGGTGCCCCAGGCCTAACCTGTTCTATTCTGCCAGCCTCACATTCCCCCTGGACCCTTAGAAGAAGGGCCCCGTCCCAGCAAGCCCACCCCAGCTGCAGATGGTCCTGGTTCCAGGGAGAGAGGGGCTTAGAACTCACCTGGTCCCAGTCCAGACTCCCGCCCCCAGATCACCCAGCAGCCTTTGGCAAGTCACCTAATGCCCCTAGACCTCAGTTTTCCCATCTGTTAAATGGCTACTAGAATAAGACGACATCTGAAGTCCCCGCCTGCTGGAAGATTTTATGATGATCATAAAAATAATAACTTTTATTACCTTACATTTACATGGCCCCGTTACAAAATTTCTAAGTGCTTTAACGCAAATTACGTTGTAAAATCCTCGTCTCTACCCTGTGAGTGAGAGCTGATTATTTTTATCTGTTTGATCTTGCCTCTCTGGGATGCCTGACGCTGGGCTCACTGGAGTCCCTGCGACTCTGGGACTCCAGAGATGGGGTGGGGCCCTTTCGAGGTTGCAGCCTCCGCAGACCGGCGCCCCCTGGGTGGGTCCAGGCCCCCTCCCGAGCCTGGAAGAAGGAAGGCCAAGCCCTGGGAGTCCTGGAGCTCAGTCCAGGCTTCGTCTCCCGCCGCCCCCAGCAGGCGCCGCTCGGACACCGCTGGCACTGCTGTCTGGATCTGCGAACACCGAAGGCAAGAAGGAGGCACGGGTGCAGCCGCCCTCCCCCGCTGGGACCTGCCCGAGGACTGGCGGTATGTCTGGGCATCCGCCCTCTGGAGGGGGGCAGGGCGGATCGATCACGCCTCCCCCTCCTTCCCAGCACTCCCACCCCAAACCCACCAGCCCTTCTCCACCCTGAGGCTGCGCCAGGCAGCTACAGGTCAGAGCGGCGGCGGCAGAGACGCTGGAGCGGCCAGTGGAGCTGGAGGCAAAGGCGGGACGCTGAGTGTGTCTGGGGGCGGGGGGAGGGGAGGGGGGTGGGCGCGAGAGGAGAGGGCCTCACACCTCGCCTCCAGCGAGCACCGCGAAGCACCCCCAGCCCCGGCGGCCGGCCAGGCGCGGGCTCCGAGGCGCGGGCTCCGAGACTTGGCCAGGCCCCGAGACTGCCCTCCCGGGGCGACCATCCAGGAACCCAGCGCTCTACTCTGGCTCCTTCCCGCCGCCCTCCCGCCCCACTGCCTCGCCCCGGGGCGGCCAGCGCGTGCCCGGCAGGGCCTTGCCCTTCCCCGCGGACACCGAGCGGGGACCCAGGAGCCCGGCCTGAGGAGCAGGGTGCAGCCGGGCGCTGAGCCCGGCACGGAATGGCGCGCCCCTCCCACACCAGTCCGAGGGCACCCACAGCCCGGGTGGGGAGGTAGCGACCCCCCCCCGACTCCTCTTAGGCTCCACGAGCGACGCCTCCCAGCACGGACCCCCACCTTCCCTTATTCGGAAGTCACAAGTCTCAGCAAGACCGCTCCAGCCCCCCAAAGAGAGCCCCCAAACTCGGGGAAAGGGGCCTGAAACTCCCGGGAGAGGGCTCTGCCCAGGCCAAGCCCGGGGTCCCGGAGGCGACCGTGAGGCCAGCGAGCTCCCGCGCCCCTCCCGCGCCCCTTCCCCAGCCCCACTGGGGGTGGCACTGTACCTTGGGCTCCGGCCGCGCGGATCTGGTGCAGGGCCAGCAGAGTCCACATCAGTAGTCTCCACATGGCAACCAGCCTTTTCTTCGGGGGATTGGTCTTCCGAACAGTTTTATAATCCTGGTGAGGTCCGGTACCCCGTGGCTACGTCCCGGGAGGCTGTCTACGCGGCTCCGGCCCGGAGCGGTATCCGCCGGGGAGGGGAGATGCTGGCGACCCCAACCCTTCCTCCTCTTCTTTAGTACAAGTCCGATCCCCGCGGCGCTCCGGGAAGGCGAGGGGCGAGCAAAGAGGAGGATGAAGCCGCTCTCGGTCTCGGGGCACCTCCCCGCTTAGCACCCCAACTCCGACTTCTTCTACCGGGCAAGGCGGCCTCACCGATCTGACCGGGTCGCGGGCCGGGCTCCGGAATAAAGCGACAACTTCAGGAAACTTCCTCCCGTGGCCACGTTGCCCGCCCCCTGCCCGCCCCCTGCCCGCCCCCTGCCCGCCCCCTGGTTCGGTGCTCCGCGCGGACGCAGTCACCGCCGATCCGGGCGCCGGGCCCCCGGGGCCGCGCGAGAGGCGAGTGCGGCGGCAGATGCGGGTGCGGGGCTTCTTTCAGGGGCGCCGGGTTCGGGAGGCGCGGTAAGCATAGCGGTCCGAATCTCCCTGGAGCTGAAGTTTTCTTCTCTCTAACTTTGCAGGCGGCATCTGGAGGGGCCGAACCACCTCTCTCGCCTCCACCGCCCCGGCGCCTAATCCGGGGACTCTCGGTCCCTCCAGGGGACGCCGGGCCCGGGCGCGCCCTCGGCTCCGGGCCCAGCGGGCTAGCAAACTTTGCGGGTCCCGCGGCCCGGCGCGCCGCCCCGCGAACCCATGTCCGCTCCGGCTGCGGGGCGGCGGGGACGTCTGCTGGGCTCGGCGACCAGGGCTTGTCGCCGGCGCCCGGGCGCGGAGCCTCCTGCTGGCCCGAGGCTGGAGCCGGGCGGCTCTGCCCTCCGCCGCTCCCCGGCCGGAGCTCGGCGAGGCGCGCGGAGAGCCTGGCGGGCGGCCCCGGCTCCGGGGGCGCGGCGCCTCCTCGGACGCCCGGCGCGCGCCGACCTCCCGGGCAGGAGAAGCAGCGGCCGCCGCGCCCGCCCCAGCGCCTCGGCCGCGCCGCCGGCCGCCTCGGCCGCTCGCTCGCAGAACCCGCCGCCCTCGGCTTCCCGGGCTCGGCGTCCGGAGAGCCACTCCTGCCTGAGCCGAGCGGGAGCTGCGCGGGCCGCGTGAGCCGGGGACGAGCGCGGCGGAGGCGGAGGCGGAGACGCGGCGAGGGGGGCCGAGCGCTACCCCGTGGCCGCGACTGAAGAGCAGCCTGCGCCCTGGGAGGGGGGGCGGGCGGCGGCGGCGGCGGCGGCTCCGAGCCAGGCCCGGGAGCGAGCCCCGTGGAAACACGAGCCGTTTGCGCGGCTGCGGGCGCCCAGCCTCTCCGGGAGCCGCGGGAGAGCAGCAGTGCCAACCTCGAACCTGGCCGGGGCGGGATGCGCCCAGAGCCCCTCGGCTCTCTCGGCCAGCCTTCCCTTCCAGCCTCGGCCCCGCACCGCGCTCTCAAAGGCCTCATCAGACCTCTCTCCCCGGGTGTCGGGAACCCCGACACCCTTCCCGGACGTTGAGTAATAGGGGTGTGGGGGGGTACTGGATAGAGGGGTTCGGGCAACTGGTTGATTCCAGTTTCCCCTTCCCGGGTCAGGCTTTCAAAAGAACCGCTCAGGGTGGAGAGCAAGACAAAGGAGAGGCCTGGGACTCAGAGACAGTGAGAAAGTGAAGTTGGTGCCAAGGCATATGCATTCTTTGTTTCTTCTTTTCTTTTTCCTTTTGAGCTCTTCTTGCAAAGGGTAGAAGAATGGGAAATTATTGAGGAAGCTATAAAAAGGAAGCTCGGAGGCTTCCTTGCATGTGGACCACAGGAGTCAGCAGCCCTGCTGTGGGAGAAGGCCAACTCGGGTTTGCAGGACCCAGTTAAACATTCCTGGGTATTAGACAGCTTTGCTTCCATGGATCCCTTCCTCCATTAAAGAAAAAAAAAAGAAATCTGTCTATATATATTTAAAATAATATTTATGACTGCGTTGGCACAAATATATTAATATTACATATTAAAACAATTTTCTTCAACCTAAAAGTTCATTGATTTCTTCTGATTTGAAAAGAAACGAAAACATTTCCATTTCATGCTCCCCGGCACTGTGCCTGCGGAGCCACGTGGAGTCTCCCTGTCCCTTTGGTGTTTCTGCTGGGAGCAAAGAGCCACTAGATTCCACCTGTGGGCACAGCGCATTTCTCCTCTGTCTCCCTGGCGGCCCACTCCAGCCCAGAAGGCACCCCTCCTGCTTGCTCTGGAGCAGCCACAGCCCTGCAGACGTTTCATTACTTTTATATTCCCATCTCACCTGCCTTGTAAAAAGAACCATGGGCATTTTCTGAAAACAGCTGAGAAGCCAGCCCACTTTCCCTACATGCTTCCATCGCCTAATTCAAACATCATTTTGCAACTTTTTCCCCTGGCAACGTGTGCTCCATCCCAGACCAAAGTCCTTCTGGCTGGCTGACTGGTAAAGGGGAGGACTTTGGGGGCAGGTGGCCCAAGTGTGGCCAGCCCTCCTTCGTCTAACTGGCCATGCCATTGCCAGTTGCTTAGGGATGCCCAGCTGGGGCCTTGCACACTCCCTGCCTGCTCTAACTGCCCCCTCCCAGAGCGCAGGCCCTTCCCAGACCTCGGAGAACAGCTGTCTCCACAGTGCTATTACACTCTTGGCTCACAGAGGGGGCCTGAGAGCCAGCTTTGCCAGGGACCTCTCCTCAGCCAGCAAAGGAACAGCAGAAAGGCTGTATCTCTGTTCTCCGAGGGCGGGAGCTCACATCCACCCAAACGCCTACCCTCTTCATGTCCAGTCCCAGACTTCAGCAGCCATGAGTCTGAACTGGAGGCTCCGAACAGCATTTGTTCTCTTTGTAGAAAGAGACATGTTTGCACAACCATGTGTAACCCCATACACCTTCTGGGAGTTTCATCCCCAAAGGCCAGGGCACCAACCAGTGGCTGCGGTGAGGGAGGAGGTTGTCCCTTTGTGTAGGACATCTCCAGGCATGCCTGCTTTTTAGAGAGCTGCGAGGATGGTACCCTTCCAGCAAATCTTTGTCTCTATCCATCTTAGGCTGTTTCTGGCCTCGGCCTGAACACACACACACACACACACACACACACACACACACACAGGAACTATCTTAGAGTTTCGCCAGCCGAGCAGGGAGACTGCCACTTTGAGAGGGGCTCGTTACTGAGAAAGTCACTTGCAGACAGCACGACCTCATTCTTGCCAGCAGCGATGTAATTAGAGGTTGCGAACGGTGCAGTTACAGTGGGTGCCACATCGAGAGGGGCCGCGTGGCTTTCCCAGGCCCTCTTCTGCCGCCCTCATGCAATCCAGCCCCTTTAAATTTGAGTCTGTGGGTACAGATCTCCCGGAAAACTCAGGACAGGATCTGGGGCTTCTCCCTCATTTCCATCCCATCTCCCTCCATCCCCAGAGCTGGCGCGTAGAAGGCTCTTCATCTTGGAGATGCTCTCTCCATCCATTCCAGTCTGTAAATTGGAGGCGGGGGGGGGGGGTGGTGGTGGTGGTGGTGGTAGTGGTGGTGGTGGTGGTGGTGGTGGTGGTGGTGGTGGTGGTATGGAGATGAGCGCAGTTCATTTCAAAAGAGAAGGAAAGGCCTGGGTCCCTCTGCTTCCCCTGCCCCTTCTCCCTTTCCAAGTGGATGAAGTGCGTGTAAAACATCACCCTTTTTGTAGAAAAACCTTTGCTAAGCCCCAAACGGGACCACTTTCTTAGCCTCCCATCCCACACATAGAGCCAGTGAGAGAGCATTACTGCAGAACTTTGCCAGAGAGACTTTGGAGTGGGAGGTGGATTACACCCTGTGCCAGCCAAGAGCAAGGAGACAAACCCCAGGACGGTCAGATGGAGCTGTTCAATATCACAGCCTCCCTCCCCATCATCCCTTGGCCTCCGACCCATCTTCCGCCCCATTTTACACACAGAAACCAAAGGGGAGGCCAGGCGGGGTCAGCTTTTCAATGTGGTTATTGTATAGTTTTTTTTTCTATTTTCCATCTCAAATGTAACAGCAACGAGAACAGACTGTTCGTTAGCAGGGCTGGGTACATTCTCCACCAGCGGGGACCAGGCAGGCGACAGTGATACCGGAGAGACAGACACGTGTGCCCGCTCCTTGACCCCAACCCCTCATCCCCGGCTCCCTGCTTCCCAAGGTGCTCCAGGTGCCGCCAGCAGCCAGGAAGCCCACTCTGGTGCTTAAATTTGCTGAAGATGAGAAGGCAGAAAGAGTGAGCCTCGAGAGCAGGGGAAAAGGATTGGGCACGACTCAGTCTAGAAGGAAGAAGAAAGAGAGACCAGAAGGAGAGTCAGGGTTGAAGTGGTCTTTTAACTATGGGTTTCAGGGCAAAAATACTTCCCACAGCCGTCTCTTCCTCCCCAGCATCTCATTCCAGGCTGCTCTCAGGGTTGCCGCGAGTCGGGCTGGGAAAAGGCCCCCCTGAGTAGGAATGCTCAGCACAGCCATCTCTGCTCCACCTGAAGGGAACTCAGACAACTAATTGCCTTGAAACACGGCTTCTAGTAAATAATTAATAGCATTCTTTTTTCGTTTTGTTCTGTTTTGAGGTTGGAGAAAAGGATGGAGTAGAGTTGATGGAAGTGGTTTATTAATCTCCACCGGAAAAGAGGGAGGCTCTGGGGCCCTGTGTCAGTCAGCTCGGGCTGCCATAACCAAATACCACAGATTGGGGGCTGGGAAGTCCTAGATCAAGGTGCTGGTATATTTGATTCTTGGTGAAGGCTTGTAGTGGCCACTTTCTTGCTGTGTCCTCACATGGGAGAGAGAGGGGGCGGGGTAGCAGGGAGAGGCTGGAGGGAGAGAGAGAGCTCTCTTCTCGCTTCTTTTCATAAGGACACTAATCCCACCTTTGGTGTCCCATCCTTATGAGCCCATCTAAACCCAGTTACCTCCCAAGGACCCCATCACCTTCCAAAGACCCCATCTCCAAATATTGTCACATTTGGGGAAGGTTAGGGCTTCAACATGTGAACTTGGGGAGGATACAGTTTACCCCAAAGCAATCCCCTAATGCGAGATCTACCTCCATCCTCAATTACCTGCTGTAACTTACTTTCACTCCCTTAGGAGAAGGGACCTGAGAGCACAGTGCGAGCTCATGGCTGGGCCCGGAGCAGCTGCTTCTCTGGCTTTTCTGTGCTAAGGTCCAAACCACCGTGGGTGTAGCTCCTGGACTCCAAGCCCCAGGATCTGATTGGCTAGGAATTTACCTAAACAGACTGGGGTTCTGTCTTCCATGCCCACCAAGAAGAGGAAAAGAGACACAGAGAGATGGAGCAGAAACCCACCAACACTGGTGCAGAAATGAAATGCACACGGCTTGCTGGTCAGGAGCCAGATGGAAGCCAGAGAGAATAGAGGTCAACAGACCACAGGAGACAGCATTTTTAGACAATAAAACTGCTAAATGTAGGCTAGGCTGGGAAAGGAAGTGAACGCATGAGGAAACATAGGCATCTATTATGTCTAGGCCATTTTCAGCCACTCTGAGCCCCCGGCTCAGCATGTGATGTGTGGTGGCTGGTGGCTGGTGGCTGGTGGGTGGGCGTGCAGCCAAGTCTTGTGGAGAAGCGTAGTGCTGACGGCAGACAGGAGAGGGCGCTATAAACACACACTGCTGGAAGGTCCAGGAAGGAGGAAGTTGGTTGGGGCAAAGTGTGTACTTCGTGGTCGTTTCAGAAGTAAAACCAGCACACATTTTACTCAAGAATGTCCTTAAAGTGTCTACAATACGGTCTAGAGCACCACAGAGAAGACTGCCTCTGGGTGGCCGGGACATTGATCTTTAAATTAGACAAGGATTTAGAATCATTTAAGGCCATTCAAAATCCCAGAGCAATGAACTCAGACTTGAGCAGGGTTTATTTCATCTGCCTAGTACAAGAGGAAACTGTGACTGCCTTTCAGAGCCATCAAAGGTGAGCTCTCACAACTTAAAGGGTGAGTGCCTCTGACTGGGCACCGTCTGCCTCAGGAACACTCGCCTCCTGGCTGTTTCGAAGCCATGCCACACACGGGCTCGCCTTGCTGATTCCTGGGCCTGAAATGCCCTTCCTCCGAATGTCCACCTGGCTCACCCCTCCAGCTTCACTGTGTCTCTGTTTAAATGGTACCCGGCCAGGGAGGCCTCCCTGCCAATCACTTTGAAAAAGCAATCCCACCTGAAGAGTGATGTACAAAACAGTCACCAGTGGTAAGGCAGAGGCACTGACCGGTCAGCACAGTCGCTGCCTGGGCCGCACCACGAGCACATAATGCCCTGCATACACACATATGTGCACGCACGAACACACACACACACACACACACACACACACACACACACACTCCCTATGTCTCCTCCGACTTCCTTTCCCTTTAGCACTTTTACCGCCATCTGATATACCTTAGATTTTTCTTGTTAGCGTATTTATTGCCCATACTCCCCCACTGGAATATAACATCTTAAAGGCAGGGATTTTTACCAGGTTTACTCTGGGCATGTAAAATAATCACAATCAGACCAAACGATAATCTATGTTCAATGAAATCAAAACAACGGGAAAATGTATATGAAGTGTGAACAGCCTTTCAGTTTCATTACGGGGTCTTTCCTTCTACTGACCTTGCAAATTAAGCGATTTACACCTCAAGTGTGTGTTTTCCGATATTTGTATTTACAGCAAACATTACTACTGCCTGAAAATTAATCCAATCTCCAACTAACATCTGTAACTTATACAATCCCGTACATTCGTTTAATTTCTAAGTAAGGTTTTGCAGAACTAAGTGAGTTGAAAGGCGCTGTGGATTTTAGGCGCGAGGATACTTCTCATTACGATGCAGTTAATATTCCAAGTTGTGCTGTGGCGGAGTTAGGCCTCCTTCCTTGGTTTCTAAAGAGGACTCTTCTCTTTGTAAACGTTTACATTACAGAATTCTTAAAAGTTGCTGCATATAAAATATGATTCAGTTTGTGTTCTAAGATCAAAGTCCACCCATGCTTGGGATAAGAGGGAGGCATTTTTTGGAAGGCAAAAGGCAAGAGTGGCCAGAGCTGGAACGGGGTCTCAGAGATCTGAGTTCAAATTCCAGCTCTACCAGCACTAGTGGAAGATGCTACTTTTCTAAGCCTTCATTTCCTCATAGGTAAAATAAGCCTGATAAAAGTACCTGCCTTATAATGTTGTAAAAATTAAATGAGATAATACATAGAAGCTCTGGCATCTAACAAGCAATCAGTGATATTAGCTATTCTTTTTTTAATAAATATTTTATTAGTTAGTTATTTATTTGGTTGCACCAGGTCTTAGTTGCAGCTGGCAGGCTCCTTAGTTGCAGCTCGAGGGCTCCTTGATTGAGGATTGCCAGAGAAAAGCAAATCAAAACTACCATGAGGGATCACTTCACTCTGGTCAGAATGACCATCATCAAAAAGTCTACAAATAGGGCTTCCCTGGTGGCACAGTGGTTGAGAGTCCGCCTGCCGATGCAGGGGACGCGGGTTCGAGCCCCGGTCCGGGAGGATCCCACATGCCGCGGAGCGGCTGGGCCCGTGAGCCATGGCTGCTGAGCCTGTGCGTCCGGAGCCTGTGCTCCGCAACGGGAGAGGCCACAACAGTGAGAGGCCCGCGTACCGCAAAAAAAAAAAAAAAAAAAGTCTACAAATAATAAATACTGGAGAGGGTGTGGAGAAAAGGGAACCCTCTTGCACTGTTGGTTGGAACGTAAATTGATACAGCCACTATGGAGAACAGTATGGAGGTTCCTTAAAAAACTAAGAATAGAGTTGTCATATGACCCAGCAATCCCACTCCTGGGCATGTATCCAGGGAAAACTCTAATTCGAAAAAGTACATGCACCCCAATGTTCATTGCAGCACTATTTACAATAGCCAAGACATGGAAACAACCTAAATACCCATCGACAGAGGAATGGATCGACCTCTTTGTTTCGAGTCTCAGCCATCGACCTCTCCTTGCCTCTCCTGGATGACACGACCTACTCCCTCATTCCTAAATGACTGTACCTCATTTTTTTTTTTTCCTGTATCTCATTCAACTCTTGACTTCCTCTAGATAAATTCAGAAAGTCAGATCAGTATATCTGGACTTCATTACTTTTACTGCCTTGTTTTCACTGAATTTCAGATTGCCATTTTTCCAGTAGACTCATGGAAAGATGAAATGAGAAACAGCCCTGAGAAAGCAAATCCATAGGTTCTTGTTGAGCAAGTTGTGCTTTTGATCTGAGTATCCTCTTGGAGTGATAGTTGGGCTGGGTATATTACATTCCAGGTTCAGAATAAGCCTCCCTCAGAACATTGTATATATTGGAGCCCCTGCATTTCTGATGAAACATATGATACTAGTTTTATTCTCCTAGCTTTGCAGCCAACCTGTTGGTTAGCTCTGGAGAGAAGTTCTTGTGGTCCCTGTTCTGAAATTAACCAGGATGTCTTGTTTCCTTCTGGGTTGTCTTGTTTCATTCATCTTGCTTAGGGAGCCCTTTCATTCTGGAGACCTTCATTCTCCTCAAGGAAGTTTCCTTCGATTAGGTTTTTGATAATTTCCTCTTTTCCATGTTGTTCTCTGTTCCCGTATCCTAAGACTCTTAGTAGTTGGATCTTGTACATGAAGGCCAGCAGCACAGGTACCACCTGGGAACTTGTTGGAAATTCAGATTCTCAGGCCTCGCCCCAGACCTACTGAATCAGAATTTGTATTTTCACAAGATCCCTAGATGATGTGTACGTACATCACGTTTTGAGATGTGCTGCTTTAAATCATTATCACTTCATATTTGATTGCAACCATTAAGGCTACACACCTGAAGAACCATTGCATACCACTACCTCTGTCCCTGGAGCTATCCTCTCATCTTTCAAGGCTTAGAAATCCGGTGTCCCTCTTCTTTGAGGTGAGAAGCTTTCTAACTCCCAAGGGATCCTCCTCATTTATGTACTTGTTCCTTTCTTTTTCTTTCTGCTGAATCTTTTCATAACACCTTTAAATAGAAGCAGGTATTTCCGAGGTGAAAAAGTTTCACTTGACCCTTTTCCCTCTTCCAGTCACCATCCCATTTCTCAATTGCCTTTTCCTGCCAAATTTCCTGAATTCATACAAAACAGACTCTAGTTTCTTTCTGTATCTCCCTTCCTTAACCCCTTGAAATCTGGCTTTTGGCTCACTGCTTTTAAAAACTTTTCTAAATGTTCTTTTTGTCTGTGGCTGATTACTGTGGCCTTTCTGGATCGCCCTTTCCCTTGACTTTCATGACACCTTGGTGTTGTCTTATCCCATGGAAGGAGTAGGAAAAACGTCAGCTGGGTCATCTCCCTCTGCCTTCCCTCAACGCTCAGTTCCAATATGGCCAGTTCTCAGAGGCTTTTTCTTACTGTTCTCTTCCAGGTTGATCTGCTGAATCCACCCCATTCCTGCCTGAGTCTCTCCTGTTGGTGCACCCACACATAAAGCCAAGAAGAAACGTAACATCATAGAGTTACTGCAGTCGCTGCTCATTGCACCAAGCTGATTAAAAGCTGTTAGGGGCAAGGACAAGGTCTAGCACCACAGTGAATGGTTGCTTTGGTTTTTTCCACTGTCCAAGGATAGCTGGACAAGGGGGTACACCACGCCCCAAAGAAACGCCTTTCCTTCATTTTCACACAGATAATGGCCACCTTCAGAATCGCATGCCTGGGGGCGCCATCTGCCCAGAGGAGACGTTTTCTAATTCACCCAAAGGCACAGCGTGGCCTGCAGTGTCCCCGGCATGGGTCATGCTTCTCCTACATTCTCTCGAGTATTTATACCCGTTTGGGGCCATCTTGTGAATGCGATTGTTTTAATGTCTGGAAAGCTCTCCATTTTCCTTTCTCACTCAGGACATGGAAATATGTCAGAGGTGACCGCTCAGGGCCGGGGTATGGAGGTGTCCTGAAGCTGCGAGGGCAGAACTCGCTCCTCAGATGAGGACGAAGCCCCCAGCTGCCCACAGACCATTAGTGGCCCTTCTGGAAAGCCAGAGGGCTCCTGTGCTCCCTTGGTGTAAAGCCTCAGCCCACACAGCATTTACACAAAGCCTCCTACTCCTAGGGCATGTGGCAAGTGTGGGGAAGGGGAGAGGGAGGGGGAGGGGGAGGGGTGGGAAGGGGAGGGGGAAGGGCAGTAGAGGTCAGGGACTATGGCAGGCACCTCCTTCATCACCCCCTGAGCAAACTCATAGGAGCAGGGAGGATCCGTAAAGCCGAACTCTTCATCCCCCTTCTTCTGCCCGCACCCCACCACTGCTCACCCAGTGTCTTCATCTCAGTAAGCGGCACCTCCACTCTCCCTGATTCTCGGGACGGAGCCTAAGGGGCATCCTGGGCATCTCCCCGTCTCACCTTCTGTATTCCATCCATCACCAAGTCTGTGCATCCACCTCCCAAGTGGACCCACGTTTGCACTTCCTTCCATGTCCTCTTCCACTGCCCCAGTCCGTCCTCCACTAAGTGCAGTCTGGGCCACTACCATGGCCTCCTAGCGCTCTGCCTCCGTTTCTCCAGCCCCAAGTCTGACCTGCACAGGGCACCCATGATGGTTATTAGAAGTACATCACATAATGTGATTCTCCTGCTTAAAACCCTTCAAAGCTTTGATATTATTCAGAAATTATTATTCAGTTTTTAGGTATGATATTGTATTTTGGTTATTTTTCCCAAAAAAAGTGCTTCTCTTTTAGAGGTACATACTGTAATATTTCTATGTGAAATGATGTGATGTATTGGATTCTCTCCAAAATACTACCCTGTGTATCAGGGAGGTGAGATTGGTCGTTTTGAAGCTGAGTACCCAGGGTTTCGTTACGCTTGTCTACTTTTGTGTGTTTGAACATTATTTTTTTTAATTAATTAATTAATTTATTTTATTTTTGGCTGCATTAGGTCTTCATTGCTGTGCATGGGCTTTCTCTAGCTGCGGCAAGCGGGGGCTACTCTTCGTTGTGGTGTGCGGGCTTCTCATTGCGTGGCTTCTCTTGTTGTGGAGCACAGGCTCTAGAGCGCAGGCTCAGTAGTTGTGGCGCACGGGCTTAGTTGCTCCGCGGCATGTGGGATCTTCCCGGACCACGGCGGGAACCTATGTCCCCTGCATTGGCAGGCGGATTCTCAACCACTGCGCCACCAGGGAAGTCCCTGTTTGAACATTTTTTTTTTTTTGCGGTACGTGGGCCTCTCACTGCTGTGGCCTCTCCCATTGCGGAGCACAGGCTCCGGACGCACAGGCTCAGCGGCCATGGCTCACGGGCCCAGCCGCTCCGCAGCACGTGGGATCCTCCGGACCGGGGCAGGAACCCGTGTCCCCTGCAACGGCAGGCGGACTCTCAACCACTGTGCCACCAGGGAAGTCCCTGTTTGAACATTTTTATAATGAAAAAAATTAAAAAAACAAATTGCAAGGATACTTCGTTACTCATAAGATGAAAAAAAAAATCCGACTTGTGAAGATACTCCATTACTCATAAAATTCAAACAAAACCCAGAAATATCCTCCAGCCTGCACTTGCCCTGCCGGTGCTTCTGCCTCATCTCTTGCCGGTAATGTCCTTCTGTGAGGCTTGGCCCCGCACCACCCCCCTCAGTGAGCTCCTCATTTTCCTTCCCCTCAAGGAAGTCATCTCGGACCTGCCTGGAAGCTTCTCCCGCATCATTCCCAAGACTCCCCAGTCCAGTCCACTCCTACCCCAATCCCCACTGGCTACTTCCTGCTAACCCCCCAGGCCTCGATTTAAGACCAGTCTTTCAGAAACGCCCTTTCTAATGGCCCAGTTTAAATGTAACCTCCCTGCTTTACTTTATCTCTGCATCCTATACTTTCCCATTTTTGCACTTAGCCCAGTTGTAGTATGCTTTCGCCACCAGGCCATGCCCTCCATGAAGGCCAAGTTCATGACTTTCTTTTTTCACTGGTGTGTCCACCAGCATCCAGCAGAACATTGCAAAATGAAGTGAGGTGGTCACCGCACCCTCGGTCCCCTTCTGAAGCGATCTCCCCATGGCCATTAAAGCAATAATTAAAATGAAAAACACAGTAGCAAGGATGCAAGAACCGATGTATCTGCTAGGCCAGATTAACAAAATGCTAAGCATTTTTTCATGTTTTTAATGATCGTTCTCTATTTTATTAAGGAATACAAATTGAGAGATAAGATTAAAGTCTCCTGTAAGCCTCCCACCCTCTCCCACCCGGCCACCTCCCTTCCTTCCCCTAAGTAACGACCATCATGGTTTTGGCGTGTATTCAGGGCATATCTTTTACATTTTTATTACAAATGTGTGCATCCATAAGCAATCCATGGTATTGTTTTATGTGGTTTTGAAAACGTATGTAAATGGCATAATTTGCTACATAATATCGTACAGCTTATGTTTTTCACTCAACATTGTCATATATATGTGTGTTATGCATATATACTATATATTAGTTCATCCATTGTAACTGTTAGACAGCAATCCACTTTATGAATACATCACAATTTATTTATTTGTTCCCTTAATGAGGTGCATCTGGCTTATCTCCAATTTTATCTCTGACAAGAATTCCGGGAAGAATGTATTTGAACTTGGGCCTCCCTAGGCACAGGCCCCCTCATCGCCATCAGACTGGCTAAAATTAATGAGAGAGGGCTGGCCAGGTTGTAAGGAAATGGGAATTCTCGTATGCCGCTGCTGGTGGGAGTGGAAACTGATATAATCATTTGAGAGAGCAATTTGGCAATATCTAGTTAGGATGAAAACACTCAACCTTGCGGTCCAGCAGTTGTCCAGCCTGTATAAAAAATCCTTATCATCAAAGCTAAATGATGTAATTCTTTTCTGCTCAACAGAAAGCATTAAATATATAATATTCCTTTATGCCTTAGAGTTTACAATGCATTTGCACATATGTTACCCAATTTGACATTCCCCACCGTGGGAGAGCGGTATTAGCCCCTGTTACAAATGAGGCTAAATGTAAGGCACCTGACTGCGGTTTGGTGCTAGGGCTTAGATCCCACTGGTTTCACATTTTTGCCCAGTGCATTTTCTACCACCGCACACTGCCTCGCTGTGTTTTTATGCTACGAAGAAAATTAACCAGCTCCAGGTCCTTTGTAGGAGATGCTGTTGGTGCCACAACGAGATGCTTTCCACCATGCCTTGTACTCACGCGTTGGGGACTGTAAGTGTTGGTGGCTAACAGCTCACAGCTTCTCCTTCTTCAGAGAATTGCCCACAGCCATCTGGAGCAGACTCACTTGAAGATGCCTGGAAATCATCCTCCACCGCACTTGGTGGGGGGTTCCTTAGCCAGTGGCTAACGATACAGTTGTCCACAGCTGGCCTCACTGCCGTGAGGGTGGACAACTCCGTGGTACCATTTATGCTCCAGAGCTCCCCGTGGGATCAGGCTGAGGCAGAACTTTTCAGCTGAACCCACACCTCAGCCTTGCTTCTTCCTCTGCCTTATTATGCTTCCTCACTTCCTTATACCTCCTCCTGAGAGCACGTCTTCGAGAAACCACAGGCACAAAATCTTATCCCAGTCTCTGCCTCCAGGGCAATGGTTCTCAACACTTAGCAGCATCCAATCACCTTCAGGCCTGGTTAAAGCACAGATCGCTCACCCTCAGAGTTTCTGTCTCAGTTGATCTAGGGGAGGGTCCAAGAATTTGCATTTCTAACGAGCTCCCGGGTGATGCGGATGCTACTGGTCCAGGGACCACACGTTGAGAACCATTGTTCTAGGGACCCGACCTAAGAGAGTTGGTGCCAGGAGAAGCAGACTCTAAGGCTGGGATTTTGGAGTTGCGTGACCTGCTGGCAATGAGGACTCCAACATCAGTGGTAGAAGGAGAATTGGTAATTCCTGGCACGTGGTAAACACAATTTCTGTGACCGCGAATAGCCGGAAGGGGAGGCACTGGCTTTTGCAGTATTTCTAGCGTTGGAACCGTAAAACAGAGGTAGTAATGATAAAGACTGTGGAACTGAGAGGCTGTGTCTGAGAGCCACTGGTGCATCAAAGAAGAAAAGTGAGAGGCCCGAGTAGTTAAATCAGAGCAAAGTGTGACAGTCATAGGACCTCTGGAAGGAAGGGTCTTATCTCCTGTAGCGGAAAGACTGACCAGGCTGAAAGCCAGGTTCAGTGTCTACTATTAAGGGACGCAGGACTTTGGGGAAGTTTGAAGTCTCAGCCTCAGGGAGTCTCCTATGCTAAAGTCAGGGCCCTGATGGGACGAGGTGGGACCTGAGACTGAGGAATGGGACGTCCATATGATGGTGATCAAGGAGCCCTGGAGGATTCCCCTGAACCCTCAGGCGCCTTTGGAAGCGGCCCAGTTCCCCCTGTTAGAAGATAGTCCATTAACGTGGGCAACTGTACCCCAGGAAAAGGGAATATCCAGGTCTTTCAATAGTTGGAAACGAAGTCTGAGTTGACAGTGGTACCCAGAGCTGCCACGGCCCCCTATTAGAGGCATATCTAGGGGGTCAGGCAATAAATGGACTTCTGGCCCAGGGTCATCTCACAGTGACTCTGCTAGGTTCCTGGACCCAAAGGGAGGTCATTTTTTCAGGTTCAAGAATGCATCATCACAATGAACATACTTAGAAGCTGGAACGTCCTCACCTTCATTCCTTGGCCTACAGAATAAGTGCTATTAGAGTAGGAAAGAGTGATTATGGTAGAAAAGGCCAAGTGAAGTTCTGACCGACCCACCCGCCCTGGATCAAGGTAGTAAATCAAAAACAATACTGCACACTGGAAATAAGGGCGGAGATCAGTGCCCCGGAGATTTCCCGGATGCAGGGGTGGTGGTTCTCATCCTATTCATGTTGTCTGACCCCCATGAAACCCGATGGATCATGGCAGATGGCCATGGACTTCTGCCAGTTGAAGCCGGTAGCAGCCCCAACGGTGGCTGCTGTACTTCATGTAGTATCTTTTTTTTTTTTTAATGTAGTATCTTTAATAGACAAAATTACACAGCTTCTGATCTATGATAAGCAGATACAGATCTGGCAAATGCATTTCTTTTCAACAGCCCTCTACAAGGAGGATCTGAAGCAGTTTGCATTCCCAGGGGACAGACCACAGCATTCACAGTCTTGGCCCAGGGCTCTGGCGCAAAAGGATCTGGGTATCTGGATGTCACACATGCATTCCACTGGTTACTATACGGAGGGCATCATGGTAATGGGACTTAATAAGTGAGAAGTTCAAGTGCCCCAGACACCTTGGTAGGATATATGTTCCCCAGAGGGTCAGAAATAACCCAACAGGAATTCAGAAGTCTGTGACATCAAGGAAATTTTTAGGGGTCCAGTGATCTGGGACGTGCTAGGACGTTCCCTCCAAACTAAAGGAAAAATAGGTGCACCTTGGACCTCCTACCACACGCAGAGCCATTCGGAAGCTGCAAACCTGACAGTGGGATGGCCTCTTGGAAGTGCAGCTGAGTGGAGAGGACAGCCTCTCTACTTCCGGTTGTAGCATCTCAAACCAATGGTCACCCTGTGGCGCTGCATCCTCTGTAGACAGAAGACGTGGGCTTAGAAACCACGGGATGAAGTAGGGGTTGCTCCGGTCACTGTGAATTCCAGGACTCACTTGGGTCATTTGCGTTTTGATCCCTTACATCCCTCAGTCTGTGAGCCTGGAGGAGTCCAGCTCCCAGAGGGAGGATGATTCCGCCAGGAGACACAGGAAGTTCTCCCTAAATTCAAAGCTGTGGTTGGTGCTCCCAGTCACTGGGGGACCCTCATTCCAGTGGGACAGCAAGGAGGCTTTCTTCCTGACCGGCATGGCGAGGGCTGCTCCATCATGGGAACAGGGAGCAATGTATTGACACTTGGGTGACAACTGGAACATCTCCAGTACTCTCACGCATTTTTAATTGAAAATGAGCAAGTACAGTAACCATGGCTTAACCCTGATAAGCATGGGAGCCAGGGGCTCAGAGCCCCTGGGCAAGCCCCCTAGACCAGCAGTGGTGGGTAATCTAGAGAGGTTACCAGAGGAGGGAGATGGTGGACATTAGTTATGGCCTTGGGACTAATGGCAACAGAGATGGAAGTCTTTGTCCCACTATCCCTCCTTTTTTTTTTTTTAAATAAATTTATTTTATTTATTTATTTTAGGCTGTGTTGGGTCTTTGTTGCTGCACGCGGGCTTTCTCTAGTTGCGGCGAGCAGGGGCTACTCTTTGTTGCGGTGCGCGGGCTTCTCATTGCGGTGGCTCCTCTTGTTGCGGAGCACGGGCTCTAGGCGCACGGGCTTCAGTAGTTGCGGCACGTGGGCTCAGTAGTTGTGGCTCGCAGGCTCTAGAGCGCAGGCTCAGTAGTTGTGGCGCACGGGCTTAGCTGCTCTGCGGCATGTGGGATCTTCCCGGACCAGGGCTCGAACCCTTGTCCCCTGCGTTGGCAGGCGTATTCTTAACCACTGCACCACCAGGGAAGCCCTATCCCTCCTCTTTTAAGTTTCTCCCCAAATTGTGACCCAACAGGAATCTGGAGAAATGGACCTAGATAGGGTGAACTTAATGGGAGAAGCAAGAGGGGGTGTCAGGTAGTAGATGTTTTTGGTGTCTTGCCCTGAATCCTTTCACCAAGAAGGTGCATCTCTTCTCCAGTTGGGCATTGACTGCTACAGCTCAGAACTGTATCTTTGTCCAGAAAGTTGACCTTGAGAATGACCTGGAGACCCCGGCCATCAGCAATTGCTTTGCCTGGAGATGCTGGAAGGTCACGCAGCCATCCCCTCAGAGGAAGCCTGAAACCAATGACACTGATATTGGGGTACACAAGCCCAACCCCCTTGCCTCGAGAAGGGCCGGCTCGTGGTACCATTCATGCTCCAGAGAATGTCATGGGATCAGGCTGTGGTTGGACTTCAGCGAAACCCACATCTTTGCTTCAAGTTCTTCTCTTTCTTTACTCTGTGTCCACCATTTCCTTCCAGGCTCGTCCTGTAGGAGCTCTCCCTCAGAAAATCACTTGCACAAGAATCCCTGTCTTGGGCTCTGCTTCTAGGAAACGCAACAAAAGACGCTCGCTGTTCTCTGTCTTTTAAAATATATTTCTCAAGGTTCAACTAGCAGGAAAATATATAGAAAAAAGTGAACCTCTCCCATTCCTCACCCTCACCCCCTCTGCCCTTCCTAGGTCGGCAGTTTGATGATGTGTCAATTTTGTCTCCTTCCTGTGCAAATTATGTATATATGTATGTTCGTATGTGTGTGTGTATATATATAGACTTAAAAGTAAATTGGATAATTCTACACATATTTTTTCTGTGACCTGTTTCATTTAACAATATGTCTCAGATACCTTTCCATGACAATACCTATAGGTCTATCTTTTTTTTGAAATGGCTGTATAGTATGGCATATTTGGATACACCACAATTTATTAAATGACTTCCCTGTGGGAAAATAGAGCAACATTAAAGATTTCAAGTTGAAGGAAATGAATAGAGGGAATTGTTTTCACACGTGTTAGGAGGTTCAAAAGAGTAGAAGGGGACACTGAGATAACTCGGGTATTAATGCACACCCGGGGCTGAGATCACTGTATCATAACTGCAGGAAACAGCAGTCACTCCTAGGACTGGGAACACCAAAGGGAAGAAGTGGGGTTACCCTGACCTAAGACTTGCAGAAGGTGAGTGGGTGTACACAGCAAGCCACAGTTTTCATTGAATGAAACTGGTAAGTAAAAAAAAAAAACAACCCCCCCAAACTTCCTACCCTCATTTGCATATTTCTGATTACCAGTTAAGAAGTAGTTTGAAAAACAGTTATTAGGCATTGTTTTGGTCCTTTAAGACCATGAATTACTTGTATCTTTTCTTCCATTCTTCAGCTGAGTATTTTAGCTTTTCTTATTGAGTTGTAGATAGATGCTTTCTGTTTATTCTATGAATTGTTCTTTTGCTCGTAACTGTGCTGTAAATATTTTCTCCCAGACTGTCACTTTGGTCTCGTTGTTTTTTAAAAATATATTGGTTGGGGGACTTCCCTGGTTGCACAGTGGTTGAGAGTCCGCCTGCCGATGCAGGGGACACGGGTTCGTGCCCCGGTCCGGGAAGATCCCACGTGCCGCGGAGCGGCTGGGCCCGTGAGCCACGGCCGCTGAGCCTGCGCGTCCGGAGCCTGTGCTCCGCAACGGGAGAGGCCACGACAGTGAGAGGCCCGCGTACCGCAAAAAGAAAAAAGAAAAAAATTGGTTGGATTGCATTTTTTCCCCTTTATGACTACCAAGTTTTTTCTTAGAAAAGCTTTCTCTACCATAAGAATGTGTGTGTGTGTGTGTGTGTGTGTGTGTGTGTGTGTGGTGTGCAGGGCCTAACTCCCTTGCCCTAAACGGGGTAGACATAATTTACTGACTATGCTACCCTTTTCCTGTTGCAATGTCACCTAAATCTTAAACTAAATCACCTTGTATAAATGTATCTGTTTTGGGCCTCCGTTCTGCTCGTTTGATCTTCTTGTCTATTCTTCCGTCGTTACTAAGTTCTCTTTTTTTTTTTTTTTTTTTTTTTTTTTTTTTTGCGGTACGCGGGCCTCTCACTGTTGTGGCCTCTCCCGTTGCGGAGCACAGGCTCCGGACACGCAGGCTCAGCGGCCATGGCTCACAGGCCCAGCCGCTCCGCGGCATGTGGGATCTTCCCGGACCGGGGCACGAACCCGCGTCCCCTGCATCGGCAGGCGGACTCTCAACCACTGCGCCACCAGGGAAGCCCTAAGTTATCTTAACAAACGCCTGGCTAGTATGTTTTCCTGTTAATTGTGCAAGACCCTTTAAGTTGTGCTTTTCTTTTTTTTCCAAAAAGTTCTCAGCTATTCTTGGACACTGCTTTTTCCATATGGATTTTAGGATTGACTCATCAAGTTAAAAATCTCTTGTCTGGATTTTAACGAAGATAACACTTCACGTATATATTAAGATAAAGAGAACTAATGTGTTTTCAAGGGTGAGTCTTTCCATAGAGGAATACTCTCTAAGCCCTCTTTTGTGTCCTGTGAAGTTTAATCATTTTTTTCATATGTATATTTATTAGGTTTGTCTGAGTATTTTATAGTTTCTCTTGTAATTGTGAATGGCATTTATTTTTCTATTAGATTTTCGAATTCGTTATTGCTATTGAATAGAAGAGCTATCGGATTTTGCACGTTGACTTTAAATTCAACTTAATTTTATTTGTTCTAATAGCTTTTCAGTTGATTCTCTTGTATGCTCTAGATTGATAATCGCATTATGTGAAAATAGTGACAGTTTGGTCTCTCCTTTACCTGTATTTATACCTTGTTTTATTTCCTCATCGCACTGGCCTGTAGTGGTAAACGGTAGGAGGTAGGCATTTAAACTTTTACTGAAACTGTTTTCGGTGGGGGTGATTGTAATATGATGTAACTATCAAGTACAATATTAGTGGTTGGCTGGCTATAGTATAAAGGAAACTTTACCAGGTTGAGAAATGTGTAGTCTAAGGCAGCGGTCTTTCATTATTGAGATGGTTCAGTATCAGTAAGAGACGTGTTGGAAACAGGAGAGCTTTACCTGATAAACCTGAAGATAAACCCCAAACTTCCCTTCCAGTGGCCATCTGAGAACCAGATAAGGCTGGATGCAAAGCTGATTTATTTTTCCTCTTGAGAACGAGGGGAAAAAATTACTCCCCACCACGGCCTTGAATTCTGCAAAATAAAACCCTATCAGAGCTGCCAACGTTTTTCATCTTTAATGAGAAAAGGTGCTGGATTTTATCAAATCTCTTTAGTATCCACCGAAATGATCAGAACACTTTTCCTATAATTTGTTAATGTGAAAAGTGACATTAATATGTTGCCTAGTATCAAACCATCCTTTCATTCCTAAAGCAAATTAAACTTGGGTACAATATATTATTTTTTAATACACGGATGAATTTGATTTATTCATTTTCTGTCGCTTATTTTTAATAATGAAATTGGCTTTTAGGTGTTTGCTTGCCTTTTGGGCTACTCTGGGTTCGGTATTTGAGCCCTGCTATTTCGTAGAAATTATTTGAAGCATTTTCATTTTATTCTGTGTTCCTGAATAGTTTATATATCATAGGAATCAACTGTTCCTTGAAGGTTTAATAGAATTCGCCCATTAGCTCCTTGGGACTATGACCTTGAGCCAGGCACGCCCTGTTTGCCATCAGATTCATTGCCCACCCTTCCCTGCTTTGCTCTGTATCTCAGGGAGCTACGTTTTCAGGCTCACTTGCCCTCTGGTTCCAGGTAGGTTGGCCAATGGGAGGCGCTGGTTCAAAAAACGAAAGAAGGGGAGGGGGGAGAAGCAAGGGTGTCCCTTCTCCCCTTCTCCCGTGGTTTGGGTAGCATCTCTGACAGCAACTGCATCCCCTTCGTGGTGTGGTTTCAGTCACCATTCTCAGCCCCTCCCTCAAAGACCAGACTGGCCTCTGCTGGTGGTACCTCCCTGCTTCGTCCTGCCAGCTTCCCACTGTTGCTAGGCAACCCTAGTGAAAGAGGAGGGAAGGAGGCAGGGCACAACCTTTAAAAGAATGATAAAGCCATAGTACATGACAAAGACCAACTAGATCTAAGACGCCTGAAGATTCAACTTCCAGTAGACCTTAAGCCTCATTATACGCTCACTGCAATACATTAGCAGGCTAAATGACACACCCACCAGTGCCAGGACAGTTTTGAGGCCAACCATAAAGGGTCGGAAAGGTGGGCGGTGGCCCAATTCCTGGAAATCTCCACCCCTTCCCCAAAATAGTTAGAATAATCCTCCCACTCATTAGCCTATGAAATCATCAGCCCATAGAAACTAACCATGCCGTATTTTGAGACTCTCTCTCGTCTTCTGAGATGGCCCACGCTGTCTGTGGAGTGTGTTTCTCTCCAAATAAATGTACTTCTTACCTATCACTTCATCTCCAAATTCTTTTGCGACGAAGAAAGAACCTTAAATTCACCGGGAACACTAGGAGGTTTCTTAGCTGTTCCACTACCTATGTAACAAATCCCCTGTATTAAACCCCCTTGGTTTGAAACACCTAGCATAGTGTCTACATTCTGACTGATTCCTGACTCATACAGATATTGATTTGATGCCTCTTCTTCAATCGATTTTGATGATTTACTTTTTTGGGGGGAGTCGCTTATTTCATGTTGATTTCAAATTTGTTGAGTAAAGCTGTATATACTATTTTCTTAGGCTTTAAAAGATTGTCTCCATTTGTTTCTAAAGTTGTTTACGTGCAAGTCTGCGTATTTTGTGATCAAACTAGTCAGACGTTTGTCTATATTATATTAGCATTTTGATGCGTATGTTACGTAAATCCTGATTTGCTCTTCCCACCAACTTCACAAAAAAGGTTTCTATATCAAGAAATAGCAGCAGAAGATCACTCCCTACTTTGCCCGAGAGAAACATACTTAGTTGCAGAACTCGTACTTGAACTCAGACCTCTCTGAATTCAAAACCCAGACTTTCCTCATTGCATCAGAGAGCCTAAACATTCTGGGTGAGATTAAAAGGATCATTATAAACAGGCTTGACATTTCCTACAAAGAATTCTCTTTTAATTGGGGGGAAAAAGTTAATTAAGCTTCAACAAATAATTATAATAAAAGTAGCTTTGAAAGGAGAGGAAATGTCACAGCAGAGCAACTGAAAGCTTTGGAATGTTTATAAAAGGGAGGTGCATCCTTACCAGATAGCTATCTCCATCCTGCTTTACCTGGTCCAGCGATTAGACCTTGGCCTCCCCTTCCACACCAGGTTAGAAGGAGAAGTTGTCCCAAAAGGTGAAGGTCATCCTAATCACCCTGATGGATGCTTCTCGTGGCAACGTTCAATGATATATGCTTTGGGGAGATGACCACGTTGCCATGCCCATCATGGCACATGTGGTTTGGAAATTCCACCCTGCTCTTTCTCTAAAGGATGTGACCGGAATGACTGGAGCCACAGAAGCTGAGATTCTCTGTGAGACGGGGCTGATCCCCACTGGCGGTGTTGGTTGCCGGTTCTCCTTGGTCAGGGCAACGAGAGAAGGATCATTTTCTATTTCAACTTCCTCCAACCCTGAACTCAGCTTCTGATGGCAGAGAAGTCCCTGCAACCTCCTAAAATAGCCTCTTGCTGGAAAGAAGTAATGCAATGCACACCACAGTATGCATATTGATTTCTATTTTTGGTTCTTATCAAGATTTATTTTTCATCCCTTCAGGTAAATAGTGACCTTGGACACGCTGCCTTCCATACGTGCAGCCTGGGTCAATGAATCTTGGTATCGACCTCGGGGGCCATCAATACCTGCTTATTGTTTAGCTATTTCAATGTCAATAAGTGGCCCCGTGGAAGCGAGAGGGGGGCTGCTCAGCAGCTACAAAACCAATCCCTTTTCTCCTCGTTGTTATCTCACACAGAAGGGGCTGGTTCTAAAATTGATTAACTTTTCTGCAGGGAGTGGAAAAACAAACTCCCCAGCATAGCCTGAATCCTGTTAATGGAACCTTCTCAGAATTACTATCCATTATTATGAAAGGAGAGAAACACCCATGTGTGTTCTATCTTCTCTCTCTCTCTCTCTCACACACACACACACACACACACACACAGACAAACACACTGTCACACTCAATCCCAGAAGAAGATCCAAAACACTTTGGAAAGAGAGACCTGGTTCCTAAAACAGCTATTAGGACCCCATCACATGTGTCCTTACAAACCCAATTCACCCAGCCAGGCTTAACCAACTGAAGAGTAGGCAGGCTGGTATAGTTAAGAGAGCTTACACTTTGGCATCTGACCCTCCTAGAAGTAAATCCAGGTTTTATTACTGACAAGCTATAGTTTCCTCATCTGTACAATAAGGGTGCCACTTGCCCTTCTGTGATCACAGATGCTGTCAGTAGGTGCCTGGTACTTAGTAGGTGTAAATCGCATGAATCCCAGTTCTTGTTTCGTTATGATTCTGCTAGCTAAGCGGAGCTGGTAAGGGACCAGGACTCTCCACTTGGAGTCTCGGCCACCTGATATTCTCTGCTCCTCACTTACATCTGTTTCAAATTCAAAGGAAGATTAAAAAAAAAAAAAAAAGAATGCACATGTGACTGAGATTAAATACTCCCTTACTATCAAATCACGCGTTTATCAGAGTTTATTGGCCATGCTTTCAGCTATTGGCCCACTTATTTGTCCATCTTGGTGTGTTTGGCCTGGCTTGGAGGCTCCAAGAGGGCAGGGCTGAGCCTGGGCAGAATTCTCTGGACCGAAAGTGGGGGAAGAGGGTCATCTTCCACTGGACGGCACTGGTTCTCCTCCCTCCAGTGTGTGGAGGCTCAGCACCCCTACCTACTTCCTTTCTCTCTGGTCACATCAAAGTTCCCAGCAGCCAGGTGATGGAACTCTCCCGGCTCCTTTCTCCCCAGGTCATGCGCTGCCCAGAGTGGCCGTGGTAATGGCCACGAGGTAGCCTTGGTAATGGCGGAGGAGTGAGGGAGTAAAGGTGACTACTCTGCTATGTCTCATAGACAGAGTGGTGACTCATCCGGGAAGAACTTGTCCTGGTGATAACGGAGGGATGCTTAGACTGAGGCAGGTGGAAGATGCTGGGAAAGAGGAGAAACCCAGGGCGGGCATTTTACAGACAGCATTTCAGGAAGTGCTCAGAACAACACTGAGTGATAGGCATCAATATCCTCATTTTACAGGTGAGGAAACAGAGGCTCGAAGAGTTTCAGAGCCGAGATTTGAACCCAGGTCTGTCTGATTCTAAATCCCATGCATAACTAAGCAGTTGTCTTTGAAGGATTCTGGGGGGCAGAGGAGAAATACGAAGGAGACATTCAAGCATCTGATTCGGTTAAAGGGTAAGAACAGATACCCTAGGTGCCCTTATCCTGCCCTGGATCTGAAACTCTAAGAATAGAAATAAGGAGTGCCAGCCTTGCTTAAGGCCATTCCTGGCATAGCACCTCAGTCCTTGAAGCCCAATTTCCCTTTCAGAGTAGATTTTGCTAAGCATGGGCCAGCTTTGGGCAGATTCCAAAGTCCTTTGCCTACTGCCATCTCTGGACTCTCCACTCATGCTGCCAGAAATCTAATCTCTAAAGCAAACAACCCAAACTCAGACTACTCAGGCTGAATCACTAATTTGCATATGCAAATCAATACTTGTCCTGACACACAGTCCCCCTCCCGACCAAGCAGGAAGTAGATCATATGTTAGCAGGTGGTAACCATATCTTCTGCTGTTGCAGCTTCAGAACAGAGGGCAGGGAGTTTGTTCATTCATTCATTAACTCCACAAATATGTATTGTGTGCTTACCATGTGTCAGATTGGGCAATAGGACCTGAACCTGGGCACAAAGAATGAAAATTCCTGTGTTAATTGTTACAATAAGCACATACTGGTTTAGTAATTAATATATATCTTTGTGTGTGTGTGTGTGTGTGTGTGTGTGTGTGTGTGTGTGTAATTTATTAACAGGATTCTTGCCCTCAAGGAATCAAAGTTCAGCAGAGAAGACAGGCTTGCAAACCATTATGATGTAGTAAGAAAAACAGCCTTGATGTGGGCAGGATAAAAGAACAGAGGAGACTAGAATAACAAGTGCCCTAGGCTACTTGGGAACTTGGGAAAGACCTCAAGGAGGAAGAGGTGAAGGCTGAGTGAGCATCTTCCAGACAGATAAGGAGCACAGGAGCTGCCCAGGCAGAAGGAACATTCATTTGTTTAATCATTATTTATTAGAATATCTGCTTCTGGTTAGAATGAAGTTTTGTGATCAGTTAGGATGTAAAAGTAGCAAGAGACAACCCCCTCCCCAACTCTACCCTTCTATCCTAAAAATGAGAACGAGCTGGATAAACTACATAACTGCATCTTTAAAAATGCATCAAAGAGTGGAGGACACAGATCCCAGAAATTTACAAGTTCTTCCTAGGGTAGAAGAAAGCCATACTGCGGGCATGGCAGGAGGAAGACTAAACCCACCATAGATGGGAGGAAAAAGAAACAACCAAACTTTAATTACTTTTCATAGGCACGTGGAGGCTGACACAACAGATTGTATCCTGCAGAGCCCAGGCACACCTTCCGTTTCTTTCCCAAGAGCATGGAGGTGGCTGAAGGTAGGTCAGGAGAGCTGAGAGATGCCCTCAATGTGCCTCAAACCTTCACCAAGTGTATGACAGTGTCCAGCCAAAGGATATGGGCAGGAAAGCAGGGTGGGAAGAGATTGCCCAAGGAAGAAAGCCAGGAATAGAGCTGGAGAGCAAAAGAACTTCCCAGTGGACCCAAAACTCAACATCTGGTCTCTGAAACAGAGAGATCAACTGTGGTTCAGAAGGCTTCCGGGTATGCAGATCCCAAGCTGCAGGGAAAGCCCTGATCCAACCCTCAGAACATTTAAAGTCAGTGGTGAACCAAAGATGTAACTAAAGATGCCAAGAAGTTCAGACTCCAGTGAACTCAATTCAACCACAGATTAAGTTGCCTTGGCCTCCCACTTTAGTGAGTAATTACTACATGCTTTAATCTCTACTCTTCTTTTATATACAATGTCTGAAATGTAATTAAAAATCACAAAAACACTTGACGAAGCAGGAAAATGCGGCCTATAATCAAGAGGAAAAAAGTTACTGAGGCAGAACCGCAGATATTCCAGGTGTTGCAATCAGCAAACAAGGACTTTAAAATAACAATTAAAACACTGTAATGAATCCAGTGTAAGAGGTGAACAAGATATGTGAACAGGTAGTGAATGTCACCATCAAACTATAAAATAGAACCAAACGGTTATTCTAAAACTGAAAGCTACTGAATCAGAATTAAAAATTTGACTCAATGGGCATAATATCAGACTGGACATAACAGAAGAAAGACTCGGTAAAATTGAAGACAGGTCAATAGAAATCCTCTAATTAAGCAGAAGGAGAAAACTACAATAACAGACTGAGCAGACTGTCTGAGCCCTGTGGGATAATATTAGTATGATCTAATATAATTATTAAAGTCCCAGAAGGAAAGGAACAAAATTCAGTGGAAGAAATGTTTAAACAGTTATAGTCAAGGATATTCCAGAATTGATCAAGGACATCCACGGATCTAAGAAGTTTAACAATCTCAAATCAGGAAAAATATAAACAAAAGCCTACCCAGCCAGATGATAGTCAAACTCTTGAAAAACAAAGACAATGAGAAAATCTTTAAAGACAGCAACTAAAAGGATAATGTAATCATTAAAAGGAATAACAATTCGAATATTGAGGGGCTGCTCATTTTAAAAAAAATGAAAGCCAACAGACAATAGAATGATATTTTTAAAGTGTTAAAAAGAAAAACACCAACCTGTCAATGTAGAATTTTCTGCCTGGTGAAAATATTCTTCAAAAATGAAAAGGAAACAGAAACATTTTCAGATGACAAAGCTGAGTAAATTATCTCCAGCAGACCTGTACCAGAAGAAATGCTAAAAGAAAATTTTCAGACTGAAAGGCCATAATACCAGATGGAGTCCTATATCCGTGGGAAGAAATGAAGAGCCCAAAAGTGTAAACCTGAGGATAATTGCAGATTATCTTTACATTTTATGAGAAAAATATTTTTAAATTTCTGTAAAAGACTATTGACTAAAGTAAAAATTATAACAATGTGGGTTTATACCTTATTAGAAGTAAAGTATATAACAGCAAGGGCATGTTATGCAGTAGCAAGAGTTTTTCATAGTTTATAATGCAGTACAAAATGATTTAAAGGTAAACTATGTTAGGTTGAAGATGTGTATTGTAACCTAGAGCAGCTACTAAAAATTAACACAAAGAGGTATTACTTTGGAAGAGATTAAATGAAACGCTGAAAAGTAATTAATCTAAAAGAAAGCAACAGGGCCTCCCTGGTGGCACAGTGGTTAAGAATCCGCCTGCCAATGCAGGGGACACGGGTTCGAGCCCTGGCCCGGAAAGATCCCACGTGCCGCAGAGCAACGAAGCCCATGCACCACAGCTACTGAGCCTGCGCTCTAGAGCCCGCAAGCCACAACTACTGAGCCCGCGAGCCACCACTACTGAAGCTCGCATGCCTAGAGCCCATGCTCCTCAACAAGAGAAGCCACCGCAATGAGAAGCCCGCGCACCGCAACGAAGAGTAGCCCCCGCTCGCCGCAACTAGAGAAAGCCTGCACGCAGCAACAAAGACCCAACGCAACCCAAAATAAATAAATAAATAAACTAATTAATTAAAAATAAATAAAAAAAGCAAGGAATGGAGAGTAGGATGACAAATAACAGGACAAACAGGAATATTGAAAGTAGACTTAAATTCAACTATATCGATAATTTTAAAAGCTGTAAACAGACTGAATTCTGAAATTTAAAGACAGAGATTGTCAGAATGGATAAAGGCAAGATCTGACTATATGCTGTCTATAAGAAACACAATTTAATGTAAAGTCATGGACAAGTTGAAAGTAGTAAAAGCTATCCCAATGCAAATACCAATCATAAGAAATTTAATGTGTCTAGAGTTTATCAGACAAAGTAGAATTCAAAATGAGCTGTATAGGAAGCACTTCCTCACATTACACTTCATATCGATAAAAGGATGAATTTGTCAAGGAGAACTAACAGCCTTGCGTTTATATGTACGTAATAACAGAGCTTAAAAATACGTGAAGCAAAAATCAACGGAACTAAAGAGGGAATAGACAAACACACAATAGTACTTGAATATGTTAATGCCCCGTGATCATCAGTTGACATAATAAACAGGCAAAACGTCAGTAACGGACATATAGGGCTGGAAGAATACCGTCAAACAGCTTGTAGTTGAACAATACTTACAGTCAGTGTATAGTTGACACTTGCAGATCACAGCTACACTCAATAAGTGTAGAAAACACACGCTTTCCAAATGTACACGAATATTCATCAAGATTGACCATGTGCTGATCAAAAAAAAAGTTTCAAAGATTAAAAAATTTAAATGTCACAGAGTATGTTCTTTGAGCTTGGCGTAGTTAAATTACAAATGAATAGCAATGAGATTCTAGAAAATCTGCAAATAGTTGGAAATCAAGCAATATATTTCTAAATAACCACTGCTCAAAGAAAATATCCTAAAAGTAATCAGAAAATATTTTTAATTAAATGTAAAACACAATATATCAAAAGTGGTGAAATGAAGCTAATGCAGCTCCTAGTGAGGCTAATGCAGTGTTCTAAGGGAAATTCATAGCTTTAAAAGCTCATAACAGAAAAGAAGAAGAATTTCAAATCCACTTTAAGAAGGTAAGAAAAAACAAAAACAAATTAAACCCCAAACTCCAAGGATGGAAATATTAAAGTTAAAAGGAGAAATCCATAATACAGAAAATGGAAAAACAATAGATAAAATCAATAAGAATGGCCAACAAGCAAAAAAACCAATCTTTTAAAAAGATTAATAAAATTGATGCAGCCCAGCAAGACTGACTGACATAGAAAAAAGAGAGAGAAAAGACAAATTGCCAATGTTGGGAGTAAAAGAGGCATCATCACTACGAATCCCATGGACATTAAAAGGATGCTATGGTAATATTATAAAAATTGTACGCCAATAATTTTGACAACTTGGGTGAAGTTGAAAAATTATTTGAAAAACACAATCTGTAACAAGAAGACTTAGAAAACCCAAACAGCCTTATATCAACTACAGACATTAAAATAAAAAATAAACCCTTTTCACAAAGAAAGCAACAGTTTCAGAGAGTTTTCTTGGTGACTTCTCTTGAACTTTTAAATAATACCACTCTTACAAGACACAGATAAGAGAGAACACTCCCCAACTCCCTTCATGAGGCTACCATATCCCTGATACCAAAAGCTGAAAAAACCCTTTCTGAGAAAAATGTATATTGTATATATATATCAATATCCTTATGAATGTAGTTATAAAGATCCCTAGAAAATATGAAATTTAATCCAGCAATATTTTTAAAGGATATTTCAGTGATCAAATGGGTTTACCCCAAGAATGAAAAGGTTAATTTAACATTTCAATATCAATTAATGTAATTGATCATAGAATAAAGAAGGATAAAACAGTAGGTCATCTTAATGGATGCAAGAAAAGCACTTGAGGGCTTCCCTGGTGGCGCAGTGGTTGAGGGTCCGCCTGCCGATGCAGGGGACGCGGGTTCGTGCCCCGGTCCGGGAAGATCCCACATGCCGCGGAGCGGCTGGGCCCGTGAGCCGTGGCCGCTGAGCCTGCGCGTCCGGAGCCTGTGCTCCGCAATGGGAGAGGCCACAACAGTGAGAGGCCCGCGTATGCCAAAAAAAAAAAAAAAAGAAAAAAGAAAAGCACTTGACAAAATGTCTCCCCTATTCATGATTTTAAAAAAATACTAAAAATAGAAAACAGCAAACATTTTCAATTTAATAAAGGGCACCTATGATCTATAAACTATCTATATAGGTTATATGGTTATATCTATAACCATCTATAACCTAAAGTTAAATCATACTTAATGCTGAGACGTTAATGCTTTTCTCCTAAGATTGGAAAGATTGCAAGGATATCCATTCTTACCACTTCTATTCAGCTTTATACTAGAAGCCTGGACAGTGCAAACAGTCAAGAAAATGAAATGAAAGCTATAAAAATTGGAAAGAAAGAAGAAAAGTGTCTTTATTCACAGATGACATGATTATAAACATAAAAATTCTAATGAATTTATGTCATAATTCCTAGAAGTAGTAAACAATTTTAGCAAGATTGCAGGATACGAGGCCAATATACAAAATTCAATTGTATTTCTATATGCTAGCAATGAACAACTGGAGAATACAAGTTTTTAAACAATTTCATTTAACGTTGCATAGGAAAAAAATCAAATATCTAGGAATAAGTTTAACAGAAGACGTAGAGCTCTACACTGAAAACTCAAACCATTTCTTAGAGAAATTAAAGATCTAATGGAGAGAATTAAAGATCTAAATGGCGAGATATACCCTATTTATGGATTAAAAGAGTCAACATTTTTAATTTATTTACTTAGTTATTTTTTTCTGGTACGCGGGCCTCTCACTGTTGTGGCCTCTTCCGTTGCGGAGCACAGGCTCCGGACGCGCAGGCTCAGCGGCCATGGCTCACGGGCCCAGCTGCTCCGCGGCACAGTGGGATCCTCCCGGACCGGGACACGAACCCGCGTCCCCTGCATCGGCAGGCGGACTCTCAACCACTGCGCCACCAGGGAAGCCCGAGTCAACATTTTTAAGATGTCTAATTCTCCCCCAATTGATCTACACATTCAGTACAACCCCAGTCAAAACCCCCACAGGCTTCTTAATAGAAATTGACAAGCTGTTCTACAGTTTACATGAAAATAGAAAAGATTCAGAAGAGGCAAAAGTCTTAAAAACAACAACAAAGTTTTACTAGAGAAATATAAAAACATAGGTCCACAAAGAGACTGGTACAAACAAGAATGTTCAAAGTGGCCTATTTTTAGTAACCCCCAAATGAAAACAACTAAAATGTCTATCAACAGGAGAATAGATAATCAAATGATAGCCATAGTACATGTATACAATGGGATACAACTCAGTAGTAAGAAGGAATGAACTACTGAGACACACAACAACAGGGATGAATCTCTGAGACATTATTTGAAACAGTGAGGCCAGACACAACACACTGTATGATTCCATTTGTATTAAGACCTTCAAGAACAGGCAAAGCAGATGTAGGGTGATAGAAATTAGAAGAAGAGTTGCTTTGGGGTAAGGGTGGTGCGGATTGACTGGTAAGAGCCCATTCCTGAGCTCACATCATGTTCTATATTTTGCTTAGGGTGGGGATTGCATGGGTGTGTACTATTGTCAAACCCCATCAAAGTGTTCATTTCATTTTATGTACCTTGAACCCCAACATCAGAGAGAGATAGGAGGGAAAAGAGTGGAGGGGAAGAAGGAGAGGAACTTAAGAAAACCAAATGCAATATTTGGACCTTGTCTGGAACCTGATTCAAACCAACCAACCATAAAAACCCATTTTTGAGACAATCAGGAAAAACTGATCATGAACTAGGTAATGGAAAATATTAGATAATTACTGTTATTTGTTAGAAATATGGGTGGATGGCTATAAGGGCAAAATGCTATGATGTCTGAGATTTGCTTTAAAATGTTTCAGCAAAAAAGTGGGCAGAGACAGAGGAAAGCAAGATGGCAAAATGTTAGCTGTTGAAACTGCACAAAAGTATACATGGGGTACATTATTCTCTCTACTTTTGTGTCTGTTTATAATTTCCCATAAAAATGATAAACAATAAAACAAATGAAAAAATTAATCATAAGTTAGGTCATGTCCCTCCTCTGTTGAAAATCCCCCAGCAGCTTCTCATGTCAGAGTGGAATCCAAAAACTTCTCCATGTACACAGAGATCTATTAATAGGTCATGAAATCAATCTAGTGGGTCCTGATCAGCATTTTTATTATATGAAAGAGAACAAAATGGAACAGAGGAGTCAAGAAGAAAAATACTAGAGAACATAATATGTATAAGGAAGATAAGTGTTGCTTCACAAAACTTTCTGTTTGAGTGTGTGCTTGTGTGTGTGTGTGTATGTACACACACGTGCATGTTTTTTCCAGTAGATTGTGGTGGAAACTGTTTACGGAACACAGCCCTATGTGATACCCACCCTGACACCTCACATCTCTCTGCCTTTGGCCCCACCCCTCACCTGACCCATCCCATACAAACCTTCTCACTGTGCATCTGTTATGCCAACCTCCCCGCCAGGCATCCACACAGCCTCTTTCCGCATTTTCAAATATCTACTCAAATGTTACTTTATCAGCGAGGTTCTCCCTGGTCATCTCATACAACATCACCCCCTAGCTTCCTTCTTCAGTTTCTGTGTTTAATTCATGGTACGTGCTACCACTTGGTATATCATATACTGCTTATGGGTTTTTGCTAACTGGCTCCCTCCTACCCTTAACTCCATTCCAGGATGGCAGTCTGATGTACAGACTACCACAGCCACATACAAGCCACGTGACCTTGGACGAGTCATTTAACGCCTCCAAGCCTCAGTGTTCTCATCTTTAAAACGGGGATAATACTAGCACGTACCTCGGTGTCCTTGTCCGGACTGAATAAGGTGGCACGTGGAAAGAGCATGGCAGAGTGCCTGGCCCTGGATGGTGTTAATCATCATCAACGCCATTGCATCGCTGGTGTTTTCGCTACTTGAGCCCCTGCACTGCCTGGTGCCCTGCCTGGCTTTACTCTCCTGAAGGAAGCTCTGCTCCCACTAGAGGGAATGGGCTCCCTGCTTTAGAACTCTGGTATGTCGAATGTCTTGTTTTCCACCAGCAACCACTGCCCAGGCAGAGGCCCACCACTCCTTGCTATGCTAGATGAGGAGCCAGCCCAGTCTATCCCCCTTCTCCACCTCCATCCCATCCCTTTGTTTTCTTTTTGTTAATTAAATATGGGTCAGCTATTTACATGAACAACTGTTGCCGTGCCAATCTGGAGAGCATCTTGAAGTGACAGCATCCTTTGCCCTGCTCCAGGAGAAGCTGCTCCTCCAGCCTCTCTCTCCACGTCCTGAGCCTGTGCCCATGCTTCCCTCCCTCCCTCCCTCACAGAACTCTTCTAGGTAACCCCTGTTTCCTGCCAACCAGTCCCTGAAGAGAGCAGGACACAAGGCCACCAAATCTTCCAGACAGGTCTTAAAGACCTTTTTTTGTTTTTTTTTAAGATGTTGGGGGTAGGAGTTTATTAATTAATTTTTGCTGTGTTGGGTCTTTGTTTCTGCACGAGGGCTTTCTCTAGTTGCGGCAAGCGGGGGCCACTCTTCATCGCGGTGCGCGGGCCTCTCACTACGGCGGCCTCTCTTGTTGCAGAGCACAGGCTCCAGACGCGCAGGCTCAGTAGTTGTGGCTCACGGGCCTACTTGCTCTGCGGCATGTGGGATCCTCCCGGACCAGGGCTCGAACCCGTGTCCCCTGCACTGGCAGGCAGATTCTCAACCACTGCGCCACCAGGGAAGCCCAAGACTTTTTTTTTTTTAAATGTTCAAAGATCTCTTAGATCTTGTTTCCACCGTCCCCCATACGTTTAGCATCTATCAGTTGAGAAAATGCATAACAATGAAAAGTTACTATGAATTCCGTAATCCTTTGAACATGCTTAATTCATCCTCGCCAGGCATCTGAGAGACATGTAATTAATTGTGATTCAGGCAATATTCGGCACCTCATGGATTCATAGCAGACTGTCCTGCCTGGCATCCCTTGCCGCAATTCTGGGAAGAGCCAGAATCCTCTGCGTGTAGATTAGCACTCCCCACTGGCCCCTGCCGCTCAGGTGAGGATCCATGGACCTGTATCTCAAGCATCTTCTGGGAACTGGCCAGAAATGCAGAATCTCAGGCCTCACTCCAGACCTGCTGATCAGAGACTATATCGTAACAAGATCTCCAGGTGATTCTCGTGCACATAGAAATTTCTGAAGGCTGATTTAATATCAACCGTTAGGGTCACCCACAGTCAGTCAATCGACCAGTTGTTGAGGGCACAGGCTTTGGAACCGGCAACCTGGGTATGGATCCCAGTTCTTCATCCGTGCAACACATATTGATGGGGTTCCTCCAAGTATCAGGCCCTGGGGCGCACGCTGGTGATACACTAGAGGGAAAACCAGCTGTGGGTCCTGTTCTCTGGGCACGCACGATCAAGTGGGGGAGACACGTGTTAGTGAACATGTAAATGAAAGGCTCTGGAAGATGTAAATACAGATCCATCCATTCATTCTATTCATTTAGCAGATATTTATTGAGTGCCTACTACATGCCGGATACTGCTGTGAATGGAACGCACGGGAAGGCATACAGTGGAACTTGACCTACGAGGGGTAGTCAAGGAGGGCTTCCCTGAGGAAGTGACACTTGAGACCTGAAGGATGCACTGGAGTTCACTGAGAGAGGAGTGAGGTGCGCAATTGCAGAGGGTTTCATGGTCAGCAGGCTCAAATGTTGCTAGAAAGATGAGTCATTGAGGGCTGAGAAATCCCCATGGGATGTAACACTGAGAGGTCACAATTGAACTTAGTGGAAATTTTCTGGAGCACTTGGGCTGAAGCCAGTTTGCATGGTTGGAGGAGTGAGTGGGAGGTGAGAAAAAGGAGAGGGTGGGCAAAGCTGGACTTTGAAGCATTTTTTTCAAGGTTGCGGTGGGGGCAGAGCACAGCTGTGAATGTGAAGTAGAGGGTGGGACCTATTTTATTCATCCTCTGTAACTAGGGAGGACTCTGCTTCGGATGAGCTGTGTGACTTTGGGCATGTTGCTTACCATCTCTGAGAGCCAGTTGCTCCTTTCTCTATAAAATAGGCATGATAACAGTAACAAACCAAACCCCAAAGCTTCCGTATATTAGTCGTGTTGGAATTCCTCTTAGGTAGTGAAGTGCTTACCTTTGGAGGAACGCCCTGATTGGAAGTGCTGGAGGGGTCAAGAGGGGACCTGGGGCTCTGGGTGTGGGCAGAACCAATTTGCTGAGACCCAGGAAGGGAAGTGGCCACAGCTCTAGAGAGAAGAAAGCAGAGAGAGGGGACATGAGCCAGTAAACCAGAAGCAGGTGATGTCCCCAGGCCTCCCCAAACCCCCAGCAATCTCCTCTGCCCACAAAATGCTTGATGCAGGGGGATTTTTTTTTTTTTTTTTTTTTTGCGGTATGCGGGCCTCTCACCGTTGTGGCCTCTCCCGTTGCGGAGCACAGGCTCCGGACGCGCAGGCTCAGCGGCCATGGCTCACGGGCCCAGCCGCTCCACGGCACGTGGGATCCTACCACACCGGGACACGAACCCGTGTCCCCTGCATCAGCAGGCAGACTCTCAACCACTGCGCCACCAGGGAAGCCCCAGGTGGATGTTTTTTCATGGAGATTCCTTGTCTGATCTAATGGGAATCAGACAGGCTGCCTGGGAGGGGCAGGAGCCCAGCACAGCAATCATGGGCTGGGCTTTTTGAATCACAAGGATAGAGGAACTGAGGACTCAGGTTAAGTTTTCCCAGGTCCCCAAGGTTCATGGAGGCCCCAGCTAATGTCCAATGAAATAGGAGGAGGCACTATGCTAAGTGAGGCTGCTGCAAAGCCACCTTATCGGAAAGAGGTAAAGCGTCTGCACCCCGCACCCGCCGCCATCAGTGCTGGTCTAACCGTGCTCTCTTCTTTATACGTGTGTCTACTCCGGAGACTGTGCGCTCCCTTTGGGGCTTGGCTGGTCTGTGTGTTTACTATGTCTGGTGTCCAGCATGGGGCTGACACGTGGAAGGAGAGTTTGGCTGGAGAGGGGATTTGGCTGGAGATGGGCAGGGGCTGGAAAGTAGGATGAAGAGAGGATTGGAGACCCGAGTGGAGCTGGGACGTGGGAATGTGAATCTGGCTGTGCCGTGTATGACGCTTTTCAGGAGGAGGACTGGGGCCAGGGAGACCCACTAGTAAGGATGCCAGTGTCCCCAGCATTGGTGAGGGCGCTTGCCCTCATCCTGAGTGGAGAGAATGAGGAATAAAGGAGATGGGAGAGAGACCCCAGGAAGAACTTACGTAGTTTATCTCAGGATCCCCTGCATAGACCTTGTCTTCATCTTACCCCCTGGAGAGTGACTTTTCAATGAAGTTCCAGACATTGGAATTTGAATTCCTTCATTCCAGTGAAGCCTTCCCTTAGGGTAGTCTAATGGCTATTAACAGACATTCGTGTCAATCCTAGGTGTCTGTGCTATGGAGAACAGTATGGAGGTTCCCGAAAAACCTGAAAATAGAGCTGCCATATGATCCTGCAGTCCCACTCCCGGACATATACCCTGAGAAAACCATAATTTGAAAAGACACATGCACCCCAATGTTCATTGCATCACCATTCACAATAGCCAGGATATGGAAGCAACCTAAATGCCCATCAACAGAGGAATGGATAAAGAAGAGGTGGTACATATGTACAATGGAATATTACTCAGCCATAAAAAAGAACAAAATAATGCCACTTGCAGCAACATGGATGGACCTAGAGATGATCATACTGAGTGAGGTAAGTCAGAGAAAGACAAATAGATGATATCGCTTATTTGTGGAATCTAAAAAAAGTGATACAAATGAACTTACTTACAAAACAGAAACAGACTCACAGACATAGAAAACAAAGTTATGGTTACCAAAGGGGAAAGGTAGGGGGTAGGTATAAATTAAGAATTTGGGAGTAACATATATATACTGCTGTATAGCAAATAGATAAACAACAAGGACTTACTATATAGCACAGGGAACTATACTCAATATTTTGTAATAACCTATATGGGAAAAGAATCTGAAAAAGAATAATATATAGTATGTATTGTGTATATATATATAATTGAATATATATATATATAAAACTGAATCACTTTGCTGTACACCTGAAACTAACACAATATTGTAAGTCAACTATACTTCAGTAAAAGGAAAATCCTAGGTTTCTGTAGTAGAACCTGGAAACTTGCCTACGAACAGTCAATGACAATAATACCCCAGCTGAGCAGAACCGCTTGCGGTTATCCTGTAAGACCTGATTCATCAAAGCTATGAAATAATGACGAGGGGGTGCCTGCATTGGTAGAGCACACTCAAATCAGATTAATTAGTTAATTACAAATAAAAATACCCATTAAGATCATTAGGGACACCTCACCTTGATTTAGCATCCCAGCTGTGAACGCGTCACAGCTTTTCGCAGGACTGCCTCATTCAGACGGGTGAGACCGGACCTCACAGCCTGACCTGTGAAGCTAAATCTGTAGGCCTTCACTTAACAAGCATTTATTGGGTGTCACACCTTCCACTGGGCCTGGGACTGTAAAGATGAGCGAGATAGGCCCTTGCTCTTGAGGGGCTTGCCTTTTCTTGGTGGGGGAGACAGGCTTGGGAGTGGTTAGTGATGGCTCAGGGTGGGGGTTGAGCACCGGGAACTCAGAGGGCAGCACAGCTTGTTTTGGGGCCAGGGAGCCTGAAGCCCAGAGAGGCCGATAGAAACCATCACTGACGTCCATTGGCACTGCCTGCAATGATGATCACGGATACGTGGCTAGAATGACCCTGAAATCCCAGTTTGTCAACTTGTGTATTCTCCACGAGGCGGAGAAGTAAGCGGTACGTGTGCTGGTGGGCAGAGGGAGCCACAGTCCTGGACCCTTCTCTCTCATTACAGTCATTGTCCTGAAAGCACCAAAAGTTGGTTCAGAGTCTGAACGTTCCTTTGTTGAATAAAGGCCAAGATGACCCCCACCCCGGAAGGAGACACCCCCCCTCTACAGTGGACATAGTGAGGGAGTGGTGGGTAGGCACACGGGGCTCCTACCTGCCAGGGTCTGGTCAACTCTATATGCTCCTGGGCCTGTTTCCCGGAACCCATCTCTCCCTTCCAGGCCTGAGACAAGAAGGAAGGAGCCTCTGGGTTCAGAGAATGGCCAGTGTAAAGGCCCTGGGGTTGTACAGAGTCTGCATGTTCCAGACATGTTGGAGATCAGTGTTGCTGCACTCTGACAAGGTAGAGATTGGCCTAATGTGAGGTCAGAGAGGAGCCCGTGAGAAGGGTTTGGACCCCATTCTAAGCACGACGAGAAGACACTGAAGGGTTCCCAGAAGGGCAATGATGTGACAACATTCACATTCTCAAAAATATCCTTCTGGGTTTCTAACTGGAGAATGGGATTGAAGGTGGGTCTCCAGACCAGAGCTAGCCAATAAAACTTTCTGGGATGATGGAATGTCTATGCCTGTTGTCCAAGATGACAGCCGCTCAGTGCGTGTAGCTCTTGGGCAGCTGAGATGTGACAGCAGCTAATTTAAATATAAACAGCCCACGTGGCTAGTGCCTAGCTTATAGGACAGCACAGCTCCAGACATTTCTCTATACGTGGGGAGGACCTGGGAGACTTTTATCCCCAAGTCCCTGTTTGTCTTTGTCTCTAATTTCCTGAGGATACATTTGGAGAAGCACAATTGCTGGGTCAAAGGGAACACACACTTCCACGATTTTTTGATTCCTGTTATCCAGTCACTTTCCAGAAAACATCTACCACTGCCGTGAATATGATGGAAGCCATGGCCCCGTATCCTCACCGACATTCTTATTCTCTCTTTTTTCCCTTTCACCTTCTACAGGCTTGGGGATAGTGGCGGATGACCAGGAGCTGACTTCAAAGACAGCCTCGGGCTTCCCTGGTGGTGCAGTGGTTGAGAGTCCGCCTGCCGATGCAGGGGACGCGGGTTCGTGTCCCGGTCCGGGAAGATCCCACATGCCGTGGAGCGGCTGGGCCCGTGAGCCATGGCCGCTGAGCCTGCGCGTCTGGAGCCTGGGCTCCGCAACGGGAGAGGCCAAACAGTGAGAGGCCCGCGTACCGCAAAAAAAAAAAAAAAAAAAAACAGCCTTTACGCCTCCTTCTGACGTGACCCCAGCTTGGTCTCCTCCACCCTCACCTTCCCTGGGGAGTCCACTGCCTCCCATAAATCCTCCCAAATCCATTCCCCATCTTCCAGAATTCAAAAAGAATCATGACGCTTACTGGGCTTCCTGGGGCACATCCCATCCCCTCCAAGGGAGGAAGCCAACTGGCATTTCTCTTCCCTCTTGCGGCTCCACCCACATTGTAACTTTTCTCCGTGTTATGTTTCAATGAACAGCCCCAGTCCTCTGGATTCCAATTTCTCATTGGCCAGGGTTATGAGTAGGGAAAAAACTCACACTAATGATAAATATTCGCGGCGGCTCTGTGCTCTGCCCAGGGCCCTGGCTCTGCCGGCTCGGCATAATTAAAAGGCCTGCCACGTGGGCACATGCAAAGCCTGGATGCCCCCTCCGGGCACGGAGAGGACACGGGAGGCTCGTGGACCCCAAACAGGCCATCAGTGCCGGGCCAGAGCCACCAGCAAATATGGAGCAAAACAAATGAAGCCAAGGGAGAAGCCTAATAAATCTTGCCCAAAGTAGCCATCAACTGGGGCCGTGAGCTGTAGTTGGGGGCGGGGTGGGACAGCCAGCCGCCTGCTCTGGAAGGCGCCTCGGTCTCGGCCTTTGCTCTGAGGGCTGATTCCTGGGTCCCTCCAGAGAGAGCGGGGACCACAGCTCCCTCTCACTTCCTTCCGATCCCGGCCTGACCTCTGCCCTTTGGGGCTCCCGGGACAGCCTCGCACTCTGCTCCTTCCAGACTCACGACGCACGCTATTTACTCCATCCTCAGACCTCCCTCCACCATCACCCCGACCCGCTGCCTTCCCTCCCACACGGTTTGTTTGCTGCCTTCGTGCTCCCTGTTCCCTTCCCTCTCCTAACACCCGTATCTTTCTCTCACCTTCTATGCCTCTTCCTTTTCGCAAAGCGGGTCTCCCAAGTTGCCCCCTCCCAGCGGCTTCTTCTCCTGCATCCCACCCTTCGTAGACTGTACGTTCCTTCACAATGAACTCTGCCCTCGAGTGAGCTGTGTGACTCTGGGCAAGTTAATCCCTCTCTCTGGGCCTCGGGGTCCCCATGTGCAGAAGGGCAGCTTCCTCACAGCTGTGCTCCGGGGATTAAGTGAGATACGATATGCAGAGGGGTTTTGTACATGGTAGGTGCTCAACTAAAGTTAATGGGACAGCCCTTTTATCTGCCCCTTTCGACTTGGACACACTTCATGTGGACACTTCTTGTCCTCATGTCACAGTGAGTATGTTCTCTGTCCCTTCAGTGTGCTTCCCATCCGAATGCTTCTGTTTGTCCTTCCTTAGAGCTGACGTAGGGCTCTACATGCTGGGGTTGCCAAATGCTTGATGCTAAGAGAGGAGGTGGGTGAATTACTGGTCCATGTCCCCTTTCTCTTTGTCCCTGGGAAGCTGACTAACCAATACCTCCAGCTGGCTGGGACTCCCACAGAGTTATTTGCAAGGGTGGCAAAAAGGAGTTCTGGGTTACCTGCTTCTGGTCTTCAGACCTGATTTTGGGGCAGCACATTTTCCCCTGAGCCCCCAAGAGACTAAAAATAATTCTATTTCCACAACCCTATAGTCTGAGCTTCTGTGCACCCCAGTCCCTGCCACACACCCAATTTCCTAAAGGACACGTCTCGGAACGTGCCGCCTGTCTTCTGCCATTGGGTCACGGAGCCTAACACAATCTGTATTTCCAACAATAGGAGTTTCTTGAATTATACTGCCATGAGTACATTTATATTTTCAATGCAAAAAAGTAGGTTTCAAAACAGTATGTAAAATAAGAACCTATTTTAGTTAGGAAAAAAACCTCAACTATATTTGTATGGGCAGAAAACTGTCTGAAAGAATGTACACCAAAATGTTAGCAATGGCTTTTGTTTTTCTCTGAGTGGTGGGCTAAGAAGGGATATTGATGTCCTTTGTGTGTATCCCTCTTTTCTGATTCGTTTATAATGAGCAGATATTTCTTCTGTCTCAACTAAATAAACAAATAAAGTAAAACCGCCCAGGTTCTCTGGGGCCTCATTTGCATACAATTGCGTATGCCGTCCCATCAACGCCATCCATCAAAGCTCTACGCCGTCAGCCTTCAAGAATCGAGGGGCCCCAGTGTGCCAGCATCCTCTGTGGTCCTGAGGCCACGATGGCCAGTAGCCCACCCCTCCTCCTTAGGAGGGCCCTGGCACCTTCCATCTGAGACCTCGAGCCCAGCCAGCCTCCCACACCAAACCCTCTAGCTAAGCATCCCAGTCTTCAGGGTAACTGGCCGTGACACCAGCCCAGAGGCAACAACAGTTCTGTTGTCACATTTCCCACCTCGAAGACCTCTTGCTTCCACTCCTTTGGCAGTGTTTTCGTGTTATTCTCACTGCTTTGACCTTAAGTGGTGGATTTTCCTTTCTTTCTCCTTTCCCTCGTGTTCCGCCTCTCTCCCTCCCCTTCTCTGTCTCGGCTGCGACCGTCTGAGCCACAGGCATCTGAGCTGTCTCGAGCTTGCCTATTTTTGTACGTTGTGAAACCGGGGGATACAAAGGGCCAGGAGTGCAACGCACCTCTGGGTCCTGTACTGACCTGTCTCCTCGCCTTGACTGGGGCCCGATCGCATCTCAACAACAGTTGGGAAGCATAAGCCGGGGGACCATCACATACAGTCTGGTTGCTTCAAGTCTTAGCTCACCCTCCACCGTGGTAAAAATGATACGTCCAAAACCACACACACACACACACACACACACACACACACAGGACCGAAAGTCGACTGAGAAGTAACGCTGTCCCAACACCTGCTCTTCAATCAGCTGCACAAGGGATCATATCCAGTGATTTTAGGCGGGCCAGAGACCCCGAGGGCCAGGAGCCCCCTGGATCACAGCATCCTCAGTCCATCTGTCGTGGGCTTCCAGGATAGCCCGCACCAGCACGTCACAGTGTGGGGGGCACTGGTTATGCCCCTATAGAGGTGGCCTCACTTAGTCCCAACACAAGGATCGATAGGCTACGTCCTGAAACCTCACTGCCTTCGCCAGTCCTCCTTTCCTCCGCTTACGAGCTGCGTCATCCTGGTTGAATGACTCAGCATCTTTAATGCTTCAGTTTCCTCATCCATCCCTAAGGACAAAATAGCCCCTGCCTCCTAGGCTTCTCGTGAGAAGCAAAGGACCTCACCCACAGAGAGCCATCAGAGCCACATCTGACACTTGGGGAGCATTTATTCCATACGAGTTATTGTCTGATGTCCCCCCTTTGACAAGCCTGGGAAGTAGTGGGTACGGGGTGGCCATAGTGTCTGGAAACACTCTTATTCTAGCTCTCATCACGATCTCGATAATCCGTTCATTGTCTGTTCACCCTAGAGTTTACCCTCACGCCAACATGGAAAACACAAATGGAGGCGCAGTTCTTACCTGGCTGGTGAGTCGTGGGTGGTGGGATTGGCAGCCTTTTCCGTATGGTTCCAAGCCCACTGGAAGTCCTCCCTTGGGCCTGGCCCGCGTCCCCTCCTCCCGCAGCTTCTCGTCTCGTTCTGTCCTTGGCGGATGGTGGTCCTGCACGGGACTGTCCTTCGAGGGCCACAGCTGGTTATGACACTCTTGCACCTCCCGTGACCCCACTTCCCCACCTGTCCTTGGGAGTGACATTCGCCTACTCTCTCTTGCTCCGGGTTTGAGATGGCGCGGAGAGAGCGTTGGCTGTTGGGGTGGGATTTCTCGTCCCTCTTCCCGCGGAGCTTGTGGAAAGAACACCGCGGGCCCACCTGGGAGATTTCACGTGGGTCTCACAAGCGTTTGCTGCCAGTGCTGCCACTTGGCCTGGCAGGACGGTAAACCCCTAGGGGTGGGGCTTTTTCTCCTGTGCGCCTTGTTTGGTGCGGGCCGTGCCGTCAGCACGGAGCAGATAACGATAAATACTGGAGATGATCGTGGTAAAGAGGCGGCCAGAGGAAGACGGGGCTCCTCCCATCTCTGTTTCTGGAGGTGGATACGCAGGAGGGCACCCTCTGCGTGGAGCCTGGACAAGCCTGGTCCCTGGTGCCCAGCGGATGGGGCCCCCTGTGTCTGAGGGGCCAGCAGATACGAAGCCCCGACCTGCGGCAGCTGCTCTGTCCCTGTGTGAAGAGAGATGCTCCACAGCACGACCCCTCACCTCTCCCTCTGGCTGACCACCTGCGGGACCCCCAGGCAGCCTCTGAGCCCGGCCTCCGGGAGGGATGGTCTAGGTAGAGTGAGAGTGAAGTCTGAAGTCACATAATCTAAGTCTGTGATTATGTGTGGCCCCAAGAGCAGGTCTGGGCTGGGGGAGAGCCCTTCTAAGAAGGAGGGGGCTGGCTGCTGGGGGTACCTGACCCCCAGGGCGTGAAGACTCCCCCCGCCGTTCTCCAGCAGCTCCTCGCTGCCCTCAGATCACGGCCCGAGGGACCTGGTGCCGCAGCCTGGATGCTCGGACGGCCTCCTGCAGCCGGGAGCCCGAGAGCGTCTCTCGCCGATCCCGCGGGCTTTGCACCTGCGTCTCCTTATCAGGCGGTGCCACCAGGTGCAGGTGCTTGATGTGAAGGGCTCACACCTGAGCCTCTCTGGCGGCTTGTTCTCCCCTAGACCCCCTTCAGGGCAGCCCAGAACCGCTCTCTGTGGTGCAATTCACATGCCAGAGCTCCCCATGGGGTCAGCTGGGGCTAGGACCCCCGCACCCCGCTGACTGTCTTTGCCTCTCCACCCCCCATCCCACTTCCGTCACCGCCTTTTACACACGCCTCCTGAGATCACCGTCTTCACGAGTCATTTCACAAGAATCCCCCTCACAGGCTGTGCTGTCAGAGACCTGCCCTGAGACAACGTCCCACTGGCTCTGGAGCTCAAGCAGTAGGTTCCGTGGTCGGGGTGTGCACCCAGGCCCGAAGCCCTGCCCGCCATGCCCTGGGGGAGCCGTGAATCTCAGGATTTACCAGCCCGACCCCCATCCGCCCCATCACCCGCCCTTACCTACAGCCACCCCCACACATACATGAACACGCAATCACACACAACGCACACAGCCACATATGCACGCACACACAATCATACACGGAATCACCAGTGCCTGCACACACAGCCACACACACACAAACGATCACAAATACCTGTACGCACACACGCGCACACGGGCGCTCACACAGTCGTACATACATATACACAGCCACAGTGCATGCACACGGAGACACGCACACGAACACAAGTCACACATATATTGTACACACACACACACACACACACCACAGCCTGGAGTTGAGGGACCGTGGATCCTGAGACTCTCGGGTATTTGAAGGTAAGAGGAGTTGATTGCCAAACCCACTGGCCTCTTCGCTGGGCCGAGGTCTTGCCGAGGGCTCAGCACCCCCTATCTCCTTTGCACTCGCAATTTCTGGGGAGAAGGAAGGTCTCCTAGGAAGTCCCCAAGGTTGGAAATTGATTTCTTGATTTCCACACGCCCTTTGCTTCCAATCCAGGGCGTGGAAAGACTCAGCACCTCTTTCATCGATCCTCGTCAGGAAGCGAGTGAGGCGGTGACCAGAGTCAAAGGGGACAGGGCTGCCGGGGGCTCCCCAGCGTCCTGTGGGACCCAGGGAGAAGTCGGCTTCAGAGCCAGTGATCTCCTTCTGGCTTCTGAAAATGTGCAACCTGTTTCCTTTGTTTCTTGGTTTGTTTTTTTCACCCTTTGCTGCGCCCTGCCCAGACAGGAGGGCTTGTAACAACTGCTGTCTTGGAGCTGCACTCCCCCTTGCTGGGGAGGCGCTAGGTCCACTTTTTTGGATGAATAACCCGTTTACTAAACATTCTGCCCCTGCCCGGAAGCTGAGAAGTAGACCCCTCTAAACAGCCCGGGTTCCCCACTTGCCAGCACCCTCTGCCCATGTGATGAGAAGGTGTGTTAACCTGAGCTCCCCACGAGCCAAGCTCCATCTGCAGAGCCCGTGGAGATGGAAGCCCACAGATGTTATTCATGGACAGTATGGCAGGCATATGCCTGGGGCTCTCACCGGCCTGGGGGCCCAGGGCTGGGGTGGGGTAAGGCCAGCAGCGGGAGGCCCACATCCCTTGGCCCTCGAAGCCCCAGGGCTGCAGATTGTGTGACTGTATTTAGAGATAGGACCTGTGTAGAGGGGACTGAGTTAAAATGAGGCCTTTAGCGTGGGCCCTAATCCAATCCGAGAGACGTCTTTACCAGAAGAGGAAATTTGGACGCGAGGAGAGACTCCAGGGGTGTAGTGCACGGAGGAAGGACCACGTGAGGGCCCAGCAAGGAAGACAGCATCTGAGGGCCGGGGAGAGAAGCCTCCGAAGAAACCAACCCTGCCGACACCTTGATCTTAGACTTCGAGCCTCCAGGACTGTGAGACAATGAATCTCTGTTGTTCAGGCCCCCCAGTCTGCGGTGCTTTGTTGTACCAGCCCGAGCAGACGTGAGGTGTGACCTCCATCTCATCAACCACCGTGTTGGAGAGTAGGGGTGACTGTGGGGAAGGGTGCCCCAGGGAGTGGCGATCCCGGCTGTACCGCCCCTCGCCATGTGGCCCTGAGCAAGTTCAGTTTGCTCCTCCATAAAATATGACGATGACAGTACCTACCTCCCAGAGCAGTTACGAGGATGCAGGGTGTGGCTGCTCAGAAATCATCTGGAATAAATAGTCCCTGCACTAGGCAGCCCCCATCCCCCACGTGTCAGCAGATAACGTCGGGCTCTAAAACCTCAGGCTGGAGACCCTTCCTCTCCCAGATCGTTTCTGTCTCAGGGTGGGCTCTGGAAATGTCAAGGACTACTTCCCTCTGAGACCTGAGAAACAGAATTCGGAGGCCCCCGACCCCAGCGTGGGTGTTGGGCTGGGTGTACACGTGGACCCCTGCATCTGCTCCATTCACTCCAGAGAAGTGCCTGGCAGACCTCTGAACCGCAGGATGACACACCCGTCCCCAGCAGGAGGGACAAGCCCTCTCGGCAGGAGACCACCGTGCAAAGAGAGAGGAGACCCAGCTTCTGAATCACAGGCGTGGGCTTCCGTCTCATTCTGGCTGTTCACCAGCTGTGGTACCCGCAGTTTGTCATTTAACCTCTCTGACCCTCGGTATCTTCGTCTATCTGTGAAAGATGATGCTAGGCCCCTCATAAGATTATATAGTGGGGATGACATAATAACTTAAGTATCTAATAATATTAATAGTCAGCAGATAAGACCTATTTATTACATAACATCTATTAAAGTAGGTAAAACATATATGAGAAAGGGAGATGTGTGATTTTACATTCCCTTTTCCAGACTGGGGCCCTTTTAAAAGAATAACACTTGACTGTCGACAGGGCATCTTCCTGAACGTTGTGGGGGGGTGTCCCACAGACTCACACCTGAGTTCCGCTCTGGTTAATGGATTCAGGAAGGTTCCTGGTGGGTAATTATATTCGATAAGGGTCTGTCAATATAATTTTCTGTCCGTGTCACTCTGTGCTATGGGGGGGAGAGTGGACTCGGGGGCTGTGGAGGGTGCTGATAGCGGAGGTCAGGCCTGCTTGAGCAAGGGCCATGGGGCTCCTGACCCATGGGACAAGCAGGCTCAGCGGACTCCTGTTGTCCCACTAACCAGAGAGGACTGGCCGGGCAGCACACTGGTCAGAACCTGTCCCCGGGGGCCACACAGGAACTCACGATGGCCAGGAGCCTGTGGGATGCTGGTGACAATGAGGCAGGCCTGGCAGAGGCCCACTGTCCTTCAAGGAGAGACACTGCCTGACCCCCGACTGACCTCCCGGATGTCCGCGTGAGCTCCAGCGCGTCCTGAGGACCAGGGTGGGCGAGCTACCAAGCTGACTGAGGTTTTATTAACCTGCCACCCACCAAGGTGAGTAAATCAAAGAAGCCCACGTTATTGAACCGCTGGCCTTAGGAACACAGACGCTGTCTCGGCTCCAAGCGCCTGGCTGTGTGACACAGCATCAAATCTCATTGCCTCTCAACGGTGACAGGTGCAAAATCAGGACACGTAGATAATTAAATTATATTTCTTCTGGGCCTTGAAAGGCACTAGCAGACTGTTTGGGTTCTTGTTTTTTTCGTTTGTTTTTTTTAACAGTATATCTGTTGTCCTCGTTTTATTTTGCACTGAATGATATTGAAATGAGTTTACCTTTCTGGGTTCAAACCCCCAGCTGACAAGGAGTCATCCCTGGATGTGTCAGGTGGGGCTGCAGAAAAGCCTCCTCTTAAACAAGAACATGGGAAGTAGATTGCCAAAGAGTTAGCGCTCCTTCAGAGCCCCAGGCGTCTCTAGGCTCTTGTGCTCAAGTAGACCTCCTTCCTTAACTACCCTTTTGGAGTCTTCCTTCCTTCCTTCCTTCTTTTTCTTCCTGATTTCGTGTATCTATATGTCAGTCCATTTGGGCTGCTATAACAAAATACCACACACTGAACGACTTAAACAGAAACATTTCTTACAGTTCTGGAGGCTAGAAGCCCAAGGTCAGGCTGCCAGCATGGTCAGGTGAGGGCCCTCTCCCAGGTTGCAGACTTATGGCATTTTCACCTGGTAGAAAAGACCAGGGATCTCTCTGGACCCTCTTTTATCAGGGCACTAATCCCATTCATGAGGGTTCTGCCCTCATGACCTAATCACCTCCCAAAGGCCCCACCCCCTAACACCATCACCTTGGGCGTTAGATTTTCAGTATATGAATTCTGGAGGGACACGAACTTTCAGACCATAGCACTATATATATTTATTCATCCATCTGTCTATGCACTTATTCATCAAATCATTTTTTAATTCTCGTGCTTGGTACTAGGGATTCCGTGGAAGAGGGGAAATGGCACTGTTCTGGCTGTGTGGCAGACTGCATTTATCAAAGATGGCTGCAAAAATATATCCCATCCCATAAGCTCTTCTGCTGTGTCGTCTTGCCACTCCCACCTCAAGAGGTGGGGTCCACGCTGCTCTCCTTGAACCTGAGCTGGTCTCGGTGACTCCCTTGTAACTGGTAGAGTGCAGCTAAAGTCGCGTGACACCGAGTGGCTTCCAAGGCTGGATCAGAAAAAGCCATACACCTCTCTTTGGGGGCTGTATGTTTGGTGCCCTGAGACTGCCATGCTAGGGAGGCCAGGTGAAGATGCTCCGGTCAGTAGCTCACCTGAGCTTCCAGCAGCTATCAAGTGCGAGGTGTGTGAATGCGCCCGCCATCTTGGATGTCTAGCCCAGTTGAGCCTTCAGATGACCACAGCCCCGGCCGACATATGATTGCGACTGCCTGAGAGATTCACATGGGAGCTGCCGGGCTGATCTTCCCCCAGATTCCTGACCCACAAAATCATGGGCAAAATGCAATGGTTGTTTTAAACCACTGAATCGGCGGGTAATTCGTTACATAGAAGTCGGTGACTGGGCCACGCTCTTGTGGAATTTACAGTCCAATAGGAGACACAGATATTAAAGTTGCTTCCAAACGGACATGAAATTATGCTTGAGGTCAGTGCTACGTTGAGAAACTCTGAGGGTGCACTGGCCCAGTGAGAGCTGGGAATCTGCCAGAGGAAGGGCTGATTGATTGAGAGCTAAAGGAAGGAGGGATTTCACGGGGAATGAGAGGAGGAGAGTTCTGGCCCGAGCAAAGTCCCTGTGGCAGGAATGAGATGCCGAAAGAAGGCCAGTGATGCTGCAGGATGCCGAGCAGGGGAAGCCAGAGAGGAACACAGTGTCCAGACCCTCAGGGCAACCCTTGGGTGCCACGCTGAGGGTCTGGACCTTCAGAAGGAGCGTGATGGGAATCCGGCCACAGCCGAGCCTGGAAGCAGCGTCTGTGGGCGGCGCCCGGGCTGGTGACTGAACACGGTGAGCGCCCTCCGTTGAAACGACGTGTGCAAATCCCAATTATCCAGCAGGACCCAAGCTCTCACTCGGGTCGCTTTCCTATTAAGGGGCCCGAAGCCTACCTTTCCTAGAGAAGGCCACCACTTCAAATTTAATCGCACTACCTTGGGTAGGTCACTTCACCTCTCTGGGGACGGGCCTCGTATGGATGATTTATAGGTCCTTTGAAATTCTGTGAATCTAAGAATCAATTCTCAAAGACTTTCCCATCATGAATAAAGCATTCGCTAAAACTTACATAAATAGATTAAATAGGCCAACGACATGAAATTATATTTAATATGATTCATTACCATAATGTGCTATATACAGAGCTGTCTCTTTTCTCCCTAATGCCTGCCTTGTTTTTTTTATGGCAACACAAGGGTTAGGGAAGACAGCCACCGAGCAAATGTGCCGGGGCTCCCCGGGGAGAGTCTGGCTGTGAGAAGCTACAGCAGAGAAATCAATGCTATGTGTGTGGCCGTGGACTGGCCGTGACCCTGCCCACCCGCTCACTCACCCAAAGGTGCAGCCGCTGCCTGGCCAGGGAGGCTCACCCACCAGGCGAAGGCTGGTTCGCAGTGCTGGAAACAGCACTGCATTGAGACTCAAACTCAGTACCATTGAAAACGCGGTAAGCAGCAGGGCACCCGGCTTTGACGTCATTTACTCTCTGTGACCTTGGTCCCTGCACTCGACCTCTGTAAGCAGACATTGCCTCTAAAACGGAGATAAAAATACCTACCTCCCGACTCTAAAGGGGCGACGTGGAGATTAAACAAGATCATTCCTGTCGATGGCGATCTGCTAGGTGCCTGGCGCACAGTCTGTGCTGAGTAGACATTGGCCGTTGTTTTTCCAGCCTCTTCCTTATTGCTGTTCTTGGGAAACTGAAGCTACACACAATTGAGGTGACAAGTGTCAAACCCACGAATACCGAGGGTCTGCTGTATGTCTTTAGGCTTAAATTGACTGTTCGGAAAACACAGAGTAGGTTTGTCTCCTCGCCGTGATCCCTTTTGCTATTTTGATACTGTCCCCGGTGACAGAGAAAAGCAAAAACACAATCCTAGGTAATGTTTAAAGAGAGGTGCCCCAGCCCGGTGGCTGCAAACGACATTTGAAGTTCCTTGCAGAATAACCAGCAGGGCCCCGTCCCTGTTTGGAATGCACGCTTTGGGCTTGAGTGTGAGTGGGCTGACACACACGTGCTCGCGCGCGCACATGCACCTCCTTGCTGAGCGTGTGCTTGGAAAACTAACTCCTATTTCCTGACACGGGCTTGCTCTGCTTTCCAAGATGAAAAACACATCGCCGCCCCCAGCAGCAGCCTCGCTCCTGTCTGATGAGGGCAAAAGGTGAGGCTGGCGGAACGTGGAAAAGGCAGGGCATCCCGGATGAGACAAGGAGGGTATCCATTCTGGACCAGCACCTCCGCCTCTAGCCCGCCAGGCCCCTCCCAGGCCGGGGCAGGGGCTGAGGGGCAGTGGAGAGTGTCTTCAGAGCAGGTGAGATTAAAAAAATCGTTACATCCTGAATCCATCTAGGCAGTAAAATTTTGAGTCCCTATAAGCTAAAATCAATATTGGCACAACTGTGTGTCATTAAAAACTAAATGAACATGACAAAGCCAAACTGCTACCAGTTAAACAAATGAGTTTTCTCCCCACATCGGCACCGCGGGTTATCAAATTCTTTATTACAGGAACATCACCATTTGAAGGGGGTAAAAAGCTGTCTTTATGAGTCACCTGTACGTGCAAAGCAGCCTGGCCTTCCTGTGCTCGCCCCCGAAGATGCTCTGGCAGTCCCTGACCTGGTCCTCCCACAGGGAGATGCAGTTTCTCAGAGCTGCCAGGAGAGGGGAAGAGAAAAGGGTGAGGTGACGGCGGGCATTCATTCCCATGGCATAGGTCCCTCAGATCTTTACTGATTCATTCAACAAGTATTTAGTGAACACCTACTACACGTCAGGCATTCTGCAGGGTCCTGGAGATACAGTGGTGAACCACTACCACCACCACCAAATAGTCCACTTGCCCAGGCCAGTCCTACCTCATTAACATATCAGCAGAGATACTGGCAACAGCGTCACTGAAGACCCAACTGTATGTGACCTAAAAGCCAGTTATTTATTTTCTTCACTTAACATACAGTCTGCAGGCAAAGTGGGTCCAGAGTTGTGTCATGATGCAGCCATGTGATCACAGGCCCAGGTTTTTTCCATCTTTGTGCTCTGCCCTTCTCAGCATGACCCTTTGTGCCCTCATGGTTGCAAAGTGGCTGCCATAGCTCTGAACATCTTGACCTCACACCCAGCCATATCCAACCGCAGTTTCTACTCCTCCATGTCATTAGATTAGGGAGTAAAACCTTTTCCAGAAGCCCCCAAAGTTTTCCCTCAGGTCCCACTGGTCACAGGTGATGCATGTGCTCAAGCCAGCTGTAAGGGAGGCTGGAACGTGAGCCATGTGGGACCTGTGTGAACGGTGGTCCACAGGCTCCCTCTACTCCTCCAAAAAGGTTTCTCTTTCTATTTTCCAGGCATCTGTGATTCTCTTGGGTCCTCACCTCCTAGTGGCCCCCATGCCTGCTTGTTCTGTTGATGTAAAGGAAGGAGAAGAAAGAGAAGACTTGCAAAGGTGTTAAGGTTAAGGAGATGGATGGGACCCTTTCTGAGCAGACCCATCCTGTCCCTGAGGGGTGTGCAAGACTGTGCTCCTGTCTTCCACCGGGAAAGTGAGGACAGGGGCAGGTGCTCCAACCATCCTTGGCCGCATGACCCCAGGGATCTCTCATTTGCACTAGGAGGTCACCCGTCTTCGCTGCTTCAGCTCAGGGTCGCGTCCGCATCTCAGCCAGGAAGCAGCAACTCAGGACTCAGACAGCACTTCTGTGTACGTTGTTGCTCTTAAGTTTCACATAGCCAATCGAAGTAGACATTATAGTCTCCATTTCACAGATGAGGAAACTGAGACACAGAGATGGTAAGCCTCTTGCCCAAGGTCTCATGTTATTCCTAGCAGGACTTGGACCAGAATCCCAGCCCCTGAGTTCAAATTCCATGCTCTTTCCTCGATGCTGTGGTTTCTGGTCTCTGCTCTGAACAATTTTGGGGACTGCAGGCTGAAATGAGAGGCTTATTCTGGTAAAATAGGATAATGACTGGGTTTTTTTTCTCAATTTGTAGATAGAATACATTTGTATGTATAATTTCTTCGATTTTTCAGCTTGTTTTCCCAATTTTTTTGGTCTTTTGACTCATCATCCTATCATCAATACCAGAATCTCACATGAAATCCGCTATGATTTAGCATGGCATTGCATACTTAAATCCAATGTCTCAGTACTTCACAGTGTTTTGTATCGATTATTATGTGCTTCTCTGTGCTTTATGCCCAGATTAGTGGTTTGAAAACCATTTTTCCACAATTGTTTTCAGCCTCTGAAAGGTTAATCTGGACCTCGGATAGCAAATAGTTTCATAGCAAATTCTAGCATGAATGAACTGGTGATGACTCTGGGAGTGCTTGTTGGAAAGGATGTGAGGCTGCATTTGGACTCGGGGGAAAAAGATAGGGGCTCCATTAGTTATGCCTGCCACAGGCACGGGTATTGGGATTGTTGACATTCTCCCATTTATTTACACACCTTCACCCAGGCCTGTCCCTCCAGCAGAAGACAAGAAGCTGGCTTCAGTCCTTCTTGGATTTTGGGCGTCTCTTGGAATGACGAAGGTGTTGGAGAGAGGACGAGCTGGCCTCACTTCCCCTGCCTGTTCTAAGCGGCAATCTTGATGGCATAAAAGATGATCCCATAATATTATTTAAACATGCTTTTTGATAGCCATGAGAATGGCCAAGATCCATCCGCAGACTGTGACCACAACCTAGTAAAGGGCAATGGTTTGGTAAGATGAGAACATTGTTGGCGCGGAGCCCCTCGGCCATCCTTTCTCGACGAAATCCAGAGCCGCGTCTCTCTGGAGGTAACATGGCAGTTGGTGTGGTGTGGAAGAGTAGATTCTCTGCTGCTCGGATGGAGTTGAGCTGGAGGCAAGTCCCATTGCCCAGGAGGTTTAGGGGCGCGTGGAAGCGGTGACTGCTTCTGGTCGACAGAGGAATCACATGGACTTGCTAGTGAGGGTGAGGGAGAATTAAGGGTGAGCGTATGTGAGAAAGGACATGCATGACCCCACGGAGCAGGCCTTGGGAAGGGTAGGCAGATTTGGGGTAAAAAAAAAAGAGTCTGAAATGGGTCGAGCCTTTAAGTCAGATCAAGGGAAACTGAGTCACGTGAAGCCTCTCCTTGTCTCCACTGTGGGCTCAGGAGGGAGGCTTTTATGGTATCTGATGGATGCTCTGAGCCAGAAGGAGAGAACATGAAGTGTTCTGAATTCCAAGGACATGGGCTGGTGGCATCCTGGGTTGTCTCACAGCCCTGAGGTTCAGCTGAGGGGCCTTCACCACATAAGCACTGTTTCTTCCATCTAAAGTAAGGGATTTTAAGTGATTACAGACCCCTTGGGAGTCAGTGAACGTGCTTTGATAGGTCCATGGGCTCCACGGAAATTGTTTGTGAAATTTAGTGTGTATTATATGTACATTTTCTTTTCCTAAGGAGAAGAGTCATAGCTCTCGTCAGATTCTCAAAGGCTTCTGTGACCCCCTTGAAAGAGGATTTGTTTAAAGAATGTGTCTGCAAGGGGGATTATACTATAAATGGTATTGGGATAACTAGCTAACCTTTTGGAAAAAAAATACATAAAGCTGATTCCCACCTATTTACACCAAAATACATTCAAGATGGAGAAAGGATTTCAACGTTAAAGAGAAAAATGAAACAATGAAAGTTATGGATGAAATGTGGGTAAATAGATTTACAACCTTGGCATCGGAAACCTGCTTTCAAAGTGGGACCCAAGATCTGGAAGCCATTTAGAATGAGATTGATTAATCTAGCACAGAAAAACTAAACTTTAGGGTGAGAAAAAGGAAACAAGGGACACATTGAGGTCAAAACACAAGGGACGAACAGGGAAAAATACTTACAGTACAAATCAGAGGACAAGAAGTCGATTTATTAATGTCCAAAGAGCTAAGGCAACCATAAGAGAAAAAAAATGAAAATAACCAAACATTAAGAGGTACACAGGACATGGGCAAGCAGTGCGTCTGCAAAGAGACACAATGAACCAAGAAACAAATTTTTTAAATGCCCAGCAATTCATTAAATAATTAAAGAAATACAAATCAGTACCCAAAATGGGATTACCACTTTTTACGTCAAAGACTGAACAAAATTTATATCAGATCGTGTTTTATGACGTGGATGCTCTATATTTTGTTTGGTTGGTTGTATCTTCATATTTATGTTGAAGCGAGTTCTCAGGTATTATAAACAATTCTGTCAAGAACAATCTTCTAGCAAATGCAGGATTATTTACTTAAGGTGGATTCCTGGAAGGATCATTAACATTTAGCCTCTTGTAGCAGATCTGACTGTTTCCAAAGTGATTGGAGCAGGCAGGCTGGAGCCGGGGCCACAGTACAGGGTTCAGAGCCCTCCTGGGAATGGCAGCCCCAGATTTGGAGATTTTAAAAAATGGTAAATAATGTTCCATGAGCTTCTATTAAGTGGAAGGAGCGTGTCAGACATTTCCACATTTGTTAGGCATTTTGTTTAGCCCTACAACAGCATTAAGAAGTGAGGCAAGCATCTTTTCCCCATTTGTACAGATGAGCAAACAAGGATCAGAAAGGTTTAGTAACCGGCCCCAGATTGCACAGTGACGCGAGAGCTGGGACTGGGGGCACGGGTCTCTCTGGCCTGAAAGCCTAAGAACTGAAAAAGTTCTTTTTGCTTTGAACCAAACTTGCTTTGCTTCCCTCCCCAACCCTGACTTTTTAGGTGCATTGAAATGGGCCACCCACGCAGACCCTAAGCTTTCAATCACCAACATGTGTACACAAGCTGACACACAGCTCAGCAACGGAAAAGAGGCTTCTGGGTTCTCTTTGGTCCCAGGGAATTCCAGACCGGTGCTCACCTAATTGTTCTTCTTAACCCTTCTATGGGATCTTCCCCAGCAAAGCCAATTCATCTCCCCATCACCTTTGCCCGGACTGGTCTCTCCCCAGATCATCCAGTTAAGAAATCATGTTCAGGTCATAGTCTTAGAGAGCAAAGGGCAGGTCTGATGTTACCTTTTAAATACATTCTAAAGCTCCAACCAAGTTAGAAGAGGAGTTTGGAGGCTCAGTGTTAATTTTCTAAGAGGAATCACTCTTCTCCACCACAGCCTTGCCTTCAGCTCTTCTGTAGCCAACGGAGATAAACGATGATTCTGAAAAGAGTCAGTGTAAGCAGAGAGATGAATTATTCCGCCATGTCTGTGATGGACGGTAACTCACTTTCCGTGCTCTGTTATTATCCTGGAGTGGTTACCGGTCAAAGTTATTCTAGAAATATTTGGCTAGTCCTAAAGACACATAGTAAGAGAGAATGTAGAAGGTATCAAGAGACTTAGAAAATGTACATCTTTAAGAATTTAATTTGGCATAATTTCACTCTTATGAATTTATCTTAAGGAAATAACCTGATTTGTACAAAGATCTATGTACAATATGTTCTTCACGGCATCTTTTATACTATCGGCGGATTGGAAGCAAACCAATGTTCAGTAAAAGAGACTGAGAAAATTAATGTGGAGATTAAAAACCATGCTGTAGGAAGGATAGGGATGGGGCAGAAGGTTGCAATATAGCCTTTAGTGAGCTTGGCAGGAGAGCTAGCTGGAAAACAGTATGACAATATTAAGTATTTTAATAAAGAAAATTCATTGGGGGGAAAGAGAAAGAAGTCTGGAAAATCTATGTATCAAAAATACTGTGGAGTTTTTCTCCAGGTGATGGATTTACGGGCAGTTTTTCTTTTCCTTGCGCTTTTTGGCTTTCCATGTTTACTGCATCAAGTACCCTTTGTCATAAGGAAGACCATTTTCAAAAAGATGGTTCTGGGCTTCCCTGATGGCGCTCGTGGTTGAGAACCTGCCTGCCAATGCAGGGAACACGGGTTCGAGCCCTGGTCTGGGAAGATCCCACATGCCGCGGAGCAACTGGGCCCGTGAGCCACAACTACTGAGCCTGCGCGTCTGGAGCCTGTGCTCCGCAACAAGAGAGGCCGAGACAGTGAAAGGCCCGCGCACCGCGCACCGCGATGAAGAGTGGACCCCGCTCGCCGCAACTAGAGAAAGCCCTCGCACAGAAATGACGACCCAACACTGCCAAAAATAAATAAATAAATTTATTTAAAAAAAAAAAAAAAAGATGGTTCTGGGACAGGTGCTTTCGTGGGCGCCTGAGGATGTCTGTTTCAGAGCTAGGCAGCTGTCGGGTTGCATCCAGGACGCAGGGAGCCATGGGAGCTGGTCTTCCCCGGGCAGAGGTGAGCCTGGCTCATGGATTCATCTCCTGTGATCGCTCTTACCTCTCATCCGCTGGGGACGATCAGGATCCCAAATACCCAGCCTGTTAGACACAGTGTTTGTTGGAAGATCGAGTTCCTTGGATTAGTGCTGGGCTGAAAAATGACCCACGAGCCCCCGGAGAGAGAGCAGAGCTGGAGAGAGCTCAGTATTTATAACCCAGTCTCCTGGCTCGGGGTCTGGACACCACACAATTGTGACAGATGATCCTCATGAGAAACTTTCAGTTTCCATTTGATTACGGGCCCATAAACACAGATCGCAATTGAGCAGAGTGAGGGCTCTGCCTGCACTGGACCTGCCAGGGCTCAGGAAGCCTTTCTGGGTGGCTCTGGTGTGCCTGTCACCTGCTGATGTCCCGGGATGTTCTTGTTTCTGAGCAGCTGCCCTCAGGCATGCCTGTGCTCTGATGAGGCTGTTGGAAGTACCCACCTGCATCCTTCATGTGGGCGTCTGCCTCTCCTGTTACCTGGGCAGGGGCGTGTCTTTCCCCTGGATCGTCTAATCCTACCCAGCTTTGGGGGGTAGAGTGTGCCCAGCTGGTTCTAGGAGGCTTTTACACTGGTCTGGGGTCCACCATCCTGCTTTTTCTCTCCTTCACCCACACATTCATTCACTCATTCATTCATTCATTCATCATTTGGCAATACTGAGCAGCTGCCATGTGTCAGACACGTGGACCTAGAGATACCAGGTAGACCCCAGGAGTCATGCTCTAAGTCCATGTCATACGCATTAACTTAGAAGGAAACTCTGGGAGGAAAGAGAACACAGAGGTGGAAGAAGCAGGCCTGGGCTATGAGAAGGGATGTTGGTAACTCAATTCAACAAAAGTGCCCAGAGCATCTTCTCTACGCTAGTCCCCACGGGGATGAGACAAAACAGTGAGCGACAGTGTCTCCACCCTTGCGTTGCTTATCACCGTCGAGCATTGCTTCTTTTTTTTTTTCGGTTGGGAAAGACATTTAAAGTTTTATTTGTTTATTTTTTATTGAAGTATAGTTTATTTACAATGTTGTGTTAGTTTCAGGTGATTCATTATATATATATTCTTTTTCAGATTCTTTTCCCTTATAGATTATTACAAAATACTGAGTATAGTTCCCTGTGCTCTACAGAAGGTCCTTGTTGTTTATCTAGTTTATATATAGTAGTGTGTATACGTTAATCCCAAACTCCTAATTTATCCCTCCTTGCCCTTTCCCCTTTGGTAACCATAAGTTTGTTCTCTATGTCTGTGAATCTATATCTGTTTTGTAAATAAGTTCATTTGTATCATTTTTTAAAGATTCCATGTATAAGCGATATCATATGATATTTGTCTTTGTCTGACTTACTTAGTATAATCTCTAGGTCCATCCATGTTGCTGCAAATGGCATTATTTCATTCTTTTTTATGGCTGAGTAATATTCTGTTGTATATACACCACATCTGCTTTATCCATTCCTCTGTTGATGGACATATAAGTTGCTTCATGTCTTGGCTATTGTAAAGAGTGATGCTATGAATGTTGGGGTGCGTGTATCTGTTAGGGTTGCTTCTTCCTCCTTCCACGAGGGGGAAAAGATTAGGAAGTCCTTCCCTCGAGCAAGGGGACGACATGAATCCATGACAGAGTGACGTCTATGGGGTCTTGAGTCTTCAGCTGAAATTAATTCAACTAATAGTTATTGCCCATGTGCCGGGCACTGTTCTAGGCACGGGGAAGCATAAAAGGCCAAAGGAGGCAAAGTCCAAGGATTAGGGGAGCCTCCATTCTACAGGGAAGAAAGAGAGAGATGGTGACCATAGCCAGGAAGACACACACACAGGAATATGCGTGTGTCCAGCGAAGATGGACAGCCTAAACCCGAGAAGGGGGAGAGAGGGTGGGCATGGGCATCTATTTTGTACAGGGACGATGATGGTGGCAGCTTGGACCATGGTGCCAACAGAGGAAGTGACCAGACTCTAAGTGTATTTTGAAGGTAGAGTGTTCAGAGTGAGGGGTAGAGGGGAAAGAGGGGCGTGGAGGATGATTCTCTGGTTTTCGCTTAAGAACTGTGGGTGGGATGGGGGCAGAGTTGCCGATTACTAAGGTGGAGAAAGCTGGGCAAGAACCTTGGGGGGAATGTCACTTCTAACCCACAGCTCTGTCCCAGGGGCTCCCCACATGCCACCCCTACCTCATGGCCCCTTACCCAGGGCTATGATGGGTCACACTGCCTTTTTCGTCAATCCCCTGCATCTCCTGCCTTCCCTGGTTGAGGCGTCTTTTGCACTGTTCTCTGGGTTGCAAATGCCACAGCAAACAAGAAAGTACCTGCTCTCACGCCCGGTCCCCCCCGGCCCTTGGCCACTGTGAACCCCGGCTCAGTGTGCTCCAGCCCAGAGCCCGAGGCTACCTTCCCAGCCCTGGGCTCAGAGGCCAGGCCATCCAACACCACCTCGGGGCCCAGGCGCCTATGGGTGCTGCTTCCTCTTTGCCTCGTGCGGCAGCTCAGGCTCCTTTTCCGTGGAAACACCCAGCCCACCTGGCACGCCTTGCACCAGCCTCTCTTGTGGACCAGCTGCTGGGTCTCTGCTCTTTCATTCCTGATCCTGGGAGGCATTGGCTCTGTTTCCTGAGCAAACGCATCTGGACTTCTCAGATCGCGTGACAGCAACATCTGCCACCAGAAAGCCAAGGAGACAGCGGCCCATTCGTAACCACTCCTAAGTGTCTCCAGTCCCAGGGGCACTTGCATTTGGGTCCCGGACTTAAGGACTTTCAAGATGTTTCTAGAAGCGTATTATGGCCTTCTGTGGTCCAGGTGGCAGCAGGAAGAAGGGCGTAGTAGGGGTGCAGAGGCTACTGGGATTGAGCAGAAGGGTGGATACAAATCTCCCTTGGAACAGGACAGGCACACAAGGGCAGAAAACGAGGTGAAGTAGCAGGTGCCCGCCGGACCCCTTGGCCTCACCTCTTCGGGGGTCTCCTGTTGCCTTCTACCTGCTGGGAGCTCCATCTCTTTGCTTATGGTTTTTTTCTGAAGCCCTGAAAGTTTGTTTTGCCACAAGTGGGAGCATGAACTCTCACCTCCAAAGCAACCCTCGACAGTGGCTGAGGGGAGGGAGTGTAGAAGTGCCCCAGCCGCCTTGCCCCTGGGCTGGGCTGACTTGGCAGCGTTCCTCCTACGGGTGTCCTGGAGATCCCCACGGGAGGAAGTTCCAGTTGCCCACGTGGGAGCTGGTGTGGTGACCCGCTCCTCTGGCTGCCTTCCCTCCCCTTCCCCTGCATCACCTCCCTCCTCCCCGCTGGAAGTCCTGCACTGAGGACAGAGAGGTTAATTAGAAAGGTCCCTCAGCTGGTAAGTAACACACTAGGATTGAAGGCTTCTGTCTGCTTTGGGGGCTCCCCGATTCTGTCACCCTCGGGCAGAGTAAGGATAGACAAGCTTCCAGACCAGTGGGTTTTCAGCCCTGAAGAAGTTAAGAGAGCTGCTGGGAGGATGGGTTCCCACGTGTCCTTCCTCACCTGGGGCTGTTATTCATTTTCCAGGCTAAGGGGAAGCAGGTGGGCCTTGGGACTCACGGCAGCATTGCAGTTCTTTGTGCTCCTGACCACGTGGGCACGGAATGCAGCGGGCTACTGACTCCCAGTCTGAGGGGTTTTGGTAGATGTCCCGGCGCTGGATCGATAAGGCAGCTCTACCTTCATTAAGGTCCCAGCAAGGAGCAAGAACCAACCTGCTTGGTGCCCAGGGTCCCTGGGGTCACTGCTCTCTGACCGGACGCCCCAGGGCCAGGACGTTGAGTGCAAGGGGGCTGGCCAGGTGGGCAGCGTGCCTCCATGCAGAGGGCATGCACCCTGTTGTTTTTTTTTTTTCCCAGAGAAGTGCAACCACCTCTGGTAGTGAGTGGCTGAGTCCGGCCAAGTGAACAGCAGGAGGGCGGCGGGCAGCTCCCTGGGCCCTGCACCTTCAGTGCCCATCGAACTACGGCAAACCCTGCCTGCTCAGGCCTCCCTCCACGGAGCCCAGGTCAGCGGATGTGGGCTGGGGACTGTGCGTGGGGTTGGGAGGGGGGCTGGTGGAAAAGCAGGGAGAGAGAGAAAAAGGTTCTATCAGGCATCTTGATCAGAGGTGAAAGGAAACCCTCCTCAAAACGGCTTAAGAGAAACCAAAAGGGAGGGGATATCTCTTCCTGATTCCTTTCACTAAAATATCCATGCCTGGCTGGATCCAGGTGCCTGGATGCTGTCATCAGGATGATGTCATTTTGGCCTGTCCCCATTTCTCAGGGAATTGAAGCAAGGTGATGGCTCCCAGCTCCCTGCCTTGGGGAAAAGAGTGAGTTTTTCCTCCTCAACCAATAAAAGCCAGGTTCCAAGCCTGATTCTCTCTGGCCTGAATTGAGTTACATGGTGATCCAGGAACAAAGCCTGTATCTACTGATTGCCACTTCCTGGAACTGGAGGTGGGATCAACCCCGCCCGAAACAGGATGGGGGAAAGGTGATGTTGCCCAAGACCTGAGAATGGGAGTGGGTGCTGGGTGGCCCAAGGAACCATCCCTGCCCATTAACTGGGACAGTGTTAACCTGGACGGGTCAGAGAGTAGTTCTTGGATGGAGGTGTGTCCAGAAACCTGTGCCCATGGGACAGAGGAAGGAAGATGCACACGTGCAGATCGGAAGACACTGAAGGGTTTGTTCAGAGAGAGCACTGGGGTGCAGCCTCACGAGGGCATCAGATGGGGGTCAATGGGTGTGTATAAGGGGGTCAGGGTGTCCACTTGTTCCCTGGGAACATCTAACCTACAGACCCTAACAAGCCCCACCCAGCAGTAGCCGACATTTCCCTAGTGCTTCGACACCACCAGGCTTTTCATGTCATGTGTCCTCGGATCTTCCCCAGCTTCCTGGGCAGCAGGTAAGGCTGTTACCATGGAGATCTCCATTTAACAGGAGAGGTACAATGTAGCAGGTAGGCGGGTCTCCTCTAGGGCCAAGTTGTGTGGGTTGGATCCTGGGCTCTGCTGTGTGACTTCAGACCAGATGCTCAACCTCTCTGTGCCTCGGCTTCTGCATTTGTTAAGAGGAGCTGATAGCAGTACCCACCGCACGGGGCCTGGTGAGGCTGAGATAAATTGTTGACATGCAGAGATCGCCACTTGGCGTGTTGTAGGAAGGATAATCTGGGATTTATATCTTGGACCACTGGACTCAATCCAGCAGCTGGGCCAGTGATTTCTGGAGCCTATAACCCTGAGCTGGGCAGTTTCAAATAAGCGTTTCCATGGAAGTCTCTAGAGCTCTTTTGTGAACACTCCTTCCTGCGGCCAGGAGTATAAGTAAGACAGAGACCCTGTGGGACTGCCTGGCTGAGGCTGAGCTGCTGAGGCCACGTTGCACTGTTATTAAACAGCCCGGCTGACGCTGCAAATCTGAGTGAAGCCAGGGGTGTGGGACCTGGAGGTCCCTCTCCTGTTATTTCCGCCTGGGTCCAGGCCTCCAGGGGAGGGACACTGAGTGTCTGGGGCTTCTCTTCTTCAAAAGGGAGACATGGGAAAAAGCAGAAGATAGTGGTTTAGGCAGGTGGGGTGATGGAATGGGTGCTATCTGCCTGCCAGAAAGACGGAGACCTCAGTGCTCTGCTACCCAAGGTGGGGTCCGTTGTCATCACCTGGAAACCTTGTTAGAAATGCAGACCTCAGGCTGACCCCAGACTATGCATCAGAATCAGCTTTTTTTTAAAAAAGTAAATTTATTTATTTTTATTTATCTATCATTTTTGGCTGCGTTGGGTCTTTGTCGCTGCGCGTGGGCTTTCTCTAGTTGTGGCGAGAAGGGGCTACTCTTCGTTGCGGGGCACAGGCTTCTCATTGCGGAGCACAGGCTCTAGGCACGCAGGCTCAGCAGTTATGGCTCACGGGCTTCGTTGCTCCACGGCATGTGGGATCTTCCCGGACCAGGGCTCGAACCCGTGTCCCCTGCCTTGGCAGGCAGATTCTTAACCACTGCACCACCAGGGAAGTCCTAGAATCTGCTTTTTAATGGGTTGTTTCAACGTTCATGTTTGCGAAGCACTGCTATGGTCACTTTCAGCCTGTGGACGTTTCTGTTCCCCCGACTGTGTTGAGCTTCCACGGAGGTTCCAGAACCCAAGAGAGAGAACCTCAGGCGCAAGTCAGATGGCTAAGCTCTAGCGCCTGCTTTCGGGTGCTGTGTTATCCAAGGCAGGTGGCAGCCACTAGTCACCCGTAGCTATTAAAGTTAAATGCAAATCAGTGGAAACAAAGTACAATGAAGCATTTTAGTGGCTCAGTCCCCGAAGGCGCATCTCAGTGCTACACAGGCACAGGTGGCTAGTGGCTACCATACTGGGCCGTGCAGATTATAGAACGGTTCCATCGTCGTGGGAAGTTCTGCTGGGCGGCGTGGGTCTAGTGGTCACTGTGTAGCCGTGGGTGGTGGATGTCCCACCCAGCCCCTGCTCTCACCGAATGGCAGCTTCCCTGTTTGGGTGGCAGGGAGGGTGGGCGTCTATGGCAAACGTGCAAGTGACAGACGCATGCGTGGGAACTCAGGAGCCTGTGAGTGGGGCGGGGGAGGGGCACGGGGCACTCAGGAAGTAGCTGCCTAAGAACATCTGGTGAAAGATCAAAGCTTGAGTCAGTTAAGGTGAGAAACACAGGGAGGGAGTCTAGACATCATTTAGCTTAAATCTCCGCCCTCACTTTCCCGTCCCCCATTTAATAGAGCAAGACCTAGAAGCTGGAGAGAGAGGGGCAGCAGCTAGATCTAAAGCTGGATTTTGGACTCCAAGCCTGCTGCTGCATTCGTTTTGCTAGTGAGACAGTGAGACAGAGTCGGCCTGCGGAGGCTTCGCCAGGATGAGGGCGTGTGTGGTGGTGGGGAAGCGGCGGTGGCTGTGAGAGAGGCCATTTCTCAGAACCTGAGATCCTGCTTCTACAGTCGACAGTCTTGGCAGGAGGAGGTCAGAGGGGTGCAGCTGGGGGAGGGAGTGGAGGTGCTGGGGAAGGACATCTTAGGTGAGGCCAGGAGACGGAGGGCAGGAGGGAGGAGGACCTGGGCTGGGAAGGGTCTGGCTGTCCCCACTCCTCTTACTCTATGTATTAGGGCTCTCCAGAGAAGAGGGACCAATGCACACATACATACATATATACTGCTTATATATCTACACACACACACACACACACACACACACACACACACATACTATATGTACACATCTATACTATATACCCACATATATACATACATGCTATTTATATACCCACATATATACATACTATATATACACATAGATATTACACGTATACATATATACTACACATCTATACATACACACTACTTATATATACATATATGCTACAATATGTACACACATATATACATGTATACTATTTATATATATATATACTGTATATACACACAAATATATAAAACCATATATATCATAACCAATAGGATATGTAACCAAAAGCATATATAATATTACATATAATATCTCTATTATATAGGATAGGTATATCATTAAATATAATGACGTGTATTATGAGGAACTGGCACACTGATTGTGGAGGCTGATGGTGGAACTTCCCGTGACCTGCCGTCTGTAAGCTGGAGACCCCAGCAAAGCCAGTGGTGTAGTCTGAAGGCCTGACAGCAGGAGAGCTGTCAATTCCAGGTGGTGTCAGTTCCATTCTGGGTCTGCAGGCCTGTGACCGGGAGCTCTGAGGACAGGGGAAGATGGATGTCCCAGCTCAAACAGTCAGACAGAGCACAAATCTTCCCTTCCTCTGCCTTTACGTTCTGCTTGGGCCTTCGGGCGATTGGAGGGGACCCATCCGTGTGCTTTACTCAGTTCAACAGTTTAAACGCTAATCTTTTCCCCAAATACCCTCCCAGACACACCCAGAAATACTGTCTATGCAGCCATCAGAGGGGCCACCATGGCCCAGTCAAGCAGACACATAAAATTAACTGTCACGCTCTGTTGAGTGAGCTCCTGCACGGGGCAGAGGTTGGAGGACTGTTCACCTGTGTGTCTGTCCTCCACCTTCTCACCCCACACTTCTGGGCTTCCCCCACATCTCCACCACCGGACAGGTGGGCCAGGTGACTGAGTTCTAGCCTCTGGAACCTGGGCAGAAGGGATGCTGCCACTTCCAAACCTGGGCCCCCAGAAGGCTCCTCCCCTCCCCTGGCAGCCCAACCAGACACAGACAGCCTAGCAAAGGACTCCACAGCCCTGGAAGACAGCTGAGGTACCGGGTAAGTAAAGCCCTCAGCCCAACAGCCCACCAGAAACTGAATCCTACCAGCAAGCACAGAGTGAGCTTGGAGGTGGAACCTGTTCCAGGGGAGCCTGTGGATGAGACCCCGGCCCTGGCCAAGACCTGGACTGCAGCCTTGTGAGACCTAGAGGTGAGGATCCAGTTAAGCCATGCCCTGACCCAGAGAAACTTTGACGTGATAAATGTGTTGGTTTAGCCATTAAGTTTTGGGGCATTTTAAAAATGCAGCAGTGGATAACGAATATACCCATAGGGAAAAACAATTTAATGAAGGAAGGCAAATTGGTCCTGGCAGTCAAGCAGTGCAGTCAGTGATTGGGGTTGGGTTGGTGGAGATGCAGGATGTGGAGAGAATCGAGGGGAACCTTGGGTGAATACAAGGGAGGTGACCGGATCACCGCCAGGGACCCTCTCAAGTGGGCTCCTGGGAATGGCCCTGGGGGCAGCCCCTGTGGATTTGTGGGTCCTCGGGTCGGGGACAGCTCTCCTAAACCTCTGCTCCCAGGGCCGACAAGCTCTCACACTCCACATTCTGTCCACACACACAGCTGTAAATAGAGGAGAGATTGGAAAATAGGGTTGTGGGCAAAATATTGCTCTGAGCTGGGGAGAGGAAATGCGAATGAATTTCTTTCTTCCCATTCCTGCTCCAGGATGTCTACTGCAGAAGGTGTTAAGGAGTGGAAGCCTTGTGCCCCGAGGTCTCTGAAGGGAGGTGTTTCCTCTGGGGTCACCTGGAGAGGGTGGGGATGGGCACCGCCCAGCCCTGGGTGCTGGCACTCTTCATGCGGCCCCCTGAGGACCATCCTGGATGCCTGCTACTAAGCAGAGCTCTGAGCCAGCCCTGCTGGTCTACATCAGGGCAAAAATCCAAGATAAGTTAAAACAAAATAAAGTAAGATAAAAGCAGACAAAGTGCCCCCGTGGGGCAGGAGTGGGTGATCTGTGGGGCTCTCCATGACAGGGTCTTAGCTGTAGAGAGAGGAGGAGAATCCCAGCCGGCACCTCGAGCCTTTCTCTCCATCCACTTTTCCTCCAGGGCCTTCTTTCGGTCCACCCTCTTCTTTTGCATTCCCGCGGCCAGCATCCCACTTGCACACGGTTCATTTCATCACCTCCCCATCCAGCGATTGCCATGGATTTCTGATGGGTCCTGCCTCGCTACATCACTTCCTAGTGAAAAATTTTCTGTTTGCCCCAAACCACTGGTGGGACCAAGTCCAAGAGTGTTGGCCAGACACACAGGCCCCTCACGTACCCCATTCTACCAAGGCCTCTGAGGCCCGACCCCTGAGCACCCACCCCACGCCCCCAACCCCAAGTGCACCCTGAACTCTGGTCTTTTCCCACACTTCCCGTGGCCTGGCAGATCCTGACCAGCCCCCAGCCTACATTTTTCCTGCACTAATTCTACCCCACCTTCTTCAAAACCCAGGTCAAATCTTACCTTTCAGCCAATCCATCCCTGACAATTGAAGCCCTAAGCGCTTTCTCTGTCCTCTGAACTTTTATTCGATTTTAGCCTGCGTAGTTCATTTGTTAATTAACCAAGCAGCCTTGAGACACTGCTTTTTCTCTCCTAGCCTTGTGGGCGGATGCTGTGATTATGCCCCTGGGGTCCCCAGCAGAGCACAGCACTGCACATGGCCAGTCTGGGGGTGCAAGGCGTTTTTGTTGGATTTTATTTTTTCCCCCTCCATTTTGCGTTACGCGGGCCCCTTACTGTTGCGGTCTCTCCCGTTGCGGAGCACAGGCTCCGGACGCACAGGCTCAGCGGCCATGGCTCACGGGACCAGCCGCTCCGCGGCATGTGGGATCCTCCCGGACCGGGGCTTGAACCCGCGTCCCCTGCATCGGCAGGCGGACTCTCAACCACTGCGCCACCAGGGAAGCCCTTTTGTTGGATTTTATTCTCTCCTTCCATTGGTCCTGAGATACAACCCTAGTTCATTCATTCACTGACCTCTCCTTTGGGAAAAGGCATCTTTTCACGCTCGTCCTTAAATGGCATTTCCTTGGGGGTCTGCCCGAGCCCTGTGCTCTTCTCGTAGTTCCACTCTCCCCCGGATAACCTCAGACATCCACTCTCTCCGCTACAATGTGCTTACTGATAGCATCAGCGTCCACCCCTCATTGCTTCCTAGACCTCAGGGCCCTGTCGCCACCTCCCTATCGGACCTCTCGAGCTGCGTCTCTCCAGAGTTCAGCCCAATGGCTTTCAGAGTCAGAGCTCCACGGGTGTTTTACTGGATGGATGAACGAGTGAGTGAATGAATGACCGGCTTCCCTGTGCTTCCATTGCTCAACCCGCTCAGACTCCACCATTGCCCCTGTTGCCAAGCACCTCTGGAGGCTGCTCAGTTTCTATCTGCCCATCTCCTCCTCCACAGATGAACTTTTCTCTTCCACGCGGTGTCACCATGCGGGCTCCTTATTCTCACTCCTAGCTGGCCCCGCCCTCTGTTTTAATTCTCCTCCAGTGGCCCCAGGCCGCCCCCTCCACGGTCCAGCTGAGTCCCCGGAAACCTCCCCCTGACGCACTCCTATTCCCACCGCCTTTTCTCTTTCCTCCCCATGCAACCTGCACACCTGCTTCAGCTGAACGGCTCCCCCCTGCTTCCTCTCCCTGCCGCGTGCCCCTCCAGTCACCATCCCCACCAGGGGCCGAGGCCTGCCTCGGAGAGAAGGGCCTCCTGACCTCTGAGTGTGTGAAGGGAAAGATCCACAAGACCCTGAGTCCAAGGAGGGCTTCCGCATGAAGCAGATGTGCCAGCCACACTCCCCGCCCCATGATCCCTGGGGCTGCTGTAATAAACTGTGACAAACAGGGCAGCTTAATACAATAGAAATGTACTCTCTTACAGTTCTGGAGGCTGGAAGGTCAAAGTCAGCTGCAGTGAGCCAAAGTCAACGTGTCAGTCGGACCACGTTCCCTCTGGAGGCTCCAGCGAGGGATCTGTTCCTTGCCTCCCGGTGGCTGCCCACATCCTTGCCTTGGGGCTGCACCACTCCAATCTCTCCCCCTGTGGTCGCGTTGCATCCTCCTGTTCCGTCTGTGGTCAAATCTCTGTCTGCCTCCCTTTAAACGAGTCTTATGATTGCATTCAGGGCCCACCCAGACAATCCAGGCTCATATCCTCCTCTCAAGAAGGGAAATTTAGTCACATCTACAAAGTCTCCCCGCCCCACCTTTTTTTTGGCTGTGTAAGGGAACATTCGCAGGCTCCAGGGATTAGGACGTGGGTATCTTTGGGGGTCTCTTTTTCTGCCTACCATCTCCCCTTTGGCCCCTACAGATTATATGAGATGAGCACTCCTCAATCAAAGGTCCACGGGTGGGAGTGATGTGTCTGGTAGCCTCTCTCGCTCAGTGACGCTGGAGGCAGGTTTGCTCCTGTTTCCCTATTCCCTCCTCTTCTCCCTCACTTTGGGGTCCATGGTACCATCTGGGTTTCGAAATGATGCCCCACGTCACTGGAATAAGCAAGCATGAAACTCGGTGCATCCCAGCACTCCAACAGAAGGATTCCTATTGGGGTGGCTGGTGCCATTTTCAAATGGATGAGTCACAGTTTCCCTGGGTGCCAGGTCCCAGCCCCTGTGTCTCCCTGCACGTTCACCAGGAAGTGAGCTGTGTGGCCTGACCTCCTGGATCTATCAGATCAAAGAGAATCACTTGACCACCGCCTACCCCCCTCCCTGAAATGGCTCCTGTCTCCCTCATCCCAGCCGGCTGTGACTCAGAGTAGGGAGGGCAGATGGGCTGAAGATCTGTGCCCTTCTACCACTGGGATGGCCAACCCCTCACTCTGTGTCTGGGGACTAGGTCTGGCAGGACAGACGGCAGAGAGAGGCTGGGAGAGAGGAAGAGTCTAGGAGGAAAGATTAGCTGTCCCGTAGAGAGTGGAGAGTGCAGGACTTGAAGTCAAAAGAACTGGATTCAAGCCCCACCTTCCCCCGACTCTCTGTGTGACGTGGAGAAGTCACTCAACTTCTCTGAGCCTCATTCAGTTCATTTGTCAATTGGCAAATAACAATCCCTCCCTAATAGGGTGGCCGTAAGGATAAGGCATGTGGATGAATTTTATAAATGCTCTCTGTGTGCAAAGAATTTCTATCATTCCAGTCTCTATATCCCACCTGCTAAGGCAGAAACCCACAGTGATATTTAGAGGCTTCTAGAACCAAATGAGGGTTGATGACTCTTGCCACCCAGGCTCTGAGAACCTGGAGGGAGGGGATGCTGTCTGTCGGGATGGCTTGGGAAAACCCTAAACTCCTTTACCTGTAAAGAAGGGACTGAGGGAGCAAAGACTCCCTAACCTGACTTTGCTCCAGTTCGATATTCTCCGGAGGAAAGTCCTCCACCTGATTCTGCTTGAAGCCGGGCTCTCCGAGATGATGCTTTGACAGGATGATGGATGGTGACCAGGCACGGTTTCCGACACCTCAGCACATACTCTGCATTCTTTGTCTGGAGCTGCTGGTGCCAGAAGGCTGCGAATTAGCTCTCCAGTCCCAGGGATCCCTGATGAAATTCCATTATGGGCCCGGGGAGACAATCAGGCTGGATTCAATCTCCCGGCAGACTGGGGAGGAGCTCGCTGCCACTGGCCTCCCCAGCCTGTCCCCGAACCTGGGGGCTCTCGCACCGGAATTCCATAGAAGTTACCTGTCTGGGTCTGAGCCGAGACTCAGACCGTCTCTGACATTCAACTGCCTTTTCCATTTGCGATTCGAGGAGAATTACGTGGGCCGTGCTGTTGCCCGAGAGGCCGAGACCTCGGCGCTGGAGTCTACTCCGTGTTATTGAGATGTTAGCCTTCCCCTTGTGGACGTGTCCATGGGAAGCCACCTTTGTTGCCTGGCTCACTTTCTGGCCTCCGGCTGATCCATCCAGACCCTTTGATGCCCCGTGGTGAATACGTCACCCTCTGCCCCTCGGAGATTTCAGAAAACTTGGCTCAGACCCTCAACGTTGTGCCTGCAGCCACCCCTGGGGACATTATCTGGGCAGAAATGAGTATAAAACCCAATCCACTGGCTTTAGGAATTTTGTGAGTTCTGTAAGACTTGAGGGATGCAGGGGGAACCTCCTGGGCTTCCATGCTCCCTGGGTCACCCCACCCTCTCTCTGACCCTGGCTCTTCCTTTTATCCTCTATCCTTGCAACCAACAAACTCCTCCTCTGTCCCTGCAAGGCGACTGTTCCCCCACCAGGCTCCCAAGATCCAGCTTCTACCTCGAGTGGCCTTACGAAGGCAGGTCTCTCTCTATGAGGCATCTTCTACCAGCTGCTCAGGGAATGAAACAACACCCATCCTGCCGTACAAGCTAATAGTTAACGCGCAGTGGTCCTGCCTCCGGCCAGGCACCGTGTATGGGTTTTTCATGTATGGACCCATTTGATCCTCTCAGTGACGTGGTGCTGTCCTTGCCCCATTTTACAGATGAGAAAACTAAGCCACAAGTAAACTGAGTCCCATGGCCAAGGTCACACAGTAAACCCAGGTCATCTGGCGCCTGTCCTCTTGTCATGACCATTACACTGGACGGAAATGGGCCCCTGAGAGCCCTCCCCCAGCCAGCAGCGCCCTGGGAACCCTTCCAGAGGAGGCGAGAGACCCTGGCCGACCCCAGTCACACCCCAGCTCCTGTTAAGAGCTTTGGTCCTGGTCATCCCAACAACGCACGTCTTCCAAGGGCAATGGCAGCGCCGGGTCGAGGCTGAGTAACCCGTCTGCATCCTGCCTGTGCTCCCTGTTCCCTGTTCTCACCTGGGCTAATCCCTGAAGGAGAGTTAGCATCTTCTCGGCAGGTGCATTTGAGATGTCCTGGTCTCACCTCCAAGTCCCTCGTCTAGAACGATCCCGCTGCAAGCAGGGTTTGGTATTCTCTGCCAGGCCCCGAGCAGACTCCATCCCGGCACCATTAGAGGGAAACCCACTCAGATGAGCTTGGGGTGCACACCCCACTGCTCCCACAATTGCAATTTTGATTAAATTAGCCTTTCTGTCCGGATTTGGGAGACCTGCCTGCTCATCCGAACATCTCCATCAGCCCAGATTCTTGACTTCTGGGTCGGCTCTTCCGAACCTGCCCTGACATCCTAGACGACCGATCTCCAGCCTCAGTGTGACGACTGCTAGCCTGTGACGACTGCCACCCTCCAGCTTAGGAATCTAATGGCAGAGACAGGTTGGCGTCGTGGGGCGGGAAAGAAAGAGCCGGCTAGTCAGACAAGTCCAGGTTAAAATTCCTTGTCTTCCACTTGCAAACGGCAGAGCTGGAAAATCACTGGAGAAGGCAGAGGAGAGCATTGATGACAGCAGCCCAGTCCCCCTTCTGGGGCCTCTGTCCCAGTTGCTGCCTGAGACATAAGATGACACACATGGCAGGCCCTGCCCAAGCAGAGGGAGAAAAAAGAGAACGAGCCGGAAGCTGGGGCTCCTTGAGTGAGGGGCTGCCTGCTTTCTGCCCTGGTGACGGGCAGCGCCACCACTGGGGGGATGAAAGGAGAGTCCCCAACAGACTTCAGTGTGGGCGTCAGGCCCTAAAACCCCGGCTGTGTGCCTCCTTTATCGTGCATTGTTATGGGCTCAGCTGTGTCCCCCCAAATTCACATTAAAGAGAGGGTTGAAGCCCTATCCCCCGGCGACTCAGAATGTGACTGGATTTGGAGACAGGGTCTTTAGAGAGGTGATTAATTTAAAACGAGGTCATGAGGGTGGGCCCTAGTCCATATGACTGGGGTCCTTGTGGAAAGAGGAGATTAGGTCATAGACACTTACGGCAGGAAGACCACGTGAAGCCACAGGGAGAAGACGGCTGTCTGCAAGCCAAGGACAGAGGCCTCGGAAAAACCAACCCCGCCAACACCTTGATCTTGGACGTCCAGCTTCCAGACTGTGAGCAAATTCATTTCTGTTGTTTAGGCTGCCGGCCTGTGGTGCTTTTTCAGGGCAGCCTGAGCGAACGACTACATCATCGAGCCCAGCGTCCTGACAGCTGACCGGGCCGGTGGGCTGCAACAGGTGGATGGAAAGAAAAGAGTGGAGCAGGTGGGGAGAGGTGGAAAGCCTGCTCCTACTAGCAGGATGCAAGTGTGGCTCCTCCTGCTATCAGAATAAAAGCCCGGAAGAGGATGGGTGGGGAATCTGGGCTTTGTCAGGACCTGCACGAGCTGGAGAACCATTGTACGATGCCAGAGCTTGAACCCTGCCCAGTCTCACCCCGCCAGGCAGGGTGTGCTGGGCCCACCCCACGGGACCTCGCTTCTCCTCTCTCAGACCCTCTGAAATAAGGAGGGCCTTTCCTTCGTGGCTTTTCGTGTCCATCGCTGGGAACCAGCTGTCCAGCTCTGCTGGTCTCTTTCCTAGACGGCGCCTCCTCCAGCTGCCCGTCCTCCGCTTGTACCCTCAGCTTCACCAACCCGGTTCTGGTTGCTCCCGCCCTTGGCTTCCTCTCCCATCTGGGCCCCTCCCCTCCCCTGGTCCACAGCCCCGCACCGCCACATCCCCTGCCCCTGCTGCTTCTGTTTCCCGTCAGTTCATCTCTGGCTCACGAGTCACTCGAATGTAGAAGTTCAGTTTCCTTCTGGGGCGTGTTCCATGCTCCTCCCGAACGGGGGGACACGGGGTGCGTTTCTCTGGCTCCATTGCCCGTGGGGCCTGGTGCTCCCTGACGGCGTCTGCCAGACGCCCTTCCCCCTCGCCTCCGGCTTGCATCTCCTCCTGGCCCGTCCAGTAGGATCAAGGAGCCCAGCTGAGAGCGTTCCAATACTAGTCCTTGAGCTTTTCAATTCTCTGTTTCTCATTTATTAAAGAAGTATGTGTTCAGCAACATTCCCAGTTCTGTTCTCTGAAGGACTAGGAAGGAATCAAACATTTTCTCATTTTCTCTCTCAAATATAAATTTCGTGTAAACGGTTTTTGCTGCTTCCTTCTCTTCCTTTTTCTCCTCTTCCTTCTTCCCTCTTCCCCCTCTCTCGTTCCTTCCTTTTTTTAATATGTACCTTGAGTCAGACATTTTTCTGAGGGTCACTGGCCCCATATGGAAAAAGGGTCTTTGGTTCAGCAAAATACATGATCAGTTCCCACTTGTTTCTCAGACACGTGCAGCCGTGGTCATTCTGACGTTTCCTGCAGGGGAGAAGGCGGGACAGAGGGAGTGGTGGTTGGAGGAGCTGGAACCCAGGCACTGGGCCCGCTGGAACCTCCGGGGCATTACCACCTGTCATTCTGTCCCTGAGGCTCAGAACCTCTCCCTCCCGCCCACAGCCCGCGGCCCCTGCCCAAGTCCTGCCTCTGGAGCCCACACCCCACGGGGCCCTTCTCTGACCTCTGACCTGGCTGGCAGACATCCTCTCTGCCCGGCTTACCTCTGAGCTCACTACCTGGGTGCCCCTCCACCTGGGTTCAGCTCTGATGGCTCTCCATGGAGACAAAGCCACCTCCTTCTCCTAAATTGTCCTCCCGGGACAAGCAAATGGCCCGTACTTCTGGTTCTCCCTGACCCTGTCCAGCCCCTTCCTTTTCTCTTCATTAGAGGTGACAGAAACTCCTATCTCCCTTGATGGAAAGTTTCTAAGAGGTTGAAAAGTTTCCTGCCTTTTTCCCTGGAGCCCCGAGGAGAGGAGGGGACCAAGGACCGTGGAAAAGGATGCTGGCCCTGCTGCAGCCTTGAGCACCTCAGTAAGGACCAGATGGGGGGCCACAGGTGGATGACTCCCAGAGCAGCTCAGGTTGCCTGCCGCGCCCCCCTCCAGCCCCCGCCCCATGGGATAGCACATCTCCCAGCCTCGCCCTGCCCCTGCCTCTCCACCGCCCGCTGTCACCAGCTCTGCACAGCACAGGCGCCCGAGCGAGGCATCTAATCAGACTCTTGGCTATTAGTCCCCGAGTAGTAATTGAACTGGTCTGATTGGACCTATCTATTAGGCCCGGGGAGCTGTGGGGAGGCGGCTCCCAGAGCATTTCCTCCGCCTGCTAATCTATCTGTCTGGCATTTTATCTGGAGCTCAAAGCCCACGCTTGAGCACTCAGGCATTTTACGGTATTATTATTACTTAGCACTTATAACGCACTTCATCAATGAGAGGGCCGGGCGGCCGCAGCCGGAGTGCGACAGATAGAGAGATACAGATCTAGCTCGGGTCTGTGTAATATTTGATGCCTGTGTCTTTGGTCCCTTGTGATCTGGTTATTAGTTATGTCTCCTCAAGGAGAAAACCAATTGTCTTTCTCCTGATAAATGGGAGTCGGGTGGCCAGGAGGCTGGGGTTGGGGGGTGTGCAGGCTGGAGGAAGGACACACAGGGGAGATCTTAGTGGGGATCCCCCAGGGAGCCGGCCTGAGGCAGGGTGCTGCGTGCAAGGAGTGTGTGTGGGGAGGTGATCCTGGGACCAGGAAGGGAAGGAAGCCAGTACAGGATGCTGCGCTGTTGGGCAGGTCACTGCCACGGGCAACGGGCATTCAGCTCCACTGGGGAAGTGGGGACAGGGTGAGGGTCACCCCAAAGTTATTCCACCCAAGGATCGAGGAAGCTAGAGCTCTTGTTCTCTGATTCCGAGCTCCCAGGGGCTTGAGCTCCCAGCCCTTTGACCTTGGCGCCCCTGCCTGGGCTGAGAGAAGCCCCAGCTGGGGACTCACGGGTGCTGGTCCAGTGGGCGGCCAGGAGATGGCAGGGCCGCGGCAGTGGCTGACGGATGGGCCGTGGGGTCTGGAAACAGGTGTTTTGATTGAAGGACAAGGCCGGGCCAGGGGCCTTCTTCCTCCCCTCACTCCCTGCTCACCCTGACTGTCCCTGCATCTCTATAGATTGATCCCTGCATCTCTATAGACTGTCCCTGCATCTCTACGATATCGTGCGGGCCAGTGCGGGGAGGACCAGGGACCCTGTCCAGCTGCTCCCCCTGCCTGGATCCTGCCCCAAGCGGAGCATATTCAAGGAGAGGCGCAGAAGGTGGTTCGGGTTCAAGTGCCAGTTCTGGCGCCTCTGGATGCGTAAGCCTGGGCGAGTGACTTATTCTCTCTGAGCCTTGGTTTCCTCACCTGTGAAATGGGGGCAATACAGCCCTGCAGGATTGTTTTTGAGGATTGAATGAGGTATTGTCCACAGAGCGCCTGGTCCTCTGCCTGCCACGGAGCGAGGGCCCAGCGCGTGTCAATTTCCCTTCCCTTCCAGCCCTTCCCGCACCTGCACCCAGGACTCCGCTTCCTGTTTGGAATATTTCGAGTTACAAGAATTTCCTCTGAGGCTCATATTCCCAGGGGTGGGTGAGGGACTCCCCGCTTCCGGGACACTGTGCACCCTTTCCACGCAGAGGGCAGGGCATGCCCCTGACCGGCTATTCTGACAGCCTCCCTCCTGATGCCTGGGGTTGAAAATATCCCCATACTCACCAGGCCAAGGCAGAACCACAGGGCATCCCCTGAGGGGCCAATTTATGCAGAAGCATAAATATCTTTTAAAACTCCTTCTCATTCCTGGAGACGTGAGAGTCTACCATTGCCGCTCATGGCTTGAGGCTTTTCTTCAAAGGGCATCCCCCATGGGCAGATGGAAAACTTGCTAGGAAAAGCTCTTTTCTTTTTTTCTGACATATTTTTTCTCCTTCACAGAATTCTTGCTCCTGCCTCAGCCCCTGGCTTCCAGAGAGCAATCAGGGAGCCTCCGGGAATCAGACATCTCCAGCCCCCTGGGGGCACCTCCTGCGGGAAGTCTTCCATGATTACCTCACCACCTCCAGCATCCCTTCTCTGCTTTCTCTTCTGCCTCTCTGGTTTGCGGGCTTCTGGCAGCCATATGCCTGACTTGGGGGATTGTCTTTAAGGTCTGAAAAGCATGTGCGTAGAGTGGGGAAATTGACATCTATCTCTCCAGAGGGATGAAAGCGTCTCGGAGGACTGGAGTCGGGCCCCATCCTTCCTCCGAGCCTCCTGCAGGGCCTGATCCAAGGCCTGGGCCCAGGGGCAGCTGCTGCCAACTGGCAGGGCTGGGGGGGCGGGGGGCAGTGTAAAGCCTAATCCAAGCCCACCACGAGGCTGCCTGCCTGGCCCGGGCAGGCTCCAGGTAGGAGCCGGTGTCTCTGCTTCAGAAAGGATCCATCAGGGCTGAAAGGCCTGGCAGCCCTTCTTCATATTAAAGACCAATTCAGTGCAGATTAAGAGGACATGGCATCCCTTCTCTTGGGTTTGGGGAAACCGTCCATCCTCGTGGAGCCGCCTGGGGGGGTGGCGCAGGCTGGGGACCTCTCGGCGGGGAAGGGAAAGGACCCAGGTAGCGACATGGTGAGAAGGAGTCCTTTTCCTGAGCCTGGAAATGAGGCCCCAGGGGGTTGTAGTGTCTGGCTCTCTGGCGGCTCTGATTCCCTGCCAGGGGCTGAGCGCTCTGCTTCCTGCATGGGGCCCTCTTTTCATCCAGAGCCCCGAAAATGCTCAGGGGCCCTGGGTCTTTCTTAAGATCAAGCCTTTGGACTTGTTCCAAGGTCAGGAGCCTACCTCTGTCTGCGACACTGCTAACCATCTTTCTCCTTTGTCTGCCCTTCCTGCATTGCCAGCAACCAGGGGTCAGCCATGCCTTGGGGAAAGACCACCTCTCCCTGGCAGGCTGGCCCTGGGAGCAAAGACAAGGGGATTGGGGAGGGGGCAGGGATACCTTGGGGGCAGGGCACGTGAGCAGGCTGAGCTGGGGTGGGGGAGAGCTCTGCTCACAGCAGGAAGGGCAGGGAGAAGGGGATGGGCATTTACTGATCCCCTTCTGTGCTCCGGGCCGGGCCTCTTTTATGTGTTATCTCCTAATGTGAATCTAGCATGGAGGTCAAGCGCTTGGGCTCCTGAGTCAGCAGAGCTGGGGTAGGATTCCAGCTCCCCTGGTTTCTGGCTGGGTGGCCCTGGGTAAGCGATTTAACCCACCTAAGCCTCAATGTGTTTATCGGTAAAGGGTGACTGATCAAAGTCCCTGCTCCAAGAGCTGCTACGTCCTAGGTCTAAAGCTCCCGGCAGCATGCCCGACCAGTGGATGCACCCCTTAAATGTTCGCTCTATCCGTTAGTAACACCCCTGGGATGCAGAAGGCGCTCCTTTATTTCTGCTGGAGGTAGAGCCAGGGCTCTGAGATGTTCAGGCCTGCTCAAGGCCACCGAGTTAAGAGGTTGGCAGGCTAAGATCCAGCCCAGGCCTGCCAGGCCCCAAAGCCCAGGCCTCTCAGACATCCTTCAGCCTCCAAGGGGAAGGGATAAATGAGCCCAGGCCTTGAGAGGTGCCCGCCGGCCCAGCCTCGTGGCAAGGGCAGAGGCAAGGCTGCCAAGCTCATGACAGCTAACACGGCCGGGCAGGGCCCTTTCCTTGGAGTCGGTGGAGAAGCTGCTCCAAAGTGGGCCCCGGATGTGGAAGGTGGCTCTGCTCCCACAGCTGCAAACACTTTCACCTCGTGCCGGGGGGTTCTGTCCTTCAGCAGCCTGGGGAAGGGGAGGGATCCGCAGCGGGAAGGATGGCGGGGGAGCTGGGGGCTGCGGCCCCCATACCCACTCCCTCCCTTACTGCAGAATTGAATCTGGATAAACAATTACAGTCTGTTTACCTCAGACCATATGGTGCTGGGAAACAGGTGTGCAGGTAATGAAGAGCCCGGCTCCAATTAAGCGTCTGGGAATCCGGCCGGATTCCTGCTGCATCTTTTGCTTGGGCTGAGGCCCACTTACAAATGAGAGCTAAAAGGGACCACGGCTTAAAAGAGGCAGAAATGGGAGCCCAGAGACGCCCGAGATGTTGGGCTGGACCACGCAGGTGATGGAGAGGGTGCAGGGGCAGCCAGCGGCTCCCACCCTCCATCCCATTCCCGCTGGCAGGGAGGGCGGAGCCCGGGACCTCACCTGGGCCCCTCATGGCAGCAGCCATGCACCTGGAGTTGTGAAGGGAAACAATTCAGGGTCATTGATCTCTCGGCAACACCATCCTGGTACCTGCACGGGTGGGAAGCCTGGAGGAGATTCCCGTAGGACAGTGGGGGGTGGGGTGGGGGTGGTGGACTTGGCACTCTGCCAGAGCCATTTCACCCTGCCCCTCCCACCTGCCTTACTTCCCTCTGCCTTAATTCCCAAGTATTCCACGCATCTTTTTGAGGACTTGCCCTGTGCCAGGCCGAGCTAAGCCCTGGGGACACACAGATGAACCAAATAGACAAAGGCCTTGTGGTTCCATTGAGTTTATTTTATGAGCATGGAGATTTCAGGCATTTTAGGGGGATGGAAGGACAAACCACTGAGTCACAGGACACACATGAGGTCATTTCGGGGAGTGTAAGTACAGGGGAAGCCCGTCCTTTCTGCTGCTGGGGTGAAGGCCCGGCTCAGGCACCCTCTTCAGACACTTCCCAGGTGCCTCCAGTGGCCAGTCCCGTCCTCCTCCGGGCTCCTGGCCGTTCCTGTCCTCCCTCCTATTACTTGAGAGGTCTTGTAAACAGCTGTTTCTGCATCCTTCTCCCTCCAGGACACTGACCTTCTCCAGGGCAGGGAGGGTGTCTGGCTCACTGCTATTTCCAGAGCACGGCGCAGGGCCAGGTGGGCAGGAAGCAGGGTTTGAGCAGGGACAGAGCAGAGGCTGGCCCGGACCCCCGCAGTTCCATCCTCCCGGGGGAGCTGTCCTGCCTGCTGAGAAGATACTGGCCACTCCAGCCTAGCCTGAGACAGTGGACAAACTGTGACTTTGGAGGGTGCCAGCTTTGGGGAGGGACACCCGTGCCTCATCTGATCCCAGAGTCAGGCAAGGTGCCCCTCACCCGTGCTTTGGAGGCTGCAAGCTGAGCCAGAAGGAAGATGAACAACGCCTGTCCCTGTGGTGGGCTGATGGGAGGTAGACCAGGGCACATGTTCTTGGCAGAGAGATGAATCCCTCACGTCAGGTTTTACTGCACAGCAATGAGGCCTCACGAAGCTAGGGAGGTGGAGGATACATTGCTTCTTCTAGAAGCCCCGGCTTGAGTGGCTGGTGAGGAGAGAGCCAGAAAGGGAGTTTTTTTTTTTTTTTTTTCTTTGCGGTATGCGGGCCTCTCACTGCTGTGGCCTCTCCCATTGCGGAGCACGGGCTCCGGACGCACACGCTCAGCGGCCGTGGTTCACGGGCCCAGCCGCTCCACGGCATGTGGGATCCTCCCGGACCGGGGCACGAACCCGTGTCCCCTGAATCGGCAGGCGGACTCTCAACCACTGCGCCACCAGGGAAGCCCAGAAAGGGAGATTTTTCATGCCCTTTTGCCTACTTAATAGTTTTCCTTTCTTTAACTCTTGGATTTATGCCTGGCTTTAGGATTGCCAAACCCAAATCAGCACCTTCCCAAATCTCCCTGCTGAGAGAAGGGAATGTCCCCACCCACCCCTCCGTGGTCGCACTCTTGCCCCCTGGGTCACTCCCATTGTTCCTCGGGGACGCTGGCCTGATCCACAGGGCTCTGCCCAGCTCTGATTATAAAGAGGATAGCTTCCTTCAGAAATACACAGCTGCACTATGGGAAATGGATAACAGATAATTGCAGGCAAAATGCAGGTTTCAGATGAGGGGCTTGCCCTCTTTCTGGGTGGGCAAGGTTTTTGGAGCCAGGGTTCTGGAAGGTTCCAGGCTGCAGCCTCCCTTCCTAACACAGAAGGCAGGAAACAAAGCAAATGGTTTTCGAGGTGGGAAACAAATTGGATTTTTAAAAAATGCCCTGGCTCTAATGGTCGGAGGGGTTATTTATAATCCTGGAGTAGAAAGTATGTCTCGAAATCTGTTTTACATTGACAGCTTCTCCCTAATGGGCGCGATCTCACACATGAGAGGACCATAAAACAGAGCTCTGGCGGGCCCTGCTTCCTGTCTGATAAGCGAGAGCGACCCTCTCTGTAGCAGGCAGAGGGCGCGGGACCAGAGTCCCCCACCCCACTGCCCCACCCCCGCTGGTCCAAGCTCCTGGACCTTCCCCCGACTGACCCCCAACAGGTGGGGTGGGGGAGGGGGAGAGGGGGCAGAAAGCAAGTCCCTGATGCAGAACAATCCTTGGAGCCAGAAATCTCCTGGATGCCAGAAAGGATGCTCTCCAGAACACAAATCTCCTGGCTGCTTTGCAGTGGAAGGGTTTCATGCCCAAGTAAGTCCAGAAAGTGAGGAAATGCCACCTACCCTGCCCCCTGTTGACAGCGAGTCACAGCAGCTGCGAGCACGGTCAGAGCTGCGAGGAGTCTGGCGGTAAACAAGAAATCCACGTAGTTTTGCTTAACCCAGTGGTTCCCAAACGTGTTTGACAATGAGCCGCGTTTTGACACAACACCCAGTGGATGCCCTACAGAATGAGCGTTCCCCGAAAGCACGGTGGTAATAGCCATATTAGTTTCCTAGGGCTGCCATAACAAAGTACCCCAGACTGGGTGGCTTAAACAGCAGAAATTAATTTTCTCACAATTCTGGAGGCCGAATGACTGAGATCAAGGTGACGGCAGGGTTGGCTTCTCCCGAGACCTCTTTCCTCGGCATGTAGGTGGCCACCTTCTTGCTGCCCCTGTGTGTGTGCCCACATTTTCTCTTCTGAAAAGGACCCCAGGACCCCAGTCTTACTGGATTAGGGTCCACCCATAAGAACTTGTTTTAACTTAATTACCTCTTCAAAGGTCGTATCTCCAAATGCAGTCACATTCTGAGGACCTGGGGGTTAGGACTTCAACGCACAAATTTGGGGGTGACACAATTCAACCCATAGCAATGGCAATGGATCTCAGCATTGCGACCGGCAACTTGGTCATTGGTGGGATCCTGAAGGTGGGGGGCGGCAGGAAGGTGGGTCCCTGGCAGAGGGGACTGCTGCTGTCCAGCCCACGCCTTCTAATACACAGTAATGACGTTGACAGCAGCCACTTTTGTGAGGCACTTAACAGATGCATAGTACTTTTCCATCCATCAATTATTCGTCTGATCCGCATGACAACTGGTGAGGTGGGAGGTCCCATCATTATTCCCACTAAACAGAAGAGGACACCTACACTCAGAGAAGTTGCGTCACTGGTTTTAGGTCAACCAGTAAGTAGTGGAGTGGAGAAGTAAACCCAGGTGGGCTTAAAGAACCAGGCCCGAGGACCAGGGGCGGATGGGCCCCCCTGCACCCTGAGATGGATACAGCTGTAGCTGGCAGCAGAGGCAAGAGTCATCTCAGCACAGCTCAGAGGCCCTTCTGCCCTGGAGCCCAAGCACCCACAGGTGGCATTTATCCTGACGAGTCTGGCACACGCGGGGGCCCACGCTCACTTCGCCAGCTCGGATGGAGAGACATCCCCTGGGGCTTCTCAAGCAGTTTCAGATGAGCCCATCCTGCCGGATGCTCTAGGCACCTGGCCGTCAGAACCGGAGGCCAACCAGGGAGAAAGAGCTGGAGAGTTCTCTCTGTCCCATGGACCGGACCAGGTTAGAAAGCGCAGAACACGGAGCTCGAAGCAATGCCAGCCCCGTGTCCGTGGAGACTGAGAAACGGGCGTGCCCATTGGTGAGCTTTCTCCAGGAAGGAGACATTCAGGCGGGTAGGAGCTGACTGTAAGTGAAATCAGAGAGATCGCAGCTCTGCAGCCGGAGAGGCACCGGGAAACCAGCAGACTCGCTTCCTGGCCCCTCGCGGCCTACACACCTGCTCTTGGTCTCCTTGAGCTTCCCAGCAAGTTTCCTCCAGGATGCAGGCCTGTGTTTCACTGATTCTTCCTCTCGGCGCGTGGACAAAGTGCCCGTGGCTCGCTGCTCTTGCCCCTGAAACTCACTGGGCACGTCTGCCGGACATTTAGTCTAAGACGCCTGGCAAAGGCGGAGCAGCACTTGTCCTGAGGAGGAGACAGGGATTCTAGGCCTGAGCCCCCGTTCCGGGCCGCGTAGCCTGGGCCAGCTTACTTGGTCCCTGAGCAAGTTCATCATTTTTTTTTTTCTTTTTTGCGGTACGCGGGCCCCTCACTGCTGTGGCCTCTCCCGTTGGGGAGCACAGGCTCCGGACGCGCAGGCTCAGCGGCCATGGCTCACGGGCCCAGCCACTCCGCGGCATGTGGGATCTTCCCGGACCGGGGCACGAACCCGTGTCCCCTGCATCGGCAGGCGGACTCTCAACCACTGCGCCACCAGGAAAGCCCCAAGTTCATCATTTTAACTGGGGCTAATGAAAGAATGTCAAGGTCACTGTGAAGGTCTAACTGAAGGGGAGGTGAAAGCTGCTTTGCAAATCGCTAAAGAGCTGTACGATGATGAGCACAGCCCTAGGGGGTGAGCGAGAAGCAGGAAGGGTACGTAAACTTCCAGTGACCTACCACCGTGTGTGGCAGCAGGGGACCACCCGCAGGAAGCCTGGAGGGCACCGCGCTGGCGAGACTCACCCTCAGCCTCCAGAGGCTGAGGTCCATGGATGGGACATGGAGGCCTGTGTGCTCTGCCTGGGAATACCCCCCATGACCACAGAATCTGTCACTGCCCAGCGCCAGGGGCACCATCCATGTGCACTACGGTGCTTTGTGAATAATGCAGCGAATAATTCCTGGGGAAAGGAAATTCACCACCGTGCATCCTTTCCTCTTCTCAGAATCCTCCCTGACTCTGCACCGGGCAGGGACAGTGGCCATGACCCCTGGGAACCTGGTGGGGAACCTGGGGGGTGCATTGCAGAAGACGTGTAGGGAGTCTGCCCCCTCCCTTTCCCAGACAGCTTCCCTCATGTCCGTGGCTCAATTCTGGAACACTTCTCAAAAGAAGGAAGTAGAGATCACCCCATTTGGCTTCTTTAGGGCAGGGCCAGGACTCTGGAGAAGAGGGAGGTGCCTAGCGTGCAAATTTTTTTTTTTTTTTTTTTTTTTTGCAGTACGCGGGCCTCTCACTGTCGTGGCCTCTCCCGTTGCGGAGCACAGGCTCCGGACGCGCAGGCTCAGCGGCCATGGCTCACGGGCCCAGCTGCTCCGCGACATGTGGGATCTTCCTGGACCGGGGCACGAACCCGCGTCCCCTGCATCGGCAGGTGGGCTCTCAACCACTGCACCACCAGGGAAGCCCGCCCAGCATGCAAACTGAAGACCTTGACCACCTTCAGGTGCCAACCCTGTAGTTGCAGGAGCCCCGAGTGTGAGGCTGCCTTAAATTTTTCATCCTGGATGCCTCACTTGCCTCGCCCTAGTCCCAGCCCTGCTTTGGGGAACTTCCTTTGTAAAATGCTCTGCCCAGATGACACCCTCCCTGCCGCATCCCTTTGGCCAGCCCAAGGGGCTTGTGGAAAACAAGAGGCTGACCCCTACCTTCCCCACAAAAAAGTAGAACCTCGCTCCACAGTTAGTTCTTTATAGCAAGCGGCAGGTTCCCGAGATGGGAGTTCAGACCTATGAGTGGCCAAGTCTTTGTGGCCAAGAGGAGCTCCAAGGAGCAGGTGGGCACACTCTCGGGCCGCTGGTGGGTAGACAGTTCTGCAGCTGGGGCTTTGGGCCACTGATGGTGTCACTGCCACTCCACCCCCAAAGCAGCATCACGGCAGGGTCCCTGGTCCCTTTTGAGAGAGGCAATCCCCACAGAGGTCCAGGGATTAGCTTCATCCCTAGAAAAACAAGACAGACTCCGAGAGAAGCAAATAAGCCAATTGAAAGGCCGGCTCATTCCGGCAGCTGGGGTATCACCGGCTCTCATCTCGCGAGGCGTGAGCGGCTTGAGCTGCTGGGAGGGTACAGGGCATCCCAGTTATACTCTCCTCTGCGACAGGCAGTGTCAAAAGATTAAGGAAATCAAACCAAGTGGCTCTCCAGCAACCCCTCCCCCAAGAATGAGGGCCGCTGCGTGGAGGCGATTACAGTACCGAGCTGGTGGTCAGGAAGATGCTTTGCAAGGGGCCCAGGCCTGCCGCAGCTGCCTTCAGTAGCTGTGCGTCAGCACTGCATCTTGGTGGCCTTGTCAGGGCTCCTCGGATTCATTTTCTTTTCTGCTGGCACAGCTGAGCAGAAGAAAACCCATTAAGCACCTCTCACTCCATGCCCTCCCGACCCCGCCACGCACAGCCCTTCGTGAGCAGGAAACTTTCCTTCTGTTCATTCTCTCTCTTTCTCTTTTTCTCTCATCGTTTGATTTCCCTTCTCACTTTTCCTTCCTAGCTGTCTTCACTTCATTCTGCCCCTTCTCATGTCCTGTTGGGTTCCTGCCTCTCTTTTTCTCTCCCTCCTTAAATACCCACCAGATCTCAAGGAAAAAGAAGCCACTGTGTGCTTTTCGGTTTTCTACCTGCACGCCCCACCGTGGTCTTTGGAATCATAACAGCGGTAATACAGACCCATTCTTGAGCACTTACATCTCGTAAGCCCTGTGTGGAGCGCATCTCTTGCGAGAGCTCATTCATCCTCACCAGATGTCATCAGATAAGGAAACTGGCACTTGGTGGCTCGGTGGTGACTCGCTGCAGGTCCCATGGATGGAAAGGGCCGGAACCAGGATTACGAGCTCAGTTGTTGACAGCACAGGTGGCTGTTGACCTGCTGTCCGCGTTCTAGCCTGGGTGACGCAGGAGGAAGAGATGGCTGGGAAAGAACGTTTGAAAGCAAGCCTGGAAGTCAACTCTGAGAGCATCTCCCCCAGACAGAGAAGACCAGGCATCGGGGGAGAGGGACCAGGGTAGCAGGACCTCCCCACTCCAGACCCTGATATATGCCTGCCTGAGGTGGAGAATTTCTGCTGCAATGGATTCTAGCTTAGTCAGCTTAGGCTACCATCACAAAATACCATGGACTGGGGGGCTTAAACGATAGACACTTATTCCCGCAGCCCTGGAGGAATCAAGACCAAGGTGTCAGAAAGGTGGTTTCCTACTGAGGCCTCTTCTCTTGCTTTGCAGGTGGCCACCCTCTTACTGTGTGCTCACACGGCCTCTTCTTTGTGCAGCCCTGAGTCGGGGTGGGGAGCAGTTTGGGGGAAGAGAGATCTGGTATCTCTTCTCATGAGGGCACTAATCCCCCAACCCCCTCCCAAAGGCCCCATCTCCAAATACTATCACATTAGGGGTTAGGAGTTCAACATGAATTTGGGGGGACACAACTCAGTCCATAGCAGACCATCACCCCTGATCAGGGAATGCCACACCCTTCAGGTGTGCTGGAGCAGGGTAACAGTCAGAAACCCCTGACCCAGGGCTTCCCTGGTGGCGCAGTGGTTGAGAGTCCGCCTGCCGATGCAGGGGATGCGGGTTCGTGCCCCGGTCCGGGAAGATCCCACACGCCGCGGAGCGGCTGGGCCTGCGTGTCCGGAGCCTGTGCTCCGCGACGGGAGAGGCCACAACAGTGAGAGGCCCGTGTACCGCAAAAAAAAAAAAAAAAAAAAAAAAAAAAAAAAAATTCATTACACAGGGAGGGGCTGGGACTCTGAGAAGTCATGTGACTTACCCAAGATAACCTGGAAGGGTGAGACCAGAGCCTGGCTCTCCTGCTCTCCAGCCTAAGGGTGTTTGGCCCTCCTCTGAACCCTTAGTATCTGCAGGCCTCTGCAGAAGAAGTCCCGCAGGACCCTTTCTGTGAGGATAGCACATCATCTCTGAGCAGAAGGAAAGATGCTGAGGGGGTTGGTGGTGACGGTGGCTTTGACAATGGCTTCTGCTTCCGGTGGCCTGAGGTTGTGACTTGTGATTTCGGGTGGAAGTTTTATTTAATGCCATTACAGCATGTCACTTCCTGGGGATGGTGCCCGTTGGGGGAGGGGTGCAGAGGGGAGGGGTGGGATGAAATAAGCACCTTGTCTGGCCTCCTGTCTCCCATTCCTGCCCCACTTGCAACTGAGCATCGGCGAGGGATTGGGGGGTTAAAAAGTGGCCATGAGAAGAGAGCACGAGAGGCCTGCACCAGCTAATGTGGAGGGTCTCCATTACCATAATCACTAACCACTTAACTGACTTCCCCACTAATTCTAATTGAAACACGGAACGATATTTCCGGGCGGAGAGCGGCAGGCCCAAGTCTGGGCAGACATCTCCAGGGGCGCCCTGGCTTCACACGGCGAAAACCGTGCGGCCTCTTCGAGCCTTCCGCTGGAAGAGACTGAGGCAGCAGCTCTTGTACGGCTGCCAGGAACCACAGCTGATGATAAAAGCCATTAAAGGTCAGCTGGGAATAGAAAACTATTTATGTTAAATGTCACAGATTAAGCCGCAGAATGGGTCTCGGGTTGGGAGCAGAGAGTGAGGTGAGAAACGCCATGCTTGCCTCTTGAGGGGCCTTGAAGGGGTGGCGGACGGGGGCGGGGGAGGCGCTTAGTTTCAGGCTTCTTCAGCCTCGGGAAGCAGGTGGATGTCGGCAGCCACAGCTGATTGGTCAGGCTGGCTGCCTGTCTAGGTTGCTAGGCGACCTGAGTGGGAGATTTGGGGAGTGAGGACTGAGCTGGTCTCCATCACAGCATAGAATGGGGCCCCGCGTGTCTCCGCAGGGCCTGTGACATGGACTCTGAGGCCAGGCAGACTGCTCTCACTTACAGCAGGGACCCAGGCTGGCTCTGTTTTCCTGTGGATCGTCCTGGGTTTGGCGTGGGTGGGTGTGCTTAACCATGATGGAGATGTAATGTGACACAGCTGAGCCGCAGCAGGTCATGGAGAGAGGACGGCACATTCCCTGCCCCAAGGATCCTGGACGCTGGGCTTTGAAGGACACAGGAGGGACTGCCAGGGCGTGGTGCCCTTGGGAGGGGCTTCAGGGCTCAGCAGGGTCCGGACCAAGTTCTGAAGGGGCAGTGCCACCCCAGAGCTTCCCCACCGTAAATGCACTGGGGCTCCCAACCTGGGCCTGAGCCACCGGCAAGAGCCCCATTGTGTCGTGCCTGGGCCCCATTTATTCGCCAAATGCACCTAAAGGTGGAGTCCGCTGACAGGTGAAAATACGCCCTAGAAGGCCCCACTGGAAAAATTACTACAACTACTAAAACTACCTACGTGGGGATTGTTCAGTTTGCAGGTTGAGGCAGAGGCTTAACTTCTGTTAAGGGCTGGGCGTAGGGGGCGGGGGAGGCTGGAAAGGAAAGTTTGGGAAAGACGGTGAGAGGCCTTGAAGGCTGTGCTTAACAAGTTAATTGAAAATTAATTCTGAAGGTACAGGAGAGTTTATACATTGGTGCTGGAAATGAGAGGACGTGGCCTGGGTTTCAGAAAGAACGCTCTGGAAGCTGCAGGGAGGATGTGCTGGACACGGGGGTTCCCAACCCTGAGCCCATGGGAATCACCTGGGGGCTTGTTGAAAGGCGGATGCCGGGCCACGCCCCCAGAGTTCCTGGTCCAGCAGGTTGGGGAGTGGGTAGCAGAATCGTGATATGGTCCTGGGTTTGCTGAAGGTGATGGACAAAGGCCAAGAAGCACAGAGCAGGGAAATCGGAAGTGGGATGCAAGGCTTAGTTCCTTGGGAAACAAGGCGAGAAGCCAGATATTGGGGCTGAGGTCAGAGTTCCAGCTCAGGTTACTGAGCTGGGGCCTCATTCACCTCCCCCGCCTTCAGTTAGACTTCAGGTCTGGGAGGCAGTGGCAGCTTCAGATGGGCCTGGATTTGAAGGTCAGGAAGATGCAAGGGCAGTGAATCAAGCAGACTAGGTGGGAGAAAATCTGACTCACTGTGTGCGGTGAGGCACCAGCCCAGTGAAAACGCCCTGTTGCCGGGCCCTGGTTTGCATCCCAGACCCAAGAGCATCGAAGCACACAGCCTCCATCCAAGGCCAGATCCCCAGTGACAGGGGCCCTGCTCAGACCTATAGCCCCAAAGCCTCAGATCCGGGAGCTGGCCTGACTGACGCAGGAGGGGGCATCTCCTGGAAGGGGTCAGAGCAGCGGAAGGTCCCTCCCATTTGCGTCGGCAGTAGCCCGGGAGCAGAGAAGAGGGCTGCTAGGGAGAGCGGGGGAGCAGACAGACCTCAGGAAGGCGTGGCCATGAGTTATCAGCTAAGGGAGCCCAGGCAGACGCCTCTACCCACTTCCTGGTTCTCGGGCCTCTGTCCCCAAGGCCGTGTCCCTAAACCTGAGTCCCGATCCGTCCTCCTCCATTGCGTTCTTGCCTGTGACCCACTCGACAGTTTCTTTCACGTACATGAAATATTTAACTGCGATTGAAGGGAAGCCGGTATTTGGACATCCCTTAGTTACAGTTTGAAGCACAGTTTCTCAGCTCACGTTGGAATGGACTCCCCAGCGGACTGGTGTCTGTGTATATACTGGCCAGCCAATAATATGCATAAGTATTGCTCCAAGCCAGGGTTCTGCCTGTCTCAATCCCAGCAGTTATTCCTGGTTAAAACGGCTCTGCAAGAGAGAACAGTCATAATCCTCTCTCCCCTTATTATTATGACGGTTTGTATTTTTTTTTCCCCAGAAGCACCCCAGGGCAGTGCAGTGTCTTCTCTGGGTCGGCTGCAAGATCTCCATCTGCTGAACCTACTCATTTTTTAGCATTTGGACCCCCAGGATCTCAGGTCCTGGAATTGTTCTTGCTTTCAGACTTTCTGATCCCATGGCCCCAAGTTGCCTCACGCTCTGTTCTGCTTCACTCTCCCGCTCGTGTTCACCACTGGGGTCTCCGTTCCCTCTCTGCCCCCATCTGTGCCAGGTTTAGCAGCGGCCCTTATGCGGGTACGCACCATCTCTCCCGGTACCCACCTTAGCAGGGACATCTGGGCTCTAAAGCCCAGTGATGTTTCACCGTCCAAGGTTTCTCCCCAGCCCACGACAACTGTAAAGGAGGCTGTTTGGGACCCTGGGGAGATAGGGGAGTGTCTCTGGCTGGGTGACCCTGTCTGGAGGACACTTGGAGGGCAGGAAGCAGCCCAGAGAGAGGGGAGAATGAAACAGAGCGCAGGAGGATGTGGGTGCTGGAAGGAGCAGGGCCCAAGTGCTTGCTCTCCAGCGCCCCCTGTGGGCAGCCTGTTGGGCGGCCGTGCCGGCAGGGACAACACCCTTTGCAGGTGGGGGGCCGTCAGGGCAGGTCAGCAAAGCAAGGGCAGCCGTCAGGGGATGGCAGTCAGCTCGCCCAGGACACCTTCTGCCTCTATTGGCAGGGGGTCCAGAGGTGCTGCCATCCGGCAGAACCCACCCCTGTGCTTTTCCACTCGATTCTCTTTGACATATTTATTTTATTATTTTTTTTGGCCACGCCGCGTGGCATGCGGGATCTTAGTTCCCCGACCAGGGATCAAACCTGCGCCCCCTGCAGTGGAAGCACGGAGTCCTAACCACTGGACCGCCAGGGAAGTCCATCTCTTTGAAACCTTGGAAGAGCAGAGCAGGCCCCCAGAAGCATGATCAGAAGGGAAGATAGGATTATGATACGTTTGGGAGTAAAGGGGACAAAAGTCCTAAAACCTTCCTGCAAGGACTCCCCTCTGAGAGTCAAAACGCCAAGGCCAAACTCACTCTATTATAATCACCCCTAGAAGCTGACACCCGCTCAGCACTTACGCCAGACCTAACACAGCTTCACGTGTACCATCCCCCGGGAGGAAAAATGATTATCGTTATCAATTTGGGGATGAGAAAATGGAAACTCAGAGTTTAGCGTCTGAGTCAAGTTCACACAGCAAAGACTGGAGATGGGGGCTGTCCCCTCTCAAAACCCATATTTGCAGCTCTGCCGAGGCACAGCTGCCAAATCACGCTCAGCGCTCCCTGGGCTGGTGTGGGTGCGGGATGCTTGCAGACAGAGATCCTTGCCCCGTGGCACCAAGAGCCGCCTCAGCCAGTCACACCAGCTGTGTCCCCAACACTTAGCCTTTGGCAGCAGACTGGCCCATGGGCCAAATCCGCCCCGCCACCTGTTTTTATGAAGTGGTGTTGGAACACGGCTATGCCCGTTCATTTATGCACTGCTTCCGTTCTCCGACGCTGACTTGAATGGTTGCAACAGGGACCATATGGCTCATCATACCTGCAGGATTTACTCTCTGACCCTGGACAGAAGAGCGTGTCAGCTCTCGGCCTTTGATAAAACCATCAGCTTGCCTGAGTCTCGCAGAGCTCAGCTGAGGTGATGCGGAGGGTGGCGTGCAGGTAGGCGCGTACGCGCGCCAGCCAGTGTGCAAATGGCCCCGACAGCGTCGGCGGCATCCAGCTCCAGGAGAGCAGGAGTGGGTGTTGTGTGGGCAGCGAGCTCCTTTGGAAGGCAGCTGGGTTTAGAGGCTTTTATAGTCGGAATGGCACAGTGGCTTCTGCTGTAGCAGTTTAATTTTCCCCTAATTAAGCAATTATCTCGGAGAGAGATGCTCGCATCTCCAGGAACTTTTCTTGTGGAGGGTGGCGAGGAGCGAGACAGAGGTGTAGCTTCCGGGAAGTCCCGGATGTAGAAACACCCTAACTGTGAGTTTCTCCGCCGATGGACACAGCGGCAGGAAGAGTGCAGTGGACATCAAAGGCACGCTGGAAAGTGACACGACCCGCCTCGAACCCTGCTATCCCGCGAGCCAAACACGCACAAGGCAACTAACTCATCATAGGAGATCTGAGCCCACCAAGGCCGCTGAGAAGGAAGACCTGGATTCAGGGTGGGGACAGGTCCTTTTTAGCAGGCAAGGGTGAGCGAGAAAAGGCTTGGAAGTTCTGGAGGCCAGAAAGGGGGGTGGGGTGGGCTTCATTCCTCTGTTGGGAGGACAGAGCTGGACCACCCTGAAGAGCCAGTCCTGGGGCACGAGGCTCACCCCGTCTTCCTGCAAAGACTTCATCCAGTCACGGGTGGGAGTAGTTAAGGGCTCAACCTTCCTCCAGAGGCAGACAATCCACAGATGCCCCAACCAGTCTGGAAGCTGAACCTGCAGCCCAAGGCTGGACTGGCCAGAAAAGACAGGATGCCCCGATACACTGGAATTTCAGATAAACAACGGGAAAATGTGTAATGTAAGTATGTCCCAATTATTGCACAGGGCGTTCTTATGCCCAAAACCTACTCATTGTTTCATTGTTTCATTTAACTAGGCGTTCTGTAGTTTTACTTGCTAAATCTGGTCTCTGTACCCAGGGTCCACACTCTACATACCTTCTCCCCACAATTCCCGAGCAAGGAAATGATTATCTGTCCCTAGGCGGTCACTGGATCCAACCCAGACAGCCCAAGGGATCTAGGCTGGAGATCTAGACATTTTTAGTTCGGAAGGATGTATGGAAAACCAGAGAGTTCCTCGTTAATCAGTTCGAGGTGGGTGTGTGTATTAGGCAAACCATCAAGGTGGCTTTTTGCCTTTGGATTCAGATAGAAGAAAGCTAGAAAGGAAGGGGAAAGAGGCCCTTGCTTTTTGGTGGTAATCATTTACTGTAGAGGAAAATTTTTTTTTAAAAAGACAGTGGTCGACAGGGATGTTGCTTTGCAAAATGGGGTTGACAGGATCGTTCCCATTCCCTCTTCCAACAGAGTATTGGACCCTCACATAGATCTTTCCATGGGAACCAGGAAAACAGAGATGGTCTCTGTTTGTCCAGTGGAAAACATCATCAGGGACTACAGGCCTTTGGCTCCAAGCTAGCAGGCATATAAGTCAAGTCAGTTTCTGCCTGGGGAGTCCAGGTGGGCCAGCACCAGCAAGAGGGAGCTTGTGCTGGGACTGTTGACTCCCGGCTTGAACATGGGGAGGGACCCTCATTCCCCAGGGTGGCCACAGACCCTGCATCATTGGCCTGGCCTCTATCAGCACTGGGTCTTTACCCACAACTGAAATGTAGCAGGCATTCCTTCTTAGCTGCTCCAAATCGCTTCACAGTCGAGGGGTCGGTTGGTAAGATGTGAGGAGGGGTACAGAGAGGGGCCCCAGCTGCTTCTCAAGGGAGCGTGTGGCAGGAGGGGGCAGCTGAGGACCGAAAAGGGAGCCATGCCTGGTGGGTGAAGACCCAGGGGGCCAGGACGAAATGCATGAGGCTCAAGGGCACAGGGTGATCCTGATGCGCCCCCTCCCCAACTTCCTTCCACCTGAGGCTGGGGTTCCAGGCAGCTCCAGACTCCACCCAGCCCCGAAGGCTCCAGCCCATCAAGGCTGAGAAAAGTTACACTATTTATTTATTCCCAAGAAGTACGGAGGGACCTGCATAAAAGGAAAGGGCAAAGCTGTGTAGAGACCGTGAAAAGAGAGTTTAGTTTTTATGCAGTGGTAACCTGGGGAATTAATTCCTGGCTGACAGAGGTCACGTGACAGTCACTGAGTTTTAAACAGGCAGAGAAGACCCTGGGGGTGAAGGGAAGAGGCAGCCAGGCCAAGGAGGAGCAGAGGAGGGTAGGGTGAGGGGTGGGAGGCTGTGGGCTGGTCCTGGAAGGTGTGGGCGCTGGAGCCCTGTTCCAAAGCAAGTTAGGCAAGGGCTTTAAAGGCGGGTAAACTTAGGGCTGATCTCATTCAGCCCACATTTATCGAGCACCTAGTGCGTGTCAGGACCTGGCTTGTTGCCATGGGGATTATAGTGATGGATAAACTGGGGTTCTTGCTCTCAAGACCCTCTGTCTTTTGGGGTACCAGGAATTATGCTTGCAGTGATGGGGGCCATCAGGCATGTTAGATAGAGTGTAGCCAGGGAACCAGACCCTGGGGGTTTTAATTCTACTTCCTGTACTATAAACTCTGCCGTCTGGGACAAGACGCTAATCTCTCTGTGCCTCAGTTTCCTGACATAGAAGATAGGCGTAACCGGAGTAGCTATCGCCTAAGATTGTTCTGAGGATTTATATGAATAGACGTGGCACGTAGGGTTTTCTGTCTAAGGTTCTATGAGTGCCCAGAGTGATTCATTGAAGCAGTCTGGGAGGGCTTCATGGAGGAGGTGACTTCTGACCTAGATTTTAAAGGATGAAATAAGACCTACATGGGTGGAGATAAGGGGCAAAACTTCTCGGCAGGGGCTCCAGGATGAGCAAAACCATGGAGGTGCGACAGCAAGACTAGAGGGGGCCGCCTGGCACTGGAGGCTTGGTGTCCTGGGGTGTCTTGGCCAACTTTGGGGAGACCCTCTTAAATGTGTAAGGCTGAGCTCAGGGTCCTGGGTGGTGGGCAGACTATCAGTCTATCAGCTCAGCTGCCCTGTCCACGGGAACACTAAATATGGGGGAATATTTTAGCTGAATCCAGCAGTCCCCCACTTCTGAAGGCACAACGCTAACCAAGTCAGAATCCTAAGGATGGGGAGAACAATGCAGTTTAAAATTTTCCACTAGCCACACGGAAAAAGTAAACAACAAACGACCAGGTGAGATTAATTTTAATAGCATGTTTTATTTAACACAACATAGGCAAAATACTGTCATAGTATCATGTCAGCATGTAATAACAATAAAGGAATTATTCATGAGCTAGTTTGCATTCTCTATTTTATACTAAGTGATGGAAATCTGGTGTGTAATTGACACTTGCAGCACATCCCTAGCCCAATGTCAAATGCTCACTAGCCACATGGGGCCTATGGCTACCCTATCAGACGGTGCTGGAATAGAAAAATCACTGAGTGAAACTTCTCCTCTGTTGAATCCAGAGATGGTCCATTTCCCTGTGGCTCTCCAAACACACACATCTGGAAACAATGGCCAAGGGCTGCTTGCTGGTCAAGTTGTCTTATGGTGCTGGTTTGTGTTGACTCCTTTCGTGCTGACCAGGGAGGGAAGCAGCTGGAGGTGATTGCGGGGTGGGGTGGGAGTTGGACAGCAGGAGGGGTGGGGTCTCAGAGCGCCCCCTACAGAACCTACTCCTGAAGTGCCTCTGATAGCCGTGCTCTTCCCAATGCCAGGACCAAGGCCATGATTCTAGGATGGAGCCGAGGAAGCCATTAGCCTAGAGTGAGGAGCCTGGGAGACGTCCAGCCGGGAAAGTGGCAGCTTCCACGATGGTGGAGAGATCACCCATGCTTCTGCCCATCACATATTTGAAAAGACCCAAAGCTAGAGCCCCCCTTCTCCCCAACACACGGGCACTTCCTACCGTCTCCGGACATAGAGATGTGATCACAGAATCAGTTTATTCACTGCTTTCTAAAGTGCGAGGCACTGTGTTTTACACGCATGAGCCCAGGTAAGGCTCGCAAGCACCCTTGAGATATAGGTCATATTATTTATTATTACCTCCACTTTAAAGATGAGGAAAAGGGGGCACAGAGAGGTTAAGCCGCTTGCCTGATGTCACACAGCTCGTCGGTGGGGTGCCCGGGATTTGGAGCTGAATCAGGATCCACCGAGGTGCCAGCCATTCACCACGGCCCTGGTAGCTGGTGAGTCTGCTGTCACCTGGAATCTACATCGTGACGAGAGGAGATGGAAAGTGGGGAGGCTGTCATTGGCGACAAAGAGGGGGAAGGCTGCGTCTGGCACCACCACGCAGCCGGTCCCAGATGGCGGAGAACCTACATCAGCTGCCTGGCTGGGTTGGAGCAAGATGAGCACACAGACAGGCTCTGTGATGAGGGTCTCGCGCTCCACCTGGGAGGGAGGGAGGGCGGGAGCGCAGCGGGAAGGGAAGCCTGTGACCTCACCGGCTGGGCCAACGGCCAATGACATCACCAGGAGGGCAAGGAGCCAGGCCTGGCAAGTTATTTATGGAAAAGGCTGGCGGCTAGGTGCAGCAGCTCCTGAGCTCTTTCAGACGCGGTTGGGAGGAAGCCTCCAGCTGGTCTGGGGGGTGCTGTCAGGGCTGGGCAGGCGGGTATGGAAGTAGGAAGGCTGGAAGAGACAGACAGCTGGTGGGGTGGGGGGCTTCTCGAAGCCTCCCTGGGGGCGGGGGCAGGGATCACTGGGCTCCTTCCTCTTAGTGTCTACCCACTCCTCTCCACGCTTGCTCTGAGTGAGCCTCTGATCTCTGCAGCCCTCCCTCGGGGTCGCCCATTCACAACACAGAGACCAGATGGGCTCAGAAAAGGCAGCCTGGGGATTTCACGGGATCTGCATTTGTGCACATGAGGGTGTGTGCCCGTGTGCATGGCTGTTTTGTGTGCTTCCTTATCAATGGGAAGATTCATTCTCTGGTTCCTCGTATGTCGGTGCCTGCAGTCATCGTGTGTGCAAGTAAGTTTGTGAGTGTGTGTGTATATGCATCTTTGCATGTTGTGCGTGTGTGTGTGTGTGTGTGTGTGTGTGGGTGTGTGCCTGAGAGAGGGAGAAGGGAAGAGAGTACATGAGAGCCAGCAGACAGGGAGAGAGGAGTCGCTGGGGGAGAGAAATCACCGTAGGAAGTTGAGAAATATAATTTCAGTGGAAGATACAGAGGCGCTTACAGAAGCTTCAACAAAACTAGACAAACCTTTCAATCCATTTATCAAAATGCCTGCAGCTCTGCTGCCTGGGCAGGTGCAACAAAAATGAAATATCGAGCAGAAACAGCAACTGTGGGGCTGGAGTCCAGTAAGTGAGGCGTTACTGCCACGCTCCCCCTGACTCGGCTGGGTTTGGTGCAGCCGGTGCCTCCGCCCTCACGTCCCGTGGTCCTACGGGCGCCGCCTGCGGCCCAGCTGCCTGCATCTCTGGGGTTCTGACAATAGGCCTTGCGGGAGGATGACAGGGGTTCATGGAGACCGAGCTGCCGAGCCCCACGCAGAAGAGCTTTGGTGTGATGGCAGCCTTGCTTCTTGTGCCCCTGGGGCTTGCAAACTGCCTTCCTTTCCTTTAAAATCCTCCACGAGGGAACCAGATCCATGTGATCTCAATGGAGCTTGGGTGGTCATTCTATGGGCCCCAATGGGCAGCAGCAGGGGCTGCAAATGGGGACCAGGTTGTGACAAAGGGGACTCCTGCACCCAGACCCCAGGCTGTGCCACCTACTGAGACCCCCCCGCCCCCCGCCCCGCACCGACCCAATCCCATGTCTTGACAACTTGGGCCTTTTGAGTGGTGGGTGGAGGGGTAGACATCACGTCACATCAAGGGAATGGGGAACCCAGCCTCCAATACTACTGTACCCCCCCTTTCATGCCACCCCTCCTGAATGCCAGAAAAGGAGATGTATCTCCACGCGGTAATTTTCAAATACTCCTAAAACTTGAGCCCACAAAAGAGGATGTCTGCATTGATTGGTTAACCTCCGGTTCCACAAGGGTAGTGGGCTCCCCCTTCCCAACCACACACACACGTGCACAGACGCACACAACTCAGGGTACCGCCCCTGCACCCCCCTGCTCATCATTTGCTTTCCTCACCACTGGCACCACCACCACCCCAACGATATAACTTGCATCATTGCATCTTGAGGTCAGGAGCCGGAAGGGCAGGAGACACCACTGGGGAGACACCATCCAGGGCGGCCACTGCAGGAGGCCGTTCTCTGAGCTCTCCCGGCGGAGACGGGGGTGCATGGGAAAGGCACGGCTGAGTGGGTCTCTGGGTTGCCAGACTAAATACCTGGAATGCAGGTAATAGGATTAAACCTCGGCAGGAAATGGGGTGGGGTGGGGCGTAAAGGTTAATGAGGGAGGAGGGGAGTACACGCAGACTGGCCGTTCCCAGGGACAAAAGGGCAGCATCTCAGCTCCGTGGGAGCAGCCTGAGGTCACGTGGTCCGCTCTCCTGGTTTTACAAACCCAGCAGACGGGAGCCCCGCTTCTTCTAGAATGTGCCTGGAAAGCAAAAGCCCTATCCACAAGTTGTTCTTAGACCGCCTGGATCACCGGCCTCATTACAGCTTCTGCTCTTATTTTCTGTTCCCCGCAAGAGCTTGGATTATCTGTGGTTCTTGTGGGACCCGCCAAGAGGCTCTCATGTCTTCTGAACCTAACCCAGTCCTTCCCCTGCATCTCTGTTTTCTCACGCATCCCTGGGACTGCAGGAGGTCCATCTTAGGACCCGAGCAAGATGCAATGTCACTAGGGTCCTGTGACCTGGTAAAAGCACCCGGTCGGCGGGGGTCAGCAGCTGGGCTGAGCCTCTCACTTCTTGCTCCGAAGGCATCCTTTTCTCCTTTGAAAGGATGCGGGTGGAACAGAAGAAAGAACTTCCCAGCAGCCGTCACTCTGGAATTTTCGGGACAATTGCATCCAGGGACTTCGATGGGGATGAGCTGGGACTCAGGGAGGGGCGCTCTTGTTCTCAGGAGTTTACTGTTTTGTCCTGCAAAATGCCCTTCCAGACTGCTGCCCCCACCCCCCCACCCGGGAGCCGCCCCCTCTCCAGCCCAGTTTCCGGGCGAAGTGTGGGGAGGGGCGTGAGTAAAGTTGCCAGGGCGACCATCCCAACTTCCTCTTTCCTCTGCCTTTGGAAACCTTCAAGGAGAGGAAGCAGTCATTTTCCTGGGTTGCTGGGATGCGGCCCCACGGCATCAAAACTATGCGAGGCCTACAGCGCCAAGCAGAAGGCCCTGGTCCCAGCCCACCATCTGCATCGCAGCTGCCTGCATTAGTGGCTTCTTTAAAGACTTAACATCTGGGCTTCAGCCAGTGCTCAGATGGAGGGTGGAGGGGCTGCATTTGCTGTGAGCTGGTGAGGGAAGGATGTCACTTCTTCCAGGAGGGGCCCTTTCACCAGTCTCTTCCTTTTTTCCTTTTCTCTTCCTTTTATCATGGCCTTTTGCTTAAAGAGATGTGTTCAAATGACGGTCCTGACGATGACCATGATGACGTTGCCATGGGCTCACTCTCTTCCCGGCGACCGGTCAGCACTTCACTTGCATTTTCGCTCTAATTCGCACAACCGTGCTATGAAGTAGGTAGTTCTATCCCCATGTTTCATATGGGGAAACTGAAGCTGAGGAAAGCTATGGAACTTGCCAGTGTGCACAGATAGTAAGTGATGAATGCTGGGCCCAGACCCTGTGAGGGAGTGGTTTAAGGCAAAGAAACAGGAAAGCCGGCCTGAGCAATTAGCTCTTGTTGGGGCAGGCAGACCAGAACTTTCTGGCAGAGGGTGCAAAGGAGGTGACTGATCCCAGTGGGCCTGGGGCTTTTTTCTGTTTTAACACTGAAAGCCCTGCATCTGAGAAAGCCCCCCGGTCCCGGCAGAACGGAGATGGTTGGTCGTCCTAGATGGGGTGCACACAGAGTGTGGGATGGGTACTTTGATGGGCCTTGGAGACCCACCCACCTGCCATGGGGGTTTAAGGTTGTGTAAGGCTCAAGTCCATGGGCAGGATGAGAGCTGCTGGCAAAGTGTCTACCAGACAGCTCATCTGTGGCTCTGAGGACCACCAGCTTGATCCCCTCCTTTCTCCGCTAGAAATGATGTATAAGCCCCGCCCCTGCAGTCTTTTACCGGGCCAACACTTGGCTGCAAGTATGCCCCAAGCCCCTGGTACCCGCCACGTCTGGCCCTCACCCTGACCACACCTGAATCTGATATCCCCGTAGACAGAGAATGAGAAGAGACTGATAGAGTTTTCAGCCTCTTGTGCCCCCCAAAATCTCCACCTTCCGTGAGTCAAGTCAGAGAGGGGTCACAGAGGGGGCTGAGCTCGTCAGGGATGAGAGCCCGGGCTGCTGGGGACCCGGAGTGGTGGGAAAGGTGAGAAGAGAAACAGGAGAAAGGCAAAACTCCCAGCAAAAAGAAAAAGTTCAATCAGATTTGTAAAGGGCACAATTTACAAATCTGTCACATACTTTACTAGGCTGGGATTTACGGATTAGCCTGTAATACTTAGGCGGCTTTTTGTAATAAAACTCTGAGCCCGGGCAGCCTTGGGGAAGTGAGGAAGATGGGGCCTTCTCTCTCTATCTTGCTTTCATTTTCCCGGCATTTTTTGATCTAGGCAGACCCATTAATCTCTGCTTTATCTGCCTATGGAGAAGGATTGAGCTCTTTATTGGATTTTTGTCAAGAATAAATGATTTAGTTTGGGATATTGTGGAAACGATTTTTGTGGTATTACACCATCTAATAAATGAAACAGCAGGGATCAATTCCTTTCTTGCAATGTGTTCAACAGGCAGGGTGAAATATGCCCCACAATTATTTGGTATTGTACTCTATAGGTATTTATAACTGAGTGTGACTGCACGGATATGCGTCTGCCCAGGTGGGGGCACCTATCCAGCAACATGTGATCATCAGCTCTAAAGCATGAGACTTGGGACCCATGTGACAGGCCGGTCACACATGCAGATCAAGTTCCCTCGAGCAGACACTTGAGGCCCGAGTGCTGGCAAGGAGTCAGGCTTAGGGGTGAAGCCTGGAGCTGAGAGATGACCCTTACAAAGACCCTTGGCTGGAGTGTGCTTTTCCTGGAGGGATGGGAAACTGACAGGGAGGGAGAGACATCACTGCCGTAGCAAGCCTGGCAAACGCCCAGTGTGAGGACACAGTGCAGAGAACCCGGGGTCTCATCCCTTCCTGTCCTGGGTGCCCCACTGCCCTCTCTCCCAAGACACCGCTTCAAGGGAAGATGTCTGGAAACACTTGGAGATGGAAGCTGGCTTTCTGCCCAGGTAGGCTCACAAGGTTTACATCCCTTTACAAGGTTTACAAATATTTACTGAGAGCCTATTATATGACAATGCTTAGCACAGGCCTGGCACAAAGTAAGCCATAGATAGATACTTGTTCACAGATTGATAAACAGAAAGCTTTCAAGATTCCCACCCCTCCCCAAAACTCACACTGTCGTCATGAGCACAAACGGGGAGCAGTAAGGGGGAAGCAAGAGATTATAGCAGGATCCAGCCAAGAAGTGGGGAAGCTGCTTCCCCACCCTTCACCCAAGCCCCTCCTCTAGAGAAAGAATAGAGTTACCCCAAATGGGGGAAGCCGGGAGGGACGGTCCCGGGTAACACGCATCATGCCCCGTTGAGACATCTGTGTCAGAGATGGTCGCTTATTCAGGTATCACATTCTGGACACCAGCACCTTGACTCAATTTGTCAAAAATGGTCCCTTCCATCAACTAGACTTGTAGGCACTGTCAGAGGAAATACCTGGCTTGACATCTCATCGCTGTGAACTTTGCTGTGCTCGGGACATAGGAAAAGTTCAGTAAATGTTCATCACGTGACCGCCTGAAGGAATGGATATTGGTACCTAGTGGGGTTCTTTTTTTTTTTTTTTTTCCCTAGCGGGGTTCTTTGACCTGGAGATTCTTGGAGTTGGTGAAAGTGATGGTTGAAGTCCACAGTCTTGGTCCATTCAAGCTGCTCTAATCCGATGCCACAGACTGGGTGGCTTATCAACAACAGACATTTATTGCTCACGGTTCTGGAGGCTGGAAGTCTGAGCTTAGGGCGGCCGCATGGTCCGGTGAGGACCCTCTTTTGGGTCCCAGACTTCTCTCTCCGACCTCACACGGCAGAAGGTGGCAAGGGAGCTCTGTGGAGTCTCTTTTATATAAAAGGCACTAATCCCGTACACGAGGGCTCCACCCTCATGAGCTAATCACCTCCCACAAGCCCCACCTCCTAATACCATCACCTTGGGGGTTAGGATTGCAACAAATGAATTTAAGGAGGACACATTCAGATCATAATGATCATGGATTGCTATACCCTGCAAGGAAAGTTTATTCTATGTACTCATATAGATAACCACAGCCAACGGGGGGAGTAACCACAGCCAACAGAGCTGTGCTGGGCTGGCAACGTGAGGTCCTCCCTTGAGACCCCCATATTATTCTATTGTACAAGGTCTGAACTGGACCTTCTGTCCCTGCATTGAAGCCTTTGTTAGTAAGTCTTCGTCCCCGTTTATGGACTCAAAGTGTCTGATGCGTGAGTACTGATTTCCTTAGGGGGTTAATTTCCTCGACAGGCTCTGCCTCCCCTGCCGCATGTTCTGTAAACGTTGGCAGTGACAGTGAGACCTTACAGCTGTCTCTCTACTCTGAGTGTTGTATTTTTGTCCTATTTTGGACTGTCTTCACTGGCTGTGTTTTTTCTGCCACAATCAGAATTCTTGGAGCTTGGTGGTGATGGGAGGGGAGTTTTAAGTGTCTTAGGCATGAAAAGTCTCTTCTGCTCAGAGTTCAACTTGAAGATGTCTCCTCCTTCCCACCCCCTTTGCAAAGAAAGAAGTAAAGCTGTGTGTAACCAGTTTAAAAGTCATTGACAATTCCCACCCCTTTCCCTGACAGTGGCAGCTCAGAGGCTTGACTGCTGGAACAATTCCCATGCAGTCACGTGGATGGGTTGTGGGCAGAAGTAAGATGTGGCTAACAGTGGAAGCTGGGTTTGAGCTTGGGGTCCTGTGGTACCATTTGCCCAGCTCCCAACCAGGGGACAATTAGGAGAGGTTTCCTTCTAGCTCCCGAGTCTGACTGTTAGGAGGCTAACTGGGTCTTGGCCTTGAGCCCTTTGTGTTCTTTAATGTTCCTCTTGACACGCTCAGAGGCCTTCCGCCCTGTTGGATATGGAAAGCATCAAGCAATCATTATTATTATTTCTATCCCAGACTCCTTTGAAAGCCCTCTCGCTTGGACATAACACCTCCCTAGTAAGACAGTTATTATCATTCTAACATGTTATGCTGAGATTTTGTCTTCAGAGGGAGTTGCCACACTTGTTAGAAAACAGACATTCCCTGTGTCTCCGCGGAGAAGCAACGCTGTCTTCTAGCCAGTTCCTCAGGCCGCGGCTCTGAGCTATCAGGGTTGCTTCTCTTTCTCCCACGTTCCACTTCCCACGCATTGGAAAATCCTGTCGGTTCTACTTCAGATTGTCCACGATCCCACCACTGGTCCTCTCCATTCCTACTGCCGCCATCCTGGCAGAGCCACTGGCATCTCTAGCTGGTTTTCCTGATCCATTCCTGCCTCTGGCAGCCTACAACTCAACCCAGCAGCTGAAGCAAGCCACCCACTGCTTTAAATCCCACACATCTCCCCTCTCCCCAGAGCAAAGTTCAAGTCCTCACTGTGGCCTGAGTGACAGCTCTGACCACCATCCCCCTGCTCATCCCTGCCAGCCACACTGGCTGCCTTGCCAGGATGGCCAAATAACCCAGGCATGCTCCTGCCCCAGGACCTTTGCACTGGCTGCTCCTTTTCCCGGGAATGCTTTTCTCACTGAGACCTGCACGGCTGGTTTTACTCAAATATCAGGCACTGTTGTCTAGAGCAGCGGTCCCCAAACTTTTTGGTACCAGGGACCGGTTTCATGGAAGACAATTTTTCTATGGGGGGATGGTTCAGGCAGTAATGCGAGCTATGAGGAGCGATGGGGAGAAGCAGATGAAGCTTCGCTCGCTTGCCCACTGCTCACCTCCTGCTGTGCGACCTGGTTCCTAACAGGCTGTGGACCAGTACGGGGGGGTTGGGGACCCCTGGTATAGAGGACAAGAGGATAGACTGGAACCACGCCACCTTGGCTCACATCCCTCTTCTGCCACTTGCCCATGCTGCCAACGTTATTTCACCTCTCTGTGCCTCAGTTTTCTCATCTGTAAAATGGAGATAATAACGGCATTCCTTCATAGGGCTATTCGGAAGATGAAATGATGTAATATTCGTAAAGTTCTTAGAAACTGACACCAAGCAAGTGTGAAATAAATGATTACTAAAGGAACGAATCAAATGAGGCTGACACCGAGCACGCTATTTACACGTGCGGTCAGGTCCTCACCCCCACCTCCCCGCCCCCAATCGCCCTCCTCTGCTGTACTTTTACTGTTTTTCCATTGCCGTGGATGCCCTCTAACTTCCTACCTGATTTGCTTCTTACGTTTACTACTTACTATCTGTCTCCCCCAAACAGAATGGCTAGAACAGAAGCTCTGAGAAGGAAGAAATCTTTGTTTTGTTCACTGATGTGCCCCTAAACACACAGCCTTCAGCAAAGTATTTGTGGAGTGAACGAATACCATCCCTTGCGCCCCCTATTATAATCATTTTACTTTACTTTTTAAAAGAAAAAGAATGTCTTTCTGACCATATAAGTAAGGTATGTAGAAAAGCTCCCATGGCGGGAGGCCAGGCACAGTTGGAGATGCCATATTGAACAGAAGGGAATTAACTGAAATTCTGCATCTTGGGATGGGGTCCTCCAAAAGCTGGCCCTGAGATAAGGTGTGTGAGTTTCCTATGGTTGCTGAACAAGTTGCCACAAACTTGGGGGCGTAAAACAACACAAGTCTTTTAGGGTTTTAGAGATCAGAAGCTCCAAATGAGTCTCTTGCCACTAAAATCAAGGAATCCACAGAGCTTGCCTTTCAGGAGGGTCTCGGGAAGAATCTGCTCCTTACCTTTTCCAGATTCCAGAGGCTCCCTGCCTTCCTGGGCTGTGGCTCCCTTCCAGCCAGCAATCCTGTCCCTCTCCCCTCTTCATCACATCTTCTCTGAGCCTCCTGCCTCCTTCCTGTGAGGACACTGTGATTACTTTGGACCCACCTGGGTAACCCAGGCTAAACTCTCCACCTCCAGATCCTTACCTCATTCACATCGGCAGAGTCCCTGTTACCATGAGGATAAAATATTCACAGGTTTTAGGGATTAGGAAGTGGGTTCTTTGGGGGGGCCAGCATTCTGCCTACCACTTAAGGATTCCAGTGCAAGTCATTTATTTGCTAGAAACTATGATCTCATTTAACCTTAATTACCACTTCAAAGGTCCTATCTCCAAATATAGTCACACTGGGGATTAGCGCTTCAACGTTTGAATTTGGGGGTTGGGGGGAACACAATTCAGTCCATAGCAGAAACTCAATCAGAAGGAAGCTCTTGAGTGGATGGTCACAGGCATTCCCATGAACCTGACATGTAGAGGTGAGAGCCGAGGGGAAAAGGGCGGTTCAGTGGTCTGCACTGAACATAAATTGCTTGTGTTTTCAGAAAAAAAATTAAACAATGTTTACTATGAAAAGCAGCCTGATGATGTGCTCATAAAATAATCTGAATAATAACACGTATACATATAGTTTAATCTCATTACTTTCTCTTTAGTGTTAAAATTCATATATATACACATACCTATATATGTTATCCTATGTGTAATATCTATACATACATGTATATAGGTATGCACGTGATATGCATAGGTAAATAGATATTATATATAAAGTTCTAGAGACTATATATCAAATGACTAACAATAGTTATAGCAGGGTACAGCTTTCCTTTACAATATAATTTGAATTTATTTCTACATGGAGAATGTTTTATTTTATACTTTTTTTTTTTTTTTTTTTTTTGCGGTACACGGGCCTCTCACTGCCGTGGCCTCTCCCGTTGCGGAGCACAGGCTCCGGACGCGCAGGCTCAGCGGCCATGGCTCACGGGCCCAGCCGCTCCGCGGCATGTGGGATCTTCCCGGACCGGGGCACGAACCCGTGTCCCCTGCATCGGCAGGCAGGCTCTCAACCACTGCACCACCAGGGAAGTCCTATTTTGTACTTTAAAAAGGTTTTAAAATAAAGAAAAAATTTAAACTAGAAGGGATAAAGGCAAATTGCAGGGGAGATGGAAAATCCCTACGTGTATAAAGAAGGAAATTTTGGTGTATTTCTTCTGATCCTCCTTCAACATGTGGCTTGTCCTAATATGCAGTTCTAAGTTCTAGGTTTTTTTAACTTAATATTATATTGTGAGCATCTTTCATGTCATTAAATATTCTTTGCATATGTATTTTTAATGGCTGCATAATATTCCTCCATGGCTATGCCATCATTTATTTATCCACCCCCTCCACAATTCCCCACCTCACCCTCTTCATCACTGCCCATTAATACCTTAACTACTTGGATGAGAAATGGTGGCTTTCACCGTCCCCAGTCAGTGAATGTATATCAGGAACATTTCAGAGAATATCAAAGTCGCTGCTTCATTAATATAAAGAGGACACAGACCAAGCAAATCAATATCTCCATGACGCGTCCTCTTTGGAGGAGCAGACACCCTCAGCATCCTGACATGCACTCAGCTATCTGCATCATCTCACTTGGGTCTCCGTGTCTCCCCCCATCCCACCCCCCGCTTTCCTGCCAGTTGCCCTGAGCAGAGCCAACTGACCTATTAGCTCATGAAAAAATAAATTTGGGATAAAAATATGGTTGGTATACGAGCTTAATAATTTTCCAAAAATAGACCTCCCTAGGGTTTGCTGTCTGTCTCTTTGTGGGAGAACGTACCATTTGGCCAACAAAGATAGTGTGTGGGGGCTTTGCTGGTGGCGCAGTGGTTGAGAGTCCGCCTGTCGATGCAGGGGACACGGGTTCGTGCCCCGGTCCGGGAAGATCCCACATGCCGCGGAGCGGCTGGGCCCGTGAGCCATGGCTGCTGAGCCTGCGCGTCTGGAGCCTGTGCTCCGCGACGGGAGAGGCCACGGCAGTGAGAGGCCCGTGTACCAAAAAAAAAAAAAAAAAAAAAATGGCATGCGGGTCGGACTGGAAATGTTGAAAGCCAGTAGAAGCGAATAGAGAAGATGTGGGTGGTGTTCATTATTTTAACAGAATTTCTAAGCAAAATACTGATGCCTCCTTGCCGTTGCCCCAAGGAGATGAGGGAGAGGGGCTCAGGGAGCTGGGGAGGGGCGACCCCAGGGACAGTCTTCCCCTGCATCCTGGCATTTTACTTCCAGTTGACGACTCGGACCACGTATCTCTGGCGGCACAGACAGGGCACTGAGTGATTCTGGTTTGGTATCAATACCATCACGAAGGTAATCCTAAAAGAGCTTTCCCATCTTCGGAATAAAACCTTTTGCATTGAGTGGAATCTGGGAGAAGAGGTTAATTGAAGATTGACTCACAATCTTAGGTTTGCAAAAAAGAGGGTTAAGTGGAGCCCTTTCACAGCAGTTACTTACCTCAAAGCTCCAGCCTTTCCACCGTGTGGATTAAGCTGCCAGGGAAGACTGAGTCCTCCCCTGGCTTAGTCCTGGTACCCAGGAGCCAGGATGCTGGGTCCTACCCTCAGGGAATTATAATCTGTGGGTACTCCATGATAAAGGAAACTTGTGAAAACCCAGTCCAGCTTTTGGGAGACTCCAAATTTGGCGTTCCCTTCTTCCCTGAGCGAGGACAATGCATGATCTTATTAGTGCCAGGGTCCACCGGACTTCAGAATTTGATTGGGTTCAACTCAAAAAGCACATATAAAGCCAGCCACTGTTCTAGGGACTATGTGTACAGAGCTGGATAAGACAGTCTATGTAGTTGTCGGGGTCTCGGTCTAGAAGGAAAACAGACGTGAAAATAATTACAGTGGGGAGGGAGGGGTAGGCATACTGTTTATTCATTTATTCACCCAGTAACTGTGGTCTGCGGTGTGCCAGGCACCGTGCTATGTTACGGATTCCATGTGTCACGACAGATGTGGCCCTTGCCCTCATGAAGCTTATAGCCCAGCAGGCAATGGAGACACTGAACACATAAAAACACAATACATCTTTGATTTTCATTTGTGATAAACACATGAAAAGACATGCAGGGAGCTATGAGTATAATACAGGAGAGCTTGCGAGCTTAAATAATTTCCCCAAACCGGCTTCCCTAGTACCCCATCTGTCTGTGTTACACACACCCTCCTCCTCCACCAGGTCCTGGCCTTTGACCCCTCGGATCCCACAGGTCCTGGCTGCCTGCTGGTGGGGTGGGCCCCGCCCACAGCTTCTGGAGCCGGAATGCTTGGTTTCAGAGCCCACCAACTTGCCTCCGGGTGCCTCAGTTTTCTCCTCTGTACAATGGGGCTAATATCTGTGTGTAACAGGGTGGTTGTGAGGATTCAGTGAGTTGATGGGAGAGTGCCTCACACATGGTCTGTGGACAGGAAGCTGCTCTTTTCACTATTTATTTTGTGTGACGGTTAATTTTATGTGTCCACTGGACTGGGCCGCGGGATGCCCAGATTGCTGGCTAAACATTCTGTCTGGGTGTGTCTGCGAGAGTATTCCTGGAAGAGACTAGCATTTGAATTGGTGAACCAAGCAGGGCAGATGGCCCTCCCCAGTGTGCGTGGGTTTCCTCCAAGCCATTGAGGAGGGCCTGAAGAGAACAGAAAGGCGGAGGGCTTGAATTCATTGTCTGCCTGACTTAGAGCTGAGACATCAATCTTCCCTTGGCCTCGGCACTTCTGGTCCTCAGGGCTTCAGATTCGGACTGGATTCTTCATCAGCTCTCCAGCTCCCAGACCTTCAAACTACGCCACTGGCTTCCCTGGGTCTCCAGCTTACAGACAGCAGATCGTGGAAAGTCTCCTAATCGACTCCATAATCGTGTGAGCTAATTCCTTACAATCCACCTACCTGTCTACCTATTTCTCTTATTGGTTCTGTTACTCTGAAGAACTCTAACGCATGTGATTTCTCCTCCAAATCCATGTGACTTAGAAGGTAGCGGAGGGACTTATGGCTTAATAGATGTAGCATTTAGTGGTCTCACCCACGGTTCTCACCCTGGAGGGCTTGTTAGAACAGATTGCTGGACCTCGCCCAGCATTTCTGACTCTGTAGGTCCGGGGCAGGGCCTGAGGATGTGCGTTTCTAGCAAGCTCCCTGGTGGCGACGCCCCTGGTCCTGGTATGGGGACCACACTTGGAGGATCACTCAAACTCAGACTTTATTTGCGTAAATCTGGAACTGGAGCCAGAGATGAGCGCTCACAATGTGCCTGCCCCTGTGTTAGGTGCCTTCACGTAGATATCACTTTATTTCTCACCACAGCTCTGCAAAGCCAGCCTCATTCTTCCGGCTTTTGGAAGATGAAATTACCAGTGCTCAGACAAGGTACATGGCTTGCCCAAGGCCATGTGACTTGTAAGTGACAGAGCTGGTCTTGAACTCTGACCTCTGGGTGTCCTTTTCAATGTTCTGCTTCTCCATTGCTTTTGGAAGCCGATGTGGGGATAGAAACCGTCGCAGGAGGAATCTGAGGAGGAGGAAACTGGCTGGGAAAGGCGTCTGACAGGAAGATGAGACCACGGATGTGTGATGTGTATTGTGGGGATGATAGAAACGCACCCAACTAAGAGGTCCAGACGGGCTCAGCCAGCTGACCGCAGAGTCGGGACGGAATCTGCCATAGAGCGGCCCTCGGGGGCTGGAGACCCGGATCTCTGGCCTGGGCGGCTCCCTGTGGCTCAGGAGTGCCACCCAGCTCCGTCCCACCCGTGGCCCGGGCCCCCCCACCCCCCGACTGAGCTGAACAAGGTGGGCTGTTCCTCAGCCCCTCCTCCATCCCTGCCCTTCCTCCCGGCAGCCCAGAAAACAGGTGCTGCCCATTAACAGGCGAGCAGGCACCAACCTGAAGGAACCACTCAGCCATTAAGGCCTTGACATCGTGCTACAATTGTGACCAACAGGACCCAAATGCCCGAGGTGCCAAGAGCCCCCAGTCCAGTCACATCTGCCGGCTTGAGTAAGGAAGATCACAGAATGGGGGCGTTGGCCAAGACGTGCCCGGCACGGGCAGCCGCTCCTCTGCAAGGAGCCTGGGGACGCTTCGGTAGCCAGGCCTGGGCCGGAGGGAGCTGATGACCTGGAGGAGGAGATTCTGGGGCGCTGGCAGACCCCAACCTTATCATCAGTTTTTAATCTCACCTGCAGGGTTGCAAGACTCTCCCCAGCCCCGATCCCAAAAGGTGCCAGATGCTGATTTGCGTGTGATTTGTGTGCTGGGTCTGGAGGGCCCCTCTCCCCTCCCTACCCCTTTTCTCCCTTTCTCTGTGGGGCTGAGTTGGAGCAAGCCGATGACTGACGCAGGAGGAAGATGTCTCTCCCATCCTGGGAACTTTTGACCCCACATATGGCACAGCAGGGCTGATAGAGCGGGGGATGGGGGGCGGGTGGTGGGGGGTGGCGAGGCTACACCTCTACAGGGGATTTCCATAGCTTGGGCAAGATACTTAACTGTCAGCTGGGGATCTTGTTCAACGCAGATTCTGACTCATTAGGCCTGGTGTGGGGCTTAGAGCCGGCATTTTCCACAAGCTCCCAGGCGAGGCTGAGGTCCCAGCCCACACCTGAGGCGGAAGACTGGAGGGCAATGATCCTCAGACGTGGCCCCGTGTCGGAATCACCTGGGCACGTTAACAACACCTTTGCCCAGCCCCACTCCCAGGGCTTCTGATTTATTGGCCTTGGGTATCAGGTGGTTCCACCATGCAGCAAGTTCAGGCCCCGATGCTATAGAGGGTGGAGTCTGGTTGTGGAGACAGACCTGGACTCACGTTGCTGATCCAGTGAGTCTCCACGTATCCATCTGTAGAATGGAGCCACAAAGGTGGTGCTGGCCTCCCGCTGCACATACTGGGAGAGGTGAATCGGGAACCTCTCATTACAGAGTAAGCAGCCAGCCAATTGTACCGTAATGCAGGAGGTTACTAATGGAGAAGAACCCCTCTCTCCTCACCATTTCCCACACATTCCAGGTCACTTGCTAAGCAGCAAAAACATGCCACTTGACCGTAAGCTCCGGGGGTACGGACCACATTGGCTCTTGCTTTTTTTTTTTTTTTTTGCGGTACGCGGGCCTCTCACCGTTGTGGCCTCTCCCGTTGCGGAGCACAGGCTCCGGACGCGCAGGCCCAGCGGCCGTGGCTGACGGGCTCAGCCGCTCCGCGGCATGTGGGATCTTCCCGGACCGGGGCACGAACCCGCGTCCCCTGCATCGGCAGGCGGACTCTCGACCGCTGCGCCATCGGGGAAGCCCGCCTCTTGCATTTTTATATCTAGTGTCCAGTGTCTGGAACACAGTAGGTGCTGAAAGAAGGCAGCAATGGACCAACACACGGAGGAAGGGGCTTTGGCTGGTGATGGGGAGAGGGCCCCATCCCCATGCCCAGCCTGCCATGTTGGGCGTGACAATGCGGTCTTTTCTGGGACGGAAGGAGAGAAGGGATTTGTGAAAAGGACTTTTTCGTAGTGAAAAAGCATCCTCACGCCCCTTGTTAATCAAGCTTTCTTCCTTGGCAGAGAGGATGGAGAGGAAGAGAAAAACTTTCCTTCCACAGAAGGACATCTGCCAGTTTCCCACTTGGAGACGGGATTGAAATAGATTTTCCAGATCCTCCCGTTAAGCTGACACATGGGGCCCCCTCCACTCCTCCACTGGGTTCCATCCCAGCAGCAGTTATCTCGACTCCAACAGGACAGCTCTATCTCCCTGCAGCTTGCAGCTGTCTCCCTTCACAAGAGAGAGAGGCTCAGGCCCCAGAGAGAGCCTGATGTAAATAGCATCAGAATACAGATGGGCTGGAGTGCTGGGGGGTGGGAGGGGGAGGACGGGGGGGGGTCACCCCTCTAAGGCCGCATCAGTCAGCCTGCACCTAGGGAGGCGTCGACATGCTCCTTGGGGTACATGGGGATGCGGGAACAGTATGGGGCCAGGGCTGAGAGCGATCTGAAGATGACACAGCTAAAAATCATCACCTAAAGTTGTGGAAGGTAAATGCCACTTCTAGGCCAGCGCTGCTCCCCAGACTTGGGAATGAGATAATGAATTATTACCCAAGGAAATGAAACTGCTAATAAATTCGAAAGCAAACCTAAGGGAGGTTAAACTCCAGTTTTAAAAGGGAGCCGTTGATTTGTAAAGTGCCCTCTCTCCTCGCCTTCTGGGGCTTCATCAGCCTCTCTGTCCCTCCTGTCTCCGACACAGCCTGGCCCCTGGCCCTCTGGACACGTGCCCCTGGCCCTCTGGACACGTGGCCCTGGCCCTGGTCTTTGGCTGCTCATTTTGCCCTTTCCCTGTGAGCCTCGCCCACCCCCAGTGGGAATGTAAAGCCCAAACCGGGCTGAGATTTGGGCCAATTGGTTTTGAGAGCTCAGTCCTCAAGGAACGGCCAGAGGAAGTCTTTCTAAGAAGTCCATTCAGACCTTTGAGCCAACAAATGACAAGTAGAACCGGCTCCGAACGGACCATCCGGCTCTGGGGGGTGGCCCTGGGCAGGGGGAGGCTTCTGCAGGAAGTGACCAATCATCTTGGCCTCCCAGCGGCGGCCGCGCCTTCCGGATCTGCACCTGTTTGGGGAAGGTCACGGGCTGCATTTTCAGCTCTCCGGATGTCAGGGGTCAAAACAAATCCCCCCCTGGGCTCCACTCCCGCAATCCTGGCCCCCCAGCTCTCGGCGCCCCTCCTTCCCTGCCTGAAGCCATCACCCCCCAACCCCCCACTCCCACCCCCATCCCCGCTGCTTGACCTCATTGCCCGTTTCGACGGCGACAGGCCTGTGATGTCACTCGTGGAGGCCTGTGAGCCTTCAGGTGGGTAGGACGGGCGCAGCAGGTGCCCAGGAAGAGGGAAAGAACAAAGCTCTAGCTTCTGTGCCATCGCCCTACCTGGAACTTGGGGAGGGAGGGTGCGGCCTTGCCTAACCTCGCCTGCTCTGATGTGGCCCTGCCTCCACTATGGAAGCCAGAGAGCCTTCCCAAAGCCCCTGCCCCACACTCCTGCCCAGAAGAGCTACGATTTAAAAGCCTCTTAAGTCCTGGAGGGACTCAGTTTCCCCCAGTGAGCCATTTCCCGCAGCCTGCCCTGCACCTTCTGATGGTGTGCCGTAAAGGGAGACTGCCCTGGTCAGCTCGTGGGCCCACCTCCAGCAGAAGAAGGCTCCAGGGCTCCCTCCTCAGTCTGGGTTCTGTAGGAGGCCCCCTGCCAAGTGGCTGTCAGAGCTAGCCGCAGCTGGGACCACGGCTGCTAGTTCAGTGATGGGGAAGCGGTGCCTCCACCTCCCCTGTTTCTGGTCCCTTCTGTTCCCGCCACGTTCCCAGACGAGAATGCAGCCTCCCTGTGGAAACAAAGGCTCTGGACAGCAGGCTCTCCTTGGTCTGAAAAGCCCACTTTCACCTGAGTTTCAGGTAATTTGCTTGCAGCCTGCGTTATGTAGACAAATTAGGCTCCGTGGGACTTCAGGTGTCCCAATTACCTGAGTAATTTGCATGTTTATGAGTGAGGGGGATTGAAAACCAGCTCAAAGCAAATGGAAAATTCTGACTTTGGAGGCCCCGAAGCCCTCCCGTGCACCTTTGCTCGCCACAGACAGAACGAGGGGCAGAGGAAGCCTGCGGCATCGTGTAACCCTGGAGCAGGCGACAGAGGGGGCCCGACCCATCCCGGTGCTGGACCTTGCCTTAGTTTCTCCTCCAGGATCTGTCAAAAACCCAAAGCAACTGCCTAGAACAGCTCCAAAGAAAAGTGGGAGAAGAAAGCGAGAAAAATCTTTTTTATTGATTGTTTATACCTAAGGAAAGAGAGGAGAAAGGATTCCCGATAGCCCAGCCAGGAGATGAAGAGTTAATCCTATAATCTAGTCTGCTGGGGAGAAAGGAAGGATGAAGCTATTTTCAAGCTGAAGTGTGCATGCAGAATGCTTGATGCTTGGGGGTGAAGCCCAGAATCCTGAGACCATTTAAAAGCATCCTTTGGGTGCTCAGAGTGTATAGAGCCCTGTTTTCAAGGCTCCTTAGAATTCCAAATTTCTGGGGCACTCCCCTATCTTTTTTTTTTTCGGTACGCGGGCCTCTCACCGTTGTGGGCTCTCCCGTTGCGGAGCACGGGCTCCTGACGCGCAGGCTTAGCGGCCATGGCTCACGGGCCCAGCCACTCCGCGGCATGTGGGATCTTCCCGGACCGGGGCACGAACCCGTGTCCCCTGCATCGGCAGGCGAACTCCCAACCACTGCGCCACCAGGGAAGCCCTCCCCTATCTTTTATTAGAGAATGGACCACCGACCCCCCTTTTCAGTTTCTTCTGTGTGCCCACTCCCCTTGCCCAGGCCACAGCTCCCCGCTGGGCTCAGTGAAGTACTTGCAAATGCCCCGTGACCTTTTGGGAGTTAGACCAATTACACTCCAGTGAAACAGTTTAAGAATTGCAAAGTAGCATGTGCGAACTCTTCTAGTTAATCTGAGTGAGACCGGGAGCAACACTTCTGTCCCTGGCTATGTATTGGCATCACCCAGAGAATTTTTCAAACTATGGGTACCCGAGTCCCCCCCACAGAGAGTAAGATTTCACTAGTATTGGAGGCAGTGGAATTTTTTTAAAAGCTCCCCAATGACTTAAAAATGCAGCAAAGTGCGAACTGCTGAGCTGGAGGATTTAGGATTTTTGAATTATTTAATGGTAAGTCTTTGGGCTGAAATGGATCAAGTTTGATACTCTGCTAATGGGATCAGGGCACACTTAACATGCTATTTGGCTGGTAGGCTGCCATCTTGAAACAAAATAATGGTGGCAAAGTTTTCAAATGGATATTATTTTATGGATTCTAATGTGAGTTGGTAGGAAGGGATGGGATTCGTAGAGAATAAAGTCTTTACCAAACTATCATTTAGTTAAGGGGGAGGCAGCAGGAGGAAATAACCGACATTTCTTGAGTGTCTGTTGTGCACCAGGAACTGTGCTTGAAAGACTACACTGACATTTCATTTATTCTTTCCAGCCAGATGGGTATTATCCCCATTTTACAGATCAAGGAACTGAGGCTCAGGGATGAAGACACAGCTGTTGAGTACAGGGAGACGGTCTTCTTTGGGCCTCTCACATTTCTGTTTATCTTCCAAGCAGAGATGCAGACTGCCTTTGTTCTGATTTTCGTAAGGATGCTTGCGTGGTAGACAGCACTGGAAACCATAATGTCACCCTCTTGGAGACAAGGGTAGGCATGCTTACTATCCATTATAAAAGATTCAGCTCCCCTAAGCTCAGGGTTCCTCTATTGTAAGACACCCTACTGTGTATGCCCAGGTGTCACCTGGCCCTCTTTGCATTGCACTGTGGGAGCTGTGGCTTGAGGAACAGATGCAAAAACAATGACAATGACACTCTGGCTACCGTTCTTGCTGTGATAAACTGTCCTGTGTCTCTGACCCATGAGTTTCAATATCAAGGATTCTGCTAATATCAAGGAAACTGTGGCAGGGCAGACTAACTTGTTAACTTGGGGTGGATTGGACATCTTAATCTACATCTGTTTTAAAACCTGGTGCACTTAGGAGATGGTAATATTAAAACAAAACAAAATACATACTTCAGACGGATGATTGCTTTTCCTCTAGATAGAAAAGAATAATACAAATCAGTTCCCGTCTCCCTTTCTATGAGAATAAACAAATTCAATCTGCATCCAGAGTTAAAAGAAATGTAAACCTTGGGCACATACGGTACCCTGGTGGTTCCAAATTCCACTTGATTTTGAACTTGATTAAGCGATCTGCTCTTTTCTCTCAAGAACATTTCAGTTGATCCCATCAAAACAGCCTCTAGGCTTGATAAGCAAGTCTGGGTCCTGGCTTTGCCTCAGCACCCACTCATCTTATTGTCGTCAGAAGCCGATCACCCCGTGTTACCTACCTATTTTCCAGACCGGGAGAGATGGTTTTCCTTCTGGTATTAACACCACTGGCCCCTTCATTGGTGACCATTTCCCTTTGAGGTCAGAATCTTTAAAAGACAGATTATGGCCAGGCTGAGTCTCTTTCAGCCCTTTTCTTACCCAGTTCTTAAACCAACTAAGTTGCTAGGTAAAAATACCTTTGAAAGGATCACTTCCTTTTGTACTAATTACCTCCTCTTCTAATGGATGAGAATTTAATATGCAATGGTAATTTCTAGTAGCAGCTTCGGTATAATTTTCAGCTGCTAATTATTAAAATTATTAAAACTACTATTTATATGCCAGGAAGTTTTAAAGTGCTTTATAAGGTATCTTAAATCGACTCAACAACCCTAAGTGTTTTCACCCGAAGAAGCTGAGGTTTCAGGGAGGTTAAATGTCTTGTCGTCGGAGCTAGGAAGTGGTAAAGCTGGAACTCAAAGCCGTGTCTATCCAGCCCCAAAGCTATAGTTTTCCTTCCTTCTACACCCAACTGCCCTTTCTGTAAACAGCTTTCTTGAGATACAGTTCACATAGCATACAATTCACCCATCTACAGTGTAAGATTCAGTGGTTTTAGTATATTCTCAGATATGTGCAACCATCACTACAGTCAATTTTAGAACTTTTCCATCACATCCAAAAGAAACCCTGTACACTTTCGTTACCACCCCCATCACCCCATCCTCCCCCTAAACCTTAACCAACTGCCTTCTAACCAAGTCTCTTTCTAAAAAAAAGCCAAGCCTTTTCTTCCCTCTATATTAAATATCAATGGATATTAATATGCATTTGGTAACTGGTTGCCTCTTTGGGTTACTGAGAGATTGAGTCGCAAAAAAACACCCCCCAAAAAACCCATGTGCCTCTCGCTGATGTTCCCTGGGGTTGGTTTTTTGTTCCTCCTTCTGCCCAGAGACCACCAAGAAGAACCTCAAAAAGGCCACGGGGAGCCCCAGCTGGCTGTGTCACTGCATTTAGTACCTGGTCCCAGGAGGTAGCTCTTGGGTCTGGGATGATGGTGAAAAGGATGGGGACCCCAGAAAACTTCTTGCAGCCTGGAATCAAACCTCACACCTTAGGACAGAGAGCAGCCCTCTCTGTCTCCTCTCAGACATAGCCCATCCCCCTGAAGGAGCCTCTCATTAGTCCTTCCCGTGAGGGCTGGCTCCTTGGGGAAGCTGACCTTGCCCAAGGAGGGTCTTGTCAGTATCAGCCTAGGGTCCATCTGACTTTGCGAGGAGCGAGGTCTGCGTATGTGTTAGTTTGGGTTCCCCAAAAGGATTCGGGTGCTCGGAGATGAGTTGGGAGATACAGGGACCGCTGGTGGGGTGGGGCGGGCATGGGGAAGGGGCACAGGGACAGGACGGCGACCACTAAGCAGTGTTCTAGGAAGCCAGCTGTCCTGGTGTGAGACCAGCTCTCGCTGGCGTAGGTAAACTCCAGGAGACGCTGGGAACACACCTCAGAGTTATCCACCCCCCGGCCGGAGGATGAGGTTGCCCAGGGGTTTAAACACCAACTCCCAAGAGTCCTTGGTTAAGGGCTGCTCGCAGAGGGTATTCATGCCTCAGTTCTCCTGGCCTGCTGCGCTCCTGTCGCCCTCCGGCCGAGACATGCAGACACTGCGTCGGAGGTTGGCGAGGGATCACAGAATGGTCCTGTCTGAGGGATACAGATGGGTACTCGCAGCAGCCTGGCCCTGTTCTAACTCCTGCGTGCACAGGTGTGCACACACACACATGCACGCACACACAGTGAGACGGGTGGGAATACAGCCTCGGTAGAGCGCGCTTCTCCATCCCCAGGCTCCACTCTTGCTGACAATAATCAGTGCTCACCTTTCCATAGTAATGCGGGGGGGCAGCAAGGCGTTCCCTCCATCTTCTACCTACACCTTTCACTTCCGAAGCTGGCAGGATTGCCACCAGGCTTTGCAAAGAATTTAGAACGCCAGACAAGATTGCTTGAGGGTGGGGTTGCTCCAGGACAGAGGAAGGAATAAGCTCCATCCCTTTGGGTCCAGAGGAAGGGACCTCAGGTTTGCAAAGCTCATTAGAGAGTCTGGCTTTCAAGCTGCAGCCTGTTCCCCCTTCACAGGGGCTCAGAGGCTGGCGGGTAGTTTGGCTGAGCTGGAAAGACCGGTCACCTTCCCCGGTTGATCCTTTCAAAGCTGAGCGCCTTGGGGGTGCCTCTTCTCCAGGAATGGAATGGAATGTTGGCGTTCTGGGCAGCCCGAGGCCATGTCTACCTTGTTGCTAGTTGGCAGAATGTTCATTCATTCATTCACTCACTCATTCGTTCATTCTTGAACTCATTCGTTTATCTTCACGGCTCAGGAATCGAGTGTACCATGGTAACGAGACAGTGACAAATATGCAAACCTTTCACCTCCTTTCAAAGACCTCAGAGTACGTGTGAGTCCGCTGCGGTCTAGACTCCCTAGCCCACCTCCCTAGCAGCCTCTTCCTCTAGCTCCGTGCCTCTGTGGGATTATGTCTCAGCACCTCAGGAGGCTATGAGCTCACTTAGGAGATGACCTGCGGTCCTGTTCACCACTGTATCCTCGTAACCCAGCAGCGGCCCTCCCACACAGGGGGGGCACCCGATAAATATTTGTGAATGGATGGATGGATGCCTCAGGGCAAAAGGCAGATCCTTGTATGTATTTTAATGTATTTCTATGTCTCTATGTTTGGGTGTCATTGCACACGTTTCTGTGTCTGTGTCATTGTTTTTTATACTTATATAACAGTGTGCATATATGTGTGTGTGTGTGTGTGTGTGTGTGTGTGATTCCTTAATAGACAGTCTTCCCTTCACAATATTTCAAGAGAATGAACATTTCTGCTTCTGGTATCTGACTTCAAAACCCCAATCTGCATTTTCCCCACATATACAGCTCCCCAGATTTTCAACTATTTATACTCCTATATTTAAAATCTGTGATATTTCTCTCTCTTTCTCACCCTTCCATGCTTGTACTCTCTCCCCCTCCCTCCCACCCAGGCATCAGCTCTTCCTCTCTACCTTATTTCCTCTTTTCTCCCAAATACATATACATGTCGGTGAAGAAACTCCCAGACCGGCCCACACTTTCACTTCCAAGTTGGGGGTCACCAAGGGACCCGTGTGAGCCACGACCGTGGCCCTTTGACAAATCCTGAATGTTGAGCCCCGCCAGGGAGGGGCGTAGAGACTCCAGCGCCCCTTCCCCAAACCCTGAAGAAGGCCTGCCCTCTGCGGGGGGAGTTTCCTCTGGCCACCCTGTTCTGGGCCCTGGGAGGCTCACCCGAATGGACCACACCCACAGGCTCCCGTGCTCTGGCTTCCAGCTGGGTTCAGCCGATGGAGCCCTGGCCACAGATCAGAGGGAGGGAGAATGAGGCCAGGTCTTCATTGCTTTGGCTGCCGCCCTGCAGGGTCAGCTCAGGGCGCCCAGGTCCCACCACCAAAGGCCACTGCTCCTCTCGTGATAGCTTCTGCCCTAGAGATTCCCTCCTGAGCTGTGGACTGGCCCCTCCCCTTGTCCTCTCGGCTTAGGGTGGTCACAGCTCCACTGCATCCATCCCGGAATCCTGGCTTCCACTTGCCCTCACCTTGGAAATTAATCCCCTTGTAAGCAAACCCTCCCCAAATGACCTAATTTGAATGTGTCTCCAGTTGAAGCTATAACTAAGAAATAACAGGGCAGATCAGGGAACTTTGTTACCTTGGATTGGATTTGGTCAGGGACTTGATGCCGATCTGTTCATCTTCATTATTTTATTTTATTTTATTTATTTATTTTTGTGGCCTCTCCCGTTGCGGAGCACAGGCTCCGGACACGCAGGCTCAGCGGCCATGGCTCACGGGCCCAGCCGCTCCGCGGCACGTGGGATCCTCCCGGACCGGGGCACGAACCCGCGTCCCCTGCATCGGCAGGCAGACTCCCAACCACTGTGCCACCAGGGAAGCCCTCATCTTCATTTTTGCCAGCGTGTGAGTGGATATAGGAATTCTGTCTCTACCATTTTAAGAAGTGTCTATTTACGACTCTCCCTAAAACTACAGGTTTAATAGGTTGCTAGATACACTATAAATCTGGGTTTCTCAAACTGGTCGTTGTCCCAGCGGGGCAGAAGGGGTGTCAACGGTTTATTGATCAATAAATAATTTTCAATAGTTTGTTGATAAACCACTGGATCACTTTTTGACGCCCTTTTTCATCTTGAGGGGAAATCGAATAAGAAGAACCTCAGATGGTTTGGAGATTTTGTTGACCTGCCGTGACTACTGACTTCGTGGAAGTTGGTTCCTGGCCAACAGTTATGAGCTTAATGGAGGCGGCTTGGTCATAGTCTAAGTGTCGGACGCAACGTGAATAGTCACCCAGCGGATCTGGAGACAATTCTGAGCAATGGAAAAGAAGATTGTTTTCAGGCCTCTTCCTTTTGAAAATATACCTTAACGATGTGAGACTCCTTTTGGATTATCTCAATTCACGCCCTCCTCTCATAGAAAATAGAAAAAGGGTGAGTAGCTTCCTGTTTGCTTTGTTATCACTTCATTGTCACAGGACAGAAGTGGACCCAACTGATAGCAGCTTCTATTACCTAACTACTGTCAGAACGACTGCCTTAAGAATAACTAGTCTTAAGACAAAGTGGCTTGTGTTGGGTAGGTGTGCCTACCACCCACCCAGCAGAAGGGGTTCCTATCCCAGTAGTTCTATCCCAAATTAATTTCTTTTGTTACCTAAGGATGCAGGTTGTAACTGCCCTGCAGGATTTATATTTAGCTCCACCCCTTAAAATCAGAGGAAGCGCGATCTTCATTGGAGATTTACCGATGACCATGGTGAGGACCTGGTAACTCTTGCTTTGAAAAAACAGCCATACTCAAGTCATCCTGTTAAACCTTGGGACTTTGAATGTTCCCCAGCCAGGGTAGAGCCAGGTTATTTAGCCAGGACAGGAGAGGTTATGCTGCTGTAGCAGACAGCCCCTCAACCTCAGTCAATTAAGAACACAAGGGTATGTCTCCCCTGGTTTACACGCCCATGCAGCCAAGCTGGGGCTCAGTCCCCCATTGTCGCCACCCTATCTGGGAGCCAGGCTGCCGGACCACCCGCTTGTGTGGAAACTTGCCGTCTTCACAGCAGAGGGAAAAGGGAACGTGGCGAAGCGTGCACCAGCTCTTAGAGCTTCTGCCCTGAAATGACAGTCATTCACCTGCTCACATTTCACTGGCCAAAGCAGGTCACGTGACGAGACCCAACAGGTGGGGTACACGATCCTGCCAAGTTCCCAGAGGGAGCGAGAGCCCAGATGCTGTGATTAGCCCCAGTGACTACAGCCCTGATGGTTTCTTAGGACAGATTCTGCCCCTGCCTATGGAGGACCTGCTCCTAGATACTTCCACTCCTCTGGGATACTGGCTGCGGGTGACATTTCGGACTGGGGAGCCTGACGTTTCATAAAAGGATACTGTATCAGTTTCTGAGGGCTGTCATGATGTACCACAAACTGGAGGGCTCAAAACACCAGGGATTTATTGTTTCACAGTTCTGGAGGCGAGGAGTCCAAGATCAAGGTGTCAGCAGTGCCGTGCTCCCTCCGAAGCCTCTAGGGGAGGCTCCGTGCTTGCCTCTTCCAGCTTCCGGTGGCCCCAGGTATTCTTCGGCTTGCGGCCATGTCACTCCAGTCTCTGCCTCCCTCTTCCCGTGGCCTTCTGTGTGTCCGTCTGGGTCCAAATGTCCTTTTTATAAGGACACGAGTCATTGCGTTAGGACCCACCCACCTGAATCCAGTATGACCTGATTTTAACTTAATTCCATCTGCAAAGACGCATTTCCAAGTAAGGTCAGTTCACAAGATACAGGCGTAAAGATTTCAATGTATCTTTTTGGCGGGGAGAGGGGGCAATTCAACCCATGGTAAACACCAAGCCTAACACCAGGCGATGGATTTTCTTCAAATGTTAGCACATGATTTTGTTTCGGTTTGGTTTTTTTCTCGTGGGCTATTCCAAGCAACCAAATCACTCGTATTCGGCAACAGAAAATCCATACCCCAGAGCCCTGCTGGGTCAGAAAACAGAGCCTGAACTCTCTGTTGCTCAGTGTTGATTAAAGGCTGGGCTGGGCCAGTGGGCAGTTCGCAGAATCTCACTGGGCCAGTGGCTGGTTCCTTGTCTCAATCACTGGCTTCAGTATTTTGGAGGGCTTTGTTTTGGTTTTGTGGTTTAGTTATTGCTTTAGCGGAAGAAACTCTTTTTCAAATGAGACCTTAAGGAACTCGCTAGCAATCCCGAGTTATAAGATGGATGAAAGCAGAGCTGCCCTGCCAGAGGGGCTGTTGTCCCGTGATAAGGAATTCGAAGTCCCTTGGCTATCAGTGCTGCGTGGGCAGGATGCATGTCTGCCTTGCAGCACACCCCTCACCTTGCCAGTGAGTGGGGTGGCACTGGGGGCAATGGGGAGGGCCACGGCTCCCCCACCCCTACTCCCCCAACCTCCATCCACACCTCCTCCCAGAACTGGAGGAGCTGAGCCAGGCTGAGCTGGAGGGTGTCAGGCTCGGACTGGCCAGGGATCCAGAAGGGCGGATACCAGCTGGGCCCCTGCTTCAGCCACAGGCAGCCAGACCTGCGCACGCCAGGGTGCGGGGTGGTCTTCCTTCCTCCCAGCCGCGGCAGCTGCTCAGCTAGAAGCTGTCCCTGGTGGATTCTTGCCACTTGTAATCCAGTCTTCGTGGGTGGGAAGAAGCCTTTTCCAGACGCTCCAACCCAAAGAAGAAACACCAGTGTGCGCTCGTGAGGCAGCAGGACCTTATTTGCCCTCCTCGCGTCCTTTGATACGGGGACTCTGGGGACACTGACCGAGATTCATTTGATCCAAAGCCTTTGCTTCCCCTCCAGCTGTGTCAGCCATCACCCAGATGTTCATTTCTTATGGGAAAACGAAAATGGCAGTGGGAGAAGAGAACCCTTGGAGAAGTTGCCTAGAGTGTAAAGGCTTAAAAATCCCAGAGTCAGTAAGGTAGACTCCTCTCCTGGACTCAACACCTTTGCAGCCAACAGTGTTGACCCAGGAGGCTCTGAGGGTCGGTCAGGGTAGAGAGAGAACCATGCGTGTCCTTGGGCCAGAGCTCACCACCCTGTTCTCTAGAACTCTTCCAACCTGGACTTAGACTCTGCAAATAAACGTGTCTTAGCTGGTTTCTCTACACTTGCAGAATCTGAGTATCTCAGATCCACCCACTTAGTTGGATTCCTGGATTTACAGTCCTCCCAGAGTCATATCGGCTATTGTTTCTCAGCCATTGTTTCTACTCCAAAGGGAGCAGAGCAACAAATAATACACTTCGGTGTTTGCACGATGGATACAGATTTCAGTCAAGAAGAACTTCTCAACGAGAAGGTCCTGAAATGGATACTGTCAAGAACAGTATCGCACCTGGTCTCCAGAGATGTTTAAGCTCCGAAGGATTTGTCACCATCTGGGGAAAAGCACAGAACCAGCACAGAACCAGGCAGATACCCATGCTTCTTCTCGGCCCTTAGGTTCTCTAGACCCACAACTTTGGCTAAAAACAAAATGTGAAGGAACGGCTGCTGTTTCTAGAACAGTTTTCTCTTTGCTCCCTGGGATCATGGAGCAGAGATCTAGCTTGGTCAGAAATATTGTCCCCTTTCCAGAGATGTTGTCAAGAGGCAATAGTCAGGGAGATAGAGAGGGAGGACGGGCGACCATGGTGAATTTCACCCAGAGCCCGAGAACCACACGTCCCATTACGTCACACACAAGAAAGCTCAGCTATAATCACCAACCCACTTGCTCCTCTGTAAATTAACTATGTCACAACCAGTTCCTCTCGGAGGTTTAACATCGCTTATCCCCTCAGACTAATCGGGATGGGAAGGACATCTGGAAGTCATCCTGAGCTGTGACCACCCTCCTGGCTTAGCTTCAGAACCTCGGAGCTTAAAAGCCATCTGGCCCAGCCATCCAGTTCAGGGTGGGGTCCCCTCCGGAACCCTCCAGCCCGCAGCACCCTGCTGTACACCTACCTACATATTTCCAGGGAGAGCCAGAAAGATCCATCAAGATGACGTGGTCCCTGACCCTTGGGAGTCTGAAGCTTGGGTGAAGGGCAGACTCCACACCCCACCAACTCAAAAACTAAGACTCAAATCAAAAAGTGTCAGGGGATCTTAAATAGATAGAGACTGTAGGACCCCCACCATAGAACATTCTGGAAAATGCAGAACTATGAGACAGTGAAAAAAAAAATCAGGGGTCCTGGGGTTGGGGGTGGAGGAAAGCAGGTGGATGATGAGGGACTTTTAGGGCAGGGAAACCATTCCGAAAGTCCCTGGAATGGTGGATACAGGACATTGTGCTTGTGTCAAAACCCATACAACGTACAACGCAGAGTGAACCCTAACGAAAACTGCGGACTTTATTTAATAATTCTGCATCAACCTCGGTTCATCAGTTGTAACACATGTACTACACTAATGCCAGGTGTTAATGATAGAAGAAATTGGGGTGGGAAATCTTTGTACTTTCCACTCCATTTTTGTCTTTTTTGACCGCACCGCGTGGCTTGCGGGATCTCAGTTCCCGGACCAGGGACTGAACCCGGGCCCCCTGCAGTGGAAGCACAGAGTCTTAACCACTGGGCCACCAGGGAACTTCCTCCACTCCATTTTTCTTGAAACCTAAAACTGCTCAAAATAATAAAGTCTATTAAAAAAATTTTTAAGTGCAAGGGGAAGTGTAAGGTAAAGAAATAATGAGAGGGGTGGGAGAATTCTGGGCAGAATTCCTGGAAAGGGTTGAGTTGTAAAGAGGGGGAGAGTGAAGTACAGGAGAAGGAGGGGGAGACCACTGTGATCTCCCCAAATTTCTTAAAGACACTCCTCCCCCACTCAAAGCCCAAATCTGCCCCTTTCTTGGACCTGGCAAGGATTTTGTAAGTCAGAGACCCTAGAAGAAGCAGGGTGAGAAGGAAGGGAAAAGAATGGAGGGAAACAACAGCCAGGGAATAGTTCTCTGGTACAGGAGGCACAAACCACAAGTGCAATTAGTCAAAGAAGAACTTGGAATTAAAAGTGATTCCAAGCCGAGGCGGGGAGTACATAAGTTCCTGCAGCCCCAAGACATTTATGAATAACACAAATGCCGAGAGGTGGTAGAGCCCGAGTGCAGTTGATTAATATGTACAGGCGGATAGATGCACTTGAAAAACAATAGTGCTGTTTCTCCCTCGCTCGAAGTAAAAATATTTCCAGAAAAACTGACACGTTTGTTATTTTCTAACATAATTACCTTATTATGGAGCATTTGTAATGGAACCCATTAGAGGCGCTAAGTAAGCACCTGCCCGGCTCCCCTTCACGCGGTCTGGTTTCAAGGTACTGGGGAGGGAAGGGAAAGACGCAGGCTGGTGGGGTGCGGCGAGGCAGGTGGAGGGGCGTCCTGGGAGAGCACTGCAGCTTTACACGCCCAATACCCTCACTCCCCTGCCCTCTGCCCGCCCTCAGCCAAGCCCACCTCAGTCCTCCGACTTCCATTCCTTTTCCTGCCTTCCTGAGCCCACCATCACCCGCTGCTGGGTACTTCTGCGAGCTGGTGTGGGCTGGAGGGGCAAGGATGTAGCCTTGGAACCCGCCCCCCCACCCGCCCCCTCCCAGCGTATGAAGGCCGAGAGGAAGTGGCTGCCACTGAAGCCGGAGATAGCGGAGGAAGCAGGATGGATGGGTGGGGGAGGGGAGCTGGAGCCAAAACAACCAGCCCAAGTTCAAGACCAGCCTAGTGGGGAGAAAGTTCAGCCTCCATGTTGCTCTTGGGATTTCGTGGCAAAGTTGGGTGGGAACATTGGCCCTGGAGGCTGGGACCCAGGGTTCTGGTCCTCCTAGCTCTTTTTTTTTGTTTGTTTGTTTTGCGGTACGCGGGCCTCTCACTGCCGTGGCCTCTCCCGTTGCGGAGCACAAGCTCCGGACGCGCAGGCTCAGCGGCCATGGCTCACGGGCCCAGCCGCTCCGCGGCATGTGGGATCCTCCCGGACCGGGGCACGAACCCGTGTCCCCTGCATCGGCAGGCGGACTCTCAACCACTGCGCCACAGGTGTTAGACCCAAACGGTCTACGAGGGATTCCAACTCGCCCAAGAACCGCCAAGAGTCGAGAGCCGCTGCAACACGCAAGAGGTTTATTAGGAGCCGATGCACCGGGGTTCCCTGAACCTCACGCAGGAGGCCGATGGGGAACCCCTAAAAGCGGAATCACATACTTTTTATAGGTTTATTTACTCATAGGGCGGGTATATTCTCACAATGATTGGGTAAATGTGGTGACTTTTGAATTCATTGGCTTAGGAACTTTTGTCCCACCTTCTGGCCGTTATAGTTGTCTGTTCATTGTGGCGGTTAGGGCGTATACCTGTTACGGGCAACTGGAAAATTACCCGCTGTCTGGCAAGTCCCCGTCAACTGAAAAACTCCAAGAATTGGTTTCGATAGGGAGAAGGAGTGGCGCACGATAGGGAGAAGAATTGGTTTCGATAGGGAGAAGGAGTGGCGCACGATAGGGAGAAGAATTGGTTTACGGGAACAAGTGAGGGGGTGGAAAGTCCCTAAAGGCCCCACACAGGGAAGCCCCCTCCTAGCTCTTTTGGACCAAAGACCAAAAGGCACTTTGCCTCTCTGGCTCTCAGTATCCTCACCTGTCAAATGGTGCCCATGCAGGGCGGCTGGGGCACCTGGCCTCCAACGTTCTCACTGCCCCGCATTCTACGCACCAGTCACTTCAGACAAGAGGTGTTTCTTGCCATCACATCTGGCCCTTTTCCTCCGCAGTTAGGAAAGCCCGCCTTAACAGATAGGCCTCCAAACTATTCTTTCCCTGGAGAGGAATGCTGTGTCCTCCCCACCATCACTGGAAACCGGAAGCCGCCATACGCGTGGCGTGGCATCCCGGCCACTCCCTCCTGCATGCCCTCCGTCCTTTGTCCTTGTCGTCTGGCCACATCCTAGCTGTCCCACTGCTTCTCCTTGTCTCTTCCTCTCTCCGCCCTTAAACACGGGCTCTCTCCAGGATTTTGCCCTTGGCCCTCCTATGGCTTGAGGGGACAGCTAAATCTCGTATCTGTACTAAAAGCCCAGCCCTTTCTTCTGAGCTGCAAAATTTGTAAATCCAGATGCCCGTGGGTTATCTTCATCTACTTAAGAATCATTGTGCCCCAAATCAAACCCTTCATCTTCCTGCCTAAACTTTCTTGTCCTTCTGTCCTCTGTCTCCGGGACTGGCGTCTTGCTCCCACAGTTCAGAAATCCAAGGAACTTTCCAAAACCCCTCTCCTCCTTCATCTGTCTTATTCATCTGGCCATACAACTGATTTGGTTCTGTAAATACCCAGGGCTCTCTTTTCTATCTTCACTGCTGCTGCGTATCTCTCTTGAGCGGATCTGTGGAGTAGCCTCCTCCCCTCCCTGTGGGTCTGACCCAGAGACGGCACTTGGGTGGATGGTAACAGAGATCCGAATCAGCCTTATCTCTCTTCATTCCATTGTCCACTGGTCCTCATTCCAAATTCCAGAGACGATTATGTCTTCCTTCTGCTTGAAAACCTCAAAAACTCCCTGTGATGTACAGGACTAAAGCCCCACCCTTGCGCTCTCCAACCTTGCAAGCTTTTCCCACCCTCCAACCCCCTGCGCACCAGACACCCACAGCACCGGCTCCTGTGGGTCTCTTATCGCAAGGCTCTAACTCGTGCTTCTGTGCTGTGTGTGTATTGTTCCTTTTGCCTGGAACACCACTCACCCACCACCTGGTCAGCCTCTGCTGTACCTTACGAATCAGTACTGTAGTTACCTATCGCTGTGCAATGAATCACCCCAGAGGTAGTGACATAAAACGATAGCAATCATTGTATTACGATATCTCACAGTTCTGGGCCTGGCTGGGCTCAGATAGCTGGTTCTTGTTCATGGTCTCTCTATGCTGCGGGCAGGTGGTGGCTGGAGCTGGGGTCCCCTTGAGGGCTCTCTCACTCACGTGTCCGAGAGTTGATGATGCTGGCTGCCAGCCTCCCCGTGTGGCCTGGGCTTCCTCCCAGCATGGCATCTGCTGGGCAAGCATCCCGAGCGAGGCCACTGCAGGAGCTTCATTGGCCTTTTATAACCTTAGAAGTCACGCAGCATCACTTCTGCTCCATTCTGTCCATCGAGGTTGTCACAAGGGCTTGCCCAGTTTCAGGGCAAGGAGGGCACAGGCTCCATCTCTGAATTGAGGGAGTGGCAAGGTTCTGAGAGAGCATCCAGAATGGAAATGATGTTGTGGCCACTTTGTAAAAAGACAATCTGCCTCCAGGAAGCCCTTGGATGCCTCTTTCCCTCCTCCAGGCTTAACTCCTGGGCCTACCTCTTGTATTCCCCACCGTACGTATTGCAATTATTTTTTGTCTGGTCCCTTGAAGGGACGGTCTATATTCTATTCACCCTGGTGCTTGGCCCATAGTCAGTGCTCATTAAATGTCTGCAAATTCATGACTGAATTAGTGAGAGGCTGAGGATGACCGTGTCCCGCTGTCGGGGGGATGCTCTTTCCGGAGCAGGCCAGGTGCCTCCCAGGATGGCCACTGTTCAGGTGAACGTGGCCGGAGGCCCCAGCACATCCGTGCCCCCACTGCCACCGTTCAGAGACAGCCAGCCTCCCCCATTCAAGGTCTGTTACCTGCCCCGCCAGGTAGGCACAGGTACAGACCCTGCGTCCAGAATCTTCCATTCAACCCCAGTATCACCTCCACCTTCTTGCTGCTTTTTTTAAATGCCCAGAAGTGGAATGAAAGCTCGTCCCACCGAAGAGGGAAAGGTTCATCGCTGGGAAGCTTGGACGGCTCGTGGAGGGCCAAGCCTCCCTTTGCCCTCCCTCCTGCGCCCCCGACCTCATCGGCCCTCTGGGGCCAGGGAGGGCAGAAATAGCCCTTTTTACTTCCCGGCATCATTCCCCAGCTGCCTGGCCCACATGTTGGGCCTTTGGAGCGGTTGTTTGCCAAGCCGTTCAGCGGGGCAGCTCCCTCGTGGGCACCCAGCCCCACCGCCTGACAGGCTGCATGCGAGGGGACGGGCCTGAATGACCATAATATGGACCATGAAAGTGGATATTAAAGACTTTATTACAGGGTGAGGACGGCTAATTGCGACGTTCCTTTCAGGAAGCCGGAGCTGGTGAGTTTAAGTTGAAGCACCCAATTATTATAACTCTGTCAGCGCCGAGCAGGGTGGGGCGGGGGTGAGGGTGGGGGAGCCGGCGGAGGCCAGCTGAAGGCACAATTACCTGCACTTTATCCAAGGCACACGCCGCCGGTCTGGAAGTTTACAGGGGGATCGGTTCTGCTCGGAGCTTCCTCTCTGTCACCGCCAGGCTGCTCTTGAGGACCGATCCCCCTGCTCTGCCCTCCGTCTCCCCAGGCTTCCTGTGGAAGAGGTGGCATTTGTGAATATCTATAGGACACCCCAGCCCTCCCTGGGCCCTGCTGGTGACACAGCCTTGTGCTGAGATGCGAGGTTGTCCAGGGCACCTCGGGGTCAATCTGTCCAGCACTCCTGTTTCAAATGAGAAAGCAGACTCCAAGAGGTTAAGGGACCAAGATGGGGGAGCAGGACGAGGGACCTGTCTAGGTTACCCGGCTGGTAAGTGGCAGAGCAGGGCAGGACCCTTCTGGTCTGCTTCCGGCTTCGAGCCCTGGCTGCACGTTCCAAGAGATACGCCAGGACACGTGGGGGCAACCAGAGTCTCCTTAACGTGAATTCGGCAGGTGTAGGCATGGCCCACCAGGTGCGTGGGAACCTGGTGCATCTTGGGATGAGCTCATGGAAGAAGACAGTGCAGTCCTCTCTGGGGAGGTTACTTGTAAACAGCACCATCGAAAGTCGTCATCACCTTGCTCCAAGAGTATTTCGCGCATTACCGTCTCAACGGTCGTGCGTTCAGATGTTCTTGGGCACCTACTGGATGCCAGGCATGGGAGATAAAAGGATGCAGACATCTTTGTATGCAAGGAGCTCACAGCTTAAAAGGGTAGACACGCGAGGCAATCAACAATTAGGATACAGCGTGGAAAGCCCTAGATAGAGGTGGGCATGCACACACATCACCTTCTTTAATTTAATCACATAAATCTAAGTGACTGCACATAAAAAGGGACTACAACATACGAACTGCCTGGTGCTGGGTGAGCGGTGCAGATGGCAAAGGCTAGAACTGTTCTGAGATGGGCAAGCCCACCATGGCATACGGTGGTCCCGGCGGGTTCACTAGAAAGACAGTTTCTGATGGATGGGTGGGAGTTCAAGAGGCAGTGAAGAGGGGTGGGAGTTGGGACTGGGGAGAGAAGAGGTGGGTTTCTTTCCTGCATCGAACTCAGGAAAGTCAATACTCAGAATACTGACTCCTCTTTATCCCCACCCAAGAGCATCCAGGTTGCCTACGCCGTGGGGGAAGCAGACCAGCGTTATGAGCGTGCTGGTCCATTTCCAGGGAATTCAAGATGCCCCGAGACAATGATGATAAAGAAGGGGAGGGGCAAAGTTATGGAGACCCCACCCCCTTTCCTTGGACGTGTGCATGCCCAGAGGTAGCTGGCCCGACTAATGTTCCCCAGCCATGGTGCTCAGCCCAGAGAAGCCTGATGTGTCCCATCAGCCAGGAGATGTGTCCCATTTACCGAGATTCAGGAGGTCAGGGAGCAGCGAGGAGGGCAGGAAGTGGATTCTGGGGTCCTTCCTTAGACATGCTAAGTTTGAGCTGCCTGCTAGATAACCACGTGGAGGGGGATGGATTTGGGTAGAGAGTTTGGGAGTTCAGGAATTATATATGGACTGGTGCTGGTGTAATGTGGGTGTCTTTGGCATATGGATGATATGTAAAACCATGAGACTGGAGGAGACACACCTGGAGAGAGAGATGAGAGAGAGAGAGAGATCGGGAGAAACAGAGGGGAGACAAAGTGATGGACAGAAACAGATACAGAGAGGAGGTGAGCATACTGTTGCACTCTGGTGGGGACAGGTGCCAGTAAAGGAGACGGAGGTGGGAGGAAAGACAGGGGACCATGATGCGCTGGAAGCGGAGAAAGAGACGGTGCAGGAAAGACAGGTGCTTGGGGTGGAATCCTGCAGAGGCACCAAGGAGAATGAGGATGGAAGGGTGGCCAGTTTGTCAGCATGGAGGGTACTGGGAGTCCTATCTCAGTCAGCAGGTTTAGAAGCCAGTTAGGAGGGATTGAAAAGTGAATGGGGGCAGCAGGGGGCAGCGCCATGCAAATAAGTGAAACTTGACCCTTACCTCACACCATACACAGCTCAGTCAACACCAAGCAGATGCAACCACACCCTGTACTGTCAGCTTTTTATGTGCAATCACTTATAGTTATGCAATTAATTAAAGGAAGTGAGGTTTGTGTGAACACTTCTATCTAGAACTTTCTATACTGTATGATAATTGTTGGTTAACTTATGTATCTCCCACATTAAGCCACGAACCCCTTGAATACAGAGAATCTTGTCATCTTTTTATTTCCAGTGTAACTCAAAATGGACCAGAGACCTCAATGTCAAATCTAAAACCATAGAACTTCTGGAATAAAACATAAAAGAAACTTTTGTAACCTTAGGTTAGGTAGAGATTTCTTAGGCCACAAAATATTTTAAAAAATTGATCTTATACGTCACAAAAAATTTTAAATTCTGTTCTTCAAGAACATCATAAAGAAAATGAAAAGGAAAGACCGGACTGGGAGAAAATCTTCCCGACACATTTATCTGACAAAGACTTGTATCCAGAATGTACACAGAATCCTTACAACTCAACAGTACGACGATCCGATAGAAAAGAAGGAAAAAGATTTAAACAGACACTTCGCCAAAATAAAGGAGCACGTTGTTGAAAGATGTTCAACAATATTATTCATCAGGGAAATGCAAATTAAAATCACCATGAGCTATCACTGTGCATATCTACGAGGATGGCAAAAATTAAAAAGACATACTTAGCACCAAGTGTTGCTGAGGATGTGGAGCAACTGGAACGCTCATGCATTGCTGGGGAAATGGTCCAACCGCTTTGGGAAATAATCTGGCAGATTCTAATAAAGCCAAACGTACACTTAAATTATGATCCAAAAATTCTACTTCTGCATATTTAGAGATGTACATATGTACACGTGGAAATGCGTCCAAAGACGTGTATGCTAATGCTTCTAATAGCTTGATTCATCAAACTCTCAAACTAGAAATGACTCACTTATCCATCAACGGAACGGATAAATAACTCGTGGCATATCCACATAATGAAACTGCTCAACCCTGCTCAGGACGAATCACTGATGTGTGCAAAAATTATACCCCTCCAAGAACGTTATGTTGAGTGAAAGACCCCAGACACCGAAGAGTACGTGCTGCAGGAGGCCATTTATATGCAGTTCTAGAAAAGACAAAACTATCTGTGGTGACAGAAAGCAGATCAGAGGTTGCCTGCAGCTGGCGGTGGGCATGGACATCGACTGTAAATAGGAGGATACTTTATGTTGTTCTTTGGTTTTTGGAGTTGTGTCGCATGGTTGTATATATTTGTCAAAACTGAGCAAACTAGGGCTTCCCTGGTGGCGCAGTGGTTGAGAATCCGCCTGCCAATGCAGGGGACACGGGTTCGAGCCCTGGTCTGGGAGGATCCCACATGCCGCGGAGCAACTAAGCCCGTGAGCCACAACTACTGAGCCTGCGCGTCTGGAGCCTGTGCTCCGCAACAACAGAGGCCGTGATAGTGAGAGGCCCGCGCACCGCGATGAACGGTGGCCCCCGCTTGCCACAACTAGAGAAAGCCCTCGCGCAGAAACGGAGACCCAACACAGCCAAAAGTAAATTAATTAATTAATTAAAAAAAAAAAACAACTAAGCAAACTGAATACGTTTTGTTGCGTGTAAATCGTATTCAATAAAGGTAATCTTTAAAAGTGAATAGGAGAACCCCATGGCATGATACCATATAATTTTCATATACGTGGAAATAGACACATTTCCACGTGAGGACATAAATGTATAGAAATCTCCAGAAAGATGCACAACGGAATGGCTGTATTGCTGACCTATGGGGAGAGAAGGGGAGAGGACTGCCGTTAAGGTAAGTGGTCAAAGGGACTTCAGCATTAACTACAGTGCTTTAATTTTTCAAAAGGAGAGTGTGCCACGTATTCCCTTTACTTAGATTTTCAGGAAGAGTGAACAGCAGAGGTGAGCAGAGTTTGTTCCACCATCAAAAATCAGTCGACTCTCTTTTACCTGTTTGGACCAGCCATTCCCTTCAATTACTTATTGAGCATTGATGCTTCTAGCAATATACGATGAGACGGGGCTCTTTTTTTCTTGACTCCAAATCTTCCTTTGGCTCACCCCAAAGTAGCCAGAGAGCCCAATCTTCGACATCCATCAGTTACTGGCTGGGAGACCAATTGACTCAGATTTTTCAACCTTGTTTCCGCTGGATCATAATTGCATCTGCTACATAGCGCTCCTGAGGGATTCCATGAGAAAACAGAGGCAACGAACATGGCATGGAGCTTAATAGATAAGAGCTGAGATTTGTGTTTTATTATTATGACCATACTTTATTGACTTTTAAGACAGTGTTTTTCAGACTTTAATATTTCCGGAATTGGGCTCCTTCCGGAATTGGGCTCCAGTCACTGTCGCAATTTATTTGGCCGTGTTTTTTTCTTCTTGGTCCGTAAAATAACAGCTCACCTTATCATCGCTGGCGTCTCAGATTGTATGAAACATGGTGATAGCGTTTCACTCACGGCTTTCCTGTGAGGCCCTGCTGGTATTTAACCAACATTACAAACAGGGAGAAACGTTAATCCTCCTACCAGCTGAGGGAGGAAGAGAAAAAGCAGGAATGGCTTAATTAAATCATCACTGCCACTACCCCAACAATAGAATGTTCCATCTGGCACAGCCATCAATTTGGGGAGGGCTCAGCTGCCCAGGAGCTTCTTAGGTACCACTTTCTGGATACTTGCTATTCATATCTCGTCCCTGTATGGCCAAGGCTAGCCCCTGGCTTTTCGGTCAAGTGACCTCCATCGGCCTCTTCAGCTTCCCCACCTGCAGGCTTTCCTCTGTAACAACAAATCACGAGCATCCTTGGGGTGGTTCTTTACCCATTGGCTCTGTTCCCCCCATGCCATGGCCACCTGAAAATTCTGATGCCACTGTCGTGATATTCACTCACCACGAACCTTTCCAGTGCATCCAGTGGGTTCTGAGTAGCAAAGCCACAGGAACCAACCCTGGCTAACTTCTGCAGGAAGTGACTGCTTTGGAAAGAAAGCAGGAAGCTCGCAGAGTTTGATGGGAAGGATGGAGAACCAGGCTGGGGAAATAAAGAGGAACCAAAGAAAGGCAGGCGGGACAAAACAGCTGGGGCACTGCTGCATGGCCAGTACTTACCCCCCAGCCCCAGGACGCAGTGCTGGTGCTGTTGTAATGACGACCCTCCTTTCCCCATGAGCCTGCATCCGTCACTCTCTCAACACTCAAGTTCCCTCTGAGAGCACTGCTTGCAATTGCTTGACCCCGGTCATGTGAGCTCACCTTACTTCTAGGGTGGAGAATGGAAAAGTTGGTCCCTGCCAGCCACCAGGACTCACAATGGGGAATTCTTGTCCCTTAGGAAGGGACTACAGATGTTCTGGACAGCTAACAAATGGCCAGTGTTCACTACATTTGTTTTCACGAATGCTCGTGTTTTCAACACTAGGGATTGACTCAGAAGCCCAGCACTCAGAAATGTTTCCTGTGTGGTATCTTGTCTGCAATTCAGGCAAGCTAACCCCCGGGGGAGGAGAGACTTCTTATAGTTCCGCCTGGTGAGCCAAGGAGCCCCTTCCCATAGTCAGGGCTAGCAGAGAAACGAGTCCTCTGCACCCCCTAGTCATCCTTCCTGAAAACGTAGAAACTATAGTGTTTTATTGAGACAGCTATGAAAAAAGATAGGTGATACCTAATGAAAACAATATTTAGAGAAATCAAGACACCTGTCTACTTTCTTAATTGAGTCCTAACTTATCAATCACAGTTAAGGCCAGTGGCTCTCTGAACAGCCCGGAACTTGTTCCAAAAATGCGAGTTCTTGGGCTCCTCCCCAAACCGGGTGAATCGGTCACTCAGAAGTGAAGCCCAGCAGTGTGTTTTAACAAGCCCTCCAGGTGAATTTGATATTTGCTGAATTATGAGAAATGCCGGCTGCATCGTGACCTTGACTCCATTTCAGGATCACCTGAGGAGCTTTAAACTCTTCACTGCCTGGACCTTACCCCAAAGCAACTAAATCTGCCTGGTGAGGGAAGAGACTTTTTTTTTTTCTTTCTTTTAAATTTTCCTAGGTGACTCATGTACAGCCAGGGCTGAGGGACCCAGATGTAGCCCACGACTACAGAGAAGGTGTCTTAACTCAGGCTCCCTTCTGAACTTAGCTCCCTTTTGAAAGTAGGTGCTTGTCTCTACTACCTTGAGATTTTTTTGAAACTGTCACTGAGATTCTCCCCACCTTTGACTAGCACTTTCCCGCTAAGCTGATCCATATCAATAAAGGAAAACCCAACCCATCCGGGGACAACGGCAGCTGTAAGCAAGAGCAGAAAGTCACCATGTGCCTCCTTCCCAGCGTGGAATTCGGGGTGACCCTCTTTGCTTTCTCTAAAGGAGAGTTTTCATGGTCCATTTCGCAAACACGCCCTCTCCACCTCCTCTACTCCAAATCTCTGGGAATCAGAACAGCTGGATGTTGCTTGGGTTAAAGGCAGTTTTTATTGTTTAAAGTCCAGACCCTTCTCTATCCCAATTCAGGATCTTGTCTGCCTGTTGGCTTCTTTTCCTCTATTGCAAATGAGTTATATTTCCTTGCTGGGGAATACGGCCACAGGCAGCTTTAGGATTACCTCATTTTCCACAGACACCCAAGAGGAAAGAGGGTGTCTATCACCCAGCCTTGGTATAGAAGATCCCCAGAAAGTCTTCTCATGGCTTCATCTTGGATAAAGAGCCAAGACTGGCTCACTCAGGGAGCTGGGTCCATGACCAGGTTGTAGGGAAGGGGCACTAGAAGACATATCCCAAATCTGTTACAGGTTGGTTAACCCTTTAACCCCGTCTATGTCGAGCCGTTTTCCATATTTGAGTCAATACATGTGTTTTCTGATGCAGACAGATGCTTCCTTATAAAGGTCACATTTCCCAAAACTTTAACACGTATCACTGCACAGAAGGACCATTCAATAAGACCGTTTTAAGAGGACAGTGGAGGTTTTCCTCAATCCTAGTGCATCCAGAGAGGACACCAGGATGGGGAGGGGCTCAGAACCGTATAATCTGAGGAATTGTTGGAAACCAGGGCGTCTAATGCAGAGCGGAGAAGACTGGGAACGCTAGCTGCCTCTTGTTAATATTCAGAGTCCTCAGGTAAGAGAATGTTAACTTGTTCTGCATGGCTTCCCATGCAGAACTATCCCCTAACTGGCCACAGCGTGAGGTCCAGACACCTTAGCGTGGAGTCCAAGACCTGCATCCAGTTTTCAGAGCCTTCTCTGATGTCATATCTGTGTTCCAAAGGAAGCCAGTGTCAAGGGAATACAGCATGAGACTCTTGTTAAAGGCGCAAGACAGACTTGATTCAGACAACTTCTCTAGTAGAAAGTGAGCTCAAATCCAGCTAAGACAAAGATGACTGAGGTTCTTAAAGGGAGAACAGAGAGGGGACAAAGGGGGCTATGGGGAAGCGAAAAGGCCCATTTTGAATACGAATTTTGGCCATATGGCATTTTCTTGAGCAGAAACTCAACACGGGACCAGGAGTCACCCTATATAGCCCAGCTAGAAGCCGGGCTGAAGTCTGGTCCAGTCCCTCAAGCACAGCATTTGGGCAAGTCCTTGGTGCCCTGTGGGAGTTCATAGTTCATACCAGGCACAGGCAGCGAGGGGCCTGGGGGAGGGCAGGGAGGGCCTGGGAGTGTCATCTTTGCAGCAATGCCCGGCGTGGTGCCCAGTAGCGATATTCGGTGGATGGAAAAATGAATGTGTGCCCTCATGGTCTCTCAGCACCCACTCCGGGCACTCCTGCTGGCGCTGGATTCAACCAGTCTGGACAAATGGGTCAAAGTGTTTACAGTGAGCCCATACAGTGGTATTCTAGAGGCAAAGGGACACGATGCAAAGAACACGGGCTAGAGGGATTTCAGTCCTTGCTGGATCATACACATGCAGCTTTGAACAATTCATTAACCTCAGCTAGAGTTTGCGTTTTCTCAGCTCTAAGATGGGAGTAATAATCAGGTCCAGCTGTTTGGGTTGATGGAAGAGTAAATGAGATTTCACACATGGGGCTCCTAGCCCGCCGCTCTAGGTAAGACACTTAAGAAAACTTACTTCCTCTTTCCCCAAACGGTTGTCATCATTTTGTTCTGTTTTGTCCAAAAATGTGAGTCGATGTCCAAGTGTTTTGGAGGACAGAGTGAATGTTTCAGCTGCATGATGTCATTTATAATGAAAAACTCAATAAAGGGCTTCCTTGGTGGCGCAGTGGTTGAGAGTCCACCTGCCAATGCAGGGGACGCGGGTTCATGCCCCGGTCCGCGGACCCCACATGCCGCGGAGCGGCTGGGCCCGTGAGCCATGGCCGCTGAGCCTGCGCGTCCGGAGGTGCTTCTTAAGGAAAGCATAACCCATCTAGGTTTCCTTAACGAACAGCCCCAAAGCAATTTCAAGGTCCCTGGTCCTGGGGCTGAGGCTTTCACTCTTCTAAGTTTCTAGGGTGAGGGTAGAACCAAAAAAAGGTCTAGAATTATGGGTTGCTACAACATACGCAGAGGTAGACTTGATTTAGCTATGCTGGTACCTTGGACAGCCCCACTCAACAGACTCTTAACCTAGTCAATACTTCCAGATGCTGGCGTTACGGAGCTCACCTGAGTTGCTCCCACTCAGTCCGACATTCAGGTGCGGGTGAGTCATCGAATCGTCCTGAACCAATTGTAGCAGTTCTGCTGGCTGAGCTGCCCAAGGTCCTGGCAATACGGGGGCTGAGCAGGTGATAGCTCCTGTGGGGTGACAGCCCACTGGCAAGACACAGGGTGTTCCCACCATGCCCCTCAAGGTCCTTGGGGCACCCTCATTAGCATATGGCCCCTTTCAACGCCCAACCTGCAGGTGGTGGCCATTCAATTTCCATTTTCCACAGAGGCTGTGCCCTAACTGGCTCCACTGAATTAGCAGGGCTCAAAGGGAGCGCTTCAGAGAGATCCCTCCTAGATGAACGTGTAAAATTTAATTACAGAAGCCTGGGCTATCGCAATGTTTAAAGCCATTTACAAAGCCTGGGAGCTACAGAGCCTTCCCACTCCTGTGCCTAGGGAGGGCAGGGCAGCCCTTACATCATTAGCCACTGAGAAAAATCTCAGTTTGCATATTAAGGTCAGGAAATTATCCTTTCACTTTCCTCACTAAATGGCCAACGTATTCATCTTGTGGAGAGGGAGCAATTCTGAGGCTCCAGGAGGATGCAAAGACCTCCAGAAGTCATCGGTCCAGGTTCCCATCTCTAAGCGGCCCAACAGTCTAATTCAATTGCCACATAAAAGCCAAAGGTACAGGTGAGACACAAATCCCAGTCAGTAAGGAACTCCTAAATGAATAGGGAGACAGACATAAGCACCAATAAGTAAATGAAGGATAGAGGGGGAGATTAATGCAAGCCTTGGGGATATTCCTAGAAGGCTTCCCAGGGGAGGTGGCACTTCGGGGTTTTGAAGAATAAAGAGGAGTCATTCTTGCAAGTGAAGGAGTAGGTGGGCACGAGCCAATAAAGGACATTTCAGGCAGGACTCGGCTGGTTCTGCAATCTGTAGGAACAAAGTTTCTTCCATCCAACTTGCTTCTCTCTGGAAGATTCTCTCCTGCTTTGCTCTCTGTAGAGCTGGAGAACTGGTCAGCACCCATTCCCTAAAAACTTTAGGTTGTAAACTCCTTGATGGCTTCTTTTAGATTCCCAGCAGCATCTGAAAGGGCTGAGCCCATACCAGTGGAGCCCGTAATTGAACTTGAAAGCAGACGCTGGAACCTTTAACGCCTGATTTTCAGGACCCTCTTCTGCGTGACCCAACTCCTGCCCAAATTCAGAACCTTCGGAAGTATGACTTTTTTCCATCAGTTTAATCCTCACAGAATTAAGAGAGTGAGGTAGGGTAAGTGGATTTATGGTCTCAAATGAATTTCAAGAAGAATAGGAGCAATCTAGATTAAAGTCAAGTTTCCGAGAGAGGATTTGCTCTCTTTCAAGGAGAGTGTGAGCCCAGCCTGCCAGCAGCCACGGCAGCTCCTTCATGGGAATTTCAATGCTAGAAGCCGAGAGTCTGGAGCAAACATCTGGGGAATGCCACCACCTTTGAAGCTAATTCTGTGACAGCTCTTTCACTGTGGTACCTCGGGAGACCATACACGGCTTTTAATTACGAAAGTTCTTCTTTTTAGGCACTGCTCCGCTGGATGAGTCATCTATTTTTCCATGGCCCTGAGGTGGATAAATGAGGGCTCCAGGGGGTCAGGGATTTGCAGTAGTTGGTTAGAAAAAACTTAACAGCTGCCAGACCCTGAGCCCTGCGCCCGCGGCTTCACACACGTTTTTCTTTGATCTTAGAACCCCGCACCCGCCCCAGGTATTATTTGCTTTATTTTGTAGATGAGGAGACAGGCTCAGAGAGGTCAGGAAACTAGCTCAGGGTCACCCAGCTGGTGGGTGGAATTTAGTTTTATTTATTTATTTTTAAAATACATTTATTTTATTTTTGGCTGCGTTGGGTCTTCGTTGCTGCGCGCGGGCTTTCTCTACTTGTGGCGAGCGGGGGCTACTCTTTGTTGCGGTGCGTGGACTTCTCATTGCGGCGGCTTCTCTTGTTGCGGAGCACGGGCTCTAGGCGTGCAGGCTTCAGTAGTTGTGGTGTGCGGTCTCAGTAGTTGTGGCTCACGGGCTCCAGAGCACAGGCTGTGTGGCGCACGGGTTTAGTTGCTCCATGGCATGTGGGATCCTCCAGGGCCAGGGCTAGAACCTGTGTCCTCTGCATTGGCAGGCGGATTCTTAACCACTGCGCCACCAGGGTAGTCCCAGCTGGTGGGTGGAATTTAAACTCACATCTTCCGACCCCAAAGCCTGGTGGTTTCCCATCTGCCATCCCGATGCTCAGAGGCCGAGGAGAGGGAGGAGAGGAGCTGGATTCGGCTCCTCCGGGGAGTCCAGGTCTCTGGGAACTGACTGTCCACTGCTTCCCCGGCCTTCTGGAACATTCCTGGGGGTCTCCAGAAATGTGTTAGGTCTTCTCTTTGTCCGGAAGATATGGTCTTCCTCAGTTACTTCCTTATTACGGTGCTGTCAGGTGAACCTAGGGCCAGACCAGCGAGGGATTTTCTGTGTTAACCTAGAAGAGCTCACCTCTCTACTTCTCCCCCAGTGGGGGTCCCAGAGGCAGAGCCTGTAAACCCTGGGGCCTCTGCCTCCCCCCAGGGACCTCTGGGAATGTCTGGGGACATTTTGCATGTCACATTCCAGAAGGAGAGGTGCTAGTAGCATCTAGTGGGTGGAGGCCAGGGACGCTGCTAAACATCCCCCGAAGCACAGGACAGTCCCCACTGCAGAGAATTATCCAGCCCCAATGTCAACAGTGCCGTAGGTGAGAAGCTCTACTGTAAATGGGGACACGGGGAAGAGGACGGAGCCCCTTGATTTCAATGTCCTGGGCCTGTGGGGCCAGGCAGGACTGGCTCCGTAGCGACTTTCGTTGGGGGAGGGGCAGCAGCGTAAAATGAAAACGCAAAACCTCTTGTAAAACATGATTTAAAATTTCAAGATGACAACACCAGAGTGTTAAAGCAAGGAAGAGCCCGGCTAAGCGCGGGGCAGGTGTGAGCGCACGGGTGCCTCCCTGCACCCCCCCCCACCCCCCCCGGGAAGCCAGGATTGAGCTGCCTGCTTTCCCTGGGGGTCTCCGCCCGTGTCCCGTCCCTGGAACCCAGGCTGACTTTTGCCCTGATGTGCATGGCTCTTCCAGGTAGTTAAGGCCCAGACGGCAGAGAGGGCAGTGCCTGCTGAGAATCCAAACCGGCCGCTCCCCTTTCCTTGGAGGAGAAAAAAGTCACTTCTGCCTGGAGCAAGACAGAGGGGACAGCCCGGTAGGTGCTGAGTTGTCCCTAGTCTTACTGCTTCTTGGAAGGCACCAGGGATCAAGGTGTTGGGAGAGTTTTCCAATTCCAGAGCAATTAAGGGGAGCAGAAAAGAGAGAGAAAGGGAGGGAGTTGGGTGTGGGGAGGAAGAGACAGAGGAGGGGGGTCATGGGGAGAGAGAGATTTAGCTCCTTGGATCCTTATCTGATGCTGGGGACCCCTAGGGCTAAATCGTGTGGCCTCTCCCCTTCCTGTGATCTTTCATCAACAGAGGCTACCTGACCCCCACGTCAACCGCGACTCTAGGAAAGGAGGGGACACAAACATGACTCAGCCCGAGGAGCAGGGACAGGCCACCTGGGTTCCCCACCAGAACCTGGGAGTCACCTTCTCTGCCTCCACTTACAGCCCTCGCCCAGCTCCCCCCAGCCCCGCAAAGAGCAATGTCCTGCTGTGTGCTCCAGCGATGCTACCTTCCTGTTGCTTCCTTTTTCTTACATGTTTCACAATGCTGCTATCCTGCTCTGTCCCGGGTGCTTTTGCAAACCACCTCCCATGCCTCTAGGGAAGATGGTGCTGGGGGCCTGCAGAGGGGCTGCAGAGAGGCGAGGGGCCTGGATGAAATGAGTGCAATTTGTCGCTTATGGAACAGGTGAGGAGGACCCTGCGTCCCATGCTAGCAGCGCACAGGCAGACAGCTGCAGAGGTGTCCCGAGGCTTGCCTCCTTTCTCAAGATCGGGACAGAAAGGGCTTGAGGAAGGCCCACCGGATAATGACCACAGGTCAGAGCCACCACTGGCCACAGCTCCTGCAGCCCAGGTCTACTGATGATCAAAACGGATACTGTAAACAATTAGATGCCTTCCGTTCTCAGATATTTATCTCAGGAGTTCCACTGGAGGCTAAGTTAAGAGCCTGGATCCTTGAGCCAGAAGCTGGGTTCAAATTTCATCTCTGCCACTTCCCAGCTGTAGAGCCTTAATCCTTCTGTGACTCAGCTTCCTTAAAATGTGGGCCCTACCTCATCAGGGTCGCTATAAATGGCTAAACTTCTGTAAAGTGCTTAGAATAGTATCAGGCATGAATAACGCTAGCAGGAGTGTTTGTTAAACAAATGAAATGGCCAGATATAACCCCCACGGCAACCCTCTAGGTGGGTTTTATTACAATCAGCATTTATATTTGAGGACACTTGAGCACAGAGAGGTTGAGACACATGGCCAGAGTCACACAGCTGGTCTGTGGCAGAGCTTGGATTCAAATCCAACAGTGCAGCCCAGAACCGAGACTTTGTGGATTGTGTCCTCCCTCTGAGATTAGGATGGAGGTTGAGTCCACAGGCGGGATACCAGCGTCAGGGCCAGAGGCTGGTTCTGCTTCCAGCCTGCCCACCAACTAGGTTTGGGTGTCGGTTTTCGTATCTGAAAGCAGGGTGGTTCCACTGATGCTGTAGGTGGCTCCTCTGGTGTCGTGGCTCTAAGAGGCCAGGTAGGCCCGGTTTCTGGTCCCATCCTGGTCCCAGGCCCGGCCTCGGGGACAAGGAAGGAGCCGGAGTTGGAGGGCGGCAGCTGTCCCAGCGCAGGGTGGACCAATGGTGGCTTTCTGGCCTGGCTCCCTGCACGTGCCAGCAGCCCAGCCAGGGCCTGGGCGACAAGACAGGCACAAAAAGGATCTGAAGCGGATCTAACTGTTACTCTGGTGCCTGCTAGCTCTTGTCAAGTTAACGGTTCCACCTGCTTCTCTCTGACATGACAGTCGGGATGCTTCTAGGCAATGGGGCTGGAGGAGGACCCAAGTCCTGGACTTGGCTCAGGGTGGGCCTCTCCCAGAACACCTGCCTGAACCTCCATCCCTGACTCCTTCACCTTCTCTGCGGGACCCAGTGAGGGGCGCAGGCTCGGAGGGGTCCTTCTGACGTCCTCTAGTTCCCATGAGGCCTTACTCTGGGCAGGCGTGGCGGGTGGGCAGGAGTCTCCGTCCCCCTCCTCTGTGGCCTCCCTCCTTAAAGTGATTCAGGATAGAATCCCCGGGGGGACTCTGATGGTGCTTGGGGCAAGGTTGGGAAGGGAGTAGCCTGGAGCAGAGCAGGCCCCAGTCCCAGGCCCTTGAGCTCCGCCCCGCACCCACCGGCTCTCTCCTCAGCCTTCCAGGCAGGCTGGGCTCTCCCCAGTCTGGTCTCCAGCTTCAGTTCAGCCCCGCCCTGTGCATCCCTCCCCTAGGACCCGCACGGGTACAGAGGGCCCGGACTTCAGACCAGCCCAGGGAAGTGTGCTGCGGGTCCGCGGGGCTGAGACAGATGAAAGCGAAGGTCACGGAATCCCCAACACCGTGCTCTGAATATGTTTCTCCGGCTCCGTCGTGGGCATCGTGGGCTGTTTTATTAAAGACCCCTGGGCCTCAGCCCAGACTTCCGGAAGCAGAATCTCTGAAGGGCAGGAATCTGATTCTTAAAAGGTTGTACAGGGTGTTGGCACCCACGTTAGAGCCCTGCTTCTCACCTGCGTGCACGTCAGCATCTTGCGGGAGTAGAAACAGCACCCGTGCCCAAGCCTCAACCCCGGACAAAGGAAATCAGCTTCCATGCTGGGCATCAGGCATCAATATTTTCAGAAAAATGATTAAAATGTGCAACCGGGGTTGAGAGCTATTGCTTCAGCATTTGAGACCCACCTGGATCCTACCCTGGAAAACAGGAAGCAGGAGTCCCGGGGTCAGCTGGGACCCTGCAGGTCAGATCTCCCAGGATCCAATCAACCACCCACTGCCAGGCCAGTTTAAAAGAGGAAAGGAGCTCTGGGAAATCATTGCTACTCCGCCAGCTGAGGAAGGGGCTTCAGGAAGTTGGAGGTCAAGGCCTTCACCTGGACAGAGGCGATGGTCTGGAGGCATGTTTAATTGTCAAACTGGGGCAGGGTGCTACTGGCATCAGGTGGGTAGAAGCCATAGTGCCACCAAACATCCTACAGTGGGCAGGACGGGCCTGCAACAAAGAATGATGCAGCCCCCAACATCCACAGTGCCAAGGCCATGGACCCCTGATGTCGAGAGGATGACGGAGGGGTGCTGGGGTGCTTGGATGGGAGGAGGCCTGAGCTCAGTGGGGTCCTGGCTGAGGAGGCTGAACCTGGCCCTACGAGAGGGGAGGTTTCTGGAAGTCTCACAGTTGTGACCAAAGAATCAAAGCACGGGAAGGGGTCTGCAGGGATGAAGGGGCAAAGGGGAGAAGAAAGGCCAGTGGGGGAAAGGAAAAAGGAAAGCAAAGCGGGCTACAGTTAAAGGGGACTGGAAGGCTTTTTGCTAATGATCTGTGCATCAGGGCTTGTCCTGCCTTTCCTACCAGCACATCTGGAGGAAAGAGAAGCCACATCCTTGCCTTCAGGAGCCTCCGGGTTGGAAAAGGAATCAGTGGCCCAACAGGGAAGACAGGAGCCATACCCCAGCTGGCCGGGAGAGAGGTCCCCACGAGGGGTGGCCTGGGGAGGTTCCCAGTGGGGATGGAGGCTGGGACAAGGCTTAGAGGACGTGGCATTTAAGGAAGCACCTCTCTCTCAGGGGCCGCCCCTCCCTTGCACAACCCTGAGAGTAAGTGCCTCCTTAAATGCTGTGCCCAAGGGGTTCCCCTTTTGCTCCCCCCTCCCCCTGGAGTCTACTCTGAGTTGGGAGAGGGGGGTGGTTTCCTTTGTGTTTCCAGAAGTAAGAATAGCCTCCTCTTTGAGGTGCATCCGTTTTCCCCTCAAGAGCCCTCGAATAAAATACACAAACAATGAACGAGACTCTGGGCAAAAATGACCTCCCCTAATGATCTGGCTCTCTCATGGCATCTTCACACCATCTTTCTCCCCTAACCTGCCCTCCCTGCCCCTTCTCAGTCTTAGCTGGTGGCTTTGCCTCTTTCTGGACTGAGTGCAACTTGTTAGGAACTTGGAAGGAGGAAGAGAAGACCCAGTGGGAGGAAGCCTGGGTGGTGAACCCCACTCAACCTGTACCCACCCCTGGATGGTGCCCGGAACCCCAGCCCATCTAGACAGCCTCAGTGACAGTGCCTCTCAAAGGCAGGGTCTGGTAGTCCAGCCCACTACCTTCACCCCGCACCTGGCCGAGCATGGATGCCAGGTGGGTAGTCAGAAAACACGTGGGCTAACTCCTCGGGAGTTGCAGACTGAACCCCCAAGACAGCAGCTTCTCTCTGAGGTGTCTGTGGAATGAAACGAGCCTCTGTCAAACCACCTTTCCAGCAGGATGTCTGAGAAAATCCAAAGGGATGTTCCTTCCTGTGTACAGGGGAGGGGCTGTGGAAGTGGTCTGGTCTGGTCTTCCCAAGCCACCTGGACCGGAGCCGTTGAAGATGCTCCAGAGGTGCTGTACCCAGTGTGCTGATGACCTCGATTTCTTGGCTGTCTGCCTTCCCTGGCCCGTGCTGAGATGGAGGCGACTTGGAGCTGGATGAGGCGAGGCATCTGTAGGCGACACAGCGTCAGCTCCCAGAGACGCCCTCCCTCTGGAGCCTGGGCAGGGTAGAGCCACTTGGTGTCGTGAATGTCTGGCGCCTGGCACGCTGTGGCTGTTCCTCGGTTTTAAGGCGCCTGCCAGGAACAGAGGGAGGACTGGTGAGCCGAGGTGTAAGATTGCAACTGTGGTTCCATTTCTCCCACCTTCCTGCATCCTCACCCTTTGCGGCTTCTCTCATCCAGACATGGAATCTATCTCCCACCTGCATGCGTTTCCCAGGGCGGCTGTAAGAAATCATCGTAAACCGGGTGGCTTAAACAACAGAATTTCTTCTCTCATCGTTCTGGAGACCGGCGGTCCAAAGTCAAGGTACCAGCAGCGCCATGCTCCCTCCGAAGGCTCTAGGGGAGACTCTCTTCCCTGCTTCTGGTGGCTGCCATCAATGTCTGGCGTTCCTTGGCTTGGACCTTCCTCACTCCAGTCTTTGCCTCCAACTTCACGTGTCTTTCCCACCGTGTCTCTCTGTCCCTGTGTCTTTTCTTCTTCTAATAAGGACCCCAGTCGTTGGATTGACGGCCCACCCTAAATCCAGAATGATCTTATCTGGAGAACCTTAATTACATCTGCAAAAATCCTACTTCCGAATAACGTCACATTCTGAAGTTCCAGGGGGAAGTGAATTTTGGAGAAACCCTATTCAACCACCCTCTGACTCTGAACTGGCCTTGTATCTTGCTTTGGCCAAGAAAATGTGGTAGAAGTGACAATGTTCAGATCTAAGGCTGTGAAGTTTCTGCTCTTGCCCTCTGAACCCTGAGACCACCCGTGGTCAAGCCCAAGGAAGATGAGACACAACATGGTGAGGGGCTCCCATCATCCCTTATGGACTGGCTGAGGCCACTCTGTGTTTTTTTTTTTGCGGTACACGGGCCTCTCACTGTTGTGGCCTCTCCCATTGTGGAGCACAGACTCCAGACGCGCAGGCTCAGCGGCCATGGCTCACGGGCTCAGCCGCTCCGTGGCATGTGGGATCTTCCCGGACCGGGGCACGAACCCGTGTCCCCTGCATCGGCAGGCGGACTCTCAACCACTGCGCCACCAGGGGCCACTCTGAACCAAGCAGCTCCTGGCTAAGCTACCCAGCTGAGCTCCTGAGCTCAGGGAAACCTGGTGCACATCAGCAGAAGCTCCAGACCAGCTGAGCCCAGCCCGGCAGAATCAAGACTGAATAGTTATTGTTTTAAGCCACCAGGTTTGGGGTTATTGGTTACACAGCCACAGGTGACTGATTCACAAGATGTGGCTGGTTCCAGGTCAATGGAGGAAGGTGGTACCATTTCTGGGGGCTGCTGAGTGTAACAAAAGCTAGTGGCTTGAGAGCTGGACCATCCGCTAGTGAGCTGGTAATCTGGACATCTCCTGAGCCACCCTCAGAAATAGTAACCGATGCTACTGGATCCACCAGTGCGTTCACACCCATGCACCTTCCAGCATCCCTCCACAGTCACCTTAATGTGGACTCACGCACATAGTGGTACCTATTAAAAGTAAGGAGGTGGTGGTGACAGTGGTGATAGTAACAAAAGCCAGGGTCAAAGCCGCCAAGATTTAGGAAAAAATGAGTAGTCGCTGCCCACCAGCCTCTCCATCTTTTGGAGCATGAGAAATGCTCTATTCCTCCTGCACCCCAAAGCCACATGGACACCAAGAAGCTGCCAGTTTGAAATCCCGGAGATGGGACCCCCCCCGGCCACTTGGCCAGGGACACCTATTAAGAGCCCAAGAGCAAGCCATCAGCAGGAACCTTGAACGTGCTGGCTGAAATTAATCACTTGCCTTGCAAGGGTATTTATTTCCTCCTTTATACCTGGAGAGAAATGGGCCGTGAACTGGAAATTTCCTGAGCAGTAGGCTGAACTTTTTGTCTGAATGGGAACAACTTTCTTTTAAAGTGTAACCATTTGCTCTGTTCAATTCCACCATTAAAGGACCATGGCCAGTTTTCTGCAGACCTGGGACGTCCGTTTTGCCTAAAGAGTGAGCGTGCGGGTAATTTACTAAGCTGGCAGTGAGGAGGCAGCTGAGAATTGCAGCAGCATCTTTCCCTTCTAGCTCTTAATGAGATAAGACAGGAAATTTGGCAGTGATAGATAAGAGACAGGCAGAAAGAGACAAGACAGAGTCAGGGCCAAAGAGATGGGTGGGATGACCCCAATCAAGAGAGGGCGCCTGTTCTTTTTAATGTGATATTAAACTAGGTGCGTGTTCATTCAGTCACTTTTCCACCAGTTTCATTCAACAAGTGTTTTTGTTAAGGGATCTGCTGAGCTCAAGGCTCTTGGATGGTATCGAATCCAAGCAGATTCCAATCTTTGTGGTCTTGCCGGAAGAGGCATTTGGAACCAGTTCTTAACCTAATTTTTAATGCTTCTGCCAACTGTTCCTTACCAAACTCGTCCCCTCTCCCTCTGATCTCGTGGCTTGTTAAATGAAGGAATGACTAGAATATGGGGATTAGTGCCAGGAGGTCGGTTCTTCCATTTACTGACTATAACCTCAGGTTATTGTATAGCCTCAGTTTTCTCATCTATAAAGTGGGACTATCACCTAACTCCAGTGATCATCTTCAGAATTAAATAAAAGTGTGGGTAAGTCTTCTGGCACAATACCAAGTATACATGAGCTAAACACAAGTGTCAGTTTCCTCTCTCTTCCCAATCAGCCTTTGCCAGGCTACACTGCTCTCTAAAATCTGCCCAGGAGTTTATCGCTTCCAGAGGCTCCCTTCTGCCTAGAAGTTACTAAATTTGGGGTAGCCCTGCCCTTAACAGCACAGCGCAGTGTCTCAGAATGAGGGCTGGGGATCAGACTTCGAAATTCAAATCTCAGCTCCCAGCTGTGTGAAACTGAATGAGATATTTAACCCTTTCATTCTTAGTTTCTCATTAAAGACATAGTATCATTGCAGGCTTCCTAGGGCATCAGGGTTAAATGAGGTAACCCATATAAAATGCTGTCCTGGGGACCAGGCACATAGTACGTGTTCAATAAACGACAGCTGTGAGCCCCCATTGTTATGACCCATGACCATGAATGAGGGCGGTTCCCTAGAGGAAGTCTAATCCACAACTGCCCTTGGTAAAGAAATCTTTGTCCTTATTTGAAAAGCAACAGCAGATCACCCCTGCCGGAGCCCCACGCAGAGACCACACCTTCCCGGCAGAAAGAGTTTTACATCCAGGCTTAATTTGTCCACTTACGCCATCTGCTCACAACTTAGGCTCTTCCAACACACACACACACACACACAGGGTCTTTAAAGCAGGACTGTACTGGGGGAGGGAAGAGAAAATGCTCATTTGTCTATACACATGGCAGGGAAGAAACTCTTTCCCGACTGGGCTCAGGAATGTACTTTCTGACCTCCTTAAGCTGCAGCCTTACCTCCTCATCTGTTCTGCTTCCTTGAATTTCAGAATGACTTTTCATTCCCTGCAATAGCTCTGAGATAGATGGGAGGTGGAGGGGAAGAAGCCAGAGTGGATGAGCAGTATAATACCCTAGCGATACGCTTTCCAAACCCCAAATCAGGACCCACAGCCTGAGAGGCTTTGCGTGTGAGTGTATTTGGGAGGTGGCAATCTAAGAGACATTCTTCGGTTGCTGAAATACTGGAATGTCAATGGTCTGTGGGCACAAAGGAATAGTGTTCTTGAAATCAGAGCTGTTCTAAAAAATCCAGGATGTGTGGGCACCATGGTAAGTCCAGGGAATCTAACCTTGAAGTTTTCAATTTGCTGCAAAATGTAAAATCAGAAGCAAGTAACACAAAACAGTGGGAGTCTCTGGGGACCCACTGAGAGCTGGGCTTGTCATAGGACATATCGCTCTCTATCAGAGTCGCTCACTGCCCTGGACATCAGTGATTAGTCATTATTATTTATTAATTAACTGTCATTAACTATTGGTGTGCTATTTCCTCATGGGTTTCTTCCCCAGCTGTATCCTGAGCGCTTGATAACAAGGGCTATGCAGCGTCACGCTCTAAGCAAGAATCTCAATATATTTGCTGAACGAGTGAACAAATGTTTATCTCTGGAACATGCTCTTTATCTTGGAAGGAAGTGGGCAGGAGAGTCAGCACTGAGAAATCTTATTATCCGTTTGGATCCCCGAGTGGCTCGCTCTGCAAATGGCCGTCATATTGGAGGAATCCAACAACCATGGTGAATTTCAGTGGGAGCGCTCAACGCCTGCCCCAAATCCCACGGCCCGGTATACTTGCACTTCATCTATTTCCTTTTCTGGTTCCAGCAATGTAGTCCAACATGTACAGGATCCAAAAGGTGGTGGGGGCCAGGACCCGGTGGGCTGGAGTTTAGCCTACTGTCCTCCCACTGCTGCCACCCCAGCCGGCAGGGGGCCAGCAGCATCAGTGGTCTCAGCCCCAGCCTTCTCCCTTGTGTCTTCTCCTCCCCGTCCTTGGGTCGTATTAACACCTCATTCCCTCTTGGAGTTCTCCTCTGTGTCATGCCCCCTGCGTGAGCTGTCAGTCTCCATCAACGGTGATTCTCTAACCTGCCCCTTGTTGCAAAGGGATAGGGGAAGGAAGGGTGGATCTTGAATGTGGGGTGGGGAGAGAGAGGAGGGAGGACAAAACACATAGAATTATTTGAAAAAGCAATTGTATTGAAACATGGTTATCAAATATTTTAAAAAAAAACCACACGAAACCTGTAGCAATTTGTAGTTTGAAAAACAAATGTATGGTAGTTCATGTGCTCTTTCATTAATACATTAAAAACAAGATCTAGCTGCAGGTCTAATAATTACCATAGTTTCAAAGTAGTGATGAGCATAAATAATGTTTTGAGATACCTGCCACAGCTAGAGTTTGATATATGAAATAAGTGAAAATATCTGTGTTTTCTGTCGGGGCAAAAGTTTCAGGTGCTGCTAATATTTCTGTGGTTTGTCACCTCTATTCACAGTTAAAGGAAATGATAACTTTAATTTAAGGTTAATGAAAATAAGGATGTATTTTTCCCCAGTTAAGTTCGCAGACCCCCTGAATTCTATCATGGACCCCAGGATACAAGCCCCCATCAGGTAAGTGGATCTTCTGTGGTTTGTACATAGTGTCTGTTTAGTTCCTAGTTCCTAGTCACGTCACAGAGAGCAGCCCTCTTAGGCTTGGGAGACCCCAGGAGGTGTGGTTGGAGGCGGGGGTGATAACCATTCCCATCATGGAAGAATGAACGAACTCTCCAGGTTACGGTTTACCTGCTTGATTCAAAGTAGATGCCAAGCACCTGAGGATAAAGACACAGGCTGCTCAGAGATCTGGTCTACCCCCAAGCAGTAGAAATATCTGTTCTCCTGAGTCTGGGGCCACAAGCAAACAGTGAGAGAGGGGGGTCTCCCTCTGTATCTGTCTCTATCAGCTCCCTTACTGGCTCCCCTGGGACCCTCCCTTCCTTGAGCTCCCACGTCCCAAGGGCTGCTGGTGGTTTCCTCACTGCAGGGGGACATGCTTGTGTACTCCTGCATTCTTCTTAAAGCCACGTCCATGGCACGGAGCCCTCAACCCCTAGAGGCTCAGGGCTGGAGAAGACCTTAGTCTTTTTAGTCCAGCTCTGTCACTGTACACCCAGGCCAATTTGGGCTCTGAGATGTGAAGCGGTTTGCCCACCATTAGCTGGCTGACATGGGCTCTACACCGTGTTTTACGGTTTCCCATCCGGGGCTCTTTCCATCCTGCCTTTGAGAAGCTGGGAAGACTCCTGAGGGTGAGGGTGGGCGGCCTGTTCTCTGAACTGGCTTTCTCTCCCTGCTGACTGCTCTGCTCCCTCACCTGCCATGGTGTAACGCATGGCATTTTCAGGACCCCCCCTCTGCCTGCGGTAGGAGCAAACCTACTGCTAGCTGCCCTCTGACTCTGAGCCCCCATGAAGGACAGGAGCTCCCATGCCCTCTCCAAGGTGGAGGGTGGGTGCAGGAGTTTGGGAGAAGCCCAGAGACAGGTATCTTCTCCATCCCAACCCTCTCGGGAAACGGCTGCCCAGCAGGAGGCTGTGGACACGACGGTCCAGCAGCCAGAGGGTGGTGGGAAGTGGGGACAGTGCCAGGGCAGCTTGGCACCTCACTGGAGCAGAAGGACGGAAGGGTGAGAGGAGTTCCAGGCAGTTGGGCATGTCACATAATTACAGGAGAAAAATTAGGCCAGAGCCTGGCTCTCTCTGCCTCTGTCTGAGTGATCATCGCCTTTATTATAAAACAACTAATTATTAGCCCGGCTCATTAGCAATTATAAATCTCTAACTCCAGGATTTCATTTAAAAAAATGACAAGTTAGCACTTAATTAATTTCCCCACTGTCTCAATCATGCATGATGTTAAGGGACCCAGTTCCCGTGGTTTGTAGGAGGAGTGCTGGCTCTCAGGTAGCAGGGAGGGGGTCCCTGCTTTGTTTCCCATCCAGAAACTTGAGTGTCCCTGCCTGGCTGCAATCAGATACCCTGAGATGTGGGAAGTAGAGAAATAGAGGCGAACTGTCCTCTCCTTCTGCTTTCCAGTAAAAATAGAAAACCACACATTTATTAAGCATGCCAGCTGCTTGGCATGCCTTGTCACATTTAAATCTCTCCATAACCACGTGGAGCAGATATGATTCATCTCCACTTTACTGAATAGAACCTAGGTCATGACAGCTGTCATATAGATCACAGCCACCAGCTTGGGGAGTAAACCCAGGCTGGCCTGACTCAAAGCCAATACCTTTAACCACTCTGGTCTGTTCAACCAGAAGCCTCAAGCTGGGAGAGGCTGGCTCTGATTAAGGAAGGGTTCTAGGTAGGTGATGGCCAAGACTGCCTACACTCCAATTCTGCCCCTAACTCGCTGGCCGAGGGAAAGATAGTCCACTGGATCCTGGTGTGTCTTATCGGTAAACGGTGAGTGGGTGGGTAGGTGGGAGGAAGGAAGGAAAAACCCTCCCCAGTTCCTAGTGCTGACATTGTTCATTATCCTACACGTAGCTTTCCTAGCTTCTTCATCCTTCCCCAGTCTTCTCCGTCTCTTACCACTTCTTCCTCTTCTTGGGCAATACCTGAAGGATGTGATGGCATAGAAGAGGTTGCTTGAGGACAGAACTTTCCGTTACGTACCCCTTCCCATTTTTTGTGGCTTTCTCTCTTTTGGGTCTGAGGGAATGACTAGGCCAAGAAGAGCTGCCTGAGATGGAAGAGCCAGAGGTGGGAGACCAAGAGAAGACAGACCATGAGTCCTCAGACCCACAAGAGGGAGGAAACACCCACCTGGACTCGTGGGACCCACCGCCAAGGCAGCCCAGCGTGGTAACAGGAGCCCAGAACAAGTGAAGGGTCCTGGTCTTGACTCTGCCCTGACAGATCGTGTGACTTTTACAGGGAGAGTGTTTTCCCACCTGTAAAGTAAAGAGTATGGGTTAGACAATTCTTCCATTGCGGACTTGGATGGATGTTGCAATGGATGTTCCAGTGAAAAAACCTGATCACAACCAGCAATTCAAACAGTACCTACAGTCTGAGGTAGGAAGCTAACACTTTAAAATACCCAGATCACAAAATTCAAAGAAATGAGTGACTTCCATGACTTTGTGTGTTTGAACCCATGCAATTATGTGGGAGTGGAGCGGATGGGGAGAAGGAAAGGTAGTTATAGGACAGAAGAGTAACTCACGCCATGGGTTCAAATCCCAGGTATATAAGGACTCCAACAATGAATAGCTTAACAAATATAAGTCCCACCAGGATGCAATGCAGAGTCTACTATGGATGAAGCCCATTCCTCTCATCCTACAGACCTAGGAAGGCTTCCCAAAGGATGTGAACCCTCCCAGTCAGGGGCCAGGTGGGCAAGCAGGTCAGCTAAATAGGGCAGATGTCCAAACGCCCAATCCACAAGGCTCAGTAAAAGTCAGTAGAATGTCACCAAGAGAGAAATCCAGGGAGGGTGGAGGGAATCCTTTGATAAGCAGCTCGGGGAGGGTGGGTACAGTTGAGTGGCAATGATCATGAAACTGCTCTCTAAGGTGGGGGGGGGGGGGCGCAGTTCCCTGCAGGACTTCTGCATCCCTGAGGGGCATGTAAGTCTGGGGTCAGTGACAAGTTGCCACAAACAGTCGTGATATGGGCTGACACTCCTTAAATGCTCCACGTGTATTAACTCATTTAACTTTCACAAGAACCCTGATATCATCCCCATTGTACAGATGGGGAAACTGAGGCACACGGCCTGGGAGCAGGGGAGTGAGGATTTGAACTAGATGGTCTGGCTCCAGGATCCCCTAATCTTCACTACTAGGCTCTGCTGTATCTTTTTTTTTTTTTTTTTATAAGTTTTATTTATTTATTTATTTTTGGCTGCATTGGGTCTTCATTGCTGCGTGCAGGCTTTCTCTAGTTGTGGCGAGCGGGGGCAACTCTTCGTTGCGGTGCGCGGGCTTCTCATTGCGGTGGCTTCTCTCGTTGTGGAGCACGGGCTTAGTTGCTCCACGGCATGTGGGATCCTCCCAGACCAGGCCTCGAATCCGTGTCCCCTGCATTGGCAGGCGGATTCTTAACCGCTGCGCCACCAGGGAAGCCCTGGCTCTGCTGTATCTTGATGAGGGAGCTGAGCCCTGCCTGGGAGAAGGGCAAGGAAGGGGGCTCTAGTGGCAGAATATTGGCTTTATATTGTGCTAATACCGGCTGATATCTGCCAAGGTGCCCACACCTTCATCAGAGCCTACTCCCCTCCCACAAGATGCTCCTGGAGACGAGGGGTCCCGAGAGGAGACGTGAGCTCCTGGTGGGTCTTGACCATCCCTGAATCCCCAACTCCCAGCAGTGCCCCAGCAGCCTGGGGGTGCAGGATGACATGGAGCACAGCGTCCTCTGCTGGCCGGAACAGGAACACATCCTGGGAGAGCCCACGCCTGAAGGAAGCCCAAGCTGTTTGGACCTCTGGAATAATGTTCTATTAGAGAGAGGCTCCAAGAATTCCTGGCGCTTCAGGAACAAGGAGAAAGTGCGGAAAGGGATAAAGATGAGATGACCCCACTGATCCTCAAAGGTGTGTCCTAAGTTCAGGACTGACACCCAGAGAGGGTATCCCAGAGTCGGGTCACCCAGACCAGGGGGCGGTGGACATTCTTGGCAGAGAAGAATCTGTTTCTCAGGCATGAGGACCAAAGGCAACCTCCATGTAACTCCACTTAGCAGAGTGGGGAGGGGTTGATGGTGTTGACAGTTGATCCCTAGAGTTTGGCAAGGGCCACACAAGTGACCCTTGAGGGTTATAATGACACCAATGGTGAACACCATAGGCGAGACTCTGGCCTGGTCAGGGTCAGCCAAGTGGGCCAAAGTGGACCTGGGCTGCCTCTCCACCTAGTGAGCTCCCTGTCCGCCAAGGTATTCAAGAGAGGCTGGGTGACCCCCTGGCAGGAATCAAGCACTAGAAAGGGGTAGGACCACATCATGATAACCAACAAATGGATAAGTTGGATTCCATCCACAGCCCATTTTCCCCTAAGGAGCAGACCCATGCGTTTATAGCCGTTCTTGCCACTCCCTCTGTATGGCCACCTCATACTGGGCTCGAAGGGTTTGGCCCGCCCCGAGATGCTTGAGTTCTGTTAGAAGACCCCCAACTCCCCAGAGACCCTGCATTCTGTTAGAAGACCCTCCACTGCCCAGAGACCCCAGCCCCTTGCTGCTGCCTCCCCCCGCCCTCACCCCACGCCGCTGGCAGGGTTCTCCTTACTGGGAAAAGATGGGGACAGCACTCCCTGACTCAGGGCTGGTCAGGGTCCAGCCGTGCTTTGTCCTCCAGGGCTTCTACCTGAAGCTCCGGACCCTCCAGCCTCCAGCTAGAGACAGCGCGCCCCTCCCAGCTGTCGCCTCCTCCCACCCAGCCACACTTGCTGTCAAGCAGCGCTTCCAGAAGCCACAGCAGGTGATACCTTCCTGCTTGGGAACAGCACATCTCAGCAAACTGACAGGTAATTCGTCCCTGAATCCCCGGGGGGGGGGGGCATGGGGAGGAAGAGGAAAAATTACGGCTGTGGAGTCTTAAAAATTATATCACCTCTGCTGACAGCGTAATTACTCCTTTTTCTTGAGATTTAGTGCAGATCTCCAATCCTTAAACAATTGAGGGGTATTTTAAGGCCTCTTCCTTTGCCATTCTCTCCTTCTCCTTGGCCTCTGGAGGTTGGGTTCCTGCCATCTGCCAGCTTCTCCACCACTCCTGGGACCCAAAATGTCCCTGGGTTTGGTGGTATGAAAGGCCACCCAAGGGGGGAGGTGGTGATGGAGAGAAACCAGGAGGAACGGTCTTACCCAAGACTCACTGTTTGGGCCTGCTCGGGGCAGGTCCTGAGTGACTCCTGGCCACCTGTCTGAATGTCCCTTAGTTTCCGGAGCCGTCCCCTAGCAGAGGTGGCCAGTCCCCCCCCATAGCCCCTTGGTCTGCTGCAGAGGCCCCCTGCAGGCAGATCCCACCCTGGCCCTGGTTTCCCATGCCCCCTGGCCTGAAGGGGTCTCTAGCATAGAGCAGCCTGCAAGTCCCAGGAGCTAATTCCTCATCCTCCAGGGTCAACTCTCAGCCCAAGTGGATGGATCAGTGGAGCAACCCCCCAACCCAGAGCCCCCTCGGGTGCCTGCTGCGGTGGTAACCCGCTCCCTGACATTTCATCAGCTTTCCTTCCTCCCGTCTTGATATCCGTCTCAATATCACATACTTCCTGGATCGGCTCCCAAATAAACTACCTGCACCCAAATCCTCATCTCAGGGTCTGCTTTGGCGGAAGCTCAAACTTGAGGCTGCCTCCGTCACGGCTTGGCCTGAGTGCTGTGTGGGCACTGGCTTCTGTCTGGAAGCGGACGTTCTCTGAATAAAGCAGGATGGCTCGAATGGTCCAGGGGCTTGCATGTCTTCAGCTACAATGTTCTACAGGGGCAGCACCCCTTTTTCCAAAAGTAAGGAGAAAGATTTGGGGACCTGAATTCTGGACGCCACGGATGTCTGTCTCCCCAGGAGTCATCACCCTCTCTCTTGCCTCTGGATGCACATGTGAGGGTCCCTCTGGCATATGTAGCTGGGATGGAAGATGCTCGTGACCTTAACGTGCCCTAAGCTCTCGGTAAGAGTTGACATAGGACTCAGGCCCTGTGGATAGAAGCGCCAGCCTGTTTCATGATCTGATGGGATCAGGAATCAGAACTATGAGATTTTATGTTAAAACAGCTGTCAGGACAGCACTCTGAGAAGCGAGGCAGAGGATGAGAGCAGATTATCCTGGGTCAGTACTGGCCAGGAATTGGACCTGCAGCTAGGAAAAGACAGACCTTAGGAGGATCACAAAAGTCCATGGTCAAGGGCCAGATCAGGGAGACGAAAAAGCACGCTTGGGCCAACAGACTCAAGCAGGCTCTAGAAAGCATTTTCGACATCTCTCCAGTTTGTGCCAGACCCCCGTGCTCATGGGGACACCTCGGGGAAGACAAGGCAGGAGCTGAACTGGAATTGATGTTTGCCAAGGCAGCCAGGGCTGTGCCTGAGTCACCAGGCAGAACCTTCCCACGCTTAGACCTTCTGGTCCTGGAGTCTCCATCCAGGCTGTAAGGGTGAGGGTGCAAGCTCTCCAGCCTCAGCTCCCCGACACCTCCGTGCAATCCCATCACCAGCCCTCAGCATCCCCGCCTCACCAAGCACCCCATCACAACAGCTGTCACCCGACATGCTAACATCCTGCTTCTTGTAGGAGAATAATGATAAATCACATTTCCTGTGTGCCTACGGTTTGCCCAGCAGCGTTGTGAGTATTTTACAGATATTAACCCCTCTGTCCGCAAAGCCGTGAGGAAGGTGGTGGTTTATCCCTGCCTTATGGACGAGGAAATGGACACACAGAGAGCTCACCTCCCTCGCCTGCAGGCGCCTGAGTCATTTCAGGGATGGGGTTTGAACTCGGGCAGGCTGGATCCAGAGGGCTAGCAACCGCCCTTGAAGTTAATCTTGGAACTGGATCTTGGAAATTGGCATCTCCCTCTCCTCCTTGCTTCCCTCTGCTTAGACCTTGGGTATTTTCCCCCAGGTGGGTGTGATGCTTAATTTTGTTTCAATTTGACTAGGCCGTGGGGTGCCTGAACTATTGGTCAAACATTATTCCGGGTGAGTGTGTAAGAGTTTTCTGGATGGGATTAACATTTGAGTTGGTAGACTGAGCAATGACCCGCCCTAATGTGGGTGGACCTCATCCGAGCCCTTGAAGATCTAAATAGGGCTGAGTCAGAGGGAACTCCTTCTGCCTCAGACTCACCTGAAACGCTGGCTCTTCCGGGGTCTGGAGCCTGCTGGCTTCGGGCCGGAACTCACACCATTGGGTCTCCTGGTTCTCAGGCCTTAGGACTTGGGCTGCGAGCACATCATGGGTTTGCCTCATCTCCAGTTTGCCGACTGCCAATCTCGAGACTTCTCGGCCTCCATAATCGTGGGAGCCAATTCCTTATGATAAATCTCTTTGCGTGCCTGGGCGCGCGCACACACACACACACACACACACACACACACACACACACATCCTGTTGGTTCTGCTTCTCTGAGGATCGTATCTAATACAATGGGATTGTGTGTTTGCCTCACGAACACCAAAGGGCTCAGCTTCCTCAAGGACATCACCACTGTCCCCGTCAACGGGACGCCACTAGCGGAGGCCTGCCCTGGAGGTGTGTGTCAGCAAAGAGCAGCTGGAGGTCTGACCGCGGTGACTTAACAGGCTGGACCGATCAGAGTTGGCCCGGGACACAAACGCCAGGTGAAAATAGCCTTGGGTCTGCCCACCTCCAGTGACAACAAAACATGAAGGTCGTGGCTACGTGGGACCATCCAGGATCCTAATCCCCTCCCTGTGTCTGGAAAACGTCCCCAGTATAGAATGTAAACACGTCAGTAACTCTCTCGCCAGCCTGCCTTGCCCAGGACCAGACTTGGCGATCAGATGCGCCCTTCCGGGACTTCGCATCTGGAGTTGGCCATGCAGACAAGCAGGACGCGTGGAGAACGTGAAGTGGTGGTGGCAGCAGTCACCATCCAGTTCCCAGGGGACAGCGTCGTGTGGTGGCTTCAGCGCTGCCGTGAATCCAAGGCCCATACCCCGAGGCCTCCAGTACTCCGTGGAGGTGGAGGGTCCTCACTGGACCAGTCCTGGGGTGTGACTTTGGCCGTGGTTCGTGGCTGCTTCATCACAAAGCCTGGCCCTCCCTGCATCCTCTCAGCCATTTCTTTGCCGCTTAAACCAGCCAGAATCATCAGTGTTGTACCTAGAACACTCATGGATGTAACCAACACTGGCCCAGGCAGTCAGTATTCTACCCACGTGATCTCCTTAACCCCACCCCCCCTCCACAGGCCTTTGAGGAAGGCAGCTTTAATTGCCACAAAACTGAGGTTCAGAGAGGTTGTGTAATTTTGCCCAGGTCACAGAGCTTTTGGTGGAGCTCTGATGCAAACTGAAGTCTTGGTGACTCGGAGTCTGCGTTTCTAGCTGCCACGATTTCCGTTTTCTCCCTGGATTCTTTGCCCACCACCTTAATTATACCAACGAGCAAAGAAGAAGGAGAAAATCCACTGTGCAGAGTTGGGCCTGGGAGCCAAATGGTTTCTGAGCTAAATGCTTTCCCCCAAGCCTTCAAGGAGGTGTCGGCAGCTCTTTAACTCCAGTTGTGGCGAGAACGCAGCCCTAATGTATATTCACAAGCCGGAGAGAAAAAGCCGCAGGGGGCCCGGGCATTCATCCCAGCGCGGGTGGTCCACATGGCATCCGATAAACTGCTTTAACACAGAGGCGCATTAATGCTGGAGGTGCTGGGACTGAGCCCCGAATCCCCGGCCGGGGGCAGGTTTTATTGTCTGCCCTTACACCCCAATGGCCACTTCAATGTTTCGTGGCCACCTCAGTGACTGGTGACAGATAAACAAGTGATTCGGCCCCGAGCTTCAGGACTCGTGCCCCAAGAAAAGACAGAATTTAAGGAATCAGAGCCCTCTGCCCCCACTCTGTCTCCCTCCTCACACCCAAAGTGGGTGAGCTGAAATCCTCTTCTCTGGTGAGGGTGAGACGAGACAGTCATTTTTCTGGCATTGATCCTTGGGTTTTTCATTTGCCAGTCGCGTTGCCGGGAGAGGCTGGAGCGAAGCGTGAGTAGGATAAATCTGGAAGGCCTTCCCCTGACACTGCCCGGGGAGCCAAGCCAGTGAGGTGCAAAAGCACAGGGCCTGGATGCAGGGGGCTGTGTGGCCAAGCTGGGGGCAGCTAGGTGCCGGGTTTGTTAGTTTTGCAGGTCACCGGAGCCCCGGGTAGACTGCGGGTCCATGTCCGGCACCATGTGGCTGGAGCAAAGCTACAGGATCGAGGGCAGCACATCGAGAGCACTTGGTATTCTAGGAACGGGCCTCCCAAGCCCAGCCTGGCCACCCCGTGGCTTTCCCTCCCTGCTGCCCCCTCCTCCCTGCCAGCCTCTGACCCTTCTGTGCTCCATGCTCCCCTTGGCCTCTCTCTTCTGATCTCTGACCTCTGACCTTCCTCACTGCCATTGGCTGCAGTTCGATTGTCCTTCTCGCAGATGCCTCCTCTCTGGTCGCTGGACCCCCGCCCCCAGAGATCTGCTCCCAGGACCCAGCTGCCACGTGCACCTCCTGAGCAAGCCTTGCAGCTGCCGTCCCCCTAGTCCTGTCTCCTGCAAAACGCGCTTCGGAATCCAGCCGGATCACCTTTGGTCTCTGCTACTTTGCAGCAGCGAGCCCCGGGCAGGTCGCATCCTCTGAGCCTAGACTGCGGACGGGGTGGTGAACGGCAGCCACCTTGCGGAGCTGTAATGAGGTCAAATGAAATCGTGGTCACGGAGGAAAATGTAGAGCTTTTGAGGTCAGAGGGATGGAGACTGGGAAGAGACGGGAAGGAGAGAAATCAAAAGAGCCAGCAAGACAGAGAGAGGAGCACCACCAGGGACAAAATGATGGAGACCGACACTGTCGTGTTGGCCCAAGAACTTTGTGACCAGGAAGTTGCAGAGCTGTTCACAGCGCTGCTTGATTTCTCTGCAAAACCCCAATGGCTTTGAGAACCTGAAGGAGGGGGAGGAAGGATGGCTTTGTTTTATTTGATGGAGATTCAGAAAGGACCTGCCTGGTCCGGGACGACGTGCACGGGACGTAGGTGGGTCTTCAGTCCAGAAGTGAAGTCAGACCCGCTGAAAGAGGATTCCAGAGCCAGACGGAGCCACGAGGGTGTGGCTGTGGCCTCCCTGGGGTATAAAAGAGGCACAGGCCACTTCCTCTAGATTTCAAGAATCCATCAGACATCTGCTTCTTTGTCTGCTCTGCTTGACCCCTGGTGAACCCTGAGGGCTCCCAGATGCTGACTCAGTCCCCCTTCCTCCCTAAAATTCAGTGCAAATGGTCCCGGGCACAGACCCGAACGCCCTTCTGGGGAGAGCGTACATGCCCCTGAATTAGGCCGGGGTAGGGGTTGGGGGAGGCTGACCGCAAAGGACCAGCTGCCTGGGATTCATGACCCCGGGCCCCCTCCCTGCCCCAGGTCAAGAGCCATGTGTAAGTCAGTTAAATAGACAACACAGGCCTGGAACGGAAAGACTGTCACTGCACCTGCTAACGGACAATGACAGTACCAACCGCATGGCCACTTCCAAATTAGATGCTGAGAAGTCATTAGTTAAACGTGTCAAATCAGTCGAGGGGTGCTGGGCTCTGGCCAGTGGGGAGGCGCCCCACGGACCTGGTGTGACCTACTGTGGTCTGAGGAGGGTCAGTGGAGAAGCCGGGGAGACCCCCCTCCTCCCCCAGTACCCACACCAGGATGTGCTGTCCCACGAGGCGCACGAGGCCTCGTCCACCCTGTCCTCCCTCCTTGGCTTTTCTGCCAGCTCCCAGTGCCAGCCCACTGCTCCAAATCCCACCACATTCCCCCCCCCGGCTTACCCTGTGCAGGTTAGCTAACCTCTTCATGCCTCAGTTTTCTCATCTCTAACATGGGGACAGTAGCACCACCTGCCGCATGGACCTGAGGGGAAGATGAAATGAATTCATTTACGGAAAGTGCTTGGAATCATACCTGGAAGAGAGCTCTGGACCGGTAAGGTGTTAGGATTCATCCCCACCGACCTCTCTGAGACCACCCCTGCCACAAATAAGGCCAGGCTGCTGCCCGCGGGTGGGGAGGAAACGTTCTGTTTTCGGTCTTAGTGCCTCCTCTGAGTTGCTGTGGTGGCAGTCTGGAACCTTAGCTTTCCCTTCCTATACTGGTGGCGTCATGACCACGAGCAAGAAGTGGGCATAAAAGAGCTTCATGTTCTTTAGGGGGAAAAAGAAGAACCAAAGTCAGCTCTCTGCTATCCACCCTCCAGGACGGAATCAAGCAGCAGAAAATGCAGGAAGGGGCAGAGGGTAGCTCAGCACTGCCTTCCAGCCTCTGTGCAGGTGAAGGACACTTCATTCCACCCTCCACATGGACATATTTTTTCTACCTTTCACAGACTTTGGAGAACTTCCCTCCGAATCCATCAGGGTTCTGGTTGCAAGCAACAGAAACCTAGACTCAGGGAATGTTCCAGAAGGGTATTGGGGTGCACAGCATCGCTGAGAGGAAGAAGAGATACCTAGGAAGTAAGGAGCAAGGGGGTCCTGGAAGCTGGGCAGCAGGATCTGGTCGGTTGTGACAGTTTTGTCACTATGGTCACTGGCCGTGTCTCCTCCCCAAGAGGCCACACCAAAAATATTCTAACTGTCCTTGTGTCTTTTACTACATACTCCAAAGTCAAAGTGGAGTGTATGATTGGCCAAGCCAAGTCACCTGACTGGACGCTGGCTGTCAAGATTGGCTAAGCCAGGTCACCTGACTGCACTCCAGATGTTGGGTTTGGCCGAGCCAGGTCATCTGACTGACGTTGGCTATCAGGGAGAAGCAGGGAGGCGGGGGAGCCGAGGGGGTTCCGTTGTTTTGGGCTGAGGAATGGATGGAGCAGAGCTGTATCTTGCAACACTGCCCACAGTGGCAGGCTACCCCAGATATATAAAGTGGGCAGCTCATTGAAGCTTTTGCCCTCACCCCCTCCCCTGCTGACCTGCTGGTCTGGCCGAGGTCAGTGCCTTATTAACAACGTCCCAAGTCCTTCACTTTAAGGCAGACAAACTGGAAACCTCCGTGGGGTGGGAGAATGGCAGGATGGGCTCTATTACAGAGCAATATTCTGAAGGAGAAGGGAGCCGTTTGGACGGGAAGATGGAGCCGGTGAATTTGTCTTGTCTCCTTGTACCGGGAGAGAGATTGATTTTGTTCATGAATGCTCTCGGTGATCCTGAGTGCCAAAGCAGGCTACAAGTGGCTACTAGTGAGTTCCTTTGACCTTCCCTCTGCCCACCACCGCTGCCACCGCCCTAACCAGACCCTGCCCCTTTCTTCCCTACTTTATCAACTTGATGTATTTCCTGTAGAGGATCCTAGGGAAAGTGACAGGGAGAGCCAGGGCCAAAGTCTCTGGACGTGGTGGGGACCTCAGCGTCCCCAGACCTTACCCAGCCCTTTGAAACAACTTTCCATCTGTCACTCAGCCCCACTCTGGGGGCCCCTTGCCTGCATCCTAGGCAGTGTCCTCGTGCACCCAGCACTGTGCCTTCCTGGTGTGGCCTCGGGCCTCTGAACTCTCCCCCATGACGGAAACCTGAGTCTCCCCACCACAGCCCAAACCCATCACAGCCTCTCCTGTCCCCACTGACTGATGAGAATAATTGTGCCTGCCCGTCCTCCACAGACCCTCTCCGTGTGGATCTGTAGACAATGGATTTCAAATTGATTTAAAGCCTGTGTCATGCTGGCTTAAAGAAAAATGCCCACAGAAATTAACTAGTTTCACACTTGGGGGATGCTAGGCAGAACTCTGGCTACACAATTACGGAGGATGTGCCTTTTCCCCGGGAGGAGGGTGGAAGCACAGAGGTGCCTAGGAAGTGCGGACATCCTCCCCTGAGAAGGCAGAGCCACCGCTCCCATGTAAATTGCCCAAGGACGCCAGGGCATCCCTGGCACTGGCCTCCAAATCTACATCTTCCAAGACACAGTCAAGCTGGCTCCGCTGAGGATTTGCTGTTTTGCTCATTCATGCCTTCATCCATCAAGCCAGACGAGCGCACAGCGTGTGCTTCAGTCTAGACCCTCGTCATCTGTTGCCGGAATTGTTTTACCAGCTGCCTGAATGATCTTCCTGTGTCCGGTCTCTTCCTCAACCCATCCCCCCCCACACACACTGGCACAGGGCAATCTCGGGGAAGCAAAACAAGTCACCCTCCCGAAGAAAGTCCTGGACTGTCCCCACGGTGCCTGCAGGATACGGATCCTTGCTCCCAGTAAGGCTGGAAAAGCTCTTCTCCTGGCACAGCTGAGATCCCCAGCGCATCTTCCATACATACTCCCCAGCTCTTGGATATGGTGATTGAGCCACACTGATGTCTCCTACTACCAAACCAGCTGTTCCCTCTGCCTGGAGCACCCCTATCTCTCTCCAGAGCTTCTGCCCGATTTACTTCCCCCCCAAAACCCTGCGGGCATCGCCACGTCCTGGGGGCCTCCTTTGGAAGGGATCACACTCGCTCCCCCGTGTGATTTCCATACCTCCCTATGCATTCGGTCCATGAGTGTTTGCATTAACTTGCATCTAAGTGCCACGTGGTAAGCCCTTGACAGGCGAGGGCTGATATTGGCAAGGCCCCGCCCAGCACAGAGCCTGGCTCATGGCTGATGACCAGATGTAGTGTCGAGCCACAGGCAGCAAACTATGGATGGAGATGCATAGACACAGCCTTGCCCCTAAGGGGCTCCCCTTCTCCTGGGAGAGGAGCCCTTCTACTCACTGTCTCCCCAACTTACCAAGTGGCCCTGGGGGGTGTCAGTTTTGTTGGTTGTCCACCAACATTGATTTCTTCAGTACTTGTTTTGGTGGGGACTTTATTAATCACCACTTTGTTAATCCAACGGTTCGCAGCATCACCTGGGAACTTGTGAGAAAGGCCAATTCTTAAGACTTCTCCCAGACCCATTGAATGAAAGACTTAGGGTGGTGCCCTGTGGCTATGTTTAACAAGTCCTCCAGGGAATGCCAATGCACACTCGAGCACACAGCCCCCCCCAGAGGAATTACTGTATCAATTTGCAAGGGAGGAAACGGAGGCTCAGCCATGGAGAGGGACCCTCCAGGATCCCACAAGGAGGTCATATCTTGATTGGAGCGTGTGGCAGGCTGAAAAAAGAGCCCCCCAAAATAGCCACGCCAAATTTGGACCTGCCAATGTGATCTTATTTGGGAAAAAATAGCCTTTGCAGATGAGGTTAGGTTGAAGATTTTGAGGCAGGGTTAGCTTGGATTATCTGGGGGTGTACCCTACATGCCATTGCAACTGTCCTTGTAAGAAAATGGCAGAAGGAGCTTTGACATCCACAGGGAAGAGGAGGCGAACATGAAGACAAGGCAGCGATTGGAGTGACGCGGCCACAAGCCAAGGAATGTTAGGAGCCACCAGAAGCTGGACGAGGCCAGGAGGGAATCTTCCCTAGAGCTTCCCAAGGGAGCACGGCCCTGTCAACGTCTTTTCCCCAGAACAAAAAGAGAGTCAAATTCCTGTTGCTTTTAGCCACCAAATTTCTGGTACTTTATTACGGCAGCCCTGGGAAACTAACGCAGACAGTCATAGAGGCTGGGGCTGCTCTCGGGGATTCGCTCAGACTCCAATGAAAGAGTCAGATGCTTGGTAATGATCACAGGGGGTTAGCTTTTCTCTCGGGCATCTTTTGAACCCGGAGTGGGGGTCTACCTATTCCTACCGGAGAATAATTTCCCTGAGGGCTGGAAGTGGGTCCTGCTTGTCTTTTTATCCCCAGACTTTTATTAAATGGTTGATAAATGAACATTGGCATCTTGGGGCTCAATCCACAGGAGCTGGCTGGGACTTCAGAGACAATTCCTTTTCAAGGTTAAGGCTCTCGTGCAGGAAGAATATTTCTACGAAAGTTTTCTGAGGCCAGAGAAGGTGGTGAATCATTCCCCCGAGAGAGTTCTTATACATGTTCATTTCTGCAGTAACCCAATGAACGGAGCCGCTGAAGCAGGCTGCACACACTTTAATGTACCTGTGGAGCCCCTGGGGGTCTTGTTAAAAGGCAGACTCGGATTCACCAGGCCTGGGCCGGGCCTGAGAGCCTGCATTCCTAACAAGCTCCCTGGGGATGCCTGGCGTGCTGGTCCATGCACCAGGCTTGCAATCACAAGAAGTGAACTGTTGCTTCTGGAAGAGACTCTAAAATCACCTGCTCTGACACCCCCATGACACAGAGAAGGAAATGGAGGCCAAGGAGGGGCAGAGGCTCGTCCAAGGTCACAGACCTAGGAATCGGTATTGATGCCAACCTAAGTGGTGGGCCCTGGCTTGTCAAGGTGAGCAAGAGGATGGGGGGCCTTCCCTTTGGGGTAAGAGCACACCCCCCCCAGACCCTCACCCCACTGGCTCTGCTCCTGGTCCGAACCCCCACTTTTTTTTGTTGTTTTTTTTGCGGTACGTGGGCCTCTCACTGTTGTGGCCTCTCCCGTTGCGGAGCACAGGCTCTGGACGCGCAGGCTCAGCGGCCATGGCTCACGGGCCCAGCCGCTCCGCGACATGTGGGATCCTCCCAGACCGAGGCACGAACCCGTGTCCCCTGCGTCGGCAGGCGGACTCTCAACCCCTGCGCCACCAGGGCAGCCCCCACTTTTGTTTTTAAAACAAACGTCAGCTGCCAGGCTGATCGATAGCCCGCTCATCTGTGAGGTTTGAGCCTCTCTCCACAGACATAATCAGGGCTCTGGAGACGTCCCGGCAGCGGCCATGTGGGGAGGGAGCACAGTAATACATTTAATCAAGAAACAGATGGGGAGCTGATAGAGTGTGTAAAAAAATCAGGTTTCTGTGATAACGTTCTCTTCCCCCACTCAGCCTCTGCAGCCCGCAGCTTCTCCAGCAAGAACTCCCGGCACCAACTCCAGCCCTGCCCTTTCCCAAGATGTTTGTCCCGGGAACCTCAGGGTCCCTGGAGAGGTGCGTGCTGCGAGTGGGGTGGAGGCTGCTGCCTGTCGGGCCCATCCCTCCCCTCAGGCTCCCCTGTTCCCCGGCCTCCTCCACGACTCCCCCACTGCCCCAGCTCCCCTCTCCAACCAGAGCCAGCGGAGGCCGGGAAGCCGACGAGCAGACGGCCGAGTGCGGAGTCCTCAGCTCGGAAGCCTTCCGAGATGCTGTCAGGCCCGGACTCCCGGGAGCTTGCAGAGAGGAAATGGAGCTCTTCTGTCCATTTGACCCCTCGCCCATGGCCAAGTTCACGGCCCCTCGGCCCCTGATTCCATTTCCTTTGGAGGTATCTGGGTCCAATGAGAAGATGTCTGAAGACTACAGCCGTGGTTCTCAAGTGAGGTGACAGCCCCCAGGGGACATTTGGCAGAGTCTGGAGACAGTTGTGGTTGTCATGACTCAGGGAGGATGCTCCTGGCACCTAGTGGTGGAGGCCAGGGATGCGGCTAAACATCCTACAACGCCCGGGGCAGCCTCCCCCACGCAGGACGATCCCACCCGAAATGCCGATAGAGCCCGGCTTGAGAAATCCTGCTCTTGACGGAGAGCCAGGTGCCCAAGCTGACCCCCGCTAGGTGGATTCATCTGGCTTTTCCCATCTGCACCCGGTCCTCAAATTAGCGCGTTCACTGTCTGCCGAGGGCCTCCCGTACCACACAGGTGCACACGGGCACACGCGTGTACCAAATGATGTGGCGCTAGGTGAGTCCGGACAGGGCTGGGGATTGACTTGGGCAGGATGTTCGCCTGGAGGCGGGTGGGGTGGGGCGTGGCCTCATGTACTGACCGTGATGATGCCGCTCAGCCAGGCTGCCCCAGCAGTTGTGTGATTTAAACAGTCGGTAGGTAGTAAAGAAATAAATGCATGAGATAAATTTCCACTACTTCTTGAAGGCCTGATCTCTTACTTAGTCCCTGGAAATCCACCTTATAAGCAGGGATGTGGTGGGCGGGAGCTGGTCATGGTCATTCTCCACCCCACTCAGCGCCCATGCCCGCAGGCTTTGCTCTGGACCAGACATCTTTCTGTGACCGGCCGGTGGCCAACAGGCCCGGGGGGTGAGGCTGGTCTGTGCCATGTCCCTGAGATCCAACCCTCCCTGACACCGAAGCTATAGGGAGAGCAGAGCCTTTGGGGTCACTGCTCAGAGCTTGGGGTGACCTTCTGTGGCAGTAGCCTTGAGACCGCACTTCTTCCTGCTTGCACTAATCTTCCTAATAAGCTTTGACATTGATATAATGTATTATTGGTAATAACTGAAACCCTCTTATGTATTGAGAGTTTATTTCATTCCAGCCTCTGAGCTCCATGTGCTGCGTCACTGAACCTTCCCGGCCATCCTGTGATGCTATGTCATCCCCATTTGACTAATGCAGAAACCTCGGCCCAGAGAGGTTACGTAACTGGCTCAAGGTCACAGAGCCAGTAAGTAAGCAGTATACCCAGGACTTGAACCCTTGACTCACTCCAAAAAGCATCCTCCTAGCAGCCCTGCTCCCCACTGCCCCTCGCCCCTCAAGGTGGCCATGACACCCAGCGTTAGCTAGAAGCAGAGTCCTAGCCCACCGCCAGGTACTGCCCTCTGCCTGGGCACAGGTGCTGCTTTCCGGGAGGGTGAGGGGCTGGGGTGGAAGTAGGGGGATGAGGATGTGTGTCCCAGGTGTTAAGAAACCAAGCAGAACTGGGTGGGTTCGGTGTGCATCTGGGCCAATTTGGTCAGGCTTATGGAGTGTTTTACATGCTGACCTCCCGGGCTGGACATCACCTGTGTCTGGCCTCGTCCCTGCCTTCTCTCTGGATATTCAAGAAGGCTGGTCTCCCACTTGAGGAATTCCCCTCCTGGGATCCCGCACCCTTCCCCTGACCCCCGAGCACGCAGCTGTTTTGACTGCTTTCTAGGTCCGGGGAGCCCAATCTCCTGTCTTCAAGAACGAGCTTTCCCTGGATCCCCACTTGCTGAGAATTCTCCCAACTGCTTCCTGCATTTTTTTTTTTTTTTCCTTGTAACCGTCTTCCCCTCGCATTGGAAACCCTTTCATCTTCTGTTTGATCTGGGACTCGGGACTTCTCCTGCGCCTCTGAGGTGCTGTTTCTATTACCAATTAGAATATAAAAGTGCAGCCATTTATCAAAGGTACACATAAAGCAATACACGGGCTGCACCGCAGAGAGGCGTGGGCCGGCAAACCCAGACGCGGCCGCTTCCGACACCGCCACTACATGTGTCAGGAGGCCGGCAGTCGTGAACAGACATTTCCCTGTAACCCCACGGGCAGGTGGTATTATTTCCATCTCACATCTCAGCTGCACATAGGTAAGTGGCTCCCTCAAGCTCTATGAGTCAGTGTATAGTTACAGCTAGAAAGAGGCAACGGCTGAATTAAACCTCTGTTGCCTACTTTGGCCTGCTTCCTTTTTCACTCTAAGTGGCAAGGATCAGCTGAGAACTCAAGCCCTCTGTGGGGTGCCATGAGTTTCAATGTATCCAGAAAGTTCTGCGAACAGGTTGTTCTAATGAAAGGTTGCATATACTTTAGATTTATTTATCCATTTCAACCGTAGACCTGCCCAACTCTGAGACAATGAAAGAGGTCATTTATAGGAAGGTGACTCCGTCTGATGGAAACTGCTAGAACTCAGGTGGGGTGAGCTGCCACCTGCCTGTTAGTGATGGGAGGCAGAGATCTTCACATCTTTTTTAAAGTTTTCCTACTGCAAAGGGAGTAGATTTATTCTAAACTGTTAGAAGATTATATGAGGATCAGTAAGTCGAATTAGCAAGGAGACATTGGGATTTATAATTATAACAGCTAACAGTAGTAAGAGCTGGCACTCTTGAGCACTTAGAGTGTTTCAGGCACATGGATTCTTCTCCTCCTACCATTAAGTTTCCGCCTTGGTCTAAAGATGAGAACCCGCCAGGCCCTCCCGACAGGAGTGTGTTGGGGAAACAATTTTCACTTCTCCCTAAAGATCTGATTGGAAGGCACCTGACATCAGCTGGGCCGTGTCCCCCACCAAGAGCCTGATGAGAAGGGCAGGCCCTGGCTTGACTTCCTGTCCCTGCCTGGTCACCATGCTTGGGGCCAGGCCAGGGCCTGGCTTCCCTCGATCAGCTGGAGGCCACCACTCTCTACCTCCTGGTGCCAGCTCTCTCTCCATCCACGATGGGGTCTGTCAGGCAGGCAGCAACACTGCTTGACAGCCAAGGTCTCCCCCAGGCAGGACCTAAGATCTGGAGTTTGAGTAGGCAGCCCTAACCTTGGCCCTGGAAGCATCCTCCGGCCAGCTTTCTCAGGAGCCATGGGATCCAGAGCAGAGGGGTCTGCAAGTATCCCCTGTCAAGGTCCAGAGAGTAAAAATTTCAGCTTTGTGCCCCAAACAGTCTCGGTGGCAATGACTCACCTCAGTCATTGGAGCACGAAAGCAGCCACAGACAATGGGAAAATGCGTGGGTATGTGCCACTAAAATGTTATTTACAAAAAAAGACAGCAGCAGGGGCTTCCCTGGTGGCGCAGTGGTTGAGAGTCCGCCTGCCGATGCAGGGGACGCGGGTTCGTGCCCCGGTCCGGGAAGATCCCACATGCCGCGGAGTGGCTGGGCCCGTGAGCCATGGCCGCTGACCCTGCGTGTCCGGAGCCTGTGCTCCGCAATGGGAGAGGCCACAACAGTGAGAGGCCCGCATACCTCAAAAAAAACAACAAAAAAAAGGCAATCCAGTTGACCCTTGAACAACACAGGTTTGAATTAGGTGGGTCCACCGATACACAGATTCTTTTTTCAATAACTATAGTATCTGTATTTCATTTTACAGATCTTTAAATTTGGTGAAGTTTGTGTTCGATTAGAGATCACAATATGTGAAAGCAAAAGAAGTAGGGTCTGAGTCCTGATTCTACCCAAACTCTTTCAGCTTCCTGCCCTTGGGTGAGTCATTTATCAATTCCTTTGTTTTTGAGGCAGAAATAGCGGGGCGTGGATTTTTGATGGCATGGGGGTTGGCACCCTAACCTCTGCGTTGTTCAAGGGTCAACTCCATACCCTTAGAATATTGCCAGGCAAAAAACAATCAGGGGAGAAATGCAGCCTGCTGGTGTTATCACAGATTAACTCTCCAGTCAGTACCATGGCCAAGGGGGACAGAGCAAGAGGGAACTCCTGTCTCTGGGGCCAGGTGCCTGTCCCTTGTTCCCGTCCCCTCCCCTCGTGCCTCTGACACTGCTGGTCCCTCCAGCCCAACACCAGCTGGAGGCCCAGGAAGGAGTAGTCGATCTGTTGAGAGAGATTTCTGCTCAACTTTCCCTTCTTTTCAAGGTCCTCCTTCCAAGGCCGGATTCCAGGACACATGCACTGGCTGTAGCTGTGGGGACACAAAGATGCCCCACCACGGAAGGCTTGGAGCAGGACATGCAGGCAGCCTCAGCCTCAGGGGCAGACAGCTGATGCCTTGAGGCCACCACCTTCTGGGGCAGTCCTGCATCCAGTGACCAACCAGATGGGGTCTAAAGGCCTGGCCATGTGGGCCCATCTTCTAACTCTGCTCCACTCTGTTTCCTCCCCTCCCTACACAGGGTTGATCCCTAATCAACATCATGTACCTCCCCCCTCAGTGTTTCCGTCCCAGGAGCACCCCCCTCGGCAGCCCACACCCCATCCTTCTGTCTGCACCCCGAACCCCCTGGCTCAGCTCACATCTTACCTGACAGCATCTCTCTTTTCTTTTCCCTTCTCCTTTTCAAACCCCTTCATTTCCCACTGCTAGCTGTCCGAGGAATTGTTTACCACCATAAACCACAATACAATTCCATAAATATGTTATCTATCCTTCCTATTATTATTCCCCATTATTTATTTCTGAAACTATTCTTAAATAGGTAAGTTGTTCGGTGATACACTGGCAATGAAAGACACTATATAAAGGTGAGTTTATTGTTATTATTACTCTCTGATTGAAACGAGGAAGAGGGCTTCCCTGGTGGCGCAGTGGTTGAGAATCCGCCTGCCAATGCAGGGGACACAGGTTCCAGCCCTGGTCCGGGAAGATCCCACATGCTGCGGAGCAACAAAGCCTGTGTGCCACAACCACTGAGCCTGCGTTCTAGAGCCCGCGAGCCACAACTACTGAGCCCGTGTGCTGCAACTACTGAAGCCCGCGCACCTAGAGCCCGCGTTCCGCAACAAGAGGAACCACCACAATGAGAAGCCCGCGCACCGCCACAAAGAGTAGCCCCCGCTCACCGCAGCAACGAAGACCCAACACAGCCAAAAATAAATAAATAAAATAAGTAAATTTATTTTAAAAATAAATAAATAAATAAAATGAGGAAGAAAAATGAACGGTATTAAACCGGATTCCCTTTTGCCTGCAGGGGCCCCTGCTTTTAGGTGAAGGACGGCCCCCGGACCTGGGCTGGGTGAAGGCTATGTCTTCCACGTTGGCAGCCTTCCTGGCTGGTTCCGTCACAGCAGCTGTCGGTGACACTTGGGAGAACCACAGATTTGCAGGAGGCTCCGTCACCGGGTGGAGTGTGTTCTGGGCAAAGTGAAAGCGATTCCGTTTGCAATCTTACTTTTCGCCATCAGTCACTGCCAGTGACGTGAAGAGGTAATAGAAGTGCCCAGGAATCCTGCATTTTATTTCCACTTGGCAACGTTTCTCTTGCTGGGGAAACATAAATTCAGCCGCTTTTGCAGAGTTGGGCTCTCTCCTTGTAGCTCTCTGTACGTACATGACGCAGGGACAGAGGGATGGTTCTGCCCTGCAGTTGGAGATGGTCTCACTGAGGAAGCCTCATCCAGGGAGAGATGTGGGCAAGGAACTGGGGGCCCCATGGAGAGATACCTGGTCCGTGCACAGGGGTGACAAGTTAGGGAGCTAGGATGGGGAGGCTTTCTGCACCACCTGGCCACATCCACCCTTTAGTGCAGTGGTTCTCAAAGTGTGGTCCCTGGACCAGCAACATCAGTATCACTTAGGTACTTGTTGGAAATGCAAATTCTCAGGCCCTGCCCCAGACCAACTGAATCAGAAACTCTAGGGGTAGAGACCAGGGATCAGTTTGAACAGGTCGTCCAGGTGATTCCAGTGCACCCCAGAGTGGGAGAATCACGGCTTGAGTACGTTGGATTCAAAATGCCATCCTGTAGCAGCATCTAACCGGGAGCTTGTTAAGAATGCAGCATCGTAAGTTTCCCCCAGGACCTACTGATTCAGAATCAGTATTTCCGCAAGCTTCCCAGGTGCTTCCTTCACCCATTAAAGTTGAAGAAGCGCTGCCTTTGTGTTTTTGCCACTCTCTTCGGGTCTGGTGGGCAGAAGATATGAGCGAGCTTGTGAGAGTGGAGGCAAGGGACCGGAGCTGCGGGGTGATGGGGAAACTTGTGGGACATTTAGGGACGAAGGACCTGGGACAGTTGGTTTTGGGCATCTGGGGGTCAATTAGCTAGGCACGAATCATTCAATCTGACTTGAACTTTCCCCATATCGGAGTTTAAGGCAAAAATCATCTCAACGGGCTGAACCTGGGATGCCTGACTCCTTAGGAACCAAACTGACATCTTGTCATGGTTGTCAAATCCTTATGACAACCCCGCCAAGAGAAAGCACAGCAGAGCATACGATTTGATTATTTTGTGATAGCCTTCGGGTAATTTTATATACTCTGGGATGTCACAAAATCCCGCCGACTCATCACCAGGTTGGGATCTGTTGCTATGGGAACCACTGGAAGGAGAGTTGAGACTGGGATTTTGGACCCCGTCCCCCATTCAGACCCACAGTGTGACCTGAGGCAAAGTCACCCCACCTGTCTGTAGCTGACCCCCACTTCTTACAACAGGAAGTGGTCTGTGAGTTGTGGGTGAGTCGGTGAGGTCACAGGGGGAAGGAGGGTCCAGGGCTGCTTATCCCGCCATCTTGTTGGCATCACTTGGCTCCCACTTTTTAAATGTCTGTTCTGTCCAGGTGCAGGAATTCTCACTTCATCGTCTCATGTCTGTCCGGGGAAGTAGGTGTCATCAGCCCCATTTTATAGAAGTGAAAAGGAAGGGACAGAGAGACTGGGATCTTGCATAAGGTCACACAGCTCCTGAGTAGTGGAGCCAGGGTTTGAATCCAGCCTGAGAGTTTTCAAAACCCACCGTGGTCCATAAAGAGTGGATCATAGGGAACTCTGCTCAATATTCTGTAACAAGCTAAATGGGAACAGAGCTTGGATAAGAATAGATACATGTATATGTATAATGAAATCACTTTGCTGTACACCTGGGACTAACATAACATTGTTAATCAACTAGACTCAAATAGAAAATAAAAATTAAAAATAATAATAGACAAACAAAAAAGAGTGGATCAGATGACTGCCATTCTCTCCTGCCTCAGTTTGCCCAGGTATGAAATGGGAGAAGCTTGTCCACTTTAGTTCTCCTTCCAAAGTTTGCTGTGAAAACGAGAATTCATCGTTTTTAAGGGCTTCCAGCCACAGGGAAGGCAGGGGTCCCTCCCCACCTCCCCTCTGCCCAGTCTAATGTTTGGCTGAAGCTAACCTGTGAGAGCAGCCAGTGGCCTTTCTGATTGGTCAGTCCTCGGGCCTCCCTGGCTGTCACCCCCTTGGAATATCATCTCCACCTCTGATGCAAGAGCGGGTTGGGTAGACGTGAGGACATGACTCAAAGTTTGCTTGGCAATTTTGTGCCTTCGAGAGAGAACTATTAGTGGTGGTGACACAGAGAGGATGAAGGTGCGGTAATGAATGGAGGCTCTAAATCACCTCGGGGATGACACCCCTTGATTAACCTAAGTACTCATGGTGGCACCTCAGCCGGCATTTGTTCATTTATTTATCTTAGAAGAACTGATGTTTGCACCTACACACTTCTTCATAAACTCCGGACACTTCCCAGCTCAGGCTGGCCTGGACATGGCCGCCTAGGGACGCGACCTTTCCTCACCTTCAAATGACTATCCCACCCCGACACCACCACTCCCCTCTGCGGGGAGCTGCCCCACCTGTGATGTGTCACACTCCCCCCTCCACAGTCACACGCCCTCCTCACGGGCCGAGTGCCCCGGAAGCCGCAGGGCTGGGCTCAGGGAGGACATTGCCAAGGTAGCTCACAGGACTGGGGTCCCCCACCTTCAGGGCTTCGCACCCCTCGAGGAGTTTCTTGGAATGAGGTCAAGTGGACCCTCGCTCTTGCTGAAAGGTGGGGTAAAACGGGGCCAGGAAAGGGCAGTTCTGAGCCAACTGCTTCCAGAAGCCTGATCAGAATCCAGATGGGCATTTCTGGAGACTCACGACTTGTCTGTGAGTGACGGCCATTGCCTCGTCTGGATCCTAAGGAATGAAAACAGCAGCTACCTCCACTGAGGACACCTTGGGCCAGACACAGTGTTGCTTTCAGAGGCCCCCGAACCCTGAAGGTGCCAACTCGGCCTCTCCCGTCTCTGCTGGAGTCACAGGATAGAATTGCTGGAAGCGGGGGCTTCCCTGGTGGCACAGTGGTTAAGAATCCGCCTGCCAAGTGCAGGGGACACAGGTTCGAGCCCTGGTCCAGGAAGATCCCACACGCCGCGGAACAACTAAGCCCGTGCGCCACAACTACTGAGCCCACGTGCCACAACTACTGAAGCCTGCGCGCCTAGAGCCCGTGCTCCGCAACAAGAGAAGCCACCGCAATGAGAAGCCCGCGCACTGCAGCGAAGGGTAGCCCCCGCTCACCGCAACTAGAGAAAAACCCGTGCGCGGCAATGAAGACCCAGCACAGCCAAAAAGAATAAAAAATAAATAAAATAAATAATTGCTGGAAGCTGTCTTTCTGGGTTAAAACTCAGGCCATGAGCTGTGCCTGTTGAGGAATTGTGTCCTAACCCCGAGAGGTGGCCCTGCCACCTGGGAAAAGCAGTACCTGAGGAGTAGATGCATACGTTTATTCATTCGTTCATTTGTTCTTTTATTTTTTCATTCACGTGTTCAACAACCTTCTGTGTCCTACTATGTGTCAGACGGCCATAGGCATAGAGGATAGAGCTTGGGCCCCAGAAGAGTTAACAAGCTAAATGACCTGCCCTGGGCTGAAAGCAAAGTCCAGGGAGGGTCAGGATTGCCTGTTAGAAAGACCTGATGGTCCCAAGTGTTTGTTAAATGAATGAAAGAACAAATAAGTTGCAAAAGAAAACCTGCTGGACCCCCAGGGGCCGATAAAATCTGGGAGGGTCTTGCCTGGTAACTAGGTCCCCCAAGGTTTGTGCCTTAAATGACCAGTACCGCGGTCCATCTCTTTGCACTCCTGCCCTTCTTGAAATGGGACTTGAATTTCCAGGTAGTTTTCTCACCACCTGAGAGCCGGGTACCTTCCCGTCGACCACCCACTGGGGAGCCCGGCATGATCCGTCATCTGCCCTGCTCAGCACCTCTTCGGCTCAACTCCAGGTTTACTGACAGGTCATTTCTTTCCTCCCTGGAAGCATCTGGATTGTCGGAGTTAGCAGTGAGTTATGAGGCTGGGAGACCCTCAGTTTCTCTTCAGCCGTATTTCAACACGGGCGGCACTGCTAGAATGTTCCCCAGCCCCAACGGGCCACCTCTGCCGGAAGGTACGGGGAGCTGGGGACGGAACCCCAGGAGAAGGCACCCTCTCCCGAGTCCAGCCCAAGGAGCCAATCTTAGCTACGTGCCTGGGAAGCATGGGCGTCTGCACGGCAGAGCTGTCGGCCTCGCAGTGGATGCTTCCGGCCTTTGATGGACCCTCTCTTCTAGGAAGTGGGACCTTGCTGATAACCAGGCTTGGGGTAGGAACTGTCTCTCCCACCTGGGCCTCTCTGGGGAAGAAGCATCTGGAAAGGGCAAGTCCCCACCCTGAGGACCACATCGTCTCCTCCATTTGCCTCCGAGTTTGTAGTCTGTGATCCACCTTAGGGGCAAGGCTGCCTCCTTCGTCCCCACTGGCTTCTTCTCCACCCAATTCAGACTCCCTTGCTTGTGAATGCCAACCTGCAAAAATAGCCCACCGGTTTCCAACCCCTGCAAGAGGAAGATACATTATGACAGATCGACTTGGTGCAGAGGTAACAAATTGTCCATATTATAGCACTTTACATCTTGATATCCATTCTCCTCAACGGGCTTATCTGTAAACCGACTGAATTCACACTGGGATGCTAAGAAAATAGCTGTCATATAATAGATGGGGTCTCCTGGAAAATGAACATTTACAAATGGCTGTAGCATTTACTTAAAATGTCATGCCAATTGCTTGCTGTTGTCTTTATGCAATGAGATTGATTTTACTGCCCCACCGAGTCCTCGGCCTTGATGGGTAATTTTTAATGCAGCGGGGAGATGCTTTTTGTGTTTAATCTATAAATAGTCTGCAAAGGCAAGGGCTCTTTAAGGTGCAGCCTTGGAGTGGTCCAAGCCTCTTTTTCCGGGATCCACCTCTTTTTTTCTCCCTCCTCCTCCCTCTGGGAGAAGTTGGACCTGGGCAGGGTCTGAGCCGATCTTATTCATGTATTCAAATGTATGCAGATGTATGCATTTTGGTTAACAAGTTAATTCATTTGCCAGGCCAGGCAGTTAGGGGTTTTCACAGTGTAATACCCACACTTGACTCTCCCTTCCACACCCGATTATGCCCTGGGATTTTACTTGGATAGAGTTTATAAAGTTGGAGCCTAGGATGGGGTGGGGGAGGGGCAGCTTGCCTCTTGCAGAAAATGGCTTCGAGGTGTCCTCAAGATGACACCCACAGTTCTGCCTAGCCCCCCGCCCCCGGTGTCCTAGAAGCCACAGACAGCCCACGTGGACATTACTTAGGAAGTTCACAGTTTACCTCTCCCCTCACCCCACTCCACCCCACAACATGGCCACTTTTTCCTCCTTTATCTCCTGAAAAGCTACTTACAATCATCCCTCGGTTGGCAGTCCCAAGATGGGGGAACACAACTTCCTGCTTGTCCCCAGACTCAATGCCCTGTGTCCCCTGCAGAACACAGCCTCCTCCTTCCCCAGACACCATGCCCCGTATCCCCTGCTGAGTTTTGCTTCTTCCTCCTTAAGGAAGTGGAAGGGTAAAGCTGGATGGAATAGCCCACTTTGATTCTCCCTCCTGTCTTCTCAAGGAAGATTTTCCATAGCGTTTAGGGCCACAGTACACCCTTTTCCATCTCTAGAACCCTGGCTGCACCTGTGGGGGAGCCACATTTTCATCCAAGTTGTTCAGAGTTTGCAGGTCTGAATAAGATCCAGGTTGCCTTTAGATGCCAACTTTTTCTTCATGGGAGGAATTGGAAGCATCTGACTGCTTATCATCATTAACGATAATGATGTCTTCACCTGGTGTCCCGTTCTGCAGGAGAGCATGCCCGTACATCACGCTGCAGGATCCCAAGAAGCAGACAGGGGTGTGGGCATCATCTCTATTCCTTTGTTCAACAAATATTTATTCAGCACGTACTATGAGCCAGGGGCAGTGTCGGGGGCTGGGAACAGATCAAGAAGCACAGCAGACTCAGTCTCTGCTCTTGAAGGCATCTATACTCTGGGGGGATGGAGAGGCAAGTATTGCAACCCTGACAGGCCGAGTACCTGCCACACATGAGCCCGCAGGTGGGCTGCTTTCCCAGCCTTGGCAGCAGTAGCTGGGGAGGGATTCAGGGCAGGCTTCCTGGAGGAAGTGCTATGGAACTGGAGGTCTGAGGGATGAATAGGAGCTGGCCAGCTTAGGACTAAAGAAGGGCAAAATACAAAAACAATATTTTCCGAGGGAGGGGACAGTATTTTTCAAGGAACTGGAGCTCAGAGAGAGCAAGACATTCCCAAGTCACATAACTAGGAAGTGAATATGAGACCAGTTTCTTTAACCAACCTGACTCTGGGGTCCCCTGGTGGGAAATTCTACAGATGGGGAAGCAGAAGCCATGGTCAACACAAGTTTCCTGACTCTGGGGTCACCCTTCCTCTTAGTAGGATGAACATCAACAAGCCAGCCCTCTCAAGAAAAATGATCACTGCTCAGACAGATTAGACAGCTGTGGGTAGCAATGTTGGTCTGAAAGCATGATTAGAATCTAAATAGAATCTAAATAGTGATTTAGATTAATCATCTGCAAATGACCATCAACAGAGACAAGGAAATAATAAAGAAAGCCAATGATCCAGGACCTAGCACCTTAATGTTTAGTAAATGGCCAAAGGAAGGAGAGACCCCTTTCCTCCATGGAGTCACTGGCCTCTCCCCCGTTCCTTGTACCAAGTACTGAAACACTCATGGTCGAATTCAGAAACTATGCACACTGTAGAGTCAACAAATTGACTCATACAAGCCTGGAGCCAAGAGACACCCAAGAGCTCACTCTGCCCAACCTACTCTTTACACAGATCTGGAGCCAGGGATGGGGTGCTAGTCTGTTTGGGCTGCTATAACAAAATACCACAGACCAGGGTGCTTAACAGCAAACGTTCATTTCTCATGGTTCTGGAGGCTGGGAGTCTAAGATCAAGGTGCCAGCAGACTCAGTAACTAGTGAGACTCCTCTTCCTAGTTCATAGATGGCTTCCTCTTGCTGTGTCCTCACATGGCTAAAGAGGGGAGGGAGCTCTCTGGGGTCTCCTTAATGAGGGCACTAACCCCATTCATGAGGGTCCCACCCTCATGACCTAATCACCCCCCCCAAAGGCCCCACCTCCAAATACCATCACTCTGGGGATTGGCTTTCAACCTGTCAATTTGGGGGAACACAAACATTCAGTCTACAGCAGATGGGCCTAAAATCGTCAGAATTGGTGCTGGAATAAGAACTAGAAGGAAGAGCATTAGAGTCTTTCGCACTGATCAAGCCTTGAAAACGCAAGTGTTCTCTTCCAAGAAAAGCAGCCATGGGCGCTTCCTTGAAAAGTCCACTCCCACACCTCAAGCAGGGGACCCAGTTACCCTGGCAACCACTGACTGGCAGGGGAGACCACACTCCTGCCCAACAGCAGTTATGGGTAAACCAGACAGAAAGGAGGCCTGCAAGGGTGCTTGTATTCAGTGCTCATTGCATCAGTGGTCTATTACTGGGTAACAAGTCACTTCAAAACTAGATGGATTAAGACAGTCATCACTTTGTTATCTCTCACAGTTTCTGAGGGTCAGGAACTTGGCTGGGAAGACTAGAAGATGGGGGTGTGGGGGGCAGCCCAACAGTGTGAGTCTGAAAGCACTGGGAGGCGTCTTCACTCACGGGTCTGGTGGCTGGTGCCGGCTGTTGGCGGGGACCTCAGCTGGGCTGTCAGCCAGCACACCTACATGGGGTCTCTCTGCGTGGACTAATTTGAACTTCCCAACAGCATGGCAGCTGTTCCAAGAGCAAAGTGTCTGCAGGAATCAAGGGGGAAGCGCATAGCATCTTTATAGTCTAGTTTCAAAAGTCACTTGGTGTCACTTCCATATACTCTCCCCGTCAAGACAGCTAAAATGTCCTCCCAGGTTCTGGGGGAAGTGGGGGCTGGAGTCAAGGTCAGACTGTAAAGAAAAGCCTGTGGAGTGGGAGTTATTATTAGGGCCATCTTTAGACCAGGCAGTCTGTACTGCAACAGCTCCTCCTAAGCAATCTGACCAAATTCGTTTATTTAAAAACCAATATTTATTGAGCACTTATTGCGTGCCCGGTACTGCACTAGGGGCTCTCCTATCTCTTAAAAGTGCCGGCAGCTGTAAGGGCGCTGTGGGAAGAAGCAGCCTAAAGAAGCCGGGTGCCGGGGGAGAGGGTGCAGGGGGACAGTCCCTGGCCCCTGGTCTTTCCCTCAGAAGCAGTCACCTTTCCTTACATCTGTCCATCACCTTTACATCTGTCCTTACACCTTTCCTTACAAGCTGTGCATCTTCACCCTCGCCCCCAGCAAGGGCAAGGTGAATGCTCCATGGTGTTGCCACGACAACCTGGGGTCTGGCTGAGCCTGTGCTCCTGTCACATGGCGAGGGCAGCCACTGAGTCCACGGGAGGAAGAGAAATTCTGTGTCTACAGCCCCCCACGGAGCAGGGTCCCAGGTCCCCGCCAGCCCCTCCTACTGAGCACAGCCCAAACACCACCATTCATCTTCCCCCAGCAGAGCCAGGGACCCCTGCCGCTCCTGCCCTTCACACACAGAAGCTGGACCAAGGCTCTTCCTGGCCCCAGAAACCCTCCCCCACATCTGCAAGTGGCTAAAGCCTCGTAGGTGTGCCTGGATTTGCTTCTTCCCTCCTAGCCAAAGATTTCTGATTTGAAATTGCCATCGTTATTTTCAATGCACCCCTGTTAACTCTCAAAGGCCTCTCAGGGGCCACCTGATACTTGAATACAGCCAGCCACGGGCAGCTCACTCCCACCCATGTCATTTGCAGACAGCTGTACCCCTTAGGAAGTCCTGCGATCTCATTCTTTTTTTTTTGAACCTTAAATTTTTAATATTAGATTCAGAAGACATGGAAGCATACTCTGACAAATTGTCATAATAATTTCTAAACACATACTCTCAATAATGTCCTCATTTTGGGAAGCCAGAAAACAATGGGTTGTGGACCAGTGCCTGTCTGTAGGCCACAGTCTACTGATACTGCTCTATATCCCTGAAAACAAGGCAGTCAGAAGAGGCCTGTCTCACACCCATCACACATATCTACCCATGCACCCTTCCCAAATATTCTCCCTTACTAGATATAAACTATCAATGCTCTTATAAAGAATTAAATGCTTTTGTCTACTCCATGATATTGTTCTAGCAATTATTTTTTCTTTTTCTCAAATTCCTTTTTTTTTAACATCTTTATTGGAGTATAATTGCTTTACAATGTTGTGTTAGTTTCTGCTCTATAACAAAGTGAATCAGCTATATGTATACATATATCCCCATATCCCCTCCCTCTTGCATCTCCCTTCCGCCCTCCCTATCCCATCCCTCTAGGTGGTCACAAAGCACAGAGCTGATCTCCCTGTGCTATGCAGCTGCTTCCCACTAGCCATCCATTTTACATTTGGTAGTGTATATATGTCCACGCTACCCTCTCACTTCATCCCAGCTTACCCTTCCCCCTCCCCGTGTCGTCAAGTCCATTCTCTACGTCCTGCGATCTCACTCTAAACAACACTAAACTCAGCTCTAGGTCATACAGTGACAAAAGTACCTCCCTTGCTCCATCAAAATGATTGTGGATTAAGGGATCTCCCCAGGCAGGGCTGGCACTCACGTTTATATATAAATAGGGAGCCTTTAAAAAAGTTAATTGCGGTGGTGGATGATGGTGGGGACTTCCCAGAGAGAGATGGGATGGTTTTAATGAAGCAAACATGTGCTGGGGACCCCTGAAGAGGAAGGGGGCCATGGAGCAAGCGGGTGAGTCTAGCTGATGGGCTGAGCAAGGGAGGGGGTGAGAGGGCTGTCAAGATCCAGGGGCTGCTGTTTAGGAAATGGTGATTTCAGACAGGAAAAGGAGGTCAAGGGGAAGACGGATAATTTGTTCCAGAGCAGATTTGTTGAGGGGAAAGGCTAGGAGGAAGGGCGGGAGAAAGTAAATATGAAGCTGTCAGCATTCCTAGCGGTAGACGGAGGCCAGAGGGGGCTCCAGCGTGGTTAAAGGGGAGGATGGCCACTAGGGGCAGCTGTTTCCAGCAGAAGCCAAACTGGAGAGACCCAGGGATGAAGCAGAAAAGGACCTGCGGGGCTTCCCTGGTGGCGCAGTGGTTGAGAGTCCACCTGCTAATGCAGGGGACACGGGTTCGAGCCCTGGTCTGGGAGGATCCCACATGCCGTGGAGCAACTAAGCCCGTGAGCCACAACTACTGAGCCTGCGCGTCTGGAGCCTGTGCTCCGCAACAAGAGAGGCCGCGACGGTGAGAGGCCCGCGCACCGCGATGAAGAGTGGCCCCCGCTCGCCACAACTAGAGAAAGCCCTCGCGTAGAAACGAAGACCCAACACAGCCAAAAATAAATAAATAAATAAATTTATAAAAAAGAAAAGGATCTGCTCTTCCAGAAACCTTAGGTGTAAAGAGATAGAACTCAGAGATGGACTGGAAGGTGGGAAGAAGGGGTGGTGTGGCAACAAAAGCTGTAACATTCATTCACTCACTCATTCATTCATTCGACAATCACTTACTGGGTTTCCTACCCCTTGCAAGCACTGGATTACTCTCCCTCCCCCAGCCCCAGGGGATTCAGGGACTCCTGCCTCCAGGGTGAATTAAGGAATTGACTACCACCAAAGGTCGTTCTCTGAAGAGTGGAATAAACAGTAAGGGAGCCCCAAGACTGCCACAGAGGGAGGATCTCATTTGGGGGTGTTTGGAAGCCAAGGAGGAAAGGTGGCCTCTGACTAGAGCAGAACCCTTTTTGTTTCACTGTTGCTGAAACATGCCAGACTCTTCCTTAAACTCCCCAGAGCTCCCTAGAGCTTCCTGCATCCTGTGTACACCCCTCACGCTGGGCTTCTCACCCCTCATCTGAGGGTCATCTCAGTCTCTCCTGCCCCATTCTGTTATCTGAGCCTCTCTGGACCCGCCCTCTCCCACCTCAGCTCCTGGGCCCGACCTGCCTCTTCTCTGTATCCCTGTACCCATCCAAGGAAGTTATCTTGAGGAGGGTGGGTGTGGGGTTTTCCCAACTGGGGTCTGACCCAAAACTGCTGAGAAGGGGGGTCATCACCGTTTCCCTGGTCTGTGTCTCCATGGTTCAGTGGCACTCAACTGGGGCAATGTTGCTTGTCTACGGAGCATTTGGAAATGGGGCGGAGCGGTTATCACAGTGGCCCTGGGCTGCTACTGGTATTAGAGCATGCGTAGTGTCCTGAACAGACCTGCTAGGTGAAGGGCCATCCCCTCCCTCCCATCACCAATGCACTTGCTGAGGATACGGAAGGAGAGCCCTCCCCGCCTGTCACCCCTCGCTCAGTTCTTCTCGAGGTCTGTCAGGCCCCTCGGGAGGATGACCCCTCCACGTGTGCCCGGCTCAGCCCCTTCCGGCCTGTCTCTCTCTCTCGGATCCCCGGAAGGTTGCCCCCCGATCTGCTCATCCCTCTAGACAGACGAAGGGGCAGGATCTCCTCTTCCAAGCCGCTGATGGCTGCCATTTGGGGGGTTATTTTCAACCCATCCGGGAGCATGTAGAAGCCCACTATGACCCCACGCCCGTGCCAGTTCAACTTTCAGGGGAATGAAGCTGAGATTTTGAACTTACTTTCTCTGATGCCTGGGTCCATCTCTCAACTGGTTCCCAACTCAGAGACGGGACCAAGTTTGTGACAGATCGTCACTCCTCCAAGCCCAGTGGAGGTCTGGGCCCAGAAACTGCAGACCCAGCCAATAAAACCTACCCACTGAATTTCTAGGAACAGGTGACCCTACATCCCCCACCCTCCACCTCCCTTTCCTCATGCACTGGAGGTCAGATTTCTTCAGAGACCAAGGTCATCTCCAGTGCAGCCCTGAAGCCACAGTGCAGGGGACCAACCGGAAAGAGATTCCTTTTCCTTGCGTCTAAAGGGCGGGGATGGCAAGGAAGGGGCATGAAGGGGGCTCAGAACACGCCTTGGAGGAATCTGATCAATGTGAGAAAACTGTGCTTTTTCATGTTTACATTTTGCTCTTTGGACACGAGGACACCTGCACCCCGTGGACCCTTTACAGCTGTTCTGCTTTGGGCTCCAAACCAGAAGACAGAGTTACGCCCGGACCAGAGCTGCCTTCTCTAACCTCGCCTGCCCTCCTCCCCCATCGCAGCCCTTTCTGCCCCTTCCCAGGCAGCAGCAGGGGCTGTGGCCTTTAACAAGCCACCTGAGAAGTGCCCCCAGGGGCTCTTGGTGGAGAGGGAGAGCTTGCTGCCCCAGAAAGAGTGGGGAGCTGGTGTTCACAGCTACTCAGCCATTGGCGAGCTCGCGGGTGACGTGGGTGAGAGCTCCCCTCCTTCAAACGGCCCCGGTCACCTTTTGAAAATGGCCCTGGCTTCATCAAGAAAGCAAGCGGCCCTTCTTCACCTCCCATCCACAGGGAGCCCTGGCTCGTGCCTCCAGCTCAGAGGAGCTGATCCAGCCCCATTCCCAACCGCAGCTTCTGAAACGTGAGTGTCCACCTTGTATCCCAAGCAGGACGCCAGGATAAAACTCCAGGCCCGGCCACTCTCCACGTGCGTCACTCCAGCCCGGCCCACCGTGGCCCAAGTATGGCAGCGAGGAAGACTCCAAGGTGTCAGTTTATTTCAGGTTCAGAACCCAGGCCAGGTTCAGAGCCAGGCTGCTCAGGCTACCTTTCCAACCCTGTGGGACACTGGCCAGGAGCCGATTTGCCCCCAGGCAAGCACTTCCGGTGGAGAAGACTTGCTTCTTCTCCCCTCCCAATGGCTGGTGCTCAGCTGGACCCTCCTGCTGCTCTGCCCTGACGGAGAAGAGAGACTTTCTGAAGGCAGACAGACAGCCGGACTTCCAGAGTACTCCTGGCCCACATGAACCCAGGCCCACAATCCAGCCAGGACTCAGCCCTGACTCAGCACCGTGGAGCTTCTCCAAGTGCACCTTCCTCATCGGCCGGGTACGCCCATAGCCTGGTGCCGCCTGCGTCGCCAGACGGTTTCCAAGACACCAGACGGCTCAGCTGAGCTGGCCCCGGCACATCCTCCCTTTACCGGGCAGGAAGCGCCCACCAGAGCCACGTGGACTTTAACTCCTTCCCTCCTGCAAGGTCCTTCCTGGGGCTGGTTCTCCCACTTCAGCTGGTTCCCTCGCTGCTGTGAGAAAGAAAATGGGAGTGGGGCCTGGCAGGGTGACTGGAGGCTCCCATAGGACACCGGGGACTCCAGCCTTCTCATATGCTTCCTCCCCACCCTGCTCCAGTCTCTACTGTGTACCTCAGCTCCAGGACGGCCTGGACCAAAGGAAGTGGCAACAGGACGCAGTTCACGAGGTGCGTAAAGCTTTTGAGTATAAGAAGATGCAAACTTGAAAAGGCTTAGAAAGGAGAGAGCGCAGGCCATAGAGGCCTCTGAACCGTTTCCTGTTTTGGGATGTGGCATTTGGCAAAAATCAGATTGGACTGGACGCCCCTAAGACCAAGGACTTGCTGGCTCTTTGGCAGGATGGCGATAGCAGGACAGACCTCATCTCCAGGCTGCGAGAAAAGACATGCCCGGGACTGAGGGTGAGTGGCTGGGGGTCATGGAACGTCCTCTCCTGAATAGAGTGAGGGCTGCAGGGACCTTACTCCAGTCTCTGCTTTTCCCTTGAACTTGCGAGAGGAGGGCTGTGGGACTCGGAGCCTCAAGGGACCACTTGGAGCTCACCATGCCCTACCTCCACAGGGGACTCGGGAATCCAGGCCCTGGGTTGGGACCCCCGGTGCCTGCAGCCTGCCAGACCCCGGTAAGCGGGAGAGAAGGCGGTGCTCCTGGCACCAGGGAGTAGGGTAATCCACGAGCTGGCACAATGGACGGGGACAGATCTAGTTTGAGAGTCTCCGAAGATTACATGACTCCTCAGCCTCACGCTTTTCATCTGGAACTTATTGGAAAACCTCGCTAAGGGGATCAGTTGCCTTCCGGGCGCTGACTTCCAGCTCGCATCCAATTGGCGTGCAGGCCCTTTAAAGTCTTACTTCTCGACGCCATGAGCATTTTATGTTCCTGACAGGATAAGCCCGCCACAAATTAATACCTGGGGCAACTCCTAAAACACAATTCTTCCCGGCTGCAATAATTCCTGCCAACCCCTCTATCTGCGCTGACAGATGCGGTAAATCTTTCATGGTTGCCATTCGTGCTTTGCTCTCTTCCTCCGGTATCGAAAACAGCCCAAGCAATCAACTTGACCTCCTTTTATGATCATCGATGTGGCTATGGGGTACCCATGCTACACTGCCAGCGACTAGCCAAGGGCCCCTTAGCTGCCTTCGGGGAGCCTCCTAAGTTGGAGCTGGCGTCTGGGAGACAAAGGAGAGCGCGGCTTCCTGTCTCGGGGCAGCTGAGGGTGGCGGTAAGGGGGGAGGGAGAGGCGCTCAGCCCTTGTCATCCAGGAGAGATCAGGGCATCAGCCTGGTGCCTGTGAGACAAGGGGAGAGCCTCGGGACATGAACGCCAGCTGTCCGACCTGGCTCTGGCCAAGCTCAGCCAGGTAGCGTGAGGAGAGGCCGGGCCCGAGGGACTCTGAGAATCACCACGCATCCTGCCTGATGTCACAGTTTGCTTGTGGCTGAGACCGGCACAGAAAGCCAGGCCTGGGTCCTATTTCCACAGGCCTTTGTCTCTCCATTTGCAAAATAGGACTGGTCACACTGGTCCTGCCTGCACCAGGGAGCCATTGCAGGGCAGGGATGCCTACCGTAAATGGTAAAACGCCATGGCAACAGCTCAGAGGCCAGGGACATCCCTTCTAACTGCTCCTTGGAGACTTGGGGTATCCCAGGGATACTCTGCCCTGAGACACTCCAGCTCCTTGTCTGGCACCTCCACACCTTGATCACCGGCTCTTAAAGAACCAGCCCCTACCTCCCCTCCCCGCCCTCCCCCCTCCTCAACTCTGGACTGTTCCTCCAGGGCCTATGGGGCAGTCTTAGCCGGTGCCGGGTGGGAGCCCAGTCCCCAATTGCACAGTTTAAGTTATGCATTAGCTTTTTAAACAGCACTTTAAGGCCAGCAGGGAGACAGATTTTTATCAGTGGTGAATGCCCACCTAGGGCTGCTAACTTTCATCCTGGGTTCGTGTGACGGGTAATAACCCTCAGCTCCCTCCCTTTATAAGGAGACACGGCCTGTCTCTCGGCTCGGGGAGGGCACAGTTGTGCACACGCCATGCCCCAGGTGTCAGAGCTCGAGGGCCTCGTCCTCCCTGTGGGCCTCCAGCCCACCCACCGCAGCTTCCCTGCCATGGCAACCCCTGGAGGGGCCAGGAGGGCCCCACGATGACGCCCCATCCGTGGGGCCCAGGTCATTCTGCCCAGGGACACAGGGTGCTCGCTCTGTATCATGCCCCATCCTGTTTAATTACTGGAGAGAGGCGCTCTTGCCATCTGCTCTGTAAGTAAATAGTCTTGACATTTTTAGCAGCAGGCTCTGCTCCAAGGGGCAGATGGCTGCCCCAGGGCCGATCTTCTGGACAGAGGAGACCAGGTTGTCATGCAGGATGGTCTGACCTGAACCTACCTCTTGGGCCCTAGTCCTTCCCAAGGCACTGCCTCACTGGGAGGCGTCTTTGTTTTCCCAACCCTCCCCCAAATCTCCAAATCTTGCCCCTCCTGGATGACTTCCGTTCCCTCCCCAGCCATGAGCTCTGAGGCCCTCTGGGGAAAATCGGTTTGTCAGAAGCGAGAGCAGACACTCCAGCCCTGCTGGCACCGTGGGTGTGAAGCCTCTGCTGAGGCTGGAGGCTTTGCCACTGACCTTGGCACTTAGGAGAGGGTGGCAGTCTCGTGGTTGTGTTCTCACACACACGAGTACCCCAGGCAGTCTACCATGTGAAAAGGCTTCCGAGAAGCTTCTCTGTCCTAAATAAGTTGTTAAAAGCCAAGATTAATTTGCTTCTGAAAATACGGTAGATCAATACGAATGGTGCTGTCTGCAGAGGGACACGCGTGTCCCTGCTCCTCTGCGCTCGGGGATGCGGGCCCCCAGCTCCCGGCCTCACTTTCCCTCCCACCCCCCAACCCCCATCCTTCCCCATCGTATTTGTATCTGCGCTCTGTTCCCTAACTTAGCCCATCTTATCATTCCGGAAGGTACAAGACATTCGGGAAAGGGACCTGATCCCAAGGAAGTGGGAGTGTGGTCCCTATGGGTGCAGGGGATATTGGGACGTGCACTTCCCAGGAGGAGGGACCCCTGCCCTGTGGGTCCCCAGCCCCACTCCTCCTCTGCCTCCCCAGGGCTTCAGCCGAATCCCAGCAGCTCCACCCTCAATCTGCAGCCTGCCACTCACCTTGGGGAGTGGTGTCTAAGGCAACTTACCAGGGAGAGCTACCAGGAAGCTTACTGCCCGTCTTAAATCAAGGCTCTGCCCCCAGCAAGGGGTGTGTGTGTGACCTTGGATGTGAGTGAGTAACGCCACCAAGCTTTAATGTCCTTATCTGGTCATTAGAGATGATGAGAGCCTGCCTGGGTTATACTTGACACAGAGTGAGCTCCCAATTAGTAATATTCATAGCCAAACATTAAACAGGCAAAGCTGATCTGAGCACTTTATCTCTAGGGACTTTTTTAATCCCCACAATAGTCTCATGATTACCTACCATTATTATCTCCCCATTTTAGAAAAGAGGAAACAGAGGGCCAGAGAGGTCAAGTAACTTGCCCAAGGTTGCACAGCTAATAAGTACAGAGCCTGGATTTGAACCCAGGCAGTCTGGCCTGGTACCCATGGGCTTCACCCCTGCCATTGTTGTTATATTTTGTGCTGGGTCAAGCTGGGGGCACAGATACAATGTCCAAAAGCACTGGTCTAGCCCTTGCCCTCAGGAATCTTCCTCTTCCTCCAGGTGGTCTCCAGGTGAAGAAAGAAGGCTTGGGCCCTCCCTAGGGTCTTGTGTTGGCAGAAGCTCCAGCCACCAAGCATGATTTAACCCGCGTCAAGCCTGTGGTTCCTGCCATGCTCAGCAGCTTTGCTTGGAAAATGATCATGGAGTAAAATTTAAAAGCCTGAACAATGAACTATTATTCTTATCAGTGCTAATAAAGGGGAAAGCGTTTTATTTCCTCGTCTGTGGTTCAGACTGCTAGAAAGTCCTCCCCTCCCCATGAACTTGCGCCCTCCCTGACTCCTGCATCCTCTGAGGTCCCCCAGGACGTGTATTCCTGAGAGGCCCACCCCTCCACGAACCCCAGCTCCCTGCGGATGTTCCCAAAAGCCCAGCGGGGTAGAGGGATGACGAAGCAGGGTGCAGGTTCTCCCATCGGTGATTCACTCAGCAAACATTCAGCTCTTGCGTACTCCATCCTGGGCACCAGGGATACCCTAGTGAACAATGCAGAGCTCCTGCCCTCACACGGCCTGCATTAGAGTGGGGGTGGAAGACCGTAGAAATAGTCCGATACTTATATAATGCAGTGTCAGGCAACTACCAGCCTTCAAAGCAAGATAAACAGGGTAAGAGATAAAATTGTGGGAGGAGAGGCGTCCGTCAGGGATGAGGCAGGAAGCAGACAGTTCCACAATTGCACACTAGACGAGATTTCACAAAGGCACAAAGATGTGGGAATCAGGGAGGGCCCATCACCCTGGACCAGTCCACTAAGGAGAGACCTGATTCTCCTCCCACCTTCCAGCGACTTCCATTGGCCAAGCCCAACTGGAAGGCAGAGGGCAAGGGGGCAGTCTCCTCCATCAGCCTCCTGTGACACAGAACAGGGTGGAGAGTATGCGGTGGGGACCTGCAGGGTCGAATGGAGAAGCGGCAGCTGGGGGCTGCTGCTGTTCTGTGTAAGGTGGTTGGTGAAGACCCTCTGAGGAGGTGACATGGCAGCAGAACCCGGAAATATCCAGTCTCGACCTCCCATTGACCCTCTATCCTTTATTCTGCTTTATTTCTCTCCCCGATCATTACCTCCCACAGATGCATCCTTGCAGCCCTGAAGGAAGAAGGAACCAGAACGATCTTCCCCTGAGACCAGGCTACAGTGGGGATGGGATAGATATGGGATAGACCTGCATCTTGGCTGCAAGACACTGACACGTCCTGGGCCAGTGGGAGTTTCTGAGACGCGTGAGGGTCAGCACCACTCCCCTAAGCGGTCTCTGTTAGTTCCCTGGAGAGGAGGGGAAGCTGCTGGGAGAAATGACCAGAGCTGAGGCTGCCACAGTCCCTTCTTCCTCTGGTCATTCGTGGAGAGCTACAGGCAGTGCAGCTGTCGCCAGAAGATTCTCTAGCTGTCCCTCTGTGCCCCTGGGGAGGTTCTACATGCAGATCTTGCCATTCCATCTTGCCCAGACTTGTCTACAAAAGTTGAGTCGGGGCTTCCCTGGTGGCGCAGTGGTTGGGAGTCCGCCTGCCGATGCAGGGGACGCTGGTTCGTGCCCCGGTCCGGGAGGATCCCACGTGCCGCGGAGCGGCTGGGCCCGTGAGCCATGGCCGCTGAGCCTGCGCGTCCGGAGCCTGTGCTCCGCAACGGGAGAGGCCACAGCAGTGAGAGGCCCGCGTACCGCAAAAAAAAAAAATTTGAGTCGATGAGACTATGAAATTTCACATAATTTCAGAGATTGGCTCAAGAAATTAGACTTCCCACCCCCAGCCACTACACACACCCAGAGTGCTTTCTAGCTCTGCAAAGAGAAGAGGGTCTTCGATTCTTGCTCTTGCCTTCGAAAGAGTCTCTGCTTCTCATCTATCACTCTTTTTCTCCCCGGAGGGTCTTCTGAGCTGGTTCTCTAAGAGCCCCTTTCCCCGGGGTGCATCCCTGCGTGACAACTGGTTGTGCGTGAGTTTGCTTTTGAGATGCTCCTTGTACATCGTCCTTTTCCTTGGAGTTGGAAATCAAACCGCTGGCTGCATTCGTGTGTTTTATTTCCATTGCATTTATTTCCAATTTCTTATGGTGACCTGCAAAGCTGGTGCATGATGAACCTGCCCAGCTCCATCACGTGCCCCTCTCCCTCTGGCTCACCATTTCCAGCCACAGCAGTTTCCTTCCTGCTCCTTGAACACACCAAGTCCCTACACTTGTGTCCTTGCTCTTCTATCTGTCTGGATTCTCTCACTCCAGCTCTTACCTTGCGTGATGTTTCATTCTCCTTCTTCAGATCTTAACTCAGAGGTCACCTTTTCCGAGAAGTCTTCCTTCTCCGTCCTATTCATGAAGTGTCTCTCTGCTCTTGTCTCAGCACCCTGAGATATCCCTGACTATTTCTTTCACAGCACTTAGGACCATCTGTAGTTACATCGTTGGTTAATTACTGTTGATGGTACTGTGCGTGCGTGAGTGTGAGTGTGTGTGTGTCTGTGTGTTGATCTGTCTTCCCCACAAGAATGCATACCCCTTGAGGTCAGGAACCGACTCTGTATCTGTGCAGTAAGGGTTAATCTTGCCCAAAGAGAGATCTGACTTTTGCTCTCAGCTCCTGGGAGGTCACCTCTAAGCCCTTGGAATGTCCTGTCTGATAAGATTGTCCTTGTTACCTGGGGACCTTGGGCCAGCAAGACAGTCTATACTTCATTGTGATTTATGGGCTGGGGAGGGAGGCCTCTGCCACATGGTATCAGCTTGACTTCTGGGAGGCTGGAGACTAAGGTCAACCATATCTATATGACTCAGTCCCGATAAAATCTCTGAACACCAAGGTTCCAGTGAGCATTCCTGGTTGGCAAAACTCCCTGAGTGTTGTCACATATTGTTGTTGGGAGAAGCGAATGCTGTCTGCACAATTCCACTGGGAGAGGACAGTGGGAAGCTCCATATCTCATCTGTCCTGAATGCTGCCCTGTGTACTTCCTCCCAGTGCTGACGTCAATCTTTATCCTTTCATTGTAATAAACCATAACCATGAGTCTAACGGCTCTGCTGAGTTCTGCAAGTCTGAGTTCTGCAAGTCCTTCTAGCTAATCACTAAACGTGAGGGGGGGTCTTGGAGACCCCCAAATGTTGTAGTTGGTGTCAGACAGAGGTGGTTTTGGGGACCTCTGACCTTTGCAGTATTGTTCACAGTTGTCTTCCCAGGGCCTGGGGCCGTGTGGGGTACATAGTAAGAACTCAAGAAGTATTACTGATAGTGAATGTTCTTGCTGGGACAAAAGCCTCCTTCATAGAGCCAGCATCCTTGGGACACGTTCTTAATGACCTGTGACACCCTCATCCTTCTGCACTGAGTTGAACTCCACCAACTGACTTCTCATGATCAGAAAATGCTGAGCTCTCTTAAGCCCCCAGACCTCTGTATGGGCTGTGGGTTTTGTCTGGAGATTCCATATTTTTCCTCCATCACCTCCCCAATTCTTTTTTTTTTTTTTTTTTTGCGGTACGCGGACCTCTCACTGTTGCGGCCTTTCCCGTTGCGGAGCACAGGCTCCGGACGCGCAGGCTCAGCGGCCATGGTTCACGGGCCCAGCCGCTCCGCGGCACGTGGGATCTTCCCGGACCGGGGCACGAACCGGTGTCCCCTGCATCGGCAGGCGGACTCTCAACCACTGTGCCACCAGGGAAGCCCACCTCCCCAGTTCTTCATCATGCTCCCAGACCCAGCCCAAACATCACCTCCCCTGAGAAAAACCCCATAAGCACAGTTCCTTCCAAGCCTGGATGAGCTCACGCCTCTGGATTCCCATGGCATCCTGCACTAACCTCAACTGAAACTCCTGTCACCTGGGCTATCATTGCAAAGGCTTCTTTTTAGCCTTCTCTGCCTAGAGCTGTGTTGGGCTTGAAGAAGATCTTCTGCCTGGATAATGGCACTTGAGCTCCTTTAAAGCCAGAAACTGTGTGTTTTATCTCTAGGTCTTTACTAGCAAGCACTGTGCCAATTACATAGTAAATGCTCAATAAATGTCAATTAACAAATGGATCAACCTCTCAATAAGGAGAGGTAGACAGAGAGTCAGGGACATGCCAGTGGGAAATTGTTTTAAACTGATGACCATATAGCAGCGCTCAGCACCATTTTCAGAGACGAGATTCCAACTACTCATTCTGATTCCTACAGAAGGAGACAGAGGATAAAACTAAGGAGGTTACACTGTCAAGGAGCTGCTTTGGAGTAGAACTGCTCTAGGCACAGGGAGGAAACCCAAGCCCCTAAGATTTGCAGAATGCTTACCTAGTCTTAGACTTGGGTAATTGACAGTGGGGCTTGCTGCCCTCTCTCCTCCGTTGCAGGCTGACTCTAAGATGGACTAAGTGATCCCCACCCTTGTGTAATCTCCTCCCCTTGAGTGTGGGTTGGCCTGGTGACTTGTTCTAACCAATAGAGTACGGCAAAGGTGATGTGATGTCACTTCTGAGGTTAGTTTATAAAGGTTGTAGCTTCTTTCTTGCTAGTGGACTTTCTTCCTTGCTGGACTTCTTTGTGGGACAAGGACCTGAGGGCAACCTCCAGCCAACAGCCCACTGAGAACTGAAGCTCTCAGCCCAACGACCATCAAGGATCAGAATCCTTCCAATAACCACAGACGTGAAGTTGGAAGTGAGTCCTTTCCCATTCGCGCCTTTAGATGGGACCTCATCCACGGCGAACACCTTGATCGCAGCCTGTGAGAGACTCCAAAGCAGAGGATCCAGCTAAGCCATGCACAGATTTCTGATCACAGAAATTGTGAGATAATAAATGTGTACTGTCTTAAGCTGCTATGTTTTGGAGTGATTTGTTACACAGCAACAGATAGCTAATACACTCTCCCAATCTCTGATCGACACCAGGTCATCTTAAACCGTACGGTTAGCGGTATAGTATAGTAGTTAATCCATGACCTCTAGAGTCAAGAGGCCTGGGCTCAAATCCCAGTCTTCTACTTTGTGTGACCTCAGGCAAATTACTTAGCACCTGCTCTCTCATTGGGGCTGTAACTGCATTACCTATGTTGTAGGATTTTTGTGAGAATTAGAGTAGATCGTACATGTAACACGCTTACAGCAGTAGTAGTATTTATAATATTTATTGCTGTCCATTATATCACATAAATATGGATGATGTTTGTTATTCTAAACCATTGTGGCTTAAGTTCCCAACTGTATGAGTGCATACAATCGATCACACGCCACCCACATAACCCAGCTCTGCCACAGGCTCATGGAGGGAAGACCCTGGGGCAGAGAGCAGCCTTCCACACCCACCCACCACAGACTAAAAGGCCAGGTCTGGAGTCCCACAACCTCAGAGCCCACCTCCTTCCCTCTGCCCAGTGTCATGACCGCCCCCGCTCTTGGCACACCAAGAGCGGAGTTGCACACACAGGTCTGATCATTCCACTGTTTGAAAACACATTTACCAACAGTCAGGATCCATTCCCCGTGGTTGTTAAGGGGAATTCAATACCTGATCATTACAATTAAATCCCATTATGGATAGTTGGAACATAAACCAGTCCTCAGCAGGAACACGCCAACGTCGATGGCAGCCATCGGTCCGCTGCCATGGGCGCTCACAGCTGAGCGGTCCCTCCAGCCCAGAGGGCTCTACACTTGCTCTCGGCAGCACAGCCACCCATGTCCAGGGAGACAATCTTCTAGGGGAAATCTCTGTGCCGGTTTAGGGCAGAGTCTGCTCTGGAGTTAGAACGGTTCCTCCTGCTGCCATCACCATAGTCCTAGGGGCAGCCTGGCAGATAGCAAAGGCTCTTAGAGCACAGGTGCCTTTGTGTGTGGGGGGCGGGGAAGTGAGCTGGGGAGTGGCCACTGGGAAAGGTTCCATCCCTCTTCTCCAAGGGCCTACCTTGGCTTCTGTACCTTGGGGATTTCCCCAATTTGCATTGGGAAATCTGTTCCATCCTGGAGCCAAGCTACATACAAAGTGAATGCAACCGACGAGCTGGTCTGCTGGCCAGACATGGATGCCGGGGTTTGGATTGGAGAGAAGATGGAAATCCTGCGTGACAAGCTAAGAAGGAAGAAAGCATCCTCAGAGCAAGAGTCTGAGCACAATTTATGTCCTGGGCCACGGAGATCCTGTCACTGGTTTCCCCTGATAGAGTCTGACTCCCATTTACTTTTTAAAATTGCTTGTGGGCATTCAGATGCCTCTGAGGAGTCCCGCCTGGGTCTCCCCTGGGATGTGAACGTATGTGCCTTTGTTCTGCTGTTCCCTCAAGGTGATGGTTCAGAGATGTTAGGAAACGAGCAGCAGGCGAGTACCTGCTGCCACATGGGACCCAGTGTGTGTGTGTGTGTGCGCGCGCGGCTATGTGTGTTGTAGCTGGTGAACATCAGTAGGTAACCTCAGGAAGAGAGGATCAAATCACCACGGTCAGGGCTGTGCTTTGTTTAGCTTTCTAGTCCCAAAGCTAATTGTCAAATTTTACAGGCATCTGCCCTTTTTTCATAAGTGTGCTTGAATTTCACAAGCCAAGAGACTTATTTTAGCAGAGAGTCAAAAACCCGGAGAATAATGCGTTTCGTATCTTATCTGGGCCAATATCCCTTCTCAACCAAATGACCAAGTTATAAAAGGAAGATGAAACAGGAGTACGATGCACCCACCTGCCAATCAGCCCCCTTGCTCCGGAGCCAGGAATTGTTTTCCACTCGATGAATGTGCTGATCCCAGTGTGCTCAGAGGACAGCGTGCCGTGCACGGGGGCAGCATTGCTCTCCCTGCAGCTCGGGGCCTGCTAACGGAGAGCCGATGTGCAGCAGGGGAGGGGACCTGACACCCGTGCCGGCCCGGATCAGGTCTGAGCACGCGTGCAGTCTCCAGGAGGCTATGTTCTTTGTCTTGAGGACCTTGGTAGGCTGCATGCCATGTTCAGTGGGAAATAAGATGATACAGGTTTGCAGCTTGTTACCTCTGGCTTCCCACAGCCTTCATACTGTGTATCTGTAGCTGAGTAACTGCCAACGGAGCAAACATCTGTAGTCTTGCAAGAAAATATCCCGGCTTCCCTAGTGTTTACCCAGTGTGCCCTTCCCGCAATGGCCAGGACAACTAAACTAGAGTGTAATACTGAAGAGCAGGGTGTATTAGTTAGGATAGGATAGGTGAGGCTCCAATAACAAACAACTCCAAGATCTCAGTTGCATAAACATTCATAGTCTGTTTCTAATTCCTGTTCTATACCCTCTGGGCCTCTGCCCCGGCACCGTCATTGTCCTCGCTCTGGAATCCAGGCAGATGGAGGAGCCACCAACAGAAACTTTGCTGATCACCACGGCAGAGGGAAAAGAGCCATAGCGGATCTCACATTAGTAAGTAGATGCTCAGCCCAGAAGTGACTCAACTCATTGGTCAGAAGTGGTCACCTGGGTCCATCCAGCCATAGGAGCCAGTTAGTATAACACTACCATGTGTGCAGAGCAGGGCAGAAGCAGAATACTGGACAAATGGCACTTAGGACTATCACAAAGGTAATTAAAGCAGCTCAGAGAGACTGACTGGTGAAAGCAATGAGGTGACAGATTTGATTCTATTAAGGAAGAACTTGCAAACTTCCAGAAACTTCTGTGGGAGGAATGGACCACCAGGGGAGGTGGCACAGCCACAGTTAGAGTACAATGATGTGTTCAAGATCGCTTCCAAATGAATTAAATCAGCTTTCATCACTCACCTAATGTTAAATAATCCTTGTCAAAAAGACTGGTCACTCAGATTCTTGTAGAACTAAGCAGTCTAAAGGAAAAACTGAAATCAGGAGACAGGTTAAGTTCAGAGGTTGGGGTCAGGCAGGGGGCAATACGCAAACTCCTGTTGTGGACTTAGTTACCCCTAAGTTGGCTCCTTCTTTATACCATGGTGCTAAGGAGGTTGGGGTTAGGCTTTAGTTCCCAATCTGTGGTCACATGAGTTTGGAGTCAATCTTTCCCCAGTCAAGCCTTGAGATGAGACCTCAGCCCTGGCCAACACCTTGATTTCAGTTTATGAAAGACCTTGAAACAGAGAAAAGCCAAGAACATCTGGCTCAAAGAGCTTAGGTAGAGAGCAGCAGGAGCTTAGGCAAAGGGGTTGGTCAGATCATCTGCCAAGCCAGGCTGGGGCTACCGTATACCTACCCAAGACGTCACCAAGGCAGAGAGATCTGGAGTTGGATGGAGAAGTTAGCCTAACTCTCAAAGGCCAGTGAGAGTCTCACTCTGCCCTACTCATAGATGGGTAAGTCAGTTAAGCCCTAATTAACTAATGGAGCTGATTACAGCTGCCGTTACTGAGCAGCTACTATGGCCCAGACTCAGTTCTTTTGCCAACATGATTCAATTGATTCTAGTGATGGCCCTGAGATGTAGGTGCCATTAACCTTATTTGAGGATTAGGAAACTGAAATACAGAGACGAAGTAACTCGCTGAAGGCCGTCCAACTTGTTAAGTGACAGAGCTGGGTTCTAACCAACGTTGGGCCCCAAAGCCAGTCCTCTTTCTACTCCAATCCCCCCACCCTGCAGACAAGCAGAGGGGCCTTGAGGAAGTGCCACTCGTGGCTGCCTCCCTTCCATATGTCTCAAACCTGGAAAATAACTCCAAGCCAACTATCTCCCCAATAAGTGAGGGCTGGCCCCTTCCACAACCCTGTCATAGCCAGCTTGAATCATCCCTGAGCCATCACCCCACCCATATAACCTCATCCCTATTAAAAGGTGTTCCCTTGCCCATCAGCACCCTGATTGCGAACTAGAACAAAAACACCATCTTTTGCTTAATTTAAAGATACTTACACCACACTTTGAAATGTCAAACGTTTTCATTAAAATCCTCTCACACTTCGGGCTGACAAAGGAATGCCGGGATCTTTGGGAGATACTTTAATCTCAATCAATTAGGGAGAGAGTCATCTTAGCAGTGTGGCAATAAAAGAAAGCTTTAATTTTAGAGCTAATTAAATATCAACAATTGGAATGTGGCAACAGACACTTAACCTGCAGTAACCCATTATTTATTAGGAATATAATGCATTGAGTCTGGATATGGTGTGAGTTGTAGTCATTTTAATATCAGCTGTCACAGTCTAGCGGCTCCCCTTTGTTTTGCTCTAGCACAATCATCTCCCAGGCCCTGCTGGGATCACTCTGGCACCTGGGCTCCACACAAGATTAATTAAGCTGACTGGCACGAGGGTGCCTTGGCCCCAGGCAACACAATCTGTGACCAAGGGAGGGCAGCAAAGGTAAATAACAGGCAACAGTTTGGTCCAGGCCCACCTGGGCCAAGGGGACAAGTCTGGGCCTTGAAATGGCAGGTAGGATGCTTTCAGCTGCAAGTAACAGGAAAAACAAAAAAACTGTCTCAACCTAAAAGTACTTTAACAAAAAGGGTTTATTATCTCACATAAAGAGAAGCAGGTGGGGGCAGGTGGGGGTCACAAAATTGGATAGTTCCAAGGCTTGATGATATGGTCAGATACTCAGGTTCTCTCTTCTCTCATCACCCTGCTGCCCTTAGCAGATGACTAATGTCACCCTTCATGGTGTCAAGATGGCCTTGACACAGGATAAGGTCTTGCAAAGAGGAGGGTCCTTCCTTCTGTGCAACTTTTTCCCCCATTCCTTTTTTTAAAATATTTTTTTTTACTTCGGCATAAATTTAGATTTACTGAAAAGTGGCAAAGGTAGCACAGAGAGCTCCTCCTGTATACACCTCACCCAGCTCCTCTTTTTATTAACTAAACTGCATTCGAATTGCACTCACTTTTCTGATCCAGGGTCCCATCTTGGATACTTATTGCATTTAGTCATCCTGTGTCCTCAGTCTCCTTGTGTCTGTTGCAGCTTCTCCATCTTTCCTTGTCTTTGACGCCCTTGATTCTCCATCTTTCCTTGTCTTTGACGCCCTTGATAGTTTTGAGAAGCGCTGGTCTATTTTGTAGAAGGTACTGCAATTTGAGTGTCTGATGTTTTTCTCATGGTTAGACTGGACTTATGATTTTGGGAAGACTGAAGAGGTGTGGAGTGGCCTTGTCACATCATATCGGGGTCGGGGGTACCTGATAGCACGCGACTTATCGCTGATGATGCAAACCTGGATCACTGGGCAAGGCAGTGTTTGCCAGGCTTCTCCGCTGTAAAGTGACACTCCCTTGCTCTCTCCCCACTACCTGTATCCTTTTTATTATTGAGGAAAACCCTCCTCAAAGCTCCCTGGTTCATGTCCACTTGGTCCCATGTCCATACCTTAACCAAACACCAGAGAAGGGAACCAGATAGGTTTTCCTCCATCATAATTCAAACCTTAGGAATTTGGGCCAGTGGGCGGGGATCACCACCCCTGAAAACACTTGATCAAGAGCCACTAATTCCAAAAGATACATGCACCCTTATGTTCATGGTGGTATTATTTACAATAGCCAACATATGGAAACAACCCAAGTGTCTATTGATAGATAAATGGATAAAGAAAATGTGCTACACACACACACACACACACACACACACACACACACAAAAGAATACTACTCAGCCTTAGAAAAGATGAAATCTTACCATTTTTGACAATATGGATGGACCTCGAGGGTATTATGCTAAGTGAAATAAGTCAGATGGAGAAAGACACGTACCATATGATCTCACTCATAGGCAAAATATAAAAAACAAAGAAACAAAACCCACAAAATAAACGAACAAACCAAACCAACCAAAAATAAACACATAGATAAGGAGTAGTGGTGGTCAGAGGGGGAGGGCTGTGGGGGGGGGAATAGGTAAAGGCGATAACCGTATGGTAATACATGCAAATGAAATTGGGTGGTGAGCGCGCTGTAGGGGAATACAGAAGTAGAAATATAATGTCGTACCCATGAAACTTATATAATGTGATAAGTTGTTGTTACCTTACTATAAACAAATTAATTAATTAATTAAAAGAGGTCTCTGCTGGTGAGAACAGGATGGCTGTGGGGTGGGGGAGAGGGAGTCAGTAGCAGTTGGAAGGGCAGGCAGCCAACAGCGCCCACCTCAGAAAACTGCTTGCCTGCACGTCCCTCTGTGTCCCAATCCCCCACCCCGCCCCATCCGGCTGCTGTGCAGTATTAGCATCGAGAGACACGCGGTATCTCCAGCACGACGTCACACCATAGCACAGTCACAGCACAGACGTGGAGCCTGGCTGCTCAAGTTCAAATCCTGATTCGAGGGACTTCCCTGGTGGTCCAGTGGTAAGACTCTGTGCTCCCAATGCAAGGGGCCCGGGTTTGATCCCTGGTTGGGGAACTAGATCCCACATGTATGCTGCAACTAAGAGTTTGCTTGCCATAACTAAGAAGTCCGCATGCCACAACTAAAACCTGGGGCAGCCTAAATAAATAAATTATATATATATATATATATATATATATATGTATGTATGTATTTACTGCATCAAACACTGTATTGTCCATGAAAAACACTCGGACATGACACTGGAATGTCTAACGCATAGAGTACTGAGCACCAATTGCTAATCAGGAGGGTCTCATAGGTGCAAAAGGGCAACGAGTAACCCAGAAAAGCAGCTGACCACACAAGTAGTAAGCTCTCCATGGATTAAAAATTTTTAAAGTTTCACATTCTCCCCAATGTGAAAAACTTTAAGGGGGCGGAGTCAAGATGGCGTACGAGGAGGATGCAGAATTCTCGTCTCCGCACAACTAGGGCACCTACCAGGCACCGGTGGGGGACCACGGACACCTAAGGGGACGGGAGGAACCTCCGGCGACCGGGTAGGATGTGGGGTGTGGGGGGAGTGAAGGGGGAGAAGTGGAGGCAGGACGGGACTGGCATCCCTGAGGGGTGGCTGGGGGAGGGGAAGGGATCCCACGCCCAAAGGGGAAATTGGGGGACCATTGGGAGGGCAGAAGATTAAAAGGGAGCGTGGCCAGGTTTCCCCTGCCCACGTGGGCCCCCAGGAGCCCATTGAGATCCCGGGCCTGATCCTCTGCAAACCTAAGCCCCCTCCAGCTATGCGGGTCCTGAAGGAGTGGGAGGGAGGGAAGGGGGAGCAAAAGTAAAGGCTGGATCTCCGGGACCGGCACCCCTGGGGGTTGGCTGGGGGAGGGGAGGAGTTCCTACACCCAGCGGGACCCTCGCATGGTTAAGTGTCCAGTGGCGACAGGGGAGACCCTGGGGGAGTTGGTGGGAAGGGGCACGAAGGAACGGAAGGGAACGTGGCCAGTGCCTTCCCTGTCCACTTAGGCACCGGGGAGCCTGCTGGGCTCCTGGGCCTAATTTTCTGCCCTCGGAGCCTCCCTTCTGCCACGCAGAACCCAAGCCCCACCCCTACCACCCACCCAGGGCCTGACCTCTACACTCAGAAACCCCCTTCTGAGACCCCCTCCAACGCCCACGGGGTCTAAACCCCACCCACACACCCTCACTCAGGGCCTTTCCTCCAAACTCCCCAACTCCACACTCTGGTGACCCTCCTTTCCACGTGCTGCCTCTCCCCTTGATGCAGGTCCTAAACAGAAGCCCCCCGTCGCCACCACGCTTGAACGTCCCCCTGCCTAGGCCCCGTCCCCAGGGCCTTTAACGGCTACATGGGTCCTGAGTGTAGGCCCTGCCCCATACTCAAACATCACCCATCCACCGACCCAGGTCCTGCCCCACCCTAAACGCCACCCCTGCATAAGTTCCACCCCCCCCCCCCCCCCGTCTAAACTCCGCCCCCATAGCCAAGGTTTTTTTTCCCTTTTTTTCCTCTTTTATTTATTTATTTTTTTTTTGGTTTTTTTTTGAATTTTTGAATTTTATTTAATATATTTTTTTATATAGCAGGTTCTTATTAGTTATCTATTTTTATACACATTAGTGTATATATGTCAATCCCAATCTCCCCATTCATCCCACCACTTTTTTTTCCTTCTTTTTTCCTCTTTTAGATTGCGGTTCTGTTTTACCTTGTTGATTCATTGTTGTTGATCATTTATATTTTTATTTTTCCTAATAAATCTTTTATTTTTCTAATTTTATTTTATTCTTTATACTTTGTTATTGCTCTCTCCTTTGGCTTCCCCCCCCGCTTTTCCTTTCCTTTTTCTGTGTGGTTTTAGTTTACCTCATTGCAGCTGTTTCAATTATATTTTTATTTTTCCTAATATATTTTTTATCTTTCTAGTTTTATTTTGTTTTTTATTCTTTGATATTGTACTGCTTCTTTCTTTCTCTCTCTCTCTCTCTCTTTCTCTCTTTCTCTCTTTCTTTCTTTCTTTATTTTTTTGCCATGACACACAGCTTGTGGGATCTTGGTTCCCAGGCTGGAGGTCGGGCCTGAACTCCTGTGCTGGGAGCTCCGAGTACAAACTGCTGGACTAACAGAGAACCTCAGACCCCAGGGAATATTAATCGGAGTGAGGCCTCCTGGAGGTCCTCACTGCAGCATCAAGACCCAGCTCTATCCAACTGCCTTCAAACTCCAGTGCTGGAGGTCTCAGGCCAAACAACCAGTAAGACAGGAATACAGCCCCACCCATCAAAAAAAAAAAGAAACAACAAAAAAATACGTTGCAGACAAAGGAGCAAGGTAAAAACCTACAAGACCAAATAAATGAAGACAAAATAGGCAACCTACCTGAAAAATAATTCAGAGAGATGATAGTAAAGATGATCCAAAATCTCAGAAACAGAATAGAGAAAATAAAAGAAATGTTTAACAAGGATCTAGAAGAACTAAAGAGCAAACACACAGTGATGAACAACAAAACCACTGAAATTAAAAATACTCTAGAAGGAATCAATAGCAGAATAACTGAGGCAGAAGAACGGATAAGTGAGCTGGAAGATAAAATGGTGGAAATAACGGCCAGGGAGCAGAATAAAGAAAAAAGAATGAAAAGAAATGAGGACAGTCTCAGACCCTCTGGGAGAACATTAAATGCACCAACATTCGCATTATAGGGGTCCCAGAAGAAGAGGAGAAAAAGAAAGGGTCTGAGAACATATTTGAAGAGATTATAGTTGAAAACTTCCCTAACATGGGAAAAGAAATAGTCACTCAAGTCCAGGAAGCACAGAGGGTCCCATACAGGATAAACCCAAAGAGAAACATGCCAAGACACATATTAGTCAAACTATCAAAAATTAAATACAAAGAAAAAATATTAAAAGCAGCAAGGGAAAAGCAACAGATAATATACAAGGGAATCCCCATAAGGTTAACAGCTGATCTTTCAGCAGAAACTCTGCAAGCCAGAAGGGAGTGGCAGGACATATTTAAAGTGAGGAAAGGGAAAAACCTGCAACCAAGATTACTCTACCAGCAAGGATCTCACTCAGATTCGATGGGGAAATTAAAACCTTTACAGACAAGCAGAACTAAGAGAATTCAGCACCACCAAACCAGCTTTACAACAAATGCTAAAGGAACTTCTCTAGGTAGGAAACACAAGAGAAGGAAAAACCTACAAAAACAAACCCAAAACAGTAAGAAAACAGTAATAGGAACATACATATCAATAATTACCTTAAAGGTAAATGGGTTAAATGCTCCAACCAAAAGACATAGACTGGCTGAATGGATACAAAAACAAGACCCGTATATATGCTGTCTACAAGAGACCCATTTCAGACCTAGGGACACGTACAGACTGAAAGTGAGGGGATGGAAAAAGATATTCCATGCAAATGGAAATCAAAAGAAAGCTGGAGTAGCAATTCTCATATCAGACGAAATAGACTTTAAAATAAAGTCTAGGGCTTCCCTGGTGGCGCTGTGGTTGAGGGTCTGCCTGCCGATGCAGGGAACACGGGTTTGTGCCCCGGGTCGGGAAGATCCCACGTGCCGCAGAGCGGCTGGGCCCGTGAGCCATGGCCGCTGAGGCTGCACGTCCGGAGCCTGTGCTCTGCAACGGGAGAGGCCACAACAGTGAGAGGCCCGCGTACTGCAAAAAAAAAAAAAAAAAAGGGGGTGGAAAATGACAGTAACACAATCATAGTAGGAGACTTTAACACCCCACTTTCACCAATGGACAGATCATCCAAAATGAAAATAAATAAGGAAACAGAAGCTTTAAATGACACATTAAACAAGATGCACTTAATTGATATTTAGAGGACATTCCATCCCAAAACAACAGAATACGCTTTCTTCTCAAGTGCTCATGGAACATTCTCTAGGATAGACCATATCTTGGGTCACAAATCAAGCCTTGGTAAATTTAAGAAAATTGAAATCTTATCAAGTATCTTTTCTGACCACAGTTCCATGAGACTAGATATCAATTACAGGAAAAAAAACTGTAAAAAATACAAGTACATGGAGGCTAAACAATATGCTACTAAATAACCAAGAAATCACTGAAGAAATCAAAGAGGAAATCAAAAAATACCTAGAAACAAATGACAATGAAAACACTACAACCCAAAACCTTGGGATGAAGCAAAAGCGGTTCTAAGAGGGAAGTTTATAACAATACAATCCTACCTCAAGAAACAAGAAAAATCTCAAATAAACAACCTAACCTTACACCTGAAGCAATTAGAGAAAGAAGAACAAAAAATCCCCAAAGTTAGCAGAAGGAAAGAAATCATAAAGATCAGATCAGAAATAAATGAAAAAGAAATGAAGGAAACAGTAGCAAAGATCAATAAAAGTAAAAGCTGGTTCTGTGAGAAGATAAACAAAATTGATAAACCATTAGCCAGACTCATCAAGAAAAAAGGGAGAAGACTCAAGTCAACAGAATTAGAAATGAAAAAGGAGAAGTAACAACTGACACTGCAGAAATACAGAGGATCATGAGAGATTACTACAAGCAACTCTATGCCAATAAAATGGACAACCTGGAAGAAATGGACAAATTCTTAGAAATGGACAAATTCTTAGAAATGTACAACCTTCTGAGACTGAACCAGGAAGAAACAAAATATAAACAGACCAATCACAAGCACTGAAATGGAAACTGTGATTACAAATCTTCCAACAAACAAAAGCCCAGGACCAGATGGCTTCACAGGTGAATTCTATAAAACATTTAGAGAGCTAACACCTGTCCTTCTCAAACTCTTCCAAAACATTGCAGAGGGAGGAACACTCCCAAACTCATTCTACGAGGCCACCATTACCCTGATACCAAAACCAGACAAAGATGTCACAAAAAAAGAAAACCACAGGCCAATATCACTGATGAACATAAATGCAAAAATCCTCAACAAAATACTAGCAAACAGAATCCAACAGCACATTAAAAGGATCATACACCATGATCAACAGGGGTTTATCCCAGGAATGCAAGAATTCCTCAATATACGCAAATCAGTCAATGTGATACACCATATTAACAAACTGAAGAATAAAAACCATATGATCATCTCAATAGATGCAGAAAAAGCTTTTGACAAAATTCAACACCCATTTATGATAAAAAACTGTCCAGAAAGTAGGCGTAGAAGGAACCTACCTCCATAATAATAAAGGCCATATATGACAAACCCACAGCCATCATTGCTGTCAATGGTGAAAAACTGAAAGCATTTCCTCTAAGATCAGGAAGAGGAAAAGGTTGCCCACTCTCCCCACTATTATTCAACAAAGTTTTGGAAGCTTTAGCCACAGCAATCAGAGAAGAAAAAGAAATAAAAGAAAAAGAAGAAAAAGGAATCCAAATTGGAAAAGAAGAAGTAAAACTGTCACTGTTTGCAGATGACATGATACTACACATAGAGAATCCTAACAGTGCTACCAGAAAACTACTAGGGCTAATAAGGGAATTTGGTAAAGTACCAGGATACAAAATTAATGCACAGAAATCTCTTGCATTCCTATACGCTAACGAAGAAAAATCTGAAAGAGAAATTAAGGAAACACTCCCACTTACCATTGCAACAAAAAGAATAAAATACCTAGGAATAAACCTACCTAAGGAGACAAAAGACCTGTATGCAGAAAATTATAAGACACTGATGAAAGAAATTAAAGATGATACCAACAGATGGAGAGATATACCATGCTCTTGGATTGGAAGAATCAATATTGTGAAAATGACTAAACTACCCAAATCAATCTACAGATTCAATGCAATCCCTATCAAATTACCAATGGCATTTTTACGGAACTAGAACAAAAAATGCAGCATGTAGCTCAATATCAAAAAAACAAACAACCTAATCAAAAAATGGGCAGAAGACCTAAATAGACATTTCTCCAAAGAAGATATACAGATTGCCAACAAACATATGAAACGATGCTCAACATCACTAATCATTAGAGAAATGCAAATCAAAAACTACAATGAAGTATCACCTCACACCACTCAGAATGGCCATCATCAAAAAATCTACAAACAATAAATGCTGGAGAGGGTGTAGAGAAAAGGGAACCCTCATGCACTGTTGGTGGGAATGTAAATTGATACAGCCACTATGGAGAACAGTATGGAGGTTCCTAAAAAAACTAAAAATAGAACTACCATACGACCCAGCAATCCCACTACTGGGCATATACCCTGAGAAAACCGTAATTCAAAAAGAGTCATGTACCACAATGTTCATTGCAGCTATACTTACAATAGCTAGGACATGGAAGCAACCTAAGTGTCCATCGACAGATGAATGGATAAAGAAGATGTGGCACATATATACAATATAATATTACTCAGCCATAAAAAGAAACGAAATTGAGTTATTTGTAGTGAGGGGGATGGACCTAGAGACTGTCATACAGAGTGAAGTAAGTCAGAAAGAGAAAAACAAATACCGTATGCTAATACATATATATGGAATCAAAAAGAAATATGGTTCTGAAGAACCTAGGGGCAGGACAGGAATAAAGACGCAGACGTAGAGAATGGACCTGAGGACACGGGGAGGGGGAAGGGTAAGCTGGGACGAAGTGAGAGAGTGGCATGGACATATATACATTACCAAACGTAAAATAGATAGCTAGTGGGAAGCAGCTGCATAGCACAGGGAGATCAGCTCCGTGCTTTGTGACCGCTTAGAGGGGTGGGGTAGGGAGGGTGGGAGGGAGACGCAAGAGGGAGGGGATATGGGGATATATGTATGCATATAGGGGATTCAGTTTGTTATACAGCAGAAACTAACACAACATTGTAAAGCAATTATATTCCAATAAAGATGCTAAAAAAATTTTTTTTAATTAAAAAAATATTTTAAATACCTTCTTTAAAAAAAAAATCCTGATTCACCTGCTTTAGGACCTTGGGCAGGTGCATTACACTTCCTGGATCTCAATGTTCTCATTAGCAAAATGGGCATAATTATAATGCCTTCCTTATAATTATAATGAGGTACGTGTGCGGCTCAAATGAACACACAGGGAGTCTGTATAAGCCGTAGCCATTAAACGCTCAGCTCAGAAGTGACTCGGCTCGCAATACTTACCTCGTGCATTGAATGACCAAGAAATTTATTGTCCAAACTGGGACAGTAATGAGAGTTAATTACGGCAGGAAACAGGCCTAATAGGGAATCATTCTAGAAAAGTCTGGGAGGTGTGTGGTCACCTTCCTCACGGGGACATTGTCAGGAGGCAAATGGGAAACACTGATCCCTTCCTGGAACTAGCGGTAGGAGTACATCTGCTGTCCCCTGCTCCCTTGTCTGCACGGGGCTTGAGGCTGCAATCACTCCCCCTCTCTCCTGCATCATCGTCCCTCCCTCTCCTGGGTCATTTCCACCAGCACCAAACATGCATAAGAGCTCCATCACTAAAAAGAAAAAACCCAGAACCTTCCCAGGTCCCCCCACCCCCACCCCCGCCTAGTAGCACATGGCTCTGCTCCTCTAGGGCTTCCTCTCACTCAGTGACCACCAAAGTCCCCGCTCCCCCTGCCCCATGACCCCCAGGCCCCACTGACTGCTGTACCCCGTCTTCCACTGCCCTTCACACGGCGGACTCCGCTCCAGCACACAGGCTTCCGCTGTTCGTCTGTCATGCCAAGCTCTTCCCCACCTCAGAGCCTTCCCATTGGCTGTTCCCTCTGCCTGGAACACTTTTCCCTAGGTCTTCACATGACTCATTGCCTTGCTTCACTCGAATCTCAGCTCTAGCCCCTTCCCTCCCTAGTTCTTCAGAATACTTCTGAAATTAGGTCATGCGTTAATTAATTGGATTGGGTTGGATTTTTGGTCCCTGTCTGAAAGGCGAGTTTCAGAGTCGGGGACTTGTTTGCTCACCACTGTTTCCTATGAACCCCGCACAGTGCCAGGCATGTGGTCAGTGCTCCATCAGTACCTCCTGAATGAATGAAATGGTAACTAGCATCACGGCGGTAATGATTCGTGGTGTACACTGTCGTCGTTAGCAGCCATGTCTGGAATGAACTGACCACCATCCCAGCACATTGGGATGTTTTCAGAGCTGATTCCTCACGCCGCCCCGTGCCTTTTGACAGGCTTTATGTTCAGGAGGGCGGGTGTTCTCCACCTGGGAGGTGCCTCAGCCCGCAGCTTTCCAGATGGACTCGTGGCATTTCCTGGGCACCAAGCTCCTCTGATGTGATTACCGTAAGAGGAGCAGCCACGAGGACCGAGAGCCCTGCCCATCGTTCAAGGCTGGGAGCGGGGCTCTCCATTGCCCGTTCTTGGTCACACACAGTCCCCTCCAGCTTCAACTGAGCATTAATTATGCAGCCAGCCTGGCCTGGGCAGAAAAGCCCAAGGCAAACTCCAGTCCAGAGGACACCGGCTGGTCTAAAAGTGGGGTAGACGAGGGCAAAGGGAAACCCAGGCCGGGGTCAGTGCCGTCTTGGCCAGGCTGACTCTCTGGACCCACTCTAGGCTCCAGGGTTGGGGGTGGCAGAAGCTGAGATCTTGGTCTGTCTGTCTGCAGCTGAGAAAGGCTGAGTCCTGTTATTGCCGGACGGTTAGGAAGACCCTCACTTCCCTGGAGACCTCCAATTGCCTGGGTCGTCCGCTCCCCGGCCCGTCACCATCCAGAGCTGTGCTGGAACGGAGCTGGTTCTACTTTCTCCCCTCCTCCATCACAATGGCTCCCCTTGCCACCCAGCCCCTCCCATTTGGGGCCTTTAAAGCCCCCCCTTTGTTACAAAGCTTCAGGAACAAAGCTGGATTGAAATGCCAGCTCTGCCTCTTTCCGGTTCTGTAACTTCAAACAGGCCTTATAACCCAGGGGTCGGCAAACGTTTTCTGTACAGGACTGGAGAGGAAATATTTTAGCCTTTGGGGGGGGCCACACGGTCTGTTACTGCTACTCAACTCCACCTTGCAGCGTGAAAGAAAGCAGCCACAGACGGTACATGAAAGAACAGATGTGGCTGTAGGCCAATAAAACTTTATTCACACAGACGAGAAGTGGGCCAGATTTGGCCTATAAGCCATCGTTTACTAATCCCTGAATTAACCTTCCTGAGACTCAGTTTCCTCCTCTGTAAAACGGGGATGATGATACCGAAATAGGTTCACTGAGAATTGATACTGAGATGAAAGTATTAAAACTGCACGATAAACGTTTTCATTTGGTTTCATTTTGGTGGGGATTTGCCACCAAATCCCCACCCTGCCCCCCAGCCCACAGCAGCCGCCTCTGGGTGCGTCAGTGAGCACCACCTCACCGTGACCTCTTGTCTGGGAGTCTGCAAACCTCGGACTGCTTGTGTTATTATTTATCAGCGTGGCTATTATGCTGCTTCTCTCCGCACAGAGCGGTGCTGCTGGGATGGCCTGAAAGGCACGCTGGCCTTTCCAATGAGGCGGGATTGCATTAGCTCCTGATTACACGGTGCAGAACACAATAGAGGCGCCCGGCCCGGAAAGCAGCCCCCTGCCTTTGCCTCATCTGGGCTGCTTTGTGCTTCATTTCCTTCTCTGCGGCCCCGTTTCCCTTTTTCTATTTTCTTTATTTTTCTCACGCTCGCCCCCGCTAATCTGCTTAACAACTTGCCTCGCTCCCGCCCGCCTCCCCCCTCCGCGCCCCTCCCCCTCCCCCTCCCCCCAAGCCTTGCCCACTGTTTCTGAGCGCCTCTCCGCGTCCTTAATAGCACCGCTGTTCCTGCATTTAATAAAAGCTGCTGACAGGGAAATCTGGGCTAACTGAATTACTTCCTCATTAAAGAGGCGGGCGGATTCCCGGCCCCTCGGTGCTCTGCAGCCCCCCTGCCCCCCTCCTTCCTGCTGGGCCCCTCCCAGCCGGCTGCAATTAGGTGAAGATGCTTTGGGCTCCAGTGGGGGCCTGGGTCCTACAGGGGGCTGGGAGTGGCTGGGGGCTTCTCTCCAGGGTAGTTCCCAGCTCTCCTTACTTTCCCACCTTCTTAGATGTTCGGTTCCCCAGCCAGGGAGCTCCAGGCCAGCTGGGAGGACGAGAGAAGGGAGGTGACTTGCCCATGGTCACCCAGGCCTCCGCCTCCTCCTGTTCCCAAGGGGCTTTTTGCTTTGGCCTGGGCAGGTGAGCTGGTGATGCCCAAGGCCTGCCGTTGGCTTCAGAGGAGTCTGTTTCCTGGCAAGGCTGTGAGGACATTCTCTCCAGCCGGCTGGATTCCTCCAAGAAAAAGAAAAGAGGAACCAGACTCCAGGTGTCCAACCCCCACCCTCCTGCCCACCTCTCAGAGGCCCTGCCTCTGCCTGACTAGCACCCCCGGGGCTCCCTGTGCCTGCGTTTTCTCGGGCTTCCCCCCTAGCTCTTCTGTGGCTGATCGGGGTGTCCCGCCGATACCCCTCGCCTCCATCTCTCCATGCCAGCAGTAAGCATCTCGTCTGCGGTGCCCTCACCTGCTATTCCTACCTAGAGCTCCTGCATGTTGGGCCCACTCCATGCCTGGCAGCTAGTAAGTGCTTTGCAGCTGCAGGGAGCAGGGAGACCAGAAACAGTTATTTTAAAAGCTGGCTGCATTAGGAGCCTTTTACTCCTAGACTGTGGAAGATTTACTCCTTCTTTTGTTTGGGAAAAACTCCTTAATGGGCCTTTTGGCCCCTGGGTACATGTACGTGGGAGAAGATTGAGACAAAAAAACATTGACTTGCTTTGCTTCTTCCTAAAATAAAGGAAGTTTCGGTTCCCTAAGCAGCCCGGGAATGGGAAGTGGTGACTGGGAGGGAGCCTAGCTGGGAGGAAGGTGAATGAGGTGGAACCCAAAAGCAGACTGGCTGCAGCCTAAGGGGCCTAGATGCTGGGGATGGACACAACCCTGGAAGAAATATCTTAGACCACAAACTCCCACCTTGCCTATGGAGTCACGAGAGATGCTGGCCAGGGACTGGGCATTCTACATCATTGCAATCCACAGCTTACGTCTTGTGATAAAGTTGCTGCAAGAAAGCCCTACCCAGGCGAGGGTTTCCTAAGCAAATGCCACTTGGGAACAAGACGTGTTTGGTTCCCCAGGCTGTCTGGTACAGTGGATCGGGGCTGCAGGCCCGGCAATCCAGTGCCTGATGCTATTTGATGATACTGTAGCAGTTTGAATTCTTGGACTGACGCTCTCCTCCCATTGTCATGTGTAAACGCTTTCAGCATCCATGTAGGATGGACTGGTGGGTGATTTTGTCTGAGGGATCCCAGGCCTAGGACTTGCAGGCAATTCTAGCCCTTACTGTTCCGGTTACACATTTAGGGTCAGGCTCACCCAGTTGGTACCTTCAGAAGTGGGGGGAGGTCTCTCTCTGGGACACCTGTCAGGACCTATTGGTCTAAGTGCTGCCCCTCCTCTGGCCGGCCAAGTGTTGGGGGCTCAGGGCTGCCCCCAAATATGCCACAAGGGCATACTGATTATTTTGAATTGAAGTTGCTTGAGGAGCAGCCAATACAGCTCTGAACCTCCTCTGTCCCCTTGAAAGCAGGAAATTCTCTCATATGAAAGGTGTGCTCCCTGAATCTGAAGGTAGAAAAACACTGTTAGCGTCAGAGGTGGGGAATTCGGAGCGGAGAGAAGCCTATACAAACCAACCTTGTTACTTCTTGAATTTATTACCCCAAAAGTCCAAACTCTGCTTAGATTCTTCACCCATTAAGCACCCAAAGCCAGTTTCTCTGTCCTGTCAGTTCCTCCCAAATGTATTGTTTCTTTATCTAGAAAGTATGAAAGCTTCCTCCTCTGCCACTTCTTAGGTCCTATTTTCTATGACCCCTTCATGTACACAAATGAAAATTTGTTTCTTTTTCTGCTGTTAACCCGTCTTGTGTCAAGTACATAATTAGTCCAGCCAGAAGAACTCAAGAGAGGCCAGCGGACATGTCGCCCTTCGGGACACAAAGTAGCCAGCTTTCTGGGGTCTCTGGGGTCAGCACAATGCCTGTGAAGGGGTTCAGGGCATGCCACCCCAAAATATTGTCAAGTGTCGCCCCACTTTGTCATAGTGGTTATTTTGAGCTGAAGACGCTTGAGAAATAGCAGATGTAGGCAGGGCTCTCTGACCTCTTTCCTCCTACCTAAAAGCAGGTCATAACCTTTCCCGTGAGAAAAACACCCTCCCTGCACCAGGATGAGAATATTCTTATCGCCAGACACTGGGAGTCAATGCCGAAATGGACCCTCAAACAAACCTACTAAAATAACTGTGATCGTCCATTAGTTTCCCCTGTATATTTCCCAGGTCCTGTCCCACAAACCCAAGCCCCTTTGTCCTTTTACATCCCCACAATTTATTGTTCTTTGTTTAAAAAAGGTATATAAGCTTTAGGACCTAATTGCTTCTTTGGGTCTTACTTCCCTTATGAAGACTCCTGTGTCCATGTAAAAATACTAAATAAAACTTGTGCACTTTTCTTCCTTTAATGTGTCTTATGTTAGTTGAATTCTTGAGCCCAGTCACAGAACCTAAGAGGGTGGAAGGAAGTTTTTCCTCCCCAGCGCTGGGCTTCCCCAAGCCTCCTTGCCCACAGACCCTCTGCTAGTTCTGATGTCAGCACGCCCGACGTCTGTTGGGAGTTTGGGCAATTGTAGCCCTTAGACACGTGGCCAGGGACCCCTCCTCTCTTTCACACTGGGCTGCAGAACAGACGGTGAGGCCAAAGCTGGCTTGAATTTTGTTTTGCCTTTTATCCATGGGCTTGTGTCTCCAACTCCAGGTTGGCTCATCTAAAGTGGAAAGGCTGGACTTGCCCGGTGGTCCAGTGGTTAAGACTCTGCGCTTCCAATGCTGGGGATGCGGGTTCGATCCCTGGTTAGGGAACTAAGATCCCACATGCTGCGTGACAGAGCCAAAAAAAATAAAATAAAAACAAAGGAGACTGAGGGAGCTGGAGGGCCGCAGACAAAGCAGCTCACACTCTTTAAAAAAATAATAATAAAAAAATGAAGTGGAAAAGCTGCTCTAGCTCCAAGTCTGGGATGAGAAATATCTTGCTTTTGTTAGAGGGATATAAAAGCACAACAAAGTCACAGAAATCCATACTTGGCTCTGCCGCCCTCTGTTCCCTGAGGGTGGGTTTCCTCACATGGAGACCCTGAGACAGGGACTTGGGTGCGGGCAGCTTATTCAGAGGGTGGTCCCAAGAAGCATAAGCCAGTGGGTGGAGTATTTGAGGCAGGGAGGAGAGAAAACTCCTTGTTGGGGTGGGGGGAACCACTGCGGGCACCCATGCAGATTAATTTTGTATCAACTTGACTGAACCATGGGGTGCCTCCCCCCCCACCCCGGACATTTGCTTAAACATTATTCTGGGCTTGTCGGTGTGGGTATTTTGGGATGAGATTAACATTTAAATCTAGACTGAGTAAAGCAGATGGCCCTTCCTGATGTGGGTGGGCCTCATCCCATCCCTTGGGGGACTAAACAGAAGAAAAGGGATGAGTAAGAGGGAACTCCTCCTGTCTGCGTGCCTGTAGCTGTGGCACTGGTCTTTTTCCTGCTTCCAACTGAAACATTGGCTGTTCCCGGATCTCAAGCCTGGTGGCTTTCAGGCTGGAACTCCCCCACTGGCTCTCATAGGTCTTCCTCTAGCCAATTTCAGATCCTGGAAATTTGGCACCCTCCACTGTCATGTGAGCCTATTCCTTACAAACAATCTCTCTCTCTCTCTCTCTCTCTCTCTCTCTCTACGTATCTAGCTAGCTAGCTAGATATATACATTCTATTGGTTCTCTTTGGAGAACCCTGGCTAATACAGCAACCAACTCTCAGTCCCACAGGGGACCTGCTGAGGAACCATGAAGAGGGTGCTTTGGGATTATCCACCCCCACCCCACACCCCCACCCCGCCCCAAGGGCTGGGGAAGCCAAAGTATAATCCTCTGACTCTTGTCCTGCACTGGTTGAGGGCCACTCCCGGGGCAGTCAATCCCCCGACACTTCTAGGCTGCCCTGTACCCAAGTTGCATGTTTTGTTCAAGATCCCCAGGCTTTAGGGAAAGATCTCAAGGTAGAAAAGCAGAGGAGTCACAGAGCTGAGGTCGGAGGCCGAAGCCTAAGCAGGAGCTGCCTACCATGCCTTTGGGTGAACTTCAGGATGGGCTGGGAGGTAATGGGATGGAATGTGAAGAGCCCTTGCTGTAAATCCCTAACATCACTGAAGCTGACGCCGCAGAGGGATTTAAATAAACCTGGTGGTGCTGGCGGAAGCGCGAATGAGCTGGAGGAGCTTATTCTCGTGCTTTGCTTCTCCAGATATTCCTACCATGATATCTTAACAGAGCCTATATGCCTGGAGGATAAATTGAGACCCACAGTTCTGGGCTTTTTAATGGGGTTGTCTGTCCAAGAGGCAGAGGCATGATGGGTTTAGGAAAATTCGGGATGTATACGGTGAAGAGTTTATAGCCAATATACATAAGACTGGCCATATTCAATAAGAGAAGCTGATCTCACAAGCTGATAGAGAAAATAGTCAAATTATACAAACAAGAGTTCAGCAGAAACAACATGCACATTGCCAATAAATACCTGAAACTATTTCAAGCTCACTCATAATCAAAATAATTTAAAACCAGGTATGAATTTTTTTCCTCATCAGATTGGCAAAAAGTTTATAAGTTTGTTACTAGACAGAATGGGTGAGAGTATGGAAGGCCATCTGCTCCTTTTGGAAGGCGGTTTGACAATATGTATTACAAATAAACAGTGAGGTTACCCTTGACCTAGCAGTTCCACTTGTAGGAATATCACCAGACATGCACAAAGGTGTCATATACAAAGAAATTCATTTCATAACTGTAACAAAAACTTGAACCAATCTAAACATCTATAGGGATGTGGTAAATTACAGCACATCCATGCCCTGACTGTACGACTATTAAAAACAAACAAGATAGACTTATCAGAGGTCCATTAAGTAAAAGAAGCAGGTCTCAGAGTAATATTTCATTGTTATTCTGGTTTTGCAAAACAAAGAATTCTATATTTTTGTGTGTATGCCTTGAAAAATATCCGGAAAGGCACACATCTAATTGTTCACAATAATTCCCTCTAGGGAATGAAATCAGAGTGGGGACAAGCAGAGGAAGGGGTAAGGTAGGTGGTACAGTAAAGTAGAATTTTTAACTTTATATATTCTTATATTGTTTGTTACCTAAAGAGCATGTGTTATTTATGCGATTTGATGAAAACTGATAAAATCTAAAACGTTGGAATAAGCAGAATTTAAGAGGGTCCTAGCAACTCTCAGTGCCTAAATTTGATTTTTGGCTCATCATAGAACAATTCCAGACTCATTTCATAAATGGAATCTTGGGCATCAGAGATACAGTATCTTCTAGGGCCCAGCCTGGCTTCCTTCAAGCTGATCTCTGGAATGGCTTTAATGTACTGATGAAGGAGATATATGTATCAGTCAGCTACTGCTGCATACCAAGCATCCCAAATAATAGTGGTTTACAACAACAACCATTTATTATTTCTCATGAGTCTATAGGTCGACTGGGCTGGGCCCAGCTGATCTCAGCTGGGCCTGCTCATGTATCTGTGACATGGGTTGGCTGGTGGCTGGCTGGTCCAGAATGGCCTGGGCTGTGACAACTTGGCTTTCCTTAATATACCTCTCACACCCTTCCAGCAAGGTAGCCTGGGTGTGTTCTCATGATGGAAGCACAGGTGCATGGTGGAAATGCACAAGCACTTCAAATCAAGTTTGCTACTGTCTCTACTGTCCCATTGGCCAAGGCAGGTCACATGATCAACGTGAGACTTTTAGGGAGTGTGGAAGGTCACTGCCAGAGTGCCTAGACACAGGGAGGCCATTCACAGGGCCATTGACACAATCAATCTACCACAGAGACCAGCTCAGGATCTTCAGAGGTCAGAGATGATTGGAGGCCCCTCCCTCCCATGACCTTGGAAGCCTGGCTGTGGGGAGTCCAAGTTCTGAGTAAGTTACTGGTGATTGCAGCCTCCTCTGCAGTGGCGCTCAGCCTGGGGATAAAGAAAGCCAGTCTTTCTGCTGCAGGAATGGCGCGACTATGGGATAAACCAGCGGGGAAAGCATCTCATCCGTGATTTGTTGGAGATGAGTCATTGGTGATTAGCCACCTTCCAACCTCACCTGGGGCCCCAAGGTGAGCCTGAGGATGAAAGAATCAGGGGAGTAGAGAGGAGTTAAAACACCTGGAACAACCCCAAAAGGTCTGAGTGTTGCAATGGTCAATTTGTCCTAGGTGTTCATCCAACAGCCACCATCTGGCCTCCCCACTTTCTGTCTCCTGCAGCCCCCGACCCCTGCCTGGTGGGTGCATTAAGCCTGGAATGGATTGTGCAGAAACTTCCTTTTTAAAAAATGTTCAGGGCTTCCCTGGTGGCGCAGTGGTTGAGAGTCCGCCTGCCAATGCAGGGGATGCGGGTTCGTGCCCCAGTCTGGGAAGATCCCACGTGCTGCAGGAGCGGCTGGGCCGTGAGCCATGGCCGCTGAGCCTGCACATCCGGAGCCTGTGCTCCACAACGGGAGAGGCCACAACAGTGAGAGGCCTGCGTACCAAAAAAAAAAGACACATGCACCCCAGTGTTCATTGCAGCACTATTCACAATAGCCAGGACATGGAAGCAACTTAAATGTCCATCAACAGAGGAATGGATAAAGAAGATGTGGTACATATATACAATGGAATATAACTCAGCCATAAACAGGAACGAAATTGGGTCATTTGTAGAGACGTGGATGCACCTAGAGACTGTCATACAGAGTAAAGTAAGTCAGAAAGAGAAAAACAAATATCGTATATTAACACATATATGTGGAATCCAAAAAAATGGTATAGAAGATCTTCTTTGCCAAACAGGAAAAGAGACACAGACGTAGAGAACAAACATATGGATACCAAGGGGGAAGCAGGCGGTGGGATGAATTGGGAGACAGGGATTGACATATATACACTATTGATACTATGTATAAAATAGATAACTAATGAGAACCTGCTATGTAGTACAGGGAACCGTACTCAGTGCTCTGGGGTGACCTAAATGGGAAGGAAATCCAAAAAAAGAGGGGATGTATGTATACGTAGAGCTGATTCACTTCGCTGTAGAGTAGAAACTAACACAACATGGTGAAGCAGCTATACTCCAATAAAAATTAAATAAAGAACCTCACATTGGGCTTCCCTGGTGGCGCAGTGATTGAGAGTCTGCCTGCTAATGCAGGGGACGTGGGTTCGTGCCCCGGTCCGGGAGGATCCCACATGCCGCAGAGCAGCTGGGCCCGTGAGCCATGGCCGCTGAGCCTGTGCGTCCGGAGCCCGTGCTCCACAATGGGAGAGACCACAGCGGTGAGAGGCCCGCGTACCGCAAAAAAAAAAAAAGAGCCTCACATCAATCTGGGACCTCAAAGAGGGTTCATTATATGAGGGTAAAGCCTGGGAGACAAGGAGGAAACGTGCTTCATCTTGCTTAACCTTGGCATTGGATGGAGGGAGAAAAATAAACTCACCTGAGACTTGGTAACCATGAGCTAGTCCTCTTGTGGGTTCGTGGTCATAATTCAAGAGACCTGTAGTCCAAGATTTCTCAAGAGGAAGATCAAATTTAAACTTGTCCAAGCTTGGTAGACCAAAGAAGAAACAAATACAAGTTCCCTCTGGGAAACTCTACTTCCACACGCTTCCTAGAATTTTTATAAAATTCTAAGGAATTTGGTGGCCAATAGTCAAAGATGGCCAGAATTACCCTGTTAGGACTCCAGAAGGAAAAAAAAAAAAGAGGTCAAAGAGAATGAGACATCAAAATGTCTAATCAAAATTTCAGTAGGAGATGGTAGAAAAAAATGGGGAAAAGATACAATTCAAAAAGATAATAGCTGAGAACTTGCAGATTTTTTTTTTTTTTTTGCAAGGCACACATTTTCATATCCAGGAAGTTCTACTTAAAATTTGCTGCTATTCCCGGAGAGGAGAACTGGTGCCTTGAAAAGATGTTTGGCACTTCCACCTCTTAGTTTGTAGGAAGTTGCAAAAAAAAAAAAAAAATTACTCTTAATCCTAACAACATGAAAAAGTTAGATAAATTACAGAATCAGAACTTTCCTTGAACCTCCAGAGAGCTGAGGTCACAAGGCAACCAAGTAACCTGAAATCCAGAAAGGAACCAGTCCCTCCAAGGAGAGAAGAGACACATGAATTATCTGGTTTGTGGCAGAACATGGAAGGAAGAGGTGCTGTATTATTACTACAGCATATATATAGTAAGAAAACTCTGCTAAAATTTTAAAGAACTCCTGGCCAAGTGTGGTTTAGCGTCTCAATCTGAAATAGCTGGGAGCAATGTGATAACATAGGAGCTTGTGTCACTCACAAGCTGTTTCCCACGAGCCCTACCAGGTGCTCCGAGAGAAAGATCTGGGGCAGGGCAGGATGCCTGAGAAAGTCCCCATCGGTGGTGCAGACCCGCAGGAGGTGATCACCTGCAAGGGAGGCATAAAACTCAGTCATTTCTCTGGACCCTTCTTTCCGACAAAGCAAACTCTTAAGTCATCAGAGGAGGGGCCGCAAACCCTTTCACCCACAGGGCTCAAAATGATCAGTAGCCAGGGGCAGGAAGAAGCAGGTTCAAAGCCCCATCCATGTTCCCTAGGCCCTTCCCTCCTACAAAGCAAAAGCCATAAATCTTCTTTGATTTCTCTCATCTGTGCTTTGTAGTTTTGGCATACAAACCTTGCACGTATATTTTCAGGTTTTCAGTAATTGTATAGATGGTACTTTAAAAACTTTGAAAAATTCAATTCCCATTTGTTCATTGCTAGTACATAAAAATACGACTTTTATTTAACAACTGTTTTCTGTATTCTTTCTAAACTAACCCATTAGAATCAGTTGTAGCTATTGTAGATAAAATAGACTTAGGCAAAAAGTACCCCTAAAAATAAAGAGACTTTCTACCTAATGATAAAAGGTTTCATTCATCTCGAAAATACAATTCTGAACTTTTATGCACCAAAAACAAAGCTCAAAATATAAAATCAAAAACTGCCAAAAATACGAGACGGAATAGAAAAATGCACAGTCATAGTGAGAGATTTTTAATCCATCCATCTCAGTTACTGGTCAAGCCCACAAAAAATTACTAAGAATATAGAAAATTCGAATACTACAGAAAGGATCTCATGATCGTATACAGAATATTGCATCCAACAATGGGAAGATAAACATTTATCTCAAAGCATTTATGAAATAGTTATAAAAATTGACTGTGCCTGACCACCAAGTTAGTCTCAACAAATTCTAAGAATAACATATTCTCGGGCCCCAATATATTCAAGTACGAAATTTAATAACAAAAATATACCCCTTAAAAACCTAGATACCTGGAAATTTAAAATATTGAAAAAGTCATGGGTCAAAGAAGGAATTACAGCGGAAATTAGAAAACAGAAATATGAATAAGTGATAACAAAATTATTCCTTATAAAAATTCTGGGGGGGAGGGGCTTCCCTGGTGGCGCAGTGGTTGGGAGTCCGCCTGCCGATGCGGGGGACGCGGGTTCGTGCCCCAGTCCGGGAAGATCCCACATGCCGCAGAGCGGCTGGGCCCGTGAGCCATGACCGCTGAGCCTGCGCGTCCGGAGCCTGTGCTCCGCAACGGGAGAGGCCACGGCAGTGAGAGGCCCGCGTACCGCAAAAAAAAATAAAATAAAATAAAAAAACAAAAAAATTCTGGGGGTACAACTAAAGTCATATTTAAAGGAAAATGTATACCTTTAATCGCTTATATTAGAATTCAAGAGACTGATTCATCAGGGGAAAATAAAGAGGCGGGAGAGAAAAAAAACTAAAGAGATAAACAATATTAAGAATTAAAAAGGTGTCATAACTGCAAAAGCTGTAATGATTAAACAAATGGAAAATGATTATTGTGAACAACTTTGTGACAGGTTTTAAAACTTAGGCAAAATGGATTAATTCTTTTAAAAAATACAACTTACCGAAGAAGCAATAGAAAACCAAGACAGTCTAAGGACATTTAAAGAAACCGAATGATTAGTTAAAAATCTTCTCAGAAAGAAAAAACCAGGTTCAAAAGATTTATCAGCAATGCCTACCAAATGTTTTAGGATCTGTAACGGGAAAGAGCTACATCGGACTCCACGATCGATCCGTTTCTAGGACTTTAACGTTAGCTTTTCGTTGCTTTTGTTATTGTGATCATATATAACGGCCTGCCTCAGGGAACCCTGCCCGCCTGTGAATGGCTGCAAGAAAAAAGAAACTAACACATCCTCTCCGCGAGGCTGGTCATTCCAGGAGATGTTTTGCAGGACTGATGGCCCCTTTACTTTACTTCCTCACCGCCTCTCCCTCTCTGATGCTGTAAAAGAAACTGGCATCCAGACCCAGAGAAGATGATATTTTGGAGACACTAGTCTGCCATCTTCTCAGTCTGCTGGCTTTCCGAATAAAGTCGTCTTCCTTGCCTCAGCACCTCGTCTCTGATTCATTGGCCTGTCGTGCAGCGAGCAGAGAGAGCTTGGACTCGGTAACAGATCCACTCTTCCAAATAATAAAAAAAGAAAAAGAAAAAGAAGAAAAAACATGCCCCAGATCATTTTAAAGGCTAACATAATCTTAATTCCAGAACTAGGCAAGACCAATATTGGCAAGAAAAAAGAAATTACAGTCTAATGTTCAAAACCTGCATTAGTCAGGATAGAATATACCCTGGGGTTTGCAGTAAACAAATCCCAACATTTCAGTGGTCTTGCACAATAAAGGTTTAATTCTCTCCCTGTCTTAGTTGGCTGCAGGGCAGACAGCTCTGTTCCAAGCAGTAACACAGGGATCTAGGCTGCCGCTTCCCTCTTGTGGCTACACCACTTAGACCACGTGGCTTCCAAAGTTGCAACAAAAGGGCAGGAAAAGGCTGGAAAATCATGAGCGGTAATTGAGGTCGTTAGGGTGGGTCTTAATCCAATTGACTGATGTCCTTTTTTTTTTTTTTTTTTTGCGGTACGTGGGCCTCTCACTGTTGTGGCTCACGGGCCCAGCCGCTCCGCGGCATGCGGGATCCTCCTGGACCGGGGCACGAACCTTCGTCCCCGGCATCGGCAGGCGGACCCCCAACCACTGCGCCACCAGGGAAGCCCTGATGTCCTTTTTAAGAGGAAGAGGTTAGGGCGTAGACCAGGAGGCATCCACGTGAGGACGTTGAGAAGGAAGCCATCTGCAAAGCCAAGCAGAGAGACCTCAGAAGAATTCCAACCTGCCAACATCACGATCTTGGACCTGTAGCCTCCAGAGCTGTGAGAAGGTCAATTTCTGTTAAGGCACTCATTCTGTGGTATTTTGTTCAGGCAGCCCTGGAAAACGAATACAACCGTCATTCCTGTAATTGTCATCAGCCACGTGGTCCCAGTCTAACTGCAAAGAAGCCTGGGAAATTAGCCCTTCCTTTGGCCCGGGAAGAAGAAATGAGCTGCTGAACACATTGCCTGGCTCTGCCACAGGAACAAAGATGTAAAACTCCTAAACAGAATATCTCCTATGAATCAATTATGAGAGGCCAAAAAAAAAACGACCAATAGAAAAATGGCCCCAAAGATGAGGCATTTGTTGGGTGAGAAAACACGCTGGTCCATTAACATATGAAAAGATGAGACTCTAGGCTGCTACTCTAAGTGTGGTCCTCAGAGCAAAAGCGTTGGCATCAACTGGGGACACGTTGGGGACATTTCAGGGAAATGAAAAGGAAAACCACACTGAGACACCATTTTGCACCTACCGGATTGGCAAAGACTGACTTTTAAGTCAGTACCAAGAGCCGATGACGACATGGAAAATTGGAACTTTCATCTTTGATTGGAGTAGATGGGAATTGGCATAGCTATTCTGGAAAACGGTTAGCCAGTTTATTATATACTGTGATACGTGCTCACCCTGGCACTCAACAAATCCATTTCTGGGTATAAACCTACGTCTAGAGCGGTGCTTCTCAAACTTTAACGTGCCTGCAAGTTTGTTACAATGCAGATTCCGATTCAGTACGTGCGGAATGGGACGCTGAAATTCTGCATTTTAAACAAGTTCCTGGAGGATATCAGTGCTCCCCCTCTGAGGACCACAGTTGGAGTAGCAACCAGGAGTCACGAAAATGGGTATTTACAGCCATATCCGTAACAGCCAAAATCCCAAATTTCCACCAGCAGTAAGACAGGCAAATAAACTACAGCATACGGCTGCACAGTCACACGCCGGAATACTGTTTAGAAGTGAAAATGAATAAACGATGACTACTCACGTTAGAGATGGATGAGTCCAACAAGAGAAGTAAGGCACAGAGGAAATTATACAGTGTGATTCCCTAATATAAAGTTCAAAACTCAGACAGAGCTAAATCATACATTGTTTAGGAATGCATACACACCTGTTAAAACCTTGTTAAAAAAAAAAAAAAAAGACCAGTTAGGAAATAATTAGCACAAAACTGAGGATAGCTGTGGTGAAGAGAGAGAGGAACATGATGGGGATAAATCCACCCGGGGTTTCTCAGGTCCTGGCAACGCTCTATCTCTCAACCTGAATGGTGAATATATGGATGCTGTATTCTATTATTATCCTTTAAACTGTATATATGCATTTTATGTGCTTTTTTGAATAAAAATAGTAGCAGGAAGACTTTTTGTCTGGAAGTTCCAAGTGCCAAGTAAAATAAAACCAGCGAATTTACAAAAAGTCTAAATTTGGGGAATCAAGGTTTACAGCCATCCCAAGTTGCAAGTGAAGCCAGCAGGAGTCCAGTCTCAGGGATATACTCCCTTTTTCAATCTAAGACTCTCAGCTACGGACAAATGGGGCGGGGAGCGGAGCTGACAGAATAAATGCAGAGCGGTAACTGCCCATCAGTACCTGGACACAGGTCAGAGTGGTTGGCTGTAGAGGGTAGGGATCAGTGATTTCCTGGAGCTCCCAGGGAAGGGAGAAGAAGAGGGGTGGGGCGGCGGGGGGGAATCAGTCCCGGGGAAGGGGCTGGGGACCCATCATCTCCCACTTTATCAGTGTGGGATGCTCTCTGGGGAGCCCACCTTCTCTTTCTGAAAAATCTCATGGAAACTTCCCTCTCTCACCTTCAAAGGAGTGCCCCCCAGCCGGCTATGGGCATCACCGCAAGACAATTTTAAGTCTTGAGCCTCCGGTTCTCTGGTCTGGGGCCCTGAGCCCTTGGCTCCAAGCCCTCTGTCTCCTAGATGGGTGTGGTACCTGGGCCAGACTTCTCCCACCTCCATTCCAAGAACCCCCCCCTCCACATAGCGTCTCTGCTTGCCTTTAACCACTCATGCAAGAGCGATGATGGGATTAAATTTTAGCTTAGGGAGAAGCAAGATATAAATACATCCTGGTGTACTATTAATGTCAATAATATTAGTGCAATTATTTCCAGACTAGTCAGATTCAATAAAAGCAACAGTAAACAAGCCTGGTGCAGCCACCAGGTGAGCACCGCGGGGGCCCGCACAGCTGGCTGTCTGCTGAGAACACCTTGTCTTTGCTGCCGCCCCTTGAGCAGGGAGAGACTTGGTGAGTGGGCACAGGTCCATCGACCGCCTGCCACCCACCCCCGCCTCCGCCCCGGGTCCTGATGCCTTTAAATAACTGAGCTGGGGGGCCATCTGCGGAGGAGAGAGGGCAAGGGAGAGCCCCACATGCTGATTACAGGTGAGGCATCTACAAACTCAGAGCTGAGACTGTGTCCAGCCCTGGGGACCCCTTCCCGGAATTCCCAGAACACTGGCTTTTCTCTTTGGCACTCCTCACTGCTTTGTTATGTCCCTTTCCACATCTATCATCCCAGTGCACTCTCAGCTCTCTGCGGACGTGGACCAGGAACCCTAGGGCCTGCAGTCGTGTGTAATTCAGAGCCTGGGATGCTTTGGCCTGGCTGTTTGGAAAATCAGATACCTTGGTGGCTAAGAATGTGTAAGGGGGGAAAAACTCCTTTGGACCTTCTTAGGCTCTGTGGCCGCCCTGAGAATTAAACTGGTATAAGATAGGAGAAAAGCATATAAATTTATTTACGATTTTTACACGGATATGGGAGTCTTCAGAGGAACATAAGACCTGAAGAAGCTGTTAGACGAAAAGCTTATATCTTTTTAAACAAAGACAAAGGGGTTCAGGCTAGGGAAGGTAAATTATGGGACGGTGACTAGGAAAAAAATGGTGAACCAGATCAAGGTTATTTTAGCAGGTTTGTCTGTACTGGTCCATTTCGGTGTCGACTGCTAGTTTCTAGTGATAAGAATGTTTTTCCCTTCCTGGTACAAGGAGCACCTTTCTCATGGGAGATGTGAGATAGAAACAAGGAGATCAGGAAGCCCTTTCTGCTTCTGCTGGTTTTCAAGTACCTTCAGCTCAAAATAATCAATATGCCAGAGTGGCATATTTAGGGGTGGCACATCCCGAACCCCTTCAAATGCGAGTCTGGAGGCAGGTGGGCATGGAGTCAAAGGCCTTTTCTTCCACTTTTTGGCTATGTGACTTTGGGTAAGTTACTCAACCATTCTGTGCCTCATCTAGTTCATCTGTAAAATAGAGATAATAATAATACTTGCCTTTCAGGGCTGTGGTGAGGACTCTCAGTGAGGATAGATGTCAAATAAAGTAGCACAGGGTCAGGAGCATAGAGGTGCTTCATAAGCATACTATTTTTTTTCTTTTTTTTGCGGTACGCGGGCCTCTTACTGTTGTGGCCTCTCCCCTTGCAGAGCACAGGCTCCGGACGCGCAGGCTCAGCGGCCATGGCTCACGGGCCCAGCTGCACCGCGGCATGTGGGATCTTCCCGGACTGGGGCACGAACCCGCATCCCCTGTTTCGGCAGGCGGGCTCTCAACCACTGCGCCACCAGGGAAGCCCCATAAGCATACTATTATCGTATTATTATCTTCATAAGTATACTTCTATCTACGATTATTACAGAGGCAGTATGGTGGAGTGATAAGAGCCAGACTTCCTGGTTTTGATTCCTGGCTCGATTCTTTCCTAGTTGAGTGACCTTGTGTGACCTTGGGTGACCGGGCTGGGACTAGAGGGCAGTGAGGCCCCTTGGGTGTGAAATTCAGGGAGGCACCTCACTTGCCTCCCACAGTCCTGTCCTTGTTGAGCCAATTGCTTCTCTGTGCCACGTGGTAAGTGACACATGAATGTTAGTTACTCTTACCCATGAAAATGTCCCTGGAACGATTGTCTATGTAGCAGACTGTTCCAATGTTGTATATAAAGAATAAACCCGATTCCATCAGTGAACCTGAGGGAGAAAGCAGCTAAGAACTCCCATAGATGAAGAAATAGTGGGGGAAGGAAAAGGACTTCTCCTGGAGTGCCTCTGTATCTCTGCAATCAACACATTTTCCTGGCTTTTGCTTGAGTGGGAAGCTGGGAACCAAATCAAAAGTACTTGAATATACTCATATCTTGTAATAAATAACCTATAGGGCTTTCATGGTGGCGCAGTGGTTAGGAATCCACCTGCCAATGCAGGGGACACGGGTTTGAATCCTGGTCGGGGAAGATCCCACATGCTGCGGAGCAGCTAAGCCCGTGCGCCTAGAGCCCGTGCTCCACAACAAGAGAAGCCACCGCAATGAGAAGCCCGCGCACCGCAACGAAGAGTAGCCCCCACTCGCCGCAACTAGAGAAAGCCCACGCGCAGCAACGAAGACCCAATGCAGCCAAAAATAAAAAATTTTTTTAAATAAATAAATAACCTATAATGGGAAAGAATCTGATAAAGAATACACATACATGAATCACTTTGCTGTACACTTGAAACTAACACAGCATTGTAAATTACCATACTTCAATGAAAAAAAGAAAGCCCTTGAAGGTCCTGTTACGAAGTTGGGTCTTGATTCTCGCTGGCTGTTCCATTTCTGAGAGTCGGCGGTTCCCACTTAGGAGATCACGTTCTCTTTCACACCCTGCTGTCCAGGCCTTCCTACCCAGGCTTCATCCTGGCAGCAGAAGTGAAAAGAGAAGGGTCACCCAGTGCGTTTCTATGCAGAGAACATAAAACATTCAGTGACTGGCTTCTTTCCCATTAGAAAGAGACAGTGTCCACTTTATTCTTTAGAAAGATAGAGCATTTGAGCGTTCTTCACTCCAGCAGCTATCGATCTGGGATAACAAATTTGCATGGAACCCCCTTCGGCAGCGCCCTGGCAAATGCCTCCCCTCCCCTTCTCTCTACAAAGACCTGTGTATCTTTTCCCTGGGCCTTTCCAGCTGAATTTTAAAGAGGATTTTAAGGAGCGTGTCATGACGAGGGTGCCTCAGAGTCTTCTAAATCACAACACACAGAACCGAAAGAGGCCTATTTCTCTTCCCAGCGATGATTTGCCCACCCTGACTCTTGGTGCTCCAGCCACAAGCTGAGAAACCCCGCCCCCAAAGGGAAACTTCTCATCCTCCATTTTTCCTCCCCCCAAAATTGCTCTCAGTCTCTTCCTCTCCCGTGCTGTGCCCTCCCTTTTCCCTCTCCCCCTTCTCTCCATCACAAAATCATAAGGCAAACCCGAGTGCATCTAAATCCCTTGCAATAGCCAGAGAGGGGGCCAGCCAGGCATATTTACCACTAAGTGGATGCAAATTCACTTACCGCTGATTTTCAAAGCAGTGAGACGTCCCTGCCACAATATTGCTTTTCTGATCACCAAATGGGGCCTTTGCTTTGTAATTTGGCAAAGCTGTCAAGACAATCAGATCTGGGAGGCCGGATGGTGTCTGTATCCTGCCGTCCTGAGAGATGGATCTCCGGGACAGCCCAGGCGCCTCCACTCAGAAGTGTGTGAAGGGGTCTTGATCAAGGACATGGGACAGAGCATACGGAGCACAGGGCAGAGGCAGGACCAGGATGGGCCAGCCCTTCTGGTTCCTCCCTAAAGGCAGCCCTGGGGAGACAGCGATCCTGATCACCCAAGGAGCTGGAGGGGAAAAGGCCCTTCGATGGTCTTATGCAATTCTATGCTCTTTCCCGGGTTTTCACAGCACCCCTGGCCCACCGCAGCCCGTGTGTAGATGCTAGATCTGCCCGAGGATGTCACTCCATCTCTCTGGGCCTCCCTGGGAGTCTTCATTTGCAGGAGAAAGTTGCATAAATGTGCCACAACATCCACTCCCAGTATCTTCCGAGGTAACAGACATGACAGCAAGTTACGAGCATTTAACTATAGGGCTACACTAAAGAGAAATGCTGGTCCTCCTGGGGCTGGTGTACGAGTCAGGATTCTTTTGGTGACAAAGGATAGAAAATCAAGTCTAACAAGAGCCAACTTGGCCCAAGCAACCAGGAAGCCACCAGGATTCGTTTTCTATGACTGCTGTTAACAAATTACCACAGAGGTACTGGCCTGAAACAACAGAAACGTGTTGTCTTATAGATCTAGAGGTCGGAAGTCCAAAAATGAGTTTACGTGGCTAAAATCAAGAGATCAGCAAGTCTGCATTCCTTCTGGAAGTTCTAAAGCAAAAAGAATTCATTCCTTGTCTTTTCTAGCCTCTAGAGAATGCCAGTATTCCTTGGTTCGTGGCCCCCTTCCTGCAATGGCATGGCTTCAACTTCTGCTTCTGTCTCCACATCTCCTTCTCTGACTCTGACCCTCCTGAATCCCTCCTATAATGAGGACCCCTTGTAATTACACTGAGCCTATGGATAATGCCAGATAATCTCCCACCTCAGTATCCTCAACTTAATCATATCTGTACTGTCCCTTTTGCCATGTAAGAGAACATATTTGCAGGTTCTAAGGATGAAGACGTACATAGACATTTTGTGGGGGGATTATTCTGTCTGCCACACCGAGGAATGGACTTCAGGCATGGATAGATCTAGAGGCTCCAACAGTATCGTCAGGATCTTTCTCTCATCTCTACCTCTGCATTCTGCTTTCCTTTGTGTTGCTCTTATTCTCTATGCCATTTCAAACAGCTTCCTCCCACACCTAAGGAAAACACTGCCTGTAGCCTTAAATCTTGGCATTTTAGATCAGCAGATGGTTAGGGAAAATATAATTTTTTCCTTCCCCTCTCCTTCTTCCTTCCCTGGCCCAGTCATCAGTTTCTATGTAGACCTCCTGACTTAAATAAGACTCCCTGGGATGCTTGAAAAGAAGGACCCTGGGGGAGGAATAAAACATCCTGGAGATGGTCAGGTAGGGAGTTAGTCACTTAACATGTATACTAGGTATATATCCATTCTGTAATTCAAGGAGGTGATGCCAGACACAGCTACAAAATGCCCCAGCAGCATAACTTGGTCATTATTCCAGTCTTTTAAAGGCCAGGCTGACCACGCAGAGGCCATAGGCAGATATCCCAAAACTGCTCAGCCCAGGGCATTGACATTTGCGGTTAAGCAGGGCCCGTGGGAGCCATAAATACTCTTGGCCTCACCATGTGTCTCCAAGACCTTGAGGCAATGAGCCCCCCTCCTGGAGTGGTCTCATAACTGAGTGATTTTGGTCTTGCTGGGTTCCAATCACAATGACAAGTTCTAGATATGTTAACACTCAAACTGGCCTGGAGAAGATAATGGAATTTACAATGCAGACCCCCATTTAAGGGCTATGGCTTGGGAGATCCTACATCCAGGCCTTTGCCGGGGACAGTCCTGGTTTGCACCTGTTGTCCTGATATAATTATTAATAGCTCTCCCCTACAGTCTGGACAGGGTGCCTATTTAAATGACAAATGTTATGGTTACCCCAGTGGCAGCATGAGTAAAAAAGGGTTTCTTTTTCCCTCTTACTGTTCAGTTTAGCCCTGAGCCAGGTGGGGTTTCCAAGGCAGCAGCTTGGAAAGACCCTCGCATCGCAGTTTCCTCCTTCCTTGTGCCAGTTTTAAAGCCAAGGGATAAACAAGACCTTCCTGTTATACCATGTTATGTTACGGGGGATGGGGAATTATGACATGGACCCTCTCTCAGCTTTGTCCACAGCCCGTGCACAGTGCCTTCTGAGTCACCCAGGGCTCTGTTCTCTCTCGCTCCTTCACCCAGATCTGGGGGGTGACAGCTCAGTTGCTCTGGGGAAAGAACTTTTACAACTTTTCCTTGAACTTACTTCTATGAGTGCTGATACCTTTATGAAAATGCATAAATACGGTCCTGTGCATGGGGCGTGTGTATGTGTGTATGCATGGTGTGTGTGTGTACCCTTTTCTTTTCCTTGTTAGTCTGATTTTCCTTTCTCCCTCTCTCTCCTTTACCCACGTAAACACTGATGATCCATGCTAATTTCCCAGTAAGGGGATCCTTCCATACTTTTCTTTATAATCATATATACTAACTACACCTACAGGCATACAGGTGTGTAACTTTATACATGCCCACATACGTGCACTTATGCAATACATATATTTACAAGTATAGGTAGCCTTTGTAGTTGTTTGTTTTCTTGAATTGTATGATATTTAGTTTCCTCCGTCTTCCTTCTCTTACTCAACCATACCTTGGGGAACTCTCTCTCAATCCTCTGGTACGGCTCTAGTTAATTGTTTTCGATAGTGTGTAAGTGTACTTTCATTCACTCACCCAGACCTCCCTCCAGTGATGGATATTCACTGGCTCCTCAGGAGAATTTCCCATGGTCACCAACAGATGAATGTATTACACTTTGGCCCTAATGCCCCTGACTCATAAAAGATTCAAAATCTTTAAAAGCATGTGTCAGTTTGAAGAGTATAATTAGCCACCACTGTTTTCCAAAATGTCGGACTGACCCACGAAGCAGACTTTAGGCAGAGCTTGAAGCCCTCACTTCCATATAAATGTGGTCACAGTCAACCTTTTCTGTTCTCTTATGTTTGCTGCTCGAGTGCTGCTGGAGTGGGGTGACCAGTCAAAGCTGGGTCTCCACACAGGATCCACCTCTATGTTAGAAAGAGCTCCAGCTTTCGGAACAAATGGACCTGGTCTCAAATTCTGGCTCCGCCACTTATGAGTGGGGAGATTTGGATAAATACTCACCTTCTCCCAGCCCTGGTTTTCTCGCTTTTAGAATAGGAGCCGTGACACCAACCACATGGGGAGTTAAATGGGATCATCTGTGCACAGGTCCCGGCAAACAAGAAGCCCGTGGCCCACGTGACCCTCCCCACTCAGAGATCATGAATCATGCTGGAGCCTGAAGGGGAAAAGTTCAAATCAATCAACAATGAAGCCCAGGGCAAAAAGTCGAAGACTGATAAGCAAACAGATACAGGCTGTTTTCCGAATAATGATGCCCTGTCTTGTTTACAGAGCGCTGGTGAGCCACAGGAGACTGCAAGGCTGGAGGTGCCCTGAGCCCATGCGTGCACTTGGGGGAGGGGTTGGAAAGGAGGGAGATGATGGAGACTAGAGGACTTGAGGAAGGCATCCTGGGGCAGGGCTGCGGAGGGTAGGGATGGCCTAAATCCTTCTGTACTCTGGCCTTAGGCTTGGGGTGGCAGGAGCTGGGGGGTGGGTATTACCCACCAGGCAGTAGAGGCCACTCCCTGTCCTCACCTCCTACCTCACCCCATGCTTTCTAGACGCCCACCTGCTGATCTGCCTTTAAAAAAAAAAAAAAGCAGAAACTGAGGCCTGACTCTACAGCATCTCTGTGGACTCAATGTGTGTGTCCCCCCAGAATCCATATGTTGAAGCCCTAACTCCCAAAGTGATGGTATTCAGAGCTGAGAATTGGGCTTGGGGGGGTGGTGATTAGGGTTAGATAAGGTCATGAGGATGGGACCCTCATGGTGGGATTAGTGTCCTTATAAGAGGAAAAGAGATCAGCGCTTTCTCTCTCCCTTGTGAGCACACAGCAAGAAGGAGGCCGCCAGCAAGCCAGGAAAAGAGCCCTCACCAGGAACTGAATCTGCCAGTACCTTGATCTTGGACATCTCCAGAACTGTGAGAAATAAATGTCTGTTGTTTAAACCACTCGGTATTTTGTTATGGCAGCTCAAGTGGACTGAAACAGCAACCCTGCCTCTCCTTTTAAGGATACTGGGGGCACAGAGCATGCAAGTATCTTCAACATATCTGGCTCCAGGAATTGTGTCCTGTGGCCAACACCAAGTTACTTGCCCCATCCACTCTCATGGGACTGTGGCCAGGGCAGTGGAGAACATCTAGGGTGTTGATGTGCAATTAGTGTCAATGGAAAATTTGGGACTAGGTGATGACTTAGCGCTGGAAAACGAGAGTCACACACACACACACACACACACACACACACACACACACACCAAAATTTCCATTACTAAGAGTCAGATTTTGGCTTCAAAACCAGCCCCCAAGAAACCTACCCAAAGCCCCTGAGAAATTACAGGAATTCTAATTTTCTTCTTCTGGGCAACCTTCTCTGGGTTAACCCTCCAAACACCCCTCTCCCAGCATCTTCCATTACTCACCACCCCTCCTCCACCCTCAGCATCACCCCAGACCCTGATGAGGAGCCTTTCTTAGGGACAACTTGCCCAGGGCTCTGACATATCCATTTGTATCCTCCTTAGTCCTAAGCATGGTGTCTTACACATAGTGGGTGCTTAAGTTGTATTTGGTGAGTCCTCGATTAGAAATACTAGATGGTCAGTACCAGCAGAGGGAGAGATGGGGAACCAGGAATTGCCCGGATTGGAGGGAAGAGTGAAGCCCCATCCCCAGCAGAAACCTGAGTCTGAAATCCTGAGTCCCACCAGGGAGGTGGGAGCCATCAATTACTTAGATGAGACCTTCATTCATTCATTAAAATCTCCAAAACGGGAGTTGTGTTAATGGCCAGGCACGCTGTTCTTTCCCCTCAAGGTAAGAAGATTTATCGTCCAAACTTACATTTTATCGCGCACAACTGAATAAAAATGATCGATTTCCCTGCCCACCTTACAGCATCCTTCCACAGTTATTAAAGTCTCTAAAAATGTTTTCTTTAAAAAAAAAAAGTTGAAAAAAAGAGAGGAGACCAGGAGGAGGTGGGAAATGCCGGATTGCTAAGAGTTATCTATCTTGTCAGCTGGGGACCGCATAACCTTGATGTCACTATATTTTCTGTTCAGACCCAAATTTACAATTTGCCAGCCAAGGAGATAGAAATGCCAAACCTCCTCCTTGGAGGTGAGTGCTGGGAGGTTCTCAGAGGGCTGGAGAGAGGAGAGGACCCCAGCTCTGAAAACTCTTACAAGACATTGAGCCTATCTCTGAGCTCTTAGCAATTTCCCCCAAGTTGGGAAAACACAGCCTCCAAGGGCAAGGAGACGGTTTAAACATCAGAGCTCCAAACACATTCGGCCAGGAGTTCATTTGTGCTCTATCCACCGATGCATGAGCAGGTTTCCAACCCAGAGGAGCAGCCTTGGTGGGCTGGACATTCACCCGCTCAAGGTAGGAGCTGGGACGTCAAAGCAGCAGGGGAAGGAGGGAACCAGAGTGCAAGGGAGGCATTTAACCCACGGGAAAGAGCAAACGGCACGCACACCCAGCAGCAGTGCCAGTTGGCATGCAAACATGTTGATAGGCAATTGCACATCATTCATCTGTTCATTCTAGTAGGTCCCCAAGAGCCTTTGTATCGCCATTTTGATAATTTAATTTTACTAAATGCCAAGTAATACAATTGTATATCACCCATTTCCCTGGCACACTGGGAATTCTTTCAGGACAAGGATAAGTGCTCTCTCGCTCTCGCTCTCTCTCTCTCTCTCTCTCTCACACACACACACACACACACACACACGCAGGCACATTGGATGCCTTCTAGAAGGGTCTATTGCAGCCTATTTACTTGAAAGTGGTAAAACTGTGTTTAAAAATTCCATAATTTGGGCTTCCCTGGTGGCGCAGTGGTTGAGAGTCCGCCTGCCAATGCAGGGGACACGGGTTCGTGCCCCGGTCCGGGAAGATCCCACGTGCCGCGGAGCGGCTGGGCCCGTGAGCCATGGCCGCTGAGCCTGTGCGTCCGGAGCCTGTGCTCTGCAACGGGAGAGCCCACAGCAGTGAGAGGCCCGCGTACTGCAAAAAAAATTTTTATTTAAATTTAAAAATTCCATAATTTGGAATTAGTTACTAGGTCAGTCTGGCCTCTTTGCAAATTAGTGCTAATTAGTTAGTCTTCCTGGACTTGTTTCTGCGTGAATCCAGACATCTGTCCTTTGCTCGGACCCCATGTCACACTCAGGCAACTCTTTTCTGACTTTGGAGGCATCCTACCCGCGGGTGAGGCCACGGGCCACCACAGCCCCACCCCACTGAGAAAGCTCCCTCCACCCCTCCAGGTTTTCCGAGTGCATGCGAGTCGTGGAGCGCTGTCAGGACGCATTTTCCTGGCGTGGCCTGGACGATGGCCATAAATCTGTCTCGGGCCATTTGACTCAGGCTCCCAGTGCCAAGCTTAACAGACACTTCCATTGGGCCTGATGTGCCAACGATCTATAAGCCATTAGCCAGGCAGTATTAGACCTCCCGCCTTGGCCTCCTCTGTGGGAACGCATGCAGAGAAGGTGGAAGGAGGGAGAGAGAGGATGTACAGTGGCTGGGTGGGGGGGGCAGTGGGGGGAGGGCGCTGGCCGGCCAGGAAAGAACTGCTAAACCTTCCCATGGCCTATCAGGGCCCCGCAGCCATGCAGCACCTGCCCAGTCATTCCTATCGTAGACCCGGGGGTAGAATGGGAAGCCAGCCTGGTGGGGGAGGGCCAACGCTGGCTGATCAGGAGCCAGGGCATCAGTTTAGGGCTCAAAGGTCCGCAAATATCAGTCCTACTCTGACTGATACACCTTCTAGGAGGTGCACTACCGGGGTAGGCTGAGCACGTCCTCAGGCAGCTGACCTTTGGCCACTTCCACTGAGTCTGAATTTCCTCTCCGAGTATATGTCCTCAGGAATCCAGCCCTGAGTACCAGATCCTCCGTCTCCTATAAGAATAGATGATCTTGATGATGATGATGGTGGTGGTGGCAGTGGCTAACGATTGTTTAGGGTTCTTCACAGATAACTCCTCTATTATCACAACACCATGAGAGAGACATTGTTCTTATACTCACTACACAGGTGGGGAAGCTGAGGCACAGAGCTATTAAGAAATTCCCTAAGTGGCAGCACCCAGATTTAAACCAGGCTGCCTGGCCCCCAGTATCTGTGCTCTTAGCCACTACATTTATTGCCTCTCAAAGTTGCCAGGAGGTCAGAGTCAAAATGGACAGGAGATAGCTCAGCTTAATGTTGGCATCACAGTCCTGGGTCCCCAGCTGGCTGCTACTGCTCTGGGAGGGTTGGCCCCCAGCCCAGCAGGCAAAGGAAGGAGAGTAGTTCGCCCAGAGAGTCCTTATTCAAGCCACAGAGACCAAAAATGACATCTATTCCTTCTAGAAACAACAGTGTCTAAGCTGCTTCCTTAATCGGAGCCCCTTAGACCATTTGCATTTTTAGGTCCAAGATCTTCCACCTTTGAGGTTCTTAGTGGCCAGAGCCTCAGCATCCTTCAGGCTGTGCCAAATGTCTGTGCCAAAGGGACTGGTCTCCAAAGTCCCCTCATGTGCCAAAATCTCTTCAGACACAGGAGATATGGACTGGGATAGGATGGGATGGGATGGGATGGGATGGGATGGGAAGGGATGAGAATGGGATGAGATGTAATGAGATGGGAAGGGAAGTGGATGAATGGTGTCTTTTTAGTTGAACTATCCATATGCTCCAATCTCCCCTTCTTTCTAGAAAATTATGGATAGTCATTAAAAGAAACATCCATATAATCCTGCCAGGTAGCCATGCATGTAAGAGCTGGTGATCCATTGTTCTTCACCCAGGATGAAGAAGCTCCGTGATGTGTGTCTTAACTTAGGCGGCTGTAACAAAATACCATCGGTTGGGGGGCTTAAACAGCAGCCATTTATTTCTCACGGTTCTGCAGGCTGGGAAGTCCAAGATCAAGGTGCCAGCAGGTTGAGTTCCTGATGAGGGCTCTTTTCCTGGCTTGCTATGTCCCCAGTGGTAGAGAGAGAAAGAGCTCGGATCTCTCTTCTTCTTCTTATAAGGACACAGATCCCATCATGAGGGCCCCACCCTTATGACCTCATCTAAACCTAATTATCCAAAGACCCCCACCTCCTAATACCATCACATTGGGGGTTGTGGCTTTAACATATGGATTTGGTGGGGGGGAGGTTACAAACATTCCATCCATAGCAATGAGTGTGCCAGTACCTTCAGACTGTGGTCTAGAGGCCTCTTCCCATGCCCTGCTCCCCTGCATGGGCCCCAACCTACCTGGATTCACTCAGCCTTTGAGACCCAGCTCAAACTTCCCCACTCCCAGGAAGCCTTCTCCACCCACATCTTTCCTTTCTCTGATTCCCATCTCTATTTAGAATTTGTCACCCAACTGAACACTTGCTTCTATGCAATGCTTATTGATCTTTAATCTTACAATCCAGGTGGACAGAATATAGCCTATGTTTTTGCCCTGTGGCAACCCTGAATGAATTGAATGTTTCAATGACTAAGAAACAGATTCATGTAGAACCATAGAGCATTAACCCTTACCATACAAATTTGAAAACAGAGAATCCAAGAAGCTATGGGATGTGCCTGGTATCACATGGCCAGGATGCCCAGAGTTCGGGGTCCCACACTGCCTCTACTAAAATGCAGGGAGCTTGTGTCTGAGTTTGAGTTCTCCTAAAAGCAGACCTTTGGGCAAGGATTTGAGTGCAAATTGTTTATTTGGGAGTGGGTTCCAAGAAGCATGGGGAGGGAGTGGAGAAGAGAGAATGGGAAGAGAGGAAAGCTAATTAAGGAGCATTAATGAGCAGGTTCCCACTGTGGGCAATGGGACCTGTAAGAGGCTGCAGAACACATGACGGAGCTGGGGGGTTTCTCTATGAGCTCCTGTCCCTTAGGGTTGAGAGTCCCACTGCTGAAGGATTTAACTCTCATCACCTCTGCTTGCCTTGTGGAACTAAGTTCCCTTCCACAGCCAAAGAACAGCCCGAGGTAGAGAAAGGCAGGTATAGGGCTGGGAAGACTTCTGCAGGCACGTGGACTGTGGACATGGCTGTGGTATCCTCCGGGTGAGTGGGTCAAAGAGGTGGGGGAGAAGGACACTTCCCTGGTGGAGCAGTGGTTAAGAATCCGCCTGCCAATGCAGGGGACTCAGGTTTGAGCCCTGATCCAGGAAGATCCCACATGCCGCGGAGCAACTACTGAGCCTGTGCTCTAGAGCCAGCGAGCTACAACTACTGAAGCCCGCACGCCTAGAGCCCGTGCTCCGCATCAAGAGAAGCCACCGTAATGAGAAGCCCGCGCACCGCAACGAAGAGTAGCCCCGGCTCGCCACCATTAGAGCAAGCCCGCGTGCAGCGACAAAGACCGAACTCAGCCAAACATAAATAAATAAATAAATTTATTAAAAAAAAAAAAAAAGAGGCGGAGGAGGCCACCAACAGGGTCTGCCACGGTCAATGACACTTGCCAATCAGTGAAAGTAGAATCGGTACCCCGACTGCCTCTCATACGTGTGTCCTGTTCTCTGCTGGGAACAGGCCTCTGCTTCAAGATCTCAGATGAAAAGCTAGAGCTCCCCACCTGCACCCCACCCCGTGGATATATGTTGTTACGGGGAACTTTTAAAAGGCACAAGGAAAAGGTGCACTGTTATTTGGGAGCTGCCTGGGGTCACAGCAGCCTACTCCCACACGTGTGCGAGGATAGGGCCTCTGACACATCCACCTGGTTTCTTCCTATAGGACCCCTTTCTCTGGGTACTCACAGCTGGGAAGGGGGCTCACAGCAGGCCCGTGCAGAGGTCGGGAGGGATCCTCGGGGGAGGGCAGACTGCGGCCACGGGAGCTGTCAACCCGGCGGGCTGAGTGACAGACTCTGGGCACATGTTCTCACAAGAGGCCCCTGAGCGCCCAGCACAGACGGCCGTAAAGAGGAAAGACAAGCAACGACTTCAGCGGGTGTTTCACAAAACTCCGCACAAGCTTCTCCCCAGGCAGGTTATGTCCTGAGTTTACGAAGCAAACATCCTTGTCATCTTTGCCTCTTGCCCTAGCAGACATGCTCTCACCTCGGCCTGGAAATACGGGCCTCTCCATTCGACTGCTTCCCCTCAAGGTATCCTGTGCCGAGCCCCCGACCCCTGCAAACACACACACGCACGCACGCACGCGCACGCACACACACGCACACGCACGCGCGCACACACAGGAAGCCTGAAACAAGAGTTAGCAGACCCAGATTGAGCTTCCTCTCTGCCTCTGATGAGCTCTGAGCCCAGTGACACGTCCCTCTCTAGGCCTTACTATTCTCATCTGTAAAATGGGCACTGCGGCCCTTTTCAGTGCCGACTTTGTGTGTCTGGATGATTGTAAAGAGCCCCCCAGGGATGCCCAGCCCCCCGTCCAGAGGAGCTACAGGCCCATGGACGGACAGCATGCTTCGGGATGGAGGAGGGAAAGCTGGGAGGGATGCTTCCCTGGCTTCCCCTTTGCCTCTGTGGGGAACAGTGTCTTGGGACTCGGAAGCCAGTTAGCAGAAGGGCTTATGACAAGGCCCTACTCCTCAAACTTTCCAAATGGTAGGCTTAAAACAAAGGGTTTCTAGGACCGAGACCCCACAGCCAGCTACCTGGCCCTTGAAGACTCGGCTCAGACGTCCAGCTGGGCGGAGGATCCTTCCAGGGGAGCCCCTGAGAGCCCACCCAGGCCAGCGCACGCACTGCGGACCTACCCCTCCAGGAAGGGGCCACTCCTTTCCTTTTGTAGTCTTTGATTTCTATTTGTTCAGATTAGGAAGCTTACTTAGAGTCCTTTCTTTTGCAAAGCACATCTCCAACTTCTCACCCGTTAGCACTCCCCTGCGTCACGGACAAGTGAATGATTACCACTGCACCCCAGGTGGGGAAACTGAGGCTGCGGAAGCGGAAGAGACTGAGTCAAGGTCAGACAGCGAGTCATCAGCCTAGTCCGTGACTGATACTCATTCCTCACCAAACTCTCAATTTCCGAGTCCAGGATTGAATCGGGATGGGGGCAGGTAGAGTCGTGTTTCCTCGGGGCCTGGGGCGCACTCTTTCCCATTGCCAAGGGGGATTGTGACCAGCAAGTCGCTGGGAAGAGGAGACGGGGTTTTCAAAAAATATATAAAGAAAGAAAGAAAAGAAAGGAGTAAAAGGGAGAAAGAAATCGCATGCTTCCAACCACCCTCCCCAGCAATCTCAGGGAGCTGCGTGTCCGGTCGCCACCCCCCTTCCTCACACCTCTCCTTTTTACATCAACATTCAATCATCTTTCCCCATTCACTTCGTCTCTTCCATTTTTATCTTGCCTGTGAAAATTGGTGTGAAATAAAAAGGCAACTCTGCCTACAGATGTAATCAATTGGTCTGACAGGTAGTCCACAGACACCTAGGAAGGGAAAGCCGGTCTCCAGCGTGGACATCCCCGCCCTGTATTTTCTTTCTCTACCTCCTACAGGTCCGCCTCTCCATCCCCCTCCTTACATATTTCTGTCTCTTTTCCGGCCTTGCTTTGATCTTCTTGTTATTTTCTGCTTTGTGATTAGCAGAGGTAAACCAGCCTATGGGCCCCCGCCCTCCCACCCTGTTTCTTTCTTTCTCTTTTTTTTTTTTTTACATCTTTATTGGATTATAATTGTTTTACAATGTTGTGTTACTTTCTGCTGTATAACAAACTGAATTAGTTATACGTATTCATATGTCCCCATATCCCCTCCCTCTTGCGTCTCCCTCATACCCTCCCTATCCCGCCCCAATAGGTGGTCACAAAGCACCGAGCTGATCTCCCTGTGCTTTGCGGCTGCTTCCCACTAGCTATCTACCTTACGTTTGGTAGTGTATATATGTCAATGCTACTCTCTCACTTCGTCCCAGCTTACCCTTCCCCCTCCCTGTGTCCTAACGTCCATTCTCTAGGTCTGCGTCTTTATTCCTGTCCTGCCCCTTAGGTTCATCAGAACTATGGGCTTTTTTTTTAAGATTCCATATATATGTGTTAGCATACGGTATTTGTTTTTCTCTTTCTGACTTACTTTACTCTGTATGACAGACTCTTGGTCCATCCACCTCAATACAGTAACTCAATTACGTTTCATTTTACGGCTGAGTACTATTCCATTGTATATTGCAAACAAACACACGAAAGGATGCTCAACATCATTAATCATTAGAGAAATGTAAATCAAAACTACAATGAGGTATCACCTCACACTGGTCAGAATGGCCTTCATCAAAAAAATCTACAAACAGTAAATGGTGGAGAGGGTGTGGAGAAAAGGGAACCCTCTTGCACTGCTGGTGGGAATATGAATTGATACAGCCACTATGGAGAACAGTATGGAGGTTCCTTAAAAAACTAAAAACAGAACTACCATATGACCCAGGAATCCCACTACTGGGCATATACCCTGAAAAAACCATAATTCAAAAAGAGTCATGTACCACAATGTTCATTGCAGCTCTATTTACAGTAGCCAGGACATGGAAGCAACCTAAGTGCCCATCGACAGATGAATGGATAAAGAAGATGTGGCACATATATACAATAGAATATTACTCAGCTGACCCTGAGTAATATTCTTTACCTTAAATAAAGTAATATTTCTTTACCATTATTTTGTTATATGAGAGGCAGTGGAGAAGGTGTCTGCATTTCCCCACTGCCGCCTCTCCAGGATGCCAGAAGATGCCCAGAGCTCCCAGGGATCCTCCTCAATCTTTCTAGAGAAGTGAGACCAGGTTCAGGATCTCTAAGGATCCCAGCCACCTAAGCCCTCACACACACCCCCAGCTAGGAGCTAAGTCTATAAAACCAGTCCCAGAATGAAAGCCTCCCCATCATCCAGGAAAGGAGAGAATGTCCTATGCAGGAGAATTGTCTATTTTTACTCATTAAATCACTTACTAAAAAATATAGGTGCTGGGCACACAGAAATGAGCAAAGCAGCCATAGATCCTTGCAAAGTGCAGTTCCTGGCACAGAGTAGATGCTCAGTAAACAGAGGTCACTGTTGGTTATTATTATTCTAGAAGTCTTTATTACGGTGCAAGACACTTAATAGCGTAAAATAAATGTTCGTTCCCTCCCTTCTAAAGGCAAAAGAGACTAACTCCGTATGATTATCTCGTTATTGGTCTTGGCTGTTGTATTAATGCAAGGAAGGATGGAGGTGTGAAACCGAAATGCTCACTCCAGTACCATTTAGATTAGAAGATAATCAGTCAACAGAAATAAGCTTATAATCAAAAATTTGTGAGACTTGGCGTGAAGAAAAAGCACAGGGTGCTACTGGAGGACTTAATTTAGAAAGGTGGTGGGGGGGAGGATCTGTGGAGCCAGCATCTTAAAGTAGCATCACTTAACCTAGTAGTTCTCAAGGTAGGGTCCCCTCAGCAACAACAGCAGCACCAGGAGACTTGTTAGAAATGAAGATTCTCGGGCCGCCCCAGAACAACTGAATCAGAAACTCTGGGGATGAGGCCCTGTTACCTATGTTTCCGATAGCAATCCAGGAGAGTCTGGTACTTGTTTTGTTTTGTTTTGTTTTTGCGGTACGCAGGCCTCTCACTGTTGTGGCCTCTCCCATTGCGGAGCACAGGCTCCGGACGCACAGGCTCAGCGGCCATGGCTCACGGGCCCAGCCGCTCCGTGGCATGTGGGATCTTCCCGGGCCGTGGCACGAACCCGTGTCCCCTGCACCGGCAGGCGGGCTCTCAACCACTGCGCCACCAGGGAAGCCCTGGTACTTCTTGAAGGGTGAGAACCACTGATGGAAGCCGAGACCGGAAGGATGAGTGGGAGCTGGCCAAGTGATGGGGAGAAAGAAAACTCTCCGGGCAGTGAGAACAGAACAGCACAAACCAAGGCCCTGCGGCAGGAAAGCCCATGGGAAGATGTGGCTGGGATGTAGCGAGGGACAGAGGGGCAGGGGTTGGAGAGTTAGACCTTGCAGAATCTTAGAGACCCATAAAGAGTGTGGTTTTGCTCCTACAACCACCAGAAGCCCCAACGGGCTCTCAGCGGAGGAATGATACCATACAATGTCAATGTCATAGAATCTTGTTTATATCTGAGCTGGTGGGCCAAGGTTTAGGCAAAAACCACCTGTAGCCTGGCTCCCAGCTGCACCCAGGGTTTCCCAGGGCCTCTAGCCTCTTCCCGGGTCACACCTGCCCCCGACCCATGAACGAGCCCTTCTCAGACGCCAAGAAGGGGCTGCCGTGGGTGGTGGGGCTGCGGGGGTGGGGGGAGGGAGGGGCTACGGGGTGGGCGGGGCTGCCGGGGAGGGGGTGGGGCTGCGGGAGAGGGCGGGGCTGCTGGGGAGGATGCAGGCGGGAGTCGTGGAAGACGGCTCCTTCCTTTCATCCTATGCATTTTGATACCTAATAGGATTTTCTAACTGTCTGCATGTATTATTTTTATCTTTCTAAAAATGTCCATGGAGGGTATCAAAACAGTGGGATTATAGGTTATTTTTGTTTCTGTTCTGCAAAACAGAAATTTTATGAAATAAAGGCAAACACAATTTTATAAAGCCAATATTTATCAAATACTGTTTTGCATCAGGTACTTTGGTGAGTTAGCTCTTTATTCTCTCAACAAATATTTATGGAGCATCTGCCATGCCCCAGGCACTGGGCGGGCCTGGGAGTGGGGAGGAAAAGAGACCAAAATCCTGCCTCCATGGTGCTTCCATTCTAATGGCAGGAGTCAGACCAATACGCAAATTTAAAAAGCAATAATAGATATCAGTGTTTGCACGGGAAGGGGAACAGGGCTGGTCACGGGAAGCCTGAGAAGGTGGTAGCTGGGTGAAGAACCAAGAGGAAAAGAAGGAATGAGCGTGTCGGCAAGGAGGATAATGGGAGCCCGAAGGTGGATGCTGGCCTGAAGATGAACAGCAAAGAGAGCGTGTAGCTGAAGGGGGTGGAGGACAGGCTAGAGGGGGCAGGGAGGGTCCGTGAGGACGGCTGTCTGGCTCATGCCTTTTGCCTGCGAGCCAATGGCCCCCAGGATGTGAGCTGACATCTTGAAAGCATCACTCAGCTGTATGATGAGAATAGCCCGAGGAAGGGGCAGGACAAGAGCGAAGCGGGCTGCCCCGAGAGGAGGGTTAAGTGACAAGCCAGGTGGGAGGTGACAGTAGCTTGGGCTGGTGCAGGAGCAGTGGAGATCCAGGCACATCGGATTCTCAACAGGCTCTGAAGTGGTAGCTGCCCGGATTTGATGCTGGGTCATAGAAGGGTAGAAAGAGGAGACTGAAGGATCCGCCATTGTTTTTTGACCTGAGCAACCGGAAAGATAGTTGCCACTTACTAAGATGTGGTTTGAAGGCTGAGGGAGAAGTAGGTTTTTGGCGGGGAGAGGGAGATGGATAATTTGGTCCAGAACGTTCGAAGTTTGAGATGTGAGTGTGTCCGTTTGGATCCTCCAAGGAGCAGGCTCTGAGACGGGACTGGACGGGCAAGAGGCTTCTAGGGGAAATGGCTATGAAGGATGGAGGGGAGGGAACAGGGGTAGGTGGGAGATCCCAGATGCAGGACTTGTGAAAAGAGAGGGGGCGGGAGGGAGGACCTGGGAGGGGGATCCTGCAGACACAGCACAGTTCTAAGAACGGTTCAGTCAGGCCAGTGGTGGGTCCTCGAGCCAAAATCTCCCATCAGGGGTGTCCACATCCCACAGGAATGGGCCTGCACTGTACCCCCTTCTCTCTGGCTTACCCCACCGCCCATGCTCAGTCATCAGCTGGGAGAAGCCTGCAAGAGGCAGGGACTCAGGGTACTGCGAAGCCGGGTCCAGGGATGCCAGTTATCCTGTCCCTACAACTGGAGGTGTGAGTGGAGCGTTTCCATGGCTGCCACGGCCTATTAGACATATAAGTAGAGATATCGAATAGGCAGTTGGATATATGAGTCTGGAGTTCAACACGAAGTCCAAGCTGGGGATAAAATTTTCAGAGTCTTCAGCTTGTAAATGGTATTTAAAGGCTGGAGAATGGATGAGAGGGTGCATAATTGGCCGAGAAAAGCGGTCCAAGGGCTGAGACCGGAGGCACACCTGCACTTAAGAGCGGGGGGATGCAGAGGAACCAACGATGGATGCTGCCTGGGAAGCAGGAGGGAAACCAGAGCCTGGGAGCTGCTGGATGTCAAAGCAAGAAACTGTTTCCAAGGGGAGGGGCTACCACCTTTCAGAAGGCTGCCAGTCGCCGTTTATTTAGCATCCTTCCTGGGCCTTGCAATTTGCCAACAATCTCATGGACGTCGTCCCACTCGGCTGGTCTCCTCACCGGTGGTGGGTGCTGCCCAGACCTTTCCGGGGCCAATACACCCACCCTCTAGTGGCTGGGAGTGTTGGCGGCTGATGCCCAAGGTTGCACTCCCTCCCCAGGGGCACTCCCCAGCCTCCTTGCTACCGTTCTGGATACCTCGAAAGGGCATCTGCACTTCAAAGCTCCTGGGATCAGCTGAGGCTTGGGGGTACAGTCAGTAGCTTCCCCCATCAGAAGAAAGGCTTGCTGACCGCAGGGGGTTGGGCGAAGTGCTACCTTTTTAAGAATCCACTGGATGCTCTGGTGAGAAATAGGAAACTCACAGACTCTCTTGGCCATTCTGTTCTAAGTCACGACCCACTCAACACTCTCTAGACACTCCTTATCCCTCTTTTCTGGCTACTTTCCTCCTTTCGCAAAGTGGCATTGATCACCTTCCAGTGTACTATATCACTTCCTTATTTATTTGCCTACTGTTTATGGTTCACCTTCCTTCTTCCTAGAACATCAGCTCCATATGAGGGCAGGGGTATTTCTCACTTTTCTTCATTGATAGATCCCAAGTGCCTCCTCCACAACGGGAGTCTGCTGAGCACGGTCCTAAGGGCTTCCTGGATGTTAAGCTCTGTGTTGCTCTCATCAGCCCTATGAGGAAGGAACTATGATCATACCCAGTTTACAGCTGGGGAAACTGAGGCACAGAGAAATTCAGTAACACCCTGAATTCTTACAGCTAGTAACGGCAGAGCCAGGGAACTAACTCAGCCGGTCTGGTTGCAGAGTTTGTGCTCTTAACGCCCCCCCATGCATGGCTGAGAAAGAGAGAGAGTGAGAGAGGAAGAGAGAGAGAGAGAAACAGGTTGATCTGCTGGTGCAAAGAGGCCAATTTCCAGCATAACTGCCCAGCCCGTCCGAATGTTCAGACGCTGGCACGTCAGACCCGAGGCAGCAAGGCTGCATTCCTGTATGTTTCCCCCCTTGCAGTGGGTTGAATAATGACCTTCAAATGGATGCATCCAAGTTCCAATCCCCTGGAACCTGAGAAGGTGGCCTTATTTGGGAAAAGGGCCCTTGCAGATGTAATTAAAGACCTGGAGATGAGATCATCCTGGATTCAGGGTGGGCCCTAGATCCACCGAAGAGTGTCCTTAGAGAGACAGAAAAGCAGCAGACACACAGAGATGCAGGGAAAAGGCCATGTGAAGACGGAGGCAGAGATGGGGGTGATGTGTCTACCAGTCAAGATGCCACGGATCGCCGGCAACACCAGAAGCCGTGAGGGAGACCTGGGACAGAGGCTCCTTCAGCCTCCAGAAGGAAGCAGCTCAGCTGCAGCCTTGATTTTGGATGTCAGGCCTCCAAAACCGTGAAAGAATCCTTTTCGGTTGTTTCAGGCCACCCAGTTTGTGATCGTATGTTACAGCAGCCTTGGGAAACTAATACACCCTCCTTCCCACTTCCTCCTCGCCACCTCCCCCCTCCCCCACTGGAGAACCGGTGACTTCTGCCCCTCCCTCTGCTTCCCCCTCTTCTGGTTCATCCCCACTGAACCCATCATCAAAACACTGCATCGGTGAGGTCCCCATGGCAACGGCTCTCATGCCAGAACCCAGGATTAGGGCACTGGAAAGAGCTCCGAGGTGGGGGCCGGGAGGGGTCTGCCGACAAAACGAACAGCAGAGGGAAGGCAACTGACAAACACACTGGGCTTTATATTAGCTCTTCTTTAACAAAACAAGGCTCTGTGAAAAGTCCCCCTTAACCTGATGAATAATCTGTAGGTAGAAAAGCAAAAAGGCTGGCCGGAGTCCTGCAGCGCCTGGGGGCTGCGATCTAGCCCGAGGGGGGTAGGGGGCGGGGCGGGGAGAGGGGGACACAGACAAAGCCACCCTCCTGGTTCCTTCCAGACGCGCCCTGATCTAGGGGTCAATGTTGGCCTGCCTGCTGGGAGACGCCACAGGGGCCCAGGCTCCAGGAGCAGTGTCAGGTCTCCTGATGGTGGCCTGAGGGCCGTTCTGCCCGCTCTCTGTCTTGCTCTGCCCTGGGTGGACGTGAGCCCGGTGACCTCCACTTCCAAGGTGAGCACGTTCGCGTGGCCGACCCCAGGGCTGCGTCCCATCTCCCCTCCCATCTCCCAGCGCCTCCTGGACCAGCCAGTGGAGCCTCCCACCCAGCCGCCGACCTCACCCGCTTCCGCTGCGGACGGCGCCCCCTGCCGGCCTCCCGTCTCCTCCTCGCCTGGCAGGAGGCGACCGGTCTCCGGCTCCTCTCCTCCAGCCCCGAATTCCATCAGGTGTCACGTTCTGAACGCTGTCCTCCCTCACAGCCTTGTGCATCCCCCTCCTGTGGGTTCCCATGGACGCCTCTCCAGCCCAGCCCCGCGCCACTCACGATGGGGAAGTCAAGCCATCCCACCTGCTGCTCCCAGACCAGCTTTCTGGCCATCTTTGTGCTTTCCCTCCCAAGGAAGTCCCCTCCCCCCTCCGTGCACTCATAGGCGCACACACTCACATTTACACACCCACACATGCTATATACACACTCACACAGACATTCACACACTCGCACTTTCACACACACCACAGACACAGGACTATTCACACACTCATTCACACTCACACTTATACACTCACAATACCACAGGGACACACTAACACAGATAGACACACACAGACACACACAGAAATACGCACTCACATATTCATTCATACTCATAGACACACTCATTCACATACACACTCACACACACCACAGAGACACACTAACAGACACTCACACTCAGAGACACACTCACATGGCATGGAAATACGCACTCACACATACTCATTCACACCCACAGACACACTCACACGGAAATACACACACTTATTCACACTCACAGACACGCTCACACAGGGACATGCACACACACTCCCGCCACCCTCTCCTACACATGTTCACACTCACACCCGCGCACACACATTCTGGTCCTGGGGCTCAGGCAGTGCTACCAGCCACACAGGTGCTGCAGCCACGGAGGTGGTAAGACTTTGCTCAGGTGACCCCTGAGTTGGGGCATCGACAAGCAGGTGGGACCCAAGGGTGTGAGGACACAGGCTGTCTCTCTGTCTCTCTCCCCGTCCCTCACTTTCCAGCTCATCTAACACAGTTCAAGGCACACAGTAGGTTCTTCAGAAATATTTCTTAAATGAGTGGCCATCAGCCACCCAAACTAAAACCTGCACGAGAACGCACAGAGACCATCATTTTGCAGCCCAGAACTTCAAAGTAGCCTCGTTAAAACCACTGGATCGTTCTCAAAACAAGAAACAAAAAAAGGAGAGTGGAGACAGAACACCGGCATCCTTAACTGTCTGCCCATATTCCATGTACCTCCCGACTCAGAACCTTTGCTGACAAAAACCCCTGTCCTGGAAAAGCTCCCTGCACCACTGCAAGCTCTCTAGTGCCTGGCACAAGCAAACCCTTGACTTTGGGTTTGCTTAGATGAATAAATAAATGAACGAATCAATTAGCATCACTTTGCCCTGGGAGTTGTTTAGCACAAGTCTGGGTACGGTGAAGGCATCAGTCAAGATGGGTGAGTGGGTGGATGGATGGATGGATGGAAGTGACCTTTAAAATCTGGCCTAAAACTCACTTCTAAGACACTTCCTGGAATGTTTCCACTCCACTCTGATCTCCTTCTTTACAGAGCATTTCTACGAGAATTCAGCTTGAGCAATGTTCCTGTATGGTTTTAGCCATTTCACTCCCACGGCTGCATGAGTATGTGTGAACCCATCACCATCACCGCCCCCCCCCCCACCCCAGTTAGTCCATGGTTCCTCCCGAGCAAGGGCTGGGCTGTTTCCATCGTGCCTTCCTTGAAGTTACTGCAGGGCTGGGTCACCACCGGTTGGAGGGTGTGTGGGAGCTCTGGCGAGGGCAGCTCCACTACAGATGTGTCTTGGAGCACATGTTCTGGCTGACGGGCTTTGGAGTGGGGACAGGGAACGGGAATTCTCCCTTAGCTATAATTTCTTCTTCTTTATGGGAAAGTGGCCGAGTGCTGTTCCTTTTCAGGCCCTAGGGAAATGTCTGATTGCCTTCCTGGGAGCCCCACTTACAGGGCAGATAACTGCTAAAGGAATCTCACAACATGTTTCCAGAAGAGGAAGTACAGGAGGCCCAGGGATGGCCCTCAGTTGGATCAGTTTCTACACTACAGCGTTGGCTGCCGTGCTCTGGCTTCTTATACTCTTGTTTCCAGAAGCCAAGGGAAGAAGGAAAATGCAGACATTTTCCAGAAAGATCTAGAAGCTCCCAGAAATTGCCAGAATTTTCCAGGCTTGTCTATAAATACAGTGGTGCTGTGTACTATGAAACTCTGGTTACCTGGATGTGCCCTTGAAGGCGACACAGACCCAGCCCTGTTTCCCCATACTAAATTAAACCAAATCAGCTAAATTAAACCAAACCAACAAAGCAGTACAGAATCCTCTAGCACCCTGGGAGAGATCCTGGAGGGCACAGCATCCTCATTTTCTGTTTTCTGAGCTGTAAAACGGAGTGATATTAGCACTGACATCCCAGGTCGCCGTGACGACTAAATGACGGGAACGATGTAAAACGCTTGGCACTGTGCCCCCACGTAGTAGATGCTTAATGACGGTTGGACAATGATGGCGATGATGAAGGCCAAGAAGAAACTGTGCTTTGCGGTCAGAAGACAAGTCCCAGTTGGTTGATGCCACTTAGGATGGTACCAGGAATATATTAAGTGCTCACTGAATATTAGTTGGTATACTTCTTCAGAATTTGCATCCTCTTTTTCCCCATTTGCCACAACTAAGAGTGCTTAAGGGGCAAATGACTTCCTGTTATCCCCAGAGAAAGATTCTTTTACTGGCAGGAAGGATACCAAAGGCCACCCTGAGGCTAGACTCGACAAGCAAACATACAAGCAAGAAAGAGCCCACCTGGGCAGCATCTAGCATTGCTCACTTACAAGAAATTCAACCCGGGAGGTGCCTTCCCAGGGCCCTGCTCAAGCCATATAAAGTACGCACGTACGCATACATGCAAACACACAGCCTTAGCACCTCAGGCCTGGTTTCAGAAACCTGGAACTAGCACCACATTCTGACTGACAGTTGAGAAAAAAAATAAAAAAGAAGACAAGTCCCTCCGACAGGCCACTCTGATTGCCTGGCTACCGTTGTCCAGTGCCTTTGCAGCTCCACACCTCTACCCACCAAAGCACCCGCAGAATCAACAGTGCCTCCTGCAGGCCTTGGCCTCCAGGGACTGTCTGGATGCCTCCGGGAGCAGAGGGTTAAAATGCACAGGGAATGTTCCATTGCAAAAAAGAAAAGGTTCCTTGGAGTCCTGCAGAACTCAGGGGTTCGTCTAGGGACATTCCCTGGCCTCTTTCCTAGAGAACTTCCAAAGTCCAAGCCTACTGCCAAGCTCAGGAATTCCCCGAGATCTGCCAGGCCTCTAGCCAGGAGTCCAAGATGCACCTTGGTAAAATGCAAGGTGACCTGGGGGCCCCAAAGTCTCATCCAGAAAGGTGAGTGTCTAATGCAACACCCGATGGCTCAATTCCCCCAGCCCAGCCCAGGCGGCTGCTCTGTCCCCCACAGCCTTGCGTCTGGGCAGCTGCAGGTCCACACCAACTGTCCGGGTTCCTCTGGTTTGTCTGTTAGTTTCTATCTGGTATTTTGCAGGGTCACCTTACACGTGGGGTTTGTGATGAAGCCTTCTGGCGATACCTCCTGACTGAAGCAAATTTGCCTTCTCTAATGGCCTGAGAAAAGGTCGTAGCCTGGGAGTCTGTATTACTGTGTCACAGAAATTAAAAGGAGCAGTTTGCCACAATAAAGGAGTCTCTGCGGGGCAGCCTGCTCACCCTTGCCACCTTGCTCCTGCTAGAATCCTCTTCCAACAGCAGGCAGGATGCCTTTGGAGCTACAGGTAAACCACGGAATACAGCTACCCCACTCACGCACCTCCAGGCCCATGTACCGTGTGATGAAAATAGCTGCTGTGGGGCTTGGGGGAGCCTGACTGAAGGGTTTACCATCCACCAACTTATTTCCTGGTCGGGGGCGTGTTCTCTTTATTTGCCCCGCGATGATTCAAAGAGTGGGCGAGTAGGAAAAACAAACCTCAGAAAGTCAAAGTACTAAATTGTTTTCAGTGGTTATTTGCTGGGGACGGGGGACCTGGATAGGACTGGAGATGTGATTTTTCCATTCTTAATTTGTACAAATATTTTAAAGTGGTTGTTTTTTTGGTTTTTTTTCTATGTTTCAAGTTAACAAAAAACTGAGCACCTTCCCTGGGGGAAAGGCATATGTTGAAACGCCTTTAATTTCCTCTTGATGCAAAACTAAGCCAAAGAGAGGAAAACACAGTGTGCTGAGTTCCAGGCAGTTGTAGGATTTGGTAGGGGGAGGAGCGAGGGCAGAAAGGAAGAATAAAATGACCACTCCCGTCTGGCTCCCAGCACCCCTGAAGACTTGGTATTTGATCAACTTTGTGGGCTTCTATAAAGAACATTTCTCACCTGCACCCCAAGTCTGTCTTTGTTCAGTTGACTTACCGTCTTCATTCTGTTCCTAAAAGGGTTTGTGGGATCCTCACCCTCAGTCACTGCGTAGATTTGAATTTCACAAATGAACTCTGTAGCCGGGGAAGGCTTTGCTCCCTTTGCTGAGCTGTGCTGTCTGCTTCCTTTTGCAGGAATTGTGGAATTCCTGAGATGGCTTGTTTGGGAGTCCCTCTGCTATGGGGAGGGAGTGAGAAAACCTTCCAACGGTGACTCTTGGGTGAACCAAAATTGACATCTATAACACATGGTGCAAGAAAAGGTCCCATTTGAGAAAAATGTGTAACTCCGTGTCGCAGAAAAGGAAGAAGCTGCTTCTCACCTAATCAGCTCACGTCTGAGCTCTTGAGAGCAGACCCCATAGAGCAGAGGAAGTCGCCCAGTGTCTCGTCGTCACAGCCCGGCCCCAGCCGCCAGCTCCCACCCTGGCTGCTTCAGGGTTGAGGATGGAGAGATCCAGCTTGGCTGAAGCTGAGCCACCTTGAGGAAGTATCAGTTCAACACTGTCGAGAAGAGCCTGGAAACTGTCAGAGGCTCTCACATCCCTAGTACGAGCGAATCTTGACTCCACGCGTGACAGCAAAGCTCAGGGGTGTGCCATTTTCAGACAATTCTTGGCGAGATGCCTCTGAATATTAGTTCTTGCAGGAGTACCCAGACAGCCAAGAGGGCAAGGAGAAAACCAGCGCTGGTGGCAGCGTCTTCATTCGGGGAAGACACTTCTCTGACCATTTCCAGCAAGACCCTGAGCCAAGTTTTGTGAGGCCAGCATGCATTTTTTTTCTTTCACTTTTTATGATAAGAAATGACAAATATATACACATAGACAGAATAGTGTAATGAACCCCCAGGTACCCATCATGCAGCTTCAACAGCTATCAGCATCCTCTTATGGCCTAAATTGTGTCCCCCCGCCCCCCCCCCGCCCCCGCCAACAACACCACTGCAAACTTCATATGTTGAAACCCTAACCTCCAACGTGATTACTGTTGGAAATAGAGCTTTTAGGAGGTAATTAAGGTTAAATGAAGCCAAAGGGTGGAGTCCTGCTCTGATAGAATTGGTGGCCTTATAAGAAGAGGAATAAGTTCTCTCCTCCCCCCACCCTCCCATCCCCCGCCTCATGCATGCACCAGGGAAAAGCCGTGTGAGGCCATCTGCAAGCCAGAAAGAGAGCTTTTCCCCAAGCCCGACCTTGCTGACAACCTGATCTGGGACTTCCAGCCTCCCAAACTCTGAGAAAATGAATGTCTATTGTTTAAGCTACCCTGTCTACAGTATTTTGTTATGGTAGCCCAAACAGACTAATAAAACTCCTAAATGCTTTATATTGTTAAAGATATTATAACTGGAATTTAAAAACAATTTTCTAACTGTTTGTACTATTCTATAAAAATACAATTGACTTTCTTAGGTTGACTTTGCAGCCTGAAGCCTTGCTAAACATGCGTAACAGTTCTCACAGTTCTGTTGTTAATTCCTGTGGATTTTCTACAGAAAAGAACGTATTCAATACCAAGAGCGAGAGTTTTACTTCTTCCTTTCCAACTGTATACCTTTCATTTCTTTTCCTTGCCTTATTGCACTGGACATAATTTCCGGTCCAATGTGAAATAGAAGTGATAAAATTGTCTTGGTTCCCGTCTTAAGGAGAAAGAAGTCTTCCATCATTTAGTATGGTGTTGACTCTAGTTTTTCATCTATGCCCTTTTTGTACTGAGGAAGTTCCCTTCTAGTCTTATGTGCTGATAGTTTTAAAATTTTGAATGACATTAAACTTTGTCAAATGCTTTTTCTCTATCAGAATAATCATATGATTTTTCTCCTTTATTTTGTTCATATAGTAAATTACATTAATTAATTTTATTGAGTTACAGTTGATGTACAGTATTATATAAGTTATGGGTGTACAAGGTAGCGATTCACAATTTTTAAAAGGTATACTCCATTTATTGTTACCAAATATTAGCTGTAGTCCCGTGTTGTACAATATATCCTGGTAGCTTATTTTATAAATAATAGTTTGTACCTCTTAATCTCCTACTTCTGTATTGCCCCTTCTCTCTTCTCCCTCCCCACAGATAACCACTAGTTTGTTCTCTATATCTGTGAATCTGTTTCTTTTTTGTTATATTCACTAGCTTGTTGTATTATTTCGATTCCGCATATAAGTGATATCATATTGTATTTGTCTTTCTCTGACTTACTTCACTTAGTATGATCATCTCTAGGTCCATCCATGTAGCTGCAAATGGCATTATTTCATTCCTTTCTATGGCTGAGTAGTATTCCATTGTATATATATACCACATCTTCTTTACCCGTTCATCCGTTGATGGACACCTAGGTTGCTTCCATATCTTGGCAATTGTACATAATGCCGCTAGGAACATTGGGGTACATATATTATTTCAAACAAGTGTTTTTGTATTTTTCGGCTAAAGACCCAGGAGTGGAATTGCTGGGTCATATGGTCGTTCTGTTTTTAGTTTTTTGAGAAATCTCCACACTGTTTTCCGCACTGGCGGCACCAATATACATTTGTATCCCATACGTTTCTCCACATCCTTACCAGCATTTGTTATTTACGTTCTTTTTGATGATAGTGATTCTGACAGGTGTGAGGCGATATCTCATTTTGGTTTAGACTTGCATTTCCCTGATGCTTAGTGATGTTGAGCAACTTTTTATGTGCCTGTTGGCTACATTAATTAATTTTTGAATGTTAAACCAATCTTACATTTCTGGAACAAATTCCACTTGGTTATGATGCATTAGTCTTTTTATTTGTTGTGAGATTCAACTGGTTAATATGTTGTTAAGGGTTTTTACATCTATGTCCATGAGGAATGTTGGTCTATGTGTTTTCTTGTATTAGTTTTGTCAAGTTCCAGTATCAGGGTTATATTGGCCTCATGAAATGAGCTGGAACGTTTTCTTTCCCCTCTATTATGAACAATAAATTTATCAACTTCCTCTCTTCATAAAGAAAATAGTGTAACTAAAATGAGCATTGGTATTTGATAGAATTGGCCAGTGCAAGCTTCCGAGCCTGGAATTCCTGTGTGTGAAGGTTTTTGATAATAAATTCAATTTCTTGGAAATTCAGATGTCCTATTTCACCTGGTGTCAGTTTTCATTAAGTCGTGTTTGTCAAAGAATTAGTCCATTTCATCTAATTTGTCAACTATTTTAGAATAAAGTTGCTTACAATAGCCCTTATTATCCCTTACATGACGTAGATTCTATAGTGACGGCCCTTTTTGTGTTCCTAATATGGAAATTTGTATTTTCCTCTCTTTTTTCTTAGTCTTGTTAGAGGTACACAATTTTATTTATCTTTTCAAAGAACCAACTTTTGACTTGTTTATTTTTTTGTCTATTTTCTACTTCTGTGGTTTCTGCTCCATATTTATTGCTTCCCTCTTGCTTACCTTGGGTTTAATTTGCTTGTCTTTTTCTAGCTTTTTAATGTGAAAACTTAGAACATTTATTTTGAACATTTCTTCCTTTATAATATAATTCCTTAAAGCTATAAATTTTTCTATATGCATCAATTCAGCTGCATTTTGATATGTTAATAAGTTTTATTATGTTTCACCTCGAAATATTTTCTAATTTCCTTTGTGTTTGTGTTATTTAGAAGTGTTGTTTAATTTCCAAATCTGTGGCTCTATTTTACTGTTCTTGATTTCTAATTTAATTCCATTGTGTCAGAGAATATATTCTATAAGATTCCCATCTTTCAAAATTATGGAGCATTGTCTTATGGGCTACCATATGTCTTTCAACTATTTTATGCGTATTTGGAAAAATGTGTATTCTACAGTTGTTGGATGTATGGCTCTATAAATGTCATTAGGTTGAGGTAATTGATAGCATCTTTCAAATATTTTATTTTCTTACTAATTTATTTTAAATTAATTGTTCTACAAGCAGTGAGGCAAGGGTGCTAAATTCTCCAACTATGACTGTGGAGTTTTCTAATTCTCCTTTTAGTTCTGTCAGCTTTCGTCATGTGATTTTGGAAATGCTGTTAGTAGATTCACACACATTTTACGTTGTCTGTCTTCTTCCTTTTAACATTATGAAATGTCCCTCTTATCTGTGATATGACTTTATCTTAAAGTCTAATTTGTCAGATACTAATATAGCCACTCCAGCTTTCTTATAATTTAGGGTTTGCATGGTATATCATTTTCCATCGTTTTACTTTTAGCCTATTTGTGTCTTTGTATTTAAAATCCATCTCTTGCAAATGTATAGTGGGTCTTATTATTTTTATCCAGTCTGACAATCTCTGCTTTTTTTTTTTTTTTTTTTTTTTTTGCGGTACGTGGGCCTCTCACTGTTGTGGCCTCTCCCGTTGTGGAGCGCAGACTCCGGACGCGCAGGCCCAGCGGCCACGGCTCACGGGCCCAGCCGCTCCGCGGCATGTGGGATCTTCCCGGACCGGGGCACGAACCCGCGTCCCCTGCATCGGCGGGCGGACTCCCAACCGCTGCGCCACCAGGGAAGCCCGATCTCTGCTTTTTAGAAGGAGTGTTTAGTTCATTTATTTTGTAATAAAGTTATGCATACGATTGGATTTAATCTGCCTTTTTGTCATTTGCTGTCTCTTGGTCTCATCTGTTTTCTTCCCCCGATCCTCCTTTCCGGCTTTCCTTTTTGCTGATCTATTTTGGCATTCCACTTGGATTCTAATGTTGGCTTTTTCGAGTTATCGTCTATAATATTCATCTATTAACTCATCACAGTCTACTTAAAGTTAATATCTTACCACTTCCCATAAACTATAGGAACTTTAAAACTATATAGTCCCATTTACTGCCCCTCTACCTTTGTGTTATTTTTGCCACATGTGTTACTTCTATCTATGTTTAAAAATACCCACAATATAGTTTTACAAGTTTTGTTTAGTCATATATGTTTTTTCTCTGTATTTTAAAGAAATAGATAAAATATAAAAGGCTACACATATATATAAGACTATATACTTATTAATTGATTCATTCTGCTGATTTGAATTATCCTCTGGTGCCGTTTCATTTGAGCCTAAAGAATTTCCTTTAGCATTTCTTGTAGTGCAGGTCTGGTGGAAATTCTCTCGGTTTTCGTTTATTTTAAAATCTCTTTATCTTTATTTTCGACGTATAACTTGATTGGGTATAGACTTCTGGGTGGCAGTGTGGGGTTTTCTTTTTCTGAGTTTTAAAGTTATTGTTTACTGTCTTCTGGCCTCTGTCTTCTCTGATGAGAAGTCAGCCATCATTAGTATCTCTTAATAGAATGTGTTGTTTTTCTCTGAGTGCGTTCAAGCTTTTCTCTTTCTCTTTGGGTTTCAGCTGTTTGATTATGGGTCACCTCAGCATGGTTCTCTTTGTATGTATCCTGCTTGGGGCTCATGAACTTGTTGGGTCTGTAAATTAATGTGTTTCACAAAATTTGGAGAGTTTTTAGTCAATAATTCTACAAATATGTTTCTGCCTCATTTTCTAGTACTCCAATTACACATATTTAACTTGATATAATCCCATAAGTTTATGAGGTTCTGCTCATTTTTCTTCCGTTTTTTTCCTCTCTATTCTTCTCCTTGAATAATTCCTATTGATCTATCTTCAAATCCACTGACTCTTTCTTCCTCCATCTCCAATCAACTACAAAATGATTTAAGGAATTCTTTCATGTACATTTTGGGTAAAGCACTGCAGAGCCCTGTATAGTAGTTGGTATGTCTCTATTTAAATTCAAATTAAATAAAATCAAAATTCAATTTCTGTATCACAGTAGCCACATTTCTAGTGCTCCATCGCCAAGTCTGGCTAGTGGCCCCCCTGTTGGACAGTGCAGGTACAGAACATTTTCATCACTGCAGAAAGCTCTGTTGGACAGAGTTGCTGTCAAATTCCCACTTCGTTCTTTTTTGAGTTTATGTTTCTTTACTGAGATGTCCTATCTTTTACAATGTATATATTTTCCTCTGGGTCTTTGAACATATTCATAATAGGTGCTTTAAATTCCTTTGTACTACTTGCAACATCTGGATCATCTTGAGGTCAGTTTCTATCGATGGCTCTTTTTCTTGAACATAAGTAACATGTTCTTTCTTCACCTGTCTAGAGATTTTTGATTGGATACTGGTAATTTTGAATGATACATTGTAGAGGCTCTGAGTCCAGTTTGTTCTCTGCCAATTTACTCTAGCAGGTAATTAAGCTCATTGGGCTCAATCTCCAAAGTTTATCTCCCCTTTGAGCCGCAGCAACTGAAATCTCTACTCAGTTCCTTCAGCTTCCAGCTGCTGCTTTTTTCCCCCTGGGGCACATAAAGTTCCCCCTGAATATATACATCTTAGATGTCCCAAGAGTTGAGGTGGATCTTATATGTAAACTTTGGAGCTCACTTCTTCTGCAGCACCCTTCTTTCAAGGATTTCCCACCCCCACCCCCCACTAAACTTTCTGGCTTTCTTCCAGCCCTGAACTCTGTTTTCTGACACATTAAGCCAGTACAGCTATGGTCTTCTGCCACTGCGATGTATGCACAGATTTGGGAGTTCTGGGTAAAAAATCTGTGATGAGAAAACAGCTATTCTGAGTTGCTGCCTAGACGTTTTACAGTATGACAACCCTGCTCACACCCAGACATTAGATCATTGGACATTTAGATAAGGACCCGAGCTTAGGATTCCTGCCACTAGTTCCTGCTTTGTTTTTCCTGGGGCACCTTTCACGATAACCAGTTAAGAGTTGAGCCGGGGAAAAATAAGTTAGTGACCTCTGCCCCGACCATCTTATAAGTAATAGGTGCTTGCAACCCTGCTCTGTGTCTCCTGCTTGGTCTTGACCTGAGACAGGACTCCCCTTCCCCCAGCTCATCGTATCCCCCTCCCCAACTCTATTCTAGGATCTGTAAATAATAAATCTTAGGACTTTACTTCCCTTGCATGGGTGTATTAAAACCATGCCTTCAATCAAAATGACCTCAGGGTTTTCACTTCTGCAAAGTGGGAGCCCAGATGCTGAGGAAGCTACCTGCCAGCCCTGTGTGGGTGGCTTGTCCCTCCTCATTCTGCAGGTCATCATCTGCATATTCTTAGTTCAATACACCAGCTACAGGCTCCCCAGCACAAAGCCTCAAACTCACACATGTCACCCATGAAGTTAGTCTTTCAAGGGGAGATTCCTCTCCAGTTTCTTCCTTTTTTTTTTTGCGGTACACGGGCCTCTCACTGCTGTGGCCTCTCCCACCGCAGAGCACAGGCTCCGGACGCGCAGGCCCAGCGGCCATGGCTCACGGGCCCAGCCGCTCCGCGGCACGTGGGATCCTCCCGGACCGGGGCACGAACCCGCGTCCCCCGCGTCGGCAGGCGGACTCTCAACCACTGCGCCGCCAGGGAAGCCCAAGTTTCTGCCTATTTTTGATTGCTCATGTGCCTTCTTATGTTGCCTCTAAGGTTTCATAATTGTTGTCTGTGCAAGGGTTACTCTACCACTGTTATGACGGTTATGGCACTGTTACCAGAAGCCCGAAGCTCCCACCATGCATTTTTCCCCAGTCTGATGTTCACCCAGTTTGTGCTGTTGAAGACTTAACCTTGGGGCATATGGCCTTAGGAAGAGGAGCTTCCATTCTTTATCTCCTGGAGGAGACTCAGAGGCTAGCCTCATACCATTAGCCATCAGAATTCAAAGCAGTCAGTACTCTTGGGCTACAGTTATCAACGTTCTCCAGAGAATGTGGACTATCTAAAAAGAAACCAGCACGATCCTATCTGGACCCACACTTTCTTTCGATCTTGTTGAAAATTAAAAACAAACTTTATTCTTTTTTTTCCTCTCAGGAAAGAAATGATAGAGCTTGAACATCTAATCAGCATCATTATCACCATCCACTAAAAGAAAAAGCTCTCTTTCAACCACCTACATGTACCGATAGGTTACACTCGTATAGAAGCCTTACACCCCAGTGATAATTTACCAGTAGATGCATATGTGGGTGTGGAGAAATCACGTTGCATAGTGGGAAAGCACGAACGCAGAGCCCAGTCCCAGCATCTTTTAGCTGTGTGGCCTTGGGAAATTTTTTTAACTTCTGTAAGCCACACCTTTCTCATCTGTAAAGTTGGAATAATAATATCTTCCCTGTAGGGTTGTTATGAGAGCTAAATGATGAAGCATGAAAAGTTGCCTCCTGTAATACAGTTGACAGAAGACTCTCAAAAACTCTGTTCATCGAGTCCCTGAGGTCTCTACGACCAGCCACGTGAAATCCAGTTGAGGGAGAGTTCTCACCGGCAATGAAAGCTTTCACAAATTTATCCACAGCTCATCGTGGGTAATGGTTCTCTAAATGTTCGTAAATCACCTAGAGAGACCCTGAGCGTGGCATCTTCAGTTCAGAACTTCTGAGGGCTACTCCGATTTCCTCCAGTTTCATGGAAATTCTGCGTTCTATGATTCCCAGACATTTCAATGAAATTCTCCAGTTTGGGGGATCATCTGAGGAATCAGTCCCTCTGAATGATCTAGTATCCAGATGAGAGGGGAGAACCATGACGTCATAGCTTCCAACGTCACCTTCTTAGTCGATAGCATCAAGGCTGCCGGTATTCATCCTTCCTAAGATGAAATTTGTGCACACCTGGCTGCATTGCCCCCAAAACCAGACAAAAGCTTCCAGCTTTCCTGGGGCTTTTCGTTCCTTTCAAATATATCTTCCATAAAAGGCGATCACTGTTGAACCACTTTAGTGACTACTGGGAAAAGGCCTTCTTCGACATTGGGTCCACCAGCGAGCATCTCCTTCCCAGAACGTCAAGTAGTTATTCACTTCTTGGTTTGCGCTAGCGCATTGCAATGTTCTGTTTCTTATACCAGCACTTTGCCTGAAGTGTCAGAACCGTGCTTATCCACAAAACACGAGATGGCCCCGAGACTCCAATTACTCACCACTCAAGAACAAAGTCATTGCAGGAAGGAACAATGCACCGGCTGCCAAAGAGCCCTTGGTCTGTCTTCGCAAGACGCGAGTTGCTCCACAACTATCTGTGTGGGGCTGTCTCTACAGACAGTACTTGTCACAAGACTCGGCGGGGGATTTCTTTCTAACGATGAGCCCCCTCCCCCATGAAGGAGACTGGTGTTCAGTCAGGACTAAAAATCCAGTGTTTGCCAGTGAGTACCAGGATGCAGGACTGAATCATGCCCTGAACTACCTTCCCACTCACTGCAGACCAGGCTGTGCACATCCACGGGAAGTTATCACCCTGATTCATTCATTCGTTGAATGTATATTTGAACGTCTAGCTCTGGGGAGACAGCAGATAACAAGGCTACAAGAATTGGTTCATTCTATCAGGTGACATTGCTGAAGACAGGAACCAGCAATGACTGAGTGGTGGCTTTTCATAGACGACCCACTATGTGTCTCACAAAATCCAAACTAGTCTATGTATACATTTTCTCTGATCCGTACCACACAGATGATCCAGTTGAGGACGCCGAGGTCGCCCAGGTCTTAAGAAGCAGGGCTGGGATCCAAACCCCGGTGGAAGTGTCTCCACAGCCCACGCACTCCTGCCTCACACCTTCCAGAACCAGACATGGAGACTGTTGCAGCAGCATGGACTGAAGGTCCCAACGGCCTTTCCACCTACAGGATGGAGCCACAGCACACGTGCACCAACTTAAAGAAGCAGCCATGGGGAAGGGGCTATGAGAATGGGGCCGGTCTGCCTGTGTTTAGTTCCTGGTTCTACAGGTTAGCTCACGGCCTCTCTGTACCTCAGTCGCCTCATCTGTAAAGTGGCTATTATTCATGGTACCTGTGCCCTGAGCACCTGAGGGTTAGAACAGACAATTCACATAAAGCACTTAGCGCATGTCAGCTCATGCTGTTACAACAAAATACAATGGACTGCAGTGTTTAAACAACAGACATTTACTTCTCACAGTTCTGCGGGCTGAAAGTCCAAGATCAGGGTGTCAGCATGTCCTGGTCCTGATGAGGGTCCTCTTCCTGGCTTGCAGACGGCCACCTTCTCACTGTGTCCTCATTTGGCAGAGAGACAGCGAGCTCTATCCCGTCTGGCTCTCTCCAGGCTGTGGGTGTAGTATACTCCTGAAGAGCCATCAAACCATCTATTGGCTATAGGATCAGGCTCAAATGCACAGAACACAAAATCCGGATTAACCGTGGCTTAACCAAGACGGTAGCATCTCTCTTCCCTTATACAAAAGAAGTGCAAGGTAAGTGATCCCGGGACTGGTAAGGCAACTCGGTGGTGATCTGAACTCAGACGCTCTCTGTCTTTCTGCTTCTGCCAGCCTAGCACAGAGCTTCCATTTCAAGGCTCCAATTTGGTCCAACATGGCTACTGGAGCTCCAGCCACCCCTTTCCAGGCAGGAGGGTGGGAAACAGTGGGAAAGGCATCAAAGGGGGGCGTGCCCTTCCAGCTGAGCCAGCTCCTCTTGAGCCTCCTGCCCAGACGTCCCACTGAACGTAGCCACTCACATCCCATGAACGGAATTTGGTCCCGTGGCCATGCCTAGCTGCTTGAAAGGCCAGAAAATGGGGTTTTTAGCTGGTTTCATTACCTTCCCAAATATAACAGATTCTCTTACTAAGGAAGAAAAGGATTACGCCTGTTGGACAGAATCAGCAGTTACGGCTTCTTCTTGGGTCCTGTTTCCTCTGTGCTCTGGCGGTGCAATTGTGACCTTGGTTTCTTACATCCGTGAAATGAGGAAAATCAACCCAGGCTCCTCCCCTACCTCAAAGAGCAAGCATGATCATAAAGAAGTTAATTAAAACCAAAAAAAAAAAAAAAAAGATATAAAGAAAGAAAAGTAATTCGTAGGAAGTAAAATAAGCTGGTCGGGGGGCCAGGCACCCACCCGTGCAGCTTGGCCTGGCTGGACACTCCGTTGTGAATACTGCAGGGGAGCCTGCTAATTATGGGCCCCCTGCCGCAGAGCCTTTGGAAACATAAGAATTCTTTGGAAATGTAACTAATTACCCCCTACCTGACTTTAAGACTAGATTTTTGTGTCTGAGGCTTTTTCTTTTTTTTTTTTTTTTTTTAGGCTTTTTCAAAAGGAGCCTCACCTGGGTTGCTGCCAGCCCAGGGGGACTAATGGTGTGGAACAGTTGGGGGAGTGAGGGAGGGACCAGGTCGAATGGGCAAATGAGAAATGAAAATCCACCCACCTCCCGGTGCTGGTGCCGGTAGGGCCGGCATCCTCCCCTCTCAGCCTTTGGCCTGAATTGCTAACGAGGAGTAAAACTGAGCTCCATCCCCTTTCGTCCCCATCCATCCCAGCTCTGGTGGAGACGTTAATGAGCTGGAGGGACGGAGGGCTGAGAGATGCAACTTGGTGATTCTGTGGGACTTGAGAGCAGTTCTGTAATAACACGACGATCCCTGTTCTCCCAGGCGCAGGGGTCTGCAGATCAAGGGGATGAGAAGAAAATGCCACCGTCACCGCCACTGGAGGAGGAAGCAGAGGAAGCAACAGAGAAGGAAGGGACCACATGAGGCTCTGGTTTAGGAAGTTAAAAATCGAACTCCAAGACCAGCGCCCCACATAGGGCTTCATTCTAAGATGATGCAGTACAGAGAAAGCAGGCAGGAGGGAAGAAAGAGGGTGAGAATAAAGAGGGTAAAATGAAGGCAGTTTGGCTATGTCTGCAAAGCCTGGGAGGATGACAGACCCTTGACTGAAAGAACGTTACTATCACATCTCTGTATGGAATAGGCCCAGGGGATGTCTTTCCTGAGTTCACATTTCCAAGGAGCTTTAGTGTAGACAACAGTGAGATCTGGGGGAAATCAGGTGGTAACAGGCAGGGATTCCACTAGGCAGCGGGAAGAACTTCCCAGCTGTAATAGCCTTACGAAAGAGGGTTCATTTGAAGGGGTCTTGTAGGATGAATAGGAGTTCACTAGATGGACAGGAGGAAAGAGCATTCCAGTCGGAGACAATACCATGCCTAAAGCCCAGAGGTGTGAAATGGCCAGGGATGTCCAGGGAAGTGCATTTGGTTGGGCGTGGCTGAATAGGGGTTTGTAGCGGGGAGAGTGGCTGGGGATAAAGCTGAATCAATGGGCAGGTCCTACTCCTGGGAAAATTATGTCATACAAGGAATGTGGGCTTTCGCTGAAGGTCACTGGGAGCCATTGAAAGTGCTAGCAAGGGAGCAGCCTAATCAGAAACACATTTTAGGACAATCCCTCTGGCTGCAGAAAGGGAAATGGACTTAGGGGATTTGCAGCAGGAAGACAAGCTGAAGGACCTTTGCAAAGCTCTGGTGACTGCGGGATAGTGGGAACGGAGGGTAGAAGGGCCCATCAGGTGGATGTTGATAGCACTGGCGGGACGTGGGGGAATCTACAGTGACTCCCACATTCCTGGCGTGGGTGACAGGGCGATGGACACCACTAATCAGGTAAGAAATAAGAAGGAAGATGTTTGACAGTGAGGTGATGAGTTTCCCTTCTGACATCTCAGTTTTGGAGCGGCAGGGGGACCTTCAGGTGGAGACAACGAAGAGGCAGTTGGATATGCGGGGCAGGAGCTATTGGCATGTGGGTCATCCGTGTACACGTGACCCTCTGGTCTTTTTTTTTTGGCTGCGCCGCGTGGCTCGGGGGATCTTAGGTCCCCAGCCAGGGATTGAACCCAGGCCACGACAGTGAAAGCTCCAAGGCCTAACCACTGGACCACCAGGGAACGCCCTTCTCTCCGGTCTTTTAAATCGTGGGCCTGTTGTCTTTTATCTGGGCCCCCCGGAATGCGGTTACACCTAGAGAAGGAAAGGTGAGCCTCTTGGGGAGGACAGACTGTCCTCTGGGATGATGACGACGGAGGTTGAGTGGGAGTCCCCAGGGAGGAGCCCCCCTCTTGTGAGATGCAGTTCTTTAGGACCAAGCAGCATCCCACACGTATGGCAGAAAGCTTTCCATCAGAGCTCTTCCCGGCCCCGCTGGCTGAGCAGCTGCTCACACATGGAGCAAAATGACTACAAGAAGCAAATGGTCTCCCCAAGAGGCCTTTGGTTGAGAAGCCCAGAGCCCTTCTGCGATCTGATGGCTTTAGGAAGCACAGACCCAGGAATGGAGGGAGAGAGGGAGGAGACAAAGATGGGAGGGAGAGAGGAAATCAGAGGTGGAGGCCTCGCAGGGGAAGGAGGCAGCTGGGAAAACGGGGGCCGGGGAAGGCAGAGAGATGTCAAGCCCTGGGGGGTGGGGGTCACCAACAGGCTGGACCAACCGATGAACAATTCAGACCCCACCATCTCTTTCTGTGTCCTGGGCGGCATGAGTAGCTCCGTCCCGTCTGTTGCCAGGCACCCACCAACAGACGTGGGAGGAGACCCACGTACAGTCTCCTCTGAGTTCCTGGACCGCACGGCCCCCTCCAGCTGGCCCATCTTTGCCGTTCCTGAGCCAGAAGCCTGCTGACAGGTAACCCTGGCTGGGCAGATTCCTCCTGCCTCTGCAGTGGGAAGTAGAAATTGAATCAGCTTCTTCGGACTTGCTACCAAACAGTGCTGGGCAATTGTAAGGCTATTTATTCCTCTCTCCAGCCGGAACCCTGGATGCAAAAGCCCACTTTAAGGGACACCGCCAAAGTCAAGAGGCCGCCTCTGTGACCCTGGTCACGAGGCTTGAGGACCAGACAGTGCTCCAGACGATAGCAGTGTCTGTCAGTCTGGGATCACCAATGCAGAACAGGTGATGTAGGACTTCCCAGATGAGACCAGAAGGGAGGGTCGGTCACAGGGACCCTTCCCGAGTAAGGGTTGCGGTGGGAGTGTCTCTGGGGGAGGGAAGGGGAGACAGAAACAAAGGATGTTTGAGATGCGAAGGAAAAGACCACCTTCCCCTGTTCAGCAGCCTCTCCCTTGTCATTGCAGAGACCGTGGACCAATTATTCCATCAAGTTCGATATTAGAGAATCCAACTTCATTAGAGCTTCAAGGCGCATGGAACGTTAATCATGGAAACCTTGATATTCTGCAGGAGTGACTTACTCTGGGAAGAAAAAAAAAAAACACTTTCATTTTCCTTTGAGGTTAATAGAAGGCTAATTTGAAAGCGCTTGGTTAATGAGAAAGCTAAAAATACCTCTGGTAGGATCACATGCCTCAGTCCTGGCCTTGGCAGCTCCAGCCTCTCTGGAGCACGAAGTCGAGCTTCAGGAAGGAAAAGTGGCTCCGCCCATGAAGGACCAGCACCCACCCTGTGCCAGCATCCCCAGATGGGGCAGGTGGTCCATCTCGGAACGGTTGGTGCAGGAGGGAAAATGGTGGGCCGAGGAAGTGGAGAGAGTGACCACTCTCTGTGGGCTCCCAGGATGGAATCTCAGGGGCTACCGGGAGTGGGAATGGGATTTCCTGGCCACTCACCTTCCCTGGCCCAGCCCTGCTTGCCCACGGGGGCCGTCACCAGGAGGGTGTTCACTGCAGTGGAGGACAAAGTTTACTTCCCGGTGAAGGAACAGTAACCCCTGGGGGGTAGTCACAGCAGCTCCCCAAGTGCCTCAAGCCACAAGGGCAAGAAAGATAATAGCTTATGGGAAATGAGGAGAGGTCTGATTCAGCCTCGAGGACTCATGTGCGTGTGTGTGTGTGTGTGTGTGTGTGCGCGCGCCTGCCCGTGTGAAACCCAGAGAACTGGATTTCAAAGAAGAGATGCCCTCAGGGCCGGCAGCTCTGGGAGCTTTCAGAAGGAGAGAGGAAGGTCCTACATGTCTGAGGAAAGATCTGGGGAGTTGTCTCTTCCCACGTCCCCCTCACCGGGATTCCAGGCTGATGGACGTGGCTTTGGAGCTGGCAGGCGTGGGGGACTCTCCCCACTGCAGCCTCAGACCCGGGTCTCCAGGCGAGCCATCTGTGGACCTCGGCGTGGGCCTCTGTGCTCATGGGATGCTGTGATTCCCTTTGCTCTACAGCCCTGGCTTTGAAGGCAAATGAAGAAAATGGAGGAGGGAAGGAGGGGTGGGGGGAAAAGGAAGGGACCTGTGCCCACTCCACCCCAGACACATGCACATTCTACCTGGAGCAGCTCCTCTGAGGGCCTGGGTCTGCACCCTTCTCAGGTGGTACCGCCAGCACTCCCCCCACCACGGCCCCATCCCTGGTACAGCTCCCACTGGCTGAAAGATGCTCCCTTTAAACACATGCCGGGCTCCTTACTCCCTCCCTCTCCCCCCAACCTGGACCCAGCAGAGGGAAAGACAGGACAAGTGTAGCCCCAAGCAGGTGGAAGGTGGAAATGGGGACCCCTACTCTGAATTCCTCTCTCCTGGCTCCAAGGTCAGGAAACCGAGGCCCATTCATTAATTCACACAGCCAGCCTTTTTTTAAAAAAATATATTTATTTATTTTTGGCTGCATTGAATCTTCGTTGCTGCTCGCGGGCTTTCTCTAGTTGCGGCAAGTGGGGGCTCCTCTTCGTTGCGGTGCGCGGGCTTCTCATTGCGGTGGCTTCTCTCGTGGCAGAGCACGGGTTCTAGGCGCGCAGGTTTCAGTAGTTGTGGCATGTGGGCTCAGTAGTTGTGGCTCGCGGGCTCTAGAGCTCAGGCTCAGTAGTCGTGGCGCACAGGCTTAGTTGCTCCGCGGCATGTGGGATCTTCCCGGACCAGGGCTCGAACCCCTGTCCCAGGCCTTGGCAGGCGGATTCCCAACCACTGTGCCACCAAGGAAGTCCCTCACACAATCAGCCTTTATGAAAGGCCTCCGGCATGCCGGACCAGGGATGTCGCCACCAATAAGGAAAGCACAGACGCTCATAGGGAGATAGGAATTAAACAAATCAATACGTTCAATCCATGTATTGAGGGGTCTTGGCGTTCTCCAGCACACAAAGGAAATGGTTTTGTGTGTCCCTAACCATATTCTGCCAAACCTCCCTTGCCTGCTCCCTTAGAGAAGTTTGGCCAAATTATATACATTTTCAGCCGTGCCAGTTGTTAGAGCCCTAATATTTCCAATATTTAGTCCGCTTTATTTAAAACTGCAGTCAGAGCTCTCTTCGTCCGGACTTCGCCGTGGCTGAATGGATGTGAGGGTGGGGATGCGGTCTGCTGGTCACCCCCTCCCTCTCTGCTTCCCTACCTGAGGCCATCCCCTTGCAGGCCGCCTCTCTGTCGAAGTCTGACCGGCCATCCCTGACCCCACCATTAAGGTGTGGGGGGGAGGGACGTGGGCCCTGCAGGGACCCCTCCTGCAGCACCATGCATTGGTCTGGGAGGCCCAGCTTCTGTTTCTTCCTCTTTCTCCCTCTTCCTCCTCCCCCTCCCCCATCTCTTCCAGCCGGAGACCTTCTTTGGTGGGGTCCCTGCAAAACGGCTGAAGCCCAGCTCCCTTCCATGGGTTCACTCCATCCAAGGCAGGGGCACACAACCTCGTCCACCAACCGTGGGAGAGCAGACAGCATCATGGCTGCCCCTCCCGGGACCCAGCATCTCTAGCCAACCCCGTCCCCACCCTGCTCAGGTACAAGAGGCTGCCAGAAAACCCGCTGGCCTCGTTAAACGGCCAACCAACTGGGGAGCCACCTTGATGTGGGGGGTGAAAGTATCCCCCTCGCCCCGCCCTGCTCCGGTGGGAAGGGGGAGCCCAGGCTTCCTTCACAAACTGCACTTGAGCAAGGCCGGCTTCTCTGTCCTTGGCTGATTTCGGGTTGGGGAGGGGCATAATGACAATCACAATAACGGGCTGACATTTATGAAATGGTACCTGCTTTCCAGGCAGAACCTGTGATGTAGGTCCTATTGATACCTTCACCTTAGAGCTGAGGACACTGAGGGACAGGAGGGGGACGCAGTGTCCAAGGTCACATGGGAAGTGCTGGAGCCCCCCGCCCTCCCCAGGCTGTTTCTGCAGCCACGCCCTGGGCCGCTGCTGCAGGGATGCTGAGGGCCTTTCCCCTCCTTCTGGGACAGGTTCGTCCTAAAACCAACGCCCCATCACTGGGAGGCTTTTTTTTTTTTTTTTTAAAACATCTTTATTGGAGTATAATTGCTTTACAATGGTGTGTTAGTTTCTGCTGTATAACAAAGTGACTCAGCTGTACGTACAACTTATATCCCCATATCTCCTCCCTCTTGCGTCTCCCTCCCACCCTCCCTATCCCACCCCTCTAGGTGGTCACAAACCACCGAGCTGATCTCCCTGTGCTATGCGGCTGCTTCCCACTAGCTATCTATTTTACGTTTGGTAGTGTATATATGTCCATGCCACTCTCTCACTTCGTCCCAGCTTACCCTTCCCCCTCCCCGTGTCCTCAAGTCCATTCTCTAGTAGGTCTGCGTCTTTATTCCCGTCCTGCCCCTAGGTTCTTCATGACCATTTTTTTCTTAGATTCCATATATATGTGTTAGCATACGGTATTTGTCTCTCTCTTTCTGACTTACTTCACTCTGTATGACGGTATCTGGGTCCATCCCCCTCACTACAAATAACTCAATTTCGTTTCCTTTTATGGCTGAGTAATATTCCATCGTGTATATGTGCCACATCTTCTGTATCCATTCATTTGTCGATGGGCACTTAGGTTGCTTCCATATCCTGGCTATTGTAAGGAGGCTTTTAAGCAGAGTTAGGACAGACCCCGAAGCCCAGGTCTGGAGAAGTGGGGTAGCCAAGGTACACACATGCTAATGGGCCACCTTGAGCCCTTGCCTTCTTTCCTGCAATTCACCGAACCTCATTTCTTCCAGGGGTTTTGGGAACCCTCCTGAAGGGACTCGGAAGGGCTGTGCAGCCCCATTGGGCCCCGCAAAAGGGAAGGGCAGCAGGTTCTCCCTTCCTCGCGCTGGCCCACGGGCACCTGCAGCTCTCTGGGGGATACACTGTGCCTCGGAACGTAACGTGCCGCTAATGTTCTGTGGACGCTTAGGCAGCAGCCCCGCTGCAGACGAGGCAATGCCGGGCGGAGGGATGCCGCCCCTCGCGCACACACTGTGTGCCCTGCCTCCCAGGGAATGGGAAGGGAGCCTGGACGCCAGTCCTAGGGCAGCCTGGAGGAGCCAGTCCCTCCCGGAGCACAGAGCCCAGAGAGCCCTTACCACCCCCGGCTCTCAGGTGGAGACCATGGGGCAATGAACCCAGGGGTTTCAGGCTCCTACCGCCGACACCCCTGGCTTTAATTCTGACTCTGCTCCCCGTCCAAATAGCTCTCATTTGTTGACTGCTTTGCAGATGTCACCCTGTTTCGCCTCCCGAATAACCCCACGGGAAGGTGTTTTCCCACAATATGATTGAAAAAGCAGAGACCCACACTTGTGCTCCCGCATCATAACTGAAATTCAGACTGCTCTGACGAATTCCAGAGCTCTCAACCCTTCTGCCAGCACGCAAGGCAAGTCGCCCAAGTTCTCCACACCCCCATTTCCTCATCTGTAAAGAGGTGGACATTAGTTCCTACTTCCCTGAGCTCTGAGAAGGTTCTGTGTTGACAGAGGAGCTGGCACGGCGCTTGAACATGGTTGTATCAGTGTGGGTTTTCTAGAGAAACAGAACCAACAGGATGTGTATATAAATAGAGAGACAGAGAGATTTATTTTAAGGAATTGGCTTATGTGATTGTGAAGGCTTGGCGAGTGCAAAATCTGATGGGGTAAGGCTGGCAGACTGGAGACTCGGGGAAGAGATGCAATTTGAGTCCAATAACTGTCTGCTGGCAGAATCCTCTCTTGCTCTGGGGAAGTCAGACTTTCTTCAACCGATTGCATGAGGCTCACCCACCTTAGGGAAGGCAATTGGCTTTACTCCAAGTCCACTGATATCAATGGTCATCTCATCCAAAAACACCTTCATAGAGACATCCAGAATAATGTTTGACCAAATTTCTGGGCACTGTGGTCCAGCCAAGGTGACACATAAAATCAGCCATCACAATGGTGAACGTCTCCCCCACTGCGGCAGCCGTTCCGGGTAGAGACGCTTCCCCCTGCCATTAGCACCCATGGGTCTTTGTCGTGGGATGTGGTACCCATGGCTGGTGTTTGTATGTGCGTGGTGTGTCCATGGGAATGGGGAGGGGGGTTCATGAGTAAACACGTGGGCATGTACACAGCTGTCAAGGCATAGGACACCCCCAAAGGGGTGAGCCAAGCTGTGCACAGACCCTGGAACCAAAGGGGCCACTTCACTGACCCATTAGGACCCAGGGAGTGGGGGCAGTTGAAGGATGCAGCCAGAATGGGATACAAATCCTAACTTCTGGCCATGACTTTAGATAGAACACGGAGCCTCCCTGAGATTTGGTCCAGCCTCGGTGAAGCGGGAATAATGAACCCAGCCGCACGGAGCTGTTGGGAGGATGAAATGTACTAACGGAAGCAGCTAGCTGGGCCCAGCCCAGCACAAGCAAACATAAGAGCCTTCCCTCCCCAACCTTGCTGAAGAGACGAGCACGTCCAAAGCAGAGCAGAAACTTAATTAGGATTGGAAAAATGTGAATTCCAAGGCTTATTAAATTCATGATATTTTTACTTACCATGTACCCAGAAATATATTTAGCAAAGCAATTTACACCATCACTGGCTGATGGATTGTGGTTTTTTTCTAAGTTAAGTTTTAAGATGTAAATGGACTCCAATCAGGGCTTGGCCAGGAGGAGATGCTCCCCTCCATCCCGTCCTGGTCCTCTGGGCTCCAGCCTCACCTGGGCAGCCTTCTGGAATGGATAGATGGTCCTGCGCTCCCACCCTCCACGGAGGCTCTGCTGGGATCATCTCTGCCTGGCAGGGAGAGGGGTGGGGCGGGGAGCAAAGAGGCAACATAGTAACAACGGTAACAACCATTTCCCAGGCACTTACCGTGTGCCAGACGCTGTGCGCTTCCCCGCGCGTAACCCAGTCACCACGCCCAGCAGCCCCATGAGATAAGGAGCACACAGACACCTCTTCTTAGCAGCTGTGTGACCTTGGGCATGTGGCTTAACCGCTCTCTCTTTCTCTGCCTCAGTTTCCTCATCTGCAAAGTGAAGATAATAAGAGCTATATGTGATAAACGCTAAGCGTGATTCCTGGAACGTAGTAAACTCTCATCGTTAGATGTCAGCGAGTCTATGAAGGGGCAAATTACTTGCTCAAGATCAAATGGCTGGTAAGCATAGAATCGGGATTCAAAATCAGGTGCACAGGGCTTCCCTGGTGACGCAGTGGTTGAGAGTCCGCCTGCCGATGCAGGGGACGCGGGTTCGTGCCCCGGTCCGGGAGGATCCCACATACCGTGGAGCAGCTGGGCCCGTGAGCCATGGCTGCTGAGCCTGCGCGTCCGGAGCCTGTGCTCTGCAATGGGAGAGGCCACAAAGGTGAGAGGCCCGTGTACCGCAAAAAAAAAAAAAAAATCAGGTGCACAGACTCTGAAGCTCTAAACTGCAGGTGGGGATGAACCCACAGTACATTCGTCCCCAGGTCAGGCCTCTCTCGTGTCATCTACCTTTCATGCCCGAGTGTACAGGGTGGAGGAGTGCGAGAGGGGGGTCAGTGAGGTTTGCTGGGACCTCCCTGCGACACACACCCGGGAAGCCCAGGCGTGAGTCATGTCTTGGTGACCTGCTGATTCCACGTGAGATGGAGGCTCATTCCCCAAGATCCAGGCTAACCTGGGGCAGGCCATCGCCCTTCCTTTTCTGTTTGTCACTGTCCTCCCTCCTGGAGTGCCCTTGCCCCAAACAAGGGCGTGCTGGAGTAGGATAAGCAGCTGGCCTTGGGATTTTGTTTACTGAAACGATTTGCTTATGAACCAGTGTGTTGATGCAAAACTGAATATCACTCCTGCTCAGATTAAATCATCACAGGTTCCAAATGAATTGATTTGACCATGCATAGAACACTGAACTGAGTAAGGTTGGTGAGCTTAGGTCCTCCTGCCCTGGCCAGGAACCCTTTCCCAGGAGAGGAGCTGGACGGAGATATTGCTGGAGACCAGGAGAGCCTGGTGGGAGGGAAAGTGGCTGCCTCTGGAGGAGTGGAGACCAGCCCCCAAGGATACTGACCAGCTCTGTCCTTCTACTGTCACTGGGAAACAGGCCAGTCTTCCAAGCCTCTGGGATTGTGTGCGTAATACAACCACCCTCCCTCTCTCACTTTCTTCTGTGCTGATCCCCAGGACCCGTGGAAACCTTATGTGCTTCTAAATGACACCTCCACCACGAAGCCACCCTGGATTTTTCCAAGTGGAATTACTCCTTCCTTCCCATAACTCTCTCCATTTGTGGTTTTCTTAAAATTACACACTCATGTGTTGCTCCTTGAGCCTGAAAACTGGAAGCTCCTTGAAGCCAGAGACCTTTGTCTTTTATCATCTCCAAGACCACCTCCAGTAAGTGGAGTCTGTAACAGGTCACGCCAGCAAGGCCTGCATTCTCACCTGTGAAATCGGGCCATTACCTTCCCTTGACCTAGAGGGTTGTGCCTGTACGGGGCATGGGGTTCCTCCTCTGCGTGGCTGGGCTTCTCCACTAGTTCGCCACGGCGGGAGTAGAGTGACCCTGGGGGGCAGATAAGCAGTGGCTTGGCTGGGTGCTGACTTTACTCTGGCCCCAAGGCACTAAGCTCTGGATGTGGAATCCTGGCCTGTTTACCAGTTCACCAAATGCCCCAGAGATGAGCAGACACTGTGAGGGCCCGTCAGGAGGGCGCCCAAGATGTACACCCTCTCACTTCTGGGGGATCACAGGAACCTGGCCCCCAAACAATTAGGCCTGCCTTTGCTCCACCCCATCCCTGGGTCAGCTGTCCCCATGTGGTCTTTCCCTTCCAGAAATGACAAGCCCCTCTCCTCTTAGCCTCTGCAGGCATTAAATAATAATAACGATAATAATGACACAAAATAAAAAACCGTTAACATGGTTTTTATTTTCAGGTTATAAAAGTAATACATACTGATTGTAGAAAACCTGGAACAAAACTACAATCATATAATCCCCACTAGAGGTAAATGTTAACATTTTGGTACTTATGTGTCAAGACTTCCAGAGTGTGTGTACACCTACGTCTCCATATTATAAGGCGCAGTTAGGATCACACCGTGTACACTTTTCATTAGCACGATATTGCGAACCTTTTCTCACATGGCTAAGGGTCTTCGGACCTCCCTCCAACAGTAACCTCATCTTTTCTCCTTGTGTTTTGGTCATTCAGAGGGGCCAGGAGAGAGCGCCCAGCCCAGAAGGGAAGGGAAGACCCATCAGGCATTAACCGAGCCAACCACTTGTAAAGTTAAATGTTTGAAAGGCAAAGAGATTCACAGTTAATCAAATAGTCAATTAGTCAGAAGGTTGAAGGAGATAGAGCAACTGTTTCAGGAGATAGAGCAACTGTTTCAATTTTATGCTTTAAATGTTTAACAAGCGAAGTCACCTCCTGTGTAATCCCACAGTAATCCCACCTCTCTCCGGACTATGACATCCTAAAATCTTGACCATCAGGGACCCCCATCCTGGCCTGCTCACCCCTCCACAACAGTCCCTTTACCTTTACTGTGTGGATTTGTTAAATCAAACTAATCAACATTCCTGACCACCCAGAGCTTCGGGGGGCTGGTGCTCAGAGAAGGTGCCTCTGGGAGGTTGGTGAAATTAACAGGGGCCCACGGCGGAGAGCGTGTGTGCAGAGGGTGGTCGGGGTGGAAGGTGGGAGCTGAGAGACTAAGGTCGAATGGAATAGCCCAAGGTCAAGGGCTGGGGGCCAGCACATAGCTTTGGTGACCCAGCCGTGAATTCAAAATAAATGGAACAACTCTCCAATCGCTTCTGTTTTCCTTTTTCTCAGTGGTTCTCAACCACAGATACTCTTGTCCCCAAGAGAAATTTGGAATGTCTGAGGATGGTTTTGGTTGTCACGACTGGGGAACTGCATCTAGTGGGTAGAGGCCAGGGATGCTCTAAACATCCTACCGTGTACGGGATGGTCCCCACCACGCAAAAGGACCGGGATCCACACGGCAATAGTGTTGAGACTGAGGAACCTACTTTCTTTTCTCTCCTTTTGTTCCTGTGACGTACACGCAGAACCTTCCAGATTCACAGATGTAGATTCTAATGAATCCCAGAGGCAAACTAGGTGGCTGAGACTAAAGCCACTGAGATTCAAAAAAATAAGTGGACAGAGTCCTTCTTGGTTGGAGCAAGGCATATCCCGCCTATGAAGAGGTAGAACACGGTCTGGGGAGCAAGTTGCCCTTGAACAATTTTGTAGGCTAGAAAGAGGAGGGGACAGAGGTGACAGGGTCTTGAAGGTACGCCCTTTGAGCCTTAAAGGGATTTGTTCTTCTTGGGGCTCTGTCCACCACCCCAAACTCTTGAGACAACCAAATGGCCAATTGCTATTCATACACACCTCTTGAAGGGATGTTGGGTTGACTTGATGGTGTTTGGAGAGGTTGTCCTGTTAGGTCACAGGTTTTAAGGCCTCACGCCTGCCCGGAGGGCCAGGACCCATGGTCCAAAGAGGCAGCATCTCCTCAGACTGGAAACTGAAACACAGAAATGGGCCTCTGGCCTTTATCTCCTGGCCTCACCTTGAGGAGGGCCGTTGTCTAGGTGACAGCTCCTGGTGGTAGATGCCAAGGTGATGTCACTTACCTGTCTCATCCTAGGAGTGGAGATGGAAGAGGGCCGGGGAGCTTCAGAGAACAAGCCAGAGCTTGAATGCCAGCTCACCAAGTTCTGCCGCCCCCTCACTTTTCTTTCCTTTCGGTATCCCTAAGTACCGCCTTGACTAAATGCCGGCTGCCAAGCGTCCATGCATGGCCTGGAGGGTTAAGCCCAGGGCAGCCAGCCTGGAGACTTTAACAAGAGGCCCAACTCCAAGGTGGATCTCGGGGCTGGAGAGAGGGAAGCCTGTTCTCTCATCCCACCCGAGATACGTCTTCTATTACCATAATGTGAGGAGTGGGGTTTCCTGACTGCATTAGGGAGAAAGGCAGTTCCTCACCTAGTAACACCTGAAGCCTTTACTAGCTGGGATGATTCCGTTTTTAACTAAGAATAGGAGCCATGAGAACTGAATATGGGCAGGAAGGTAGAGCTAAGGAGAGACTCCAGGACAGGATAAATGAGGATCGAGAGAAAGAGACTGGAGATGAACTTTGGAAGAAGCAGCACATCTGAAAATCAGCCTGCCGACCCCGCTTAGTGATAGAGAGACCATCCCCTTCACAGCAGAGGTGCAGGATGGAGTAAGACACTGGGGAAATATGGCTATTTCGAATACCTGTCATCCTCCCTCTTTTTGCGAAGTCTCTGGAAGCTCCTAGAAAAGGCCTGGCATTGACGCAAACTTAACCGTAGAGACTCATTCATATACTAGGCGTTTATATAATCAGTATGTGTACACAGCCTCACCGTGCACTGTGCCCTTCAGCAAGGAGAGTGCCTGGTATACAGTAGGTGCTTAACCATTATTTGTTTGGGACATATAATGGTGCCTAAGAGATTGTCCCTGAGACCAAGGAGTTTGTAATCCAGTGAGGGAGACAGACGTGCCAGCCAGCAATTCAAAGCAGAATGGAGTAAACACATCACCTTCCTAGCTACCTGCTCAGCTAGAAGTGAAGCATGGCTCCCTGGGGCCCAGAGAGCTTAGAAAATTTCTCCTTTGAGAGGCCCCTAAGAATTAATCCGGAGACTCTTCCCAAGATAAACCAGTTCACCCTTCTCCTTCCCTTCTGCCGAGGTAAGCCTTCAGAGCAGCAGCGCCGTCTTTTCCTACTCTTTTCTCCACTGAGGCCGCGCTCCCGGCTGGCAATGGAACAAGCTTGGCTATGGGGACCGGCTGGGGAGGAGACCACCCGCTGGATGGGGGACCTTGGGTACTGAGCCTTGGTTGCCTCATCTGGAAAGGGAGCTACTTCTGTCTTCCTTCGGGGGTGGTTGTGAGAATCATGGATGCAAAGTGGAGGGCACACCGTGGTGGGCGCCCAGTTAACTGTGTTTCCATCCACCGATGGGCTGTCTATGTACTAGATCATGCGTGTTAATGTTCTCTGAGCAGAGGGCCCTCGTCTGACTGATTTTCCCACATCTCCCTAGTGTATTTGCCCCCGTGGGTGCTGAATAAACATCAGTGGGCAAAATATCTGAAACCACGGGGACTTCCCTGGTGGTCTAGTGGGGAAGACTCCGCACTCCAAATGCAGGGGGTCCGGGTTCGATCCCTGGTCAGGGAACTAGATCCCACACGCATGCCGCAACTGAGTCCGCATGCCGCAACTAAGAGTCCGCATGCCACAACTAAGAGTCCGCCTGCTGCAATGAAGACCCGGCGCAGCCAATAAATAAATAAATAATAAATATTTTTAAAAATATATTTCTATAAAAAAAAAAATAAAACCACGTGCCTGCTGTTACAAGGATCGTATCTTCAACACCAAAAATTGCTCCATGCCTAACGAGGACACGCACACCCAAGGCGGAGACCAATGGGACACTTTTAATAAAGTCGGTCCTGGGAGGTCTGGGTCTGTAGATGCAATGGTCACATCACGGCTCTCTCTTCCAGAGAATCTGGGAAACCAGATGTTGAAGGGCTACCTGCTCAACACAGCTTTAGAGCTTTTGGTGCATGGTGTTGAATTTGACCTTTGTAAATTGAACTCAGGGGAACACGGAAGGTTTATCCTTCATATTGTGGCTGAGATAAATGAGGGGCAGGCACTCCCGGAACTAAGACAAAAGAAGTCCTCATTTCTGTGGTGGAATAAAAAAAGAACGATTGGGAAGCCTAAGGCTTGTAAAAAGTAAAAATATCTGCACCGTGTGCGTGGGCAGCCTGGAGAACATTGCTTTCTGCTCCCCTGGCAGTTTGAATGTGCTGGTTCTAGAAGCCTGAGAAATCATCAGAGGCCTCCGGGCTTGGAGAAGATTTGGCTGGACCTAAAAGAAGCCAGACCGCGGGGAAGACGACGTAAACATGACCTGAAAACACACAGACACGTGTTCCCAGAAGCCGCTTCCATTCATTCATGCAATATTTATTTCCTGCTTATTATGTTCTGAGCAGTAAGCGAGGGACTGACAAAGTCAAGTTGAATAAGACCCAGTGCCTCCCTGCAAGGAGCCCGGGAGCGGGTCAGGCTGGCGGGTTCAGCTTGGAAAGGGATCTTAGGAGCAGGAAAGGTTGTCAGGTATCAGGACAGGCGTGCTCCAGGGGTGCAGCCCGCACAGTCACTGCCCCCTTGTGGATGCGGGAAGTGCAACCTTGCCGAGTTCTAAGCGTCTGGCAGGTACCCAGTGAGAGTGAGGAATGATGCTCAGTGGGTCTGGGGGGCTGCCCCACCTCCACATCAAGCCTGCCCCCAGGAGAGGGGCAGCCCTGAGTTCTAAGATCGAGGATACAGCTGAACTTCACCTGCCGAGCCTCTGTCTCTCTTCCTGTTCAGAAACTCTCCACCCTGCCCTGCTCTGCAGAGGGAGCTGCCCCAAGAAGGTACCAGCAGGGGGTCTGGAGAGCTGGGTGGGGAGATCAAAGGGAAAAAGCCAATCAAATGTGCAGCCTCTCTGCTCTGGAGTGATCCCTCCTGCCTGGTCAGCACCCTGTCGCTGGCATTGAGGGTTTCATTTTTCTGGGGAGGAAAAGACCAAACACAGTAGATAATTGTAGTGGAACGGCTGATAAGTAACGTTGGGTCTCCTTTTTACAACCAATCCCTAGGGCCCCATTATGTTAATTTTTCTCCTATAACTGGCAAATTGTATAACAAGTCAGATGATAAACCAGCAGGCAAGGCAGAAATTTGCATTTTAATACAAGTGCCGGTATCATTCCCCCCTCCCCCATCTTGGGGAGGTCAGGCCCTCTCTGATCCTGGATCCTCCCTGCACCCTGCCCTCCTGGCTCCCTTCTCGAATTCTGAGTGAGTGAGTCTGGAGCTCTCAATGCATGTAGCTTTCTGCTTTCTCCAGATATTATGTGGCAGAGAGATGAAGACCCAGGGCCCTGGAGGCAGCCAGCCAGGCCCTCCCCCAGTTTTACTCAAAGAATGGGTGTCCTTGGGCCTCAGTTTTCCCTTCTGTAAATGGGGATAATTATGCCACTTACATTATAGGGTTTTTTCAATGAATGCCTGACACAGAGCAAATGCTCGATAAATATTATTAACGATATTGTCGTGTTGGTGACGATGGTGAAGGGCTCTGGGGAGCCCCCTGGGTCCCGAGGGCAGTGATTCCTAGTTGAGACTGTAGATATCACATCGGTCTCTGCTCTCTTTGCCCCTCACCTTTATTCTTCTGCACCACCTTCAATACCGCATCCTTGGACCATAGCTCTCCGCCTTTTTGTTCAGAGCCCAGGAGTCCTTGAAAGGATCTGCAGTGAAACCAGCCATGGGTTATGGAAGATCTCCTTCTCTTTCTCTTTCTCTCTCTCTCTCTTGCGCGCACGTATGTGCGCGCTCGCGCACGCACACAGACGCACGCACACACATAGCATCACCATCACCAAGCCTTCTGCTATGCCATGTGGCCACACCCCGGGCAAGCCCAGTTTCCGGAATTCTAGTAATAGAACCATCCACCCATGTAAAGAGGTGACTGAGCCCCGGCCTCTGAATCACAGGCTTGGCCTCGAAGCTCTGCTCTGTCACCTCCAGACGGATAACGCTGGAACAGCAAGCACCTTTCTCTGTAAAGTGTGGGTAAGGGCATCTACTACTGTGAGCACCGAATGGGTTAACAGACGCCCGCGCCTGGCACCCGCCAGACACCAGTTGAACACACCGGTTAGTTGACTCTGAAGGGCTCTTACAATCTCAGCCAGCCTTTCGGCATGGTGGTTCCAACTGGCAGGGACAGTCATCCTTTCACGCTCAGGAGAAACCAAGCGTTATCCAGAAAATCCTGCCAAAAACCCGGGATTATTATTTGAGCTCCAGGAGCGAGGCCTCTGGGGACTTGGCTTGCCCTATTGTTTGACTTTATAGATGTGGGCCCCTCCCACAGCCAGGAGGGAGGAAAGGGTTGTTATTGCAGCGGATTTGGGGAGGGTTCGTTTTAGAATTTCATTCACCCCCTTGAGACCATTGGAGATTCCAAACCAGGATGGGGACTAGAGTTAGTTTTGGATCCTGATGAGGTTCTTGTCCACCTCACTGGGGAGGAGGCGAGGGGCTGCTTTTCCTGCACAAAATGAGTCACAGACCACGATGAGGACTTCGGTGGTGATGTCATAGCTAAGACCATTCATTCATTCATTCATTCATTCATTCTACACATATGCATTGACCTCCTGTTAAGTTCCAGGTCTGATCTAAGTGCTTAAGATACATTAGGGGGCTTCCCTGGTGGCGCAGTGGTTGAGAGTCCGCCTGCCGATGCAGGGGACGCGGGTTCGTGCCCCGGTCCGGGAGGATCCCACGTGCCGCGGAGCGGCTGGGCCCGTGAGCCATGGCCACTGAGCCTGCGCGTCCGGAGCCTGTGCTCCGCAACGGGAGAGGCCACAGCAGTGAGAGGCCCGTGTACTTCAAAAATAAATAAATAAATAAAAACAAAAGCGCCTACTGAAAATGGGGAGGGGAGCCCACGCTAAATAATTGAAGGTCTTCGAGAGCTGGTGTGGGGAGACGTGATGTTCTATGCTGTGTGGAAGGAAGGTTAATAAACACTCGTGACACAGGGCAGCGGCTGAGGCCTTGCAGTGCGTGGGGCCGCTTCCCAGAAAGACACGTGTGCTCCGGCTCGTGTCCAAGGCCGGAAGCATCTTGCAGGCTTGGTTTCTCTTGGTTCTCCTCCTCGGTCTGCCAGCCCCAGAAGACGTGTGAGAGGGGACCAAGGACACAGGGAGACATCCAAGACCCTCTAAATCAGAAGGCTGGGCAGTGTCCCTCCCAAATCCCCTCACTCAGCCACAGAAAGGGTGGAACCCAGCCTCTCTTTGCTTTTCCTTAAAGGGGAGGAGAGGAAGGGGAGGAGTGGGTCCCAAGCCCCTGGCCTCCTTCCGGGTATCTGATCCCCGAGATGGAACCATTGAGATGGAGCCTTGTAGGCAGGATTGCCTCATCTTCTGTGGCCCCATCTTCCCTCACAATGATGTTCAGCCACGAGACCCACAGACAGCCGTAAGAGTGAATGGCACCATGTTCCACGTCCCAGGGGAGCTTGGGCACAGAGATGCGTGCACCCAGCATGCCCTCTGGTAGCTGGGGGAGCCAGTGCTGGAGGCGAAGGAAGCCCTGCAGTGAATCAAGTTCGTCCCAGGTGTGCTGCTTTCCACCTGGGGTCTGTACTCAAGCCGACACAGTCTGTACGCTGGCCTCATCTCGCCTCAGCCCAGAGCTGCCAGCACTTGGCAGCCAGAGCCCAGGACATCTCTGGATGCTGCCGGCTGCTTTGAACTCCTCAGCAAGTGCCTGGCTGCAGCGGTTTACCACCTAAATACCGCATCCGGACTCTAACAGAGAAACAAGCGCTTGGGTGACACCCAAATGCAGCATCAACACAGACGTGCTGACTTTTCCATCCGCCCCTCTGTCTCAAGAGCCCCTCTGTGTGAGCGAAACCACAGGCAAAAAAGTAGGTCACCCTGCTCTGGGTGGAACAGGGCAGGTGTTTACCAGATGCTCAGCTACCTGCTTTTTTGGGGTGGGGGGATGCTGTAGGCGTGTGATGAACAAGGGAGGGGGCAATCCTTTGCCTAACTCCCAACAAAGTGCAGCTGGGTAAATGGGAATCTACTTGCGTCTAAGGCAGCAGTTCTCAACGCTGTCTGCGTGTAAGAATCTCTGGAGGAACTTTATTTTAGAAAAAACAAACAAACAAACAAAACAACGACAAAACAGAAACAAACCTTGGTCTTAAGTCCCACCCAAGACCAAGTAATTTAGAATCTTTGGGGGAAAGGCTGAGGCATCAGGAATATTAAAATCTCCCCCAGGTGTCTAAGAATGTACAGTCATGGGTGAGCAGCCCCTGGTCCAGGCAGAGGGAGGGCTGCTCTTCCCTTGGTGATCCCAGCGAGGGGAGAAAGCACTGGGAGGGAGGGTGTGGCTGTATATGGAACATTCTTGCATTTTTCTACTTCTTCTGCCTCAGACAGGAAGTTCCCTCCACCTGGACCGCCTCTCTCCTCTCCACTTACCCGCACTTAACTGACTCTTCAAAACCCGATTTCATTTCCTCTCCCTCTAGTACCTGCAGCACGTGGTGTGTACGTGCTCGCCAGGAAGCTCACGTCGTTGTCTGTCCTGCTTTCTGCTGCTGTCTCGTTGCCCCTGCTGGACCCTGAGCTCCCAGTGCAAGTCTCTGTCCCAGAGACCAATGACTCTTGAAGGGTCATTTCCCGACTCTATCACGGTCACCTGGGCAGTTGTTAGAAATGAACATTTTCAGGCTCTCCTCCAGACCTACTAGATTAGAAACCCCAGGGTGGGACCAGCAATCCACATTTTAACATGTCCTCTGGGTGATGCGGAATCACTGCTCTGGGCTCTAGACCCTGGCTACTCAAAGTGTGGTCCCTGGACCAGTAGCCCCAGCCTCACCTGGGAAGTGGTTAGAAATGCAGAATAGAATCTCCGGCCCCATCCCAGACGCACTGAATGGGATTCTGCATTGATGTGCAGGGGATGTGCACGCACAGTCAACCGTGAGAGCTGCTGAAGGAGGCTGCGTCCGGGAATGCCTCGCTTGGCTCATCAAAAAGCAACACCCTTCCCTTGTCACGAGGACCTTATTCCTCAATCCTGTTCGGAAGATCTCAGCCTCTAGCACAGGCTGCGTGTGCTGGGGGCCCATAGGGAGGATCTAGAGAGGTTATCAAAACCACAAATGGCCTAGCCTCTAGCCCTGAGAAAGACCGAATTGACAAGATGTGGCTCCAGGGTTGCTGTACCCGGTCCTTGCATCCTGGACCCACCCCCTGAATGAGAGCGAGCCCCCGGACACCGTTCACGTGGTCGGCTCGCTTTCAAGGCACCACGTCTGTGGAACGATGGTCTGATTGCCCCAAGGTTGTCATCGAAGCCAAGCCAAGCTTCCTGTTTGCTCGTCCTCTCCCCTGCAACCTTGCCCCTTCTGATGTTCCCCAGCCACGCTCCCCTTAATGGCACCCAAGGGGAATGGCATCGGACCTTCGTTCCAGGAGTGGGACTCAGCCACACTGGGCAGAGACAGGAAAAGAAGAGGAGAGGTGTCGTGGGAGCACCCCAGACTCCCAGCCCACTGCTCATTCAATTCCTTCCCACAAATCCTAGGCACCCACTGTGTGCATGCCGGGCGCATTCCTCCTCCTCATTGGTCACCTTAAAAGTCGTTAAAAATTTATCCAGTATGTGATTAATATTGAAATGCCAGCTTCCCCTGACAGGTTATAAATAGCTGCTTTGAGTCCAATTTTGAGGTTTTGATTTAAAAAAAAAAAAAGTAAGTAATTGTGCATTCATCTGTGACTGAATCAGAGATACCTTATCCCTCCTCTCCCGAAACCCACCGTCAAAGGCCATTACTACTTTCCTTGCTCAGAGAATATTGTGTATGGAGCTTTAATGTCCCCCGGGGAAGTAAGACCATTATAGGAAAAAAAAAAAAGATGGATTTCCATCTCTGTTCCAATACACACACCTAATTAAGATTTTATAAACACTCACCCAACGGGAAAACACACACACACACACACTCACGGGCACCTAAATTAGCAAGGCAAATAGCGTCTAAATGAAGTGGCTTCCTTGCCTGTTTCTGTCCAGTTTTAATTAGGTGTCTGTCACAGGGAGGGGATCACACAGTAGAATTGTCTCATTTTGAGTCTTTAGGTTTGGGCTGTCGGGTTGCTGGATCCCCCTGCTTGTCCCTTTTCCCGGGAATCACAACTTGGTCTCCTCTGAGCTTCCCTCCTCACAGCCCTCAGCCTCATGCGCTCTGGGAGGACAAGAAGGACCTTGTCTCCCAAGTGGCCACATTCCAGGGGCCTCGCTGTGGCACTAGCTCCCCAGGGGCAGCGATGCTGTGGAAGTGACCTTGGTGGAGTCACACCTGTGAGATTGCCTGGTGGGAGGGGCTCAGGATGTCAGCTCGGGGGACACGAAGCACAGGCTCTGTCGTTTCCCCAAACGTCAGCAGGGCAGCCTCCCTGCACCCCAAGGTGCAGGTCACCTGCCGATTTCTGCTCTCCCATCCCTACTGGCATGCTGTCCGGACTGGAAGAAAATCTAGGAGATAATTAGCTTTCTCCCTTTCTTGCCCCTAAGACTATTTGGAAAAGTACATTTTTTTTCACACGTGTCAAAAATGAATTCTGCTTATGTTTTTGAGGAGCAACGGGAGGGAGGGGTTGAGGAAAGTCTCTCTCGCTCCTTTGGGCCGAGTTGGGGGTGCGTGGGGTGCAGGGCAGGGAAAACTCGCTCCTCTGAAGCCAGATTGAATGCAGGGAGAAGGGAGGGCCTGGGAGGAGCCGGTCCACCCAGACTCTGCACGTGGCCTCTGGGGAAGCCTGCTCCTTGGAGCGGATCTTTGTTTCCTGCAACAGAGCAAGAGCTGCACCCACCAGGTGAAGCTGCATCAAAACTTTCCAAGAGACGGCTTCCCTGGTGGCGCAGTGGTTGGGAGTCCGCCTGCCGATGCAGGGGACACGGGTTCGTGCCCCGGTCCGGGAAGATCCCACGTGCCGCGGAGCAGCTGGGCCCGTGAGCCATGGCCGCTGAGCCTGCGCGTCCGGAGCCTGTGCTCCGCAACGGGAGAGGCCACAGCAGTGAGAGGCCTGCGTACCAAAAAAAAAAAAAACTTTCCAAGAGAGACTCCGGGGGCAGGGCCAGGGACCCCAGCTTCAAAGGAGACCAAAGGTGGTGACTTCTGAGTGTGCTCGCCTTCGTGGCTGTCACTCTTAATTGGACCCAGCACTCAGCAGTACTTATTGATCTGAACCATCCCTCCCATCCCTGGGAGGGGAGGGACCCAGACAGGGAGGCCAATGAGGGTGCGTGTAAAGGTGTGGGGATAATGATCTCATTGCAAAGATGATCAAAGTGAGGCCCAGGGAGATTGTGAGACAAAGCCAAGATCTCCAAGCTCCCAGCTCAAAGAGAACTCACTCATTCAGAGCTTCCTCCACCACGGAGGTATGGGGATTCAGCTCATCTCTCTGCCCAGCAAAGGCAGAAAGAGTGGAAATCTATGCAGAAAGAGCAGAAGCACTGTGGAACTGACATGAAGAAAAGACTGCTGGTAGGGATTTATTTTAACTCAATGTTAATGTCTCAAGTTCAAGTCTCTTGACACGAGAAAGGAGAGTAGCACGGCCTGCCTTTAGGGTATCTACAGTCCGCAAGGAGCATGATTAAACCTGAGTAATGATGGCCAGAGAGCCAGGTAAGAAGCCAGGTAAGGCTCTAAGAAAACCCAGGCTGGATGCCTGAAGCCTTGCAGTCTAGCCTCCCGCCAGCCGCCCGCACTTCCTGCTGGAAGAAAGGCCACCCGCTTGTGCACCCCACTGTCCTCCGGGGGCCCCTGCTCTGCCACCCACCCCCCATCCCTGGGTACAGCTGCAGCAACTGGCAAAGCAGCCAGGCCCTCGTGAATTAGCTGAAGTGACACTCGCTTTGTATACACGTGTTTACAATCAGGGCCAGATGGTGAGGGATTGGCTCCATTTCAACATCACTCCAGGGTGCCCGGCTAAGCGGGCTCTGCACGTGGCAAAAAGGTAATGTGGGGAGAGGGCAACCCCTTCCTTCCCGAGACTCCGGCCCTGAATCTTCTCTCCATCTGACGAGCCCTCACTTAAAAGCAGCCTTAGTTTGCCGCTGTCAGAAGTTTTTTTTTTATCAAATCTCCTGAAATTCTACAGACAGAAGAAGCATAGCCCACTCAGATATCCTCCAGAGTTTCTTTCCCCTTTTTCTATTTTTATTTCTTGAAAAAAGAAATAAATAAAGCGTACTTGATGGAAAGGAGCTTGCGAACGATCGCCAATGACAGTGTTTATGTTGCCAAATTATTTGTACTGGCAAGAAAAGAGGGCAGACTGAACGCGGATCAAACAGTGATTGTTTACCAAACTAGAGGGACGTTCCTAAGTGACATGATAGGAAAAGGGGAGGAGGGGGAGGATATTGGCAACATGCCAGGGACTGATTCAGACACGTCTGTGTGTTTCCATCTGCTTCTCCCCAAAAAAGACAGTAAAAGAAATGCATCAGGGACAGCTGTACTCTGAGGCCAGAAGGAAGGTCAGGACAGCAGGCCTTCATGGACACCTGAGCCAGAGCTTCCAAAATGTGGTGCCTTCCAGAAAGGTGGTGGTGATTATGTGAGGACGACCAGTCCTTCCCCCTCTGTTCTTAACCTGAAAAATCCCCTCCCAACAAAACCCAGGAAAACCAGGTACAACACCAAAAAAAAGAAAGAAAAACTAGAGCTAGACTTTTATAATCTCCAACAGTGGGAATCATAAGGTCTGAGTAAAAAGCAACAAAAGTTTTTGGAAAGAACATTCCAGAATTCCTCCATCAGAATGAGGGCATCTCACTCAAATTGTCCCTCTGGGAGGTTGTGCTTTTATTCCAGGGATGTAGCCATCATTCAAAACATCTTATTTTGAAATTCACTTTTTCAAACAGACTTTAGAGTTAGTTCATGAGATCTATTTCATAGTCTAATAGCCATTACTTTAGCTGTGTGTGTGTATGTGTGTGTGTGTGTGTGTGTGTGTGTGTGTGTGTGGTGTGAAGGTAAGGGTGGTTGCTGGTGGCAGAATTCTAAATTCACTTGCACTAGAGAAGGTTCCAAATGGTGATTCACTGCCCCTCCCCACCTAAACAATCTGGCCCAATGACGCAGCTGTGCTACCTTTGAAAACGTTTGAAGGAATCTGCCTGGACTTCTTGTTCAAGGTCCTTCCAAAAGGGAGCTCTGGAAATGATTTCCACTAGAGCAGCCCATCTGAGCATTGCGGAGTGATAACCATGACAGAGGAAAGAGATTACATTCTCTTGAAAGTGTGCGCGCACAAACACATACAGAGTCAGGACGCACGTTCAGAGACTGTCCCCCAGGCATCCCCTCCCATTGAATTGGCCATTTATCCAGCCTTACACAGAAGCACAGGCCCAATCTGGCGTTTGGGTCTGTTTTGGTCACTGACAAATCCCCAGAGGCTGGAACACTGCCAGCACATAGCAGAGGTGCAATGAATAGTTATTAAATATGGATCAAAGACATATTAGATGAGGTTTGAAACAGGGAAAGGTAAGTGTGGTAGCTAGCCTCTAGCATGACCCCAATGACCCTTCCTCCTGGTGTTCACATCTATGTGTCTTCTCCTCCCAGATTGTGCCAGGGTTGGTCTCTATGACCAAGAGAATATGGCAGAAGCGATGGTGTGTCATTTCTGAGATGAGGTTACCAAAGACACTGAGGACTGTGGGAACCCAGCTGCCATGTCACCAGCATCCTTATGGAGAGGCCCACATAGAGAGGTGTTGAGCCCTCCTGCATGCAGCCAGCAAGGAACCGAAGCTTCCAATAACCATCTGAACAAGCCGTTTTGAACATGGAACCTCAGACAATCTTCAGCTGACTGAAGCCCAGCCCACACCTCAAGATAACACAGCAACTTGGGGTGATTTGTTACACAACTTTTGATAACTAACACAGTGAGAGGATGGGGCAAAGCACGGGCTAGATATGCACATTTGCACTCACCCACCAGACTGTATTTTACCCCAAACCCTGATCCTTTTTTTCAAAATCTGTTGGGAAAAAAGGAAACAGTGATGGAGCTGGTAATACCTATCTTGTAGTAGGGGTTACAAATGATGCGTGTTTTGGGAACCCTTTCCACCCATCTCCAGCCCTCCTCAGATATTTCCCCTTCGGGTCAGGACAGGTGGCTCCATTTCTTTTATAACTTTTCTTTTGTCTTTTTTGTCATTTGACTTTCCAAGGTACTTCTCGGTCCCAGCTACTACAATTGCACCTGGCCTGTACTGGATACTCAATAAATATTTGTTGAATGAATGAATGAACAGCCTAGGCCCCCATTTGTGCTACTTACCACGGGGCTGACCAGGGTGCCTGGCCAAGCTCTCTTCACTGGCTCTCTCCCCTGGAATCAGGGCCCGGGCAGTGTGGAAGGGAGAGAAAAGGAAGGGATGGACCCACTCATTACTGTCGCTCTGGTAATGAGCTGGGATGGAGATGTAAAACAAGAGAACTGTGGATTGAGAGAAAGACTGGAGACTTTTCCAGCCGCTATTATTTAGTAGGAGGCACGGTGGCCGATTGGGAATGAGCTGGTTTTCGTTACTGGATAATGAACCCAAATGACGGAAGAAAGGGATGGCTGGTTGGGAAAAGGAGCAGAGAAGCTTTCCCACCCTGCTTTGTCAGGCAAGAGCCAGGGACAATCTGGGTACCAGAAAACAGGAGCACCTGGCTGGGATGAGAAGCATCCAGACGGCCTTCTCCCTCCTTGGTTCCAGAGAGAATGAATGTACATCCTCACCTTGAACTTGGAATTCAACCTTTGGGCAGAGCCAGCTTCCTCCTCTGGCCGCAGCCATCAGCTGGGCCCCTGCAGATAGCTTGCTGAGGTCTTGGGAATCCTTGCTGACCACAGACCCCAGAGTCCCTGCTGCCCACGGTGGAAGGAACATGACCTCTCTAAGCGTCAGGACATTGGGAAGAGTGTTCAGGGCCTTTGGCCTCTACTTTTTAGAGTTTCCAGATTATACAAATAAAAACAAGGATACCCAGTACAATTTGGATTTCAAATAAATGGCAAATAATTCGGTGTAAGTATAGCCCAACTATTGCATGGGCTATACTTATTCTAAAATTTATCATTGTTTATCTGGAATTCAACTATAACTCAGCATCCTATATTTCCTCTGGCAATCTTATGACAATCCTTCTCTTCCACCTCCCCTTTCCACGGTCTCCTGTTCCCAGCAACTACGGGGAGTGGTTTGAGATGCTGCAGTTCATGTCTGGGCCAACCTTTGGAGAGATGCGAAGATGAGTGGTGTGTTTTAGGAAGAACGGCAGTTACTAACAGGCCCACTTACTATCGCTGTGTGACAAGCCACTCCAACACTTAATGGCCTAAATCAGCCATTTTATTATGCTCAGAGACTCTGTGGGCACTTAGACACGGCACGGCGGGAATGACTGGTCTCTGCTCCACGATCGGGGGTTTCAGTGAGGAAGGTGCAATGGCTGGAGAGTCGTCATCACCTGTCTGGTGGATGATGCCGGCCATGGGCTGGGGCCTCAGCTGGGCTCTGCAGGGGTACGTGCTCATAGCCTCTTCATGTGACATGAGCTTCCCCACGTCCTGGTACTTGAAATCCTTACCTGGTAGCTCAGGGAGCCAAAGGTGAGTGTCCCAAAAGACCCTAGCAGAAGTTGTCTGGCCTCTTCTGACCTACTGTTACTTGGCGGGGAACAGTCACACGTCGGCCCAGATTTCAGGGAAGGAGGACAGACCCATCCTCTCGGTGGCTGTAGTGTCAAAGGATCTGTGGGTGTGTTTTAAACTCTGACAGGTGGAGGGGAGATCTCAGTGGAAGGAGTGAGGGGATCTCACGGCGAGATGCTGGATGTGGGAAGGTTCTGATGATGATGGAGGAGATCCAAGGAGAAGCCTCCCCAGAGGAGGGATGCTCCGAGAGGTCGGGGACCTCCGGGAATCGTGAGAACTGGGTGTCAGGCTGGGCTGAAGTCCAGGGGGATGGCAGGGATTGGGCTCCAGAAGAAACAATTACAAAGTAGGGGAGGAACAGCAGAGAGGGGTGGGAGGCATCCGAAAGCACCCCCAAAACACTTGTGGGCCAGGGAAGGTTTACACTGTACTTCATCAAAACCGTCTGCCGCTGACATTGCAGTTGACTGACACCATCTGTACTGACCTTGCTTCCAGCCCCGCAGGTCCCATCTCCACTCCCACCCATCTGCACCCACCGAGGCCCCGCGTCCCCCGTCTCCACTTGAGAACAGAACATCTGCCTGCGGCCAAACGACCTCCTCCCAGCTTGTCTACGATGGGTTTTGGCTGCCAGCACGGGGCCAGGGACCCATTCTGCAAACCTGGGAACAGCCTCCCTTTGAGGCTGGGAGACGCAGGCACTGACTTACAGAGAGGAGAGAGTTTGATGCCAACAAAGGGGAGGGGAGCTGGAGGCTCTGGGGGTGCTGGGGGTGGGAGGCTGGGCAGCCTGAGACCCCACACAGTGAACTGCACACCCCCCCATTCCTCCCCGCTCCCCCCACACTGCCAGGAGGAGCCAGGAGTGACCTTAACCTCGGGGCTTTTTGCCTGGGCCATCTGGATACGCCCAGCAGCCCCCCTCCCAGCGCACCTGCCCCTAGAAAGCCACAGCGGCCTGACTGCTGTTTGCGGTGGTGCGAGCTGGCACCACACGGAGACCATGCCTTTTGAAGCCGGAGTTAATTGGATTTGACAGCATCCTCTCTTGCCTGCTCCGTCCTTATTAAATGACAGAGGAGAGAAGAGAGCAGCTGATGTCGTACAGAGAAGGAAGAGGTTAGGACACGGCCCCTTTGTGGAAAGCAATCAGTGCTCAGCCTTCCTCCAACACGCCTCACCGTGTAGGAGCTCAGACAGTGCCCAGAACTTGGGGAGAGTGCCAAAAGGTTAGCTGCCTGTATTACTATTCCTATCAGTACCGGCTTCGAGGAGAGCTGTAATCTCAGCCCACACCTACACAACACCATGCGTGTGCATGCATGTGTGTGTATGGGCACATCCCATGCATTCACACCTGGCTAACCTACGGTCTGGGATGACCTGTGACGGCCCACAGGACCCAGGAGTGCCGTGCCCCGATCTGCTGTCTGGATGGAGAATTGCCTCTCGGGGCCCAGAGCTCCAGCAGCTGAATCACCCTGGGCTTCAGCTGCCCCGTCTGTCCCGCCGGATCTGTGATAAGAGGGTTGGAGGAGCATTACAGAGTTATTCCCTCTCCTTGCTTCCTAGGCCCATAATTTAAAGAAAACGTGTGGCTATTCAAGATTATGTCGGTGAAATCGACTAGCATGATAGATGGAATTTCGGGCTGGGTACTTCTCTTCCCTGTGGTGTGAGACAAGTCCACGTCTCTGCCGTGGCCTCAGGGGGGGCAAGGTGACTTCCCCCCACCTTGACTTCAGGTTTGCCCATTGAACTGGCTTTGGCCAGTGGGGCAGATGCAAAGGCTCGCCACCCCAAGGAAAGAACGTACCCTGGTGTCCCGCTGGTCTGGGGACAATGGAAACCCATGGAGCAGACCTGATTCCAGCCACAGCGCAGAGTCAGGCTCAGCTGGGCGCCCTCTGACCCACAGAGAGTAAATGAGCTGACTGGTGTACCCCACTGAGACCGTGTTGTTGTTTCTATACAACTCTACCACGGCCATGAATAACCCATACAGCACACCTCACCCTGTCTACAGAAATCCATTCTAGAGGTTTTGAAAATTAAATGAGAAAAAAATCAAAGTGCAAATAAATTTTTTAAAGACTCAAATGCAATGGAAAGTTAGGAAGAAGAAAGACCCATGGATTGAATTACAGAACTAGTAACAATCTCTGTGTCATAGAGCCTTATAACCATGCTGAAAATGTAACGTAATGTCTGCTCAAAGCTCAACTTAATTTTTTGTTATAAATACAATTTATTTCTTTGGCCTCACTATGCGGCATGTGGGATCTCACTTCCCCAACCAGGGATCGAAGGCAGAAGGGTGGGAGAATACTTTAGACAGCCATCAGGATGTCAAGGGGGAAAAACAGCTTCTATGGTCAAGAAGAGAGAGAGCAGATCCCCAAGGAGAGAAGGGCAGGAAGAAGGCTTCGTGCAAGGTTAAGACACAAGCAGTGTGCTTTGCAGTCCTAGCCCAGAACTACAGCAAGGATATGGCTTGTGCAGCTGAAGCTGTTTGACACGGAACCATTTTCCCCACAAACCCGTGTATTTTGGGGGAAAGAACCTGCTATTTCTTTTGCCTCAGAGACTTGCGCACAGATGCCTGGCTGTCATATTAATGGGAGCTTTCATGGCCAGCACGCTGAGCCTTTACACGTCAAACTGGTGTCTAGGAAAGATGCTTTCATGTCCGGAGTCCCACAGGTGCCCTAAGGAGACCACCACAGGAGAAAACCCCTGCGCTGGAACTCTGGGACCGGAGGGGGCAGCCTACAGTGTCCTGAACCGGGGAGAGAGGGAAACAGACATCGTCATTAGAAAAGAAATCAAATTGTGATATCAAAGGTCGTCATCACTCAAGGAAAATTGGGATTAAAAAAATGATACAAATGAACTTTTATACAAAACAGAAAGAGATCCACAGACACAGAAAGCAAACTTATGGTTACCAAAGGGGAAAGGGAGGGGGGAGGGATAAATTAGGAGATTAAGATGCACACTACTGTATATAAAATAGGGCTTCCCTGGTGGCGCAGTGGTTAAGAATCCACCTGCCAGTGCAGGGGACACAGGTTCGAGCCCTGGTCCAGGAAGATCCCACATGCTGCAGAGCAACTAAGCCCGTGTGCCACAACTACTGAGCCTGCGTTCTAGAGCCCGCGAGCCACAACTATTGGGCCCACGTGCCACAACTACTGAAGCCCGCCTGCCTAGAGTCTGTGCTCCGCAACAAGAGAAGCCACCGCAATGAGAAGCCCGTGCACTGCAAGGAAGAGTAGCCCCTGCTCACCGCAACTAGAGAAAGCCCGTGTGCAGCAACAAAGACCCGATGCAGCCAAAAATAAATAAATAAATAAAATCTACGTTTAAAAAAAAAAAGATTACCAACAAGGACCTACTGTATAGCACAGGGAACTATACTCAATATTTTGTAATAACCTATAAGGGAAAAGATTCTGAAAAAAATAGATATATATGTATGTATAACTGAATCACTTTGCTGTACACCTGAAACTAACACAACATTGTAAATAAACTATACTTCAATAAAAATAAATTTTCTAAAAAGGCTACGAAGTGAATCAATTTTTTAAAAGGGGAAGAAATAAATGTTTGTGACATAGTTAAAAAGAAATGACAAATTATGAAAATATGTTTTAGCTTACATCTAACCAGAGTAGGCTGTGAATGCAACTCTTTTTTAACTCTTCCAATGAACAAAAACTAAATCAAATGTTGATTTAGTGGGCATAATTTTTCTGACAAGATTGTCTGATAGTGTGATACATTCTTGATTTCACGTTTGACTTTCACAGCACAATCATAAAGAGGACATTTTTGCAAAAAAATATTTGAAGGCATCATCGATTTTCCCAGTGGCCTGTCTTAGTCCTCCAAAATTCAAATCTCTCTCTTTTGAAGTGCCTGTCATTTCATCAGCCTCGTAGGTTTTCTCTTCTGTAATTGTTAACTAGCTGAATTCTGCTTTATTCTCACTTGCCAGTAGCCTTCCGTGGGATTCAAATAATTCTCCATAATCACTTTGATCAACCTCAGGAAATGTCGCATCTCTGGAAAATTTTGAAATGGTTTTGCATGATACTCAAGAACGTTTACAACATATGGCTAACAGGAACAGACCAGCCCACAAATCTAATGATGAAGGATGAAAAAGACGCTAGTGTTAAGTGTGAGGGGTATGGGAGTAGGGGCAGAATTTGTAAGAGGACAGCACAGGAGTGGCCGTTTTGGGGTTTTGGCAAATTTGGTTTTCCTATGCAAAGTCCCTATAACCTCAGGGACTTCAATCCTGAGAATGTGGAAAGCCTTTGTATATGATCCAGGGACATTCTCTATAATATGTAAAGAGCTCATACAAAGCAATGAGGGGAAAAATGGGCAGAAACAAAGACCTATTACGAAAAACAAGAAAGAAACACAGGAGGCTAACAACCGTAGGAAAAAATATTCCACTCCACTGTAAACAAAGAAACGCATGACAAATCAGTATTTCCCCATCAAATGAACATTTTTTAAATTCTAATTCTCGATGCCGCTAAGTTTATAAAGAGCCGGACCCTCCTTATACACTGCTGGTGGACTGTAAATTGGTACACGCTTTCCAGAGAGCAAGTGCAAAGCTATATCGAGGCTTAAAATCATTTCAGCAGCACCATATTTTTTTATAAAGTCCCATGTTGCCTGTTCATATCCTCACATCATTCTTAAAATGAACAAAGACTAAAATCAAATGTTGATTTTAAGGGCGTAATTTTTTCTGGGGGAAAAATCGTCTAGTGGCACAAAACAATATCCTTCGCTTTGAGCGAAGTTAATTGCTTTTTCAGCTCTCTCTAAAGTTTGATCTCTCACTTGGAGGCCACTTTGCACAGGAAATAAAGACTTTCCCTCGGCGTCCCCGTAGGAAAGGCCAGGGAGCCAGGCAGAGCTGCATCAAAGCCTCATCACTGAATAAGAAGCAGCTCCTGCCCCACCCAAGGGACGCCTAGCTCACCTGCCTCTGTTTCCTTCCTCAGCAAAGTCCAACTACTGTTAAGTTCAGGCCTGTGTGTGCATCCCAGGTAGCGAGAAGCTGGGATGTTAAGCTCTTGACAGCCAGGACTCCACCCATATGCCAACAGTGGTTATTTCTGGGTAACGGGGGTTAGGGAGCTTTTCAACTTTCTTCTTCAAACTTTCTGTGGGTGCAGAAATTTCTACAGTGAGAACCTTCACATTTACAATCATAAAAGGAGATTATTTTTTTAAAGGGAGAGAGGGGAATCTCATGAACAAAGCACAGAAATAGAACTGAGAGGAGGGATGAAGAGAAAATGTCAAGACAGTTCCGAGGCTAGAAGCTTCAACAGCAGGTGGGTTGGGTGGATCAGACGGTGAGGGTCCAAATTTATCTGCACTGAAAGAGCGTTTATCTCTGTACGCAGTGAGGAGCCGGGCATCGTGAGAAGAAGGCAATGCTTGGGGGTGGGGGCAGTGGGGAAATGGAGAAAGCGTTGAGCAGCTGAATCAACCCTCACCTGAAGTACACCCTACCTCTGGATTTTTCAGACACATATGCCAATTAATTCCCTTTATTTTTTTAAGCCACTTTGAGTCAGGTTTTCCATTTCTGGCGACAGAAAGTATTCCAACTGGTAGAATTTCCAAAGGAATATGGCTCAGAGTAAGATGTTGAGGTGGACCTGCCACTCCTGTCCCAGTTAAAAATGGACAAGTCACTTATAATTCGCTGAGTCTTAGTCATCCCTACAGATGGAACAGGATGCTTCCGTTCTCTCTCACCAGCATAAGAATAAACATTTTTAAGATATAATGAGACTCTTTGATGAGCAGAAGATTTGAATTTTTCAAGTCCCACTTGCAGGCACAAGAGCAGTTGGTCCAGCTTCAGGGACTGAATTACTTCTGAGGGTCAGATCTGCGGGGAAGCGTGCAAGAGATAAGAAGGGTCAGCTGCGTGCATAGGAATCACGGAGGGATGCAGATTCTGATTGAACATGTCTGCGGTGGAACCCAAGACTCTGCACTGCCAATAAGCACCAAGGGGCTGCAGAGACAGCCAGGAGCTGAAGTCAGATCACGGAACACAACACCTCTTACGGCTCCCTTCACAGGACGCTGAACACCACGTTTAAGAACTTAAGCTCTGGAGTCAGACCTTCCCTCCCCACCCCCTTACCAGCTGTGCGACCTTGGCACATCACTTACCCTCTCTAAACCTTGGGTTCTTCACATGTGAAAGTGGGGTAACAACAGTACCTAACTGCTGGGACTGTTATGAGAAGACAAAACACGTAAAGAACTTAGCATAGTGCCTGGCACATAGTAGGTGCTCAATAAATGACAGCCATTTTTCTTATTCTAACCCAGCAAGAAACCCATGTGGTCTGAGCTTTGAGAAATGTCCCAAGTGGACACCACTCTGCTGGCTGAGAATGAATGAAGGGCAATTAGATGTAAACTGTCAATAATACGTCATTTAATGTACAGCCCTCTGTCTCAAAAAACTTATATAGGGCTTCCCTGGTGGTGCAGTGGTTGACAGTCCGCCTGCCGATGCAGGGGACACGGGCTCGTGCCCCGGTCCGGGAAGATCCCACATGTCGCGGAGTGGCTGAGCCCGTGAGCCATGGCCGCTGAGCCTGTGCGTCCGGAGCCCGTGCTCCGCAACGGGAGAGGCCACAAGAGTGAGAGGCCCGCGTACCGATAAAAAAAAAAAAAAAAAAAAAAAAAAAAAAACGTATATAAACTGTGTCTTTACTTCTCATGGGTGGAACAGTTCTCAGAGCTTTCTGAGATACTCTTCCCAGGTTATAATCCTCAAATTAGGCTAAAATAAAAATTTCCAGTTCTTTCTTTAAAAAAAAAAAAAAAGAAAGGCAATTAGCGTGTCTGTTGGAACCTCTCAAAGAGCACCACCCTTGGGCTTCCCTGGTGGCGCAGTGGTTGAGAGTCCGCCTGCCGATGCAGGGGACGCGGGTTCGTGCCCTAGTCCGGGAAGATCCCACGTGCCGCGGAGCGGCTGGGCCCGTGAGCCATGGCTGCTGAGCCTGCGCGTCCGGAGCTTGTGTTCCGCAACGGGAGAGGCCACAACAGTGAGAGGTCGGCAACTTTAACTCTCTATTCCCACACTCCTCGAGCTCCAGGCTCCCCCCCACCCACCCGTTTAACAATGTATGTGATCCGTCCCTTTAAGGCCTCGAGCTTCCTTCTTTGTTTGGGTTGTTTTGCTCTGTTAGGGTGGGGACATGGCTGTTCTTGTGTCTTGCCCATCCCTCAGATTCAGTACAACCTGGAGGACCAGAGAGCTGATGGAGTGGGTTAGTTGGGTCCCCTTAGGTTGAACACTGACAAAACTCAACCCAAGTTGACACCGTTAAAAGAAGAGAATTTTCAGGCTGACATAACTCAAACGTCTCGGGGGGAGCGTCAGTGGGACTGGTGCTGTGCACACCTGGACTCGGGACTCAGCGCCTCTTCCTCCCGGCTCTGCCTCCCCTGGACTGGCATCATTTTACGGTTCCCTAAGGAACTCCAGCTCACAAGCCCCAATCCCAAATTCAGAGTGAAAGCCTACTGTTCCGAGAGCTGGACTCAAAAGACCAGAATTCAGGCTCCTTGGCTCTGATTGGTCTATCTTGGGTCATGTGTTCATCCCTGACCCAATCCCAGCAGCCAGGGGCTGGAAGCTGATGATTGGCTTAGCTTAGGTCATGTGCTCCACCCCAGACAGAAGGGTGGGACCAGCTTCTGCAGAATGAGAGCGTCTGAGATGGGGGTAGGGGGTGGATGCCCCTATGAGAATCAGGATGCCCTTGTCGTAAAAAGGAGAATGATGCTGGCCGGTAAAAACCCCACATGCAGGTAATGCTCTATCCTGGGAAGTCTTTCCTCCTTGGCGGTTGGGGCGGGGGGGAGAGGAAACCCCTACAACCAGCCTGCAAGGGGGTTATGTCAAAAGCGGAGATGCCCTGGCTGTGCTCTCAAGCATGGAATCCCTGACAGTCAGTATAAGGACAGATTTCCATATCGCAGCGTGTTGGTGTAGGTTACGTAAATCTCAGCACACATCAGTACGTTCCACATGTCACTCCCCTGCTCAAAAACCTGCCATGGCGCTTCCCTGGTGGCGCAGTGGTTGAGAGTCCGCCTGCCGGTGCAGGGGACACGGGTTCGTGCCCCGGTCTGGTAAGATCCCACATGTCCGGGAAGATCCCACATGCCGCGGAGCGGCTGGGCCCGTGAGCCATGGCCGCTGAGCCTGCGCGTCCGGAGCCTGGGCTCCGCAACGGGAGAGGCCACAACAGTGAGAGGCCCGCGTACCGCAAAAAAAAAAAAAAAAAAAAAAAAAAAAAAACTTGCCATGGCTCCCCTTGGCCATCAAAACCAAATTCCTCAGCGTGAACTCAGAGTCCCCCGACCTCACCCCATGTGGATCCTTGACATACGCCCTTCAGCTCCTCCTGCACTGTGTCATCTTTCTCCCTGACACCCAGCACGACCCATTTCCTCTCTGCCCTTCTGTGCCACAGCTCCCAATCCTAGACGGCCCCTCCTTCTCTCCGCCTATCTGAGTCTTGGTGGAAAGAGCCCTGGAAGAGGAGACGATGAGGGTCTCCTGATTCTCACACTAGTTGTGCAGTCTTCCTCCAATCACTCAACCTCACAGGGCCTCCGTTACCTCCCTAGTTCAGCCTTCTGCCCTGGTCACATGAAAAAGAGAGGCTGTGATGAGGGACGTTCCCCCAGGAAGATCTTCCTTTCCTCTGAATGTACAAAACCGTAACCCTCTCTCCACCTCCTCCCCTGCCATTGGCTCTCTTGAGAGATGCTCTGCATATATGAGGGACCCATCTCCTCTTGTGCATCAAGTCCAAGCCCCACACCCTAGAGGTGTCCCTAATCCCTCAGTGCCCTTGTCCTGCACTCCTCCTGTCCTGAGCTCCACGCTGAAACACGACAAGAAACAAAACGAGGAGCGGGGACCAACAACCCACCAGAGCGGCACCAAGCTCACTCTAAACTGAAGACGTAGATACAGCAGATGCAGCCTGAAGCCATTCCTGAGCTTCCTTTATCTGACTAAAGCAGAGCTCCCTGAGAATTCAGCTGCTGTAACCTGCTCTGAGAGCATCTCCAGACAGGGAGGCTACTGACCTTTAACACGGTGACATCCCAAGACAATTGGGTAAATGAGCTGTCTCAGTTGTCTTGGGCCACCGTGACAAAATACCAGAGACTGAGGGGCTTAGAGAACAGAAGTAATTTTCTCACAGTTCTGAAGGCCGGAAGTCCAAGATCAAGGTGCCAGTCTGGTCAGGCTCTGGTGAGGGATCCCTTCCTGGCTTTCAGGTGACCACCTTCCTGATGTGTCTCCACATTGCAGAGAAAGAGCAAACACCCCAGTGTCTCTCCTTGTAAGGGCACTAATCCCATCATGGGGCCCCCACCCTCATGACATCATCTAACCCTAATGACCTCCCAAAGGCCCTATGTCCAAATATAATACCATCACACTGGGGGCCAAGGCTTCAATATATGAATATGGATGGGGAGGAGGCATGAACATTCAGTCCAGAACAAAAGCCTTGTCAGAACCTTCCATACTTTCCCATTGAAGCCCTAAGCACCTCCCCCTGCCCCCATTAAACTGGTGTATAAACCCTTGCCCTTGGCTGTTTGGAGAGCTACTCCTTTCAGAGCGCTCCCGCAAACTGTGTCTTTTCTCCTGTTAGTCTGTCTATTGTCCATTAATTTGCAGGCCCCTGATCACTCAGACCTAAGCTGGTAGAGGAAAGATTTTCCTCCCAACAGAGTCAAGCACTGTACAGTTGCAAACACATAGCGCTTGTTCTTTCCTTAATAAGGTTTTTGAGAGGACAGGGAATATGCCTCATCCATCTCTGTGTCCACAAATAGCACGCCCCACCCCGATCTTCCTCTGAACATACAAAACCTTAACCAACCTCTGCTCCTTTTCCCACCCTGTCCACTACCATGGCTCTTATGCCTGGACCTGTGTTTGCTTTTGCCCAAGCCCTGTCTCCCCCATCAGAGTAGGCTTATTGTCAGAGACCTTCCAGTTCCTCACAGGGTACCGGGTGCCCTCGTGGAGGCTGGTGTCAAATGAAAACAAGTTCAAACCCAGTAAGGAGAGGCTTTATTCAAAAGGATTATTATTGCAGGAACAGGAAGGTACTGTTGCAGTAAAGGCAGGGGGCCATTGCAACAGAGAGGATGCTTTGACCGGAAGATCTGTAAGCATCTCCAGAGTTCAGCAAAAAGAGTTTTCTTTTATGGAGAGGAGAAAACAAGGCTGGAAGTGCCAGCTGTGGGGAAGTGGGATAAAAAAAAATGCCATGATGGAACCGGAGATCAGAGGGTGTTTTACCCTGAGGCCAGTCTGTTCTCAGGAGGGGCTGTGAGCCAGTAAGGGTGAGGGCAGGCCAAAGTTCAGGAGCTGGAGAAAGGAGAGAAGCTTAACCACAGTTTGACAAAGAAGCATTTCGTTACAATGGATCAGTTAGTTAGGACAAGCAGTTCAGCTAGTCATTTACGGGGCAAAGAATGAGAATTTGGAGGGTCCGTGTCTGGCCTTTTCACAGGTCCATGAGTCTTATTTAAGTCATATAGGGAAGGCTGGTTCTTTTCAGTGAGCTGTTTTCCAGAACAGAAGGGTGAGGGAATTCCTTGAATTTTTGTTGTTTTCCAGGGACACAGAGCCTGGACACACACACGCACACACACGCACACACACGCACGCACGCACACACGCGCGCACACGCGCACGCACGCACACACGCACGGGGGTATACACAGGCACAGATAGACAATAGACCACAAGGAAATCTTGTTTTTATTATTTATTTTTTTTGTTTTGTTTTGCGGTACGCGGGCCTCTCACTGTTGTGGCCTCTCCCGTTGCGGAGCACAGGCTCCGGACGCGCAGGCGCAGCGGCCACGGCTCACGGGCCCAGCAGCTCCGCGGTACGTGGGATCTTCCCGGACCGGGGCATGAACCCGTGTCCCCTGCATCGGCAGGCGGACTCTCAACCACTGCGCCACCAGGGAAGCCCGGAAGTCTTGTTTTTAAAGGCTTCCTGAAGTTGCACCTTTTCTTTTTATCTGGAGACACAAGTTTGACCTTCCCAACCAGGGCATATTGGCCCCTTGTTTGGGGATGTTACCCTCTTAATGGGCCTCACGGTTTTGGAAAGCTAGCATCCACTTCCAGTGTGAGAATGAGTTTGAGATGGAGAACAAATGCCCTGCATATCAATGAAAACATCCTCTGAAATTATGATTGCTTTAAAGTAAAAATAAGATTTCCTCTCCCAAGGGCACTTCAGAAGACGGGGGGCTCTGAGCTCTAAGGAGGAGAGGGGAGGCATGAAACCAGGCCAGGGCTGGGGCTTGAGGAGGGGACCTCATGGACCCCGGGAGTAAGCAGATCACCTGTGTTTGCTCCAAGTCATTGTCATTCCCTCTGCCTGCCCCAAGCCGTCAGGAAGGAAGTCTAGTCTATGGGTAACTAAGGGGGGTTTACCCAGTGGTGTGCTGCTAAATGTTTAACAACTGGCTCTCTGGAAAGGTTGTGGGGAGGTGGAAGCCTTAGTTGGTAGAGTTTGCTGATTTCCACGGTGTAAATACTCTCACCACAGTCAACTTAAATCTACCAAGCTCACAAAATTCCTGCTATGTAACAAGCAGTACCCTCATACCGGTGTAAGCCAGCTCCGGCGCACACAGGTGTATTTGTGTTGCATGTCGGGCAAGCTGCAGGGCAGGTCGTGGGCAGCAGCCTAGGGAAGTCGGTTCCAAGATGACCAAAGGCACAGAGCAGTGGTCAGGCTTGATGACCGGCTGAGATGACCCTACTTGGAAACGTAGAAGAGTTTCTCAGGAGGTCCCAGCATCCTTGGAGTGGGGGACCTGGAACACATGGCGCTTCCTGCCATCAAGTGGGGGTGGGGACTCTTGGGTTATCTGGGAATCGAGGGGGCCAAACGCTGGACCCCGAGTGGTTTACAACAGCTGCTGGGAATTGCCTTACGTGACCCTGACCCTTAGGTCTCCCCAGTCCCAGTTCACTGCCTGAATCATGGGCGGTGTGGTGGGAACACCTGAGTACGTGCTTGTGCAGGATTGCCCAGAACAGGCATCCTCCAGTAGCTCCGTGTGTCTCAGAACCTGGAGGTGAACTCCAGGTTCACGTGCGTGTCAACCACGTAGTAAACACTTTCAACCAAGGCCAGAAACTGCCACCACTTGGGTCACTTCCCCCACCAAGTCCAAGTCCATTAACTGGGCAAGGTAGGAACGGATGGAACCGTTGAGAGGCCTGGGAGCTCCGAGGCATTGGTTTAATGAAAGAATCTTGCCTCCTTCCGGGGTTATGCAGTAGAAGAAGTTTGCAATCTCCATCTCAAGGACGCAGGAAATGGTGCTGGGCTTTATTTTCTTTAAGTCAGGTTCATTCTAACTTCAAGACCGACCCCCGGTGGGGGCGCACGAAACTCAGTCTCGTTCAAGGTTGGGGCTCCCTCCCTGCCTCTCTCTGCCCAGGGTCTCAGGAAGGCACCAGCGATCCTTGCAAAGTTAAAACATTTGGGGCGTCTCTGGTCTACCCTGGTCCCTTGAAGTCCGGCAGCCCCCAAGCATCTGTGCTAGGTAGGTCCAGGCTGGGGCTCTGCTGAGGCAGGGAGCCCTGGTGCCCGGCCCCCCGCTTTCCACCATCCCCACCCCCAGGGCACCTCAAGAAAGCAAAACCCAAGGAACCTCTATCTCCTCCTTCTTATTCTTGGAGAATGTCCCTCCTTTTGCTGCTTCTACATCTCTCCCTGCAAAGCCTCAGCCGTCTCTCTTCCACTCTGGGCCTCCCAGCACCATCTGCTTGGTGAGCCAAGGCTTTCCCGGGAACCAGGAGGAGACAGGGTGGTCTTCACAGCTTCTGCTTTCGGCCCTGCAAGTGCCCCAAGTCAAGCACGCGGAAAGACTTACCCCGCAAGTGTCCTGTACCCATAAGCTCAGCGATTCCTCACAGCCACTCTGCCCATGGAGCATCCCCACCTGACAGAAAACTGATGAACAGAGCACTTGTCCACGTCTGCACACTCCACCAGCCTTAGAGGAGAAAAAGCCCCATGTGTCAAATGCTCTTTCATCTTACAACTTTGTTACGGGATCCGGACGAGGGGAACATATCAGCCCCTAACCATGAGGAATTAGCCCAGATGCACTTACCAGACTACACACGAGCAGACAGGAGGGAGCAGACGGAACCCTGAATGAATACACGTGGAGGGCGGGAAAGCAATGGGAAAGGACTGAATTGTGGGGAACAGCCCGGGAGGCTGGTGGACAGAGGTGGGCTGGGTGAAAATGTATTCTGGTGCCATTTGAAGTGCCACTTACAGTTTCCAAAGTGCTTTCATGTAATTCATCCTGATTCACCCTGACAACAACTGCACGACGTGGACAGTTAGAATGCTGAGGACGCTGGGTTGGTGGGGTTAAGGGCTTGGCACACAGATCAGAAGGGCGGGCGCTCGGACCACACCCACCATCCTAGCGGAGGGGCGTGCGGCGGGGGCAGACCAAAAATCACAGGCCCCCTGTGAGGGGTGTAATTTGGAACCTACACAGCACGTGCAGTGCCCGGGAGGGTTGGCACAAACAAGCTTTGCTCTCTGTCGCTGGGGCAGCGCGCCTCACGTTGGGATACGCGCCAGAAGGCCCCGGGGATGCTGTTAAAATACAGGTGCTGATTCAGCAGGTACGGGGTGGGGGTTGAGGGTCTGCATGTCTCATAAGCAATCGGGTCATGCTGTGGCTCCTGTTCTGTGACCACGCGTCGAGTAGAAGGAGCTTGTTCCCATCTTGAGAAGCTTAAACTGCCAGGACGAGCAGACCGGGGCAGCTCCGACTTTTCAGAGCCCCCTCCTGGGCTCTCAGAAGGGGGCTGTAGATCCCTGAGGCCCGTCTGGCCTCTGATGGGGACTCAAACCCCACCCCACCCCCAAGTAGGACGTCCGCACGCGATCGGCCCTCGCCGTACTTGGCACTGCAATTCCTGGCACCAGAGCAGCTTAGGGTACCAGAGGGACCGAGGAAAGTAATATCCTCACAGCCCGGGGGGTGTCAGTAATGAAAGTCGGATCCATGAGTAATTACTTTTTAATTAATTAGGAATGATGAATAGCGAAGACCCAGGCGACTCTGGGTGGAGTGGTGTTAACTGTAATAGCCTTGTTCCTTTCCCTGCTGAAATTGATTTGCTGGGGGAGGGGGCAGAGGGGAGGGAACACCCTCGGTCTGGGGGACAGAGGAGGGCCAGGCAAGGAGGGAGGGGCAGCCTTCTCTCAGGGCCGATGCCCCAGAAATTCTCTCCACTCCACCGAAGGTTCTCCTCCCTGTGGAAGGGACCTGGAGAGAAAAGGGCTGCACTTCTCACTTCCAAACGCCGTAAGACTCACCTAATTAATCTTCATACTCTTCCAGGGGGAGAGACCCCTGTGATTCTCCCTCTCCGCTCTGTGGGAGCAGAGCTGCTGCCCAGGGGGGACTGCTCAGTCCCAGGACGGCTCAGCAGCAGGGGAGACCCTTCCCGAAGGCAGCCCCCGGGTCCGGGGAACAGTCAGCTAGGCGAGGAGGAGTGAGGCCAGGTCAGGTCCCTGCCCGGGAGGGCAGAGAGGTCCAGTTGGGTCACGCCATCCTACACACGTTTTTCTCACCTGGTGCCAGGAGCATAGTAGATCCCTGGGGCCCCTGCACCACGTGTCCAGAAAACAAGACCATTCCGGATCTTCACCACCACCACCCCCTGCCCCCCATCTGCCCCGCCCTCTACTTCTGTTAGGAATCCCGTCATTCAAAGATGTGAAAGGCAGACCTCTAAGCATCTGGCTAATAGTCTGAAGAGTGGGCAGCGAGGGATTTTTACAGCATGAACACAGGTTGGCGTCTACAATTGGTCCCCTCCCCTCCACTGCACACAACCTCGTCCCCAGGTCCCTCTCTCAGCCTCGGAGGATAGTGAGGGGGTGGGCTGCCCGTCCCTGTAGTTCCACCAGGGTGAGCAGCTGGGGAGGGAGGGAGGGAGGAAGTGGGGAGGGTAAGAGGTAAAGATTTTCTTAAGTGTTTGAAGAAGGCCCAGGGCTAGGGTGAGGCAAGTGAGGTATGGGCCTCCAGCACGAAATTTAAGGGGGCACTCAAAAAACTCAGTCTGTCTCCCGGGCCTGTCTCCCTGAGAAATGAGATTGCTGAAGGCCTCGCCACCAGACACATGAAGCATCCTTGCACCTGTAGGATGCTGAAAGATGAGTGATCTCAGGAATTCCCTGGTGGTCCAGTGGCTAGGACTCAGCGCTTCCACAGCTTCGATCCCTGGTCCAGGAATTAAGATCCCACAAGCTGCGTGGCGCAGTCAAAAAAAAGGAGTAATCTCACAGGCATGGGTGGTAACTAAGTTTTAAGCAACTTTGAGGTAGGAAAGAAAAGCAGATGGGACAAGACAGAAATCAGGAAAAGGAAAGGAAAGAAAGGGAACGTTTCTTTAAGTACCTGCTCTGCGGAGCCATGGTCTTTGCACACCTCAGAGGAGAGCATTTGTGTCCTCGTTTACAGGTGTGACACAAGCAGAATCAGTTTCCCCACCTGTGTAGAATGGGCCAGATCTAAAGATCCACAATGAACAAAACAGACAAATGTCAAATCAAGACCAAATCCCACCCTGCACTCAACCTCACTCTCCTGTCCCTGATCCCAGCCCTACTGGATCCTGTCTTTATTTGAAATTTGGATAATTTTTTCATCAAGAATAGTTTGCATTAATTTTGATTGTTCTAAATATCGTGTGAAAATATTGTCTATGATTACCGAGTTTTGACCTCCTCCCTTAAATCCAGCACCCAAGGGCACTCACTGCCTCACCTCTCTCTCCCTAGCCCTTGGCCCTACTTGGAAGCCGTGTGGGTTAGTGAACAAACACCACTGATTTTGGAACCAGACACAAAACCAAGCTTAGCTTTGCCAGGACTCCTAGCCAAGCTTCAATTTCCTCCTCCATAAAAATGGGTAACTAGTGGGGCTTCCCTGGTGGCGCAGTGGTTGAGAGTCTGCCTGCCGATGCAGGGGACGCAGGTTCGTGCCCCGGTCCGGGAAGATCCCACATGCCACGAGGTGGCTGGGCCCGTGAGCCATGGCCGCTGAGCCTGCGCGTCCGGAGCCTGTGCTCCGCAGTGGGAGAGGCCACAGCAGTGAGAGGTCCGTGTACCACCAAAAAATAAATATTAAAAAAATGGGTAACTAGTACCTCTGCAGAAAGCAGGTGAGACAAGTAACCGTGTCACCCCTAGCATGGAGCCCGGCATGTGGCAGAGGCCCAAGAAGTGGCAGCTCCCTTCCCACCCCAGACCCTGAGCTGCGAAGGGACTGGGAACCATGGACCCTCGAAGCCCACCAAAACAGGGAGGGGCCACCACCCTTTCAAAAGTTCCTTCTGGGGCTTCCCTGGTGGCGCGGTGGTTGAGAGTCCGCCTGCCGATGCAGGGGACACGGGTTCGTGCCCCGGTCTGGGAAGATCCCACATGCCGCGGAGCAGCTGGGCCCGTGAGCCATGGCCGCTGAGCCTGCGGGTCCGGAGCCTGTGCTCCGCAACGGGAGAGGCCACAACAGTGAGAGGCCCGCGTACCGCAAAAAAAAAAAAAAAAGTTCCTTCTGGGCCTTTCTTTGGCAAGTTAAGAAATGAACCGCAGATTCAGGGTGAGAAGGGAAAATTGATAATTGCAGTGATGTCCAATCAATTTGTTTGTGTTAATTGGAGCCAATTAAAGTTTGCTCTTTGTAAGTTACCCCAGGTCAGGCTATCTTAGAGAAGTTGATTTCTGGCCAGATGGTAAGAAATGCCCCTATCTACCCTCACGAGAGGTGGAGGGAGACAGAGAAGTTTCACAGGCGTCCCGAAATGACGAATAGATGGACAAAGGGCTAGGGAGGACAGGACAGATGGAAATGGATGAGCAGCATTGTCTGACAATCCAGCCCCCGAGAGGGGCATGAGAACATGGGGGAAGGAAGACCTAGGCTGGCCTAGGCTGGCTACTCTACGTGTGGTCCATGGACCAGCAGGGGCTTCGCCTGGCAGCTTGTTAGAAATGCACCCCGCTTCCAACCTGCTGAGTCAGAGTCCCTGGGGGGATCTGTATATACCATACAGTTTGACGGTGCTGGGCTAGACAACCCTGAGCTCCAGCCGCCCTGGCTCTGTCTGCCCAGGCGCCGCATAGAGGTTCCTTATACTCGGCAGTGTTCTCTGCATCACCCCATCCATTTCCGAGGCCATTCGCTGAGAAAGGTTCTATAATCTCTGATCCAACTCCACTCCCCACACATCAGTTCTCTACCTGCTGGGGCTCCAGGAGCTGTTCTCAGGTGTCTGCTTGGCTTCAGCCAATGGGAGGCCCGGCTGGAGATGAGAGACAGGAAGAAAGACAAGCAGGGGTGTTTCTTCCCCCGCTCTCTGCCTGCAGGGCTGCAGCTTCACAATAACTCTTCCTCTCCCTACGGCCACATCTGTCAGGCACCCTCTCCCGAAGTGACATCTTTTGCTGGCATCTGTTACGGACGCCCCTGCCTCTTGCCCCTTCAGACCTACCTGCAGGCAGTGATGGCTTCCTGGCTTCTCCCCGGATAGCTCTGTATTCTTTGTTGTTTCTCTTAGCCCTATTGTTTTCATTGCTTTTTATTACTATTTAGGTATGGTAAGGCCGACAGATCAGGAGACGACTGCCATCGGCAAGGGAGTTTCTTATACTCACAGATCCTGAGAGAGGCACACGGCGTGCCGCAGGAGGGCCACGTGGAGAAGCACCGGGGTGAGTCACAAGGCAGAGGAAGGAGGAAGAAATGTGGGCAAGAATGGCTAGTTTGAAGGATGTTGGTGGGCTCTGGGGCCATCCTGAGTTGCCTGGTACCTGGCGCCTGTTCCTGGAGTGATTAGAGCAGGTATATAGTGGTCTGGAGGGGGAGGATGGGAGAGCCCAGTAAAAGAGGTCGTTGGGGGCGTGGGCCCCAAACAACATACATTTATTTCTCACCGTTCTGGAGGCTGGAACTCTGAGACCACCACCTGTCATCCTGGTCAGGTTCCGGCTTGCATTTAAAAATTATATCCCCAGGGAGGAGAACTCGCCCCCCAGGAGAGGGGGTGGCGTAGGAGGCCAAGGCCAGGTGACCCAGGCCTATTATCCAGACGAGAATGTGATGCGTTCAGCCTGTGCCTGCAGGGCAGATGTTGAAGCATCCAGTTCACAGAAGCCAGAAACATGGCTCACCTACCCGTACCTCTACCTGTAAAACAGTCCTTCCTTAGACTGTCTTCAGTGATCCCTGTGAATGCACCAGCTGCTTCCTGCAGGGCCCTGACCAAATCAAAAAGCAGCCTATGCTCATTTTCTTTGACTCTGTTCTCTCCAAACCATGAGGACACCTGGATTCTCTTGACCTGGACCCTGGGCCCTTCAGTCATTAACTAAACTTGTAACGGAACGAGAGTCTCTTTAGAACACCCTTTAGACATGTGTGCATATCTCCTGGTCATTCTCACAGGTGATTATTCCCTGCTTCCAGTACACACACAAAGGAACTGGGGGCTTAAGTAGCATTTTGCACAGGAAAGCAGGAGTCGGGGCTTCTTACCAGCAAATGGCAAGAGGTATGTTGTGGGTCTAGACCTGGTCCCCTCCCATCCCCTGAGAAAGCGGGGTCATCGCTCCTGCCCTGTGTCATGTCCACCACTCCCCTCCCTGAATTTGATGGTTCAGATCAGGAGCTAGGAATGTGCTGGGCAGGCTGCCTGGAGCTTGCAGGCTAACGATGATCAGATCTAACACTTATTACTGATCTGCACATTTTCTGCAGCAGATGAAATAATTGTAGAGGAAGGCTGGTGGAAGGAAGAAAACCATAAATGTCTTTTCCTTTCAGCATTAAACCACTCTATCTATAGAGCTTGCCACAATTAATTAGCACTCTGTCTCATTAGCACCCTCATCCACTCATTCCCCGCCCCCCCGCACAAAGCAAACGCGATGCAGCGTCCGGCAGTCCCGCTGCCTTGGTGGCTGATGCTGTAGCTAAAGGAGCCCCAGGCCTGGGCAGAACCAGGGAGGGGGGAGGGGGCACCTGGGGGGACGGGTGTGTTGCCTGGTGATAGCTGCACCTCCAACAGACAGGAGACTGAATCTCCTGGGCCCTGAGCCAGTGGGCGTCACCCAGGGAATCTTGCCCAGGCAAAGAAATGCCAACTGCCATCAAGTGGCCGGGGAGAAAGGGCAGCGTGTTTGCATCTGCAGAAGCACGTGAGCTCCAAGACGCGCTGTCGAGACCAGCTTCGTGGACGTGTGATCGGTGCAGTCACATGGGGCCCCATGCTTGGAAGGCCCTTCTCAAAATTCTTAATACGTTTATCTTTGAACTTGCCATTTGTAAGTGAAGTCTGATGGAACAAATGAGCAAAAGGAGCGTGCGTGGTATGGGCTGGGGTGGGGGGGGGCGGTGTGGAGGCTTCTCTGCTTCTACAGCTCCCTGGGGGTGATTCTCAGCCGCCCACTCTCCCATCCCCTCCCATCCCTGGTGGGAGACTGGGTGGCAGCGGGCCAGGGCCCGGTGTGTGCACCCCATGCTCTGAACTGTGGGGTCGGGCCCTAAGCATCTGTCAGTACCTGCATTCACCCTGCAAGTGTTCCCACACCGAGGGAGTGCAACATTGTAGAGCAAAGAAGACCATCCTGATAGGAAGGAAAAAGCTTCTCCTCTGCTTTTAGTGCAAGGAGCTCTGCGTTTTTATTTTTATTTTGAACCAGGCTCTACAAATTATGTAGCTGGCCTCGCCTGCTGCTTCTGGGGCAGGATTAAGGGTGTTTCAGAGGGCTCCCCCAAGTCTGGGCGGCTGAAACTACTACATTTGATCCTTTGATGGACACATTGAGACCCTGCCGTGTGCAAGGCTCTGGGTGGTGGTCCCATCGGGGGTGAAAGATGGAAGTCAGATCCCTCAAAAAACTACAATCCTGGGCTCAGTCACCCTTTCTGTGCAACTGACCACCCATCCCCGGAGATCCAAAACTACTTGTAAATTTCAAAATACAGACGTAAATAGATCCTCCTGCCAATGTTTAAAACCCTGAGCCCTGGCTGGAATTTCCTTAGCTGGAGAGGTGGGCAGAGAATGACAGAGTGGAGGCCGTTTAAGAGAAGTTCAAACTTAGTAGGATTAGCCAGTTTAATAGTTAAACTATGTAGCTCTGTGAGAATGCCCTGTAGTGGTTAAGTATGGAATTAGAGCAGCTTCAATTCCCTTTTTCTTTTAAGCTGGTTCAATTCCTGATTCTGCTACATACTACGTAACTTTTATAAGTCCATTAAAGTCTCAGAGCCTCACTTTTCTCACCTGTAAAATGGGTGCCCTTGACTCAAACCAAAAAAGTTGTGGATTAAACAATATCGGATGCCTAGCATATAATAGATGTTCACTGACTGTTTAATCAATTCATGCTGCTGTGACAAAGTGCCATAGACTGGGTGGCTTACAAACAACATACATTTATTTCTCACCGTTCTGGAGGCTGGAACTCTGAGACCACCACCTGTCATCCTGGTCAGGTTCCGGTGAGGGCTGTCTTCCAGGTTGTGGGTGGCTGACTTCTCGCTGTGTCTGCGCGTGGTGGAAAGAGGGCAACAGAGCTATCTTGGGTCTGTTTTACAAGGACACTCATCCTATTACAGACAGAGACCAGTCTGAGCCAGAGGCATACTCTTCCCCTCCGTGAAGTGGGCCCAACAGCCTCTACTCTGATGCCTCACAGAGCCTTGGCCTTGAAGTGAGACCAGCAAGCATGAAAGCGAGCAGAAAGGAGAAAGCAGAGGTACGACGCAGGCACAAAGAACCAGCATGAGTGCTGATACAGAGGGAGTGCCCGTTTGAGCAAAAAGAAGACAAGAAGCAAAGAAATGGAAGACAGAGCTCAGCAGAATTCCAGGCGTTGGGTTCCTGGCTTGCTTCTCTCCCAACAGCTGCTGTCACCCTCCTAAGTCTGGGAGCCCCTCAACCCCACCCCCCCACCCCATTCCTGAGAAGGCAGAACCAGTGGGCACAGCTGGTGGACGAGGGCACTGGACGTCTGCACTGCTCGTGACGGTCAGATCATTCCCTGGGAGTTATTCAGGAGCTGCATCTCCCAGTCCGTCTGAGCCAGGGTACCGCAGAAGTTAAAGCCTGTGGCACCTGTGTCGATGACAGTGGTGGTACAATGACAACAGGCCTGCTGACGTCCATGGCATTCCTTCCCGCCCAGCCCAGGAGCCCAGGAAGCTCATTTAGAGTGGACGCTTCCCCCGAGAAGGAACAGCTTCCTCCATCTGTCCCTGCCTGGGGTAAAAGGACGGAAACACTCCAAAGAAGATAGCTTTCCCTGGGCCTGGCCACAGCCAGTCCTAGCCAAACCTGGGAGAACAGCCAGGACCATTTTTTAATTCTTTTGCAATAAGCATTTTCCTTTCTTCATTTGCTGGTTGAATAATGCAGCCTGTAAGAAAAGAGCCCTCAGCACAATTCTGGTGCTCGTTTACAATGGAAATTGGGAAAACGGCGAAACGCATACTGCAAAATGCATTTAAAAGAGATGATTCAATTGGATTTGGCAGCTCTGATATTCGGCACCAGAAGGAGGAAATCTGTCTATGACTTGAACATGTATAATTAAGATGAAAGCCTTAAGTATCGGGTGCGTTTCTATTTTTTTTTTTTTTTTTTTGCGGTACGCGAGCCTCTCACTGCTGTGGCCTCTCCCGTTGCGGAGCACAGGCTCTGGACGTGCAGGCTCAGCGGCCATGGCTCACGGGCCCAGCCGCTCTGCGGCATGTGGGATCTTCCCGGACCAGGGCATGAACCCGCATCCCCTGCATCGGCAGGCGGACTCTCAACCACTGCGCCACCAGGGAAGCCCTCGGGTGCATTTCTTAAGGTGTCACCAGCTCTGTTGACTCCAGGCGTTCTGATCAGTGGTAAGGAGCATTTATTTCTGAAATCTGAATAGCTATGAGTGAGATGCCTTTCTAAAACCAGCTCTGTGGAGCCAAGTCAAACCCTAACACTGCACAGCTCATCAAGTGGGGCGAAGACAGCCAGAGGAAAGGGAGCCTTGGGCCCAGCTTTGATCTTTCCCCAAGGTGCCCCCCCTAAACCGTGCAGGCTGAGTTTTAGGCAAAATCGGATCCATTTGGTGTGCTCTGTTTTCTGTTGGGTGTGTTCTGGTGCCAACGGAAGCACCAGTGCCCTGGGAACTGTTCCAGCCTGAAAGTAGAGAACCTGCTTTGAATGTTGGAATCGTGGGCTTTCAAAGAGGCAAACAGGCGTCATGAGAAAAGCCAGGCAGTAGGAACCAGGAGACCAGGGCTCACACCCCATCTTCACTCCTTGCTAATTGTGTGATGTCGGGCCGGTTACCTAGCCCCTCCGTGCCTCAGCTTTCTCATCTGTAAAATGGGGCTAAATACTAGACTCGCCCTCATAAGAGAGTTAAGAGGGTTAGGACAATTAAATGAGGTCGCCCACGTAAATCCCAGCATCTCGCATCTAAGCAGTGCTCACAACACGTGAGCTGTTACTCTCTTTGGCCCTCTTTCTCGAGCCACCCAAAATAATCTCCACTAGCCAGACTCGGCTCGCTCGCTGGACCTGCTGGGCCTCTAATCCGTGTGGAAGCCAGAATGTCATGACAAAGTTCCTGCAGTGTGAGATGACTCAGCGATGGAATTTCTGGCAGCCCAACAGCCTCCTCCAGGGAGAGCGGAGGCCTCACAAGGATGACTCACAGGCGGCATGGGGGAGGGGGTGGGGGACAGAAAGCTGAAACTGACACGAGTCATGTGACCGCCCCTGTCACATGCTTGAAAACTCATCTTCTTAAGCAGGGCTGGAATTTCCCTGGGACTTCTAGGACTCCGCGCTCTCTTTCTCTCTTTTTCTTTTTTTCAGATGGGAGATGAAGGAGGAGACCGGGTCTGAGCTGTGGTCGCTCTACTTAGAGGTCTGGCCCTCTCTGGACAGAATGCGGCCAGACCGTGTGTGACAAAGGCGCTCACCCCACGCTCTCCCTGAGCAGCCCACCCTTTTCCTGGGGTGAGAGGAAGGGGGAGGGAAGGGGCAGCAGAAGCCACAGTGCAAAGAAAGAAGACGAAGAAGCTGTAACACGGGGAACACGTGCAGGTTCCACATCCAGATATCTCACAGGCTGCCGCAAAGTCCCCAGAGCGGCCACACTCCCTGGGGGGCCAGCCAGTGCTTTCCTACGCATGCCTGCAGCCCACCCAGTGGGAGCAGCCCAGCCCCGGTCCCCAAGGCCGAGGGACCCGCATCACGTGACCAGAAGAATCCAGCCCCATGTGGCCCCATGGAGCAGGGAGGAAGCCCCTCCCACTGCGAGTGGCAGCCAGAAACAAGCTCAGGCCTGTTCTGCACAGGTGGGGAAACCGAGGCCTGCTGTGGCTGAGCAGAGGGCTGAGACACAGTGGGGATCTGGCACTCCCCGCCTCCTCCTGGCCCAGACCATTGGGCCACACTTCCCACCTGGATCCCAGGGTGCTGGAGTTACATGCAGGTGGCTTCAGATCCTCCAGCTCTGCCTCTTACCAGCTGTGTGATTTCTGGAAAGTTACTTCACCTCTCTCATCTCTCTGTCATCACCTGGAAATGGAGCAAAAGTGCCTTCTTCGGAGGTGTGCAAAGAACTTAAACAGTTTGCTCTCTTTCCTCTCCTTCTCCCGACTTCCCGTCTTGTCCCATCTGTTCTTCTTTCCTTCCTCAAAGCTGCCTAAAGCTCAGTAACACTCATGCCTCTGACCACTCACCCTTCAGCATCCCAGCTGCGCAATGAGGCGCCCACACACACATGACGGTAAGGCCCTCAGCTGTCTCATCTGATGGAGAGTCAGAGGCTGGAAATATGCAAGGACACACCCTCTGAGTCTTAAGGGAAGCCCCAGGGCTTCGCTCCCCAAGGCAGAAAGGGCCTGAAAGCCCCCAGTCCGGAGCTTCTGATGTAGTGTAGCGTGAAAAATGAATGTTTCTGGTTTCACGAGTCTTGCTTTTTACCTTCCAAATCAGGCATAGCTTATAGGAACAAAAGCAATCTGAAAAGAGCAGGGAGAAACGAAGACAGAATCAGAAAAGCACAGCGGCTGGGCTCTCTTAGGGAGGGGACACAGGGCAATAGGTTCTGAGGACATGCCTGCCGCTTCACTAAACAGAGGGTGACGTCCATGCTCCTAAGCCGTCAGGAGACAGGGACTAGCTAGGCTGCTGCGAGGTCCCACGACGCTGGGGTTGATGGTCTACCAGAAGCCAGAGGCAGCACCCCAGCAGATGGGGGGCCAGGTTGACAAGGGAGTGGTGCTAGGAGAGTCCCAGAAGCCGGGCCTGCTGTCCCAGGCAGGCTCTCACCGTCACAGAGGTGGGTTATCACTTTTCTTTTAGCAATTTCGTCTGTCGGAGAGGCCAAACCAGAAAATATAAAAGGAAATGCCCTCTGAATGTGGAGGACCATCCCACCGGACTATGTTTTGAGACTTGATAACCTAAGAAAGGAGAGAAAAGATATTTGGGTCCCCAGCCCAGAGCTTCTGATGTCATAGAGTGTGAAAATGTAATGTCTCTGGTTTCACAAGTTTTGTTTCATTTCGTTTGTTTTTAACCTTCCAGATCAATGGAGTGATGAGGCTGGAGAAAGGAGACTGGCTCCCTGTAAGAGGCCAGAAACTGAGCGGAGGGAACAGGGCTTAGGACACAGCGGAGAAAGATTTCACTCAAAAGTGTGAACTCGGGGCATTTTCCCACTGGAAAGAGAAAGCCCCTAATATCAGACATCTGGTACCCTGATCATAGTAAATGTAAAAGATATTAGTACTTTGGGAGTTTCTGTGAGGCTGGGCTTATTGGGAACATTGGTTTGTAAGAGTGTTGGGGTCTAGTTTTTTTTTTTTTTTTTTTTTTTACTATATGCAGGGCATTCTCCCTCAGTAGATTTTTGGGCTTCAAAGTGGGGAGGCTGATTCTCGCTCTTCATACGCTCCCCATCACCCAGAGGAAGACTCTACAGTTGGGCTTAAGGGTTCAGAGAATGGGCTCTGGGGGCAAACACAGACCCCCTCCAGCCACTGCTTAAATGATGGTCTTGGGCAGCATGTTGAATCTCTTGATGACAACTGTCCACGGCTGCTCATTAGTCATCCTCCCATCCTCTCCCTGCAAAGCCCACCTCCTGCTGCAGACGCTGAAATCACCAGGGACTCATTTCCCTGCCTCCTTACAGCTCGGACACAGACACGTGACCAGTCCTGGTCAACGAGGGAACCTGTTCGGGGATCTCTGGGAAAGATTGTCCTGCCTTCTGTCTTAAGAGGGAGCAGGGAGAGAGACAGAGAGACAGAAAGCCAGAAAGAGGCAAAGGAAGCTCTTTCTTGCTCCCTTCTCACTACCTTTGAACATGGATGGATGAGCAGGCAAGGCTTGGAGCTGCTGCTGCCCTCCTTGGATGAAACGGAAAAACCTCAAAGAGGCCGACCAGAGCCCTGGCATGACTGTGAAGCTGAAGTAACCCCAGAGCACTCCCCTCCAGAGGCTTGTGTGAGGAAAAAGAAGACCTTCCGATTTAAGTCACTTTGGCTGGATGTTGTTACTTGCAACTGAATGCACCCCTCTCCAAGCCCCGACATGCACAGCTGTAGAATGTCACCCTGGGTAGGCACCTGCCCGGTGGCCCAGGGAGGCAGGGGAACAAAGCCTGAGCTTTGGGGAAGAGAGAGAAACTGTCAAGGAAGCGAGCTGGAGAGGCCATGAACATCTGACCCCTCCAGAAAGTGCTGCCCAGGCAAAATGCCAGGCGAGCTGCATTTCCAACCCCTGATTGCATTAATAAGATAATGATGAGTCATTTAACTTTGCCTCCGAAGAGTGAAGCAAATTACCTGTGTCTATATTGCTTAATGATGGAGGCACTAACAGGAACTTTGCTGCCTGCGGAACTGAAACTGACCCATCCCAGGAGGCAATTTTCCGCCCGTGGGTTTGCCACTTGACTGAAGCATCTGTCAGATGGGGACTGCACCCCCAGCACGCACTCCACGTTAGCTGATGTCCTCCACTGCGCTCCCCCCACCCCCTGCCACCTCATGGGCTCTGGCTTTCTTAACCCGATGAGATTGATGTCATTAGTTATTTCCTGGACATGAACCATTGGGTCCCCATTAGCCAACATTCAAGTATCCGGGTGTGAATTTTCCACTTTGGCTACGTTTCCCCAGAGGAGTATTCAGCTGAGCCAGAGTCCTGGACTCCTCCACATCTGCAGCAAATGCCAACGCCCCCCATGGCTTCCAAGCAGAAGGCAATGAGACAAATCAGGATGCAGCGGACCTCACGGGCCCTCCAAAGGCCAGAGGGGCTCTTTGGGGTTTTCCATCATTCAGGGTCTGTAGATTTCTTTTTTTGTTTCATTTCTTTTAATTAAGATATGATTTCCATATGGTAAAACTGACCCTTTAAAAAAATAATGGCTCTGGGAGTCTTAACAAATGCATAAAGTCATGGAGCCATCACATTTGAGATGCAGAATGGTTCCATCATCCCGAAAAGTTCCCTCACACCCTTTATGTCATCCTATCCTCCCTCTCCCAGCCCCTGGCCACCACTGATCTGTCTTCTTTCCCTACAGCTCGGCCTTTTCCAGCATTATATACACTGCGTCACCATTGAGTCCAGTCTCTTTCACTTAGTAACCTGCCTTTACGATGAATCCATGCATAAAGAAGATGTTATACAACGGACTATTACTCAGCCTTTAAAAAAGGAATGAAATGATGCCATTTGAGGCAACATGGATGGACCTAGAGATCATCACACAGAGTGAAGTAAGTCAGACAGAGAAAGACAAATATGATATCACTTATATTGCAATCTAAAAAATAATACAAATTAATTTATTTACAAGACAGAAACAGACTCACAGACTTAGAAAACAAACTCATGATTACCAAAAGGGGAAGGGGGCAAGGGATAAATTATGAGTATGGGGTTAACAGATACACATCACTGACATTCACAGAAAGATAGACAAGATGAAAAGGCAGAGGGCTATGTACCAGATGAAGGAAAAAGATGAAACCCCAGAAAAACAACTAAATGAAGTGGAGATAGGCAACCTTCCAGAAAAAGAATTCAGAATAATGATAGTGAAGATGATCCAGGACCTCGGAAAAAGAATGGATGCAAAGATCTAGAAGATGCAAGATATGTTTAACAAAGACTTAGAAGAATTAAAGAATAAGCAAACAGAGATGAACAATACAGTAACTGAAATGAAAACTACACTAGAAGGAATCAATAGCAGAATAACTGAGGCAGAAGAACGGATAAGTGACCTGGAAGACAGAATGGTGGAATTCACTGCTGCAGAACAGAATAAAGAAAAAAGAATGAAAAGAAATGAAGACAGCCTAAGAGACCTCTGGGACAACATTAAATGCAACAACATTCGCATTATAGGGCTCCCAGAAGGAGAAGAGAGAGAGAAAGGACCCGAGAAAATATCTGAAGAGATTATAGTCAAAAACTTCCCTAACGTGGGAAAGGCAATAGCCACCCAAGTCCAGGAAGTGCAGAGACTCCCAGGCAGAAAAACCCAAGGAGAAACATGCCGAGACACATAGTAACCAAGTTGACAAAAATTAAAGACAAAGAAAAATTATTGAAAGCAGCAAGGGAAAAATGACAAATAACATACAAGGGAACTCCCATAAGGTTAACAGCTGATTTCTCAGCAGAAACTCTACAAGCCAGAAGGGAGTGGCACGATATATTTAAAGTGATGAAAGGGAAGAACCTACAACCAAGATTACTCTACCTGGCAAGGATCTCATTCAGATTCGATGGAGAAATCAAAAGCTTTACAGACAAGCAAAAGCTAAGAGAATTCAGCACCACCAAACCAGCTCTACAACAAATGCTAAAGGAACTTCTCTAAGTGGGAAACACAAGAGAAGAAAAGGGCCTACAAAAACAAACCCATAACAATCAAGAAAATGGTAATAGGAACATACATATCGATAATTACCTTAAACATGAATGGATTAAATGCTCCAACCAAAAGAAACAGGCTTGCTGAATGGATACAAAAACAAGACCCATATATATGCTGTCTACAAGAGACCCACTTCAGACCTAGAGACACATACAGACTGAAAGTGAAGGGATGGAAAAAGATATTCCATGCAAATGGAAGTCAAAAAAAAGCTGGTGTAACAGGTACACATCACTACATATAAAATAGATAAACAACAAGGATTTACTGTATAGCACAGGGAACCATATTCGATATCTTGTAATAACCTGTAATGGAAAAGAATCTGAATATATATATATATGTCTGAATGTATATATATAACTCAATCACTTTGTTATATACCTGAAACACAATATTGTAAATCAACTAAACTTCAATTAAGAAAAAAAGAATGACGGGACTTCCCTGGTGGCACAGTGGTTAAGAATCCGCCTGCCAATGCAGGGGACACAGGTTTGAGCCCTGGTCCAGGAAGATCCCACGTGCCGCGGAGCAACTAAGCCCGTGCGCCACAACTACTGAGCGTGCTCTCTAGAACCTGCGAGCCACAACTACTGAGCTTGCGTGCCACAACTACTGAAGCCCACGCGCCTAGAGCCCGTGCTCCGCAACAAGAGAAGCCACTGCAACGAGAAGCCCGCACACCGCAACGAAGAGTAGCCCCTGCTCGCCGCAACTAGAGAAAGCCTGCGCACAGCAACGAAGACCCAACGCAGCCAAAAATAAATAAATTTATTTTAAAAAAAGAGAATGAATGTGATAAATTCCCTTTTAAAAAAAACGATGTATCCATGCGGTTTCACGTGCAATAGTTTGTTCCGTTTCAGTGCTGAGTAGCGTTCCACTGTGTGGACATCCCATGGGTTGTTTGTAGGGTCCATGGGTGTCCAATGGGCTCTTACCTCCCCTAAGCCAAACACTTGAATGTGTGTTATTTCACTTAACCCTCAGAAAAAACTCGGAGGCAGGCGCTGTGATCTCCATTTAGAGTTTCTTGAGCAAGCAATCCCTGGGGCCCCTTTCAGGGCCCGGGCAGTGTGCAGTGTGCTGGGGTACCAGGTATCCACACACAGTCCTGCACCCGGGGGGCTCCTGTCTGGGACCCTCCGTCTGCCCACCTTGCAGGATGGGCACTCCAGGCTTTCTTTCACCTGATGCTGTAACACCACATTCCATGGGCGTGTGGCCCTGGAAGAATGGTCCTTGTGGTGTGTGTAAGGAGGAAGACACTCAGCCAGCTGTGAGACCGTGGGGAACTGACATCATGAAGCAGAAAAAAGAGGCGATCAGAGATGTGTCTTCCTGGTTTGTGCCCTTGAAACCATCAAATTGCAGGTTTTACTAGACAGACATGCCAACCACTGCCTGCGGGTAATTATAGTTGTCCCCGAGGCCTGCTGCCCCCTGATGTCCAGTCTCCATCATGCGTACTTAGGCCATAAAAACAGGAAGAGGGAGGGAAGGGCAGGGAGGGGGAGGAGCCAGAGTTCCGGGTACAACGGTCAGGACTTTTCTCCCACCTGCTGCTCCAGGCAGCACCTGCCCTGAGAGGGGCCATCCTGCTGAGAAAGACAACACCCACTTCACTGCCTCCCATGAACAGCTGTGGATACAGTTGCAGAATCCCAGTACAAGCAACAATTTGCCAATTTACATGTCCCCAGGGGGAGAAGCAAGAGTGGCTTCCTGAAACTCTACTTAGGGGCTTGGGCTCCTGGGATTCTGCCAGCTTTCTCTGAGCACTGACTACCCCGTCACACTCCCCTTCTTGGCCTGAGCCATCGAAGGGTATCCCTGAATGGAGCATCTGAGGCAGGGGGGTCTCAGATCATTTCCTCTTGGGAGGTCCCAGGCAGCACCAACACTGGGCAGGAAGGTGTCCCAGACATATGTGTTCTCTCTGCCCCCAGAAGAGTTTAATAAAAAGCAACGGAGCAATATTTAATAGAAGAAAGGGGTATGGAATGGAGAGAGGGAAGGAGGGAGGGGCCAGGGAAGGGAGGGAAAGAGGATTCCATAAATCCAGTGTCAGTTCTTATTTGACAGAGAAAAAAACTTCATCTCACCAATGTAATAAAGCACGAGAATTTTGGATTCAAACACCAGGTTGGATCCCTGTTCTACCACTTATGAGCTAGGCAAATGACTTTACTTTTCTGAGACCCAGTTTCCTTGTCTATAAAACACTGATGTGGGAGGGAGACGCAAGAGGGTGGAGATACGGGGACATATGTATATGCATAGCTGATTCACTTTGTTATATTCACTTTGTTATATTCACTTTGTTATAAAGGAGAAAGTAACACACCACTGTAAAGCAATTATACTCCAATAAAGATGTTAAAAAAACACAAACACTGATGTGTATCTCTCAAGATCTAGGAGAGGACTGCAGGAGATCATCTAAAAGAAGACCTCAGCCCATCTCAGGGCACAGAATACCTGCAGAGATGGTACCGCTGCTGGTTTGGTTTTTGTGGCAGCCCCCTGCGCTGGCCTTGGTGCAGGCCGGCCAGGCACAGCCAGTGCCTCCCGGTCAGCCGTCCCAGCCAGCAGCTGCAAGGCACGTGTTTCTAAGACCTCTCCCCGAACCAGACCCTGTGTGCACACATCGTCTGCCTCACCTGTGAGCACAAGGCTGGGGCGGGTGGGGATGCTTAGGGTTCATTGGAGCCCAGGGTCCCCCAGGCCTGAGCTGGAGGGGGGCAGGAAAGGACTTTATTAAAATGGATGTCAGAACTCCGGTCAGCTCTCATCCAGCAGCTTAAGCTAATTATTAACCACCGCAAAGATGCCGGGGGGCTTTCCACTGAAGCTCGGTACGTCTTCTTGCTGTGATATCAATGCGGGATGGAGCACAGCCCGGGGCATACAGCACTCGAGAGGAAACCCCACTGTCGATGGCCACAGACAGACACTGCCCACCTTGTCCCTGTGAGCTCCTTCCGGGAGCCACCCACCTGCATCCAAGTTCCCGTTGGCCCCGCCCCCCGGCGGGGGCTCTCTCATTCAACTGGGCCACCAGACCTGTCCCCGGCAGCAACCGCAATGATTAATGTTGCATGAGGGCCGCTCTGCGCTCAGCGTTTCACATGCATTGTTTTATTTAATCTTCACGGTGATACTCGGCCGGGGAGATGTCATTCATATCCTTTGATAAATGAGCAAACAAGGCTCAGAGTGGGTAACCGCCTGCCCGGTGCTGCGCACTGCTGAGTGACAGGTCCCTCTGACGTTTGCGAGCCTCCTCTTAAACCACTCCCCTGCACTCTGCCCCGGGCCCCTGTCTACCAGCTCCCGAAACCCTTCGCAGCTCTCCCTGGCCTGTACCCCAGATCTGAGAGTGCGTTACCAGGGTGCCCAGGGAGACTTGCCAGCGTCCTCCCTGGAGACCCCAAAGGAGGAGATGGAAGTGGGAACGAGAACGATGGAAAGAGAGCTTAGCCCTCCCGTCGGGACAGCCCTGCTCGTGAGGGCGGGACCCAGAGAATGAGGACAGGCTGTCCGCTAGGACCCAAGACGCTTGCCATGGCGGGGCAGCTCTCATGGCCCCAGCCCTCCGTGCCCTGGTCTCCTGAAGTGGCATCAGCCTGTCCCCTGTCATCACTATTTATTGTAATTGCTGCATTCTATTTCACAGCTACTCCCTGGCGGTCATCAGGATAAAAGCTGTCTCCTTTAAGTCATTACACAGCAGACCTGTCCTCAGGAAGGGAGGGTCAGGGAAGCCATCTGACTTTGCCAAATACTTAGGTCCCTCACACTCAGGGGCCAGTACAGCACCCTTGATTCTATTTACTTTGCAGCTCAGCGGAACCATTTCAGGGTAGAAATCCCAGGCAGCAGCCGACTGACTTCTGACTCTTCCAAGAGCCCCAAGCAACCCCTTGAATGGAAGGCATGGCTCGAGGTCTCAGAAGGGTCCGCACACTGACTCCGGCCCCTCACCCTGACCCAAGGCCCTTGGGGGACAGGAGGACGCCAGAAGGGGCTCTGCCCCTCCCTCCCCATCTCCTCAAAGGCCACTCTTCACCTCTCTCAGTGAAGGCCCATTTCTCCATGGATCTTCCCAGCTCTAGAGAACCAGCTTAAAACCTTTTGGTCAGGGGACTTCCCTGGTGGCCCAGTGGGTAAGACTCCACACTCCCAATGCAGGGGGCCCGGGTCCGATCCCTGGTCGGGTAATTAGATCCCACAAGCAGGCTGCAACTAAAGGTCTGCACGCTGCAACTAAAAGATCCCACATGCCACAACTAAGACCCGGAGCAGCCAAAATAAATAAATAAACAAACAAACAAATAAATAAAACCTCCTGGTCAAGAATTCTCACAAATTTGTGTTTCTTTCACTTCCTTGCGGGGGCCTCTTTTTTCCCACTGGATGCTCACATTCCCGGCACCCACTCCCCCTCCACCCAAGCCTGGCAAAACGCATCTGAGCCAGGTTTTTGTCCCAGGGTGGAGGGGGGAACGCTGGCTAGAAACTGCTTCTTTTCCTCTTCCCACCGTCACTTCTATCAGAAATTTTTTTTTTTTCTTTTGCGGTACGTGGGCCTCTCACTGTTGTGGCCTCTCCCGTTGCGGAGCACAGGCTCCGGACGCGCAGGCTCAGCGGCCATGGCTCACGGGCCCAGCCGCTCCGCGGCATGTGGGATCTTCCCGGACCGGGGCACGAACCCGCGCCCCCTGCATCGGCAGGCGGACTCTCAACCACTGCGCCACCAGGGAAGCCCCAGGAATTATTTTTAATGGGTGCCCCATGGCCCTTCCCAGCCCCCAAGGGGGAATAAACCCTTAAGGCAATTGTTTATTAACAGCCCTTGGTGTCACAGGTAAAATATAGATTAGAGAGGGAAAGCCAGGAATCGCACTGCCATCTGTCCTGTTCTGAATGTCATCACGCGTTCCATCGTGCCGTATTGCCGAGATGATTAGTGACATCAAATGACTTCTGAAAAATGATTGTGTGCCATTAAAGGCAGTAGTCTGTCTGAAACCAGCACAAACAAATGGCCGTGTACGGATGACTCAGCTGGGGAGGCTGGGTGATGTGACAGAGCGGCCGGGGTGCCAGTTAATTAGCGTTGCCTCCAGGTAGGGGAGGGGCCAGGGCCACCAAGTCCAGAGCTGTGCCCTAGCTGCCGGAGCCGCGGTCCTCAGGAGGGCAAAGGGCCTCTGGGAGTCGAACTTCTCCTGGGGAAGCCTGAGGATTTGGGTTTGCTTAGCGGGGGCTGCCCGCCCCACAGCTGTGGTGGAAATGTCACAGCGGTCCCCGAGATAAGGAGAAGAATGAAGCTGATGCTTCTGCGGGTTACAGGAAGCCAGATTGGTGAGAAACAGAGGCAGGAGTGAGACGAAAGCAGATGGAAGCGTGCAGGTAAGACACAGCAGAGGGCCCTGGGGGGGAGTTTTTAATTGCCACCAGCAAAAAACAAAACGAACAAAAAAAAACCAATTGGCTCGGGCACTCACAATGTAATTTACAATGACAAGAACATATAGAGAAGCTGTAATTTGGGAGATTAAAAACATTTCTTGAACATATACCAATAAAATAGCTTTGATGTGACAGCAGAAGAAGGAAGGAGCAAGTAAAAATGGTCGTCTTTGTCTGGTTTTTTTAAAGTAGCCGAGCTTAACACCGGTCCTTGGGGTGCTGATGGCGTTTTATGTCGAATTTCACTCACCGGGGTCAACGACTTCGTTTTGAGAAGATGTCGGTGGGGGCGCCCCTTGTCTCCCTCTCCCTTCATCTTGCCACGTGTCCAGGCTCGTTCTGTGGGGACTACATCCCTGGAGGGGCCATTTCGAAGCAGATGGGCGCATTTCTGCCATTGGTCAGGTTCTGGAAGCTGTGGGTTCTTTCCTTCTCTCTTTGTCTCTCTCTCTCTCTCCCCTTTCCTCCCTCCCTTTATTCTTTTTTTTTTTTTCCCCATCCGTCCATACATTCACACCACCCCTGCCCTCGTGGAGTGTGTGGTCCAATCAGGGAACCAATAATAAGGATGCTGATGGATTTCCCTGGCCGTCCAGTGGTTAGGACACCACACTCTCACAGTCGAGGGCCCGGGTTCGATCCCTGGTTGGGGAACGAAGATCCTGTGAGCCACATGGCACGGCCAAAAACAAAAGAATAAAATTTGGCTATGCCACACGGCCTGCGGGATCTTAGTTCCCCAACCAGGGATTGAACCTGTGCGCCCTGCAATGGAAGCGTGGAGTCTTAACCACTGGACCGCCAGGCACTGCCCTGAGTTCCATGTTTTATTTCACTTTCCCCTCACCTGTGAGGCAGGTGTGATTATCATCTGCATCTCACACATGAGAAAGCAGGTACAGAGAAGTCACATCCCTGGGAAACAAGGCCATCAGGCTCCAGGCTGTAGGTGCCATTGACTTGCCAGGTCCCTGGGACCACTGCATAAACCATGCAGCCTCCCTCTCCGTGGATGTCGAGGGTCCCTGGCATGACCCCTGTTACCAGGATTCAAAGGGTCCTCGGCTGTTTCTGGTAGAGAGACCTGGGATCGGGCCTGGGTGCCACCCAGTGGGCTTCTGTTTTCTCCTTTTAGAGACTGTCAAGGGCCAAAGTCCAGCTATGCAGACTCCAGGCCTGTGGTTCTCAGCCCAGCTTGTGAGCAGTGCTGGGGCCTAGCCCTGCCAGTGTGGAGAGCCACTGGTCTAGCCCACCCCCTGCCTGTTACAGACAAGGAAACTGAGGCTCACAGAGGGGCAGTGACCAGCGCAGTCAAAGCGCTGCTGGGGCAGAACCAGGCCAGGAGTCAAATGCTTCCAAAAAGCAGGTCCCACCCCCCTGACGTCCCCTCTCTCTTGATTCCCCAAAGCTCTCCCTCACACCTGCCACTCCAAGGCCAATTGCAGTCAAGGCTACAAGAGGCTGTAAAGCCGCAGCTGAACCTGGAGGCTGTCAGCCCTGATTGACACCTGTCACAACCCTAGCTTCTCTGGAGCCCCCGGGTCCCAGCCCACGACAGCCTTCATCTGTTGTGGCTGCTGCCTTTCTTTTTCCAGAGCCAGAAGTGTCCACCCTCTCAGAAAGGTGGCCGATTTCCAAAAGCCTTTCATTTCTCTCTTCCCTCCAGGCCTCGCTGGGGACGACCAGCTCGTTCCGGCGAAGCCCAGACACACAGTTCTTCATCTTTATCGAACTTGGCTTTGTGGTTCTTGTTGCTTTGAGGGGGTGGGGGTGGGGGGGGCAGTAGCTGTGACAGAGGCTCAGAAGTGCTGAGCAGAAATTGTTTTTTCCCCACTCCTTACCTTATTCTATTAGAAAAACATGAAATCTCTTTTCTCCATTTATTTTTTTTCCTTCTCGCTAAGACAGAGAGCAAAGTGATATTTGATGATGGCTCTGTTTGTGTCTCAGCTACAACAGGTCATGAATGTTTGTGAGGTTACGCTGTTGAAGACCGAGTCCAGCTGCTACAGAAGATTAAAAATAGCCATTTGTATGACCCCTGATTCCAGGGATGACTGCCCTCTATCTACATCTTCTTGAGACTCAAAAAATTGATTAAGCTTGGAAGTTCTTCCAGATGTCTAACTTCAGTCTCTCCTGCTGCAGCTCAGCCTTTTTGAGTCAAACCAATTCCCATCTTCTCTGCAGAGGTTAATGATGTACAAGAATGTCACAAGCAGTCTCTCTTCCAGCAGCGACTAGCCACAGGCAACTTTCTACCTGGTTGGGATACTGATTTCAAGGCCTGCTATTCCGGGAAATAGTGAAACAGCATCTGGGGTGCCCACCAGTTCCAAGCACTCTATAAACATGTTGATATTGCCTCCTTGCCTACAGAACTTTCCTCAGGAACAGACCAAGGACACAGGCGGACACAGCTTGAAAGATTTGATTGTTGTACCTCTCCAGACAGAATCTCCCATAATTCTCAAATTCTAGGGGACAAGAGACTCACCTACTGACTCAGTGGGTGTTATGGACTGAATGTTTGTGATCTCCTCCCTCCAACAAAAAATTCGTATGTGGAAGTGCTAACCCCCAATGTGATGGTATGCTTTTGGGAGGTCATTAGGGTTAGATGAGGTGACGAGGGTGGGGCCCTCATGATGGAATTAGTGCCCTGATAAGAAGAGGAAGAGAGACCAGAGCTTTGTCTCTCTCCACTATGTGAGGACATAGCAAGAAAGCAGCTGTCTGCAAGCCGGGAAGGGGGTCCTCACCAGAACCGGACAATGCTGGACCCTGATGTTGAACTTCCAGCCTCCAGAATGGTTGTTTAAGCCCCTTATTCTAGGATATTTTGTTATGGCAGCCTGAGCTGACTATGACAATGGGTCTGGGATGAAGTCTGGGGATCTGTGATTGCTAACAAGTCCCCAGGTGATGCTGATGACGTTGGCCTATGGACCACATTTTGAGAATCGTGTATCTTGACTCTCCAAGTAGGTACTCCCTCATCTTGGGTGGGCTCCTGCATGCCTGAGAGATGAAGCCAAGGTGAGGAGCCTGCCAGGTTGAGTGTGAACAACACGCAGACTTTGGAGTGGGACCAACCTGGGTTGAATGCTGCCCTGTGACTTTCTAGCCGAGACACCACAGGCAAATCATTTAACGCAGTGCCTTTCTCATCTGTGAAATGGGAGTGAAAATGCTTACCTCCTGAGGTTCATACTAGATGGGATGTTTCATCTGCAAAGTGCCCAGTTCAGTGTTGACACAGTAAGCTTGCTTGCCCATTGTTTTTAGGGTGAGAGAGAAGGATGGATCTTCAGGAGCCTGGGGTGGTATTGGCAGCATCTCTATCGCTGTTTCACGATCTTGGAAACCCCCAAGTCCCCACATGTCATTTCTTATGTCCGTTCTTAAGTAAATGCCATCTGGACTCACTGACAATTTTCCCCCATCAGCAACGAGTCCCCTGTTCTCCCAGCAACCAGGAAAGATGCACAAAGCATGGGCAGGAGACAAACCCCAATGACCAAGAGATTCAGCTGCCTCTCACCCCTGGACAAAGGCGAAAAACTAAGAAAGGTCTCCTCCCTGGCTAAGCATTTGGAAAGTCTGGGCCAGGAGTCTCTCCCGTGGGTAAGTCAGCCCTGCCTGCAGGGTGTTTAACTTCAGGAGCGTCTCCAGTCCCTCTGCCCTCATCCCCTTAGACTTTTAGCATCGTCTGCTGTTCTTTTCCTCTTGGCCTCCCCAACTCCTGCTCAAAGAGTCTTCTATGCGTCTGCACTCCTGAAAAGGTGACCTTCACCCAGGGTCTTGCAGGTGGCCCATCAGTCCTATCACAGATAGTCTGATTATCGCCATGCCTGTCTGCCTGAAGAGCCACCCTGAGTCCTCCCCGGAAGCGAAGAGAGGCGTGAGGATACGGAATTGGGATGTGCAGTGTGCAACCTGTGTGGCTGCATGCAGCCACCTTGAGTCCAAGGAGGACTTGCCCAAGAACCAGAACTGGGGGGCTGTTGTCTGGGAGGGTCTTTAGACAGAGTTTATGTGCCCAGTACTAGTAATAAGAACTGACCCTCCTATATCATACCACTGACTATGTCCCAAGCCCTGGTTAAGTTCTTTGCACATATTAAATAGCTAATTTCATTCTCATGACTGCCCTATGAGGTAGTTACACTGCCTCAGTTACACTGAGGCAGACAGACAATAAGAAAGTTGCCCAGGGCCATGGCGTCAGCAGCAGAGCTGAGATTTGAGCCGAGGCGATCTGGCTCTCAAGCGCATTGCCTTATCCACTACATCACATGGAGAGAGACAGGCTTAGCCATCGGCGCATCAGGCATGTGCTTAGAATTTGTGAAGCTTGACTTGTCAGGCATTGTTTGCAGTTTGGAGAGAAAGGTTTACGTTTCATTTATTTTCTTTGCTTTTTGCTGAAATTCCTTTGGGAAACTGTAGTCTCTATCAGGGAAGTGGGGGAGCAAAAGGAGATAGATAGATAGGTACATAGATAGATAGAAAGATAGATAGATAGATAGATAGATGATAGATAGATAGTAGATAGATGGTAGATAGATAGATGGTAGATAGATAGATGGTAGATAGATAGATAGATAAATGAACAGATAGATAGGTAGGTAGATAGATAAATGAATGGATAGATAGGTAGGTAGATAGATAGGTAGATGGGGGGATGGATGTGTGGGTGGGTGGATTGGATTAGTGGGTAGATGGGTGGATGGGTGGGTGGGTAAATGCATGGATGGATGGATGGAGACAGAGACATATAGATAGATATCCAAAACTCAGGTTACAAAGGAAGGCAAAAGGGATGGGAAAAGGGAAGACCCCTAAAGTCAAGCTTGATGGTCACCACAGACAACAAAACAAAGGCAGAAGGAGTCCCCCTCGTCAAGACCAGTCAAAATCCTACTTTAGTTCCAAGGCCCAACAGAATTGCTATGTCCCCAAGGGGCCCCCACGAAGCCAACATCAGTTCTACCTCAGAGGGGGAAGGGGGAGGCTATGGGGATGGTGTCACTTGCTTTTTTCCCGAAGAAGGGAGTGTACGCTGGAGCCTGGTACCCTCCTGAGAGGTCCTGCTGACCAGCAGCACTGCTGGGGAACGGCTTCTGGGAGCAGCAGCTGGCGGGTCGCCATGGGTTCAGGAGTCGTAGCTCGCACAGAGTGGTTGCCTTGTTGACGTTGGAAGAGGCTGCGTTTCTGGCCAGCCCAGGTAAGAGGAGAATCGCCAGGCCATGTGGAGAGGGCTACCAGATCACTCACACTGCTGCTTCATTTGTCCGTAAGAGATGCGTTCTGTCTCCACCAGCTCCCAGTAGCAGGGTGGGGCAAGGAATTCCTTCACCGCAGCCTCGTCAGATCCAGTAACTGGGGTTTCAGCAACTCGGAGCCTGCTTGGATGACTTGGGTAAATGCAGACCTGGAGGTTCGCACCGTGATAAGCTTGGGAGTGAGTGGGACAGTGGTGTAGCTGGGTGTGTCCTCCCCCCCAGCAGGGATAGCCACCCCTGCCTCTGGGAATCTCCTTGGTCACATGTCTTGCCTGAAAAAGTCCACGGTCGGTTTGCCTGGCCATCATGTGTCATCTGTACCTGCGGTAAGCCACCATCTGGTTCTCTCCTATTGTTACAGACCAGGGTTCTTGGCCTTCCCCAGTTGGTAGAAATCGATCAGAGGCCAGACAAGAAATTCAGGCTAGGCTTTTTGGGACCCCTGCTGCAGCAAGTGGGAAACGAGAACAAGTAACACGTTCCCTTGCTAGCTCGCTCCCTGACTGAAGGGGAGAGCTGGTTCCTTATATGCGGAGAGGGAAGGGGTGTGACCAGGGGGCGGGCCGGAGGTGTGGCTTAGGTGGCCTACCCACCCCTTTTGCGGTGCTGTGTGCAGAGGGCATGCGCAGTGCGCTGCTTTTGCTCCTGACCCCCTGCTTCTGTTCCTTGCTCTTTAGAAGAGGCAGTTGTGTTTTTGAGGTCTTCTGTGTCTTGTTGTCCATCATTTGCCCCAACTGGGCGTGCACGCAGTTATTTTTAGGCCCTTATACTTTCTTTGTATTTTTGTGCTTTGAGGAGACTCCAGGTGGAAGCAGTGCAGCAAAGGGTCCCAGGTCCCAGGTCCCAGCCTGTCTCACTGTAGGTCAAGACTCAAAGGCTTCCCTGCCACACACACTAAGGAGCAGTAGCGCACCCCATCGGTCCCCGACCCCAGACTCTCTGCAGGATCACCTGCCACCTTCACCCAGCCCTCCTCAACTGGCCAGGGCGACTCTCATCTAGCTGGCTGCCCAGCGAGCCATCAGCCACTCGGAACAAGTGGAAACCGAGGATGACTTTGAGAAGGGAACGCTCAGGCTTCTTTCCGGCCAGCATGCTGGGCTGCCTGGCTGGTCTGGATGGTCTCACCCAGCTGTCACTGGGCAGGAGCAAGGTGCTGTCGGGAATCCAGAGGAAAAGGTCTCATTAATGATGTTCAGACCGTTGCTGCTTTTCCGCAGATCGAAGCCAGGGAGGCTGAGCGTGAGGAACGGGGCTCCAGATAGAAGCTACTGGACAGTGTTTTGAGTCCAGGGGGCTGCTGTAGCTGCCACCTGGCATGCAGCGTGGTCTTCCTCTTAGCCAGAGAGACTCCTTTTTTTCACCATTTTTTTTTTACTGAAGTATAGTTAATTTACAATGTTGTGTTAGTTTCAGGGGTACAGCAAAGTGATTCAGTTATGCATGTGTACATATATCTATTCCTTTTCAGATTCTTTTCCATTATAGGTTTCTAACAAGATATTGAATATAGTTCCCCGAGCTATAGAGTAAATCCCTGTTGTTTATCTATTTCATATATAGTAGTGTGTATCTGTTAATACTAAACTCCTAATTTATCCCCCCTCCCAGCCATCTCCTTTGGGGACCATATGTTTGTTTTCTATGTCTGTGAGTCTATTTCTGTTTTGTAAATAAGTTCACTTGTATCATATTTTTTAGATTTCACATATGAGTATATCATGATACTTGTCTTTCTCTGTCTGACTTTCTTCACTTAGTATGATCATCTCTAGGTCCATCCATGTTACTGCAAATGGCATGATTTCATTCTTTTTTGATGGCTGAGTAATATTCCATTGTCGGGACAGACTCCATTTGACGAGTGCACCCAAGGTTTCTCTGGTCTGAGGAACAGATTCAAGCTATCCACAAGGCCACAGAGCAGACAGCTAATCCAGGGACCAGCTGGCAGTTGGAGGTTGGAGGAGGTTGCCCCGAGAGCCAGACATTCACACCTGCTGGTGAAACACCGAGAGCATCTCCTGCAAAGCAGCAGACTCACTTGCACTCCCATCTCTCTTCTGCCACCTCCCTGACCATCCCCCTCCTTCGTCCTGACAAGTGCAAACCAAGTCTCCATGTCGATGTACTTTCACTGCATCAGAATTTCCAAGTTTGCAGCTTTTTCCCACGTTGAGTGCACTTTGGGTGGGATATGCCTGTTGACATCTGCAGAGGCCCTTTCCGGTCCAGCCACAGGAGGCTTAGAGAATGCATTCTGCCCATTGTCCTTCTCCCTATATTTCAACACCGGGGATCCCACTGGCTGCTGTTACAAACCACCAGAACCGACTGTAACAACAGCAACAACCCCGGCACCACCCCTGTGATGGCATCTGCCTTAAATAAAGCGTCTCCTCTGCACCCAGGTGTAGACTGAACGTTTTCCATACATTTCTTAGCAATTCTTACAGCATCCTCTTGGATATGTAATATTACTCCCATTTTATAGATGAGAAAACTGAGGCCTGGAGAAAAGAATAGCTGGATTAATGTCATGCCACTAGGAGACTGGATCGTGATAACTATTTTTCCATATGCTTAGGAACTTTCCTATCATTGCAAGTGTTAAAGGATAATTTTCCCAAAAAAGGCAAGGTCATGACTCTCCTACTTTAACAGGTATTAAAGATTTTATTTGGCTTAATATTAGTGAGGGAAGCAGGCAGATGTTACAACTAATCCAAAGGAGACGTCTAAAAAGTGTAAATTTATCTGGAGTAAAGGAAAGTGAAGGTGAATTGACAAATAATCAGAAACTGGCTCTTTCCTTAAGGAAGAGGGCAATCTATTGAACCACTGGACAGAATTTACTTGCATGTCTATAAACAAGAATTATTTTGCATTGCTATCAAGTTATCTACAACTTACACGACCGACCGACCGACCGTGAAACATCGAAAAGGCACTGAAAGGCTACAATCAGGCAACCTACAAGGGTGTGCTCTGAACAGCAGATCCCAGTGATCTTTTGGGATTAATTCCAGGATTCCTCATGGCAACACGTACTTGAACCAGGTCTAGACAATCTTAGTGCCTCACTCTGTCCGATAATAGCAGTTAATATAACGAGTGAGCAATCAGAACCCTTCCCAGGGGTTGGTTCATAGCCTCAGGGAGAAAACAGTTATCTCAGCTGATACGGTCAAGCTAAGGCTGTCAGGCATGCAGAAGGGAAGCATCTATAAGAGGATTGTGTTTTTGTTATTTTGGGTTTTTTTTTTTTTTTTTTTTTTTGGGGTACGCAGATCTCTCACTGTTGCGGCCTCTCCCGTTGCGGAGCACAGGCTCCGGATGCGCAGGCTCAGCGGCCATGGCTCACGGGCCCAGCCGCTCCGCAGCACGTGGGATCTTCCCGGACCGGGGCACGAACCCGCGTCCCCTGCATCGGCAGGCGGACCCTCAACCACTGCGCCACCAGGGAAGCCCTATAAGAGGATTTTGATTCTCAATTTGACTGAGCATTTACCACATGCTAGGGACTACTTCACAGGCTTTAGATGTACTAATTCATTTAATTCTCACAATAAACCTATAAGGGAGTTTCTATTGTTCCATTTGACAGATGAGAAACAGAGGTCCATGGAAGCTAAGGACTTTGCCCAGAGTCACATTGCTGGGAAGTGGCAAAGCCAGATGCAAAAACAGACTGTCAGATTCCAGAGTCATCGCTTCAAGGTCTGTGCTGTCCTGCCTTGTAAAGCAACCTGGAAAGGAAAGCAGAGGTAAGTGATGATGGGTTATGACGGAGAACAAGATTGCAGATGGGGCTGAGGACCTGTTCCAACCCCTGAGGTGCTGGAGACTGAAGGCGTTCTAGAAGGTTCTAGAACCCTTCCCCCCCTGGAATTCTTCCAGCAACCCCAGTATCCTTTCCAGCTACCAAAGCCAATCCCCCGTCACTCTCCTTATTTTTCTGCCTAAGGGCATTTGAGTTAGACATTTTTCCATGAAGAATCTTGACTTATATAGCTATTAAGTGACAAGCTGAGTTTCAAACCCTCACCTGCCTAAAATACATAGCTGCGTCTTTCAGGTTCTTCACCTGCAAATGGGGTTATTAGTGTCCTACCCCGCTGGGTTATTGTGAAGATTAGGTGCATCCGTCCATCTAAACCTCTGAAGAGACCGCCTGGCACCTAAAGTGCCCAAACACAAGTTTGTTTTATCATCAGCTCTATTTGGCAAATGGATAAACTGAGCCACAGATGTCATGAACTTCACCAAAAGTCATGCACTTGCCACAAATGGCAGGGTCCGTCATTGAAGCCAGGCAGTGATCAGAGCCTGTTGGCTTCACCTGGACCCTGGGAGGTTCCTCGAGAAGCCATCTGACCCCTCCTCCTCTGCAGAGAAGAGGGGCTGAGGTACTCGGAGCCTGGGTCAGGCAGGGCTCCAGGGCTGGAGGGCTCCCGAGCTGCCTTCTTTGGCAGCTGCTGGAGCTGAAAGAACCACACGCGGCTGGGGGCCTCCCGGCACGGAGGGCCAGCAGCCAGGTGAACAGAATGGTGGGGCACCGGCTCCCACCCAGCTGGGGTCTGAGGCAAATGGACCTGCTCCCATCAGCCTACCCAGGTGCCCCCTGAAGCACCACCATACCTGGTCACTGGACGCTGTCACCACCTCTTCTCCCCGCCTCTGCCACTGTATGGAAGCCTAAATCCAGTTAATGTGTCCAAAAAGGAAAAATCAAAACGTCAGATCTGCAGAGATGGTTCAGTTGAAGGAATACTGGTTGTCACAGAGAATATTCTCACTTTATCCACCTACTTAGTCTGCTCCCCCAGGTGCGTTTGAATTCATCAGATCTTGTCACAGCACATAATAATGCTCGTTCCCGACGTTGTTGTGACTGCTCGGGCTGCGGTCCTACACGCCGTGCCTGTCCCCGTTGGGGTGACGGCAGGACGGTGGAGGGAAGGAAGGGAAGGAATTGCCAAGGCACCGGCACGGCATTTTCCCCTGGACAAGGCACTTGCCACATAGCATCTGCTCTGATCTTCAGTACAACCGTGGCGGGGGAGGGGGTCCTGGAGGGGATGGTATATACCCATTTTCCAGATGGGATCAGAAAGGTTAAGCAAGTCATCCAAGTTCCTGCTACCAGCCAGCTAAGATTTGAACCTTGGTTTTCTGACTCCAAATTCAAGGCCCCTTCCCCTCCACCATGCCCTTTGCTGCAGATGGCAGCACTGATCCAGCCAGGACTGGAGATGGGTGGAGCCCTCTTGCCTTCTGCTTTGCTCAGCCAGCACCATGATTATGCACCCACTGTTTGCTTAGCCCTGGATGCAGAATCAAGGAGATGATCCATAACCCTGCAGGGGTCTCCCTATCAGCATGGAGAAGAGAGGAGAGGGCTTCCCAGGTGGCACAGTGGTTGAGAGTCCGCCTGCCGATGCGGGGAACGCGGGTTCGTGCCCCGGTCCGGGAGGATCCCACGTGCCGCGGAGCGGCTGGGCCCGTGAGTCATGGTCGCTGAGCCTGCGCGTCCATAGCCTGTGCTCCGCAACGGGAGAGGCCACGACAGTAAGAGGCCTGCATACCGCAAAAAAAAAAAAAAAGAGATGAGAGTTTTGGAGACTACTGTAGTTGGAACTCTGAGAACACCACAGTTGACCCCTGACTGTAGGAAGTGGTTTATCAAGTTGACGCCAACACAAAACAAAGTCTGGAGAACCCTGAGAAAGTAGCACAAAACTCATGGGGGGCATCTTAGCCTATCGTGACCCAATTGCTGGAGAACCCATCAAGAAGAGGGGCTGGGTGCCAAGCCCTGGGACGTGCTTGCACAGTGAACTATGGGTTCTCTCCAGACATCTCCCAGGAAAACACAGCCCTAGCATACATGGACCAGCATTTCTAAAATGTGTCCCAAGGAACAGGAGATCGGAATGTCTATGAAACAGATTATTTAGATTCAGGGCTTCTCAGATCCTTTATCACCTTGATGGTGATGATGGTTATCGCTCAGGTTGACTATAACCCAATGCTCCCAGCACTATTTGTGTCTTAACTCACAGTAGGTGCTACTGTAATCCCCATTCTTTAGCCGAGTAAACCAAGACGCAGAGAAAGTGATCTGCCCGAGGTGAAGAATTCTTGGGGTGATGGGACAAGATGGGAATGCTAGAACCCACAGGCTGGGTCTCCTCACGGCACAACTCTGAGAGGCAGGTGTAGGATGCAATAGTTTCCAAACTTCTTTGGCGGCTCTGCCGCCTGCCCTTGTTTTGTCCCAGAGCATCTCTTGGGACTCAGGCTCTATGGAATATTTGAAAACTCTGGTTTAAACAATTGGCCTCACTTGGCTGCCTCAGGCAGCTCTCAGAGCCCCCTTCAAATGTACTCTTAGAAGTGAGTGCAAGTTGATATGCCCAAGGCAGCTTCTGGGCTGTGGCTAGTCTGAATCCAAAGATGGGAGCTCTTGGAAAAACCCAGAAATGCTGGTTGGGCTGGGGCCCGTGCTTCCACCTCTCTGCCCTCTCCCCTGGCCACCTTGAAGCAGGTAGCTGAGAAAAGGAGGGTGGACTCTACTATGTTTCCCCTCACCACCACCCTGGCTGAATACCAGTTCTGAAGTCTCCCAGCCACATGCAGAAAAGGACATTTCCAGGGTTTAGACTCAGCTCAGAAGAATAAAGATGCTTATCACTTTGGGCACCTGCCCCTGTCTCCCCACCTGGGGCTCAGCCACCACCACCACCCCACCACCCCGCAACTTCTGGCTTGATTTGATGCCTTGACTGGCATCTCCAACAGGTGCACAAAGTGGAGGACTTCATTCCCAGAAGCCTTTGCCAAGAGCCCCATTCCCTCGGAGGGAGAATGGGCTTTGGCCTCAGTCGAAGAATATCGAAAGGAAACCGTGGTGAGAAAACATAGCTGTGGCCAGATCTGATGACAGGGTAATTAATTCTACTTAAATAAAATGTTACTAATAATTAAAGATACTAAATAAGAAAAATTGGATCAACTGTTGTCGGTGCAGCACAGAAGCTGGAGCTCTGATGACGCATTTCTTGGGCAACATCCTGCGGGGAGTGGATGGGACTAAACGCAGCAGACACTGTCATTTGGGGGCCCAGGGGAAGCTAGAGGAGCCATGAGCTGGAGAGAACCTAATGGAAGGATGCAACATGCCTCAGGGTGTCTGATAAGATGGAGGGTCCAAGGAGCTGGGGAAGACTCCAGCAGACTGTGATGTAGGTTGGAAGGATCCAGAACTTGGCCCAGTATGCCCACTCTCTCCAAAGTCCAGGAAAGCTGTGCTGGATGGAGCAGAAGAGAGCAGCAGCTCTGGGGTCACGCGGAGTATCTGAGGTGAGCTGGACCCGGTAGCAAGTTCAGTGATGGGAGAAGTTACAGGGAGAGGGGCCAGATCAGCGGTCAGGCAGGGACAGGATCTGATGGTCAGCAGGCAGGTCTTCGGGGGTCTGAACTCAGGTCAGGTGAGCAGACAGCATAGAAGGATCCAGAACTAGAAGACAGAAGCACGAGCTAAGGAAGGGTTCCTCGACATGGCATTACTGCCCTGGGTTTCTTTGTGGTGGGGGCCTGTCCTGGGCATCACAGAAGGTTTAGCTGCATCCCTGGCCTCCACCCACTAGATGCCAGTAGCATCCCCCAGTAACAATCAAAAGTATCTCCTTGGGCTTCCCTGGTGGCGCAGTGGTTGAAGAGTCCGCCTGCCGATGCAGGGGGACGCGGGTTCGTGCCCTGGTCCGGGAAGATCCCACATGCCGCGGAGCGGCTGGGCCCGTGAGCCATGGCCGCTGAGCCTGCGCGTCTGGAGCCTGTGCTCCGCAACGGGAGAGGCCACAACAGTGAGAGGCCCGCGTACTGCAAAAAAAAAAGTATCTCCTGACATTGCCCAGTGTCCCCCTCGGCGGAGGGCAGGTGAGGGGAGATAATCACCCCAGGCTGAAAACCACTGAGCTGATTTTTAAAAATAAATCAGCACCTTATCATAACAAAGGTGTATTGGTTACTGTTCCTGGGCAAACGGATTCTCCCTATTCATCCTCTAGGCCCCAGACTCCTTCCAGCTCATGGCCCAGTGACCCGCAGGCCCAGGTTCCTCACTGGATCATTTCACGCCGTACAATGAGACAAGGGACAGAGCGTGGAGCATGTTGCGGAGATTTTCGGGGCCAGCCCTGGAAGCGTCTGTCATCACTTCTGCCCCCCGGCCGCTGGCCCTACCGACCCACAAAAGGTAAATGTGACCCGACAGGGACCCCGGGGGAGACCCCAGGTATGGGCCAACAGCAGCCCACCAGCCCCATGTCACCTCCTGGTCCTGGCCCAGGCTGTGCCGCGACGGGCTCATCTAACCTGGGCCAGCCCTCAACTTCCTTCTCTTCAAAGGCCCCTTCCATGAACAAAATGCATTACATCCACACGACGGACTCTGACTCAGCCGTAAACAAGGATGAAGCACTGACGCCTCCTACAAGACACATGAACCTCGAAAACCGTGTGCTACATGAAAGGAGCCCGACACAAAAGGGCGTGTATTACGTGATTACGTTTATATAAAATATGCAGCATGGGCAAATCCATAGACACAGAAGGCAGATTAGCGGCCGGGGCCGGGAAGGGTTATGGGGGTGAACGCTAATAGGTATGGGATTTCCGTCTGGGGGGCTAGACAGAGGTGATGGCTTCACAACACGGGGAATGTACTAAATGCCCCTGCCTTGTACATTTTTAAATGGTTCCTTTTAACTTACGAGAATCTTACCTCAGACTTCCCCGGCAGTCCACTGGTTAGGACTCTGCGTTTCCACTGCGGGGGACATGAGTTCGATCCCCGGTGGGGAACTAAGATCCCGCATGCTACACGGTGTGGCCAAAGAATAAATAAATTTTTTAAAATAAATAATTTTACCTCAATTTAAAAAGAAAGGAAAAAGGCCCTTCCAGCTCCAATCTTCAGTGATTGTTTAAGGTCCAGACAAGGCAGGAACTAGGCTCGGTGCCCCAAAGTAGGAACATGGGTTCTGTTCATCCCGAAGATACACTCCAAATAAAAAAAAATTAAGGCCCTGATTCCTACTTTGCCTGTCAAGTGAGTGCAGTGTTAGCGAGCATTGTAAACTAGAAAGCTCTTTGTGAACATAAGCAGACGTTGTTACTCTATGTTATCTTGTTGGTATTCTGCTGGATGTAGCTGAGACAGGGCCGAACAGGAGTGAGTGAGCTGCATAAATGTGTGTACATTACAGGCAAGCCAGCGCAAGCGTTCTAAACACAATGGCCCAGAGCAGCCATTATTTAGGAGGATGTAAATTAATAATGAAGCTGCTGCTCCCTGCTTCCTGGGAGCCCAGGACTGTATGACACACCTTACGTGCATCTAATCAGTTAATCCTTGCTACAAGCCTGAAAGGTAGTTGGATCAGAACTGTTTACAGATGAGAAATGTAAACAACTGAAAGGTTAAACAATTTGCTATATGAGTTTTCAACTGCTGGGTAACAAATCATACCAAAACCCAGTGGCTTAAAACACACAGTTTTTATCTCCCAGTTTCTGTGGGTCAGGAGTCTAGGCATGGCTCATGGGTCCTCTATCTTTCTTTTTTTTAATATTTATTTATTTACCGATTTGGCTGTGCCGGGTCTTAGTTGTAGCATGCGGGATCCTTGTGGCAGCATGCGGAATCTTTAGTTGCAACATGGAACTCTTAGTTGCGGCCTGTGGGATCTAGCTCCCTGACCAGGGATCAAACCTGGGCCCCCTGCATTGGGAGTGTAGAGTCTTAGCCACTGGACCACCAGGGAGGTCCCGGATCCTCTATCTTTATAATTTTTTTTTTTTTTTTTTTTTTTTTTTTTTGCGGTATGCGGACCTCTCATTGTTGTGGCCTCTCCCGTTGCGGAGCAGAGGCTCCGGACGCGCAGGCTCGGCGGCCATGGCTCACGGGCCCAGCCGCTCCGCGGCACGTGGGATCCTCCCGGACCGGGGCACGAACCCGCGTCCCCCGCATCGGCAGGCGGACTCTCAACCACTGCGCCACCAGGGAAGCCCCCGGGTCCTCTATCTTAAGGCTGCAATCAAGGTATCGACTGGGGCTGGGGTCTCATCTGAGGCTTGACTGGGGAAGGAGCCATGTCCCAGCTCATTTGGTTTTTGGCAGGATTCAGTCCCTTCAGTGTTGTTGGACTGAGGGTCTCAGTTCCTAGCTGGCTGTTGCTGGACACCACCCTCAGTTGCTTGCCACGTGAACCTCTCCAACATACCAGCTGGCTTCCTTAAATCACGCGAGCCAAGAAGACAATGGACTCTGCTAACAAGACAGGTTGCGGCCTTAGGCAACCGAATCACAGAAGGGACGCCCCATCACCTTTGCGGTATGCTGTGGGTTAGAAGCAAGTCACTAGGCTAAGCCACACTCGGGTATGGTTGGGGGGTGGGGGGATATGACACAAGTGCATGAATAGCAGGAGGTGGGGATCATCCGGGGCCACACTCACCAAAGGTCCATGGGTAGCGAAGAGCTGAGCCACATATGCCCCTAGATTTTTTATAACAGGTTCAGGTTCATATCACTGCACTGCACTTTCTCCGTGTTCTCAGGGTGGGAAGCAAGGAGGGGGAGAGAGAGAGATCATCCTACAGGAAAAAGGCTGCACTGAGCTCTTCCTGGCCAAGCCTCACTGATGAAGCTGGTCCTACAGGATGAAACTCAGAGCTAGGGCTGCCCCGGTATTACTGGTGTCCTCATTCCAGCCACATGCAGTGCTGCATTTTAATTGCCTGGCAGAGCCCTAAGCACCTGAAGAGGAGGCTTTCCACACCCTCCTCCTCATGACTGTTAATAAGCTGGGAACATCCGGGGCCCCTCAAGCCCCAGGTTAACAGCCCCCCTCCCAACACAGACAGTTCAAGCCTTTTTTTTTTTTTTTTTTGCGGTACGCGGGCCTCTCACTGCTGTGGCCTCTCCCGTTGCGGAGCACAGGCTCTGGACGCTCAGGCTTAGCGGCCATGGCTCACGGGCCCAGCCGCTCCGCGGCATGTGGGATCTTCCCGGACCGGGGCACGAACCCGCGTCCCCTGCATCGGCAGGCGGACTCTCAACCGCTGCGCCACCAGGGAAGCCCCAAGCCTTCATTATACCAGCCCCATAGTCCTAATGGGACCAGGGGCGGCACCTGCTCTTCCCAGAGGCTGGTACAGTGTGTGCCCAGAACTTGGGTCTTCTGAGTATCTGGGAGGCAGGGATGAAGGACTCAACCCATCACCATCAGACCTGCTCAAGGAAGGACCTCATTTTATCCTTATATTCCTGGCAGATGGCACAGTGTCCGGCAGGTGGGCCTCCGTGGATGTGAAATGAATTAGTGGTCATCCACGTGGGTCATCTGTGCAAATGTGGTGAGACACCTGTGAAGCCAAGTGTGAGCAGGGAAACCTGGTCTCCACCAGCTGCTTGTTTTCCTTCGATCCTTGAGTGAGTGGGACATCTGGGAGGACTATCATCTAATGGCCAGAAGGAAGAAGTGAAGACCCCTGAGAAAAGCTGGTCCTGGGCTTTTGTAACTATTGACCTTCTCGGTGCCCCAGAGATGTAACTATATACAATATGACCCTCCCAGTACCCAGAACTACCGCTGAGGCTCTATAGCTGGGTCAGAAGTAAGTACCCACCCTCTGTCTCTCCCTTAGTCCTTTCTCTTGGAATCCTTGAAACATAAAAGCCTTTATGCCACCCCCTTCCAGCCACAGAGGGGGCCATTTGCCCTTTAACCTCCCTCCTAAATAAAACTCTTGGGTAAGCCCAGTGGTCAGTGCATGTCCTTCCGCATTCTAAGGGGTGACTATATCCATGGATCCACAGAGTTCTCTGGCTTCTTTCTCAGTCACACAGAGATGAAAATAAATTTCATATCAGGCAGGGCATTCCCCCCCTCCCCGACTACATACACATCAGTGACTGTCACCCCCTATGGACCTGCAGAAGCCCCTGGAAACAATTTGCATTGCAGGCAGCCTGACAGTTTCTGCCAAATGAGAAGCCTCTCTTGGGCAGGCTGGTAAATATAGCATTCTTATTTGCAAGGTTGGTTTCAATCATGGGGGGCATGTTATCCAAAGACCACGGAGACCTCTTGACTCCTACAACAGGGAGATGGGCAGCTCCTGGCCACGAGAGCCTTGGCCAAGCAGTGCCAGGACCAGCCCTACCCCCTCTGCCCTCCTTCCCATCACAACCTCCTTTCCCTTCCTTCTCACCCCAGCTGGCTCCTCCTGCTTCCCTAGGCCAAGCTTTGCTGTGCTGGGCCAAGAGCTTTATTGAATTTCTGCAAGAACTTTGCATGACATCTGATTTACAATTCATAACCTGGATTATACTGCAAGCTCAGCCTTCCAGGGTCGGTGTAATTTAGAGCTAGGAAATATTTGCCATGCTTTCAATTCCCCTGACATCTGAGGGACTGGAAATGGATTCCACCCTTGGAGGTTTACAGTGTGGAAGTGGTGATGGAAGGGGAAGCTGGCACACAAAACGAGGAGGCGGGAGGAAGCATCACTGTGTAAAATCTAAGGGGTGGGGCAAAGACAAAGGCAAACGCACTGCTATTGCCTGAACACGTTGCCTCCTGGTGGTGCCCTGATGGCCCAGGGGACCAAGGGACCAGACGCCACAGGCTCAGTGGAGACAAATGCTATCCAGAGGAAGTGTCTTGGCAGCATGGAACAGGCCAGGGCTGAGAAGCAAAACACTCCATCTTCTGGTTCTGCGTCTGCCTCTGCCTCTGCCTCTGTCTTGCTGAAAGAGAAGCAAATCCCCAGACCATTTTCTTTTCCTAATGGTTTTATTGAGATATCACTCACATACCATATAATTCACCCATTTAAAGTATATAAATCAAAGGCTTTTAGTACATACACTGAGCTGTGTAGCCATCACCACAATCAATTTTAGAACATTTCCATTACCCTGAAGAGACCCCATGCTCCTTAGCCTTCACCCCCTGGACTGGTTTTCTGGGGCTGCTGTAACAAATCACTGCACACTTAGTAGCTTAAAGAAGCGTTACTTGGTTCTCTCACAGCTGGGCACAGGTTAGAGCCTGAAATCAAGGTATCAGCAAGTCCACGCTCTGCGTGATGTCTCTAGGGGTGAGTCCCTCCTTGCCTCTTGCAGCTTCTGGAGACTCCAGCCATCCCTTGGCTCGTGGCTGCATCACTCTAATTTCTGCCCCCCCCCCAACCTTTACGTGGCCTTCTCCCCATGTATCTGAGTCTCAAATCTCCTTCTGCCTTTCTCTTATGAAGACACGTGTCATTGAATTCGGGACCTTTACTCTCCTCCTGGGGACTAGAGGAGAACCTATCTCTTGCCCTAGGAACAAAGAACCTAAGGTAGAAGGCTGCCAAGGACCCTCTTCTATCCTGGAAAGAAGATGGCCAAAATGGGTAGAGCTGTTTAACTCTTGTTACTGTGATGGTGGTGGTGGCGGTAGTGGTCATGGCCATCATGGTCGTGGTGATCGCGGTGGTGTTGGTGATGATGGTGGTGGCGATGGTGATGGTGATCACGGTGATCATGGTAGTGATGGTGATGATTTCAGTAGTTAAAATTCATGGACCCTCTCTGCGCAAAGGGAAGACCTCTGGCCAGATTCATGCCAAGCCCTCTCTTCTGAAGCCAAGTCCAACAAAAGGAGATGGACGTGGCATGTGACATCCTTAGGGTGCAGCCGTTTCTAGAAGTCCCTTCCAAACTCTTCCAAGCAGTCAAGGACCCAAGAGCCGTTGACGCTTGCCTTCTCTCCCATGTGGGTGTTATAAGCCTGGTTCACTATGACTCGGGGGCTATTTCTGATCTTATTTGAATGACCCAAGGCAGGAGAGTCCTGTGAGTCTAACACAGAATTCCCAAGGCTCCACACGGTGCCCAGCTTATATTAAGCCCTTGATAAGCGTTTGTGAATAAGTCTACCCTTCAGAAAGCCATAGTCTTGCTGGGGACCAGGGATACCCATGGCTGGAGTCCCAGGTCCTCACCGGAGTTCTCAGGAATGGGCGGTTGACATAGGAGTTGGGCAGCATCGGCCTCCCCAGGACAGAGATGGCTTCAGGGTCCTTCTAACCACCCAAGCAAGTCACAATCATGTTATTCAAAGACAGAGGGAGGTTGATTGCTGGCTACACCTTTCTTGTGGCACGGAAGAAGATTCATTTTGTGAGAACACGAGGCCATAAAAAGTAATGGCGAATATTTCTAATGGCTTGTGATGTCCTTTAAAACTCTACACCACGTTACTCATTTGATCCTATTTTTGTCATTATCCCCGTCATCGTCGTCGCCATCATAATTTTATGGAGGAAAAAAATGAAGACGCAGAGAGAGGAACAAGTTGCCCAGAGTTTCACAGCTAGTTATCACGTGGCAGGGCTGGGACAAAATCCCCGGCAATCCAGGCCCCTAACCACTGCACCACACAGCCCCACGCTCCGTGAGTGCCTCCTGGGGCCCCACCCTGCGTGCTACACCTTCCATCAGTTGTCACCTCCAACAGCAACTCCAGTCCCATGCGGTGGGTGGACTGTCAGGGTCCTGGCAAGAAGTTGTTCGCACAGCCTATAGCCGTGACAGAAGGACCACGGACAAAGGTGGAGCCGGGCTAAGGGGACCCAATGGATGGGGAGTATGCACTCAGGGCCTCGCACGGGAGGGAAGTTGAGGGGCCAAAGGGAGAAGTGGGAGGCACAGGTGACCGCAGGAAAAGGCCACTGCTGAACCATCCTGCGACAGGGAGGGAGCCAGGGGTCACAAGTCCTCACCTCTCTGGCCCGCCCTCTCAGCTCCTGGTAGGGCCACCCCCTAGCAAACCAGAGGCTAAGGGGACTGGTCCTCAGGTACCATCCTCAGAGGCAGGTGCAGGGCAGGTGGAGAAGGGCGGACAGTGTCTGGGAGGCAGATGGAGACTTCCCAGCAAGGGAGAGTTTCAGTCAAGACGAAGAGGGGTTCGGCCCTTTGCTCAAGGTCGCAGCTCCGAGGCGGCAGGTGGCAGAACCAGGTTGATTTAACTCCAGAATTCTTTCCACGGCAGCCTGCGTGGCCTGAATCACAGAGAGGAAGGTTTTGGTGTGTGCACATTGGCGTAAATGATCATCAACAAGGCTGCCAGCAGCCTCCGCAGAGTTTCTATAATGGGATTTTAATTCACTGCCCCCATCACCCCGCTGAGCTGAAAAGCGCTCCTGTTTGTCTATTTCTTGTTAGGCTGTTGCTTCAGATGGGAAACAGGAAGCAGCGCCTCTGCTTTATTTACCTCTGGGGCCATTCACACTCTCTGGGCCAAACTCCTTCCCAGGTACCCCAGCAGCTTTTCCAATGCCGCCGTCCTCCCGGTGGCCACGAAGAGAAGAAGGCTATACCAAACGCACCTTTGGAAAGGGGAAGAGAGCTGGCCACGGCCGGGACACTGCCCCAGGCCCAGGAGGCAGCTGTCTCCCCAGAGCGGGGGCTCTAGAGTCTGACAGAACCTGAATGCCAGCCCTGTCCCAGTCACTCCCGTATCTGGAGGCGCCACCAGTGTCCACCCGACGGTCAGGCCAAGGGCGTGATCGTTCACCCCTGAGGCTTCTGCCCCTCACCCCACATCCAATCTCCAGTAAGTCCTGCAGACTCCAGCCCGTCCTCCCCAGGGCACCAGTCCCACCTCATGACATGCCAGGGTGGTTTATGTTCCCTTTGACACTCCGTGATACATGGAATTCCCTTTCTGCAATGCATGTGCCCCTGTATATTTGTGCTCAAGTTGCACTTTTATAAATTGAATCCCAGCGTGCCACTGGCTTATTGAAGCTCTCTCTGAGATTCCTTCCCTAGTGAATCCTCATGTATTCACCCTAGCGCTACTACTGGAAAAGAGCCTAGAATTTTCCAGACGGCATTTTGCTCTCATCCGCTCATGCTTACGGCGTGGGTTGTTCCGGGGGTGTTTCTTGAACCGCTCTGTTCTGTGTACTGAGCTCCTGGGAGCAGTTTCCGGGGGGTGCACCCTGGCGGCTTCCCTTGGTCTGGGTAGTGATGGCCATGCAGGTTACTCTCCATTCGACTGTCCCCACCTTCCCCCAGCCCCCATTCCTGCCACCCCAGTAAAGCCGGAAAGGCGAACTTCACAGGATGGATCAGCTGGGCCTCTCGTTCCCTGCCTCCTGGTTGGGTTTGGCCGATCGGAGGCACTGGCACAAGACTAGGGAGGGAGGAGAGAGAGGTTGGGGTATTTATCCCACCCTATCCCTCCTTACCTGCTGCTGTTTCAGCTCTTTACCACTAGGGCCACTGTTGCCTTGGGTCCAGGCTGCCCAGGCTCCCATGACATCACCCCTTTCCCGTGCACCTTTGGACTTCCAAGTGGTAAAGTCTCCCCATTCCTACCCCCACCCCATGTTGGTTCCCTTAACTCTGCTCACAAGTCTGTGAATCACCTCTTCATGAACCTGCCGTTGCCGGAACCCTTAGCTGATGCCATCGGTTTACCCTGCCTAGTAAATGACAGTCATGGTAATGATGTGGCCACAATCCCAAACTCAAAACCCCACTCCCGGTCCCCACCCAGGGCCCCCAGCTAAGTCACTTCTATCCCATGGGTCGGTTGGGAGGAAGACTAGATGCCTCCAAGAGGGAGCAAATACACCGAGGCGGGGCAGTCACCCCTGGAGTAGGTTTCTCGGTCTCTGCACCATGGATATCTGGGGCCAGATCACTGTTTGTTGTTGGAGGGAAGGGGATGCCCTGTGCGTTGTAGGGTGTTTAACATCATACGTGGCCTCTACCCACCAGATAGAGCACCTCTTCTGCCCACTCCCATCCCTCCCGGCCCTCGGCCCTCACCACTCCCATCCTTTTCTCTTTGTACTGGCTTGAAGTGATTTGGGGAAGCAGCTGGCAGCATGGGAGTACAGCTGCCACTAAGTTATCCAAACGATTTACCTTAAGATTCATGCAGAATTCATTGTGTGGGGACCGGGGTGGGTTGCGTTTTAATATTCATGCAGATTTGGAAGCCATGTTAAACACGGGTTTGGGTAATTTGCACTTTTGCTTAATTCTCCTCCTCCCGGGCTCCGTTGGCCAGCCCCCAGCCCCCCCGCCACTTGATCCCTGGGGTTTCTACAGCCCACCGGCCACAGGTGGGGCTGGACCCCTAGGGCAGTGCGGGGGTGGGCTGACCTGCTGTCTCCCCTGGCTGAGCTGGCCCCGTAGCACCTGTGAGCAAGAAGGGGGAAGCCAAGTGGGCAGCCACGGAGAAGAGCTGCCAGAGCTTCTGGGGCATCTTGATGGGAAATAGATAACCTGCTATGGCAACCAGATATATGGACATTAGCATTGATTATTCTCAAATTAACAGCTTGGGCATTTCAAACCCAGAGCAAGGCTTCGGCTCAGCTCTGATCTCGGCCTCCCTCCCTCCCTCCGTCCTTCCCAGCTCTCCACTCTCTACTGGCTCCCCTGCCCCGTAGTGACAGCTGTCTGGTCCCAAACAGGTGAGAGGCAGATTCCTGGGGGAAGGGACCTCAGGGGTCTCCACCCAGATTTCATCAACGTGTGCTGTTGCCCCACACACACACCGACTTCCCTGACCTTGTGGAGGAGCGATCCTTCTGGAAATTGACCATAGTTCCCACTGCCCAGTATAGGAAATCCCAACGTCCCAGTCCTGGTTTGAGTCCTGCACGTATGTGGAATAAGCTTTAGGACTTGAGGCCAAGCCCCGTGAGTGGGGCTCTCACTCCCTCTCAGGTGAGGTGGAGACAGCTTTGGAAGATCACAGGGTGATGTTGGAGAGTCACCCCTAAGGGGTCCATGGACCCCCAGAAAAGCACCTGGAAAAACCAAATCCCCCGGACAGAGGGTCCAGGATTCCCCAGGGGCTGCTAATCTGGGCCTCCTCTCTCCCTTTTACAGATAGGAAAAGCAAAGTCCAGAGAGGGACAGCAGCTAGCCCACGTTCACACAGCACGCTGGTGGCAGAAGGGAGTCTGAGTCCAAGTTTGCCTGAGGCACAGTCAGGTGGCTGCAGCATCAATTTCCAGGCAGGAAACAGACATCACTCTAAGAAGCTAAAAGGGAGGAACTTAACGCAGGGACGTGGTTACACCAGTAAAGGAACAACTGAGAAACCAGAAAGGGGATGATGAGGAAACTCAGCAGTTTGCAACAGCAGGAAGCTGCTGCGATCCCGGGGGGGAGGGATAAGAGTCAAAGGTGGGTCCCCATCTAAAAAGAGCCAGAGTGACAAAGAAACACAGCAGTGCTGGTGAGGAAGAGGAGAAATACCCTGGCTTCTCCCTCCCTCCCGCCATCCCGTCTCCTGCCACTACCTCCTTGGCTGTCTTCTCTGTCTGGGCTGCTGTGACAAAAATGCCAGAGGCTGGTGGCTTAAACGACAAACATTTATTTCTCCTAAGTCCGGAGGCTGGAAGTCCAAGAACAAGGCAGATTCGATGTCTGCTGAAGGCTCACTTTCTGGTTCATAGATGGCTCTTTTCTCTGTCCTCAGGTGGTGGAAGGGGCGAGGGAGCTCTCTGGGGTCTCCTTTATAAGGGCACTAATCCCATTCATGAAGGCTCCACCCTCATGACCTAATCACCTCTCAAAAGCCTCACCTCCAAATACCATCACAGTGGGGGCTAGGTTTCAACATGTAAATTTGGGGGGGACACAAACATTGAGTCTATAGCATTAGCTAAATCCAGCCTGAAGCCACCTGCCATGATCAGCCCCTGTGATACTGAGCAGAGCCGGGGAAGCGTGAAGCATGGATCTGAGAGCAAGCAAGCGAATGACTAGCACAAAGTCTTTCACCCTGGACATTGTCCCCCTCCCTCCCTGATGCCTCGCTGGGGGCTTGGCAGGAGGGGGCTGACAGGAAGGTCCAGGAGGGGCATCGTGGGACAGTCCTGGGCACCAGAAGTGCTGGAGACAGCAGAGCTGGTTTGACAGAAGGAAAAGAGCTGGGAGGAAGGTTGGTGGGCCCTGCCCCCTCCCCAGCTGGCTCTCTCTCCTCCTTGCCCTCTCCTCCCACCCCTGCTGCGATCCGGTCAGCTTCCAACCCCAGCAGCTGGTGTTACCTGTCACTGCCTGTCAGCATCGCCCATCACCATGCAGCTGCCTCTGCCTGGGCCCTGAATAATAATCAGGGAGCTGAAGACACCAGAAAAAAAGGGACCCAGGAGACACGGCAATGATCCAGAAGCCACCCTCTTGCCCTGCCTCTCCCTTGTCTGTTAAGACTGAGAACCCCAAACCCCTGACACCCACCACCCTCCACAACACACGCTCACACGCCAGGTGTGCTGGAATTAAGGTGTCCTCAGTGCCAAGGTGTAGCAGAATGCCTGCTAAGGCAGAGAGTGAGTGAGATGCCCATTGAGGGGGCACCTTAAAGTAATCTTAGTTTCTCCCACGTCTAGTAGAGGAGGCCTCAGAGCACCCGGAGCAGACCTTCGGTCAAGACAGAGCCCCTGGAATACAAGGTGTGTGCAGGCATGCTCCACCTGCTGCAGGTAAAAGGTGATGTGCCCTGAGGGCCCTGGGATGCAAAAGTCACCTGGAATAGATGGTCCAAGCTGCTCCTAGCACAGTGCCTGCCACACAGTGGGCATTTAGGGAAACACTTTTTGTCCACCTACCATGCTGCCCCATTTTGGGGCTCTTTTGGGGGAATCATCATGCACTACACGTGATTCTGAGGGCATTCAAACATGGTGGCCTGAGTGGTCCCTCCTCCTGGTTACAGCTGTGATCATGTGACATCACACATGATACCACATTGGTTCAACTACGGTCACGTGATTCAAGCCAGCCAATCAGAATCTTGCTTGAAACAAATCTATCTATTCTGTTGGAAAAAGGATACTTTGGCAGGTTCATTGATTGTAACAAATGTACCATTCTGGTGCAGGAGGTAGAAAGAAGTGGAGGGAAGGCAGGAGGTATTCGGGAACTCTGTGTTTTCCACTCCATTTTGCTGTGAACCTAAACTCTAAAATATAATGTCTAATTTTTAAAAAGTTAGGGTATTTAAATGTGAGGAAAAGGCCCAGAAAAATATATATGACTATGTAAAAGGAAAAAAATACAGTCATAATTTAATATATTTTCTGGGTGTGAGGTAGAGGGACTGAGAATTGTACTTTACAAATTAAAAGCTATTCCTATGAAATCACATGTAAGTTTGGTGGGGGTGGGGCTTTAGAGTACAGGAATTACTTAAATTGTTTAACTTCGTTTGTATATGGGGTAAGAGATGATATGAAAGGTCGTTTGTAACTATCTTTTTAAAAGTCATCTTTATTGAATTTGGCTAAAATGCATAAATTCCTTTTTAAAAAAATAAAAGATATTATACTTTACACTGGGGTTGGTAACACTAGGAGGCTGAGAGCCTACAGGACCAATGACTGTCTTGCCAGTGCTGTGGAGGAGTCTGTCGTGAGAAGGAGTCTAAGAAGAGGCTTGAGGAGAAGAGAAACTGAGTCCTGACAGCGTTGCTTGAACCCCTGGACACTGCTGTGTTTAGAGCTGGCACAACTCTTGGACTTTCCAGATACATGGGCCAGAAAAAGTCCTAATAAAACGAATGGATGGATGAATAGACAAGCCCAGGCCTTGAGAGAGAAGGGAAAAACTCCAACTCCTGTTCCCGAGATTCAAGGAAAGAGAGATCTCTCTGGGTGGAGCAGGGCAGAGCAGTATGACTTCCACAAAGCTTAGAGTCAGAGAAAGACAGCAAGCACCCTTTGCTTTACAAAATTATCCTGTTTAAAGGAATCTAGGACTGTGCAGCTCAACATCATGGCCTAAGGGTTCCTGCAGAAGAGCAGATTTTACTAGAGGCAAAATCTGTAAGATTTCCCTCAGATCGTCATCTTAGCTCATTGGGAATTGTCGGCTAGATGGGCGTCTGAAGCAAATGAAGGACCGGCCATTAATATTATACATGTCCTTCGCAGAGCTGCACAGGCCCGGTCTTCAACAGCGACACCATGTGGTGATGGAAAGTAATGGCAATGAGGGACTAACGAGACCACAGCTGTGTCAACTCACAGCCAATAGAACAGGACTGCACCCTTTAGTGCAGTACGTCCCTGGGGTTCTTGGACCCAAGTCAGGCAGAGGGAGGCCATGAGAGGGAGATCCTGAGCAGTTTGAGTATGCTAGCAAGTAACTGAACAAATAAGAGATGTAATCTGATTACATGCTGAGCTGGAAAATCTGATCACATATTTTCCAAAGAATGTTCAGGCTGGAAGGTCAAGAGCCTGGGGATCAGATCCCAGGCTGTTGCTTATTTAGTGTGCAATATTGGGTGAGTCATGTTCACTTTTATTTCTCTGCCTTGGCCCCAATATTCTATGATGTTGGGATACACATGCTTTAAGGAATTTCATCCTGCTACAGATGGAGAATGAGCTCCTGATCAGGACATGTCCCCTTCCAGGGCACATAGGCAAAGCTTTCCAAAGGCCTCACCTGCGATCGGCTGGGGGCGGCTCCCGCCAAGCCTCTCCCCCACCACACAACACCCTCTATCCCTGGGGCTCAAGGAAGCAGCCCAGGAGAGTAGATCTGGGAGAGAGCATCCTTCTGGAGTGAGGAATGATGCACAAAGTGGGGTGTCGTACATGGGAGTGTTTCTCACACTGGCCGTTCAGGACAATCTCCTGTAAAGTAGACCTCACTGCCTCCATCCTATCCCCAGAGGCCAGGACACAGCTCTGAGACCCACATCAGACCCACTACTCCCCTCACCCCATACCCTACCTGTCTCTGAAGAATATGCAAGTAGCTCCGGACCATGCATAGGCACCTAGATGCTGGACCACCATGTGCTGGGAGGAGAATCATAGCTGTCAGGGTCAGAGAGTCTGAGCTAGAGGCCATCTCTGGAATGTTCTCTAAGTACTCAGTTTATAGACAAGGAAACTGAGGACCAGCAGGAGAATTGAGTCGAGCAATCTCGCAGGGGAATCAGTGTTGGAGCCCCGCTGGCCTGGCTCCTAAACCAGCATCTCTTCTCTGCATCACCCTCCCCCCAGGGCCATCTTGGACGGGTGTTTTAAGCCTCTTGGCGCAGCATGGCTAGCGGATAACTGCAAAGCTGAGCAGTGAGTGTCAAGGGCCACGGGGCTTCTCTGCCCATCCCAACCCTGCCCTTCTGCTCAGGGCTGTGAGTTCTGAGCCCACAGTAACCTATCTCCTAGGCTTCCAAAGGCCAGGGAGTTGCGGAAGCCCTGTCCCCAAGAGTATAGACTAAATGGGATTTGGGTTGAGTGGGGAGGGAGGAAGCAGAGGTGGCTGAGGCTCAGAGTTGCATTCCAAGGGGATTGGCTATAGGGATGCAGAACACACTGCATGTCAGAGCTGGCTTCGGGATCAGACATAAACCCCTTCCTCTCCTTGGAGGAAAAACACACAAGCCGCCTTCAATGAAAGCTTTAAATGGAACGTGTCCAGGATTTTCAGTGTTCTCTTCCCAGAATAGGTACCTTGATTTCATCCTCTCTGAGCTGGCAGCTAAGAAGGGGCATCTTTAAGCTTGCCTGGAAATTAGAAGTCTGGACGGAGCAATTGCTCTGGAGAGACGGTGCAGTTCAGCAGACAGGTGGCAGAGTCCAGCTTAAGTCCTGGAGTCACACTGTCCCAAATCATGGCCCTAACACTTACTGGCCGGGTGAGCTTGAGTAAATTACTTTATGTCTCTGAGCTCCAATTTCTACACCTATAAAATGGCAAAATAGCATTACCTACCGTATTAGTTTCCTATTGCTGCTGTAACAAAAGCACCACAAAGTTAGAGGCTAAAAACAACACAAGTGTAGTATCTTACAGTTCCATAGCTAGGAGTCCCACACAGGTCTCTGGGCTAAAATCAAGATGTCAGCGGGGCTGCCTTCCTTCTGGAGGTTCTAGGGGAGAAGCGTTTCTTGCTTTTCCAGCTTCTAGAGGCCCCTCTCATTCCTTGGCCCGTGGTCCCTTTCCTCCATCTTCAAAGCCAGCAACATAGCATCTCTCTGGCCATCCTTCCGCTGTCATACCTCTTTCTCTGACCCCCCTCTTCCACTATGAAGGGCCCCTGTGATCACATTGGTCCCATCCAAGTAGTCCAGGATAAGCTCCCCATCTCAAGGTCCATAATTTAATCACATCTGCAAAGTCCCTTTGGCCGTGGGCGATGACATCTTTACAGGTTCCAGGGATTGGGATGTGGACATCTTGGGGGTGAGGGGTGTTACTCTGCAGACCACATCTACCTCCTAGTGTTGCTGAATAGGTTTGACAAGATCATGCATGTAAAGTGCTTGGCACAGTGGCCAGTACCTAGTAGCCACTCAGTAGAGGGCAGCTGTTTTCATCCTTTACGGCCTCATCTTGTGATATCTTAAAGGGCAGCTCTGCCTGCCTGGTGACGTGCTGGGCCCATCCCCCGGTGCCATATGAGTGGTGGCGGTACCCAGGCCATACAACAGGCCACCTGCCTGCTCTCCCTTTGTACAACGTCTGCCTCTGGCACAAGAATCCAGATGCTGTTGTGCATTTAGCTCATGCAGGCGCTTGTATCTTCTTGCCGTGATACAGATGTTTGCACAGATGTTCAAGTGCTGATGTACTCGTGTGTACATACATGATCTTCTGTTCAGGCTCAGCAAAGTGCACACACACACACACACACACACACCTGTACAGGCATGTCCACACCTCACCAGATCCCTGCTCATCCAGGACGTTGCCAGCTCTTCCTGCCCGAGCCAACCCGGCTGCCTCCATGCCCCAGGGCGAGGACAGTCGGGTGGTCTCAGGACCCCCACAGCCTGCACTCAGCACCCCTCATCCTGTCCTACCCTGGGAGCCACCAACTCCCCCCTCCCGCTCCCAGAGCACTGGCCCCATTGATGGGCCTTGCAGCTCAGCAGCCGGAGATGTGCCCCAGCTGGAGGAAAACACTTGTAATTTATGGAGTGTCTGATTTTTAATCAGTTTTTTGTTCCTGTGCTGTAATTGTCCTAATTAGATATACATATTTTGATGAAGGTTTTTCCAAAATAAAAATTGTAATCTAATCTCGCTTGACATTCTTTACACCCACTCGCTCTGATCCAAACTTCCACTGCAGCGGAGCCTGGAAATTATGCATATGGTTTAGGCATGTGGATGGTTTAGGGCCGTCCTCTGGGCCCTGCAGGAGCGGCCCTGCTGGGCCTCCACACGCTGGAAGGCTGGCTGCCATTGGGCAGGGCTCTTCCTTTGGCCCTGGGCCTCCAAGTACCCCATCGGGGTGGGTCGGCCTTTCCCTGGATGCTCAGAGGGACCTCCAAGGCCTCACTGGGCAGGGCTTCTAACCGATGTGCCCTCGCTTTGCCTATGCTTCTGCTCCCTGGGGTCCCTCCACCCCCATAAAGAAGAGAGGTCATCTCACAGGCCTCAAGGCCAAAGGCTGGCTTCTACCACCCCCCCATTCTCATGAATAATCACAATTCCTGGCACTCCTGCAGTATCGACTGTGTGCCAGGCACTGTGTTTTGTATACATTACCCCTTATCCATCTGCCAGTCCTCCAAGGGAATTGTACAGAGGAAGAAATCTAGACTCGGAGAAGGTAATCTGCTCCCTCACAGCAATACGCAGAAGTGTCACCATCCCGCGTTCTCAGTCTCATTCAAAACGCTAAGAGACGATGGCTGCTCTCCTGGGAGAGTCCCAGAGGAGCCACGGCTCCCCAGCAGCCCCTGTGAGGGGAGACCGCCACAGCTGTCCTCACTTCTGCACCCCAGCATCAAACCATCCCTGCCCTTGAGAGGCTCGTGATGCAAACTTCCTCCTGCGAGTCTGCGGTGCAGACCGTACACAGATCCGCATGGAGCCCATCTTCAGGAGCCTAGGACCTGGAAACCCGGGTGTCAGTGTGCTGGCAAGAAGTCAGCTCAAGACTGGCTGGGAGGCTGTGGACAAGGACTGATTCCTAAAGTCTTAGACTCCAGAGCAAAAGGATCAGATGAGAAGATTCAACCTAAAAACTGTGCTGGTTCTTAAGCTGTTGTCACTCAGCTCCAAACCTGCCGGTCATGCTCCGCTGTGAGATGCTGGGCTGGGACTCAGGAACCACGCTTCTGCTTTACCTGCTGTGCCCAGTCAGCTCCAGCCAGCAGTGGGCACTAGAGGGACCGGGAAGGCAGGAGGAGGGAGCGAGCACTTATTCCTTCCTCTTTGCTTCTTGTTTTTCTCAAGGTCACCCTGGTGGCAGAGCTGGTTCTATTATCAGGAGTTGATTCCAATTTGCCGTTTCTTTCTCTGTACTACCAGAACCAGCCTCTGGCCGTGTGGCCTCTCAGAGACCCCAGTACCGATGGGCCAGCACCTGCCCCCTCCCCACGGAACACTGAGTCTTAGCTCCTAAATTCTAATAATCCTACCCTCTTCCCTGTTCCACCTGCACTAAGAATGGTGGCTGATCCCTGCAGTTTCTACCTCTGCAAGAGCTTCTGCAGTTCTCCAGTGCTTGTTTAACCAAATCCCTCTATTAAATTCTCTCTGTTAAAATGTCTGGTGCGGCTTCCGATTTTTGACTGCACAACACCCTTGCCTGACATCCAACTTTAAACTGGGAAAGGTGTGCTGAGAGGTGAAGCAGCCACACCCACTCTGGGGGCAGTGGTTGTAACCCGCTGACCCACAGAGTAAAATGAGAAAGCCCACAGAGAATGGTGCCAACCCTATCTGCTCATCCAGGGCCCCCTGCCTTTGTGCCTGGCTGAACAAGTGAAGGAGCCAATGAATGAATGGGCAGATGAACTAATGGATGAAAGAAGAATGGTCAAGTATGGGATACCCCACTTCTTACAGAGCCTAGCACACTGCAGCCAGGCTAAAACCACCAGGCAAATCTGGCCTTGTGATGGTCGGGATGAGAAGCCCAGTCTCTCTTCGGGGTAATTTGACACAGAAAAGGGAGTGAGGTGGGGAGCAGCATTGGAATTGAACTAAGCCTGCCTCATAGAGTAATCAGAGTCATGAGTGTCAGAAACTGGCCCAGAAACCTTAGTGGCTTAACGTCACAAAGCTTTATCTTGCGCTCACGTGAAGTTGAAGGTGGATGTTGCTCATCAATTAGCTCGTCTGAGAGACTCTCCTCCAAGTGGTGACTCAGGAACTCGGGTCCCTTCCATCTTAAGGCTCTGCCGTTCCTGGAACATCCTGGTGGTCCCCTGTTGGATTCTCTGCATCCGGCTGGAAGATGAGAAAAGAAAAAGAACATGGAGATCTCATACCCAATACTTGACCACCTTGGCCCAGAAGTGACCTGCATCACTTCCATTCATATTCCATTGGCGAGGACTAGTCATGTGGTCCTACCTAGAAGTGAGAGGGGCTGGGAAATGTGGTGCCTGGATGGACAGCTATTTCCCACCAGTGATTCTACACCGTGGAAGGGGAACACACATTTTTGTCGGTCAGCTAGCCATGTCTGCCACCCTGAGGCATGGTGTTGATACCAGGAATACGTCAGACCCGGACCTTGCTTTGGAGGGACCACAAACTAGAGAGAGTGAACAGACAGTAACTGTGCCCATTAAAGAGGTGAAATACGGTGTAATTATTACGTTTAATAGGTAACAAGCAAACCCCCAAATACTGGACAACGGATGTAAAAAGAAAACAGAGAAGCTGTACATCTTAGGGCCCTGAGCGTCAAGTTGTTTTCAATCTGATTGGTGAGACAAGGTTCGTGCCAGTGAAACAAGTAGAGACCAGTCTGAGATAGATGTAATTCATCGATCTCTGCAGCACAAGTCAAGTTTCATAAATGACTGGACCAGCATTCGTTGTTGCCACAATGTTTCTTCCTACTTCCATCTCAGTAGCATCATTTTGATTAGGACATCATAACAAGACCCACAAGAGATCCAGTTATTACGGGAAGAATGGCCCCTCCACCCAAAAAGTTGCAGTAGAGCCTCTTTCCTAAGAAGACTCCTAGGAAAGAGTCTTCAGTGTAGGTTGACTATGGTGGGCATGTGCTCAGAATCATTCCTTGAGAGTTCATTCTCCCTCACCTAATGTCACGAGTCTTTTCCAACCTCGGGCAGGGGTGAAATATCTTTTCCCACTGAGGTTCAACAGCTGGGAGAATATGAATTTGGGCTCCTCTTTTTTTTTTTTTGGTACACGGGCCTCTCACTGTTGTGGCCTCTCCCGCTGTGGAGCACAGGCTCCGGACGCGCAGGCTCAGCGACCATGGCTCATGGGCCCAGCCGCTCCGCGGCATGTGGGATCTTCCCGGACCGGGGCACGAACCCGCGTCCCCTGCATCGGCAGGCGGACTCTCAACCACTGCGCCACCAGGGAAGCCCCTTGGGCTACTTTTGACTGTGTTCTTCATGACACAGACAGATCCTTCTCCAGAAGCCAAGCAAAAGATGAGAGGCAGAAAGAGCGAGAGTTTTGAATCCTCAGTCCAGTTCCCAATGACCAGGTTCCTACTGCTGTCTCAGAATCTCTCGCAGCTCCCGGACCAATACATTCCCTCTTTGCCTAAGCTGGTTAAGTGAAGTTTCTACCTCTGGCAAACAAATGAGTCCCGACTAATAGGTTGGCTTCACAGTGTCATGCCCACCCATCCTACCAACACATCTCTATTTTCCTACAGAAAAATGGCTTGTCAACACAATTGGCTATGGAGCTCTTCATAAAAGTAGAGATTCCTGGGCCTGATCTCACAGTTACCGATCCGGGATCTCTGGGGATGGGCCCAGGCACCTGTATAATGCTCCTGGCCCCACTGATGCACACACAGTGCCAAGTTTGCAATGTGGCATCGCTGTGTCCTCTTGGCTGGTTATCAGAGTCAAGCATCTCTGGAGAATTTCTTCTGGCTGGGTACCAGACTTTAAGAGGGGCATTGGAGGGCATGAACAGGAGAAAACCAGGTCAGGGATGTGAGGGCTCTCAAGCTGCCCTTCCTCTGATGTGTTTTGCAGAAATCAGGGCGTTTAATCAGAGACAGAGAGAATCCGCAACGGACATGCTAACTGTCTTCAACAGTGTGAAAGCTGTCATGTGGAAGAGGAACAGATTGACTTTGCAGTGCTCCAGGGGGCAGGCCTTCAACCAAGGGCATCCGGGGGGCAGATTTTAGCTAAACAAAGCGAAGAACTTTCCAACAATTAGAGCTGCCTCTGGAGAGGAAGGACTGCCCCAGAAGGTAGTGAGCTGCCCATCTCAGCAGCGTGCACGTATCAGTAGATCACCGTATGTCAGCTGCTGTGGCCAAGATTGTTACACTGGACAAAAGGTTGGATGTGCTGCCCTTTCCTTGCCAAGTTTCTACAATTCTAGAATGAGGTATGGGGACAAAACAAGCCACACATACAGGAGGAGCTGAGTGGCCAGAAGGGAAGAGTTGGGCCCAGGGCTGCTGGGAGGACTCGTGTGAGAAACAAAACTCGTAGAGATGGAGGAGGGCTGCCTAGTAACCGATTAATTACAACATGGGCTCTCACTAGAGTCAGGGAATTTTCCACTGACTTGGTTTCATTTTACTATATCATCATGACCATGAATGGCTTTTATAAAGAAGAAAACATCCCAGATATTTCCATTTTGAAAAAATAATAAAGATAGTGAACCGGCCAATCCCTATGAGTGATGTTCATGGACGTAGACATAAACATGAGAGGAGGTGGAGGAAGGCGCTTTCACGTCAGGAAAAGCAGAGTCCAGGCGTCCAAACGCCACACTCTACTGCCGCCCTCGGTCCTTCCCTCTTGATCCTAAAAGTCAGAGTGACCAAAGTAACCTGAGTATGTCTTCACCCAAGGGTTCTCAACCTTCCTCCTGCCCAGGCTTTAGAAACTTCTCTAAATATGCTACTTTGTTTCCGTAGCAGGGAGAAAGACATAGACTATGTACCATAACAGCACCCAGAGTAGGGGAGGGCAGAGGGAAAGAGGTGCTTGAAAAAAGGACGTTTGACTCTACTCTTGTGGGAAAAGGAGAGAATGGAGACCAGGAGTGTGTAATACAGCCCCCACTGTTTGAGAGAATAGGGCCACACAGATGGCAAGTGACAGAAACTGAACTCGACTCGCTTTAGCAAAAGGGGAGTTTATTGGCTCTCGTAGCTCAGAGGATTCTGGGACAGCTAGTAGAATGAAAGGAAAGACTGCCGGAACCGGACGTCGGGACCGATATGATCTGTCTACACCTACGTCTACATCTAAGCCTGTGTGTCTCTCTTCTCCCACCCACCTCCACCGGATTTTCATCTTTGCTTGTCTCAGTTGCAGGTGGGCTCGCTCCAACACGGTGGAGAAGACAGCCACCAGACACGGCACATTTACAACTTCCCACTAACTCATCCTGAGCAGGAAAAGTTGCCTTTGCTCTGGATCCATGGACCATCCCAAGGAAGGATTTTGATTGGTCATGACTTGGACCAATTGCTTTTGCCCAGGGGACAAGGTCCCACGATTGGTCAGGCATGGGTCACATGACTGTCCACAGGGGCTCAGGAGCAGTGAGGTTCATTAATGGAGACCTGTATCAGGTCTGGGCTTACCTCTGCGAGGGTCGGGGAAGGTAGGAAGAATTGGGGGATTGGGAGGGTGGTAGAGGAGAAGCTTAGAGCAGGGGAGGGAAAGTCCCCAGAGGCTGATGGTCAGTGTGGCCTTCCCCTCAGAAGGGCCTTGTTGACACACTGGATGGTGATTCTGCCTTAAATATGTGGAAGGGTCAGTCTGGAGCTGGTGCCTTCAGAGGGTGGGGCTCAGGGGGACGCCTCGAAGCTGGAGCAGGAAGTCTTAGGATCTACCCCCTACACACACACACATAGTCACACATGCTCTCTCACACACACAGACATGCTTTCACACTCACACACTCTCACACGGGCCCCCTGAGAGCATCCCAAGGCTCCACATGGGGCACAGAAGCCGCCTGGCTGGAGCCTCTTCCTGTCCAGGAAGGTCTCAGAGACTGTCCACTCCACCCTCCTGCAGACAGGATCACCCTAACCTGACCATCTGTCCTGGTGAATAAGATTCTGTCCTATTTCTTTTTTTTTTTAAACATTTATTTATTTATCTATTTATTTGGCTGTGCCGGGTCTTAGCTGCAGCATGCAGGATCTTTTAGTTGCTTCATGCAGGATCTCCAGTTGCGGCATGTGGGATCTTTTTTTTAGTTGCGGCATGCGGTCTCCTAGTTGCAGTATGCGTGTGGGATCTGGTTCCCCGACCAGGGATCGAACCCGGGCCCCTGGCATTGGGAGCGCAGAGTTTTAACCACTGAACCACCAGGGAAGTCCCGATTCTGTCCTATTTCTAAATTTCCATTCCCAGGGAAGGAAAGGAGGAAAGAGAGAAGCAGGTGATCTCCTCTGAACTGCACCAACTGGCGGGAGCAACAACCTGTGATGAGAGAGAACAGGCTTAGGTGTCCATGTCGTAGTGACAGACTGTGCACCTCCACACCCAATCCGAGTCTGTCCCTTAGCTGCGTGGGGGCAGCCCAGACACCAAGGCCCTCCTCATCTATGGCATTTTCTCCCTCTGCCTTCAGCCCAACTCCTCTTCCACCCCGAACCCCCTGCAGGCTCCCTGCATCCTGACTCTCAGGCAGACCCCCATGCCTTCTCCCAAACTGAGCCCCCATGCCCTTCCTCTCTAGTCACTCAACAAGACCTCTCAAGTCACCTCTCCATGAAGCCCCTTGCAAACCCCGGTCCTTAATCACACCCCCTCTGCACACCCTCATCTGCCGCCTTGTACCCTGACTGCTCAGCTAGACCCAGAACCTCAAGGGCACCGACTGTATGCACTGCACCACTGCAGCCCTGGGGCCAGAGCACAGTAGGGCTTCAGGACGCAAGCCAGTTGTGTGAACTGTTCCCTCGTCTTCCCTGGGACTATGTCAGCTCTTTCTCTCCCTCCAAAACATCCACTTCTCCTCCCAGAGGCCACCCGCTCTTCTGTTAGTTGATATTTATGGATAATAAGCCAAGCACATCAAAGCCCGAGGTGAGGTTTGCAGGGCAGAAATAGAGACACAGATGCAGAGAACAAATGTATGGACACCAAGGGGGGAACGTGGCGGGGGGTGGGGTGGTGGGATGAATTGGGAGATTGGGATTGACATATACACACTAATATGTGTAAAATAGATAACTAATAAGAACCTGCTGTACAAAAAAATAAAATTCTAAAGAAAAAACAAAAAACCCGAGGTGAAATCCCTCTTAAAATGAATACTCTCCCCAGCAAGTCAATCTATCCAGCCAGCAGGGGCTTGCTGGCAGCCAGGGAAGTGTAAGCGGGACTGGGGGAAGGGGAGGGAAGGGTGCCCCCCCATCCCGTCCCCGGGGACATTGAGGGACGGCGGTGGGGCACATCGCTGGGAAAGTGGAAATGGAGCACATCACTTCTGGGCCTCTCGGACTCCAACTGCAGCCAGGAAGAAGCAGGTCATTTTAAAGGCTGGCTCTCAGGGGCAAAGACGACGGAGCCGTGTAGATGCTTCCCCTACCCACGTGTGGGGGGCGCGGAATCAAGGTCACAGAAGTCAGCAAAGCCTCCTTCTGCACTGCTCCGGCTAGGATGCTCCTGGGAGATGAGAGGGGCCTGGGCTGGATCCCAGGAGGCCCCAGGACACGGACGGGGCCATGTGAGTGAGCGAGGGCTCATCGGGTCATCACGTCCAGCCCCTGCCTCTTCACTGACCCCTCACTCAATCAATCCTCAGTAGGGCAGCCTCTCTGGCTTCATTCAGGTCCGCGCCCCAAACCTAAAGAATGGAAAAATAACTCTGGCTCCAACATCCGGCCCCTCCCATGAGGATTTCAGCCTGTTTCGACTTCCAGAGGTGGGTTCTCCTCTGTGAAGGACCCAGGTGGGTCAGTCCACGCAGATAACCTCCCCCGCATACACCCTCTCAGGCCTGGCGGATGTGCTGATGTCCCCGAACACACGGCACGCGCGCGCGCACACACACACACTGAGACTGCTCATTTGAATCCGAAGTTCCACTCGCACAGCCGCTCAGAGACACGGAACTGCCTCACGCTCGTTCATACCGATAGCTTCCAGAAGAGGTTGGGAGTGCTTTCCAGATGCCGGGACAAGACCAGGAAGACAGGGGAGAGCTCATCGTCACCCACCTCACCTCCCTCGTACCATTTCTCAAGGACCCACAAGCCCAGTCTTTTCAAGCTCTTGTTCTTCACCCTAGCAGGGTGCCCAAGGGCCTAGGTCCCAGGGAGCCTGGGGCTGTCAACTCCCTCCCCAAAACCTACCATCTGGGTACAGAAGGAAGGCCCTTAGCCAAAGAGGTCAGAGCAGCGTCTCCCTTTGATCTCCTCAGCTTCAAAGGTGCAGATTGGAGCCCCCCGGGCCAGACTGGCAGGGGAGGCGACGGTAGGCAGCAGCAGGGCCGGGGAGGGAAGGAGCCAGGGGAGAAGAAACAGTCAGGCTAGAGGATGGGTGGCCTCTATATCAGGAGCACCGGGTCATGAAATGCAGTTAGGTCCGCTCGTGACTCATCCCCCACCTCTCAGTCCCCTCCACACTGATAGACTCTCGGAAGGCTGCTCCAAGCTCACCAGCTTCGAATCCTTTGAGTGTCTACTGCCTGTACACGTGCCCCATTGGCTGCCTCCCGCCTGGGCTGGGGAAGCCGAGGACCGAGATCTGGGTCTTCATCTCTTTTCTAAAGATGAGGTTCTTGGCTGAGCCAGCAGCCTGCGTGTCCCCATCTCAGTCACAGGCTGGAAACGAGGTCCCCCTGCCTCTTCAGGCCACCTGAGGGCAGGAGGGCCAGGGTCTTTCAGCGTCTTTCCTCTAAGCAGGGTGCTCTGAGGCATCGGCAGCAGCATCTCTGACATTTTGAGCGGGTGAGACCACCTCTGCCCCCAAGCTCTGGGCCACTAGGACGGCCTAGAAGCCACTCTTGTCCTCCTGCACAGAATGGACTTGGACTTGTCCGTGCAGGAAAGGACTAACCAGATTCTAGCCCATTTGGAAACAGGCGTTGGGTGAGGCGTGCCGCGTTAGTGAAAAAACGGAGCGATGCAGAGTCCCTAGGAGAACGCTCTTCGGGCTCACCTCCTTTACATTCTTCTTTCTCCCGTCACCTAAAAGTTAGACCTCCTCTCCTTTGCCCACCTGTGCAGGTGCTGAGTTCTACCTGTTTATTACTCTCCCCCACAGAGCAGGGCCCTGCTCCAACTTCATTTGTTCTTTTTCTTCCTCTCATATCATTTTCTTTTTCTCAAACCCAACCTGGGGAGTAGCTGAGATGAGGATTGGTGGGGACACTCTGCTAGTTCTTCCTCTACCCCACACAGAGTCCCCATCCCAAGCTGCACAGAAGAGAGCCTTGGGATCTGCCACTGTCACCCATGGGAGGCCCAGGGCTACCCAGGACCCCAGATCCCGGCACTGAGGGGCTCCATCCCCCATCAAATCCACAACTGAAGGTCCTGCGCTGTTATCTGCCTGCCCCCACCATCCTGGCTGAGTCTGAGAACTGGCTGCAGTGGAATGCATGATTCTGCGTCTTTCCCCAAATTTTCAGCCCCAGCCCCAGGAAATGTTGAGGCTGGAGAATTTTGCCCTTGGCCCCTCCCAGCCAAACCCCTCCTGCAGGGGAGGCAAGAGAAGACGAAAGACGAAGGGACCCTCTTCTCCCCAAAAGCCTCACGCTGACATCGGGGTCCCCGGAACTGCCTCCAGGACTGTCCCATTCTCCAGACCTCTCTCCCTGCTACCACCCTCCCTCTCGCTTGGAAACCGGCTCTCGGTTAAGCCTGGAAAGGAGCAGATAAGTCATTCGCACTAGAGTGTGACTCAGTCAACAATAAACTGATACTTGTACCCTAGGAGTGTCCTCCTGTGAGATGGGGCTGATGCTTTCAACCCTGGGGAGGCACCATCTCCAGGTCCGTCCTGCCTGCCTGGGGCACTGAAGAACCACCTCTGGGCTTAATGCGAAAGAGTGCTCTGACCAATTAGTGATGTCTGCCATGGACACAGCAAGGGAAAGGTATAGCCGGTTTGCTCGGTATTTGACATTCCGAATTTAATTCGGAAGAACTTAAGAAGTGGAATTTCAGAGCTGTGGAAAGTGGACCCTTGTGGGCGTGGCTCTAATTACACCAACGGGGCAAAAGCAAAGCCCAGTTTGGACAATTCTGGCTGCTTCTGCGGCTTCTCCTGCAATCCACCGAGTCGGCTAACCTGAAATGAGAGACAGGACGCACAACAATGGTCCACGGAAGACACGCCGGGAAGATGGACAACCCTGGGTCACGCAAAGCTGAGCTCTCTCTGAGCCAAAAAAGTGGTTATGGATGAGAGTCCACGGAGGAAAGAGCAAATGTTTCCTTCTCCGTTCAAGGTCAAGTCTAGGTCAAACATTCTGCTAATTTCATCCTTCCAGCTGGAACAGTGGTTCACAGATGGGGCTGCGCGCTGGAATCACTTGGGGGGCTTTTACAAAACACAGGTGCCTGGGCCCCACCCCTAGATAAGCTGCTTTAATTGGTCTGGGGCACAGCCTGGGCTTAAGATGGTTTAAAAACTCCCCAGGTGAATCTAACGTACAGTCAAGATAGAGGCCACTGAGCTGAAAAGAGCCTTGAGATTGTAATATATGTTCCAATCGTCCTGTTAAAATGCATATTTTGATTAGACCTGGGGGGAGGCCTAAGAATCTGCATCTCTAACAAGCTCCCAGGTGATGCTGAAACTACTGGTCCCAGGCCCATGTTTTGAGTAGCAAGGATTTAGGCCAGTGGTTCTCAAAGTGTGGTACCCAAGACCACAGCATCAATGTTACCTGGGAACTTGTTAGAAATGCTTAGGTAGGTCCTATCCCAGATCTACTAAATCAGAAACTCTGGGGGTGGGGGCCCCCTCCTGGTTCAGCCAAGTGAGTGTTTAGGGGTGAGAACGAGGGTGGAGGAATTACTGAGTCCATACGTCGATTTCTCGCACGGAATATCTGCACTCAGTAAATGCACAAAAGTCCAGTTTTCAGAACCCAGGGGAGAAGGGAAAAAACACCTGAAAACACACCAGAAGTGGAGAGATGAAATTCAATTGCAAACTAAAAATACACATTATTTATCATTATCTAGGAGGAGATTGGGAGAAGGCCATTAGCAAGTGTTTTCTGGCTGGTGCTGTTCTCAATAGCGCGAGTAGTGAGCCAGAAGGGCTGTTGTCCTACATTTCCTTTCGTTGCAGTTATGGGGCCACAACTCCAGTGCACAGAAGGCCCCGTGCCGCTTCCTCCCGCCAGAAATGAGTCCCCATGATCTGGTGACTAGTGGGGAGAGCATCGGGGCTCAGGAAGTGCCAGCTTCCTAAGGGGCAAGGCCATCTCCATTTCCCAAGAGAAGAACTGAGAACCAGTTGTAAAGACAATCACGAAATCCAAGATAAACATCCCCCACGGTGGGTGTCTAGGGGTAGGGATGGAGTACACTGTTGGTAATTTTCCGAAGAAGGCTGGCATCCCGGATGTGGCCACGCAGGCCTAGGGACTTGGGCTTGGCGGGGAGGGGAAAGGAGCCCCTGGGGTAAACGGCTGTGGCTGCCCATGCCTGTCCCCGTCCTGGGATGCGGGGAAGCTTTGCAGAAGAATGTGGGCAAGTTGCCCTGGAACCCATGTGGCCAGGCAGATGTGAATCTGAATTAACCTTGGAAATCAGGACAAGGGCCCAGAAGGGGCCGACCAGTTTTATGTACAGAAGAATAAAGCTGACCCATAACAGGGCAAGGCTGAAAGGGGCCAGACAAGGGGGTGCCCAGGAGACAATAGTGGCTGACTGCTACCCCCAGAGGAACCAAAGTGCACCTGCCATCAGGGAAACAGGCCATCTGGGGAGAGATAGGATGTTTATTCTCTACAGAGTCTGAGTGGGATGCCAGCGATTAAAGTTTCCCATCCCTGGGCCCAATATGCAGAAGGTTACAGGTAATTGCTTGTCTCCCAACCAAAGAATAAAACAGCGGCTTCAAGTGGGAACTTTTGGTCAAATACGGGTTTGAATCTGACTCCCCCACTCATCAGCTGTGTGCCTTTGGACCAGTTACATAACCACTCTGTGCCTCGTTTTCTTATCCATAAAATGGGGGAGATAATAGTAGCTTCCACACAGGTTTGTAAAGCGCTGAGTGGGGTGCCTGGCACAGAGAGAGCACCTAATCAACAAGGCTGGGCTGAGTGTGTGCAAGTCCCTCCCCCCCCACCCAAGGCCCTGCCCTCTCAGCTCTGGAGTCTCAGTGCTTCTTGTGGGAGTGGCCTCTTCTTTCCTTTCTGTGTCAATGTGGAGGGAGGAGGAAGATGGAGAATGGCATTCTTCACAGAATTAGAACAAAAAATTTTACAATTTGTATAGAAATACAAAAGACTCCGAATAGCCAAAGCAATCTTGAGAAAGAAAAACGGAGTTGGAGGAATCAGGCTCCCTGACTTCAAACTATACCACAAAGCTACAGTAATCAAGACAGTATGGTACTAGAACAAAAACAGAAATATAATCAATGGTACAAGGTAGAACGCCCAGAGATAAACCCATGTGCATATGGGCACCTAATTTACAGCAAAGGAAGCAAGGATATACAATGGAGAAAAGACAGCCTCTTCAATAAGTGTTGCTGGGAAAACTGGACAGGTACACGTAAAAGAATGAAATTAGAACACTGCCTAACAGCATACACAAAAATAAACCCCAAATGGATTAAAGACTTAATGTAAAACCAGACACTATAAAACTCTTAGAGGAAAACATAGGAAAAACACTCTTTGACATATACCACAACAAGATCTTTTTTGACCCACCTCCTAGAGTAACGGAAATAAAAACAAAAATAAACAAATGGGACTTAAAAGCTCTTGTACAGCAAAGGAAACTATAAGCAAGACAAAAAAACAACCCTCAGAATGGGAGAAAATATTTGCAAATGAAACAACAGACAAAGGATTAATCTCCAAAATATACAGCAGCTCATGGAACTCAATATCAAAAAAACAAACAACCCAGTTAAAAAATGGGCAGAAGACCTAAATAGACATTTCACCAGCATTTCTCCTTCTCCCCCCACCCCAAGACCTACAACCTGGGAAGAATCAATCTCTCTGTCTGTAGGGGGAAGGAAGCGAGCAGAAGAAAAGCAAAGGCAAGGGACCCAAGTTACTGTGGACGGTGCTTGAGCTCCCATAATAATAACCTCTTTGGGCAAATTGCAGTCTCACTATGCAACAAATAATCTTGGTGCAAAGCCTTTCTTCCCTGCACCAGAGTGGGGGAAAAAAACATGGTAAACAGGAGGAGGGAAAATCAATTCCTAATGCACTTTGTCCATTGAATGAGAGAATCTCAGTCCAAGTCTGTCCCTTCCTGCCTTCCATTAACTTTGTCAGTTCCCCACCTCCCTCCCACCCCTCTTGTGAGTGGCTGGCTTTGGGTGATGAGAGGGGGGTCCAGGTCTGGGAGGTGAGTGGAAGGGGAAGACAGCCCCTTGGGCTGGGTCATGACTTCTTAACTCTGTTCTGTTGGCATGAGGGTGGGGGTCTCCAGGTTGACTGAAAGAAATCGCAGAATGTGAGGGGCTTTGGAGAGCATCTATTTGAACCACCTTATTTTAGAGATTAGGAAAATAAATTTCAGAGTGGTTGAGATCTCGTCCAAGGTCCTTTAGCTCCTCTCTGCTGAGCCAGCCCATAAAGGAGCTAAATGAATGAGGAGACCACTCGCCCCACACCCTCCAGGTCCAGGGTAGGAACTACCCGGACACAGATGGAAACCCATTCTGCGGCAACTTGGATTTTGTTGCCTGAGGTCGAATGAAGAACTCTTCAAGGGATAATGGCTCCAGAGCTCAGACACTAAAGTAATGGAAGTGAGAGGGAAGATTGCCTCCTGCCTCTAAATCTCTGGGGGACAGCGCACGGTGGGCAGTCGGGGGGGAGATGGAATGGGGGCCCCAGTGTCCCTGAAACAAATCCAGAGAGAAGTGCTTAGGAGATAATCGCATCTACAAGCGGGAGGGCAGTACCCTTCAGATGGTAAATCTCTCTATTACCAAGGATGGTTCCTTTACTGTCAGTTTGGAGGCTCACCCAGGCTACAGCCGAGGTGCTTGGCATGTCCATTGCTTCTGAACCCAACCAGGCAGGTCCCACCCCACCCCCCACAGTCTGGGGGGTGGGGGCATGGGCAAGTAGCGAGGCCAGAGGTGGCTGGTCCCTGGTGCTGTGCAGGGGAGCTGGGAGGGTCTGAAGCCCCCCACCGTGACACCCCCCACTTAGGGAAGTCACCAATCCCTAGAGTTGCCAGATTTAGCACATAAAAACATGGGATGCCCCGGCAAGTTTGAAAAATAGCTCTGCCTAACTTTTGTAATGTTTTGCAGGGAAAACATATTGGACATTAGGGTGTTCTGACAGGGTCAATCTGGCTCACAGGACAAAGTCATTAAGAGAGGACGTGTCGCCTATAGACAGGACACCTGGCTATGCTTCCAACCCCTGAGTCCCAAGCAGGCATGTGGGACTGTGACCTGCCCCCAACACAGGGGTCTATTTCTTCCAAGGGAAATTCCATCTCAGTGTCAGCTTGGCAGGCTCAGTCTCCCCAAGTCCCTCCTCACTGCGGAAGGAGGTCCCAAAGAAAAGGGGCTCTCAAGAGTGGGTCATCCCAGGAGGGCTTCCTGGCAGAAGCACGCTGTGAAGAAGGGGGAAGAGGGAGGATTTCCATAATACCCCAGAGCTCCAGCATCTTCTACGTTGAAACATTTGGGGAGGGACTTCCCTGGTGGTCCAGTGGGTAGGACTCCACGCTCCCAATGCAGGGGGCCCAGCTTCGGTCCCTGGTCGGGGAACTAGATCCCGCATGCATGCCGCAACTAAGAGCTCGCATGCTGCAACTAAGGCCCAGGGCAGCCTAAATAAATACATAAATAAATAAAACCTGTGGACATTCTCAAAGGATCAGACAACTAGCACTGAAATTAAAGTGACAAATGGTTGATTAAATAGGACACAGGGTTTGGGCTATGCAGCTGGCCTGCTGTGCAAGCTCAGGTAAGACACTTGACCTTTCTGAGACTCGATTTTCTTATTTGTGAAATAGGAGCTGGTAACAGACCTGCCCAGGCCACAGGCTCTTTGAAGAATCACGTGGGATGGTGGAAATAAAAACACTTTTAAACAGTAAACCACTGCTCCCTGGACTCTCAGCCACCAATGAAATTGCGCCTGAACTGGCATCAAGCACATTTTACGTGCTTTACCTCACTGTCTTTCAATCAGTCTAACTGCCACAAGCCCGTGGGGCACATCTATTACTTCACTTTACAGCCGAAGACGCTCCGAGGTCCAGTAAGTGCCTGGCCCCGCGGCTGGTAAACAAAAGACACCCTGATTCCAAACCTACTGCTCATTCATCCCTTGTGTCCACAACCATTGGGTGACCATTCGCTGTGTTTGGGCAGAGTGTGGGCCAAGGGGCTTGAAGTCAAATTACCATTTCCAAAGCATTTCCTATGAGCCAGGCACCATGTCAGGTTCTTTGCGTGGCATAGGAACTAATATTACTCCCATTTTACCAAGGAGGAGACTGTGACTCAGAGAGGTTAAGTGGCAAACCCAAGGCCACACAGCTAATAAATATATGGTAGAGTCTGGATTTGAACCCAGGTCATTTGACCCTAGAGGCTTTGCTCTTCATCACTGTAGTACCAAAAAAAAAAAAAAGTTTTTATACATATATAATAATATATAATAATTAATATGTAATATAATAATACATTATGTTATTATATATAATCTATTGTAATGTAATATATAATAATATAATACAGCATATAATAATATAATATTAATAATATAATGATATGTAGTATTATCATCATCAGAAACATCACCTGGACTCTAATGATAGAGCTCTAATAAATTACTATGTCAGGCTTTGGAGTCACGTTTGTGAAGTTCAGAGAGAAGATCCTGGGTGCAGACTCCTGAAAATGCTTGGCAAGAAGAATCAAACGTTTTCCTTTCAGGAGAAGCGTAGACATGCAAATCCGAGGCTACGGCTCAAAGACAAAGAGGGAGAGACATGGGGCTTAACATTATGATCTGCAACGTTTCCATGTCGGCACTGCTGAGTCTCATCTCCCCACATCCCCTCGGAAGAATTCTCTTTCTCAGTTAGAGCGATCGTCGCACCATCTATCAGCCAGACCACGGGGCTCTGGGTTCAGAGCTCGCTGAGTCAAGGAGAGGAGGGCAGCCATCTCCGGACCCCCCGTCGGCCCAAACACACACCCGCCCTGACTGCGACGTCACCAGGGGAAGGAAAAACGGCTCGTAATGCCTGTACATTAAGAAGCGTGTAATTATGCATAAAAAAAAGACACTGGCCCTGGTGTATATAAACACAGCTTTGACTGAGTACACTTTCCCAGACAGCCCTTCCGGCTCACGACACAGCCATCACGCATCCCGAACAGACCAGACGGTTGCCATCCAGGCCTCCAAGCGGCTCTGGACTGGGGTGGGGTGTGGGGGCAGCAGGGCGGGATGAAGGAGATGGATGCTTGTTTGGGAAGGGGGCTGAGCCAGGAGCCGGCGGGCTGCGAGAAGGACATTTACAATCGGGACAGGATCTGGGACGGCGACCAAAGTCCCCCACCCCAAGTTCGGTTTGCCTTGTAACTGTCCTGCTGAAGGGCCACGGACTGACTTACACCCTTCCCCGCTGCACGAGGTTTGACCTGGGCACTAACTCTCCTTTTCCAGCTGCACCTGCTGGTTTGCTCCTCCTTCCTTGGACAGACACTAGGGCAGACTCAGCACAGATGAATGAAGATGCTGCTGGGAATAAACTAGTGGATGAAAGAGTAACTCTAAGAAGATTCCAGAGGACAGGTCCCGGGAGTGGAAGAACCACCCCCTTCTCTGCCTGAGCATAACCTCCCTGTGAATCTCAGCTTTTCCTCTGGATGTGGGGTGACCCCAGGTGACAGCAGAACGTCAAGGCACCCCTAGTGCTGCAGGATGATTCCCTGTCGCTACAGCTCACGCCCCAAGTAGGATTTGTCAGGCCAAGGGACAGGCAGAGCATGGCAGCCATGAGGGCTTGGCCTAGGAGAGCAGAGTCAATGGATCGGGCAGGAGCTGCAGCTCTCCCAGTGGTGGTACCCAGCTAAGGAGTCAGTGCTTTATTTTCTGCCAGCCACAGACACACGGGGATACAGCACGAGCAAAGCCAGGAGTCTGACAGTCTGTGGCTCAGGGGGACAGACTGTAGGTCACGGGTAACCCCTGCCAAGGACGGGCACCACATCCGTTCCCCCTCCCACCAGTGCAGACACAACCTCTGTGCGGCGACCATAAGACAGAATTACGACTCCGGGCGTCAGTGAACCTTTCTAAGGACAGGGTTGAAATGATCAGCTTTTGTTTTAGAAAAATCAGAGTTAAGGAGAGAGTGGCTGGGAGGAGGGAGGCGAGTCAGTGGCTCTCAACCAGGACGGCAGCACACCTACCCCCATCCCCCCAGGGCACTTGAAACCTGTTGGGTATTTTTCCTTCTCGTAAGGACCGGGAGGGCACACCTGCACTGAGTGGGCAGGAGGGAAGCTTCCCGCGGTGCCCAGGACAGTCCCTCCACAATAAAGGGCCGCCCTACCCTGATGCTGCAACACCCCAGTCAAAGAGCCCCAAAGAGGCCCTGGCAGCAGCTGAGGCGAGAGATACCGAGGGGTGATGGACCTGTCCAGCTTTCAGGGGAAAAGGACGCCGTACCCACCGAGTTTCTGCATTGTGTGCCCAGCTGGCTGAGGGTTTAGGGATGTGATGGGGACACCAGGCTAGAGGTACCTGGGTGACAGGGTGGGACAGCAAGCAACAAGTTTGGATGGAGACAGTCTTGTAGTGCCTTTGTCAGGGGACCCTCGATGGGGCTGGCCCGTGGGAGCACCTCCGAGCTGGCCCGGGTCTCCACAGATGCTGAAAGGGAAATGGGCAAACAGAACTCCTTGTGCCTTGCAGGCCCCTCTGGTCCACTGCATCCCCAGGAGCTCAGGGGCTCTGGAAGGACAGGTGGGCAGGTGGGCAGCACAGAAAGAGGGGGCTGGGAGAGAAGGGGGACACCCCTCTCGATTCTGACTTCTCCCTTCAGCTCCCCATCGTAAAGACACCACATTTTCGTGTAACCAGTAGCCAGAGGGGGATTGGAGATGCTAGTTTCATTTCGTTAGATCCCAGCAGCTTTCAATTACAGCAGGCAAGAGGGAGGAAGCCGAGCTGATGTGTTTTTAAAGCCGCAGTTTTGCGCTGTTTTTAATTTAATGCTGTCGGTAAAAGATGCTGCCTTGAAGTCGCTAACGATTCTCGCGAATTATTTTGGTTGATTTATACACCCCTCCGACTTTAAATAACGAGGGAGGAAGGAGAGCAGGTCCCCCCTGGAGCTGCAAACCTGCAGCTGGAAGAAGATCTACTGAGATTCAGACTCAGGGGTGCCTTCCTTTAAATTGTGTTTCCTGGTGGGGGGCAGCTCCGGTTTCCCACCTTCCCCACCCCTAGTCACTGCACATTTATAAACTGAGTGCAAACTCGGGACACCTTTCTCCTCCCCAAGACACATCCTACTGTCCCAGCCCAAAGAACCGTTGTGATTCACGTATTTGGAGTCTTTATCTCCGGCGAGGCAATTTATCTGCACAAACTCTGAGGCTCACATCTATGCCGAGAAGTGGCTTGACTTTCCCTGTGTCCCTGAGGAACTCACTGAAGCTCTGAGAGGCTGAGGATTGGCTCAAGGTCACCCAGCTGGGAAGTGATAGAAATAGCATTCAAGTTCAAGTGTTCCAGCAGGACCCTTCTGGCTGGACTCAGTATCATACCTGCAGGGCTACAAGAGATGAACGAGCAAATAAACTCAACTTGTCTGATTCCAGACTAGATGTCCCTCCTCGTTACCTCCCATCATCCAGGGGGCTCCAAAGGGACCAAGCTGACCAGAAATGCCAGGACCAAAGACAGAACGTGAAATTCTCACTTCCGGACCACAGCATCCAATGGGTATCTGATTAGCAGCAGAACCAAGGGTCCTGGTTCTGCAACTTGTCCCAGGGTCCCCAGGCAGGGATTCATCGGTCATGCAAACAGACTTTGGTGTCTGACGAGGATCTGAAAGATGCTTCCATTTATCTCGATTCACTGCTCGTCTCCGTCAGGAAAAATGTCTCCTGTCTGCTGGTGCCCCTGTTTCTTCTCCATCCCTTCAAAATAAAATTAGAGGCAGCCAGCGAGAGCATGGCTCTGCAGCCCGGGAGTGAGGGTGTCTGCTGGGAGCAGCAGTGGGTGGGCAGGGGCTGGGAAGGAGCCCAGTTCAAAGGACAGGGGAGGCTGGTCTCTCCATCACCAGGAGGTCAGGGCAACTGCATTAGAGATTCAGCTCAGCTGGGTGGCTTTGAGCCCGGCTGGGCCAAGATATTCAGGAAAACAGCCCAAATCATAAGCAGAGAAATAGAGGCCCCGGGAAACCTCATGCCTTTCCCATCAAAGGAGCAGCAATCAGTGTATATGCAAAATGCTGCAGATTCCCATGGCAGGCGTACCTTCTGGGCTCCTGGAGCTGGAAGGAGCATGGGCTTCAGAGGCAGAGGTCCTGGGTTCAAATCCCAACTCTGCCATTCAGTAGCCATATAGCCTCAGGTAAGTTATTGAACTTTCTTCAAACTCTATTTGCCTGATGTAAAGTGGACCTGTCATTCTCCAGCTGACCAGGAGAGCTTAACTAAGAGACCAGAAGCATCCATTTGAGGACACGGCACGAAATGAAAGTGGGGGCCCCTCGTTCAAAAAGTATTAAGAATTTCAAGGTGACAACATGGGAGCACTCAGCCAGGGGTGGGTCCCTTCTCAGCGCACGGAGACTGCACAGAGCATCTATCCATGAGGCTGGCCCTGGAAAGGGATGTTTTATCTAGATGGGGATAGCGTTACAGGAAATCACAGGGGCTGGGACTGTCCTGGAGCTGCGACGGGTATGAGTGGCCTGGAGAAAGCCAGCGCTGTCACCCCGCTGGGGGAGAAGACCTGAGAACTGGGTCAGAGCCTTGGATGGAGGACCCACCTGTGACCTGGGAAGGGGAGGAGGGAAATCCCTCCACCCTCTCCTTCCCCCTTACAGCCCCTGCCCTCGGCAGCACCCGACTAGCAGCCTGAGTCAATGTGGTCCGTGTAGATGTGTCTCCTGGGCTCAGAGATGAAGAAGGATGGAGAGTGAACCTGGAGATTGAGCATCTCTCAATGTTGTGAGGAGGGTTGGATGCTAGGAACCACGCAGCACAGAGGAGGCCTTTGGAAGGGTTATTCTGCTTCCACACGAGGCGTGGATTCCTCTGCCCAGTCCACACCCTGGGACTCTTGTTCTGGGTGCCCTTACTTCCTCTCTCAACTGTAGGTTCCCCGTGGAACCTGCCAGCCTGGCGCACAGCAGGCGCTCAGAATCACCAGTTGTTGAATGAACCTGGCTGCAAGTGGGAGTCACTCATTGACAGCAAATCCGGGTGCTGTCCCTGAAATCTGCCTTCACTGGTGAGCCAGGGCAGGGGCAGGAGGGAGACCCTGAGCAGGCTGGTGCCCCCCAAGGCTGTGGGCCCACCAGGCCTGGCCAGGCAGAGGCTGCAGCCCTCAGGACCCAGTGCCCAGACACAGGAGTTGAAAGAGACTGAGGTCAAAGCAGAGGATATAAAGGCCCAGAGCTGAAGAGGCTCTGCATGGAAATCGGGGGACCCAGGCTCCAGGACCCAGTCAGCAGCCAACACTCAGAGGCCTTCGCTGTCTTGCCCCTGCGGCCACCCTCAGGGAAAGCCCCCACGAGGGGGAGCAGACGCTCTCAGTTCTAGGCGAACCTGCGTTCACACCCACCAACCCATTAGCAAAATGTCAGCCTGCCTGGGAAAAGCATCCTTGTGCACTCCCCACAGAGCCAGCTGCAGGCTGAGTGCCGTGCAGGGGGCAGCCGGCATCACCCGGGACCACGCTCCCCTTCCAAGAATGAAAGAGACCTTGCCTAGGTCGGAGATGAGAAGCCCCCATCAGAGGCCACCCCACCTGGTGTGGCTCAGCAATGCCCCAAAACCAGGGCCACCTTTGGAAGGCCCTTTGTCTCCTCTGCCAGTGGGTCAAGGTCATGCTCTAGGGTCTCAGCTCCCATGGGAGGCCAGCGCGCACTGCGGAGTCCTGCCTCAGGCCGTTTCCTGGGCTGGGGAAGGCTTTACCTCTCCTTCCACCCAAATTCTGCTTCTTGAGGTCTGCTTTGTTTCCCCAAGAAGCAGGCTCCGAGAGGATTTGTGAAGTACAAGGGACCCCAGCAGGGGAACAGAGAAGTGATCCCGGGAAGGGAAGGCAGCAGGAAAGGACTGTTACTAACCAGCTACTGAAGAACGCAGCTGGGCTTCATCTCCCAGGAAAACCCTAAGAAATAACTCAAAACACAGTATTTGGAATGACCCACCCCAGGCCCCCTGCAAGGGGTGAGCTGATTCACCTTGATTGTTGAAATGGCCTCCTAAGTGGTCTCCCTGATTCCATCTTTGGTCCCCCTGTAGTCAAAGTGATCCTGTTAAAATGCGTTATTCCTCTGCTCAAAACCCCCCACGAGAGTAAGGGTCCTTACAGGGACCATAGGGTGCTACATCATCCAACCCACTACCACCACCCTGATTTCACGTCCTGCTACGTACTCCCCCCAGCCACACTGGATATTCCTTACTCCTGCCCCAGGGCCTTTGCCCTTGCTGTTCCCTCTGCCTAGAAAGCTTTTTCTCCAGGCTGGCTCTCTCCTGTCTTTTAAGGCTTTATGCAATGTCACCTGCTTGGTGAGGCCTTCCCCCGCTACCCTATGTATAAAATCATACCTTCCAATGTCTTCTCTGTTTTGCTCCACCACCATGCCATATATTTGATTTTTTTTTTTCTTGCTTATCTGTCTCCCTCATCAGAACATAAACTCCATGCGGGTGAGAGTTCTTGTTCCTTTTCTTCAGTGCTCTATTCTTAGCATCTAGAATTGTGTCTGACCCGTGACGGGTGCTGAAAAATGTTTGTTGAACGACTAGATGGAGGGAAGAGGAAGGACGGTGTTTCAGTTATCTACTACTTTGAAACAAACCTCCCTAAACTCAGAGGCTTGAAATAACAACCATCATTCATTCGGCAATTTGGGCAGGGCTTGGGAAAACAGCTCATCTCTGCTCCACGTGTCAGCAGCTGGGTGGCTCAGAGGTGGGGTTGACTGAGCAGCTGGAGGCTGGAGTCGTCTGAAGTCTCACATGTTTATAGTACCAACTGTTATCTGCAACCTAGGCTGGGACCGTCAGCCACAGCATCACACTGGCCTCTCTGTGTAGCTCTTCACATTCTTATGACATAGCAGCTGAGGTCTAAGAGGAACTATCCCAGAACACAGGATTTGGAGCTGGCCATTTCTTTATTTTTTTTCTTTTTTTTTTTTAAATTTAATTTTTATTCTATATTGGAGTATAGTTGATTTACAATGTTGTGTTCGTTTCCGGTGTACAGCAAAGTGATTCAGTTATACATATACATGTATCCATTCTTTTTCAGATTCTTTTCCCATACAGGTTATCACAGAGTACTGAGTAAGAGTTCCCTGTGCTATACGATAGGTCCTTGTTGACTATCTGTTTTATATATAGTAGTGTGTCCACGTTAATCCCAGACTCCTAATTTATCCCCCCACATCTTTCCCCTTTGGTAACCAGACTTTGAAACTTTGTTTTCAAAGTCTGTGAGTCTGTTTTGTAAATAAGTTGATTTGTATCATTTTTTTAGATTCCACGTATAAGTGATATCATATATTTGTCTTTGTCTGACTTACTTCACTTACTATGATAATCTCTAGGTCCATCCATGTTGCTACAAATGACATTATTTCATTCTTTTTTACGGCTGAGTAATATTCCATTGTATATATGTACCACACTTCCTTTATCCATGCCTCTATTTATGGACATCCATGTTGCTTCCACGTCTTGGCTATTGTAAATAGTGCTGCAGTGAACATTGGGGTGCGTGTATCTTTTTGAATTATGGTTTTCTCCAGATATATGTCAGGAGTGGGATTGCTGACTCATATGGTAATTCTATTTTTAGTTTTTCAAGGAACCTCCATACTCTTTTCCATAGTGGCTGCATCAATTCACATTCCCGCCAACAGTGCAGGAGGGTTCCCTTTTCTCCACACCCTCTCCAGTATTTATTGTTTGTAGGCGTTTTGCTCATGGCCATTCTGACAGGTGTGAGGTGATTTGGAGCTGCCCATTTCATCATTCTACCACATTCTATTGGTCAAGTAGACACAGTACCCAGATGCAAGGAGAGGAGACACAGACTCCTACCTTTTGATGGTAGAAGCAGCAAAGATTTCAGGGCCATGTTTTAAGAAAGAAGAAAGAAGGTAACCTGAACTGAGCTCCTATGTCATGCCAGCCTCAGTGGAGGACGTTTCCATTCATCCACGAGTGGGAAAGAGCGTGCTACCATACTGCATTGCAGAAAAGTGACACATGTCTGGTATGTGTCTGCTCCAGAACACGGAACTCTCCAGAGAAGAGAGAAAGACATTCCTGGTAGAGGGGAGAGTCTGACAAAGCTCGAGGCCAGGAAACATTGTGGGAAATAGGGACTCCTTCTGCAGAGGCTTCTCCATTAGACACTTGGTCCCTTCACTCTGCCCTGAGTTCCTGGTTCCTCCAGAGCTGGTTCGGGATTCTGCGGAGAATCCATGCCGCCCTGAGGGGGAGGTTTCTGCTGTTGGGTAGTGAGTCCATTACAGGCAGGGCACATGAGCTGAGCTACTCCTGAATTCCCTGTAGATTCTGGCCAAGGACTGGACGCCTGTCACGGGCAGCATAAACGTGGTGATCGATGGACGTGCTGGCCTCGATGTTCTAGCTTTCCCGTTCTAAGACTCGAGGAATCTAAAGAACTATTTCCCCAGAGAAGGGGCTTCAGTCTCAGGCCAGGGTGTTGTTTTTAGTTGAATTTTTTTTTTTTTTTTTTTTTTTTTTTTTTTTTTGCGGTACACGGGCCTCTCACTGTTGTGGGCTCTCCCACAACAGTGAGAAGTACGCATACCGGGTACCCGCGTACCTCTCCCACAAGACAGAGGACCAGGTTAGCTGTCTGCATGGAACAGCCTGAAAACCCAGTAGAACAGGGCTGCCTGGGTGACTTGTTGTTTATTAATAATATAAATATGTAAATGTTACAAGGGCCATATTGATCCCAACCTGCGAACCATCCATCATGAGGGTGAGGACTGGGGTGCTGTAAATATCAAACACTAAGTCTGCAGCCTGAGACATATTGATACAGGTGGACTATGGCTGGGACAGGCCCTGAGGCAGTTTTACTAATGAGAGCAATTCCCAGGGCTCCACTCAGTGTGTGGGGATTAGGAGGGGAAGGGAGATGTACATGCACAGGGACCCTAGAGTGAAATCCTCCCCTTTCCTGCTTCTCTGTGGGCAGGAAGAACAGCCATCAGAGCTCCTGAAATCTCTCACTCAGGGTCTACCAGCCTGGAAAAGGGCCTGTCCAGGTGTGAGGAGGGGTCCCATCTCCTCTTACCCTGAGACAACAAGAGCTCCCGAGACAACAAGAGCTCAGAGGTTAAGCACATGGGCTTGGAATCAGGCTTACCTGGAGTCAAATCCTGCCCCCGCTGTTTACTAGCTTTGCAAACTTCTTAAGTCTAACTGCTCTAAGCATCGGTTTACTCATCTGTAAAATGGGAATGTTGATACCAATGTGCAAAGCTGTTGTGGGGACTAAACGGGACAATGTCTACAAAGTAGATATAAAGTAGACCTCCATGATGGTTGCTGTCACGGAGACAGAGCAGCCAGGGGCTCTCAGCCCCATCAGACCCGTCCCAACATTAAGGACATAATACAGAATAGCTCCAGTCCCAGGCATTCCATCTCCACCCCCAGAAGGCTACCCAGTGACGTGGCATCTAGTGTTGAGGATGGAGCAGCCTGGCCCCAGCCTTAGCCCTCCCTCCCCAGCTCCCTTCTCCTGGCTGATTCTATTTGAATGCCCACACGTGTCAAGGATGCACTGGGCAGGGGGCTGGGGAAGTGGGCAATGCTGAGGTGGTCCCTGCCTTCGGGGATTTCAAGCTAGAGATGGGGAGACTGATGAGCCCCTGACAAGTGCCTAAGCCCTGGGGGCTTAAAGGAAAATGAGGTAACGCTCAGCTGAGGGGGAGCCATGAGGGCTTCCCTGGAGGTGAGCTGAGAATGGGCCACCAGGAAGGAGAGAGGATGCGAGCTCTCCAGCCTAGGTCCACGCCGAGCGGGAGCTGGCAGGGAGGTTCCGCTCCCTGGTGACCCCGTAGGAAGCCAGGCCCATGGCTGTGAGGGAGCTCATCTCCCCACCCTGCATCCACCAAAGGGAGCCAGGAGTGACCCCACCAGGAGAGGCCCAGCCTGAGCCCCGAGTCCACCTCTGTCCACGCAGCACTTACCGCACGTATGAAAGTCCTGGGGCAGTGGGGGGCGGCCTGGCCCTGCTCAGCTCAGGGAGCCTGTCCCCAAATCCAGCCCCCCCCGGGGACACTCAGCACAGGCAGAAAAGGTTCAGCCTCTCAGGGCGGGATTAGGGCGCAGGCCCAGTGAGGTGAGTTATGCAAGTGAAGGTCGGATCCTGTCTTCATTGAAATTTTGGTATTTTGTTCAGGATTTTGTGCGTGTGTTCATTTGGCTTTTTACAAAACAACACTGCCTTAAAATATTATTCCTTTTGATTACAGAGTTTCGGGCACACCCTTACATTCTGTGTCGCTTCACCTGCCTCACCCTAATGCCCGCCCTGCTCGTGACCACATTTTCCTGGATATTTTCCTCCTCACCACCAGCATCCCTCCCATTCTCCAATTGGTTCCAACCCAGCTCAGGTGTCTTCCAGTTTTCTGTCTTTGATTTCATTTTCTAGAGCCTGATTCCATCTCTCCTCCCACCCCCCAGCCCCCGTGGTCTTCCCAGGACCCATGGGGATCATGAACTGCCTCTGTATATGGTGGTTGTAAGAATCTGGGGGATGGGCACCTCCCACCATCTGGGCATCACTGTGAGAGAACGCCCACGTCAGCCCTAGGCTGTGTGCTTCACAGCGTTTATCTGACTTCCTCCTTACCACGCTCCTGAGAGCTGGGCATCATCTGTCTCATCTGACAGGTGGGGAACTCCGAGGCCCAGAGAGGTATGAGATTTACCACAGGTCACACAGCTGTCAGTCTGTGATGGGTCTGGGATGTGATCATCAGCTCAATGACCAAGCAATGTGCTCTTTTCACCTGAACCCAACGTTTCCCAAAGTGTCATCCCTGGAACCCACATTCCATGGGCCATGAATCCATGAGCCTTGAGGAGAATGGGCTTCAAGGTCATCAAAGCTTACCCTGCTTGGGTGCAAGGAGACCAGGTATATCAGCATGTTCAAGGTTCGGGGAAGTCCTGCAGTTGAAAAAAAAAAAAAAAAAAAACTATTGGATTTTGTTTAGCTCAGAGTTTTCCAAACCTACTGGCCACAAAACACTATTTTTATTTTTTTCCACAGAGCGTCACCCTGGGCCAACATTCCACTTTCTACCCTTCGGGAAACACTGGTGAGTGTTTAGCTTGAGAGTTTCTGAGCCAGGTCGGAGTAAGTCCTGCCAGGAGGGATACCTGAGCCTTCTTCTCCATCCTTCACTCCCACTTCCAACCTCGTCTACCTACTGGTAGAGGAAGAAGAGAAGTCAAGAGTGCCCTTTCCTGTTTTCCGCTAAATGTTTCTATATTGTCTGAAAGAATCACACTGGGCATGAATTACTTTGCTGAGAAGGTAGCGAGGGAGGGAAGAAATGTTTCCAGCTCCTACTTGCCACCGTCCTCGGCTAAAGCAAACTGCCAAACCCCAGGAAGAAGAAGAGATTCTGCAGACGTTCGCCCGCCCTTGTGCCTCTTCCATCTTCCCCACTCACTCTTCCCCTCCCTCCACCCCAGGGTCCCAACCCCCAGCCCACCCAGGAGGCACACACGAAGCCACCTCCCAGTCCAAGGTTGTATCTCTGCCCTGTGCCACACGCAGCAATCTCTTTATTCAACTCCCCTATCTCCCCAGAAAGAGAAGAGGCGGGGCAAGGTCCTGTGAGCACTGCACTCCCGCACCCAGGCCTGGGTACCATTAGTATTCAGCATCCTCTTGGTAATGGGTCCTCTTCATGCCAGTTTGGTTTTATTATTATGCCAACGCACTTGCTTAATTCTCCGCTGTCTTTCTTCTGCACTGCTGATTTACACGGTTAGTGTTTTAATTATACAATTCAGCACTCCTTAAAACATGAAAAACTGCTCAACTTTTCAAACAATTAAAAGGCAGCAGAGTAGATCAGCAGATCCAAGACGAGATAAGTAAATCAAGCAATTAAAAAACTCATCTGGCAAAAATGTAGAAACCCACCTAAAGTGAGTGAGGTTTCCTGGGCCCTCCTGACAAGAACCTCAAAGAACGGCACCTCTCTCTGTCTCACTTTCCTCCTCTGGGCTCCCGACACCCTCATGCTCGCTCATCACTCTCCTCTTGGGCTCCCTCTGTTGAATGAGCTGCTTCTGGGACTTCAGCCCGTCCGAGGGGCCCGCACTGAACAGAGCTTAGTAGAAAGAGCCCAGGAGGAGGGCAACCAAAGATATGAGCTCAGCCTGGCTACTGAGCAGCTCGTAAACCTGGCCGTGTCATCCCCTCTCGGCCTGTTTTCCCATCTGCATCACTGAGCTGGTGTTTTGTTTTTGCTTTTATTTTGGTAAAATACACGCAGCGTGAAATTTACCACCTTGACCAGTTTTTACGCATGCAGTTCAGCGGTATTAAGCGTATTCAAAGTGTCCTGCAACAATCACCACCATCCACCTCCAGAACTCTTACCTTGCAAAACTGAAACTCTAGACCCATTAAACAGTAACTCCCCTTTCCCCACATCCTGCATCACTGGTTTTTAAACTGGCCTCTGAGGAGACCCAGGGCTTCATCACGACTCCTCCAGGCTGCCTGGAAAGGAGCAGGTCGAGGGAAGGGTGAGTAAACAGGAAGCTCTATCGTGATCTAATTAAGCTACTGGCAGTCTGGATTAGGTTTCATTTGAGTGGAAGACTCTGCAGATTTTTTTTTAATATATAAATTTATATATTTATTTATGGCTGCATTGGGTCTTCATTGCTGCGCGCAGGCTTTCTCTAGTTGTGGTGAGCGGGGGCTACTCTTCGTTGTGGTGTGTGGGCTTGTCATTGCGGTGGATTCTCTTGTTGCGGAGCACAGGCTCTTAGGCGCGCAGGCTTCAGTAGTTGTGGCACACGGGCTTAGTTGCTCCAAGGCATGTGAGATCTTCCTGGACTAGGGCTCAAACCCATGTCCCCTGCATTGGCAGGCAGATTCTTTTTTTTTTTTTTTTTTTTTAATTTTTGAATTTTATTTTATTTATTTTTTTATACAGCAGGTTCTTATTAGTTATCTATTTTACACATATCAGTGTGTATATGTCAATCCCAATCTCCCAATTCATCCCACCACCCCCACCACCCCCGCCACTTCCCCCCTTGGTGTCCATACGTTTGTTCTCTACATCTGTGTCTCAATGTCTGCCCTGCAAACTGGTTCATCTGCACCATTTTTCTAGGTTCCACACATATGCGTTAATATACGATATTTGTTTTTCTCTTTCTGACTTACTTCACTCTGTATGACAGTCTCTAGATCCATCCACGTCTCAACAAATGACCCAACTTCGTTCTTTCTTATGGCTGAGTAATATTCCATTGTATATATGTACCACATCTTCTTCATCCATTCGACTGTCATTGGGCATTTAGGTTGCTTCCATGACCTGGCTATTGTAAATAGTGCTGCAATGAACATTGGGGTGCATGTGTCCTTTTGAATTATGGTTTTCTCTGGGTATATGCCTAGTAGTGGGATTGCTGGGTCATATGGTAGTTCTATTTTTAGTTTTTAAGGAACCTCCATACTGTTCTCCATAGTGGCTGTATCAATTTACATTCCCACCAACAGTGCAAGAGGGTTCTCTTTTCTCCACACCCTCTCCAGCATTTCTTGTTTGTAGATTTCCTGATGATGCCCATTCTAACTGGTGTGAGGTGATACCTCATTGTAGTTTTGATTTGCATTTGTCTAATAATTAGTGATGTTGAGCAGCTTTTTATGTGCTTCTTGGCCATCTTTGTGCCTTCTTTGGAGAAATGTCTATTTAGGTCTTCTGCCCATTTTTTGATTGGGTTGTTTGTTTTTTTAATATTGAGCTGCAGGAGCTGTTTTAAATATTTTGGAGATTAATCCTTTGCCCGTTGATTCATTTGCAAATATTTTCTCCCATTCTGAGGGTTGTCTTTTTGTCTTGTTTATGGTTTCCTTTGCTGTGCATGAGCTTTGAAGTTTCATTAGGTCCCATTTGTTTATTTTTGTTTTTATTTCCATTACTCTAGGCGGTGGATCAAAAAAGATCTTGCTGTGATTTATGTCAGAGACTGATCTCCTATGTTTTCCTCTAAGAGTTTTATAATGTCCAGTCTTACATTTACGTCTCTAATACATTTGGAGTTTATTTTTGTGTATGGTGTTAGGTAGTGTTCTAATTTCATTCTTTTACATGTACCTGTCCAGTTTTCCCAGCACCACTTATTGAAGAGACTGTCTTTTCTCCATTGTATATCCTTGCCTCTTTTGTCATAGATTCATTGACCATAGGTGCATGGGTTTATCTCTGGACTTTCTATCTTGTTCCATTGATCTATGTTTCTGTTTTTGTGCCAGTACCATATTGTCTTGATTACTGTAGCTTTGTAGTATAGTCTGAAGTCAGGGAGTCTGATTCCTCCATCTCCATTTTTTTCCCTCAAGACTACTTCGGCTATTCAGGGTCTTTTGTGTCTCCATACAAATTTTAAGATTTTTTTGTTCTAGTTCCGTAAAAAATGCTGTTGGTAATTTGATAGGCATTGCACTGAATCTGTAGATTGCTTTGGGTAGTATAGTCATTTTCACAATGTTGATTCTTCCAATCTAAGAACATGGTCTATCTCTCCATCTGTTGGTATCATCTTTCATTTCTTTCATCAGTGTCTTATAGTTTTCTGCATACAGGTCTTTTTTCTCCCTAGGTAGGTTTATTCCTAGGCATTTTATTCTTTTTCTCGCAATAGTAAATGGGAGTGTTTCCTTAATTTCTCTTTCAGGATTTTCATCATTAGTGTATAGGAATGTAAGAGATTTCTGTGCATTAATTTTGTATCCTGCAACTTTAGCAAATTCATTGATTAGCTCTAGTAGTTTTCTGGTGGCATCTTTAAGATTCTCTGTGTATAGTATCATGTCATCTGCAAAGAGTGACAGTTTTACTTCTTCTTTTCCAATTTGGATTCCTTTTATTTCTTTTTCTTCTCTGATTGCTGTGGCTAGGACTTCCAAAACAATGTTGAATAATAGTGGTGAGAGTGGACATCCTTGTCTTGTTCCTGATATTAGAGGAAATGCTTTCCGTTTTTCACCATTGAGAATGATGTTTGCTGTGAGTTTGTTGTATATGGCCTTTATTATGTTGAGAAGGTTCCCTCTATGCCCACTTTCTGGAGAGTTTTTATCATAAGTGGGTGTTGAATTTTGTCAAAAGCTTTTTCTGCATCTATTGAGATGATCATATGGTTTTTATTCTTCAATTTATTAATATGGTGTATCACATTGATTGATTTTCATATATTGAAGAATCCTTGCATCCCTGGGATAAATCCCACTTGATCATGGTGTATGATCCTTTTAATGTGCTGTTGGATTCTGTTTGCTAGTATTTTGATGAGGATTTTTGCGTCTATATTCATCAGTGATATTGGTCTGTAATTTTCTTTTTTTGTAGTATCTTTGTCTGGTTTTGGTATCAGGGTGATGGTGGCCTCATAGAATGAGTTTGGGAGTGTTCCTCCCTCTGCAATTTTTTGGAAGAGTTTGAGAAGGATGGCTGTTAGCTCTTCTCTAAATGTTTGATAGAATTCACCTGTGAAGCCATCTGGTCCTGGACTTTTGTTTGTTGGAAGATTTTTAATCACAGTTTCAATTTCATCACTTGTGATTGGTCTGTTCATATTTTCTATTTCTTCCTGGTTCAGTCTTGGAAGGTTATACCTTTCTAAGAATTTGTCCATTTCTTCCAGGTTGTCCATTTTATTGGCATAAAGTTGCTTGTAGTAGTCTCTTAGGATGCTTTGTATTTCTGCGGTGTCCGTTGTAACTTCTCCTTTTTCACTTCTAATTTTATTGATTTGAGTCCTCTCCCTCTTTTTCTTGATGAGTCTGGCTAATGATTTATCAATTTTGTTTATCTTCTCAAAGAACCAGCTTTTAGGTTTATTGGTCTTTGCTATTGTTTTCTTTGTTTCTATTTCAATTATTTCTGCTGTGATCTTTATGATTTCTTTCCTTCTGCTAACTTTGAGTTTTGTTTGTTCTTCTGTCTCTAGTTCCTTTAGGTGTAAGGTTAGATTGTTTACTTGGGTTTTTTTTGTTTCTTGAGGTAGGCTTGTATAGCTATAAACGTCCCTCTTAGCACTGCTTTTGCTGCATACCATAGGTTTTGGATCATCGTGTTTTCATTGTCATTTGTCTCTAGGTATTTTTTGATTTCCTCTTTGATTTCTTCAGTGATCTCTTGGTTATTTAGTAGTGTATTGTTTAACCTCAATGTGTTTGTGTTTTTTATGTTTTTTTCCCTGTAATTCATTTCTAATCTCATAGCGTTGTGGTCAGAAGAGATGCTTGATATGATTTCAATTTTCTTAAATTTACTGAGGCTTGATTTGTGACCCAAGATGTGATCTATCCTGGAGAATGTTCCATGTGCACTTGAGAAGAAAGTGTAATCTGCTGTTTTTGGATGGAATGTCCTATAAATATCAAAGAAATCTACATGGTCTATTGTGTCATTTAAAGCTTCTGTTTCCTTATTTATTTTCATTTTGGATGATCTGTCCATTGGTGTAAGTGAGGTGTTAAAGTCCCCCATTATTATTGTGCTACTGTCGATTTCCTCTTTTATAGCTCTTAGCAGTTGCCTTATGTATTGAGGTGCTCCTATTTTGGGTGCATATATATTTATAAATGTTATATCTTCTTCTTGGATTGATCCCTTGATCATTATGTAGAGTCCTTCCTTGTCTCTTGTAACATTCTTTATTTTAAATTCTGTTTTACCTGATATGAGTATTGCTACTTCAGTTTTCTTTTGATTTCCATTTGCATGGAATATCTTTTTCCACTCCTCACTTTCAGGCTGTACGTGTCCTTAGGTTTGAGGCGGGTCTCTTGTAGACAGCATATATATGGGTCTTGTTTTTGTATCCATTCAGCAAACCAGTGTCTTTTGGTTGGAGCACTTAACCCATTAACATTTAAGGCAGTTATCAATATGTATGTTCCTATTACCGTTTTCTTAATTGTTATGGGTTTGTTTTTGTAGGTCCTTTTCTTCTCTTGTGTTTCCCACTTAGAGAAGTTCCTTTAGCATTTGTTGTAGAGCTGGTTTAGTGGTGCTGAATTCTCTTAGCTTTTGCTTGTCTGTAAAGCTTTTGATTTCTCCATCGAATCTGAATGAGATCCTTGCCGGGTAGAGTAATCTTGGTTGTAGGTTCTTCCCTTCCATCACTTTAAGTATATCATGCCACTCCCTTCTGGTTTGTAGAGTTTCTGCTGAGAAATCAGCTGTTAACCTTATGAGATTTCCCGTGTATGTTATTTGTTGTTTTTCCCTTGCTGCTTTCAATAATTTTTCTTTGTCTTTAATTTTTGTCAATTTGCTTACTATGTGCCTGGGCATGTTTCTCCCTGGGTTTATCCTGCCTGGGACTCTCTGCCCTTCCTGGACTTGGGTGGCTATTTCCTTTCCCACATTAGGGAAGTTTTTTACTATAATCTCTTCAGATATTTTCTCAGGTCCTTTCTCTCTCTCTTCTCCTTCTGGGACCCCTATAATGTGAATGTTGTTGCGTTTAATGTTGTCCCAGAGGTCTCTTAGGCTGTCTTCATTTCTTTTCATTCTTTTTTCTTTATTCTGTTCTGCAGCAGTGAATTCCACCATTCTGTCTTCCAGGTCACTTATCCGTTCTTCTGCCTCAGTTATTCTGCTATTGATTCCTTCTAGTGTAGTTTTCATTTCAGTTATTGTATTGCTCATCCCTGTTTGTTTATTCTTTAATTCTTCTAGGTCTTTGTTAAACATTTCTTGCATCTTCTCGATCTTTGCCTCCATTTTTTTTCCAAGGTCCTGGATCATCTTCACTATCATTATTCTGAATTCTTTTTCTGGAAGGTTGCCTATCTCTACATCATTTAGTTGTTTTTCTGGGGTTTCATCTTGTTCTTGCTCTCTGCCTTTTCATCTTGTCTATCTTTCTGTGAATGTGGTTTTTGTTCCACAGGCTGCAGGATTGTAGTTCTTCTTGCTTCTCCAGGCAGATTCTTAATCACTACGCCACCAGGGAAGTCCTGCAGATTATTTTTTGAAGTCTGAAAACAGCTGGACAAGATGATCTTAAAGACTTCTTGGACTGGAAGGAACCAGCCTAAGGGGTGTGAGTTTCTCTAATGAAAGCGCTGGCCACCAGCAGAAAGGAAAGGGGACCTGATTCTCTGGGTCCAGAGCAGGACAGACAAGCTCCCTGGAATGAGCTTGGATACCCCGGGAATCCAGCCACCACTCACGGTCTCTGCCTCTTCCCTTCCCCATGCACACTTGGCATCAGGACTCCAGGCTCCATGGGGCCCAGAGAACCAGCGCCTTTCTGCTGCACTCTGAAAGTAAGGGTGGGGGTAAGGTGGGAGGGGGGACTGGAGATGCGCAGCCTACTCATCCATCACTCCAGGACCCAGGAGGGTGGAGGTGCCATGCCGCACCTGCTCACTGGCCAGGCTGTCTGGGAGTAGGATATTGACCAGAACAAGGAGGGTGGAGGAGGTGATGGGTGCCCTGGGGCTAACACTGAAAGAGATGGAGAGGCAGGGGAGGTGGTCTCGATCAGCAGCATCTGGTTCAAGGCAGAACCTCCCTGGGTGGACATGCTTCCCACATCCTTCATCCACCAGCTGACAGGATTATAAATGCCCGGTGGCAGTGCCCGAAATCTCAACCATGGTGGTCTTGACAAGAAGAGGCAAGGCCAGTGATCTGAGCGTTTGGGTCTGTGAGGTCTGTGACCGGGGTTCAGGTCTACTACAGAAGAGCACGCACAGCCCGGAGATGTGTCTGGATGCAGCCCTCCCCCAAATTCTCCTGTTTAGAGGGAGATATATGGGATGCCCTGCCTTTCTCTCCTTCAGCGAAAGAGAGGGTTTCTCCGCCATCTTCTTTTCAACCTGGGCCACTTCCCCTGAACAACACCCAGGGGACCAGCCAATCAGGCTCTGGAAACGGTGCCCTTCCAGACGTGGCTATTTGTCAGTGGTGTGTCTCCCCTCTGGGTCTTGTCCAGGACAGCAGGATTCCCCAGCCACTGAGTCAGGCTTTGCTGTCTACAGCAGGAAGTAAGTATGGGATGCAATCATATACAAAGGAGGGGGGGACAGGTGCACACAGGTCCAGCTTTTATGATCACCTCCAGCCCCTCTGGCTTCAACCCTGTCCAGGCATTGAGCCAGATCTCCATGGGGTCACCTTCCGTGGGGTCACAGCCCACTCCTGCGCCAGACTGCATCTCCCCTCACCAGCACTCAAGCCCCTGCCCTGCCCCGTCCATCCACAAAATGTCCCACAAAATGTCTCCGCAAGGTTATTCTCCCTGAGCAATTTCTGTTCCAAACAGTTTCTACTGGTTGCTCTTTGTAATTCCAGAACCTCCATTAATCATTCTTAAGCTCTTTGAATGCAATGTTTTCTCTAAGAACCGAAATTTCTTCACAACTCTGCACCCTCCTGCCACCTCCAATTACCCACTCTCATCAGTCTTTAACATAAAGCATTAGCATATCTATAACTTCCCTCTACCTTGATTAATCTGACTTGGAATTTTCTCCCAGTCACCCCTAATTGGCTGTAGAGTGACTGCGATGGGGGGAGGGGTGGCACGGGGAGGGGCAGAATGGCATGCACCTCACCCAGTTTCAGACTTAAAATGTTAGAGCAGAAATAGAGTCCTGATGTTATTAAATCCAACTTTCTTTTTGCAGATGAGGAAACTGAGGCCTGAAGAGATGAAGTATCTCTTCTTCTACAGCCTTCCCAGGCAGCATTTCCCCAAGTGTGTTTCCTACATACTAGTTGCCGGAAATTCTCTGCAAAAAGTAAAGGCAGTGGGAAGGTCAGGGGGAGGTCAGGGGGTGCACAGAGCCCAGGGGTTCTGCAGTCAAATAAATTTGGGGAAGCCTAAACATCATGTCACTCTCTTGGATATCCACAATGCACAGTAACGTATTATAGGCTTTTGAGAAATCTCACAGTAAAGAAACCTGTAAACTTTGCTTAATCCTGGACTCCTTTAAGGGTTGTCTCTTTTTTTCTCTAGACCAGCTATATTAGTTACATATTGCTGTGTTAAGAATTTATCCCCGGGCTTCCCTGGTGGCACCGTGGTTGAGAGTCCACCTGCCGATGCAGGGGACGCGGGTTCGCGCCCCTGTCCGGGACGATCCCACATGCCGCGGAGCGGCTGGGCCCGTGAGCCATGGCCGCTGAGCCTGCGCGTCCGGAGCCTGTGGTCTGCAACGGGAGAGGCCACAACGGTGAGAGGCCCGCATACTGCAAAAAAAAAAAAAATTTATCCCCAAACTAGGTAGCTTGAATACGCCCTCGGGTGGCCTCGGCCAGCAGCCGTTTGAAGTAGGATTTCGGTTTCCAGCTAGAGATGGAAGTCAGGTCACAGCAGTGAGAGCACTGAATCCTAGCCTGAAGACCAGTGGCCAGTGACAAAGCCCTGGTCCATCAGCTGTGTAGACATGAATTTCCACAGAGAGATGGAAAGTAGTGAAGCAAGTAAAGTATTTATTAGGAGGAAAAAGGTACCTGTAGAGAGACACATGGGCAGCTCAGAGAAAGAGTCACGCCCTCATGGTAGTTTGAATCACTTACATGGGGCATTTCTTCTGGGTTTCCTTTGGCCAATCATCTTGCTTTGCCTGGTTTTGGTTTATCTCAGGGCCCTCCTATGTGTGCGCACGCAATCTCTTAGCCAAGATGGCTTCTAGTGAAGAGGCCTATGGGTAGTTGACACCCATACTATGGGGTGGCACCCCCTCCCTTTTTGACCTCCAGGGAGCCTTTCTGCACATGTGTAGTTGGGAAATTCTCCTTGAATTCAAGAATGAGGAATACGTGGTCTTTTGTCTCTTATTTGAGCAGGGTTCAACTCTTCTCCCTCCTGCTACTGTGGAGTATCTGTCCACAGGGGACAAACTCCAGCTGTTCAGCTTGGGGCCCATCTATCTTCTGCCTCAAAACAACAAACATTTATTATCTCACGTAATAATAATGAGGGGCAGGAATCTGTGGATGGTTTAGCTAGATGATTCTGGCTCAGAGGGAACTATACTCAATATTATGTAATAATCTATAAGGGAAAAGAATCTGGAAAAGAATATATATATAACTGAATCGCTGTGCTATTCACCTGAAACTTATGCAATATTGTAAATCAACTATACCTCAAAAAAAAATTTTTTTAAAGATTGAACAAAAATGAAACCAGAAGCTAATCTCAAAAAAAAAAAGAAAAAGAAAAGAGATGTTGGCTAGGGCTGTAGTCATCCAACAGCTGGACTGGGGCTGGAAACTCTGCTTCCAAGATGGTGCCCTCACATGGAGCTGGTTGTTGGCCAGTGGCCTCAGCTCCTCATCATACGGGCCTCTCCACAGGACTGTTCGTGTGTCCTCATGACATGGCAGTTGGCTTCTCCCAGACTGCGTCATCTAAGAGACAGAGAGAAAGCGAGAGGGAAGGAAGCTTCAGTGTCTTTTGCGACAAAGCTTGGGAAATCACACACCATCATTTCCACAATATCCTACGGGCTACACCCATATTCAGTGTGGGAGGGAGTATACAAGGATGTGAATACCAGGAGGTGGGAATCACCGGCTCCTCTTGAAGGCCAGCTACCACACCACCTATTAACTCTACATATTAACTCTACATATCTTGAAAACCACTAACCCAGAAGCTACTCCTTGGGGATTAAAATAGACCTGAGAAAGGTGTGACTATCCCAGATCCTCAACCTGTTGTAACTAAGATGAGATGCCACAGATGGCGTTGCCTGGCCCCACTTTCTTTTTTTTTCTTTTTTTTGGGGGGGGTATGGGGGCCTCTCACTGTTGTGGCCTCTCCTGCTGCAGAGCACAGGCTCCGGACGCGCAGGCTCAGCGGCCATGGCTCACGGGCCCAGCTGCTCCGCGGCATGTGGGATCTTCCCGGACTGGGGCACGAGCCCGTGTCCCCTGCATCGGCAGGCGGACTCTCAACCACTGCGCCACCAGGGAAGGCCCCCTGGCCCCACTTTCTAAGGACCAGAGCCCAGCCCTGTGCTTCAGCCTTCAGTGTCGTCTGGCTCCACCCTTCAAGGAGACTCTCTTCTTTCTCCCTGCTGGTCCAGGCAGACACCAGGGCCTGGAGCCTAAAGTGAGCCAGTGACCTCCAGCCTCCAAGGCAAGGCCCAAGGCCAACATTCTCTCTACCCAAGGTGGGCTCCCAGCCCCGGCTAAGGCAAGACTGACTCCTGTTTTCCACGTGAAGAGCCTCTCACTAAGTGCCTGGTTCCAGTGTGAAGGCAACTCCAATTATTTTTCTCTAAGAAGAATAAAAATTGTGAACACTTATTAAGTGCTTATGATTTTCTAGGCACTGTGCCAACTGGTTTACATATGCTGTATTATTTAATTCTCAATGACCTCAAGAGGTAGTTTCTACATCCCCACTGGATAGATAAGAAAATTGAGGCTCTGACCCATCAAGAAATATGGCCAATGACAGAGCTGACATCGGCATAGCTGAGGATGAGCTGGGACTGTCTGGTTCCAGAGCCCAAGCTGCTGACTATCAAAGCTATATTACGGGGACTTCCCCGGTGGTGCAGTGGTTAAGAATCCGCCTGCCAATGCAGGGGACACAGGTTCGAGCCCTGGTCCGGGAAGATCCCACATGCCGCGGAGCAACTAAGCCCGTGCGCCACAACTACTGAGCCTGCGCTCTAGAGCCCGCGAACTACAACTACTGAGCCCGCAAGCCACAACCACTGAGTCCGTGTGCCATAACTACTGAAGCCCAGGTGCCTAGAGCCTGTGCTCCGCAACAAGAGAAGCCACCGCAATGAGAAGCCCGTGCACCACAAAGAAGTGTAGCCTCCACTCGCCACAACTAGCCCACATGCAGCAATGTAGACCCAATGCAGCCAAAAATAAATAAATTTCTTTAAAGAAAAAGACAAACTCATATCCTGAAAGACTAATTGTTTAAAGTAAAAATGTTAGCATTGTAAGTTGGTATATATGTATAAATGTAGTTGTAATATACGTAATAACAGTAGGACAAAGGAGTAAATATAATTTTCATGTTGTAAGATTTTTTTACATTTCATGTTAAGTGTTATAATATTAACTCTAAATATACTATGATAATTTAAGGATGCACAGAACAATCATCTCCGTGCCTGACATGGGGGGTAAAGAGATGAGCCTTTTCCAAAGTGTGTTGACCTGCCAGGTGGGAGCCAGGGTGTAAACCCAGTTTTTCTCTCCTCCCTCCCTCCAGACTCTGCCAGTGCCCGCCTTTGACCGACTCACCAGCACTCAGAGGACAAAGGCGCCCTTTGCTGCAAGCCAGTCCCCTGGACAAGGGTGGAAAAAGAATGTGGGAGAGCAAACGATATCCAGCATAAACACTGTTCCTGGCTTCTGACTTAAACAGACACTCCGTCACATTCCCGCCCCCCCCCCTTTTTTTTTTTTTGGCCACGCCACACGGCATGTGGGATCTTAATTCCCCGACCAGGGATCGAACCCACACCCCCTGCATTGGAAGCGTGGAGTCTTAACCACAGGACCACCAGGGAAGTACCCACATTCCCTTTTTAATTTCTCCATGGAACATATCACCATCTAAACGCATCTTCTTTACGTATTTGGTTACATGCTTGTTGCCAAATTACTCCCCTCTGAATGTAAGCTCCAGAAACGCAAGGACCGTGTCTGATTTATTACTGTGTCCCTAGAGCCTAGAACAGAGCTTCCTATTAAAACAGATGCAGAGTGGTCCCATAAATACTTAAATACTCCCAAGAAAGTAGGTGAGTATGTCACAGATGCCCCCACCAGGCTGGAAGAGCCTTGTAGGCAGGTACATTCTCACCGTCATTTGTTTTTCTTTAACTAATGGACTTTCCTTTTTTTAGAGCAGTTTTAGGTTTGCAGAAAAATTGATGGAAAAATACAGAGCATTCCCAAATACCTTTTCTATCCGCCCCACAGTCTCCCTTATTACTTCTCTTTTGCATTAGTGTTATACGTTTGTTTCAAGTGATGAACCAATATTGATACATTATTGTTAACTAACATCTCTAGTTTACATTAGGGTTCACTCTCTGTGACAAACGTATAATGACAGGTGTCCATCATTACCGTATCACACAGGATAGTTTCACTGCCCTGGCAACCACCGATCTTTTTACTGTCTCCATTGTTTTGCCTTTTCCAGAATGTCATAGAGTTGGAATCATACAGCATCGCCATTGTTTTCCATCCCTGTGGACTGGCCCTACAGGTGTCCCGCAAAGATTTGCCAAATACACAAATGAATGGATGTCAGGACTTAGCGATGCCCACATCCTAGGGGGCTTTGAGTACATCAGGAAGGAGTGAGCCCAGGTCCCTTTCCTACTGGGGACGAGAAACCTTCATTCCATTCCGGTTTTTGCCGTCCTCTCCCCCAGCCTCACTCACGTTCCTTATTCCCTTTAAATTATACGAGATTTCCTCATACGAAACCTAACTTAGGCGCCATAACAGAGACTATATTTAATGTAAATGGAAGAAATAGGAGCAGAAGGATTTATGGTAATGATATCCTTCTTGTAGTAACACAGGGTGGGTCACCTGCTCACGAAACAGTGGATTAAAGAGAAGGAAATTTACCTTCCAAAAGAATGTGGTGTCACCAGAAATCTGCCGTCGCACCAAGGCTTGGACGATCTTATTAAATCCCATAGATCTTACTGTGCTTTCCTATGGGAAGAGGGCTACTGCTTTCCCTGGCTCGTAAGAATGGCCTGAGTGAGACCTGAAGCAGAAATGAGGGAGGACGGTAGAGGGCAGTTCCCCTAAAGGTCAGTGCCTGTTGGGCTGAGGGCCCCTGTCTGTACAGATCCCCGCATGGGGCAACGTGCTGTCGGGCACACCGCGGAGTCCTGAAGGGAGGAGGGAGATTCCTGCTGGAAGGAGATGGGAGAGTAGAGCAGGAGGCAGGACGCAGAAAGCTGTTCGCTTGTGAGGGATGGTTCTGCCGTCACTGATCTGACCTTGGACTGGTGTGGGTAGCAGGAAATCTTTCAGAATGTCAGGAGGCAACAAGCGCCATGCCCCAGTTGGCGGTTAGCAGTGGCAGGAGGCTCTGATGAACTGGGGAGTTTGCACATTTCGAGAGACCTGGGTTCAGATTCCAACCCCACTACTCACAACCCACGTGATGTTGAGCAAATTGTAAAACTTGACTTCATGCATCGAGAAGCACTGAGTTGATTCTCAATCTGGCTTTATTCCCTTAGGAAATCGGTCCCAGAATCCAAGTTGCCCTAGCGAGGAGGAGGGAAGCCTCCTTGCTGGTGGCCAGATTCAGAGCCTGGATGCCCTCCTGGTGATAGAGGGACCGGTAGACCCTTGCCTCATCAAGACACGCCAGCTCCCCAGCTCTTGCCTCCACCCCAGCTCGCGGAAGCAGGGGAGGATGAAGAACCATGTCTGCCCTTAGCTTGAGCTCTGCGGCTGGTTGCCCCCTCCTCAGCTCCCCTCCCTCCCCCTCCCCTCCTCCCCTCCCCACCTCCTTTCTATGTTAATGGTTTGTTAGGAAATGGGTCATCTGGGGAGGATCATTAATGCAGTGAACAGAGATATTGCACAAAAGGATTAAGGCAGCTTCCCTAGTGCACTGTGGCTTTTTGAACGTGTTTGCGTGAAATCACCTCATTATGAGAATATCCTTATTGGGGGAGATGGAAGGAAGGGGCACCATGCCTGGAATAAAGGCAAAGCCGCTTGTGCTGAGGGAAAGGGTTGTCTCCCAAGAGTCCGCAAGAGCCCAGTCCGGGACCCCTTAAATGATGACGTCTGCTCTGAGGTCTCAAACCGAGGTGGATGCTGTGATGTCCAGGACAGAAGACCAGTCACCTCGCTGCAGGGAAAGGATCTGAACCTGAGTTCCTTTTGCCGGGGCCTGGGGCCGGGGCTGTGAGGTATCATTTGCCAGGAAAAAGCAAAGGATACGCCAGCCCCAGAGCTTCACAACAAATCCCCACTCACCTTCTCCAAGTCTTTGCTCATTTCTCACCCTCCCAGTGGGTCCTTCCCGATGACCTTATTTAATCTGCAAGCTACTTGCCGCCCATCCCACCCAACCATCCCATTCCTCTTAGTTTCCATTCTTCCTTTTTTTCAGTAGCACTTACGGCCTTCTAACAACCACAAAACTTACTAAGTTATTACGATCTTTTTTAGGTTCAGGTCCCCACTAGAATGCAAGCCCCACGAGGGCAGTGACAGCTGTCTGTTTGTTTGTTTTAATAAATTTACTTATTTATTTATTTTTTTGGCTGCGTTGGGTTTTCCTTGCTGCGCACGGGCTTTCTCTAGTTGCGGCGAGCGGGGGCTACTCTTCATTGTGGTGAGCGGGCTTCTCATCGCGGTGGCTTCTCTTGTTGCAGAGCACGGGCTCTAAGCACGCGGGCTTCAGTAGTTGTGGCACGTGGGCTTCAGTAGTTGTGGCTCGCGGGCTCTAGAGCGCAGGCTCAGTAGTTGTGGCATACGGGCTTAGCTGCTCCGCGGCATGTGGGATCTTCCCGGACCAGGGCTCGAACCCATGTCCCCTGCATTGGCAGGCGGATGCTTAACCACTGTGCCACCAGGGAAGTCCCAGCTGTCTGTTTTGTTCACTGATGTATCCCAACAACTAGAGCAGTTTCAGATAGTAGATGCTCAATAAATGCTTCTTGAATGAGGAACAAATTTTCGCCTTTAAGGAAAGATTTGGGCTTTGTCCCACCTCTGAGGGTGACTGTGAGGCACCCACACACTCAGAGGCCCTCTCGGGACCCCTGCAGTCCTAGGGTGACCCCGCAGGGAGCCCAGACCCGACTCCCTCGTTCCACTGACGGAGGCCCAGCTTCTCCTCCTGCAGTTTTCCCATCATCCCAGATTTCTTTGCACTTGTTAATTAGCATTAGCCTTGGAAGATCTCCTTTTCGCTGGGGCTTCCTGATGAAGCCACTGTTCCCAGCACCACACACAGCCCCCACCCACGCCTGCCGCCCTGTGCTGTGGGAATTGGTTTCTATCTGGGCTCTCGGGCTGTAATGGGGTTCCCGCTGGAGCCAGATAAGATGATACAGAGCTCCAACGATCAAGTCACATGGACAGGACTCCACGTGCTCCCGTGCTTGTCCCGGCACTGTCTTTCCCCAGAATCCCGTCTTGTCCAACTTCAAGGGACCAGGTCATGGGCCACCCTCTGTCACCACTGAGCCCAGGTCCACTGCCATATCCTCTCTGCCTCCTCCCAACCCAAAGTAGAAGAGGCAAGGAAGGTCACCCTTAAGGCTTTTCATCTCCTGCTTGCCCTGTTGCCCCCAGGACTGAGACCTGACCTGGGACCTCAAAACCTTATTTTCATGTTCCCCTTGGGGGGGTCCTCTGATACGTGGGTGTCTTAGCCTGGGTTCTCCCCAAAGCAGAGACTGAAATGAAGACAAGCGGGCTTCCCTGGTGGCGCAGTGGTTGAGAGTCCACCTGCCAATGCAGGGGACACGGGTTCGTGCCCCGGTCCGGGAAGATCCCACATGCCGTGGAGCGGCTGGGCCCGTGAGCCATGGCCGCTGAGCCTGCGCGTCCGGATACTGTGCTCCTCAAGGGAGAGGCCACAACAGTGAGAGGCCCGCACCCAAAAAAAAAAAAAAAAAGTCAACACAAGGCAGGCTATGGAGATGGCCACTGTGAATCTTGGGACCCATTTCCTCCAGGACCTCCTGAGAATAGAGGAGAAATGCCTCCTGGGATCGGACCCTGGCAGAATGAGGGGCAAAACCCTGACCCACTGCTCTGGCATTCCCCCTGCACCGCCCAGCCGGAAACCAGCACCTGCAGAGCTCTGCTGGCATCTTTCATGGCAAAGGAGCAGCCGTGGGGCAGAAGTGAGGATGCATGCATGCCCCTGCTTGAAGCACCGCCTTATGAACACAGAGGAGGCCTGCAGGCAACTGTCTCCGCCTGGCTCGGATCAGAGGTGGGGAGAACCGATATGGGTCAGGCACCAGACTGCCTGCTCAGTAGATAAATCTTCCTGCAGAGCTTTGAGGAATGACTCATCACTTACACCCAGGTAGGGAGTTTGTCTTCTCCTTCCAAGTCTAAGTAAAGAAAGAAAGAGAGAGTGGTACATGTCTGAGCATTTTTATATTGTTTCCCTGTGTTACAAACCCAGGGCCCAGTCGGCTTGCATAGGGACAGAGCAGGAGAGCCATCAGGAGACCACAGTCAGCTTCAGAGGGGGCTGGAGCAGAGAGCTCAGCAGCAGGGTTGGCGGGAAGGAGGCAGGTGGTACAGACATCCCCGCTCGCCTCTACCTGTGTGTCTTTCTGAGCCCAGAAACAAGTACAGGCTCTCTGTCCCCAGCCTAGAAATAGGCTGGGCTCCAAAAGTGCTTTGAAAAGTCCGCTGTGTAAGAGCTGGAAAGCTGGGAATGCCTCGTCTCATTGAAACAATAGTGTGCATGGCTCCTCCTGTCCCAGCCCAGCTCACGGGAGGCTCAGTGAGCGGGCCAAAGCGCGGCACCATGGACCGGGTCAGAGCATCAGGGTCCCCGCAGAAAACACAGTGAGGTCAGGAAGCGCCCCTCCTCCCACCCCCTCACCCACTGGGCAGTGGAACCAGGTGATTCCTAGAGCCAGATCAAGGGCTTTCGCAAACTGGGAGGCACGGTGGGGAGAGACTCAGGCGAGGGTGACATCATGGCTGTGGCCTGGGTTGATGGGGGTAAGCCCTGCCCGAGGACTGGTGGTCACGGCACAGTCAGCAGCTCCTTGTGTCTATAGCTGACTCCTGGGCCTCCCGGGGTCTCCACCTTGCTTGCTTAGCTCTCGGTTCTCGAAAGCTCCTCTTTCGAGATCCTTGTGTTCCGCTGGGTTTTGATCCCTGACCCCCTTACCTCCCCAAGCCCCCAGCACAGCCTCCATTTTTCAGATGGCCAAACTGAGGGTCAGAATCAGCTAGCAAGTTGGTGGCAGAATCTAAACCAGGACACACAACTCCCAGCCAATCCACCTACTCGCCAAGAAGGGGAAAGGGAACTCTGTGGTTATGGGGTAACGAAGGCTACTGAGCCTCTGCCCCGGGATGGGAGACTGGAGTGCATCTTGGGGGAAATTATAGGTATCACTTTATTTTCCAGGGGAAAAAATAACCATGGAAAACGTCTGCAATTACAGCTCATCACTGCTGACTGTGTAACTGCAGTCTAAATACCTGGTAATCAGAAGACCAGAGACAATGAGCTTTTGGCTTTATTTAGCACCTTTCCACTCCCCTACCTCAAGCTTTCCTGGGTGATGTCACAGTGGGAGCCAGGTTCACAAACACTCAAGGCAGACTTTTCCCAATTTTTCTGTACAAAGATCAGGCCACTCACCCTTGACAGGCCACAGAAATCTCGACTTTTTTTAAAATTTTTTCTCCAGAGGTCAGGTGGAGTATCGTTGTGCTACCTGACCCCTCTCAGCCCCTCTGTCTTTTCCATTAATCTCTTACTCAACATTTATTGAGTGCCACCCGTATGTCAGTCATGGAAAGAGGAGTAAGATACCCAGCAGTGGGCACGTCAGGCAAGGCCCTGTCCTCATAGAAATTATGTTCGAGTCTGGGAGACAGACAACAAACAAACCAACGTATGAATAAAAGAATGACAGCATGTCACAAAAGTGAGAAGTGATGAGACAGAGAGTAACACTGGGAGGGCACTGGAAAGGTGACGTGTCAGCCGAGACCTGAAGGATGAGAAGGAGCTGGTTATGATAAAAGGTGAGGGAGCAGCAGGTGCAAAGGCCCTGGGGCAAGAAAGATTCTGCCTGGTTCTAAGGATCGTGGGAAGGCCAGTAAGTGCCTGGAACGCCGTGAGAGAGGAAGGAAATGGCATAAATGGGCTTGAACGTGCAGTAGAAAAGGGGCCACGTCAGGCAAAGGAGCCTGGATTTGAAAGCCATGGATGGGTTTTTATCAAAGGAATGACACGATCTGATTTCAATTTGCAAAATAGCATTCTGGCTGCTGGGTGCAGAACAGAAGGGAAAAAGACAAGTGTGGAAGCAGGGTGACAAGCTGGGAGCTGCTGTAGTGACCCAGGTGGTAACAAAGGAAATGACATGACAAGAAAGACATTTATGCAGATATAATCTGGAGGTAGAACTCCTGGGAATGGCTGATGAAGTAGACGTGGGGATGTGGCAGAGGATGGAAAAGATGCCTCCCAGGTTTCTGGCTGAGCAGCTGGGCGGGTGAGCAGACAATTTACCAACACAGGCAGGTTGGCCAACAGCGCACACGAATAAGAAGTGTTGGTCTGCAGCCTGTTTGCCCTCAGATCCGTTCCTCGTCCTTCCCCGACCTTCTCTGTATCACAGGGCTTCTGACCCTGGCAGACCCCAGGGTCTGGGTCAGCTGGGTTCAGCCAATGGGAGACACAGGCTGGAGGGCAGGAGGAAGTGAGGAGCTGGGGCATGTCTCTCCCTCCCTCTGTGCCTCGGGCAGAGTCTCAAGGAAGTTGCGGAAGCAGCTGCATCTCCTCTGAGGCTCCAGCTCCCACCAGGCAGCCTTCCACGGCTGCAGCTTTCACTGAGTCACCCCAGCCCTGGGTTAACCCTACCTGTCTCCCTTGTCCCTCCATCCCACAAATAGTCCAGCTTCCTGCTCAGCTGATCCCTGGGTTGCCTCACCATCTTTTACTCAACTTCTCAGTTCTTCTGTGGCCTGTGCAACCAAAGTCCTATAAAAATATTCCCTCTGTATTAAAGGTTTAGAGTGGCTTATGGGCTCTGATTGGACCCTGACTGGTACATGAAATGCCTGGCTGAGGTGGGAGGTGCAGTGCTGGTCCATGTCAAGCTTAGAATTTTATTCTTTTATTGATTCTATTCCCTAGGATTTCAGCCTCAAGCAGAGTTAACCACAACTCCCATTGGAACATAAAAGCAGAGAATCTAAAGGCTCAAAGACCTTAAAGATATTCTAGTCCTAACAGTGGCCTAATGCTGGAATCCCCTTTATAATGTCCAACCAAATGGTCTTAAGCCTAGGCTGATTGCCTTCAGGGATGATGTATGAGTTCGCTATTATACCAATAATGCTGTGTAACAAAGCAGTCCCAAAATTCAGTGGCTTGAAAATAACAAGCTTTTATTTTTGGATCGTTCTTCTTCAGGCTAAGGATTGGTTAAACTTGACTCCAATTGGGTTCAAGTCTGCTCTATATGTCTACAAGTTCTCCTTGGACCAGATTCTACCCTGAGCGTTCTTCTAAGAGAAGATCACAGGAGCTCAGGAAGGTAAACCAAACCAAACAAGCATATAACAGGCCTCTGTTTAAATCATGTCTGCCAAAGTTCCATTGTCCAAAGCAAGTCAGATGGCCAAGAGCAACAGCAGTGGGGCAGGAAAATATACTCCAGAAGATCACACAACAGAAGGAAGGCATGAAGAAGTGAGAACAGCAATCCAATACACTGGAAATCTTACTCTTGCCTCTTTTGAGCTGAAATCTATGTTGGACCAAGTTTTCCCATTAGAGACACAGGAAATATATCTCCTTTCCTCCATGTGATGGATAACCTTCCAAGTGTCTGGAGCTAACTAGTTGCCCCTTTGGGTTCTCCTTCTCATGAACCTCTCTGATTCCTTCAAAGACTTGATTTTCATTCCATTCATCCTGGTTGCTTCCCTCTGAACATGGTCCAATTTTATTTTTATTACGCCTCATGGCTAATGTCTATAACTGCCCTTGATGTTTTCTGACCACAGCAAAGTGGATTCTTTTCCCCTCTGGCAGGGAATCCACACCAGTGGACACTCAGCCCACATAAGCAAGAGAAGCCAGGCTCCTCCAAATCATTGCCTCCGGAAGGTTTTTCTTAGTTTATGTCACCCACCCAAATAGTTTCCCCTCTTACCCTGAACCCCTCGGTCCACATGTATGTTCTAGGCGTGTGTTTGTTGACAAGTTCGTTCTGGTCCCCAGCCTTTGGTCCATGGCTGGAGGTCATATCTCTATTTGGACCATGAGAACCTGGAAAACAGAGTGTCTGTCATCTCTGCCCTTTGGATCTTTCCAGAGATCACAGTACCCGGTACCAGGTTCTGGGGGCCCCTCAGTCCATGTATGGTTGTGACTGAGGGGCTCAAGCAGCTTTGCCCACACACACTCAACCCCTCTTTAAGGGGCAAGGTCTGAGCTTTTCCTAAAACAGCCCCACCTGCACACAAAGCTGGGTGAGGGACCCTGGCACAAATTTGAGATTGCAGGATAGGTTTACAGGGGCTGACCAGCTAGAGGGCATCCCAGATACACACACACACACACACACACACACACACACACACACACACGTAAGAATGCAACAGGATTTTCAGGGCCTTAAGCAAAGCTGATCTGCAGCCTCCTGTAACTGACCTGGGAATCCTCATATCCGGGGAAGGAAGAGGCAGCTGTAGCTGGGAAACAGCATGGGGAGTGTTGCATTAAGAGAAGAACGGAATTGGGAGTTCCCTGGTTGCCTAGTGGTTAGGGCCTAGGGTTCCACGCTTTCACTGCCATGGCCCGGTTCAATCCCTGGTCGAGGAACTGAGATCCTGCAAGCCATGCAATGTGGCCAAAAAGAGAGAGAGAGAGAGAGAGATAAGAATTGAATAGCAGCCACTAAAATCAAAGCAGAATTTCCTCCACAATGTTCATGGAACCCCCGGCCAGACAGCCTCCCCAGCATATTAGTCAAGATAGCACAGGACAGGCTGCAGTAACAAAATTCCTCAATATCTCTCTCACTCCCAAGACGCGAGCAGCACAGATCGGCAGCCCCTCCCTGCTCATCGTGGTCTCTCAGGAGCCCAGGCTGACGAAGGTGTCAACTTGTACTTCCCACAGCAGTGGGAAGGGCATGTGTAGCAAACCATGTATCAGCTCTTAAAATCACTGCCCAGAAGTGAAATATGTCAATTCTGTTCATATCGAATTGCTTGGCGTGAGTCTCACAGCCAAGGAGGTGGGGAAGTGCATCCTCCGTGATCCCAGAGGCCAACAACGCCAATAAGGTCAGGGAGGGGTTTGGCCCAGGGACAAACAAGGGCTCCCCTTGTTCTCTTTTTCCATTCATTCATCCCTTTAACAAATATTAATTGAGACCCTACTGTACACCAGGCCTTGGGGCTACAGCAGACCCAGCCCTGAGCTCATGGGCTCTCAGGCCACCAGAGGAAATCAACAACCAAGCAAACCCACGTCCACCCAGTCTCTCAAGGCACAACTCCACAGGTCCTCCTTCATCCCTCCCTCACTGCCCACACCTAAGCCATGAGCACCTCTCATCAAATCGACTCTGAAATCATCCTGAATTAGGCTCCACCCTCCAACTCCACTGATGACCCCAGACCATCATCCATCGCCTGGACTCTTACAGGGACCCCCCTAGCTGCTCTCGCCTACCCCACCCTTCCCACCTGAAGCCTGTTTTCCACACAGCAGCCAAAGTGATCTCCTTAAAAAGCCAATATGAGTGGGGAAGGCAAATTTAAAAATCAGTGAACAAACGTAAAATAAATACAAATTGGTTAGGACTGCCCTGGTGGTGCAGTGGTTAAGAATCCGCCGGCCAGTCCAGGGGACACGGGTTCGAGCCCTGGTCCGGGAAGATCCCACATGCCTCGGAGCAACTAAGCCTGTGTGCCACAGCTGCTGAGCCCTCGCCCGCGCGCCAAAAGCCCGTGCTCCGCAACAAGAGAAGCCACCGCAATGAGAAATGCTCGCACCACAACGAAGAGCAGTCCCTGCTGTCTGCAACTAGAGAAAGCCCACGCACAGCAACAAAGACCCAACACAGCCAAAAATAAATAAATAAATTTATTTAAAAAAAAATACAAACCCGTTATGTGGGAAACAGATGAGGTGATGAGATAGTGGGTAATCACAAGGACCACGTGGAGACGTGTGTCAGGGAAGGTGTTTCCTGCACCTACCCGGCACTACTTTGTTCTCACCTCCGGCTCCATCACCTGTTGCCACCACTGGTTCTGCACAGACCAGCCTTTTGAAGGTCCAACGTGGCAGTGCGTCTCACCTCAGCCTCTGCTGCGACTCCTAGTTTCCTGCTCCAAGGCTCCTCTGTCACCATGGAGGGGACACCTGAGGGCTTGCAGTCCCAGAGGGCAGAGGACTTCACGTCCAGGAGCCGAGAGATCAATGCCTTCCCCCTGGGCGGACAGGTGTGAGGCACACATCCTACCGGCTACGACACCAAGCACCAGCACCCTGTGGCTGTGACCACCCACTCCTATCGGTTTCCCCTCCTTCCCTGTTCCAGTGCTTCCTCACTCCTGCCCCAAGGACCACTTTCCCAAGTAAACAACAACCTACTCACAAGCCCTGGTCTCAGGACCTGCTGTGAGGAGGAGAGGAGAGAGAGGAACATGAGGCAGAGGGAGCAGACACCCAAGGGATGAGAGAGGCTGGTGCGTCTGAAGACTCAAAGAAGGATAGTAAGACTGGAGTCTTGGATGAGGAGGACGGTAGCCCGAGAAGAGGGTGGAGAGGTGGCAGGACCCACAGGACCTTCCACCGGAAGGTCAGAGAGTTTGGACTTCATCCCAAGGAAAGTGGGACGCCATCCGGGGGTTGATTCAAGTGAATTCACGGGACCAAATTTGTCTTTTGGTTGAGATCAAAGAGAAAACCATTGCTTGTGTTTGTTCAGTTGCGCCTCTCTGCGTCCTTCCCTTCTTGTCTTCCTTCTTAACCTGCCTCCCCTCCGCCTTCTTCTCTCTTTGCTCCCATCAACCTCTCACACCTCTCACTCTGCCTTCAGACTTCAGCCTCAGGTAAGGAGACAGTGAAGGATGGAGCAATAATTCGAGGCCGTGGAGTGAGGGTGACCATAATTTCCAAACTCGTTCAGGGCAAAGGTCTGAGAAGTTCAAGTGCACTTGCAGGGGTGATGGGGCAAGGTTTGAAACTGGGGCTGTCGGGAGAGTTCTGAGATGAATGTTTGCCATGACTGTGCCACGAATCCTAATTGCAAGAGTCAGACAAAGAAGAAGTCACTGTCCCTGGGGTGCAGGGAGAAGGATGCAGGGATGAGCAACGGGGGAGAGGTTCGGCTTTGCAGCCAACACACCTGGCTCTCTCCAAGTTCCACCTCCCCTCACTGAGTGACCACGGGCAAGTTACTCAGTGTCTCCAAAAACTCAGATCCATCATTTGGAAAAATGGGACAATAATAACAAAATTCACATGAGCGAGGACTCTTGGTTGCGAGTAACAGAAACACACACAAACTAGCTGAAAAACACAGAGGGGAATTTATTCTCACAGAACACAAGGAGGGAGATGCGGCAGTTTCCAGAAAGAATAGGACAAGGGCTCCTTTCCCTTTTGCTCCCTCCAGGCCAGCAGTATCTTCTTCTTCCCAGCTGTGCCGGGGAAAAGCGAGAACACTGAGGCAGCCCATGGGTTTATAGGCTAAGATCTGGCTTCCTGGGAGAGACTGGTGATGGCTGTCTCCTGCCCCAGTTCCAAAGTCTCAGACGGCATCTGGCCCAGAGCAGGTCAGGTGACATCGCAGACCAATCATCGTTGGTGAAAGTATCATCATCTCCGGAAGGAATCTGGGTGACTTAGTTCAACTCAGGTCAACGTGAACCAAGAAACTCCAGCCGTGAGTGAGTTTCTGATGTGCTGACTTCTCTGTAAGATCCCTACTATGGAACTGCGTGTGCACGTGTGTTTGTGTGTGTGTGTGTTGGGGTGGGGTGGAAGAGGGAGAAGAAACATTCTTCCCAGAAAGGGGGGGGTTGGCCACTTAACCAACAGGTGCCCACCATGTAAACCTAATCCCAGAAATGGGATTACTGCTCCAAGTGGGCTGAAACCACACCTCCGAGATTGTGGTCAGCAAAGCTCTTCTGGTTCTCCACATCGCCAAGCTCAGAGGGACTTCTGTACTTGCCCACTTTGCCCTTCCTGAGATCCTGCCTCCATTGGTCTTTGTGATGCTACCCTCTCCTGGTTTTCCTTCCACTCTCCTGCTCTGTATTTCTGTCTCCTTTACTGGTTCTCCTTGACCACTCAAGACTGCTTCAATGACTTCCTTTAACACTCAGAATAATATGCAAACTCCTAACTTGAACCGGCAGGGCCCCAGATGATCTGGCCACTGCCGACTTCCTGTGCTACCTCACACCATGCTCCCCTTACCTGCTCGGCTCCTGGCCTTCTCTGTGTTTCTCTAAATCATCAAGCTTCTTCCTGCCTTTGCAGCCACTGTTTCCTGTGTGTGGGCTGCTCCCCTCCCACCCCAACCTGTACCACACCCCCCAACCCTGACCTCATGTGACTGGCTCCTCCTGTCTTCCAACTCATGGCTGAAAAGCCACATCCTCGGGGAGGACATCCCCAACTGCTCTTTCTAAAGAAGCTGTTCGGTTGCTCCATACCCATCACCTCCTTATTTCCCTGCGGAGAACTTATCAGCATCGGTGCTTTTTACATTTTCAACTGTTTACTTGTTTATAGTTTAACTCTCACCAAAATTTTACCAACTCCATGCCCAGCCAAACTATGCTTGAAGGAAAAATAACACCTTGGACATCAAAAAACTCAGAACATTTACCTCCCTTTCTAAAGAAATTACTAGAGGAGGTACTCTAACACAATGAATAAGATACTGAGAAAGAGAGAAACTTGGATTCAAGAAAAAACAAAACTCCCAGTGCAAAGGAAATCCCAAGATTATGGCTGGTTAGGACAGGAAATCAAAGGACTTGATGCACAAGATCTTTAAGAGAGCTCAATGTAGTCTAAGCAATAAGGGGAATTAATAAGAAACTGGAAGATATTTGTGAAATCATGAGGAAGGTAATTTTTCTTCTCCCCAAAAGAATTTAAAATATGTACTTAAACACTCCAAGAAAAAAAATTGTACCAAACAATGGTGATCTAAATAGAAGCATAATTTTGAAGAACTGATGGAGAATACAAAAAGATAATCTATTGGATTTTTTTTATATATAAATGTATTTATTTTTGGCTGCGTTGGGTCTTCGTTGCTGTGCACGGGCTTTTCTCTAGTTGCGGCAAGCGAGGGCTACTCTTCATTGCAGTGGCTTCTCTTGTTGCGGAGCACGGGCTCTAGGCACACAGGCTTCAGTAGTTGTGGCACGTGGGCTCAGTAGTTGTGGCTTGCGGGCTCTAGAGCGCAGGCTCAGTAGTTGTGGCATACGGGCTTAGTTGCTCCACGGCATGTGGAATCTTCCCGGACCAGGGCTTGAACCCATGTCCCCTGCTTTGGCAGGTGGATTCTTAACCACTGTGCCACCAGGGAAGTCCAATCTATTCGATTTTGATGTGAGTCTCCTTTAAATTTTTGTACAAGTGTTGTGTACAAGAGTGAGAGAAAAGAAATCCTAATCCCTCTATATTACCTAGTTCCCTGGGGAGAACAATATTTACATCATTGTCAACACGTAAAGGCTGTTGATTGGATTTCAACTTTTAAGATGAATCTATAGATAAAACAAGGGTGACAGATGTGGTTAAAGAACAGAATGTAAATGTCATCAATTTTGACAATGTAAAAGTAAAGATAAAGCCAGCAGAAGTTGGGAAGTTAAAAGGGGTGGGGAGAAGATGAGACAGGAAGGGTAGGAGATATACTAATATCCTCATCTTACAGAGTTAGCACTTGAGAATTTCTGTCTCATATTAAGGGAATAAGAACTGGATATTTTAAGTGTATTACAGGTTACTAGTTAAGGTAACTAGTATAAGAAATAAATATAGGGCTTCCCTGGTGGCGCAGTGGTTGGGACTCCGCCTGCCGATGCAGGGGACGCGGGTTCGTGCCCCGGTCCGGGAAGATCCCACATGCCGCAGAGCGGCTGGGCCCGTGAGCCATGGCCGCTGAGCCTGTGCGTCCAGAGCCTGTGCTCCGCAACGGGAGAGGCCACAACAGTGAGAGGCCCGCGTACCGCAAAAAAAAAAAAAAAGAAAGAAACATAATTCCCCAAAATAGGAGGATATGGATGGGGGAAGTAAGCTACATCTTTCACAACAGGAAGTCGATACAGGTTTAAAATTAATAAATCGAAAAATAAGAATATTACAATATTAGAGACCAGCAAAGACCACAAAAAGCAAAAACATGGTGGCTGCCTTTGAAGGGTAAAATTACACATGTGGATTCCTAGGAAGTTCTTTATCACCAGTTGACTGAACAGGAAAGAAATCAGGTCAGTTTACAGAGGGTTCTGCGTAATACGTTGGCACCAACCAGAAGTGAACTGCTACATGGCAACCCCAGTCAACAGTGTCTCTGAAAGACAGTGGTTAAGGGAAATCCTCCCAATGGGCAGAAGTTCAAGCAGTATCTTTGGTTTTAGCCAGAAGTAAAGATCTACAGTATTCTGCGGGCTGCGGTCCATTGTTTCGCTAAGATGGTCCGGGATTTGGAAAACACAAGATTGGAAGACTGTGACAAGGAAGATGGTGGACGGACCTCCTGGAGTGGGCACAGGGTGCAAATACCCTTCTGAATGTTCACCAAGGGGGAGTCGCTCTGGAGGAGGTTTTGAATAATCCCATGGAAAAGAGAACACATTTTGTAGCGGTCCATCTGCTTTCTCCCAACCATCCAGTGGTTGATCAATACAATTCCATACCAAGTGGCCATGGTGGTGGAGATGGAGTCTGTGTGTGGCCTTAGCAAGGTGGACCACCTCTCACAAAATCCACCTGGCTACCTCTGCTGCATGTCTAAGCTAGCAGCAGAGACCAATGGGGAGCCCTCAATGTAGCACAATGGCCCAGGAGGATCATGCAGACACCTGATGGAAGGTTGGTTATATCGAAGGAGAGCAGTTTGCTCTCCCTAGATTTGCCTTCCCTGCCTACAAGTCTTTGCTAGCCCGACCATCCACGAACTCACAGAATGTCTTATCCACCAATCGTGAGATCCTCACAGCCGTGCTCCTGATAGAGGAACTCATGTTGCAGAAGAAAGGCAATGGGCTCATGCCCGTGTTAATCAGTGGTCCTCCCAGACCACCCAGAAGCAGATGGTCTGATAGGAAAGGGAAATGGCCCACTGAAAACTCAGTTATGATGCCAGCCAGACAGCAGCATCCCAAAAGTTTGGTTTTACAGGATGCTGGACATGGTGTGACTCAGCGGCCAATATATGGTGATGGTTTTTCCTAGGACCAGATTACACAGGCCAGGGAAACAAGGATCGGAAGTGGGAGTTCCACCTTCACTATTATAGCTCACAGCTCTCACAGAACTTTTGCTTCCTGTCCCCACAAAGTCTGCTGGTTTCAAGGTCTTAGGAACCAAGGAAGAAATGCTTCCACCAGGACTCAATACTGATTCCTCTGAACTAGAAGTTGAGACTGACATACGGTCATCATAGACTCATTATGCACTGAATGAACAGTCAAAGAGGAGAGTTACTCCCCTACTTACCAAGGAGGAACTAGACGTCTGCTACATGAGGGGGACAGGGACCCCAAGAAATTCTCCAGTTTACTACCTGGTACTTCCATGTCCAAGAGAAGCACCATGGATATGGAACGGGCAGTGGGAGACAGAAGTTATGAACATCAACTATGGCCTCACAGAAACAAGAACTATAGAAATGGGACTTCCCTGGTGGTCCAGTTGTTAAGATTCTGCACTTCCATTGCAGGGGGCATGGGTTCAATCCCTGGCGGGGGAACTAAGATCCCGCATGTCACACGGCCAAAAAAAAAGAAAAAAGAACTGTAGAAACCATGAATCTTTTCTTCCTTGATTGTTACATATGTACCATATACATATTTGTGGATATTAACTAATTTCTTTTCTCTCTCCTTCCTCTTTTTGATTTTCTATAAGGAAGACGGTGATTCACTTTTTATTTGGTCTTTAAGTTACAGAATATTCTGATGGGACTGTGACCAAATCTGAGGGGTAATCAACTTCACTCAGAAATGGATACCATGACTGTCACCCAAAGATGCATATAATGGCTGTTGGGATTTTGTGTCTCCTTCTTTTGAGAACAAGATGAGAATCTTTGTACAAAGGTTGCACCTGGTAAGGTAAAAGCGTAAGTCTGGTGTTGTTATAATTAGATGGGGTTCAGATATGTGTGGAAGGGTATATATGGAAGCTAATTAGCCAAAGTGGTGTACTGTGTCAGTCCTTAAGCTGTTATCGCTCAACTCCAAGTTCATCCTTCTAAACTCGGTTTTGTAATGAGGCTCGGGCTGGGACCTTGCAAATCCTTTGTCAGCTGGCTCCCTGTTAGGTTTGCCAACAACAGGACTAGACAGAAGCTGGAAGGCTGGAGGGATGAGAATGGACACACTCTTCCTATTTGCTCGCTCCCCTTGTCCACGTCACTCCAGCAACAGATCTGTACCCGAGCAGTAGCAGGTCACGCCAATATCCAGTTTTTTATGCCGCAGCGTCGTCATGGGCCTTCAAACACATGAGCGCTAGTCAGCCGGGGCCCCTCAGCGGAAGTCTGAGCCCAGCTCCGTCCATGCAGCCTCTTCTTCAAGCTTCTAGGGTAAGACAATCCCAACCTCTCCCCCTTTGTTCTGCCAGCCCTAGAAGTGATGGCTTCTTACTGCAGTTACTATATCTTTGTTACTTCAGTGTTTTCTTTTTGCCTTTTCAGTCCTCCAATTCATGCTTAGCTGATTCTCTATATTAAATTCTCTCTGTTAAAATAACTGAGGCAGTTTCTATTTCCGTGACTGGTGCAGGCAGACAAGTGTAACTTTTTATTATGAGCCTCTGGAATTGTTTTAACTCTGCACAGGTACTACTTCTTATTAATCTCTTAAAATCCTGTGATATATATCAGAGCGCAGCAGTAGAGAGCTGCAGGATCCTCTAGAGGAAAACCTCCTCTACATTGGGTGGATCGTGGAGGACTTTCCAGAGGAAGTGACATCCAAGCTGAATTTGCATAATTAATTGGGATTAACCAGGTAGAGGGTGGGATAGTGAATCAAGCATAGAGAACATACAACAAGTGCAAACGGAAGAGGCAATAAAGGCCTCATTTTACACTCAAGGGAGAGTTTGGCTGAAGCTTCTAGAACGTCAAGACCAGAGAAAGACAAATATCACTTGTATGTGGAATCAAAAAAAAATGATACAAATGAACTCATTTACAAAACAGAAACAGACTCATAGACACAGAAGACAAACTTATGGTTGGGAAAGGGGGTGGGGAGGGATGTTAGGAGGCTGGAATTAACATATACACACTACTATATATAAGATAGATAAACAACGAGGGCCTGCTGTATAGCACAGGGAACTTTATTCAATATCTTGTAATAACCTATAATGGAAAAGAATCTGAAAAAGACTTACAGAAAATTCCGAACGAAATTTTTGGCCAACACTATATATATATACATATATATATATATATCTGAATCACTTTGCTGTACAACTGAAAATAATACAACACAGTAAACGAACTATACTTCAATTTAAAAATAAATAAAGGAAAAGAATAGAATACCAAGACCTGAGTCTGGAGGGGTGAGACGAGGTCCAATCAGGAGACCTCTGTAACCCTGGTGAGAAGTTGGGACATTTTCTTGAGGACCACAGAGATTGTTAAAGATTTGTCAACAGAGGTGGGTCACGATAACATTTATTGGCTGCAGACACCCGCAATGTCCTTGGGCTGACCTTGAGCCCTCTTGGCCAAGTCCCATCCTCCCCAGGCACATGCCTGAATTCCAAACCTCTTTGTCTCCCCAGGCAGGTCCTCAAAACACATCTGTGCTGTGTCTCTTCCCCTCAGAAACCTTGTGAGGGCACTAGTTAGAGCGTTAAAACTAACACAGCAAAGTGTTAGGAAATGCAAATGGTTTATCCCTCCTCAGGGTATTTCCATTTTAATGGAAGCACAGTTGACAAATATTTACCGAATGCTCTATTACATGCAAAAAACTATGGGACGCTCCTAGGGGGAGTCATGGCTTGATCTAAATAAATCAGTCTCTAATGATAAAATTTTAGTTCATCGGAAATATACTGTAGGCAGCAGATAACCTTTCTTACCTCTGATTGAACCACAGAAGCACCTAGCTCAGTCTGCCCCAAGATGCTCCAGTCACCCTAACCCCCAACCCTTCCCTCCAATGGAGGGGCACAGAGGCTGTTTAACTATAGCTGCCCTAAGTGGGGCTCAGAATCCAATCCCTGCTCTATATTCTAGGATCCCTAGGTCTCCCCACATACTAGGGAGCTCCAGCCCCCCTCCTCTATCGTTCAGTCTCCTCCCAGGCACACAGATCGAGGGTCTCCTGGGCTCCCGGCACCGTGCCAGGGCTGCAGGACATAGGAGAGGGGGGCGAGGAAGGGTGAACTCCAGACAGAAATGACACACAGCCTGCACTTCAATTCGGTGTCGGACGGGTCCCCTTTGAGGAGCGGAGCCTCTCAGCCTGGCTGATTCTCTTGTCCTGTCTCTCCTGCTGCCTTCTGGGACAGCAGAACCAAAACAGAGGCGGATGAGAGGCGGCGGGAAAGGAAGGAGGAACTCCAGGAAGGATGAACAGGGTTTTTCCAGCTGTGGCCCCTCCAAGTCTACTGTCTCACCCCCCTCATTGTCAGGCCGCCCTCACCCCTCCCAGGGTGGATTCTCCAGTATCCCCCCACCCCCGCCCCACACCTTCGCTCTCACCTGTCTGCAGCTCCCCTCCTGGGCACCCCAGGAGAGGCAGATCCTGAAGAGGCTGAACCAGGGAGTAGGAAGTCAGAAGCTGGGAGGTCTTTCGACTGATTCACTACGTATTACCCCGTGGAATCCTTACCTAAGCCTTAGCTATGTCCCCCGGACTCACTGTTCCCATCTCTAAAACAGGCACGATCCAGGCACTTTTATCCCCTCTCCATCACCGCGGCTCCAGGCTCCACTTTCCATCCATTAAGAAACACCGACATCTAGTGGTGCCATAAGGAACTCACCCTCCAAGGAGAGGAACCATAGAAGTATCTAGAAACAGAAATCCCCCCTCATTCCATGCTTCCCTCTGCAATTTCCCTCCCTCTCCCCCGAAGTGCCCCCAAGACTCCCCAGACAGCCTGAGAATCAAGAACCAATGTTGAAATGGCCATGGGGTGCCTGGTTCTCGCTAAAGATGGCCCGGAAGCATCCTCAGTGGCAAGGGGAGAGAGACCTTGGGTAGAGCACACCATGGGTAACCCACATAGTGAGCCAGAGGAGCTGGGCACAAGCCCAGATTCCAGGAGTTAGGCAGGGCCACCCCCGCCCAGCGCTGCCACATCTGGGAGGGCCCCAGACAGCAAGATTGACGGAGGTAGCCCACTGCCAATCATTCATCCACCAGCCACTCCATCATGTGGACCACAGGTGCTTACTCAGCTCTCCCAGATGCCCAGCGTCATACCCGGCAGCTGACTGTGTGTGTGTGTGTGGGTGTGTGCGCACGCACACCCACTCACTGGCTGGAGGGCAGGTGTGCAAAGGAAGGAGAGGATGTGCACAGCATGAATCACTGGCAGACACAAGCAGGGGAACCATCAAATAATCTAAACGCATTTATTCAACAAATACTTCCTAAATACCTGTGGTGCACCAAGCATAGGGAGCCCCTCCAGGGCTGCAGGGGGGTGCCCCATCGACCATCTGGCAGCTGCCTGAGCCTCGCCTCACCCTCACCCCCTCCTCTAATTGACCTACTCTGCACTGATGCAAGACGACTTCGCCATTGTCTTTCATCTCTATACCCCCAGTGCCTAGCATACAGGAGGTGCCTAATATGTGCTTATCAAAACACTTAATCCAGTCCAGCCCCCTGCCCAAAGCACGACTCCCTCCTAATAGTGTCACTGATGGCTGCTCACCCAGCCCTCCTCAACACTGTCGCCGACAGCTGTTCATCATTTTATATGCTGCTGTGTTAGAGCTCCGTGGCAAGTGGCAGAAACAGAACTCAGACTTACCTGAGCAGAGAAGGGGAGTCGGTGGTCCCCATGACTGTGTAGGGTAAGGGAGCTGGTATGGGCAGCCTGCATTCCGGGATGATGGCATCTGGTTTTTCCCGCTTTCATTCAGTCTGTTTTTCTTTATCCTGACCATCACATCCCCATCTCCAGGTTCTGCTTCTTTTTGTCACTGGCCTTGTTCTGTCCTTCTGCAGCCAAGCTTCCTCCATGTAGCAAGAGGGAAAGAGACGGCCAAGGCCCCTCCAGACATGCGTGATCCTAGCTCAGGGGCCCAGAGGGCTCTCTCCGTCTCCCACTGAAGGGATGCTGAGGAATATCTGAATCTCAGGATGACTGACAGCTCAGACCCCTTGCCCCCTGGATCCATTCCCACAGCCTGGGAGAGAGGTATAATTTCCCAGGGGTCTCAGGTCTGCCTCTGTGGCCAGACAGATGGAAAAGGATATTGTCATTGTCTGCCCACCCGAATTATGGGCAAAGATGGTGGGGGGGTGGGGAACAGAAGAGTTTTCCAAATAAAGGAGGGTACATTACAAGGGAAAGGAAGGGAGAGAGGCTGGAGGGGTGCAGTTTATTATTTTTTTAAATAAATTTATTTATTTATTTTTGGCTGTGTTGGGTCTTCGTTTCTGCACGAGGGCTTTCTCTAGTTGAGGCGAGCGGGGGCCACTCTTCATCGCGGTGCGCAGCCCTCACTATCGCGGCCTCTCTTGTTGCAGAGCACAGGCTCCAGACGCGCAGGCTCAGTAGTTGTGGCTCACGGGCCCAGTTGCTCCGCGGCATGTGGGATCTTCCCAGACCAGGGCTGGAACCCGTGTCCCCTGCATTGGCAGGCAGACTCTCAACCACTGCGCCACCAGGGAAGCCCGGGGTGCAGTTTATTGAATGGTGTCTCCCAAAACATTTGGTTCCACCCAGAACCTCAGAGTGTAACCTTATTTGGAAATAGAGTCTTTGCAGATGAAGTTAAGGTAAGGATTTGAGATGACATCATACTGGATTAGGGTAGGCCCTAAATCCAGTGAGAATGTCCTGTAAGAGACAGAAAAGGACACACACAGACACAGAGGGAGCGAGTCCATGTGAAGACAGAGGCAGAGATTGGAGTGATGGGGCCACAAGCCAAGGGATGCCAGAGCCCCCAGGAGCTGGAAGAGGTAAGGAAGGCTTCTCCCCTAGAGTTTTCAGAGGGAACAGGGCCTCTGGCTTCCAGATCTGCAAGAGAATCCATTTCTGCTGTTTTAAGCTGCCCAGTTTGTGGTCATTTGTGAGGGCAGCCCTAGGGAACTAATACAGGAAGCAAGGCCAAGAGGTGCCCACCGCCATCTGCTGGGAGGTACACGGGGCTGCGGGTTGGAAAGTGCTCCATGAAGAGCCCAGATCACTTCCCAAATCTACAGCCCCCGATTACGGTTCTGCTGCCTGCCGGAGCCACGGGTCAAGGGACCCCTTCCTCAGCCGTGTGTACAGGACGAGGACACAAGTGTGCCATGCAGAAGCTCCTAGAGGTTTCCAAGTTTAATGCCCGCATCACCACCCCCCAACCCCACTACACGTAAACAGACCCAGGAGGCTGAGTAAGGGGAGGATCCTTCAGTAAGACTGATAGATCTATTTCTTTTTTTTTTCTAATCTGATTAATTAGGAGAAACTGGAGCATTTAGTAGTCATTGCTGAAAACATTGGAACTGTCAGGAAGCTAGATGATTCTGGATACGTGTGAAGCGCTGGAGACACAGCTGCCGGGTTTCTGGTCTAAAATTCTGACAGTGTCGGGAGGATGCAAAACGCCTACAAGGCCTTCATGCTACTCCTCATTTAATGCGATTGTTTGGAAGTTAGAAAATGCAGTTACCCTCTGGTTTTTTCTTCTCCAGCCTGAAATTTCCATTCCTTGAAACAGCCGCCTTTCCTTGCTAAGGTGTCCGGAACCTCCAAACGCTAGTTGGCAATCTGTACACCCTCACCGTGGTGGGCAGGGCAGGACAGCACCCTTAGGCATGGGGGAGGGGGTGTGCTGAGGTCAGACCCCTCCTCTATCCTCTCCATCAGCCCCCAGCCCCAGGAGCAGATGTCACCATTGCTTATGCAAGCCCAGCCTCGGCCCTCACCCCTGCCAGCGGCATTCAGCATCTCAGCCCTCCTGGCATCCTGCTAGATAGAAATTCGAAACCCCTGGCCCTGCAGGAGTAGTTTGATTCAGGACCTCTGATCCGCACCCAGTCCCAGGTTCCCGGGACTTTGATGTGCTGACTCCCGCCTCCCACCTGGGAAGCTAGGAGGAGGGCAGCCCTGTGGAGCCGGCCTCTCTCCTTGTTCTCAGACATGGCAGAGGCCAGTCTGCTTCTCAGACGATTTGGGAGCCTTCCTGGGAAACACTTTGAAGTCTCTACAAAGCCGGCAGCGTTGGGCACAGTCACCAAGCGGCAGAAAGGCTTTGCACCCCTGGGCCACCTCCAATTACCAAGCCCCACGAAGGAACAGCCGCCGCTCACCCCACACTAACCCAAGTGCGGGGCCCAAGTGCGGGATCAGTCCATCGGGGACAGAGCCAGGGCTGGGAGGCCCCAGTTTCAGAAAAGCACATCCATGGCCGCCTCTGCAGCCAAGATCCGCATCATCCCCCATCCCCAGCCGCCATCCCTCCAGAGCAGGAAGAGTGGAGGGGCCCCGTGCAGGGAACAGCTTCCAAATCGCAAGGAGCTGCTCCCAAGGAGCTCCCGTCTGGAGCCACACTGGAGCGTGGGGCCAAGAAAACCCAGGCGGGATCTGATCTTTATTAAGCCCCGGCAGTGACCACGTGCTGCTGGAGCCCTGCTCGGCAAGCGATGCAAACGCGCTAGGCACAACCTCCGCTCTCCCAGCTTCTCTCTTCTGTGCTTCAGGCTCCCGGCCGCTGAGCCCCCTCCCGAGGTGGCCTCTGGTTCCCGAAGCCCGGGGGAGGGGCTCAGCTCAGTGATTCCCCACCGCGGACCCGCTCAGCTCTCTCCCCGCCCCGCCTCCTGTCTCTGCCTCATTCCCCCAGATCCTTAGTTAAGAAGATGCCAACGCTTCTTCTCCACCAGCAGAATAATTTCAACAGATGCCTGCAGGGCAAGGGCCCCCAGGCCTCCTCTCCTCCCCCCCCTGCAGGTTTTCCTTTGCCCCTCACCCCAGCTGTGATAGCAAAGACTGGTGTGAGGCACTGGGCCAGCGAGGGGACATCCAAGGCAGCCAGGAGCCCTGGAGCGATAGCCCCGCTTAGGAACCCAAGCCCCCTCCCCACCTTCCAGGCTGGTGACTTCAGAGCAGGGGTTGAATCTCATCAACAAGAAATTTGAAGCCATTAAAACACAATAAAAGAGAAATTAAATATAATCGCTCTGTAAATTATAACTAATTGAAACATCAATTGTAATTTTTACGATCTGCATTCAGAGTGAATGATGTCTGCAGTTACAAAATGAAAGTTAAATGACGGTGGAGGTGTCCTGGAATGCCCCCTGCCCGCAGCCTCTACCCCCTCCACCAGCTGGCTTCCTTCCCTTCTCTTCCAGACCCCACCCCAAAGTGCTGTCTTCTAGAAGCTTCGCCCATGGAGCCTCGGCTCAGGCCCTCGGAGGTCTCAGCTTGCTCTCCTTGGCAGTGCTTTCTTTATAGGGCCGCCACGTGCCCTCACGTTTCCCTGAAAACCCCAAGAAGATCTGGGTCTCCTACATCTTTCCTGGTTCGCCACGGTTGGACCAAGACACCAGGTCCACCCAACACGTGTCTGGTAGCCAGAATGCAAGCATGGTAATGTCAGGAGAGAGCGCCTGAGAGCCCAGATTCTGGGATGCTCCCAGAACTTCCCTTGTGTCAGCCACGCAACGTTAGACTCAAGGACTGTAGGTCATCTTGTCCACTCCCCTGTCTCCCTCCCAGCTGGGCCCTGCGGTTGTCTAGCACCAGGGCCAGCTTTCCGCCCATCCATCTACCCAAGCAGGGCTGTGACAGGGAAAATGTGGGCGATCCTCCACCAGCGAGGGAACCCCGCCACGTTCAGGTGGCCCCTCCCACCTCCCTCGTCACCTCTGCAGGCTTCACTCCTCTCTGTCAGCTGCTCCATCTACCCGGCATGCGGGCACCGGGAGGGCACGGTGGGTGCAGGGGTGAAGGCAAGCAGATCTACATTCAAGGCTCCTCAACGAAGTAGCTGTGGGGCCCTGGACAAGCCACTTAGCTTCTCTCGAAGATTCCTTTTTTTCGGTAGTAACTTAGAGACAACAACACCCACAGGAGGCTTGGGGACATCTGGTGACAGCATTTGTAAAGCTCTTAGCACCGAGCCAAGCTTTGAGGGGGCGTCCGTTAGACTCTGGCAATGATCACTGCTCTGGTTGTCAGGATACACCCTGGCTCCAGACGGCTTCTGCTTTGCTCACGGCCCAGTGGGCCAGGTACTGATCGGGCAGGTGGCCCTGGCTGTCAGCTCTGCCCACAATTCATGGCTGCAGGCCCCTCGGATTTAGCAGGAATCAGGGCAAGAAAACAAGGCCCTGGTCTCCGCTTCTGCCGGCAGAGGCAGGCTGGCCCCAGACCCCAGCAGACCAGCACACCTCCTGCCTGATGGTGGGGACCGTGTCTCTGCGGCGTGCGGCTCCCAGCTGAAGTGGGAGTAGAGACAAGGTCAGGAAAGCCAGTCCACCCACACTGCCCCAGAAAAAGTCTCTTCTTGTAGAAGTTTTATTTCGAGGTGTTGGGGGACTGACTTTCAGGGCCGTCGGGACGCTCCCAGTGCCCCGTTTCTCATGAGCTGACCGATGCCCGGAACTGCCCATCACAGAGCGTAAGGGACGCTTGCTTGATTTTCCTAACGCTGAGCTGCTGGCTGGGAGGCGGGGCCCTGGGCTCCCTGCTGTTACACCCACGGGAACGAATCTGGGTCCCTCCTGCCCTTGACTGGAACTCGGTTCCCTATTCTGAAGTGATTCTCAGCTCCCTGGAGTGCAGGACCAGTACTTTATTAGTTTCCAATTAGTAATAGATCAATACTTTAAAAAAAAATTTAGGATGTAATTCACATACCATAAATTTCACTCTTTACAAATGTGTGATTCAGTGAGTTTTAGTATATTTGCAGGGCTGTGCAACCATCATCACGATCTAATTCCAGAACATTTTCATCACCCCAAAAAGAACCCCTGCGTTCATTAGCCGTCACTCCTCCGCCAAGTCCTGACAACCTGGCAACCACTAATCTACTTTCTGCCTCTATGGATTTGCTAATCCTGGACACTTTATCAACTTGGAACCATACACCTTCTGAGTGTGACTTCTTTCCCTTGGCATGACATTTTCTAGGTTCATCCATGCTGTGGCATGTGTCAGTACTGTGTTCCTTTTCATGGCTGAAGAATATTCCATTGTAGGAATAGATCCCATTTCGTTCATCCAGTCCTCAGTTGATGGACACTTAGGTTGTTTCCTTTTTTTTTTTTTGGTTACTGTGAATAATGCTGCAATGAACTTTCATGTACAATGTATATTTTCAATTTTCTTGGGTATAAATATATATATATATATATATATATATATATATATATATATATATATATACCTAGAATTGCTGGGGCATATGGTAACTTTAAACATAGGGATCATATGTTCTACTTTTTTAGAAACTGCTACACTCTTCTCCCAAATGGCTATACCATTAATATTCTGTAAAAGTAATATAAAAAGGAATTATTAGAAAAATGAAATTTAAATAACTCACCAAAAGCAGCCTAATTTTTATTACAGTTAAATCATCAGCCATAAAATGTCTTTGTCAGTTGCTATGAAAGTTTCTAAATGCATCCTCTCAAGGTCTGCAGTTACTTGCTTGTGGACAAGTAAGTTACCATTCTCAAACTGGCACCAGCCACTAGACCACACCCTCCACCATGGTCTCTCCAGCCTTGTCTCATGGCCACGCTGTCCCCAGGTGTCCTCATGGCCCCCCTCCCATGTAATTGAAGGTCTAAGCCAGAATATCTTTTAGCACGAAATGGGGAGGCTTTAATTATCATGCCAGGACACGAGGCATAAACCTGGCCAATGAGGATATGTGGTCCCTCAATCAAGGGACCTCGGTCACAGGGAGGATCTACAGAAAGGACACGGGAAAAGGGAGAGACAGGAAGATGGCAGGCACCAGAGAGGGCGAGAGCAATGGGTCCCCTCCCTTGGGGCCCAGCTGTTCCTCTACAGGCCCTTGTTCCAGTCACCCTCCTGGGAAACTGCGCTGGTGCCACTTTCTTTAAGGGTGGAAGGTGTTACCCTGCTGAACAGAGTCACCTCCTGGGCAGGTGACCTTCCTCAAGTCTCACCCGCACGGTTCTTTGGCTGGGATGTTGGCCCGGGGTTCCAACAGTCTTGGCCAGTTTTCAGGACCATGGAGAGCACAAGGCGAGCGAAGAGGGGACCCCAGAGACCCCCCATTTCAGATGGGGACAGGATTGGACCACGTACTTAAGAGTCTTGCAGACTCTCTACTAGACCTGAGTTATTCTTTGTACTCCCAGCACCCAACCTGACAAACACTCCAGGAGCCAAAGATTCGTGGCTTCTCACGGGCTGTGGGGAGTCAGGCAGGCAGCCAGGGAGTCATCTTGCCCTGCTAAAAACTGGAGAAAGGAGCCGTGAGAAGCAGAAACTGTAAAGCCAGTGGCTCCCCGTGTTCCTGGGTTACAGAGCGGCAGGGTCTCTCTGGGACTGAGATTTGTGATTCCAAGTTAAATGCCAGGTTTAATGGGCTTGCTAGGGAAAAATGTTTTTAGTGAGCAGTGTACGTCTCCCTGGTGCCTGCAGCGATAATTACTTCAGTGGGACAATCTCTCCTTTACATACTCCTGGCCAACAGTAGGAGGGGCTCTGGACAGGGGTCAGATAAGTGGATAGACTGTCACAAGTTATTTTAGCGTAAGGGTCCAATGAGCATCTTGAGTTTCTGGCAGATGGTCTGGGTGGTTTCATCATGTCAAAAGGTCAGACTCTAGCCGGGCTGAGACGTACATAAGTCACATCTCCTGGATGGCCTCCCTGCTCCATTTCAGAGAGCTCTCTTAGCAATACTGACTTTTTTTTTTTTTTTTTTTTTTTTTGCGGTACGCGGGCCTCTCACCGTTGTGGCCTCTCACGCTGCGGAGCACAGGCTCCGGATGTGCAGGCTCAGCGGCCATGGCTCACGGGCCCAGCCGCTCCGCGGCACGTGGGATCTTCCCAGACCGGGGCACGAACCCGCGTCCCCTGCATCGGCAGGCGGACTCTCAACCACTGCGCCACCAGGGAAGCCCCTGACTTCATTTTGATTTTCCTTTCCCAACCTCCACACTATTTATTCACATTCGGGGTCAGATCATGCTGTGTGCTGGGGCCCATCCTGTACCCTGGAGGGTGTTGAACAAAGCCCCTGGCCTCCACTCACTAGATGCCAGTGGAAATTCTCCTCCCGAGTGATAACACCCAAAATGTCTCCTGTCACCACCCAATATTCTTGGGGGAGGGGGACAGATCTGCCCACACCCTCCTGGAGAACCAGTGGGTTAGCTGATAAAGAGAACCACTCGGTGGCCAACAAGAGCAGAGAATAAAGGATTCAGTGTGTTTGCTCAGGGATCCTGGCAGAGACTGGCCTAAATGATACCCGGAGGCAGGGGGATACATTTAGCTCAGCAGATCCCAGCACCTGTCAGCATCTCCCGGGACTAAAAGGGAACCCAGGAACTCGCAGGGGGTCAGCCCCAGAAAGCAAATGTCCCTGAGCGGCCCCAAGCCAAGGACAGGGTTCACCTCCTGCTCTGCCACTCAGAGAAACCTTCCGGCTGCTGCGATTGGATTTCAATTACAGTGATTAGCACCGTTTATTTAGACTCCGCAGCCGCCTACAATCTACCGTGCATTACTGTGAGTTTAAAGAAATCAAGGAGGGGCGTGGGGGAAAGGGGAGGCAATTCAGCCCAAATTGAAAAAGTCCTCCTGTAATTACGAGATTGGAGAATATCCACTGAGGGGATCAATAATGGGAAATCTAAGTGCCACTGTGTGCCGAGATTACGGTCTTTGAATCGCTCCATCTTGGATTTTAATTTTCTCTCTCATTATCACATCGCCATGAGCAGTGATTGCAGCCACACATCCCAGCTTGAGAGAGGCGGGCGGTGAGGCTGGACCAAAGCAGGGTCAATCCAGACACGCTGGACCCTCTGTATGAAATTTTTATTGCCATATAACAAATTACCCCAAATGTCGTGGCTTAGAGCAAGACACATTTATGATAGTAAAGCTTCTGTGGGTCAGGGGTCTGATCACGGTCTAGCTGGGGCCTCTGCTGGGGTCTCACCAGGCTGCACTCAAGGTGTGGCTGGGATTGGGGTCTCCTCGGAGGCTCAGGGTCCCCTTGCAAGCACACGTGGTTCATGGCAGAATTCATTCTTCCTGACAGCAGTAGAACTCCTGGCAGCTTGCTTGTTCAAGGTCAGCAGGAAAGGGAGTCTCTGATTTCCAGTCCCTCTCTTAAAGGGCTCACCTGATTAGGTCAGGCCCACCAGGATAATCTCAGTTTTGATGAACTTAAGGTTAACTGTTTTTTTTTTTTTTTTTTTTAAGGTTAACTGTTTAAGGACCTTAATTACATCTGCAAAATCCCCTCACCTTTGCCATATTCTTTGGGCGAGAAGCAAGATACAGGTCCTACCCACACACAAGGGGAGGGAATTTTGAAGGGTGTGGGTCATTGGAGGTCATTTGAGAATCCTGCCCACCATACCCTCCATCGGAGCTCCTCCCCAAATGCACAGAACCAGGCCATGGGACTGTGTCATAGCCATAGGCCTCCCCTGCCCCAGCCTGATGTACTGTCCCAACAAACAACCCAGTGGCCAGCCATGAATGACAGCCTTCCCATTTGGGAGAGGAAATGGAGAAAACAGAGATCTGACACAATCTGGTTCCCCGTCCAGTGGTCTTCCTCTGATCTCTGGTCTTCTCTGTGTCCCAAGCCCCAGCCAGGATTCCTGGCTGCCCTGACCTGGGAGCCTTGACCAGCTACCTTCCTTCTTCCCAGGATGCTAAGCACAGGGACAAATGCAAGCAGCTCCTCCAGGCTGGATGAGGACAGGGGCCCAGGATCTGGGAGCCCAGTCGTCATTCTAACAATCCCCCACCCTACTACTCCTCATGTACCTCCTCCCTCCTTCAACACCCAGCTCAGATGTCACCCTGGGTGAACCTTGGGCAACCCTGCTCAGTGCCAGCTTCCATGATTTACATACGTTGCACTGATTTGCACCTTTATTCTTATGTTTGAGTCTCTCTTTCATGATAGCGCATATATTACTTAGGATTAGTTTCAGTGAGCATTGAAACCTAAAATAACAGAAGAAAAGGTTAGAGATTCATTTCTCCCTCCAACTGTAATCTAGATGTTAGCAGCCCAGGGCTAGTCTAGAAGCTCTGTTCTGCAGAGTCCTCAAAAGACTCACTCTTCTTCTATCATGTTGCTTCAAACTGGCTGGATTCCAAGTCTAAAATGGCTGCCCCTGCTCCAGCCATCAACCCCACAGTTCAGCCAATAGGAAGGAGGAAGGGAAGGAGAAGGCGATGCCCCCTCCATTTATACCATTTCTCCTTACACCCCATTGGCTATAAATTAGTCACATGGCCACAGATATCTGCATGGAATGCTGAATGTGTAGTTTTTATTCTAAACAGCCCTATATTATGGAAGAATGGGAGGTGGGGGATAAGGGAATTTCTGGAAATCTCTGTTCTAACTTCCCCGTCCACCTTGTGCAGTCTAAAGGATGGGATATTTCTTTTATATCCAAATCTTTACCCACTCCTTCAGTAGCCTGGCTGTGATTCTATCCATTGATTGTTTCATTGAACAAATTGTTCATGCATTCTTTCCCTCACTCCCCTATCTACTCATTTATTCACTGGTTCATTCATTCGCTCATTCATTTCTCAACAAATTCTCTCCCTATGCCTTGCACAGTGCTGGGCGTGTGGTCAGGATTCAGGATACGGAGAGGATAATACAGACACTGCATTCAAGCTGCTTACAAATTAGTAGGGAGAACAGCCAAGGAAATGAAGCATTTAAGCACCCTGACGTAGGTGCTAAGAGACTGTGCAAAGGTTGCCATGCTGACACCATCTGGGGCTGCACTCAAGATTTCCAAAGGGAGGTGACGTCCCGTCTGAGGTTTGGAAAAGCAAACTTTATTAGGGAGCAGACGGGGCCTGCATTCCTGACTACTGGGAACACAGGGCAAAACCATCCCCTGTCCGTGGTGCTGACCCCCAGGCCCAGCCAGGGGCGCACGAGGTGTGGGCAAGCCAGTCCCTGCTCCCCACGTCTCACCCATTCTGGGTGGGCAGGTGGGGCAGCAGTGGCGTGCCACATAGCTACATACTTCATTTTCGTAACGACCTTCCCGTCTCCCCTCTCAGTCTCGCTTGTCAGCCTGTGACCATTAAAATCCTCATTAGCAAACGAGATTTGGATGGACTTATTAGGATGAGGGATGGCCCCACGGCACAGCTGGCTGCGGGTCAGTTCTCTTCTCCCTCTCTCTTTGGAAACAGTGCACCTCGCATTCTGGGCACCCCTCTCCAGGTCCAATACCAGGCTCCAACAGACTCCCTGGGGTTGCTCAGGGGACCAGCTGAAGGGGAGGCCAGGCCACAGCAGACCACAAAGAGCCTAGAGCTGCTGATTCACACGCCCACCCAAAGCACCCAATCAAGGCCAGTTCAGACTGAAGCTCAAACTCCCAAACGTGACATTCGAAACCCCTCCCAATCCCATCTCCACCCTCCTCTCCCGCCTCCTGTCCTCCCCACGTAGCCCCTGCATCTAGGCGCTGACCTGCTGACCTGATGGGTGGTCTCCTGGAATCGGCTCTACCAGCTCATGGGAGCCACTTGTTCCGCATTCAAAAGTTGACATCACATTGGCAACCTGAAATTGACCACGGTGGGAGGATTTACACCATGGGAATCAGCACATACTACAGAGGACTTAATTTACTTATTTATTTAGGTCAGAAAAAGCCAGATTTTAAGCATTTGCCAGCATACCCCCGTTGAAAGGTCCCCGAGCATGTCACCCACTTGCGTATCTGCCCATCTTTGTGTGGGCGGTTCCCTCTGCCAGGCTCTCCCCCCACTCCCTGGGATGCCCCTTCTGTCTCCCTTCTCTGCCTCGGTCATTTGCTGAGGTCCCGGAAGGAGCCCAGCCCCCTCCTCTGTGCACCCAACCTGGACTTTCACCTTGTCTTCTACGCCAGGGATCATTTGTTTCCCAAATGAAAATCAATTCAAAGCAGCTTCAGGAAAAGGTAGAAATATGCAGGAAGGGAAGGGGGAGATGAACTTCACAGGACCTGGGGCAGAAAGTTTAGCTGCCGTCACAGCCACTAGGAAGATGTCCAACAGCTGCTCTTTCTCTGAAGCCCTAGTCCCTGAATCCTGCTTACATGTACCCATCGTGGCTTCCCCCAAAGAGGTGCCCCTGGGCCCCTGGTTTGCATGAAACCCCAGACCAATCAGCCACATAACAAGCCAGAGTCTCTAAGCTCTTGTCCCAGGCCAGTCCAATCATCTGAGGTCATGGGGCAGGGTCACATCATCACGGCACATGGGGGTCACACGGTCATGGGGCAGGGGGTCACACGGCTGCTGTGTCTTCAGCGGGAGCTGTGAGAGGGGTGGACAGAGCTGAGAAACTGGCCCACTTCACAGCTGGAGGACAAGCTCCAGGAGGACAGAAAATGTGTTTATTCATGTCAAGACGCCCCGTCCCAGCATAGAGCAGGGGCTCAATACGTATTTGTAAATTCAAGGAATCACCTCAGCTTGGGCCTTCTCTCAGCAACCTGTGACCCAGTTGGTCACTGGAGAGGGAGGCAAAAGGCCTTGAGTATTTCACCAGGGAAACACTCCATGCCCAAGTAACAAGGCATCCTTGGACTTCCCTGGTGGCACAGTGGTTAACAATCCGCCTGCCAAGGCAGGGGAGACAGGTTCGAGCCCTGGTCCGGGAAGATCCCACGTGCCAGGGAGCAGCTAAGCCCGTGTACCACAACTACTGAAGCCCACGCGCCTAGAGCCCGTGCTCTGCAACAAGAGAAGCCACCTCAATGAGAAGCCTGCGCACCACAACGAAGAGTAGCCCCCACTCACCGCAACTAGAGAAAGCCTGCGGGCAGCAATGAAAACCCAACGCAGCCAAAAATAAATTAATTAATAAAAAAAAAAAAGCCAACTGCATCTGTCTTGCTCATTAATGGGAGATCAGCCTGCCCCACAAGGGCTGAGGGGGAAATTCTGAACAGGTAAGAAGGAAGCAGAGTAGGGGAGGGGGGACGTTGACCCAACTGCCCCCTCCTTCTCTGCCACTTTCTATCACTCCCCGACCTTCAGCCCCGGAAGCTAACTCTTTCCAGAGGCCACAGGTGAACTCTAGGGGAGGGATGACGGCAGAGCACAGGTAACAGCCCTTGTCACCTCACCAGGTGATCCAGAGAGCAAGTGGAGGGGAGGGCGTGAGGCGGGGAGCAGAGCCAGGCGTTGGAGCTGCAGGCTGTGGGAAGCAGCCCCCCCACCCCCGTGCACACCCGCCTTTCCCGAGACTCAGCCAAGCAGGAGGCTGCTCGGGGCCACTTCTGTCTCCGTCCTTCCGTCTCCAAAGATGCTGCGATTTCCGCCACGAGGGAGGGATCCGACTGCTCGCGAGCCTTTGGGAGGAGGCGGTGGCAAAGGTTTCTCACCACGGAGACCCCGGCCAGTTCGCGCCTCCCCCTTCTCAAGCAGGCAACGCGTCTCCCTGTTCCCCTGGGATGGAGTCTAGATTCGCACAAATTGTTTTTCCCTGCTCGTACACACCAGAGAAGGAAACAGGAAGGACAGGGGAACAGAGTCCCAGTTCCCACCCTGAACCCGTGGGGCCGCCGGCCTCCTTCCCCCGAGCTCCGGCTTCCTCCGCGGGACTCTCTCCCTCTCCAAGGGCGCACGTGCTCAGAGGCAGGTAGATGCGCTTCCAGCCGCCGCAGCCTTGAGCGCTCTCCTTAATCTCCTCACCTTGCGAGGCAATGCAGCACTCCATAATTGCTTCTGGAAATGCGGTCACCAGTTTAATTGGTAGAACTTGTCCTGGTTGATATAACCTAGTGAAGCAACCCCGGGCCTCCCTGTTTCTCGGGAAGCGCGACCAGTGGTGTGTCGCTGTGCGGGGCGCACGGCTCCCCTGCGCGTAGGATGTGTGTCGGCCGGAGCGCAGAGCTCGTCTGTGCCTGTTGCCAGCACGTGAGCCTGTAGACGTGGCCGGGGTTCCGGGGATCAGGGAGTGTGGGGTACGCTTGGATGATGGACAGGACAGAAGGGAGCCCGCTGAGCCCTGGGGACTCCTCTGCCTCGGGACCGCGAAGGAGCCAGGCGGTGACACGGCCACATTAGGTCATGAGGCCACCCCGAGGGCTGTTGTCGATGGGCTCCCTGCTCTGTGAATATACGCTGGCTGGCCCCTCCAGGTCGGAGCCTCCAGCCTGCTCCGCGTCCCGCGAAGAAGGAGAGCTGGAGAGAAGGAGGGGTGGAGGGAGGAAAGACAATGAGCTGGGGGCACTCATCCCAGGTCTCTCCCTGACAGGCTGCAGGAGGGCTGAGCGTGTTCTTGGCGGGAAGGTCTCAGCCCTGGTCAGTGAGGCGGCCCCTCCCCCCATACAGCTTTGCTCTCCCGGGTCCAGGTGACGCCCCCGGCCACCCCCAGGCCCAGGGGTAGGTCTCCCTCTTGCTTCCGTGTACCTGCTGCCCGCTCCTGCAAACCCAGTCCCGTGGTTAAAATTATCCTCCAGTCAAAGTGGCGGTGATGGGATGAATGGAGAGATTGGGATTGACATGTACACACCAATATGTATGAATAGATAACTAATAAGAACTTGCTGTATAAAAAATAAATAAAATAAAATTCAAAAAAATATTATCCTGCAGTCACTCAGTCTTGCTGTGCTGTTTCCGGTTAGGATCTGGGTGGCTTCAGAGGGCGGTGGGCGACGGTGTTGGTGGGCAGTGGCTCTCTCCCGGAGCCAGGACCGTCCTGCCCTTGACACCTTGATGGGGGTGGGAGGGGACTGATTTCCTTCTCTGTTGGCCCACCCTGGGCAGGTGGCCCCTTGGGGGAGGGGGAGGGGCACGTGGCTTCCTGCGGGGGGCTGGGGGTGGTGGCAGGGGGGACTGGCGGGGGGCAGGCTCTTCACCCTATGCATGGGTCTTTCCCAGCATTCCTAGGTCTTAAGCCAGGGCCGGCCAGCTCCGGGAAGGACACGTGGGCCATCCAGGCTCCCACACTCCCTGCAAGGGAGGGGGGATGCAGCCCTGGGGGCCACCGTGAGGGAAGCAGGAGGCCAAAGGACCCACACGGCCCAGGTTATGAGGCTGTCAATCACTTCACCCTGCTTCCACACCCCTTCCACCCCTCACACCCCAGTCTAGCCCGACCCCCAAGGCCCCGGCATTAACACCTTTAATAGGGGCTTCCCTGGCGGTCCAGTGGTTAGAACCCTGCACTTCCGTTGCCGTGGGCCCGGGTTCGCTCCCTGGTCAGGGAACAAAGCTCCTGCAGACCCCGCAGCGCGGCAAAAATAAATAAATAAATCATTTGAAACACCATTAATACTAGCGGCCTCTCCACGCTCTCCCCTCCCTCCCTGGGACCCCCCACCTGGCAGAGGGGGGTCCAAGACCCGGCACCACTGCTGATGAAGGTCTCCTGTCACTCACACCCAGGATGCTCTCCAAGGCTCACGATTCATGGACTTTAATTTTCCCAGATCCTCAGTCGTGTCCCCTCTCTCCCTCTGGTCTGTCAGGGCATTTATCTGCCACCCCTGCAGCCCTTCTCCCCCTTCCCTGTTTTTTAATTTGAAGCATCTATCTGGAGCGTCCTGAGATGGGACCGTCTGCAATACTGAATGCATTGCACCGCTGACAGCTCTATTGATTTTCTCTCTCCGCTGCATAATGCAAGATACATACAAGCCGACAGGTTGACCCCTGTGCCTTGCTCTGAAGGGACCGTGCCCTTTTTCTTTCTCTCTCTCATGTCCCCCTCACCCTGGCATGCGTTGATATATAGGAGGGGTGTTTGTCCCTTACGCTCAAGATGGATTCTCCTCTGCCCCGATATTATTTTCCTCCCTGCTGGTGGACACTGTCTAATCCATCCTTTTTACGGTAGCAGGTTGGACACCGTGGAAGCCGTTCACGGTGCAAAGGGGTTGGTGGAAGCAGGGGAGTTGAGGAGGTGGCATCTGTCAGAACTGGCTGTGTCCCCTCTGGGCAAGACGAGGCAGACTTTCCCAGGGGTGCCCTCTGCCTGCCTCACCAAGTCTAAGGCCACCGCAGCCCACCTCCTCTTCTCTGGGTTGTAGTTCTGCAAATCCACTGGCAACTCTTGACTTACATTCAGTTCACAGTCCCAGAGCCAGCTGCTGGGCTAAGCGTTTTCTGTTGTGGTTTCTGCTAAGCAAGGCAGGGAAGCGGCAGACAGTCATGTGGGCTACACCCAATTGGCATAGGGGTCTGAAAGGCTTGGAAAGAGGGATTAATATCCCTCCTCAACAGAGACTGAGGCTCAGAGATGCCAGGAGACTGGTTCAAGTTCTCCCAGCCAGACACAGGACTGTCTGCCTCCAGGGTCAGTTTTCCATAAATCCTATCACGATGCCTCCTCCAGGAAGACCTCCTGGACCGAGGCAACCTAATTCAATTGCTTCTTTATTCTTGTCCCCCCTGGAACATATTTGCTTTGAAGATTTGCTCTTGCCGGCTGGCTGCTGAGTGTGTTGGGTGGGTTCTCTCTGTTGTGAATCAGCATTATTGTTACTTCCTCCTGGCGGGTTTCCCTGGGCCCAGCCTGTCCCCAGCCCGGATCAATCTCCCACGGTCCCCATCTGGTCCCACAGTGAGAAGCACTTACTGCCTTATCAGTGCTGCTCCTACTAGTCTGTGATTCTCTGGAGATGGGGACAGAGATGCAGACCGGATTTTATTTCTGCATCTTCACCGCCTGGCCGACAGAAGGAACTCTCTAAAAATGGGTTGAATCCATTTAATCAGTCAATGGGCCGTCTGGGCGGGTGGGTGTTTGCTCTCTTAGAGGCCCCTTAAAGGCAGGCTCTGCAGGAGCTTTTTCTGCCTTTTCCCCTCCACCCCCCCTCACCCAACCCCCATCCCCACACAAGGCCTCCCACTGGAAACGGTCCTCCAGCTGCCGAGGAGGAGAACACCATTCCTAAGGTTCAGGGCTTCTGGCCGATGGGGCTGCGTGTGCTCCTGGTGACTGACTACCTGGCCACATCCATCTTGCCAGCCAGCCAGAGACCCACAGAGAAGCAGCAGAAAAGGATGCTGAACCTTTGAGCATCCCAGAGCAAGGGCTGGGTACCAATATGAGCAATGGCCATGGGGTGCAAAGACAGAGGCCTGGGCCCATGAGTACCTGGCCACAGGTGCAGGACAGATGTCATTATAATAAAGAAGATCCTCTTGGTTTTGTCCTTCTGGTCCAGTGGGCTCTCAACGTGGAGTGATTTTGCCCCCCGGGGACACGTGGCAATGTCTGGAGATGCGTTTGTCTGTCACAGTTGTGAGGGTCCAGCATCTGGTGGGTAGAAGCCAGGGAGAGCTGAACATCCTACAAGGTTCAGAACACCCCTCCCCCCAAAAAACAGAACGATCCCAAAAGCCAGCAGTGCCGAGTTTGAGAAACCCTGTCCCAGTCCGACCAGCCATGCCTTGTGGCTTTTAGCACAGCAGCTGGGAGAATATCGAACCTGCATCCCTCGGGAGCACCTGAGATTCTCCTGGACTCCTTGGGGGCTGGAGGAGGGAAGAAACCTGCGTTCCTTTAGTCCTCTTGGGTCCCTCCAAAAAGCACCAGCCTCCGTGCCCGCACCCTGCCTCCTTCCCTCCCTTATCAACCTTTTCCCAAGTCAGCAGATTCAAAATAACCCCCTTCCAAGATGGTTTAAAGGACAGCCCTGCCGCCAGACAAAGGCGTGGGCCTCGGGGGCCTCTTGGAAATTTTATAAGGTGGTAGATATGAGAGCACCCCGTCAGGTATGAAATACCATACAAATATTACCTCTAGTCACGGCCTCAGCGCCCTCGTGTGGCCACTTGTGGAAACTACACCCAGGGCCGGGCGGGGATTTTCAGACCCGGGGCGGGGCAGGCAGGATGGCTCTGACTCTGGCTTTTCTCGTTGTCCCATTTGGGCTTCACAGCAGCACCCGAGGGAGGAGAGAGAGAGGTAGTATGACCTCCCCCGGAAAACCCCTGGAGCCAGCCATGGGTTTTTGCAGGATGACGCCTGCCGTGGACAAGCCCAGCCCTTCAGAGCAGCATAAAGTGGGAAAGGCAATTCGGGGAGCCGCTCCTCTCCCGCTGCCTCCTGGCTCTTATAGAAACCTTGAGCTCCCCCACTGGCAGCCCCAGGAGGTTGGTCTCTGTGTTTTGTTACTAGACATCTATGTTCTCTTCTTATGCAGCTCAAGAGGCAAACATCTTGTCTCTGGGATCACTGCCAAAAGGAAGGTGCAGCCCCCCTCCCTGTCCCTGTCCCCGTAGGTCCCAGTGGGGAGAAGCAGCAGACACTCACTCAACAAACATTTTTGTGGACCTATTACGTGCCGGGCACTGCTTTGTCCGAATTAATCACTCCCTCCCTCCCTCTCTTCATCCCTTCGTTCAATGGAGGAGGGATCTCCATCAATCTATTCACCCTTCATATGGTGAGTGATCTCGGATGCTGCAACCATCTCGAGGGTCCTGCACGTCAGCACTGAGCACCTCTGTATACGTACGAGCAGTGCCTTTTGAGAGTTATCAACAGAATGCAGCACCTCGTCCTCGCCTCTATAAAGAAGTCGGCGCAAACGTATGGGAAGTTTAACATTGCCGCACAGCCTATGGAAAGGCAGGTGGGAGTAACTGCTGCATGAGTGACGGGTGACAGGAGGCAGAGGTGCAGGGTCCTGCCCAGAGGAGAGGGCGGAGCTGAGCTCTGAGGATAAACAGGACTTAGGGTCAGAGGGGAGGGCACAGGACGATGCCTGGGGTCAGGAAGTGCCCTTAAAACACCGGTTGGCTGGGCTGAAAAGGTCGTTGCTTTTGGCGGTGCAGTGGGGGAGAAAAGACCAGAAAGGCATCAGCCTGAGATGAAGGGGGGCTGTCAGGTCAGGCTGGGGGATTTGAGAGTGTCTTTCTCAGGTCAGAGCTGAGGCATCCTGACCTTCAGATAATCTCACATTAAGGCCCTACCAATTAACTTTTCTCTTTGTTAACACCCAGAAGCATCTGTAGTCACAGAAACAGAGTTTGGCTTCTTTTAAAAGGCTGTCTAGCACAATTAGAGGATTTCGTGATCTCCCAGGGGCAAGGACTGTGGGTTTATCCTTCCCTGTATCTCCAGCATCTCTAGGAAAATGCTCAACCTGCGCTTGTCTAATGGGAGGGAAGGGGGGAGGGGAGTGGGTTCAAAGCGAAGTTCATGGTAAAGGACTCTTTTCTCTTCGGGTGAGCTGCTCTGTAATAATGCACACAGGGCAATTACATTCTGTTGTGCAGTTATTAAATTGGGGAGGAAACAAATATAATAAAATGTAGACATTTGTAAGGAGGTTAAAAATAAAGTGGAGGATTAAAGTTAAATCGATAACCTCAGGTTTCCCAGAGCCTGCCTGAAAAGACGTTCTGGAAGAGCTGAGGGTAAATTTGTGCTGAGAAAATAATACCAGGGATGGGGTGAAGCCTGCGAGGAACCAAAGGGGCAAAGGGAACGCTGCCTTCCCAGAGCTGCCAGCCCGTTTCAGGTGGGCAGCCTAGTGAGGAGGTGGTCAAGAGTCTGGGAGCGTGGTTCCGAGTCCTGACCTCACCTCTCCCAGCAACTGACACGCCTTCATTCTCTGCGGGTAAGACTGGAGTAAACGACCGGAGCCACCCGTCACAAGCACGCCCGAGGATCACAGAGGCCCTATGGGTAACGTGCTTAGTACAGGAGATGCCCGGTGTGAGTGTTCCATAAAACGTTAGCTATTCCAAGTTTGTTTGTTTGTTTGTTTTTGCGGTAGGCGGGCCTCACTGTTGCGGCCTTTCCCGTTGCGGAGCACAGGCCCCGGACGCGCAGGCCCAGCGGCCCTGGCTCACGGGCCCAGCCGCTTCGTGGCATGTGGGATCTTCCCGGACCGGGTCACGATCCCGTATCTCCTGCATCGGCAGGCGGACTCTCAACCACTGCGCCACCAGGGAAGCCCCTATTCCAAGTTTTAACTTGCCCATGACAGATTAGATGTCCGTGGCAAAGGAGACCAGAAGGAAAAAGGGAGGAACCCCTAGAAAGAGGTTATAAAATGTACGTAGGAGGGTCCCTCCATTTAAAAGAAAAAAAAAAATCTCTGCGTAGATGCCCAATACACAGGTCTAATGAAAGTAGTAGATAGTAAGTCCTAACACAGGTCTTCAAACCGGATCTGAAATAAAACCTAGCAAAGCCAAGGTGGGGTTTGGACCGGAGGATAGAGGAAGTAGGGAGTGGTGGAGGGAAGCGGCCCATCGCTTTCGGGGAGCCGCGCTGTTAATCCAGGGAGAGACGCAGCGATGGGAAAGGCGAACGCCTGTGTTATTCTTGACCCGTTGCGGACACCGTACCCAGCTTCCTCTGGGGGAGGGTTTAACTGCCCGGAAACGGAAGTCTCTTTCTTTTCCGTTCTCCTCGCTTCTGGCTGCTCACGGTGAGTGTTTCGCGGGCCCTACGTGGGGAATGGGGGATAATCCGTGGTAATCCATGGCCGGGTGACGTCTGGGGACCCAGGGCCTGGGTCAGAGGTGCGGGGGGAGGAGGATGGAGTGCGATGGGGCCGGTATTTCGGGGGTGCGGGGAGGGGAAGCGGGGTAGCCGCTGGTCCCCGCATCCCATGGACACTGACGTTTCTTTTCCCGCAGACTGCCCGCGCTCTCCGCGCCTCGTCGCCATGGTGAGTACGACCCCTGCCTGGGGCCTTTCCGAGGTTGGGGGGCGAGGGGCAAGGGCAGGGGCGCCTGTGCGAGGGTCTTCCGAGCCCCGAGAGGGGCTGGTGGGCCCGACCATCCTAGAAAAGCGTGTCTCTACAGTTGCTTCTTTTTGCTTTGTGTTGCAGCCTCGCAAAATTGAGGAAATTAAGGACTTTCTGCTCACAGCCAGGCGAAAGGACGCCAAATGTAAGTGAGGGGCTAGACGAGCGAGTGGGAAGGGTCGCGTTGGCGCGGAGCCGCTCCTGCACGGGCGCTGGGCCGGGCGGCTGCTTAAGCGTGTGCGTGCTGTCGGGAAGCAGTGGTTTTAGCAGGTCTCGCGTAAGAAAAGCTGGTTGGCCAGTGTGTTCTCTTCCTTAGCTAACTGTGGACGTTTAAGAAACGTCCTAAGGTGTTTTGTTCGTGTGTGTCCTGCTGTGTATGGTAGGTGCTCAGAACGGAAGCCTTACTGGGTGAAAATCTGGAAACGCGCGTTTCGTAAACCCCGACTTAGTGCTGCATGTTAGGCTCTGGGCTGAGCACAGGCCCCGCTCACAAGGAACTAAGTCATTTCCCTTCTACGTGTGTTAGCATCCTAGCCTGTAAACGAAGGGAAAAGTAATTGATGCATCAAAAACATAAAACGGCGAGTTTTTGATGGACGTGTGCCAGCCCCAGCTGCCAGTGTGTTCTCTCTACACTGGGAGGGAATTCTGCTGGTGTGCCTGTGTTGTAGTCGGAGGAGGTGTGGGGAGCTTGTGCTCTGTACTAGATCTTGAACTGCCTTAACCCGGAGTCATCTTTCTTGTGCTGCTCCTTATCGCTTTCTTTCCCTCCCAGATTTGCGCTAAAGAGAAAATCGGATAACGCGTGAAAGTGGAGTACTCTCGGGCTGACTGACTTTAAGGTGGGCTAAGGCGCCAGCCGTCTCTGACGCCCTGTGTCAGTGGTAGGGTGAAGCAGTGGCGTGCAGGAGAGCCTTTTAGGGAGTTCACGGGGCTTCGGGAAGAGTCATGTTTGTGTCCCCTTTACCTGAAACAGGTTGTTGCCTTTGACCCCCTGGTGCTGTGTGAACTGGTGACCACCTGTGAGAACCAGTAGCATCTGGTGGGAATGTCTGTCCTGACGGGTGGTGGGGACCCCGGGTGACAGTGCGCTTGTGTTTTTGTGTGTACTGTGGTGCACAAAGGAAATGTGTCAGGTCGGCCGTAGTCCGGGCCGCGGAGTTTGCTGTCACTGCCTGGGCAGATCCCAGCTCTACCAGCAGGTAGCTGTCCTTAGCAAGGTGAACACAATCCCACTGTTCTCTTTCTGTTGAAGAGGGGGTGATGACATCTGTCTCCTAGGATTGCTGCAAGGATCAGATCAGATGATCTCTTAGAGACTTCAGCACGTTGAGCAGATGACACCAAACCCATCAGGTGGCTTTGCATTTTAATTCTGTTGGGGAGCTTGACTTTAGACAGTGACCTGTGCGAGTAGGGGTCACGTTCCCCTGGGTGTGATAGGGTGCTCCCTGAGTGTTGTTTGAATACACTTTTGAATATGTCTTTATAGTTTTAATTGTAAAATAAACATCAAGTTTTTTTGGTGAGCAGTTTACTGGCTTTGAGTATGTTCACACTGTAGTGCAACCATCCTTTTCCAGAAACTTTCATCTTGGCAAAACTGAAACTCTGTAACCCATTAAGCAGTAGGTCTCCATTCTCTCCCTCCAAGCCCTGGCCACCACCATTCTACTGCGTCTCTATCAGTTTGGCTCTTCTCGGTGTATCTCGTGTAAGTGGATCCTCTGGTATTGGTCCTTTCGTGACTGGCTTGCTTCATTTGGCATGAGATCTTCAGAATTCATCCATGTTGGAGAATTTTTCAGGATTTCCTCCTTAAGACTAAATGATCCATTGTGTGGACATGCCACATTTTGTTTCTCCATATCCGTCCATGGGCATTTGGGTGGTTTCTGCTTTTGGCTGTTGGGAATAACGTTGCTGTGGACGTTGCACAGACACCTCCTGTTGCTGCTTGCTGAGCTTTTGAGTAGCATTGCTGCACCCCGTGATGCTGAGTAAACACTCCTAAGAGGTGCGTCTGCCTTATCTTGTGAGGGTTCAGTTCGTTTATAGATGTACAGCAGCTACTAGGGACGACGCAGTATACTTAGCTTTGGGAGGAATGTTAAGATAGCAAAATAGGTTGGTTTGAGTAAATATCCATGTGCCTGATTTATTAGAACATGAGCCAAGGCAGCCAGTGCCTTCGCCAGAGCCACAGAGCTTCTGCTTCCTGTGACGTGTCCTATCCCTTTAGCAGTTACTGGCAGAGATGGAGCTGTGGGTTGTGAGTCCAAGTTAACTGTGCTGTGGAAGTCGGAACGGGGAACTTGACAGGTGCCTGACGTGAGTCACCTGGGAAGCGGATGTCTTCCTGCCGCCAGAATAGGTGGCGGCCTCATGAAGGTGCATTGACGCTTGTACCTAAGCACACCGTTTGCTGAATTTCAAACCTTGCGCTGCTGAACTTTGAGCACACTTGGGGGTCTTTGTTGTCTGAGCTGTGTTCCTGAGATGGAATTTTAAAGCAATAAAGAGCCCAGAAGATGTGTTCTGCTTACATTTGAGGCAAAGCTTCAGTACACGCTCATCATGTCGGGGGGCGGACCTGAAGGAAGAGCCTTGGCATCGCCCCGATGGCATCTCATATGCAGAGTTATCTCTGGAACGGTGGTGGAAAGTTCTTGATCTCAGCAGATAATCCATCTCCTTACTTTAGGAACTACTTTCATCCCTTAAAAAATAATAATAATAAAGATGGACACAGGATGTTCTAGAATGTGTTCAGTGTACCAGATACTACCTGTGTTTTAAATACAAACAGTAAGCTCCAGGTTCTTGAGTAGTAATGTAAGGGAAATGAAGATTTCTGACATTATTTTTAAATACTGAGCTCAGAGGAGGGCGGGGGCATCTTGTTTTCTGTTTCAACAGAGGGACAGTGGAGGGAGGCAAGCACAGCCGGTGGACTGTGCGCCCTGTCTTTTCTGTGATAAAATTTAATTGTTAATTCTGGTCTCTGATAGCGGTCAAGATCAAGAAAAATAAGGATAATGTGAAGTTTAAGGTTCGATGTAGCAGGTACCTTTACACCTTGGTCATCACAGACAAAGAGAAGGCGGAGAAGCTGAAGCAGTCCCTGCCCCCAGGTGAGTGAGGCAGGAACCCCCGGGGGGGGGGAGCAGCCCGGAGTGTGGGGGTCCCTCTGTCCCCACCTTGTTTCTTGACTTGTCCCCAGAATGAGCAAAGTCCATTCTGCGGTTTGTCTAAGTATCTGCTCCTGTTGTGGTTGTAGTGCAGGGAATATGTGTGGTTTTCAGAGGTTAGATCCCATAGCAGAATTCGCTTCCGTGGCCACAGGAAAGTTTGTTTCAGCCCCTCCAGTGCTTTCCTAATGCAGCAGCATAACAGCCGACGCTTAGTCTGTGTCACTCATTTCATCCTCACCGCGGCCCTACAAGGTAGGTAGGTGCTGGTATATTGATGAGCCCCATGTTTATAGGTTGAGGGACGTATTAAATACAACAGGCCGTGAGCGTAGGTTAGTTAAGCATAGGGGCCTGTCCTGGTGGTGGAAGGCTCGAAAGGGCACCTGGGAGGAAACTGCCCCAGGAGCCCAGAGGGGTTTCCAAAGGCTGCTGCTTCACAGTGAGAAGTCAGCCAGCACCACTTGCCCTTGTAAGACTAACTGGAACGTCTTTAGAAAGGCTGAGAGAGGGAACGTTTTTATCATCAAACACTAACTGTTATGTTTTAAGCGAAACCGTCCTGGTGGGCTTAATTTCTGAGCTTTGCGAACCCTCTTTAGCGTAAGTGCAAAATCCAGACAAGCAGTAGTAACTCAGATAAAATGAATAATCTTCTGAGTGGCTTACTTTTGGTGTCTCTTTTCCTCTAGGTTTGGCAGTGAAGGAGCTGAAATGAATCACGCACACTGATTTGAGCTGTATTAAAAAATGTTTAATTCTCAAAACGGCCTTTTTCTTTGAGGATGGGGGGTGTGGGTGTTACTTGGAATGGCTTCTGGTGGGAATAGGATGGGGGTCCTGGTTGCTACCTTGTTGCATCCCTAATCTTGCGCTGTGATCCCAGTGGGCAAATAAAGCCATCTTTTTTTTTTTCTTAAGCCTAAGTTTGAAAATAAGTAGATGGAAATAGGCAGTTAAAAGAGCCGGTTATTGGTGGAAGTGAAGCCAGCCTGCACTCGTGGGATGTAAAAGTCATTTAGGTAAAATGACCCTTGTCATGAAAATGATAGTTAAAAGGAGTTGATGAGCCTCCTTGGAAACTGCAGTACATGAAGCCGTCTCTTCCTCAGGAGGTGGTGGCGCTTTTGTATCTGCCATGTTGAAATGTTTCTCGATGCGGAGGTGGATGTGTGATTCCCTCCCCTCCCTCGACTAAAACACTTGTGTTCTCAGGCACAGGAGTGAAAATTCACTCTTGTGTGTTTCCTAAGTGCTACTCAAGATTAAGTGGAGTTCGGGAGTGGTACTCGGTGCCGTGAGATGAACGCAGATGAGGGGCTCTGAGAAGGAGCCTATGAGTTAAGCATGGAGATGAGTGGATGTTAGCCCAGCGAAAGGAGCCCCTGGAACCCAAAGACCGGTCTCAACATTTAAATGGAGGAGCCAGAGATCTGACCCCGGACCTTGAGGCAGTGCAGTGGTGGGTGTGGGGATAGGACACACTGCTCAGGTGCGTGAAGGCCCGGATCCCACCTCCCAGCCAGGCCTGGCTCCTTGGGGATTCAGTCCTGCTTCCACTACTTGCTGACATGATCTTGAGAAGCTACCTCAGCTCCCCCTGCGCCAGTTACCAGTCCCGGGGAGGACTCCAGACGCGGATAGGGCAATACTTAGAAGGCAAAATCGCCTACAGTAGTGGGCGTTGGTCCCCTGTGGCCAGCGAATGTCTGCATGGTGGCAGGGCAGTTCGCTTACATGCACTCCTCCTGCCTCGTGGAAGGACCCCCATCCCTTCCCCACAGAGCAATATGGAGGGCCAAGTGTTTACAAGGCACGCATTTTTAAGCAGGGAAAGTAATTCGTTGAGCTTGAAATAAGGAAATTTCCCACACTGGTGACAATGACGAGCCCGGCACAGGTCCTGTGGGCTCGTTACCCTTCGGCCAGGAAGTATTCCCCAGCCCGAGGACCAGTCTCACGCAGCTGAGTGGGGGTCGCCGGGGCGCTTTTCCCAGCACTCAGTTCCCAGAAGGTTATGGCAAGTACCCATTGCAGTGGTTTCAGAGTCCAGTGAGCTACACCATCGAGGTTAGGGTCTCGGCACGGATGTGTGGGTGCACCACGAGGTGGCACCAAACTACAGCAAATGAGCGCCGGCGGCCCGGGAAGGTCTGGCCGTGGTTTACACTGAGATCTACGCCCAAGTAGCCAAGTGCCTGAGATCGTTTGTAGGCTTTTTTCTTTTTTTTTTTTTTTTTTTTATGCGTTACGCGGGCCTCTCACCGTTGTGGCCTCTCCCGTTGCGGAGGACAGGCTCCGGACGCGCAGGCTCAGCGGCCATGGCTCACGGGTCCAGCCGCTCCGCGGCATGTGGGATCCTCCCAGACCGGGGCACGAACCCGTGTCCCCTGCATCGGCAGGCGGACTCTCAACCACTGCGCCACCAGGGAAGCCCCTGTAGGCTTTTTTCTACAAGAACTCGAGGCATGTGAGGTCCTTTTTCAATCTAGTCCTGAGGAGTTCGGGTTTTGTTTCCTCCGGCACAAGGGTCCTCGGGCGCTCAGTGGTTGTCGACAGACCCAGATGGGGCGCCTTCAGCGGCTTCCAGTCTTGCCCGCCCTTTCGTTGGTCCAGCTTCCCAGGAAGAGGGCGGGTTTACCACTTGGGCTCCCTTTGTCCCAGCACATTTTGCACAGACCAGCCCCAGTTCCTAGGATACAAACCCCGCAGGCGTTTGTCTAGAGAAGGCATCCTTTCATGCAGTGGTTCTCAGCCCCGGCCTGTGCCTGCCAGTCATTTAGGGCACTTTTTAAAAGTTCGCTGAGGCCAGGTCTGATTCCAGAGATTCTGCGTAAGTTGGTTTGACGCATCGGTATGTGTTCAAGCCCTCTGGTGGCCGACACTGCCTCTCTGAGGTCAGCCGGTCAGCTTGGGTGAAGTGGTTCCCGCCATGCCAGATGAATGGGGAGCTGCGTAGGCAAGAGGGCTGTTCGACCCCCTTAACGAGGCCCTGGGAGGTCTCACGTTTCTCTTCTGCTTCTCTGCTTCACTGGCGTCCCGTCTAGGTCAGCAGGCCTCCGGGGAAGCAGCTAGAAAGGTCACTGTCTAGCTGGGTGCAGGCCGGCCCAGCAGCTTTGTGTGTTCCAGGCTGCACCCCGTGGCTGCGGTGATGGCCCTGAGGGTGGGCTTGTGCAGTCAGCGTCTTCAAGTGTGGGCTGCGGGCCCGCCCTTCCCCGACCCGTTCTGTCTCTGGGCTCAGCCCCAGCTCCAGCAAAGTCGATGCTCGGGGTACACTCCGTGCCCTTGCCCTCCCTTCTCCCCTAAGGCACTAGCAGTTTGCTGTAGTGACTCTAATCTTCCTAGAGGAATGCCAAATCCTCCTGACTTCCGGGTCATTGTAGCGGGGATCAGCAGCTGCAGCCGGAGCTGTTGACAAAGGGCTGGGGGGGGGGAGGGGAACATGTATGTGGCACCAGGCGGTGCCTATCCCGGAGGTCCCGGGGCTGCATGGGGGCTGCGTGATCCTGCAGGTTATCAGCGCCACTGAGGGCCCTGCGAAACCACTTCAGGTCCGTCTTCCTGAGCTACCAGCACGGCCGGTTCAAGACCAAGACCCTGACCAGGGCCTGTGGGGCCATGTGTGGTCTGGCCCGGGCCTACCTTGACAACTTGTTTCTCTTTTTAAAAATACCTTTATTTTGGGAAATTCCCTGGCAGTCCAGTGGTTGGGACCCAGAGCTTTCACTGCCAGGGGCCGGGTTCGATCCCTGGTTGGAGAACTAAAAAAAAAAAAAAAATATATATATATATATATATATAAATTATATATATATATATTTTTTAAAGTAAGGCTGAGGTATAATTTACAGTGAAATTCACCCTTCTTGGTATGCAGTTCTCTGTACTTTGACAAACGTGTACAGTTGTGGAACCAACCCTGCAATCCAGAGAGAATATTCCCACCACCCCAAAGTTCCCTCTTGCACCCCAGCCCCTGGCAGCCTGCCACCGGTCTGTTTCTGTCGGTGCAGTGTGCCAGTCTCTCCTTCTTGTCGCTCCCCTCACTGCGGGCTTTGCATTTACTGATTCCACTCCGTCCCCTGCGGACCTTGGTCCCTGATCTCACAGTGTACTGTCCCCCTGCTCTGAATCCACCCTCCCCCAGGACTTGGGGGTTAACTTCAGCTCTCACCTCACGTGTCATTTTTCAGGAAATGTCCCCCCACTCCAAGACTCTGTGCCGATTCACACACCGACACCGGGCTCTTGAAAGCACTTTGCCCGGGCGGGGGGGGGGTGCTGGGCGGGGCTGGGGTTGTAGTTAATCACTGAGTGGGATAAAGTCTGCCTCCCCTCACCTATTAAACTTCCCATGCCGGCAGGAACGTGTGTTTTTCTCATCACTGTATTCCCTAGAACAGAGAACGTGCTCAATCAAAATTTGTTGAATTAATGAAAGGAAACCCCAATGACAGGAACAGTGCTCTCCAGCTTCTGTGCCTCAGCTTTGGGCCTGCGCAGATGGACGGCTGCAGTCAGGCTCAGGGAACCTTGACCCGGACGGCGACCTCCCGGAGGAGAGAGAGGTCTCGACCACAGAACAGGACTCCATCTCTCAGCCCTGGATCTCTGATAGGGGAAGGGGCGTGTGTGGTCTCTCCCCGTCTAGCAGCCACGCGTGTTTGGTGGAATTTCACCCGCATCCACCCTGTTCCCCAAGCCAGAAACCTAGAAGCCTCTCCCGGGTCTCTGTTCTCACCCGTGTCTCTAGCCCCCTCGCTACCACCTCTCAGACTGTCTGTAACTCAAGCCTGATCCCTTCAGGACCCCTTAACCGCCCCACACCCACCTCACCGACCTCAGGCGGCCCTTTACCCTGCCCTGGACCTTGTCCCAAGCCTTCCCCCTCCTTCCCGCCCCGCGCGTCCCGCAGTCACGACACGCGGTTTGGGTCGCAGGACCGCGCGTCCTTCCGCGAGGCTCTGTCGGATCCGGGGCTGCCCCCACCGCATCCCCCGCATCCTGACGCGCCGACCCTGCTCTGCTTTTCTCCAGAACATCGCTAACCTAGCACGCTGTCCGTCTTCACGTGGGTACTGCTACCACCTCCCGCTAAACTGCGATCCCCTCCCAGCCAGAGCTTCCATCCGCTCTTGTTCACGGACAGAACAGTGCCTGACACGTAGTAGGCGCTCAGTAAACTTGTGTTCTCGACGGTTCTGGCGTCTCCCTGGGATGTCCGGCCCTTCCCGGCGCTCTCGGTGCTCCCTCCCCTCCCCTCCCTCCCCTCCCCTCAGGACAATTCCAGGGTCTCTCCCCAGGGGGCCCGCCCCGTCCCGCCGGCTGGTAAGAATCGGCTGCTTCTCTTAATCCCCGCCCGGGGCTTTCCAGGCGGCACCCGTTAGTTGTTGGGGCAGATGCGCAGGGCGCTCCCGGGTCAGGACCATGTCTTTGAACCCACGTGGCTTACAGAGTGAATGCTCAATCACGGTTGAGAGTGAATACGGAATTAGTGACCCAGGACTGGGTCCCTTCCTTACCCAGTCTGTCAGTTCGCTACCCTCTAAGAGCGCTAGGAACGGCCGGCCTCGCCTCTCACGCCATGACTGTCCGCGGTATTCATAGACCCTCTACATGCTTGCTTTGATGATAAGTGACCAGAAGCCCGGGGACCTAGAGAGTGCTGTTCAGAGACAGATTCAGAAGCCTTCTGGGGGCTGTTTCCACCCCTCCTTCCACCTCTTTCGCCCGTGGGGCCAGGACAGATTCCACGCCAAAAACACGCTTCAGGCTTTTCGGTGTGACCCCTTGCAGGCGGAGGGTGAGCACAGGGCGAGGAGCGCCTCCCCCGGGAGAGGGCGGGGAGGGCGCGCGCGCTCAGCGGGCGGGGCCTAGTCCAGGGCGAGGCGGGGTCGGGGTGGGCCCGAGGCGGGGCCCGGGGCGGGGCCGGGGCGGGGCGGGGCGGGGCGGGCGGGCGCGCGTCCCGGGCCGGGCGGTGGGCTGCGGGCGGCGGTCGCAGCGGGCGGGCGCACTCCGGCAGAGCCATGCTGGCGGCGCGCGTGGAGTATATCGCGCCCTGGTGGGTGGTGTGGCTGCACAGCGTCCCGCACGTCGGCTTGCGCCTGCAGCCGGTGGACAGCACCTTCAGGCCCCGCGATGAGAGTTACCAGGAGGTGAGTCCGCGCCGCCCCCCGACCCGGCGCCTCAAGTCTCCGCGCCACCCCTTCCGCCCTCCCAGCCCGCCGCTCTCCACAGGCGTCCAGACCCCGTCCCCCACTCTCCTCGCAGCCTCTTCGCCCCTTCTCCCCTTTCCCCGCGAGTCCTTGGCCCACGGCCCTCCGGTCTGGGAACCTCATGGGCCGGGACAACTGGAAAGATGGGAGTTAAGCCGGCCGAGGGACACGGGGGGGAAGGGCGCAGAGGCTGCCTGTGGCGGGGCGGGGAGGCTGAGCGCCGAGGGGGAGGGCAGCGCCGCGCGGCGTAGGGGCATTTGTGCCCGTACCCGGTGATTCCGCCGCACCAGCTGCGGAGGTGCTGAGGAGGGCCCCGCCGTTTTCCTCCTTCTGCGGTTACAAGACGCGCTCTCTCTGGGAGAAGTTTGGGCAGAAACTCCCGGTCTCCCGGTTCGTCTCCGCAGCAACTCTCCTCCCCAGCCTCTGCTTGCAGCGTGGAAGCCGCTGCCAGCACCTCTACTTGGGCCCCTCCTGGAAGGCGACAGAGCTGGGGGAGAGGGGTGTGGACCCTCAGCTACGTGTGGATGTTTGGGGGAAGGAAGGTGGCCCCCATCAGCCCCATCTCACACCAGCGCACCCTCCTTCTCTATACAGACACACCTTCTAGGCCCTGGATTTCTGGGATCTTAGCGGCTTGGCCAGCCACTCGCCTCATCCCTGCAATTCTCTCCTTGCCCTGCTCTGCTGGCCTCCGCGGTTTCTGCACCCCTGGGGAGAAGGGGTGCTCCCCAGGCTTCCCCGCCCAGACAATTGCAGAATCTCCCAGCCTTCTCAGGTGTGGCCCAGGCCTCTCCAGCCCCTGTAGCCAGGCTGAGTAGTTTTCTGTTGGGTCAAAGATTCCGGGACTGGGAAGTCCAAGATGGGGCCCATTTGTTCAGGACTTTGACCGCCTGACCCCCGGCGGCCTCTGCCTGCATGTCAGGCTCTCTGCAGTCTCCCGGTGTGAGGCCAGTCAGGGCAGAGTGGGGCCTCCAGGGAGGCTGAGCAGGGGTTGGCTGTTCACCTCTCCCCTGCCAGGACTCTCTCCTGCAGGGCGCCGGGGATCCTGGTCCAGTAGGGTGTGCAGGGCGCCAGTGACAGGGAGTCTAATAATAACCCCTAGTGTCCCCGTCACCCTCGGGCCCCAGGCAGATGGTGCCTGCCCTTCCAGAAGGAGGAGAGAATCAGGACCCCTTCCTGCTCTTAGGCAGGGATCCGTCGCCGGGTTTGGCTTCCCGAGTTCGCTTCCTTCTCTGTCTGTCTGGCCTCCCTCTCCCCGAGCCCTGCCTGGGGAAGGCAGTTCCCTGAGAATGTAGCCACCTGGGGAGAGCTCCAGGGAATCTTCCGCTCCCAATGAATGCATGAAAAGAGGCGGATATGATTTCAGAGACAGCTGTGTTGCTTGCGTACTGTGTGTGTGTGTGTGTGTGTGTGTGTGTGTGTGTGTGTCTGACCCCACGTCCTTGTGTCCCAAACCCTGCACCCCAGATCCTGCCCCTGGGGTCTCCAACCACAGCTTTCTCCTTTCCCCTGCAGGAAAAGTAAACTCTTGGCCTGGGTGGAGAAGACCTTGGTGTGTGGGGAGGGGCGGTAGGGCACTTCCCCCCGCCAGAGACAGCTCCCGTCTGGCCAGCAGCTGTGGTTGGCAGGGCCTGAGCCTGGGCCACCCCCCTCGGTCCCCTGGAGAGGTGGCAGATGAGCCAGAGGGACCCACTCACAGCCCCTGCTCCTCTCCTCCCCGGGGGTTCAGACCCTGACACACTGTGCTAGCATCCCCAGGGTCGCTGCTCCCCGGCCGCCAAACCCCCAGCCCCACCCCTACCCTCCCTGCACTGCTTAGGCCGCCTGGGGGCTCTGAGTGGGACATGAGTCTGGTGAGCCTGGATGGGAAGTCTGGCTCTGGGTGTTTATTTAAGGCGGCTCCTGTTTTGGTAAGTTCCCCTGTTGTCTGACCGTGGGTCTCTCCTGGACGTCCCCACCTTCGTCCCCTTCCTCCTGAGCAGCGGTCACCGCCCGAGTCAGGGCACCACGTCAGTTAACACCCTGGCTTGGGCACCTTCTGCTGTCAGTCATCTCAGCAAACTGTGACCGTGGCAGGTGTCTGTACCTCTCTGAGCCTCACTTTCCTCCTCTGCAAGTATTAAATGAGATGTCCCTTGAAACATTAGTATGGAGAGGGTCCCATAGCACGTGATAGGACCCAGTGACGCAAATCATTACGCAGACTGGCCTTGAGGTTCAGAAACGTGTCCAAGTACCATAACCCATGGAGAACACAGACGGAAGATCTGTGTCTACAGTCACTGATCAGGAAGGACTGAAAGACTCATGCAGAGGGGGGCTTCAGCTCATGCCCCAAACGTCCAAGTGAACAGTACCGTCCTGTGGTACTGTGTGTGTGTGTGTGTGTGTGTGTACACAAAGATTAAATGGAACTGGGAACAGGCAGTGCATCCTGGAAAGCTCCGTGGCGGGGACGAGCTGTGCAGGGGATCTGAAAGGCAAGGAGGTCTAGGAGTGAAAAGCAGGTCGCCTGGTGACCAGGACATCCTGAGCAGTCAGTTCCCAGAACTTCCTTGAGGAAGCAGAGCTCCCAGTCACTCTCAGGGGTCTTGGGGAGCCATGGAAGCCCCCTGATGGCTGTCCTTCCATCCCTCCCTGCCAGTGGACTTGACCCTGAGTCCTCGCTCTGGCTACCTGGGCTCCATCCACCAGGCTCTTGGGGAGGTCGTGCCCAGTCTGTCTGCAGGGGCAGGTGAGGCGAGCCCCAGGTGGAGGAGGGCGCCCCGGCCCCGCTGGGCCCCCAGCCCCATCCAAGGAAGCAGCCCAGACCTCTCAGCCTGAGTCTGCTGACCTCTGCCCGGAGAGAAGGAGTGGAGATGGAGCAGATCCCTGCTTCGAAGGGCTACTGAAGGGACCCGATCAGTTAGTGGGTGTAAAGCATGTGGCCAGCGCCCGGCACTTCCTAAGTTGCCACAAGCCCTGCTTGGCAAGGAGGAAGCCCCAGCTGGCCAGGTGCCCATTGGACAGAGTTGGGGACAACAGAAAGGGCCCCTGGCACTGCCCCCAGCAGTGACTCCCAGAACAAGCCACTTCAGTTTCCTCCTTCAGTTGCCACCGTCAGCATGCAGCCGCCCCCCCCCCCCACCGAGAGGTGGGAGAGCAGACACCGAGGAGGTGCTGTCCCTGAGAGGCCTGGAGGCTCCAGAGAGCTGCGCCAAGCTTTACTGCTGCTCCTGCCTGCGGATGTGCAGGAGCCTCCTGTGTGCTCCCTGCGCCCTTTCCTTGCCCTGCATCCATAGCCCAGCCGCATCCATAGCCCAGCCGCATCCATAGCCCAGCCGTTCTCTTGGGACGCGCATGAGGAAGTAGAGGAGACACTCTTAATTTTTTACACGGAGGCACGGATTTCCGTGTGTTGACGTTAGGTGGTTCCGCTCCTAGACTCCCCAGAGAGTCCCAAGTGTGTGTCCTTAGGCCGGGGGGGGGGGGGGGGGGGGGGGGGGGGGGGGGGGGGGGGGGGGGGGGGGGGGGCTAGACCCAGAACTACAGGGCTCCCGCAACTCGGGGGGCAGTCCTCAGGAGGAAAGGCCAGGCGGGGAGGCCCGCCGGCAGGATTTGAGGGGAGCCGAGCTTGGGAAGAGGAAGCCCCCTTCACTCAGTCTGAGCCCTGAGTCACGGTCAGCTGGACAGTCACGCTGCGCCCTGCCCCCTGCCCCCAGGGCGGGAGGGGCTGCACCCTATCCAGTCACTGCTTCTCCCTCCGGCTCCTCTCGCCCTGGCCTCGCCCCTCGGCTGGCTCACTCTCTGTCTCCTGGGGTCTCGGGGCGAGGGGCGCTCGGGCTGTTGCCCACTCCCCCGACCCAGTGCAGGAGCCCCTCGCGGTGCAGCTGCAGCCTCGGCGTTCCCAGAATGCCAGTCGGTCAGTGCTGCCCCCAGCTTGGGTCCTGGGTTCGTGCTCTGGCTTCTCATCGCAAAGGGACAAACCAGAACTGATGGAAGTTACTGCCACGAGGGAGAGGCCCGAGCCCTGACGCGGGGGCGTAGAGGCGTGGCCGTAGGAGCTGCCCTGGAGCGTTCCCTTCTCGGCACTGCCCGAGCAGGAGGCCGTGTGAGCAGAGCTCCTGGCTTCCTCTGGACGGGAGGTCCTCCCTGTAACGCCCTCCCCGCACCCAGACACACGGGGACCCGCAGTGTTAATTAGCAGCCGGAAAATAATAGCCCGGTGACACCAAGGTGGCCGGTGACACCAAGGTGGCCGTGGGAGGTGGCTCTTCAGGCTCCTCTTCCCTCCCCCCTCCAACTCCTCCTTCCCTAACCCTAACCTCTGCCCCTGCCCTCGTGCTCCCAGCGCCCGAGGAAAGTTCTGGAGGGGAACTGCTAACAAAAGGGCCTCCGCATTTGGGTTTCCCAGACGGGGCCTCACCGGGGCTGGGCTGCACCAAGGGTAATCGAATGAGGCCAAATGCCCAGCTTGGGGAGCCCGCCCCAGCCCCACCCCCCGGCCTCGGAATCCCAGGGCCCTGCACACGAGATGGGGTTTGCAGGTCAGGAGGCCGGAGTGGGCTGTGAGGCGTGAAACAGGGGAGCCAGGGCAGGGGCTCGGGGGTGGGGACGGGCTGTGGTTTGGAGAGACTGAAACGGCACCAACCCAAGTCGAGATTACTCCTTGGAGGTCCTTCCTTGGTGGATGGGGACCCATGATAGAATCAGTGGGTTTTCCTGTTTGGGGGGAGGTTGAGGGGAGATTGAGTGTGAGGCTGTCCAGGGTAGCTGGGAGGAAATATGGCTGTTAACCAGTCTCTAACCTATACAAAAGATTTATCCAGGTTTTTGTTACTTTCTTTTTAATTAGGATTAACTTACAGGGAAGTGCACATCCCTAAGTGTACACCTCAGTACGTGTGTGTGTGTGTGTGTGTGTGTGTGTGTGAGACACCATCCCAGTCAAAGTGTATTCCTGACCCCCCAGGAGGCTCCATCCCACTTGATTCCCTCCCAAAGGTAGTTACTATTCAGACCGCTGTCGCTACAGATGAGTTTCTCTGACTTTGCATCTTACGTCAGTTAAACCACACAGTCTCTGCTGTGTCATCTGGCTTGTTTCCTCCACCATTACATCTGTGAGATTCTCCCACACCACTGGCTGTCGCCGCAGTTGACTTTTCATAACTGCGTCATATTCCATCTTGTGGCTCCAATCCCTGTTATCTATCCGATCTCTTGTTGGTGGACGTTTCACTTGTTTCTGGCGTTTGGCTATTACCACAGTGTTAGGCTGCTGTGAGCGTTCTTGCCTGTATCTTGTGGGGGACGTGAGCCCTCCTTTCTGCCAGGTGAATATGCAGGAGTGGGGTTGCTGGCTCTTGGGGTATATGCACACTGCACAGTGGTTTGCAACTTGTGAAGGGGGTCCTGGGCTTTAGCAGAGGGGCCTCAGGCCTGCGAGGGGGTGGCCAGGACAAAGCTTGGCATTTACGTCCACCCCTCAGTCAGAGGCTCTCTGTATATCAGCGCTCTGCTAAGTGAGTCTGAAGAAAAGGTTAAGCTACTATAAACAGTTTGAGAAAGTCTGTTGACACTAATCAGGGTTTCCCCAACTTCAATGAGATGCAGGTCTCTCGGGATATCTCCTTGGTGCAGTTCTGATTCACTGGGTCCAGGGTGGGGCTTGAGAAGGTGCGTTCCGCATTTCAGAAGATGTCAATGCCCCAGGGTTGGTGAACTTCGCTTTGAATAGCAAGGCTCTAAACCCCCATCCCAGCCTTCTTCCCCTTGGCCTGGGGCTGCAGGGCCTCCAGTGAGGGGCATGGGCTGGGGGCCAGCTAGTGGCAGCTTCTTCCACGTCTCACCAGGCCAGCCTCCTGGCACAGTCCATGGGACAGGCCCAGTGGCCCTGGCCCGGGAGCCCCAGCGCCTGCCACCCAGGAGGACTTCCGCAGGGGTGTGCGGTCAGGTCCACCGGGCCTTCCCAGCTACCTGGAGGAGGACGGCTTACCACCCATGCTGCTGAGTCGGGGGTCGGGGAGCAAGTTCCTGGCAGTACCTATTTATCCCAGGTGGAGGCGAAAGCCACACTTCGTCACATCCACCCTGAGCCATCTCTCCTGTCCTCTTCTGGGCTGTCCCCACTGCTTTGGCCATTTGTCCATGAGGCTCGGAAACCCGTCGGTCCAGGTGACCAGCTGAGCAGGTCAGGCCAGGGGTCCGCAGGCCGGCCCAAGCCCTCACGGGCCCGAGCGGCTGCGTGGGCTCCCCTGTGAGGCTCTGCCCACCCCCGTCCAAGACGACCCCGGGCCTCGGGACTGCAGACCCCAGCCTCTGTGTTCAGGGTTGTCTCCTGGTGTGCGCACGCTCCTGCCTGAGTCTTGTCTCCCCCTTAGCCCAGAAGGGCCCCAGTGTCCCCCCGACCCTGCTCATCACCCTGTCCCGACAGCCCAGACTGGAGCGCTGGGGGTTCTGGGCTGGGAACGACCCGGGGCACGTGGGCAGCAGGGCGAGGCTGTCAGCTCAGGAGCCTGACTTAGAGCCAGGTCCAGCCCTGGCTGGCGGCCACCAGTCCTGGTGCCATCTGGCGTCCATCTGGCTGAATCAAGAGATTGGAAGGCAAGGAGTGGGGGGGCTCTGGGCCTCCTGACGGAGAGCGGCTCCTTCTGTAGGACCCTGATTGCTCGGCGGGCCTGAGACGGCATTTCCTCCCCCCTTCGGAATTCTGGGCTTTGCGGCCACAATTGGCATCTAGGGGGCGCCGTCCCTTTCAAGATGTGATGAGAGGGACGCCCCAGGTGCATCTCCTGAGGTCTCCCCCCTCCCCCAGTGCAGAGTTGGCCTCTGGTTGAGGATGTACCCCCATACCTGGAACAAGGCTCCGTGGGGCACATCCGCCAGGGCATCCCTTCCCCGCCCTGCGACAGGCCCCACTCAGCTTCTGAGACACCCCGCCCAGCCCCGTGTCCTCCGGGAGGCCTTGGATGCTCTGATCCCACGGACGTCCATCTCCTTGTCTCCCTCAGTCACACAGAGCACTGCCCACAGACCTCACTGACCGGGGATGATTCCTGCCTTGTCTCTTGAGCAGCTCAGAGCATCCATCAGACAATGCCTGGTCCGCACCTGCATCCAGGTGTGTAAGCCCCGGACCTGGGGGCCAGGCTTGAGCCGTCCCTCCTTCCACCACTTGTCTCGTGTCCTCCCCCACCCACACCTGAGCTCCTCTGCCCCCCACTCCCCACCCAGCCCGAGGGCAGGGCGCTTACCGACACCCCTGCCACCCATGGGACCAAGTGCTGACCCCAGGCCTCTCCCTCCTCAGTCGCTGCTGTTCCTGGGGCTGGTGGCCGCCGTCGGGCTGGGCCTGAACCTCGTCTTCCTCGCGGCTTACCTGGTGTGTGTGTGCTGCTCCCTGCAGAGCAGTGCGGTGCAGACCAAGCATCGCCACCCCTGCTGCATCACCTGGACGGCCGTGGCGGCTGGGCTCGTCTGCTGGTGAGTGTCCCTCTGCGCCGGGCCCGGCATGCGCGCTCGGGCGGGGGGTGGCGGGGGTCTCCATGTGAGGCTGCAAGGCGGACACAGCGGAAGAAAAGTGGGCCTGACCATCTGGGTCTTGCCAGTGGTCAGCCTGATGACAAGGACACCCCTTCCTCGCCCTCCACTTCCTGCACCACCCCACCCCGCCGCCAGCAAACCCCAAGTGGCTCCTCAGCTGTCTGGTCACGTTCTCCTGCCTGAGCTCCAGGTACCTGGATGGGAGGGCCTGTCTGCAGGGTGAAAGCTGTACCTTTTCTCGCCAAACAGTGGGAATCAGATGTCCTGGATGGCGAGGGGAGGCTCCCGAGCATCCCTAGCCCCTGCCCTGGGGTGGGCCTCTCCAGCCTGGCAGCGAGCTCCCTGAGCAGTTGACCGGCGACATCACTGCTCTCTGCGTCCTGTCCCCTCCCAGCGGCCGCCCGGGGTCTGCGATCAAAGTCTGACTCCGGTCCAGATCAATGCCATCTTCTCACAAGATCAATAGCTCTTAGCGCCATCAGCTGGGTCTTCTTTGCTTCGGATGGTGAAGTGAGGCTTTCTAACTGTGTGTCAGAGCCACGCTGCCCAGGCAGTGTACCCACACACGCAGGCCTTGCGTTCACCAGTTGTATTTTTCTTGTCTTTGTATCTACAGAGGTTTTTCCAAAAGCCTCAGTTCCTCCTGAAATGCTCCGGGGGGTGGTCCTGCCCAAGGGGTGGAATGCCTCATGGCTAATTGTCCATTGTATCCAAGAACCCACAGCACTGTCTCGGCAGCAGGACAAGAGGCAGATGGGGCTCATCCCTAGCGGCTCACCTCATCCCCAGGGCTTTCCTCTCCATTAGATCACGTTCAAGGTCCCGTCCTGCCTGCAGTGTCAGGGCATCTAAGCCAAAAGATAGGCAAGAACTCAAAGCAGCTTTGCAGGGGTGACAAAGCACCAAACACGTGGAAGGGAACCAGGACTGGGTGAGACACGCGGCCGGGGCTTAAATCATAAACTTAAAGGAGAGAGGTTGAGCCATGGTCGCAAGTTCAAAGACAAATACGACTCCCAGCAGAAAGGAGCCTCCTGCAAAGTACCTGGTATTAAACAGCCCCCTCCTGAGAGTAAGGTGTGCAGGGCGGGCAGGGAGAGACAGGATGGAGACGGCCCAAGAAACCAGCAGTGCTTGCTGCACAGGCAGCCCTCTCTCCTATGAACTCAGATTTTTCTGAAAAAAATACTGCAAGTAACAGAAGAATACTTTGGAACAGTAAGAATGACTTGGGAGGGTCAATTCCAATAAGTAATCATTACCTGCCGCTTAAGGAAAACTCAAAACGGGAGTGTATGTGGCACAGCTCCTCCTTCAGAGTTCTCCAGCTTACCTGGGCCAGGCACGAGGGAGCCGGCAATCAGAAAAACAGCCCCCAGTTCTGCCTTCTTGTAGCTCTCGGTCTGTTGGGAGAGACAGAGGATCCTATGCTTGTTTGATCTGAGTACTTAGGAATTAAAGGGTAACTTTGGAGACAAGGCATAGGCGTGAAGTTGGATGGCCCACTCGAGTCGGGTGTTAACTGGGTGACAAGGGCACCAAGACCAACAGGATGAGAAGGCGTGAACTGGGCAAAGGTGGGGGCAAGCTGGGAGGAGATACTTCCATGCAGAGGGAATTGGAGTGTGTGCAAAGGCCCTGTGGTGCGGGGGAGAGGGGAGCAAAGCTTTTTTTTTTTAAATTTATGTTATCGAAGTATAGTTGATTTTCAATGTTGTATTAATTTCTGCCATACAGCAAAGTGATTCGGTTATTCTTTTTCCTATTCTTTTCCATTATGGTTTATCCCAGGGTATTGAATAGAGTTCCCTGTGCTACACAGTTGGACCTTGTGGTTTACCCATTCTGTATATAATACTTTGCATCTGCTAACCCCAAGCCCCCAATCCATCCCTCCCCCACCCCGCCTCCCCTTTGGCAACCACAAGTCTGTTCTTTGTGAGTCTATTTCTGTTTCGTAGATAAGTTCATTTGTGTCATATTTTAGATTAGTCCACATATTAGCGATATCGTATGGCATTTGTCTTTCTCTGTCTGACTTACTTCGGTTAGTAAGATCATCTCCAGGTCCATCCATGTTGCTGCAGGTGGCATTATTTCGTTCTTTTTTATGGCTGAGTAATATTCCATTGTGTACATGGACCACATCTTCTTTATCCATTCATCCGTCGATGGACATTTAGGTTGTTTCCGTGTCTTGACTATTGTGAATAGGGCAGCTATGAACACAGGGGTGCGTGTATCTTTTTGAATTATAGTTTCGTCCGGATATATGCCCAGGAGTGGGATGGACAAAACTTTTAAGGCACTGAGAGAAGCCAGTGTGGCTGGAGCAGAGGGGCGGGCGAGGGGGCTGGGGTAGGGGTGCAGCAGGGTGGGGGATAGGCAGTAAGTGCGGTGGAGGCCCACAGTTACCTTCACTGGAGTTGTGCTCAGATTGGAGCCCAGCTGGAGTGAGTTGAGGGAGAGAAGCGGGGGGGGGGGGGGGCAACAAAAGCAGAAGGAGAAGGGATACGAGGTGAGGCTGGGGGGATTAGGAGGCGGGGGTCTTGCTGAGCTCTGACAGCAAGCATCCTGGAGAAGAGGGGAGATTCAATCCGTAGAAGAAAGAATGAACAAGGCAAAAGGAATATGAGGAGAATTCCCAGTGCGCCTCTCTTTGGGAGTGATTTAACATTTGATTAAGAGAGCGGTGCTGTTATACCAGAGAGGGGCAGTACCATAGACTTGTCTCAGAAGACTGGGTGCAATTACACAGCCCCTCCTGAACCATCATCTCCGATAAATCCATAGACCATGAGAAGATGCAAAAGTAGAATCCGGGCCTCCCTGGTGGCGCAGTGGTTGAGAGTCCGCCTGCCAATGCAGGGGACGCGGGTTCGTGCCCCGGTCCGGGAGGATCCCACATGCCGCGGAGCGGCTGGGCCCGTGAGCCATGGCCGCTGGGCCTGCGCGTCCGGAGCCTGTGCTCCGCGGCGGGAGAGGCCGCAGCATTGAGAGGCCCGCGTAACGCAAAAAAAAAAAAAAAAAAAGTAGAATCCTCCGTTGTCGAAAACAGGGAAAGGGAGAGTTAAAAGGATGGGAGAGCATTGGCTTGAGGCCGAGTGCCCAGAAAACACTGGATCATGACACAGAGAACTAGCAGAGAAAGTTAGAAACACAAGGAGCAAACGAAAGGTGTTTTTCAGAGCAGACTGAAATTTAAAAGATGAAGTGACTAAAGAGAAGCTCATAGAAATACAATACATTTAATGTATGAATATTTCTGCATTTGACCAAGGTCCTCCCAGTATCCCTGCGGATGCTGTATTTACAGATTGTGTGGTGGTGCGGTTAAGTGGATTCAAACCTGGTTGAACAATTCTGGTTGAATGCAAAGAATACTGATTTACTCACGGGTTCACCAAACTGTAGCTGGTGCGTGCACGCGTGCGTGCGTCAGACTCGTGAAGCAGACAGGAACCTTGTTTTAAAATGCACATTCTCAGACCATACTGGTAACAAATGGGTGCGGCGTGCCCCCCGCCCCTGCCCCCCCGCCACCTACGCTTTTAACAGGTGATTCTGTCCTGTGGTCCATGGACCGCTTTCTGAGAAACACTGAATTGGGGGTCAAGGGCACCCTGGAAGGAGGTTCCTAGAACAGTCTCCCAGGGGATTCCATCCCAGGTTCTGCCCTGTTTAAAGAAAAAGGGTAAAAACGTTTGCACATGTGTCTTCATCTTCCCCCCGCAAAATCAGCGTTTTGGATGAAAACTCAAGGAGGCTGTTTAATGAATCTTGAGAGGACCCCCAGGAGTGTGAGTCAGAGAAAGTATGATCAGTGACAGAGGCAAGACTTCGAATGATTTGTTCAGGCTGGAATGTTGGACTAAAACCAGCTAGATGAAATTTCACAGGGATGGATTTAAAGTTCCTCTTTTATTTAAAACAAAACAAAAAGCAATACGGCACTAGAGGAAGAAGGAACGCCTGGGCTTAGCGGCAGTTCCTGGGGAGAAATCCAGGGATATTAATGGACCACAAGGTCAGTGACAGGGAGGGAGGACCCCAGGGCATTAGCCCCCTGGAGGGACCAGCTGGAGGGACCAGCTGGGCTTGGGTGCTTCACTCAGAGGCCACGTTTAAGGGTGACATGGACCGATTAGAGAGAGTTGAGCCAGGGGATGATGTAGACCAGGGTCTGGAGGACACTTCTGACTCGTAGAGCAGAAAAGGGGTGACACGGAGCCCCATTCAGATGTCTGACAGGGTGCCTTGCAGAATTGGAGGCTTATCCCATGGGGTCTGGCCCCGAGGACAGCCAGGAGCCAGCAGGTACGTGATTTAAGGTGGTAGGCTTCAGCTCAACCTAACTCAACCTAAGAAGGGACTTTCTAGAAGCCAGAACATTTCAGCAGGACAGATGCCTCGTGTGTGGTGTGGGGAAGTGGAGGTGAAAGGATAGAGAATGGAGGGGGCATCCCCATCCTTGGAGGGTTTGGGAGAGGTGAGTGTGATTTCATGAGACCTCAGTGGTCCCCAAGCCCACGTGTGTCAGAGTCACCTGGGGAGCCGGCAAAGGTACGAGTTCCTGAGCCCCTCCCAGACCTACTGTAGCATCAAAATCCCTAGGGCCCGGCCAGCAATCTTCCACCCTTCAGAGCCCTGGGACTGGAGAACAGGAGTATTTTCTTGTTGGCTGAATGAAACGTGCTGCAGAGCTAGTTGGCCAGGCCAGAGACCGCTGCCCCAGAACCTTCCTCCCTCCCCCGGCCAGCCCATCTGCCAGAACTCTAGACCACCCCCTCTCCCCTACCCCCAGGAAAGAGTTCCTCAGCTAAAGTCAAAAACCCGCTCTCATGGATGTTTAAAGGCGCTTTCATCATAATTGCCAAAACCTAGAAGCAACCGAGAAGCCCTTCAGTAGGTGAATGGCTAAATTGTGTTCATTCAAACAATGGGATATTATTCGGCGCTTAAAAAAAGAAAAATGAGCTGTCAAGCCATGAAAAAACATGGAGGAATCTTAAATACATATTACTAAGTGAAAGAAGCCCGTCTGAAAAGGCTATGTACTGTAGGATTCCAACCATGTGACATTCTGGAAAAGGCAAAACTATGGAGACAGTAGAAAGATCAGTGGTTGGCAGGGGTTAGGGATGAGGGAGGGATGGATGGGCAGAGCACAGAGGACTTTAAGGGCAGTGATATTACTCTGTATGAAACTATAATGGCGGATACATTTGTCCAAACCCGTAAGATTGTACGACGACACCAAGAGTGACCCTAATGTAAACTGTGGACTCTGGGTGATAGTGACGTGTCCATGTAGGTTCGTCAGTTGTAACAACTGTCCCATTCTGGCGGGGGCTGTGGACGGCTGGGGAGGCTGTCTGGGCGTGTGAGGCGCCACAGGGTATATGGGAAATTGCTGTACTTTCCATTCAGTTTCGTTGTGAAGTCTAAACGGCACTAAAAAATAGTATACTAACAAAATTTCTCCTCTGGGTGTCACCTCTAAGTTTGGGGTCTTGCCTCTAGTGCTGCGGTGGGCGTTGGTTTCTATGGAAACAGCGAGGCCAACGATGGAGTGTACCAGCTGATCTACTCCCTGGACAATGCCAACCACACCTTCTCTGGGATCGATGTGCTGGTAAGGTCGCGGGCGGCCGGTGAGGTCAGCGTGGTGGGACCGAGAGCCCCAGTCAGAGCCCAGCCAGCTTGGCTCCAAGGGGGCCGGACTCCCCTTGGGGCTGCCAGTTGGTCCCACCAGGAGCCAACCAGCGATTTCTGCTCCCCAGGCTGGGGGGCGGGGGGCACAGGGGGCAGGGGTAGGAGTGAGGACCGAAGGAGAAAGGCTACGGGGTCCTGGGGGCCAGGACGGCTGTGGGATCAGAGCCCGTCCATCTTCAGCAGAGCTGAGCACTGTGCCATTTTTTCAAGAGGCCCCTGAATGTGGACAGTCGACCCCATGGTGTTTTCTGTGTTCACTTTCAGTGCTGGGTGTAGAGTATGGTGGGTGGCGTCCAGGAGATGTCAACACTCTTCAAAAACAAGTGAAGAGCCCCAAACCCCGCAAGGTATCCTCCAGGCTCTGGTTTCCAGGCGCCGTGACTCCAGCTGGGGGCTAAGGGTGAAGGATGTGCTGGGCTGGCCAGAGGAGAGGAAGGAGTTTTCGCCCAAGGAAGAGGTCCACTTGCTGAGCCTCGAGGGCGGGGAGAGTCAGGGTCTTCAAAAAAAGGTAGCCCATGGCCCCCAGTGCTTGTCACTTTCTCTCTGGAACCACTGGCTCTTTCCAGCTAATTTCCCAGCAGCCCCTGGCGCCCTAGGAGCCAGGCTCCAGGGCAGTTTTCAGAAATGCCAGTCCTGTCCGCCATCACCTCTGGGCCAGTTCAGGGGTGACCTCATCAAATGAGAAGTTGTGTCAGGCAGCCTCAGCCACGCAATCCAGCCCTGACCGGAGCCTGTGGACCTCACTTCATCCTGGTGCCGCTTCAGGAGGATTTGACCTCAGTGCCCCTCCTCTCCCTTAAGCCCCTCTCAGGCCTTAATCCCCCAGCCCGGCTCCTCCCAGGAGGGACTCCCTTAAAGAGACAGCTGTGCTGCTCCTTGTGGGTACGGCTGGGTGCTGGGTGCCATGGCCTCAGAGAGGGTCCTTCTGGGGAGCCGAGGGTCACACACCAGAGCAGGGTCCCAGGTCTCCTGCTGAGCTCATCCAACCGCCCCCTGTGTTCACTGGGACCCGTCCCTGGGGACTGAGAGCTGTCTGGACACTGGGCTGGAGCAGCTCTAACGGGGCGAGGATGGGGCGGCTGGGATGGGGGAGCTGAGGGGCCGAACGCCACCTGACCAGCACTGGGTGGGGCCTGGGGGGAGATCACTGCCTGGGGACCCCCGCCATTCCCTCTGCCCTGGTGGGGAAGGGGCTCCACCCACCGGCACAGAACCACTGGAGGAAGAGCCAGCCCCTGAAGGAGAATCCCTTCCCCGGGAAGCCCCAGAGCCATGACCTTCACTGGCTGACTTGTGACCATTGTAAGGAATGACCCGTGGCTCCCCAGGGCTGAGGAGGAAAGTCCCAGAGCCGCCCTGCTGGGAGGATTCAAGCTTTTCATGTCCTTATCCCCCGTAGATGAGCTGGGCCTGAGACCCCCAGGCTGGGCCCATCCACCCCAGCTGAGAGGTCCCCAGGGTCAGGGGTGGACGTTGTACATCAGACCCCAGGTCTCTAAATGCCCCCGTGTTCCTGAAGGGAAGGGTTCCGTGTGTCTCTGGCGGTCAGCCCCTCATCCTCTCTCCACCATTTCCGAAAAGTGAAGGCAGGCGTCCCAGGCTCTGGTGGTGGTCCAGCCGGCCAGGAGCTGCTTGGGTCCTGATGGCCACCTCCTGTGTTGACCTGCGTCCTTGGCTGGGCCTGCGGGGCTGGTTTGGGCCTCGGGTGGGCACCCAACACTCCCAGTCCCAAGGGCTCCAGGGGAGGCAGCAAATCTTAGAGGGCTCCCTAGATTGGAGGGGGGTGAAGGCCAAATATCACACAAATGATGTTAGATGAGATAATGCCCATGAAAGTGCCTGGAATCTCCAAAAAACGCTCCACATTGGGAGGGGGGACCCTATGCTAATGGTGCCGTTATTATAATTACTGTAATTGTGTATATTACTGTAATCACCACGAAAGAGAGAGGAGGCTTGGATTGGGGGGCGGCGGCACTCAGGAGACAAGTCAGGTGACTAAGACCTGGGCCAGAGTGAGGTGGGCCCTCCCAGGCTCCCCTCCCCAGACCAGAAGCCGCAGGCCTGCGCCCTTCCTCCCTGAGGGAGCCCTGTGCCTCGGTGGGCGGCGGGAGGGTCCTGGATCAGCTGCACACTCTGATTTGGGGGGTCGCAAAGGGTCATTTGGGAGTGCCAGGTGGGTCCTTTCTCTGGATCCAGCGCCCCGATCTGGGCCCCAGTGACTCACTCAGGGCATCTTGCACACCTCTAACCCACTGGGGTCTCGGCTTAAAACCAGGGCCTTGGGCTCTACAGCCCCTGGGAGCTCAGCTGGCTCGAGTTTGAGCCACATGTTCTGGTGGCCACTGAGGCTCCTCTGGGTTCTCCTTTGCATTGGCATCAGGCCTGTGGGCAGCCCTGGGGAAGGAACTGGGCACAGAGAGGTCGTGTTGCTGCTGCAGGGTAGGGAGCTAGTATGTGTTAGAGCGAGTATTGGAACCCAGGGGCCTGGTCTTAGCCTTTCCCTTCAAGGCTCTGAGATGGGGGCCCTGCCCCCGGCCTGCCAAGCCTCCACCCCTTCATCTCCTGGCACTTCATCCCCTGCCTGTCTAGAAAACCTCATCAACTCCCTCTCTAAGAGGGAGCTTCCTCCATCTCAGAGATTTTCAAACTTGAGCTTGCATCAGAATCCCCTGGAGGGCTTCATAAACACAGATGGAGGGGCCCACCCCAGACTTTCCAATTCTGTAGGTCTGGGACCAGGCTGATAATTTGCATTTATAACGAGTTCCCAGCTAATAACAGGTCCAGGGGCCACAGCTGGAGAACCACGGCTCCATCCTCTGGGGCAACAGCTTCCTCTACCACCTGCTAGCTCGCCCCTAAGCCCACCCCAGCCTGGGGAGCTGAGCTGGCCCTCCCGATTCCCCGTGGGAGTGCCTGATCCACCTCTGAGTGTCCCCATCGCCATCTCCCTGTGGGGAGCTCTGTGCTGAACCTCTAAGGACTGGAGGTGCAGTGGGGAAGCCGGGGGTGTAAGTAGGTCAACGCTGTGATTTTAATTTTTTCTATTTTGTTTCGTTTCCTATGGGAAGACATCAGGAGGAAAGAGAGGGCCTGGCTTTCGGGGTTTTTTTCCAAGGAGGAATTTAAGAAATAGAGAAGTTAAACGTATAGAGCTATGGAAGGGGAGAAAAAGTCGTCTTACGGGAAAAGTTTACAGAGCACTTTTTTTTTTGGCTGTGTTGGGTCTTCGCTTCTGTGCGGGCTTCCTCTAGTTATGGCGAGCGGGGGCCACTCTTCATAGCGGTGCGCTGGCCTCTCTTGTTGCGGAGCACAGGCTCCAGACACGCAGGCTCAGTAGTTGTGGCTCACGGGCCCAGTTGCTCCGCGGCACGTGGGATCTTCCCGGACCGGAGCACGAACCCGCATCCCCTGCATGGGCAGGCGGACTCCCAACCACTGCACCACCAGGGAAGCCCCCTACAGAGCATTTTTAACGGCCCTGTGATCTAAAGTGTGCTGGGTATCATATAGGAATATGAAAATATCACACAGTACCGGTCTTGCTCCCAATGTTAACATTTATTGAGTGCCTTTGGATCAATGGCTGCAAAGCACTTGTCCGTTGATCTTATTGAATTGAAAAGGAACGTTTATTAGGGTGAGGTTTAGTTATTGAATTCATTTGTACACGCCCAGCATCTCTGCACTTTGGTATCTCTTAGTCTTTAGCCAGCTTGTAAGAACCAGCAACACGCCAGGAAAAGGAACAAGCCGCTGACACTGAAAAACATAAAATGCAACAAAGGGGGCCATTCTCTTTTCTGGAACCAGGAACTCCTAGCCTAGCGCAGATGTGAAAGGCCACAAAGTTGCTGTCAAGTCCCCCCTAATGCGGAGAAACAGCGTTTGCTGCCAGGAGTGGGGTCTGATCACCTCTCTGCAGAGATCTCCCCATTGGACACTCCTAAACCTTCTTCTGGGTCTTTTTTTTTTTTTTTTTTTTTTGGCAGTACCACAAGGCTTGCGGAATCTTAGTTCGCCGACCAGGGATTGAACCCACGGCCCTCGGCAGTGAAAGTGCAGAGTCCTAACCACTGGACCGCCAGGGAACTCCCATTCTGGATCATTTTTCTCTTCCTTCCAGATGTGGGGGAGCTGAAGTCTGCCTGGAGGAATAGCGCACACTCCTCGCTTCCAACCAGTTGTGCTTGTTGGTAGAGCATGACAGTTTCAGAGCAACGAAGCCCTTCTTCCCCTCTTGCTGACACCCAGGCTCAGAACGGGCTTGGCAGGGAGGTGCTTGGGGTTCCCAGGCTGGGTCTCCAGCCCCTGCCGGGACCCTGCCTCTGGGCTGTCGAGAGGCACCTTTCTAATTCTTGTGGTCCTTGTTTGCAGGCCCAGGAGAGTCACCTCCATTGACCTTCCCTCTCTACCTCTGAGCAGAAAGATGCTTCCTTCAGGCTCTGCTCAGCTCCAGGCAGGACAAACGTGGTGGTGGGGGGGCGGGAGGGGGGACAAGCACAGAGAAGGCGCAGATTTCCTCCTCCTGTCACGTGTCCCGGCTGCTCGGAGGCAGGATCCCGTCTGCCTGTATTATTTCAAAGTTCCATTGTTCTGCCCTCACTCGGGGGGTTCAGGACGCTGTGGGCTGTCCTTTGCTCTACAACAAAGCCTTTCTCTTGTGAGACGCTGAGAAAGCCTATTGTGGGAACAAAAGGTCAGGTAGCAACAGAGGGACTCTTCAGTTTAAACATTTTATTCCTCACCCCCCAAAAGAATTCATCACCCAAGGTGTTTAAACTTTGAAGAGAATCCTCAAGGAAGAAAAATGGCTTCTCTTGTTTGTTTCCCCATCTGGGTCTGTCTTTCTAGGAAAGCACTGTGTCTTGGAGCCCAGGTCCTGGTCAGGGCCAGATCGAGCCTGTCCCCTGGATGGAGGGACCCATGGGCTGGGCGGGTAGTGGGAGCCTCTGTTGTCCATCCTCCGTCTGGACCACAGCCTCGTGACTCTTCAGGGCTGGGGGTGGCGCCCGTGGGGCACTCATTCAAGGACAAGCTCTTCTCCAGAGTTTGAGGCAGAGGGTTTACCTCTCCGGCTTCCTCCCACCAGACTCAGAAGCCCCGCCCCTCCCCAGGTGTCTGGGACCACCCAGAAGATGAAGGTCGACCTCGAGCAGCACTTGGCCCGGCTCAGTGAGATCTTTGCCACCCGGGGCGATTACCTCCAGACACTGAAGTTCATGCAACAGATGGCGGGCAACATCATCGTGCAGTTGGCAGGGGTGCCCGTGTGGACAGAGGTCACCAAGGAGCTGACCGAACTGGTCAACCAGACTGGCTATGTGGAGTACTACCGGTGAGGGGCCCCAGGGAGGGGTGATGGGGCTGCACCAGCTTCCTTCATCCAAGCCAGCGTCTTGGGGCTTGGGCTGGGAAGTGCCACCAGAAGGTCTTAAGCCTTAATGACTGAAATCCCTAGGACATGAGAGCTTGTGGGGGGTCGAGCAGTGGGCATGTAGTACAGCCTGCTTGTACAGGCAGGCGCTGAGCCCCAGGGAGGGGCACTGATGTGCCAAGATCTCAGCGCAGGAGGCTGGACCTGGCCTCCCACCCCGCACACGGCAAGGGGCTCCTCCGGGACCAGCATCCTCTGTGGCTGGCCTGGGTGAAGTGCTGGTGGCTTATGGGTTCCTCACCTGCCCGGGTTTCTGGGACAGGGTTCCCTCCACCTGCATTCTCGGCCACAGAGGTGCAGGGCGTCGGGGAGACGGCAGCCTCTTTGCCTCCCCCCAGTGGCAGCTGCTTAGCAAGCTCAGAGATGCCTCCAGCCTGAGTGATGTGGGCTGCGGGGCGCCACCCCACCTTTGCCATATCAGGTATGCAGGTTCATACCTGTGTCATCGAGCCTTTGGGGTTTCATTTACGTCTCCCCTGCCTCCCCATCACCCAAACCCCATCCCAGGTGAAGGCACTGGACACAGGCCAGCTGACCAGGGACCGGCCGCCCTCCCTCCACGCACAGGGTCTGGTGAAGGTCACTCTGGGGACAACCAAGAAAGGAGGAGGCAGTCCCGGCTTTGGGGGGCTCCCAGCCGAAGGGTGACACCCACTCATGGCATACACGTCCTTGCGCACCCAGGGCAGGGCGCCTGGCACGGAGGCAGTGCTGGGGAGCAATGGACACAGGAGCCCTGAAGAGCAGGTGTCCGCTCTTTGGATGCCCCCACCGCCGCCCCCCCCCCCCCCGCCCCAGTTTGTTGCCTCCCCTTCAAGCCATTAGCAAAGGTCAGAGTCTTTACCACAACGTTGCACAGTTTACTCTGGGTTCATTTCCCCTTTATGAGAAAGCCCCATCCCAGGCTGAACTGACCCAGAGAAAATGCTTCTGGTGGCCTCTGGCCAGAGACCTCCCCATCCAGGGCTCTCCCTTCCCCGGGGTAGGAGATGGCCGGGCCCCGACCAGGGGGAGCTCATGAGGCCCGCCCCCCCCCCCCACCCCCGGCCCTGGACAGCGCTCCTTGTTCCTCCCCTTCCACCCATCCAGCCCCTGCCTTTCCAGATGTCACCAATGCAGCTTCCCACCAGATTTTTTTTTCGCCCACGTGCAAAAGCACCTTTCTCCCAAGTGACCACACAGAAGCTGCCAACTCTAAGGACTGGTTGTGACTTGTGACCCAGTACAGTGGCATCTGATTAGTCCTGTGACATGAGGGACAGTCACTGCCTGAGCCTCCTAAATCTTTTTGTCGTGGAAAGTTAGGTATCCGTTTTGACCCTGCCATTCTCTCTGAGTGGACCTAACCTGGGGCCACGTACGCCGAAGGGCCTAACGCGGGCGCTTTGAGAATGACTGTGGTGAAATAAGTCAGAATGTGTGTATCAACCGGGACTTATGTTTAAGATGATTTTATGAAAAACTGGGGTAAGTGTGGTGACCACTGCACAGTATCTATTTCAACGTGGGTGACTGAGAGCGTCCTCTGGAGCCCCCATCCCCAGCTTCCACCCCGTTCAGGTCTAGTTCAAGGTTAGCACCTGATGTTCTGTCCCTTCCCCTCATCTGCTGTTTGCTCCCGCCTCTTGCCTGAGCTGCCCTAAAACAAAAGCCTTATTTTATTCTTCATGACCTAACCAGCCTTAGGGGCTGGGTCTCCTTTGGACAGCCTCCACATCTTTGCTTTCCAAATGGTTCTACAGCACAGCCATCCAGCTAAGCAAATTCTTTTTAGTGCTTTTACACAAGGCCTGGCTAAGTATTGGAGGCAATTAAAAAGCCAAGAGACTCCTCTCCGGAGATTTACAAAGGGTGTAACGGCAATCGCATCAACACCGGATATGGGAGGAGCTGAGAGAGTAGGGGCCTGAGCTGCTCCTGCAAGAGCCAAGTTCTTGGTTAGAAACACATCCCCAGGTCATCACCAGGCTCCTCTGGGAAAATGCATCCGCCTGGCAGAGCTGTTTCCAGGAACCCTTTACTACACAAGGAGGCGTGGATGCCTTGAAACACAGTCATCGTGGAGAGTCGGTTAGAAGCAGTCCTAACTGATTTCCTGCTAATGTACAGAGGAGAGGAGAGAGAGGTAACAAGAAACCTTTATGTTGGAAACATGAAACCAGGACTTTGAGAGGCGCCTGGTGGCTGGCTGTGTCTCTTGTAGGAAGGCTCCGAGACATGGAGAGTCTGGAATTCCTGGTCCAGGCTCTTCTCCCACGGGCCTCAGTTTAACAATCTGTAGAACGAGGTTCTTTTTTTAAAAATTTATTTTTTGCTGCGTTGGGTCTTCGTTGCTGCGTGCGGGCTTTCTCTAATTGCGGCAAGCGGGGGCTACTCTTCCTTGCAGCGTGCGGGCTTCTCATTGCAGTGGCTTCTCTTGTTGCGGAGCGCGGGCTCTAGGCATGTGGGCTTCAGTAGCTGTGGCGCACGGACTCAGGAGTTGTGGCGCACGGGCTTAGTTGCTCCGTGGCATGTGGGATATTCCCGGACCAGGGCTCGAACCCATGTCCCCTGCATTGGCAGGCGGAGTCTTAACCACTGCGTCACCAGGGAAGCCCTGTAGAATGAGATTCTAATGCTAGATGTTCCTGAGGTTCTTTCAAGCTCCGACTCTGAGTCTAAGAAGACTGGCTCTTGGTGGCCTCGTCCTAGTGGTGGGCGGGGCGGGCTCTGCACTTCCCCAGAGCCGCTAGATCCATTCCTGGGAGCTCCAGAGACTACAATGGCTGCCCCAGCTCCACTCCACGCCGGGAATCGAGGATTTTGATTAGTCCCTTTTTTGAGGCGTTTAGCCTCCATTCGTAAAGGGGGAAGGAACCTGGTGTGGCTGCCAGGCGGCCTCCAGCGTGCTCTCCCCAACTTGGATCTTCTTTGTCACTTTCTTCCAGCTCCACCCCACTCCCTACCCACACTCCAAGCTCTTTCTTACCCTCCTTGTGGTATTAGTGAAGCAGAAAACATTTTCTGGAGAGAAGTCAACGAATTTGCTTGGCTTTTGCATCAAGAGACATAATGATCAGAAGACTTCCCTCTTCTGGGACTAGGAGAAGCTCCTTCTCTCTGCTCCCTGCCTTCTCCGTCCACCAGTCCCCAACACTCAGACTGGTCCCCCAGCGCAGGGCCGATGGAAGTGGCTGCTCAGCGAGGCTGGAGCTGAGGTGTGAGGGCACCTTGGGATCCTATTTGGAAGGAAACGAACCAGGGTGCTTCGCTTGGGGTCTTGTCAGCGCCCTTGGACTTGGGTACCCTGGGCTCTGCAGCCCGTGCTTTGGAGAAGCAGAAAAGCAGGGACCCCGGAATCCCTCTGCCTTTCTTTGTTTCCCTTTTCATTTAGCAAGCACTTAATCCTCACAGAGTTCCGGCCTCCTTCACAGGTTTGCAAACTGAGGCTCAAGGGGGAGGGGGGGTGCAACTTGCCAAGTTCTCCAGCTTGTGTGACTGCCTTTCCCCATCACCTCAGCCCTGGGTGGGCAGCAAAAGGCCAGAGGAGTGAGGGGCTGGGAGGCCTGGAGGTTCTTGGTGCCCTGGGATGACCTGGCCCGGGCTCCCTTGACCCACCCCGAGCTCCTGATGGTCTGGGGATGAACCCACGCATCCGAGAACCCCCTGGCCCTAAGCTCGGTGCCTGGCACAAAAGGTGGTTGAAATCAAAACCTAATCAAGGGCTTCCCTGGTGGCGCAGTGGTTGAGAGTCCGCCTGCCGATGCAGGGGACGCGGGTTCGTGCCCCGGTCCGGGAAGATCCCACATGCCGCGGAGCGGCTGGGCCCGTGAGCCATGGCCGCTGAGCCTGCGCGTCCGGAGCCTGTGCTCTGCAGCGGGAGAGGCCGCAACAGTGAGAGGCCCGCGTACCGCAGGAAAAAAAAAAAAAACTAATCAAAAGGATATATGTATAACTGAATCATTTTGCTGTACACCTGAAACCAACACAACATTGTAAGTCAACTACGTACACTCCAGGACTTCCCCGGCAGTCCAGTGGTTAAGACTCCGCGCTTCCACTGCAGGGGGCGTGGGTTCGATCCCTGGTCAGGGAGCTAAGATCCCACATGCCACCGGGTGTGGCCAAAAAAGAAAGAAAAAAACTATATACTCCAATATAAAATAAAAATTAAATTTAAAAAAATAAGCTACAAGGATATATTGTACAATGTAGCCAATATTTTACAATAACTATAAATGGAGTATCACCTTCAAAACTTGTGAGCCACTATATTGTACACCTGAACTTATGTAATATTGTACAGCAACTATATTTCAAGTTTTTTAAAAAAGTTAAAAAAAAAGTAAATGAAAGGAGAAATTTATTTCCTCAGTTGCACCAGCCATGTTTCACACTCTCGTGGCCCCACGTGGGTAGTGGCAGAGAGAGTGGACAGTGCAGAGGTGGTCCACTTGCATCACTGCAGAAAGTTCAGGGGACCGTGCTGGTTCAGACATTCAGCTGGGGCAGGGGAAGGTGACTCCTTTGTCCGGGCAGAAGCGGGGTGCAGCTCCCGGAGCCCAGAGGAGCTGTCCACCATGCACGCTGGGTTTTTCCTGTCCGGGGCAGGGGCGCCCCTGGTCTAGTTTGCTTAGCCACTGGCTGCGGGCGGTTTGTATCACGAAGGGTCCAGCGGGCCTGGGGCAGTGGTCCAGGGCTCCCTGGTGGACCCCAGGTGGGCAGTTCTGCCCTGCTCCCCTGACCATCCCTTCCGGTCTGCTCAGGTGGCTCTCCTACCTCCTGCTCTTCATCCTGGACCTGGTCCTTTGCCTCCTCGCCTGCCTGGGACTGGCCAAGAGCTCCAGGTGCCTCCTGGCCTCGTGAGTAGCCCCGCTTCTGGACCTGGGACAGGAGCTGGCCAAGGGTGTGGGGTGACAGTGCCACCATCAGAGAGATGAGGGCCTGGCAGGGCTGGGAGGATGTAGTGGGGGCAGCAGCCACTGACTCACCATCTGGACACCAAGCCACACCAGGCTTTCTTCACGTGTCCCCTCCCTCCTGGGCCTGACTGTTGAGCAGCTGAGGCGTTAGAGACACTCACTTCCTCAGCTTACGCCCTCACTGCCGTGTCTCGTCGGCTCAGGGACCTGTGCCCCAGGCATCGGTCCATATCCCTCCGCCAGCAATCAGCGGGGCGATGTCAGGGCAGGGGCTGAGGCTGCCCTCAGGGCCACTGCAAGAGTCTGGGGGTCGGGGAGACAAGATCGTAGCCGAGAGGGAGGGCGTTGAAGGTTGGCGGGGTGACAGCCATCACGGGGTCCCCCGCCTGCCGGCCTCGGCCTGGATCCCACCGGCAGCTGCCTCTCTCCTAGGGTGCTGTGCTGTGGGGTGGTGGCCCTGCTTCTCAGCTGGACGTCCCTGGCAGCTGACACTGCTGTGGCGGTGGTGAGTTGGGTGTCCTGGGGGTGCTGGGTGGTCTGACCAGGTGGACCGTCTGTCCAGCGTCCCCGGGGCAGGGCCGGCTGCCAGTCTCAATCCCTAACCTAGAATCCCAGAGTCTCAGGACTAAAGGGGCTGGGCTCATCTGTGCCAGCCCCTCCGCCTTCAGATGGGGACACAGGCCCAGGGAAAGGAAGGGGCTTGCCCCGGGTCACGAGGCATTTCAGGGCGGAGCCAAGATAAGACCCTTGAAGCCTGAGCCCTTTCCCACCCCGCTGGCCCATTCCCAGCCACGGCTTGTGAGGACGGGCACAGATGACCAGGTGCCTTCTCTCTGGGTATAAAGAACTAACCAGGTCTGGTGGGTGTGGGCGGGGTTTGAGCCTCAGGCCGGAGGAGCCCTCCAGCTTCAGAAGCACACTCGTGGGCCGGCTTCCCCGGCGTCAGGAACGTGGACGGTGGCGTTTCACCTGCTTCCCGTCTCCTTGCCCTTGGACTCACACACACCACCTACAACGCAGACGTGTATGTTTCCTGGTGTGATGCCTCGAGATGTGAAAAGAACAAAACCAAGCGTGCACGCACACACACACACACACACACACACGGTGGGTCAGGAGTGTAAGGGGGGAAGCTTCCTGTGCAGGCATGTTTGGTCTTTAATAGACCTAATGCTCTAGAGAAGCTGCGTGCGTGTCGTTCGTTCGTTCGTTCGTTCGTTCAGCTGATGCTTGGCTGTGTGGCACTCGATGGTGCAGGTGCCTGGAGATGCAGAAACAGGAGGACGTGATGTTTGCTCTTGACTAAGTCGCAGCCCGCAGAGGAAAGACATGTAGGCAGATCATTGCAATCCCGTGTGAATCGATACATGGTGGTGCGCAGTGTGTGTGTGTGGGGGGGCACAGGCTGTACCAAGGGATTTCCGGGAACCCCTAGCTGACTTAAGGGCCACAAAGGAACCCCGTGACCTGTATCCGTTCTGCCCTTTCAACCTGGGGAGAAAAGAAAAGGGCTCACTGGAACCCCTCTACCCAAATACGTGCCTGGCCCAGTGACTTGGGGGCTGGCTGGTGGCTCTGGCCTTGACCACTTTGCATCCATGACGCCCCCAAAATGAGTAGACCCTGGTGCAGCTTGGCTCAGAGTAGCTTTGGGCAAAGCTTGTCCAGCAGGGGGAGGAGGTGGGCATATCCTGTTTTGTCTCCCCTCCGCCCATGGCTTTGGGCAGGAGGGAACACTGGACAGGCGGAACCTACATCCCCGGGGCTGAGGCCCCTCCAGATACAGGGAAGAGCAGAGGAGGAGAGCGCAGGCCATACTCAAGCGCATCCTGCCTTCATCTGGAGCTGGGTGGGCTGTACATGGTCTGGGGGGAGCGGCTGCTGGCCGGAGCCCCACGCACAGCTGCCTGGCGACAGCCTCTCCTCCAGGGACAAGAGTGGGCGCAGGGAAGCTTGCATATGGTGGGCCCTTCCTCCATCTGCCTTCTCAAAGCAGCGATGGCCTCCAGCTGGCCACCACGGGCTGCCTTTTGGGAGACAGCTCCTTCCCAGCGGGGACGCCAGGGAGCTGGAGAGAAAGGCCATTTCCCTAATTCAATTAGTCAGGCCCTTGTGTGTGAGAGAGAGAGAGGGTGAGGGAGTGAATGGGCCTTTGATGGGGCTACAGATCCTGCTGCATTTTAATAGGAAGTTGGGGGTGAAGGAGCCAGGCCCTCAAAGGCTATTGTGGGGAGCTTTTGTGTGGCCACTGCCCCTGCTCTCTGAGCCCGTTTTTCGGGGGGGTGGTGTTTTTGTTTTTGAGATCTGTGGGACCAGAGCTCCAACACTGCCTTCCCGCTGCAGGGGTGGCCTCACCCCCTGCTTTCCCCGTTCCCCCCGAAAGGGCCTCCATGAGACAGGAGTGGAGCTGTTGCCCCTAAGAATGTGATGGGGAGGGAGCAGGGAGCCGGGTAGCTGAGCCTTATCTGCCCGACCACCCCCTGTGCAGTCGGGAGTGTAAGGCAGAGGTGAAGGGTGAGGGGCAGAGAGGAGAGAAAGCACCCAAGGAGAAGGAAGGAGGAGAAGTGGATTCCGGGAGAGGATGGAGGAAAGGGTCACCCAGGTGCTTTGGCCGCAGTCTCCCTGGGAATTGGCCACAGAGGGACGGCGGGCCCACCTCACTGGGCCCTGACCCAGTGAGGGTTTTTGTTTTTTTTTTAATATTTCATATAATAAGCTTATTTTAATAGTGCAAAAAATAATCTGCTTCCAATCAATAAAGGAAGAACTTCCAAAGAATTTTATAAAAATAGCCAATACTTTGAACAAATACAAAAGCAAATGATAGGTAAATATTACAATTATATACTCCAAGCCCAAGGAGCCTGGCCTCTGGGCCCCCCTGGCTGGGTCCTCATCCCCTCCCCCTCTCCCCAGCAGGGGGCCCCGGGGACATAACTGAAGTTCCCCAGGCCTCCCTCTCCTTGTCTCCTGTTGTGTAAAATGGGGAGAACAGCAGTCGCCTTGAAGGGTTGTTGTCGGGAAGAGATGGGTTGGTTGACCCCTGGGAGGCACATAGTAAGGGTCCATTGGTTTACTGTACATTTACTACCTTTCTAGGAGGGTCACAGGGTGACTCCAGCGCACCACCCACAGGTGTGCTCAGCGCACCCTCCCCCTCCCCCGCCCCCATCCCCATCCCCGTTGCGTGAAGAAAGCACACGTGTGCACACACACATACGGCCCTTGTCTTCACCGATAGGAAGGTTGAATCCTCACTGAGGGTCTGAAGAGCAGACCTGGCCTGAGGAGGGGGGGTGAGGGGCGCATCCCTGGTGGAGCCTCTGCCAGTGGCCTCCTGTCCTTCTTTGGATCCCAAACTCGTTGGGGGTGACCCAGACCAAGATGGCGGCCTCGCTCGTCATGTTTCCCAAGGCCTCCCCGTGCCCCTGCCTGGCTCTGGCTCCCCTCTCTCTGCCGCTCCTGTAACGAGGGTGAGGGTGCACCCCTGGGCCCGCTGGTGCAGCAGCTCTGATTTATATTAATAAACCAGTCTGATGATGGATCCTAGTGATTGGAGTATAAAACGGTTCTCCCAGGGTCCTGAGGCATGTGGGTGTGTGAGCGTGTATACGTGTGCACGTGTACAGATGTGGCTGTGTGGAAGCTCTGTATCTGGAGGGGCGTTTTATTCCCCATTCCCACCCAGACACACACTTTCTAGGCCGTAAGTGCCATAGCACAGCTTGCCACTGCGTCTCATGCCTAGAACATCGTGCGGTACCTAGTAGGTGCTCAATAAATATTTGTCGATTCGGTGAATGAATGAGTGATGCTCCAGCATTGCCCCCTGAGGCAGCCCTTCCTGAAGGAGGACAGGGCACTGGCAGGAAGGGGCCATGGAGAGGAGTCCCCAGCTTGGAGAGCATGCACTGGAGCAGGGGTGCCCCTTGGAACAGGCCAGAGGACCAGAGCTTCCCCTGGCTGCTCTGAAATGTGGAAGTCCCCCTCTACCCAGTGTCCCACTGCACCCCCCAGGCCAGATCTGGGGAGGGCCTGGCTCAGAGGATGGCATCCTTGCTGCTGCCTCTTCCAGGGCCCAGACGTGCTTCCACTCAGCCCTGTGGGCCCTTGGTGGTCACCTAGCCAGGCTGCGCTGCGGTGTCCCAGTCCCCCAACGCAGCAGTGGCAGAGCCCGGAACCCGTGTCCTCTCAGCCCGTGCGCTTCCTGTTTCCCCATCTCATCATGACAGGACCTGCACCCAAAAGCTCAAAGATGGATTAAGCACCAATGTCGTTTTTTAGAAAGAGATTCTGAGGGAGGCTTCATAGATGGACAGCCCCAGAGTGGGGATGGACTTGTTAACAGTAAGACAAAAAATAAAACAGATGAGCGAGCGAGGTCATGGTGCAAATAACTCTCCAAGACACGTCCCGCAGCTTACCCTTGACCCAGGTCCATCCCAGAAGAGGCATTTGGAAATAAGAGTTAACGGATCGTAGTGCCTGCTGTTGGCCACTTTTCTGAGTACTGTATGTAGATTAATTGATTAGGCGAATAGCGTTTTTCTCTCCATGTGACTGAGGAGGCCGCTGAGACACAGGATAAGGCATTTGTCTGTAAAGTTACAGAGCTGGGCAGGGGCCGAGCCAGGATTCGAGCGCAGGGAGGATGGCTGTTGACTTTTTGCCCACCTGGGTCTGAGCTGCAGGGTCCCCATGCCTGGGGCCAAGGGCACCCGGTTCCTCCCAGGGCCCCGGTGTGTGACTTTCCTCCACCCCTCCCGTCTCTCCCCGGCTCAGGGCACCGGCGACTTCTGCGCGGCTCCCGACGCCTTCATCCTCAACATCACAGAGGGCCAGCTCCGCACAGGTAACAAGCTGTCGGGCCTCTGTGGTCAGAGCCACTCAGGATGCCCAGTCCAGGCCCGTGGTCAGCCAGGCTGTGCATCTACTTACCCCTTTCAGCACGGTAGTCACCCATTGCCTCCCCACCCCTGGACTTCAGGTCCAGCTGGACCACTGGGTCATTTCTTAGAAGTTACCTCCTTGGGGAGCTCGGGTACCGGCTTGGCCGCTGAGGATGGATGAGCACCTGGTCACGTGTGAGCTCCTGCCTGACCCAGTGTCTTTGCCTTGCAGAGGTGACCCGTTACTACCTGTATTGCAGTCAGAGTGCAAGCAGCCCCTTCCAGCAGGTACGGCCCGCCCAGCCCAGCCCTCACCCTGCCCCCAGCCCCCTTGGTGGTCAGCTCGCTCCCTCTGGTCCCCAAGCCCCAGCACTGACCAATAAGGTGGCAGTGGCTGGGTGTTCTTTGCTCCTTTGGGGTCCTCTGCAGGGGACAGTGCTCTCGGTCAGCGTGCATGCCCATCCATCACCCTGGATACTGGTTACCATGCAGAGGCTGTGCAGTAGATCTGGGTTGGGGCCCAAGATTCTGCATTTCTCACAAGCCCCACCCCCGGGCAAGGCTGTCCCAGCAGGACATTTAGAGTAGCAGGAAGCAAGAGAACGGTGCGGCCCTCAAGAAGTCTGAGGGCTGAGGGGAAGACCTCCTGTAAGCAGGAAGGGCCGTGATCAGGGAGGCCACTGCAGCTGCACACGGGGGAGGGGAATCAGGCAGCTGCGGGGGTCTCCCGGGAATCGAAGCTCATGCGGGACCTCGGTCTCTCCTGGCCCAGGCACTGACCGTCTTCCAGCGCTCGCTGACCACCATGCACATCCAGGTGACGGGACTGCTGCAGTTTGCTGTCCCGCTGTTCCCCACAGCAGAGGTAAGGTGGCCGGCCACCTCCCACAGGGCCGGGCTTCGGAGACCAGGCTGTGGAAAGAAAGTATTCCCTCCCGGCAGCCTAGCCGCTTCCTTTGGCTTTAAAGGCTGCGGTTTTATCCACAAGCCCTCCCCCCAGCGCTCATTCTCTGCCTCTCTGTCTGCCTGCATGTTTGTCTCTTTCTTTCTTCCTGCTTCAGAAAGATCTGCTCAGAATCCAGCTCCTGTTGAATTCATCTGAGTCCAGCCTCCACCAGCTGATGGCCGTGTTGGATTGCCGGGGGCTGCACAAGGTGCCGGGGTGGCCCTGGGGGCGCGGGTGGAAGGCGGTGGGGGGGGCACCCCAGCAGCCACGTCTTCTCAGAGACAAGGCCGCAGAGGCTGGGAGAGTTATTGCCTGGGCTCCCTTCGGGCCAGGGAATGGGGTAGAAGAGGTGCCTGGTTTCTGGATTCTCTCTAGTAGCTGAGCCGGGGAGCCTCAGTGAAAGGTAGGAGAGTTGGATCCATTTACCTCTAGAACGCTGGGGGGCCCTGAGCTGTATGACGGTGGCTGTTCCCCATTGCCCAGACTCCCAGCCATCTGGTCCACCTGACCAATTCCTGAACTGCAAGTGGACATCCCACTCTCATTGCCAGGGTCATCTCTAGGAGTTTGGAATATCGGACAATCGTGCAGGGAACACACTGGGAGTATGTGAGGCCCTCTCTCCCCCAAAGCAGAAAACCACTGCATGTCGATGTTTCATACCCCATGTGGAATTCGAGCAAATATTCGTAATAATGTTCACAGCTGCGGTTTACTGAGTCCTTGGTTCTGTGTTCAGCCTTGTTTCGTGCAGTTTATAGCCAACATGTCATTGAGTCCTCACAGTTTTACTGTGAGATACATGTTATCTTATGGGAAATTTTATAGGTAAGCAACATGTGTGTGTGTGTCTATGTATGTGGATGGATAGATATAGATAGGTAGATAGACAGATGTATCTATCTACCTACCTAACTATCTATATGTATATCTAAAAAGTAGCTTACTGAAGATCCCAGAGCTATCAATGCAAGGGCTTGGGTTTCCGACCCCAGCAGTCTGACTTCAGAGCTGAGAACATGGGAGTCGCCCCAGTACCCTTCCGCCCCTTCCACATCCAATCCCTCAGCAAGTCCTCACAGCTATACTCTCAAATATATCCTGCTCCGTCCACTTCTCTCTCCCTCCACAGCTCCCGCCTTGGTCCGAGCACCATCCCGCTCCCCTGGATGACAACCGTGACCTCCTAGCCGGTCCCCACTTTCTCCTGCCCCCTTACCTTTCATATATGGCAGCCAGGCAGCCAGAGCGGTCTTTTAAAAATGAATAGGATCGGGCTTCCCTGGTGGCGCAGTGGTTGAGAGTCCACCTGCCGATGCAGGGGACACGGGTTCGTGCCCTGGTCCAGGAAGATCCCACATGCTGCGGAGTGGCTGGGCCCGTGAGCCATGGCCGCTGAGCCTGCGGGTCCGGAGCCTGTGCTCCACAATGGGAGAGGCCGCAGCAGTGAGAGGCCCGCGTACCACAAAAAAAAAAAAAAAACATGAATAGGATCACATCCCTTCCATCCCCAAACCTGCCCATGTCTTCCCGTCACCTTGTGTAAAATTCAAACTCCTCGCCTGTCCTGCGAGGCCCAGCATGACCTGGTGCCATCTCACCTGTCCCCTGCTGGCCTTTTTCCTCTTTCCTGAACACACCAAGCTTGTCTGCTTTGCCTCAGCTGCTCAAGGCACACTCCACTCCTTGCCGTCCTGGCCTCAGATTGAATGCCCCCTGTCCCCTGGCTCCCCTACCCTGCAAGCTCATCTGCCCTGTTCAGAGCCCAGCACACAGTAGGTATTCAGCAAAGGCTTGTAGACAGGACCCGAGAGGCCCCATTGTGTCGGGGTCCCGAGTGTGGACCCTGAGTGGCTGTTCACGGTGCTTGGGATGGGGGAGGGGCAGAGATCCCGAGTCCAGGCTGGGGGCGAGGGGCTTTCAGAGACCAGCTCAAACCCCGGGCTGTGTCCCACTCCCCCTCCAACTGTGTGTCCCTCTTCCTCCGCCAGGACTACCTGGACGCCCTCACTGGCATCTGCTACGACGGCCTCGAGGGCCTGCTGTACCTCGGCCTCTTCTCCCTCCTGGCTGCCCTCGCCTTCTCCACCATGATCTGCATGGGGCCAGGGGCCTGGAAGCACTTTGCCACCAGGTGGGCTGCCTGGGCGGCTTCCTGGGGGAGGAGGCAGGAGGCTCAGCTCTGTGACTGAACCGAGAGCTGATAACCTGGGATGGAGAAGGGCAGCAGGGGGACCAGGCATTCAGCCCCAACAGGCCGGCTGGATTTCTGCCCAAGCGTCCCTGAAAGTCCAGACAGAACCCCAAAAGGAGGTTGGAGGGGGCCAGGGCAGGAGCAGGGCCAAGGATGGTGACAGCGTCACGACACAGCCCGGCATCCTTCGCTTATACCCTCTTCCTCTGCAGGACTTGGAGGTGTGATGCTGCAGCTGGGAGGGTGCCTCAGAATACCAGAAGGACGTATTGTAGCACCAGGGCACCTATAGTCTCATTGAGGAGATAGACAGAGACAAGATGGTATTTCAGTGTCTTCAGAGTAGATCAGAAAAGGAAGCAGGGTAGGGTGGGTCCGTGTGCCTGTGGTCAGCATGGTGGACTGCCTGGAGGAGGTGGATGTGCAGTTGGGAATGGAGCAGAGTAATATCAAAGAACCTCAAGGAAACACCTGTGGCCAGAGGGAGAGTCCTGGGAGGAAAGATAGGGAAGCAGGCCGGGGCCGCACTGCCTGGAGCCTCCCTCGCCCCTCACAGCTGGTCATATCCTACGTGTCATTCTAGGGACAGAGACTACGACGACATCGACGATGACCCCTTCAACCCCCAGGCCCGGCGCATCGCTGCCCACAACCCCCCTCGCGGGCAGCTTCGCAGCTTCTGCAGCTACAGCAGCGGCCTGGGCAGCCAGACCAGCCTGCAGCCCCCAGCCCAGACTATCTCCAATGCCCCCGTCTCGGAGTACATGTACGGCAGGGCTCCCAGGGCTTCCCCGATACCTCCCCCGACACATCGGGCTGGATCTGCGGGCAGCACGTTTGGGTCCAGAGAGCCGGGTGGGGAGGAGGCATCCGAGGCCAGCGCGGTCCCCTCACTGCAGCCAGGATGCCAGGTGGGAAGGCCCCCGGGGAGCATCTAGTGCTGGAGGAAGAGCCCCTGCAGGTGTCAGGTCTTTTGCCTCAAGCTTGCAGGGCAGGTTGAAGGCCCGAGAAGCTGCATTTCTCCAGGCCACACTGCTCCCGGCGCCATCACCCCATCTGCTCCTCCCCAGGCCTCCCTGTCTTCCTGCCCTCACTCCCTCCCGTCTATCCGCGGTCCTTTTCCATCTCCCATCTGCACACCCCCGGGACCCTCCTGTAGAAATCTGAGCAGACACCGCCCCACCCGGCCTCCCCAGCCTGAGCACTCCCCGCTCCTTTCGGCCCTGCAGGAACCAAGCTGTGCTCTTCGGTGGGAACCCACGCTACGAGAACGTACCGCTCATTGGAAGAGGCTCCCCTCCGCCCACGGTAACCTGGCCTCCGGGGCAAAGGCACTGCCCTTGTGGGGAGGGGGGAATAATTGAAGAGAAAACCTGCGGACCCAGTGACTCCCCGCCACAGAGGTGGAAAAGAATGAAACAGTTCGGTTACCAGATAAGCATTAAACCAGACTGCCATGCACATCGCAGGCTATCTGCTAAGGGGATTGTAAAGACAGAGCTCATCCTACACAGCCAGGCAGATAGATGCACCGCCTTCCATACCTGGCCTCAAGGTAAGTGGTTCCTGTCCGCCAGCAAGAGGACTCGGCAGCACCATTTGTCACACTGGTTCATCCTAAATCCACCTGGTAATTGTGTGGCCATCAGGGCTCACTAAGTGCCGGGGAGATGGGGGACAGTCTCGCTGATGCTACCATTTCAGAGATGGCTCCCAGCCCCGGAAGAAAACGTTCCTGGATTGTAAAACTGCTGAGAGCCTTCGTTGGCCTTTAAAAAGGTTTACGCACCTCTCAAAGGGACAGAGGAGTAATTTATGATGATCGGCTTTCTAAAGGAAATGCTGCTCAAAGAAGCATTTCTCTCCCTTTTTGCACCAGGGAAATTTTTTCTTTTTGGATTTACGTTTACCTTGACACCCTAGGCTAGAGGGTCAGGGGCCCCTGTGGTGGCAGGTCTGGGAGGGCTAATGCCACACCTGCCTGCTCCAAACCCCCCCCACCCCCGCCGCAGCTCCTGACATCCCCAGGCTGTGCCCAAGTGGGGTCCGCGCTTCCCACCCACCCTCCACCCCGGCCAGGGGACCTAGACGCAACATTAGGGTGTGAGGGGTGTGCCAGCTGTCTGCCCCTGGAGAAGTATGAGGGTCACCTCATACTACTGGCTGAGACAGAGCTGCGAATAGAGACAGCTGAGGTTCAGAAACACAGACTCAACTCTTCACTGCCGCGGCCCAGGTTGCATCCCTGGTCGGGGAACTAAGATCCTGCAAGCATCGTGGCGTGGCCAAAAGAGAAAAAAAAAAAACAGACTCCAGTACCAAATGCCTGGGTTCCAATGCCAGCTCATTGCTTATGACCCCTGTGGCCTTGGGCGAGTACGTTACCTTTCTGTGCCTCAGTGTCCCCATCTGTAGAATGGGGATGTAATCGCACACCACATAGGTGGTCGGAGCGTTGGAGAAACTGATCCTTACAAAAGCATGTTTGTGTGACGCAGTAAGTGCTGTAAGACTGAGCCACCCATTTATCTTACTCCCTCCTTCTGCTGTCACTCAAGCTTCCTCCCACCCCACCTCCTCCACGGAGGCGTGGCCTATGTAAGAAAGAGGGGGCTCTAAGACCAGGTTGAAGTCTGCATTCTTGAGCCAGGGGTCTGTCTGGGAAGGAGCCCCTGCCTTCACTGGGCTGGGCAAGGTGTTTCACCTGCCCCATCCAGGTAGTTTGGAAGGAGCCATCTAGTTGGTGAAATAGGAGCCCTGGAGCCCCAAGGACGGGGGACTAATGAAACAGACCTTGGCCCTGAGAACCGCAATGTTCACATGCACTCAGGGAATCCAGCGAGTGTGCCTGGGGAAAACCACAGTGCCGGACCCCGGGGAGAGAGATGGGGGCCCAGGCCCATCTTCAGGACATGGATAGCCTGCAGTGGGGGGGGGGGGGGGGGGGGCGGAGAGACTCAGAAAGCTGTTGTAATAAGTGCCATACGGTGCTTTAGGACCTAGAGGGAGGAACTGCTCCTTCGGGGTCTAAGGAGGTGACATTTGAGCCTTCCCTTGGAGCACTGGGTCTCACCCAGGAGGGAGCTTGCTCCCCCGGGGGACATTTGGCCATGTCTTGAGGCATCTTTGGTTGTCACACCTCGGGGGGTCGCTGGTACTGGCATCTAGTGGGTGGAGGCCAGGGGTGCCGCTGAGCACAGGGCACCGCCCACCACGCAGGATGACCGGCCCCAAATGTGTGCAGTGTCATGCCCAGACCGACCCTCTGGCTCTCCCCACCTGGCTGCTTTTTGCCCAGAGCGCCTCCCTGCTGTCCTTTTACAAACAGCACTAGACCCAGGCCTTACTCGCTCCCTGGGGGCCTGAGGCAGGGAGAGCGACTGGTCAAAGACTGCTTCCAGAGTTGGCACCTTTGAAATCCCAAGCTGGCTTCTCTCTAAACCAGAAGCCTCTGGGATTCCTTTTTCCCTCCTGCTAGCTGCTGTGGCCCCAGGAATGCAGATTGATTTTAATATTAATCTCAGTACAACATAACTAGGGGAGATCCGCTGCTGTGAAAAATAAATTACTCGAGGCACTGGGATGCCAAATAAAAAGGAATTTCGGATTACCTTCTGTTCTGAAAGATCCAGGCCACTGTCCCTGACGTTAGCAGAGATAATCAAGAACTGACCTTATTTGCAAGGACAAGGACGGACTAAACCTTCCCCCGCTATAATTGAGACCAGCCCAGAAACTCCAGTTGCTTTGGCAGAGTTGACTGCCCTGCCCTACCCAGGTCAACCTGCCCCAGAGATGACCCCCCTCCCCTCTTAACATGCAAGAGGCATGAAGAGACGGCTGAGCCTGCTGACCAAGGAAGCCACAGCGTGGAGGATACGGACGTGAGCCCAATAAAGAGGACACAGCTGACCGCTCCCCACTCTCCCCCTGCACCTGCTCTAAATATTATTCATCGGTACCCAGTGCATTTGGTGTACGGAAAATCCCTCCCCCCTGCCAGCTCCATCTCTAGGACATTGGGGATTTCACTAAGGTGGGTGATATCAAGCCAGGCCATCGGAACCTACAGCCTCTTCCCTCGGCTAGAAATGTGTTTTCCCTTAGCTCTGCTTTCTAGGAATCACCTCCTGTCTTTCCAGGCACCGTATCTTGGGCCCGATGGACAAAAATGACCCAGGCACTTGTTTAAAAATACCAGTCCAGGGACTTCACTGAAGACGTAGCCCGGGTGAACCTCGTCATCAAGCAAGTTTGGAAAATACTGCTTCAAGGAGGAGGGTCTCACTCTTGAACATCCATCACCTGGGGGACTCATTACAACACAGGCCGCTGGGCCCACCCTGCTTCTGATTCAGAATATCTGGGGTGGGGCTCGGGGATTTGCATTTCTAACCTGTTCCCAGGTAAAGCCTGAAGCCTGCTCAGGGGCAGGTTTCCTCACTCGGCGTACCAACACTTTGAGCCAGAGCGTTGTGTGTCACGGGAGCCGTCCTGTGCACTGTCAGAGGTTTACCTGCATCCCTGGCCTCCACCCACGCGATGCCAGTAGCATCCCCACTCCGTAGCCCCCAGCCATGACAACTGAAAACGCCTCCAGACATTACCAGGTGTCCCTGGGCAGGGGCAAAATTGCCCCTGGTTGAGACCCACTGGCTTAAGGGGTCTCAGGCCCCTACTCCCTGCCCCCCAGCAGGAAGCCTTCGTCCATCTCTGGTGTGAACGGCCTAGACCTGGACCCCAGAAACATCCCTGGCACTAGGAGACAGTCAGGGTCCTGTGGACCATTGCTACTTGGAGTTAGCTGCCCAGCAGCACCTGGAGCTTGTTAGAAATGCAGAATCTCAGGTCCTACGTGTGATGTGAGATGTGGTAACCTAAGAAGCCGCATCTCTACTTCCGAGCAGAGGCCAGCTAACATCTGTGAATGAATGCTTAAACTTTGTGTTTCTCCGACTTGGCTACACTTGGAAGAACTTAACAGAAAAATATTGGTGGCATTTTATTTTTTTTTTTTTCTGTAAGATAATTATAGTCTTATTTTTCTCACATCAAAAGGAGAAAACAACTTCTCTCTCCTGTTCTAACCCTTAATGAGCAATTTGCCAGCGAACTTAAATGAATTTATCTTGTAATATAATCACCATGACGATCTTAGGTCATTCCGGTAGTGTCGAGCTTGTTCTATGAACTAGGACACTGAGTCTAAGAGGATTAATGTGAATTGCTAAGAGCTATACAGCTAGTAATAATGATGACTCTGCCACTGTTACTGCAATAGCAGTGATAACATTTATTGAGTACCTACTATTAAGCTGATTCAGACATAGTCACTTTTGTGGGGGTTTTTTGTGGTACGCAGGCCTTTCACTGTCGTGGCCTCTCCCGTTGCGGAGCACAGGCTCCGGACGCACAGGCTCAGCGGCCATGGCTCACGGGCCCAGCCACTCTGCGGCATGTGGGATCTTCTTGGACCGGGGCAGGAACCCGCGTCCCCTGCATCGGCAGGCGGACTCAACCACTGCGCCACCAGGGAAGCCCCGAGTCACTTTTATCTAGTAGTAGCAGATACTGAGCTGCTTGATTTGCTCTCCACCTCCTCACTTTTCTTAGGCAGGGTCCCAGGACCCAGGAGATATGTACCCACCTGCATGCAGGTGTAGCCCACAGCATGACTCTCCCAGCTTTGTGGAGGGATTTGCTTTTGCACTGCTCGATGCCCATTGGTCAGGGAGGAGCCTCATGGGTCACTGGCCAGTGCTGCTGGTGGCGCTTTAAAAGGCTTAATTTTATGTTATGTGTGTTTTATCACATAAAAAAAAAAAAAATACTGGTGGGTGTGGCCTAGGTTTCAGGATGCTTTTAGACCCACCCCGCCCCCGCAGTGTCTCTGATACACAGCCAAGTTTGAGAACCCCCGTGTCAGGGGTCTTGCCTGCTTTATATCACTCCATCCTTTCAGCAGAAGAGCTGAGTGTTCTTAGGGCCATCGTGCAGGTGGGGAAACGGAGGCTTGGAGCGACTGGAGAACCTCCGCCGAGGTCATGGGATGAGTAAGGTGCACAGCTGGGATTTGAACCTGGCTCTCTGAGTCAGTGGGCCTGTGCCCCCGGCCTGCTCACTAGGCGGGCTCCTAAGCACACTGCTGCATTAGGGTGGCTGGTCGGTGTGTGCATCTTGAGTTTGAGGCTGGGACCCAGACGTCCTGACGGCCCCAGGGTTGGAAGCATCAGCAGACACGAAGCCTGCCCAGGCCACTCGACGATCCTCTGATAATCCCCACGAGGCCTTGACATTGAAACTTGGTGCCCGGCCACTGTGGCTGGCCCAGCTCGCGCTTCCTCAGAAGTTCCAGCATTTTTGCTAGTACGGTGTCTGGTTGAATGGGTGATGTGTGACCCTGTTCTGACTGTCCCCTCCCCTCTCTCCCACAGTACTCTCCCAGCATGAGGGCCACCTACCTGTCCGTGGCAGATGGACACCTGAGGCACTATGGGAATGAGTTTCCAGCCTAACACGCTTTCGGGAGTTCCTGCCTCCTTGATCCATTTTGGTTTTTAACTAAGGCAAATGCAAGTGTGTTTCTTTCATAGAAACCAAAGGCATCTAGAGACTGTGCGTGGACCTGCAGGATTGGAAGGCTCCTGCTGGCGCACGGGAGGGGCTGAGATTCAGGGAGAATCGGCCTGGGGTTGGCTGAGATTCCCAGGCAGACAGAAGACCCATGACTCGGACCAGCCTCTCCCTCCTTTGACCTCCTCTCCACACCGGAAATGCCCTCCAGGGGCTTGGCCATCCCTAAGCTGGGAGCCTGGTTCAGTTTGCGCCTGCGCCCCACCCTCACCAGGTGGTGAATGACAGTGAGGAGGACCGGGTCAGGCTTGAGGGTCCCCTTGCCTGGACTGTGCCTCCTCCTGGCTGCTCGGATGGGTGCCATTTCCCCACAGGTGAAGGTGGAAGGGCGGATCAGGAGGTGACATCCCTGATGAGACCAGACACTGTCCAAATCCGTCTCCCGGGGCCAGGTGGACTCTTCCTGTGCCACCAGGGGAAGGCACTGGCAGGCTCTGCATAGGAGGCTGGGGGACCAGAGCCTCATGCCTGGTGGGCTTCCAGGTGGCAGGGGTGGGCCTGTTTTTCTGCAACCCTCTGTCGCCTCACCTCCATTCCAGAATCGCTGCTGTGAGTTTGCTCACTGCGGATAGGGACAGTCTCAGGTATTCACAGACACTTGGAAAGCAGTTCTCTTTTTTGCCAGTGTTTTAAAGAGTTTTGATTATCCAAAGAATTGAAACTCACAGCACAGCCGGTTTTTACTATAGATGTGGGGTTCATCCCTCCCACCTGATTTGTCTACCAAAATAAAGATCAGTGAGACATCCTGTCCCAAGATGCTGATTGATGGCGTTGTGGGTTCATCCCACCCCGAGGGAGGCATTTTGAGAGAACAAAGTCTCTAAGAGGCAAGTCTGAACATGAACAGAGTCTGGTCCAGGAGACTGGCTCAATGCCCAGGTCAGCTCTCCCCACCCCCACCCCCCCCACCCCCCGCTTTTGTCTTCAGGAAAGTTTGTCATAAAAGGTTTTAGCAGAATGGGCTGACTTGTGTCTTGATGTGAAGACAGGTGTCTTCCCTACCTCTCCCACCATCCCGTCCCCACCCCGTTGTCCCCCAGCCCCTGACCTACACCTGCTGGGTGAGAAGGAGCTTGTGGACCAGGAGCAAATAATGACCCACCATCCTTCCCGCTGAGGATCCAGGGTTAAGGTCTTTGGTGCTTCCAACCTCCTGCCGCCAAAGAGTGCACGGCCCGGGAGCCTCCGCAGCCCGGCACACCGCAGCAGGGGCGCAGGGTAGTGTGGCTGTGGACAGGGGCTCCATTTCCATTTTGGAAGCGCCACCTCCTGGTCAGAACACTGTCAGCAGAGTGGTTCTCAGCCCCCAGCCAAGCCCCCAAGACAGCGGGGCCACGGGGCCTCCGGGACTCTGTCTCCCCCATTCACCTGTACATACGTGCACCGTGAAGCCACCTTCGTGAGGCCCGTCACGTGCAGACAGGACCTGGCGACATCAAGGTGGTGCTTCTTAACACTCGTTAGCGACTAGAGTTGTTTTTAATGCATGTAAACTAAACTAGAATCCCTTGGGTGGTTCCTGAAGGGGCCGTGTGGGCACACCTCTGCTTGATACATGTGTGCCCTCACCTGGGGGAGAAATAAACCACTGGTACTAAAATGCATACCGCCTCCAGCTTCCTCAACTTTGGGAATGACGAGGGTACCTAACAGTGCCTTCTGGCTGGGTTATGCGCGGGGAGTGCTCCAGAGCAGGTCTCAGTATCAAGGACTGAAAGACAGGGCTATTGAATGAATGTCCCAGGGCCTCTCCGGCGGCGGTGACCTTGCTGCTCTTAAGGACCAAGGACAGGCCTTCCTGCTCGAGTCTCCAAAGTTCCCTTTAAAGGTCCTTGCTTCTAAGGTTGCTGATAACGAGTGGCGTTTATTATCTCCAGTGTACCAAGGACTGTCCCAAGTATTCACATTAATTGTTAAACCTCATAATAACCTTATGAGGTCGTTTTGTAAATAAAAGAACAGAGGTGCAGAGAGAGAGTAAGGACTTAGTTGGAGCTGAGACAGGCTGGGACCCGGGGCCCTTTGCTGCAGTGCTTACACGATACACGTCTCCTCAAGCAACAAAATACAAAGAAACTATAAGGGACTAAAATAACTGCATGTATGTGCAGTTGGGGCAAATTCTGGACAAAAAACCCAACCGCCACTTCTGAAGAGCTGGGAGCAAAAACGGTGTCAGGAGCAAAAGCAGGGCACTGCGCATGCCCCCTGCGCACAGCACCACCAGTGGGGTGGGCAGAGACCACCTAAGCCACCCTTCCAGCTGGACCCCCGGACACACCCCCACCCTCCCCCCATATAAGGAACCAGCTCGGCTAGGGGGAGCAAGCAAGGGAAGCTGTTACTTGTTTTCGCTCTCTCCTGCTGCAGCAGGGGCCCCAATAAAGCCTGGCCTGAATTTCTTGTCTGACCTCTAATCAATTTCTATTGGTCGGGTAAGTCCAAGAACCCTGGTCGAGAACAGAGTGTCAGGGCCGGGAGTGTGTAACCCAGAGCCCCGGCTGGGCACCTCTGTGCCATTACATGGGCTTGGGGCGGGTGTCGTGCGGCGGGCCACCTCTCCCAGCTTTGTAGCGGGTCCTTGCTGCATCCTCTTCCTAAACTCTTCACCTCCACGGGGTGCTTCTCTGGGCCTGGGATGCGCGGCGCCTTTCCAGCTTTCTTTGCAGCATCTCATTTGTCCGCTGAACACCCGGGCCAGCCGGGGAGGGCTGGGCAGGCCGACCCCAGCTCCCCGCCCATGGTCCTCAGCTACTGTTGACTTCCACGCAGCAGCTGTGCTCCCAGAATCGACTGCGTTTCAAGCCTTTGCCGGGAACAGGCGTGTGTTTGAGGCTGTCGTTCACACTTATCCCTATGTAGCGGCAGACGGAGTGGTCCCTTGTGCACTGCTGGCAGGAATGTGGAATGGCACAGCTGCTGTGGATAACAGTATGAAGGTTCTTCAGAAAAATTAAAACTTGGGACTTCCCTGGTGGCGCAGTTGTTAAGAATCCGCCTGCCAAGGCAGGGGACACGGGTTCGAGCCCTGGTCCGGGAAGATCCCACATGCCGCGGAGTAGCAGCTAAGCCCGTGTGCCACAACTACTGAGCCTGTGCTCTAGAGCCCACGAGCCACAACTACTGAGCCCACGTACCACAACTACTGAAGCCCACGCACCTAGAGCCCGTGCTCCGCAACAAGAGAAGCCACTGCAATGAGAAGCCCGCGCACCGCAACGAAGAGCAGCCCCGCTCGCCACAACTAGAGAAAGCCTGCACGCAGCAGCAATGAGGACCCAACGCAGCCAAAAATATAAATAAATAAATAATATATTTTTTTAAAATTAAAAATAGATAAATTCTATTAAGTAAATAGAATTACCATATGATCCAGCAATTCCATTTCCCAAAAGAATTGAAAGCATGGTCTCAATATTTGTACCCCCATGTTCATAGCACCATTAGTCATAATAGTAAAAAGTGGAAGCAACCTTAGGGTCATCAAGAGACGAATGGGTAAACAAAATGTGCTCTATCCATACAACGGAATATCACTCAGTCTCAAAAAGGAAGGAAATCCTGACACTTGCTACAACATGAATGAACCTTGAAGACATTAAGCCCAACTGAAATAAAGGAACAAATACTGTGTGATTCCACTTAGACCAGTCGAAATCATAGAGACAGAAAGTAGGATTGTGCTTGCCTGGGGCTGGAGGGGGGCCGTGGGGTCTTATTGTTTAACGGGAGTAGAGTCTCAGATTTGCATGATGAAAACAGCCCTGGAGATGGATGGTGGTGACAGTTGCATAACAGTATGAATGTACTTAATAACACTGAACTGTGCACTTAAAAATGGTTACGGTGGTAGATTTTATGTGTACTTGACCACAATAAAAACTTGGAAAAAGAGGTTGGGGGGACAGCAGTGCAGTAGATTGCGGACTGGCCTTGGGGATGTCCAGGGCCAGGGGCCGCTCTCAGCAAAGAATTTCAGTTGCCAATTCTGCTGTGATTGAGCTGAGATCTGAGAGACCCTGCATTTTTTAAACTGGATCCTTGTGCCTACTTCTAATTATATGCTCTATTGCTGGCTTCCCAGGGTGGCTGAGATGGGCTTGCACGTGGGTGCCACCTGTCTTCCCAGTGAACACAGCCGCGTGTTGGTGGTTGGCAGCACGCAGGCTTTCTGCGTGGGGGTGAGGGGGGTGCGGATCGGGAGCCTGTAATAAATCATTGCAATAATAGGAGAAAGGAGGGGGCAGTTTTCCTTTCAACTTTTCCCATTTCCCCCTTTTCTACCTCTGCCTCACTTCCCTGCCCGGGGCATAACGTGTGTGTGTGTAGGGAGCCTCGGCTTCCCAAAGCTGGGGGTGGGGTGAGGAGGGCACCTGCGACCACAGTCGCAACCAGCCAGGGCTCCAGGGTGGAGCCAATCTTCTTGACGTTTTGTCCGGGTCTGATTCACATCTGACCACACAAAGCCGGTTCAGTGGGGCTTTCAGATGCTCCTGCACCCAGCCCCCATCACCCCCCCTCGGCATCCACCCTGAGGGACTCCTTGACTCAGAGAAACTGGTGGCGGGAGTCGAGCGGGGTGGGGGGGTGCGGTTGATGTCAGCAGTCACTTATGGGCTCGCCTTTGGTTAGTGCGGTTGGGCAAAGTGCCGTCTCAATGGCAATTTTGTTGCACCTGCCCGCTAGTGGTGAAAGCACATTTATGGAGGAGCTGGGGAGCCTGAGGGAGGGAATGTTTGCTTTTCTTCCTGTACTTTCACAAAACCCCCGGGAAGCTGGCCAGGCGCCTTAGACTGCCTCTCGGATCTCCCACAAACTGGCCCCAGCTGACCTTTGCAAATTCATCTCTCATTGTCCCCCTGCAGGGACTCCAGCCCCCCAAATGCCTTTCTTTCATGACAACAGCCCCTCCTTTGCTCACACTAGCCCCGCTCTCCCCGCAATCTGGAATCCTCTCCCCACTCTTTCCCCCCTGCAGCTCATAACTGTTTTTCAAGGCTTGGTTCCAACCTCAAATGCCACTTCTTGGATGACACATGGTCCGCCCCACTCCAAATCTCCAGCGCCCATCCCTGAACTCCGATTAGATTCCTTGCCGTCGGAGGTACAGAGCTGGCCTCCCTTCAGATGCCGGCTCTGCGGTCAGCTCCAGCCTGGGCACCCTGCCGCGTCAGCTCAGCCGGCCCTCCCAATTATCCTAAGTACTGCCACTGTCCCCTCCCTTTGCCAACGAGGATGGCTGAATCCGAAAAGGAAAGCAACTAGCCCAAGGTCATGCGATTAGTAAATGGCCAAACTGGGATTTAAACCCATGTTTTCTAGCCCCAAATCCCCTTCTTTTCGTTTACATTATTTCCCCTCATTGCCTTAACCCATGAGAAATTCATTGTATTCATTCATTCATCCATTCAATAAACAGCACATGTTTACAACGTGGCAACCAAGAGCTAAGCTGTGGAAACACCCAGTCCCTACTTTCCAGGAGTTTCCATTCTGGTGCTGTAGTCAGACTTAAGATTATTATACAATGTGCAGGGAATATGGTAGCAGAAAGGAGGCTGGGGATTATAATTCCCATTTAGCAGACGAGGAACTGAAGGAAGGGGCGGTAAAACGACCCGACGGATTACGAGCAAATAAATAGCAGAGCCCCAACCAGGGCGCAGGACCAGGAGGCGCGCTGAGAACAATCTGCATTTTCTCAGGATCTTGCCAAATGCATATTTGTAGACTCGGATAAGCGCCTTGGCAAAGACTCTACACACGTTTATCATTACCGGTGCTTGACTAACTTGGGAGAGACCGCTTGGCGCTTCCAACATAGCGGGATGTTGTGGGGGGATGGTCACGTGCTCCGGCTCTCCTTCCGCGCAGCACCGCCCCGCGTCCGGGGCCCGCCAGGGTTGCTAGGCAACGGGTAAACTCCAAGGCTCCGAGCCGTTTGAGAAGCCGGGAAGCCGGCACCGCCGCTCGGGTGCTTCCCCAGCGGCCCAGAGGCAACAGGAACGGACCGAGGGTAAGGGCGGGTGCGGGGAGGACGTCCGCGGCTGAACAGGAGAGTGGAGTGAATGGGGGGGAGCCCCCAAGTGTGAGAACCACCGCTAGTGCAAGAAACTCCTCGTGGGGCGTCCTTCGGGACTAGCTCTGCCGGAAGGTGGATTCCTGGACTAGCGCTCCTAGGGTCCCCCGCCCCATCAGTCCTCGCTGCCCTCGATGCTTCCCGAGTCACGGGACCCAGCAAGTTCTAAACACCCTGCCTCCTGCACCCCTAGCTGCCAGTCGGGTCCTGATGTGATCAGTCTCCAGGAGGGGACGGGAGACTTCTGAAGGGTTTACAGCTGAATGGATAGAATATACAGCCTGGGGCTGGGGTGCCGGGAGGCTAAGCCCGTGAAGAGGAGAGCTCTCTGATAAGAACGGAGGGCAGGGAATTATAGTGACTGAGCCCCTACTAGGGGACAGGCCCTCTGCATCAGTTTATTCCTCAACCCGGGAGTGGGCATACTTTTGCCCCTTAGGGTACCACGCTCAAGGTCACACCGTTAGTTCCTTCTTCCTGCAACAAGTTCAAACTTTATCGTGGTCCCTTGAACCACGGAAGTGCACTCTTCTCCCAGCTATCAGAACCAGTGCTTTCCTCTCTTAAATTGTTACATTTGCTGTGCTTTGTTTTTCAAGCCACAAGAGGAGTGGAGGGAGAAGAGCTCTAGGGGAGAGCCCCGGGGGATTGGGGTCACATCACACATTCAGCATGTGACAAACGGAGTAGGGAGCCCCTCTCTGCACCAGGCACTGGGGGTAGTGATGAATAAAAGACCTCAGTCTTCATTCAAGGGGCCAACACTGTGGTGGGCAGAGGATGTAGACAGGGTCCCGCATCACCCTCCGGTTCTGGGGACCTCCTCCCACCTCTGGCTATCCTCATCCTCCACCGCTTTTTTTTTTTTTAATAAATGTATTTATTTATTTGTTTTTATTTTTGGCTGTGTTCAGTCTTCGTTGCTGTGCGCGGGCTTTCTCTAGTTGCAGAGAGCGGGGGCTACTCTACATTGCGGTGGGCGGGCTTCTCATTGTCGTGGCTTCTCATTGCAGAGCACGGGGTCTAGGCACGTGGGCTCAGTAGTTGTGGCTCGCAGGCTCTAAAGCGCAGACTCAGTAGTTGTGGCGCACGGGCTTAGTTGCTCCGCAGCGTGTATGTGAGATCTTCCCGGACCAGGGCTTGAACCCGTGTCCCTGCATTGGCAGACAGATTCTTAACCACTGTGCCACCAGGGAAGCCCTATCCTCCACCTCTTGGAGCTCACTGCTGGTCAACCCAGTGTGAAACAGAGGAAGGGATTCAGGGAGATCAGCTTCTTTTGAAGGCGAGTGAGTCCCTTAGGACCGCAAATTCCAGAAGGAGAACAGACAGAAGAAAGAAGGCAGGAAGCCCCTCCCCCTGCAGTCCTTTGTCCAGCCAGACACAGCACAAAGACTGGGGGCTGCCCCAGGGACACGAGGAAGAGGAGACCTTGTTTCCTTTGTACCACCAGTGAGTCCCGTGGTGAGGGAAGGTGCCGCTCCCCACCTGCCTGCCTGTGAAAACCCTGCACTGAACTTCTGAGCCACCCTCCACTCACTCGTCTCCCTGCTTGGGAAACACACGTTCTCTTAAGCCAAAGGAAGTTCTTTTCCAGGAATTACTTTGCTCGCTATCACTGCACAAGACTAGTTTTGTTTTTATGTTTGGTTAAGCTTCTGATCTGACTGCCCCAGGATGCATATTTGACATTCAGATCGGCATGTCTCCGATTCTGCGCGTTCTCGTGTTTGAGATGCCTGTGGGTCTGAGGTTCCCACGGGTGGGCGATCTCCTCCCCTGAACTCCCAGAGGGCAGCGCTGCTGCTCCCGCCTTCCTTGGAAGCCCCCTCTGCAGACAGCCCCGTTCAGGCGCTGCTTGGGGCCGCCCAGCCTCTGAGACTTGTCTCACCAGGGCGGGAAGAGACCTCCTGAGACCCCCAGCTCTGACCTCACCATTCATGTTCACGCTCCACCAGCTTGCGAGAAAGAGCCCACTCTGGGTCCTTGAATGAGTTGTCTTCCCATCACCCAGCCAGCCTTTAAATGTCGCCTCTGTCTGCCTCCAGATAGAAAACAATGCCTCTGTTCTCGCTCCTAGCTTGGCCTTAGGAAGCACCAGGAAGGAAATAAAGCTGTTAAGATATGACCTGGGCTAAAAGGATATTTTTGTCTTCCCGGGGTTTCCTCATGCTCTTAAGACCCCTCGTGTCCCCTAGGAGCTAGCTGCCTCGTAGCAATTATCTTTTAACAGAGGGAGAGACAGGCAGCCTGTAATTGCCCAAGTCTGGCAGTCCTTGGGGGAGGGGGCGGGGCGGGGGCGCAGGTGCAGCCCTGTCGTACTGCAGCAGTGTGCTGGCGGACAGGAAGAAGCTAATTGGATGTGCATCCTTTTCCACGAGGCTCTATCTTGTCCATGTCAAATAACCCATGAGGGCAGCCTACTGTGATCTGTGCTTCTGTCTCCACCCTCTTTTCTCCAAGCCATTGCTTTTACCCTTCCCCGGGCAGAAGAGTTTCCAAACCACAAGAAAGAGCGGGAAATACGGCTCTCTGTGAGTCTGGTGCAGTTTGAGTTGTTCTGGGGCTGGGGCTGGACGGTTGGGAGGGTGGTATTGTCTTCAAGGAACAACATAGGTGGATGCAAAGGGACCTAGGAGTTAACCTCCCACCCTCGTCGCCCTGAGCCCTGGTCCCAGGCACGTGCTTCTAGGCTGTCACACAGCTCTTGGCCCTGCTTCTCAGCGGACAGCTGAGGCCTTGGAGGTGGAGTCAGACACATACCTGGCCCTAACAGTCCTCTGGGGTGATTGTGTAAAACACACGTCGCTAGGCCTCCTCCCACACATGTAAATCAGCGTTTGCAGGAGGGGGCCTGGGAATCTCTATGTTTTGAATGGACATCCCAGAGGCGAGAAACGTTGGTTGAGAGATTAAGAGCCCTCACTTTATTTTTTTTTATTTTTTAAATTAATGTATTTGTTTATTTTGGGCTGCGTTGGGTCTTTGCTGCTGCACGCGGGCTTTCTCTACTTGCGGCGAGCGGGGGCTACTCTTGCGTGGTGCACGGGCTTCTCACTGCGGTAAGAGCCCTCACTTTAAATCGGTGGTTCTCACCCTTGCCTGCATGCTGGAGTTACGTGGAGCGTTTGTAAAAATACTGCTGAGAGATTATGATTTAGTTAATCTGCAGTTCAACCGAAGCACTGTGATTTTTACAAAGCCCTCCAGGTGTTTCTAAGTGGGTACCCAGGGTTGAGAATCATTGCTTTGGAGCCAGATGTGTGTGGGTCCTGACTCTGTTTAGACTTAAGAACTTTGACTTTTGACCAGGTACTTTCTGAACATCATTTTCCTTACCTGTAGAATGAGAATTGTGATACCTATTTGGGGTGTTGTAGTGGGCATGCAATGAGAGTTCCTGTAAGTGCTGTTCACAGCACCTGGGAACTGGTAGGTCTTTAGATATTCTGGACACAGTCCTTCCTCAGATATACGATTTGCAAATATTTTCTCCAGGTCTATAGCTTATCTCTTTATTTCCTTTTTTTAAAAAAATAAATTTATTTTATTTTATTATTACTTTTTTATTTTTGGCTGCACTGGGTCTTCATTGATGCACGCGGGCTTTCTCTAGTTGCGGCGAGCGGGGGCTACTCTTCGTTGCAGTGCGCGGGTTTCTCATTGCGGTGGCTTCTCTTTGTTGTGGAGCACGGGCTCTAGGTGCGCGGGCTTCAGTAGTTGTGGCACGCGGGCTCAGTAGTTGCGGCTCACGGGCTCTAGAGCACAGGCTCAGTAGTTGTGGCGCACGGGCTTAATTGTTCCACGGCATGTGGGATCTTCCCGGACCAGGGCTCGAACCCGTGTCCCCTGCATGGGCAGGCGGATTTCTAACCACTGTACCACCAGGGAAGCCCTCTCTTTATTTTCTTAATCTTGTCTTTTGGGGCAAGTCGAGAGCAATTCGTGGGAAGGGCCCACGGCCTGTCTGAGACTTCCAGTTAGCATGAGTGAGAAAGCATTTCCTAGCGTTGCGCGTGAACCCTGGCTCTGCTGCTGCCCGAGAGCTTGCATTTCACCTTCTCGGCATCCTGAGTGTGTCACGTCCTGGAATGACTGGGTGGCCCAGCCAAGGTCAAGCAGCTGGTGAGTGGCAAGGCCAGAACTTGAAGTCAGGGTCCAACCCAGCCGCTTTTCAATTTCCCACTGTGCTTTTCACGGCCAGTAGCACAAGTCAGAAGGTTTCCCAAAGGTCTAACTCTTCTGCCTGCTTGGGAAGGGGTCTGACCCTCTGTCCTTCTCAGCTGGACTCCCAGCCCTGTCCCCGTTGGAGTGACGTGGAGGGAAGAGGTTTCAGTGGGGCTCCCACAGGGTGATGGAGGGTAGAATCCAGTAACCTAGTGGCTGAGCCTTTCTGGCAATCACGTGGTTGGATGGGAGGGTTTCCAGAGAGGCCTGGGCCTCAAATCTATATGCTGTATGATCAGGTCCAGCGTGTGGCAGGGAATTAAGTTCAATGTAATCGCCATTAGTGTTTCTTCCTGCCTCTCAATAAGCATACTAGCTCAGCAGAAACTGTATCATTTGGTGAGTAAGAGCTCTGGAGTCAGGTAGACCAGCTGTACCACATGTGAGCTATGTGATCCCGGGCAAGGCATTCTGGGTATCTCCAAATATCGCATTCCTCCAAAGTAAAACGGTGATTTTATTGTCCACTTCAGAGGGCAACGGTAAGAACTGAGCAGGGTGGTGCTTAGCCTGTAGTCATCACTCCATAAATTATTTTTTCAAACACAGATGCAGCATCTGGATAAACCCGTTAGGAACCCTCCCCCCAACCAGATTGGGAACCTGGAGCTGCCCCCGGTGGTAGGGTCCGTGGGGACTGGGAAGCAGCCAGCTGGGACCCCTCACCACACCCCCTCCCTCTGTTCCCGCAGCAGCTGGTACCATGGAGATTGTGTACGTGTATGTCAAGAAGCGCAGCGAGTTCGGGAAGCAATGCAACTTCTCCGACCGCCAGGCAGAGCTGAACATCGACATACCGCCCAACCCTGAGCTGGCCAAGCAATTCGTGGAGCGGAACCCCGTGGACACGGGCATCCAGTGCTCTACTAGCATGTCGGAACACGAGGTGGGTCCCTGCCCCAGGGGCCGGGCCAGTGGAGGTGTGGTCCGGCAGGGTGGCTGGCCAAGGTCGGCAAGTGGGACTGGGTGACTCCATCCCCCTGGAAGCCAGTTAGAGTGGGCCAGTGAGGATGCTGGAAGTACGAGGGCAGACCCAGACCCAGTCCCAGACCCACCTGGGTGCCCAGGGTCAGGACAAGGCCCAGTACCAACCACTCCCTGGGCCAGGTGAATGTAAATCAAGATGTTCTCTCTCCCAGGGAATCTGGCCTCACCTCTAAGACTCTTACTAGAGTTGTTTTAGGCATTAGCTACATCTGGGAGAGGTATCTGAGGGGGCCAGGGATTCACATCTACAGGACCTGCTTAGCTTGGGAAAAGGAAAGGGTCCCATAGAAAGTGCTGGTCAGAGGTGCCTCCAAGATAAAGGAACTGAGGGCCATGTCGCTGTCCAAGCTCCCAGATTTCTCCTGGTCTGTCTGAACCAAGTGATCAGCTCCTGATTATGTCAAGAACTGCTGGGAGAAGATTAGACCGAAGGGGTTAACACAACTGTCATGTTCCCAAATCAACGGAGTGAAAATCACACTGATTTGGCCATCCACTTTGTGGATGGCTCCAATAACTCACAGTTCAAACAGACTGAGTTTCTTGCTTTCCCAGGGCAACCTACTGTCACGGGGACCAGGGTGGTTTTGTTCATGGTGTAGCCACCTAAACAAGATGGCGGCCATGAAGGCCACACCACATCGGGGTCTCCTCTGTCAGCAGCTCCACCCTGTTGAAACTTTTAGCTTTTGTAAGAACTGGCTTAAAAAGGAAAAGGAGAAGGGGAGTGACCGCTCAGTGGGTATGGCGTCTCCACTTGGGGTGATGAGAAAGTCCTGGAATTAGATAGCCATCATGATTGTGCAACATTGTGACCGTTCTTAGCGCTACTAACTTGTACATTTTAGTCAAAATGGTAGATTCTATGTCATGTGTATTTTACCACAATTTAAAAGGTGGGGGAAAACTGGGAAGGAGGAAAAGAGGTAAGTTTAAGGGGTCAAACTACATCTATGCCAACCTCCCTACAACAGAGAATGGGCAAAGCAAGTCCACACTCTTGATTGTTTTTATATTTCGATCCCTGTGACATTGTAAATGGTAGGGTGGAGAAAGCTCAGTCACGTTTTCCTTTGGGATCTCACAGAACCGACTGGTGGGCTCCCCCGGACCTTTAGGGTTGAGATCAGGTCAGAACTGGATTTTCCATAGCCACTGGCAGCATCTGCAAAGCTGCTAACTCCACAGAGGTGACACTTTTGTGGCTGCCTGTGACCACCTGAGGACCAGAAAGTTCCTTGCTGGACCTGAAAATATAGTGGCTTTGGCCAGGGGCACCTCACGGGTCCATCCCTGAGCGCTCAGAGCCCAGGGACCCGGGAGCCCTGGGACACTGGTTTGCATAAGTGGTCGGATGCTTCCACCAGGGCCAGGCGTCTTCTCACCTGTGGCTCTCTGTTTAGGTCAACACAGAGCGGTTTGAAATGGAGACCCGGGGGGTTAATCACATCGAGGGGGGCTGGCCCAAGGATGTGAACCCCCTGGAACTGGAGCAGACGATCCGCTTCCGGAAGAAGGTGGAGAAAGATGAGAACTACGTCAACACCATCATGCAGCTGGGCTCGGTAAGGCTTCCTACAGCGCCAGTGGTCAGGGCCTCAGCCATCCCTCTGCTTCCCCAGCTACGTGTCAAGCTCAGCAACTGTGGCTCCTCGGGGAAGGACACCAGCTACGTTATGGAACCTTCTGTCTGGGAGCAGGCAGGCAGGTCCACACAGCAGACCAGAAGGTCCAAGGACTGAACGGGCTTTAAGAGGAATCTGAAAAGTGGGAAATCCTCTGGGCAAAGAGAACCTCAAGGAACCCCACCCAGGAGCTACCTGCCAGTAGGGATCATTCATTCAGTCGACACATTTGCATGGAGCTTCTAGTCTCTGCCAGGTGCAGTAGAGATTGCAAAAATGAAATTCACATATATTCTGCCCCAAAGAGTTTATAATCCATTGGAGGCCAAAAACAGATACAGAGGTATCACTGTATAATGTAGAAAGAAAGGCTGTAAGAGAAAAGATGCTCTGCCGTTTGCCCCTTAAGGAGGGAGAGTTGATTTCCTGCTGAAGGAATCAGGGGAGTCTTCCTGGAAGAGGTGGCACTTGATCTTGAGCTTTTCCTTGTTGGACATTTGGAATAACGGGGAATGGCCTTCTGGGTGGAGGAAACAGGAGATGGATGCCATATATGGGGTGGTTACTAATTCTCTTTGCCTGGAGCAGTGGTGTTTCTTCACCTTTTTTTCATTGTTGTCCCCCAAGAAGCCTTTTTAGACATCGCCCCACCCCAATGAAAATGTAATACCGTAGGTGTACTATATATTTATGTACTGGATGTATATCTGTACTTTGTGCAAAAAAGTAATAATATTTTACCCCCAAGAACCAATTTCCACCCTTTTGGGGGGGTAGATGTTGCCCCCATTGAAAATGCATGGGCTGGAAGGATGGGAAAAGACTACTAGATATCTCTCATCCCTCCCAGACTCCATCTCAGCCCTGGTCAGGCTGAAAGGACCTCCCTTTACTGCTAAGAACTCCCGCTGTGTCCTCCTCAGATCGTGGAGCACTGCGTCAAGCAGAATAATGCCATTGACATCTACCAGGAGTATTTTGATGACGAGGATACGGTGGAGGTGATGGAAGAGGCCCCTTCAGCTAAAACCGTCAATGTTTTCAGGTACCTCTATAGCCAGGCAGGTGTCTGGCCAATTTCTCTCAGCCCTATGCGTGGGTGCTTCCAAAGGTGACCCCTTGCCAGTCACTCCATGCCATGGGTACAATGCCATCTGTGATCCGAGCTTAATAAGGGACAGAGCAAAATAAAACGCCCAGCAGACAAGTGGTGCCTACCCTGAGGGCAGGCCTGGTTGGTGGAAAAGGAGGACAGAGTCTGGGGAAAGACTACAGCAAATTTGCAAAGCTGTGTACAAGTGTGGTTGATTTACACGGTGTAGACGTATCAAGTACCAAACGTCAGTGATCCGGCTGCACTGTGAGTAAAAAAGACCCTTGTCCCAAACTCTCAGGAGTGCGCCTGGAATAACCTCCAAGGACAGCAGAAATTTGACCAAAGACATCTATCCCACAGACACATGTGTGAAGCCACTGCATATTCACTGCGGCAGGGTGTGTGCTAGCCAAAGACTGGAAGGAAGCTAAACCCATCGGTAGGGGGCTGGTTCCAGCAATTCTGGTATGCCCACACTGTTGAGTACCGCGCAGCCATCAGAATGAATGAGGCAGCTCCTTATGTGCCTATAGAGAGTTTCCAAGATTTACTATGTGAAACCAAAGCAAAACAAGGGGCAGGACAGTGTGTAGAGAGCACTACTTTTTGTTTAAAATACACCTATATGCATGTGTGCATGTATGTATGCATATGTATATACATGTGTATGTATGTATGCATGTGTGTGCACGTATACATGTATCTGTATGTATATATGTGCGCGTGTGTGCGTGTGTGTGTATGCTCATATATGCAGAGAATACCTGTGATTTCAGACGTGACTAGCCTCAAATGCCAACTCTGGAGGATTCATTTTGCTACCGTGACCCACTGAGGGTCCTGGGAAGTGTTTCACCCAGCCCCAGCATGACCAGTAAGGAACTCGTTTCAAGTCGCATGGCTTATAAACAACAGAAATTTATCCCTTACCATTCTGGAGGCTGAAAGTCTGAGGTCAGGGTGCCAGCAAGGTCAAGTTCTGTGTCTGGTGAGGACTCACCGGCCCCCTGCAGTGAAAGCGCTGAGTCCTAACCACTGGACCTCCAGGGAATTCCCAGGACTCACTTTCTAACTCAGAGACAGCCATCTGCTTGCTGTGAACTCACAAGGCAGAAGGGGTGAGGGATCTCCGTGGACTCTCTTTTATAAGGGCACTAATCCCATTCATTAGGGCTCTACCCTCATGACCTAATCACCTCCCAAAGGCCCCACCTCCTAATACCAGCCCATTGGAGATTAGGCTTCAACATATGAAATTTGGGGGGATGCCTACAGCACACCCAAAGTTTATAGTTTACATTAGGTTTCACTCTTGGTGTCATACATTCCAAATGTATTACACAGAATACTTTCACTGTCCAAAAATCCCCTGTATTTTACCTATGTATCCCTCCCTGCCCCCAAACCCTTGCCAACGACTGATCTTTGTACCGTCTCCATGGTTTTGCCTTCCCCAGAATGTCATATAGTTGGAATCATACAACATGTAGCCTTTTCAGATTGGTTTCTTTCACTTAGCAATGTGCATTAAGTTTCCACCATGTCTTTTCATGGCTTGATAGCTCATTTCTTTTTAATGCTGAATAATAACGATGTCTGGATGTACCACAGTTTATCCATTCATCTACCGAAGGGCGTCTTGGTTGGTTCCAAGTTTTCGGAATTATGAATAAAACTGCCGTAAACCTCTGTGTGCAGGTTTTTGTGTGGACATATATTTTCAACTCAATTGGGAAAATACCAAGGAGCGTAATGGTTGAATTCTTCACCCTCCCTCATAGTTTAATATTAATGTGAATTCAAGCCTCAGGCTCGGAACTTTCAGCAAACGAAGACATCAGGCTGAAATTTAATATTTTATTTCCATTGTCTTAATTTTTATTAGTTTTTATTTATGGCTGGTGAGATCAGTTTTCCAATTAAGGGAGTCCTGTCAGCTTTGTTTTTAAAATAAATTTATCTGAGCGAATGTTTAAATATGTATGAATTCCTTTAAGAAAAACTTTAGCAAATACGAAATTTAGGGAGCCTGGGATTTCAGTCTTCTGCCCTCTCTCCCTCCCCTAAAGGGATCCCCAGGAAATTAAGCGGCCAGCCACACACATCTCCTTGCACCCCGATGGCAACAGGAAGTTGGCAGTGGCGTACTCTTGCTTGAATTTTCAACGGGCACCTGAGGGCTTGAGCAACGAATCGTACATCTGGGACCTGGGTGAGAAGCAGAGGGGTCTGGTAGCCACAGGGAAGGATGAGGGAGTGCGGCAGAGACCCGTGAAAACTCGGGGGGAGGAAGGTAGAAGCAGCGGGACTCTCGTGGGGCTGGTCTCTCACTGGGATGCCCAGGGACCCAGGAGGAAGCCACTGTCGCATCCCTTTGCTGTCCGGGTTCAGGTGCAGCAAGCGGAGCCAGATCAGAAGCAGGAACTCCCTTCATTTCCGGATCCCAGGGCATTCAAGACCAGGCTACATGGAGACCCAACTCTGGGTCCCTGAAGAGCATATCAGAAAGAGTCCCCAGCAGACTGAGAAGTGACCCAAGGGGTCCTCACAGGGACGCCGGGACTCACCTCTGTCCCACCTGTCCTGGCACTTTCCCCTGATTCATGGCCAGTAGGGGGCAGTGTGTCCACTCGGGAGCACGGACCACTGTTGACAGAAGGGCTCACTCCAAGGGCAGAGCCTGGCAGGTAGCGGGTGACTGTGGTCTCCATCCATGCTCTCAGACGTCCCTCGTTGCTGTCGTTGTGAAAATAAACGTTAGCCTTTCTTAGCAGGTGTAGGTGCCACGCACAGGACTGAGCACTTTACACTCCTGAGCAGCTCAGTGAGCTCTTAGCGCTGCCCCGTGGGCTGGACTCCATCATTACCCCTGCTGTACAGACAGGGCAGCTGGTTCACACAAGTCAGGGGAGAGTTGACTTTTTGTAAAAGCCTTAAACCTCATCTAATACCGAACCTGGAAAATGGACTAGAATGACAATCACACACACACAATCCTGATTCCCAAAAATAAAACCAGTAGAAGAGCCTCCAGGGCTAGATGCTGGCCACTGAGGACCAGAGCTTGCAGCCTGGAGAGGGGCTTCCAGGCTTCCCCCTGCCACCCCCCACCTATAAAAGGGGTTAAAGTGTTTGACCCTGTCCTTTTTTTTCCAGGTCTGGTAGAATATATATATATATATATATATATATATATATATATATATATATATATATATAGTTATTGTTGTTTTCCTTTGTAGAAAACCCCAACAGGCCAGAAATTGTCCTAAAGCCGTCTTCTCCTCTTGTCACCTTGGAATACAACCCCAAAGATTCCCACGTGCTCCTGGCAGGCTGCTACAATGGGCAGATCGGTAAGGAGGGACCCCCACACACAGCCCGGCACTTAACCAGGAGTCAGTTCCCTGCAGGCTCTCAGGCAGCTTGGCCCCTGCTGCTGTCTGGCCAGGGCCCACCTGCCGGGCCAGGCTTGCCATGGAGGGCAAAGTGGGGTGGGGACGCCCTGCAGCTTCCAGACATCAAGGTGAGACAGGTTTTGCTGATACCTCAGCCGTGTCTTCAGTTGTAGAAGTTCAAGTGAGTCTAAAATGAGTTCAAAATAAAAAGTTAAGAAAATTATGGGCCAGGTAAAGTCAAGAAACATTTACTGTACGCCTACCCTGAGCTAGGCTAGGTTAGCTAGAGGCAAAGGGGTTATGAGACCACTGGGGAGCTCCATCTCAGGAGATGCAGTCGGGGCAACCTACACGGTAATGGGTGTGAGTAATACCAGCTATATAGAGTAAGTTGGGGGGGAAAGGAAAAAAAAAAAAAGAATTATAGAACTGCCTAAAACAAGAGGTATGAAGACCATTTACAGGGGGATTCATTCAGTTTAGAAACTGATTCTATCAAAACTTGTTTAAAACCAGCTTACCATCCTGCTTGTTCTTTCATTAATGAGTTAAATAAAACTTCATACATTAAAAAAAAAAACCAATGAATGGGGAAGTGTTACTCCACTTCTGTTTTTTTTGAAGAGTTTGTGAACAGTTGATAGCCATTCTTCTTTAAATATTTGGTAGAATTCACCAATGAAGCCATCTGGTCCGGGGATTTTTCTTATTGGTAGTTTTAAAGTTGAAAATTCAACCTCTTTATTTGTTACAGGTCTTCTCACGTTTTCTATTTCTTCTTGAATCAGTTTTGATAGTTTGTGTTTTTCTAGAATTTTTCCTTTTCATCTAGGTAATCTAATTTGTTGACACAATTGTTCATTCTCTTACAATCATTTCCTTTCTGTAAGTTGGTAGTAACATCTCCTTTGTCTTTCCTGGTTTTAGTAATTTGAGTGTTCTCTCTTTTTCCTTGGTCAGTCTAGCTAGAGGTTAGTAAACTTTGTTTTATTTTCAAAGAACCGACTTTTTATTTTATTGATTTTTCTCAGTTTTTAAACCCTCCATTTCATTTATTTCCACTCTAATCCTTATTGTGCCCTTCCTTCTGCTTGCTTTGGGTTTATTTTGCTCTTCTTTTTCTAAATTTCTTAAAGTGGAAGGTTTGATTATTGATTTGAGGTTTTTAAAAATACAGATATTTACAGTTATACATTTACCTCTAAACACGGCTTTAGCCACACCTAAGTTTTGGTATGTTGTCTTCTCATGTTCATTCATTTCAAGGTATTTTCTAATTTCCCTTTGACTTCATCTTTGACCCATGGATTATTTAGATGTATGTTGTTTAATTTCTCTATGTTTGTGAATTTTCCTGTTTTCCTTCCGTTATTGGTTTCTAGTTTTATTCTGTTATGGTAAGAAAAGATACCTTGCATGATTTCAATCTTTAAAATCTATTGAGACCCGTTTTATGGCCTAACGTGTGGTCTATCTTGGAGAATGTTCCCTGTGCGCTTGAGATGAATGTTTTCTGCTTGTTGTCATCTGGAGCCAATAAATCTCACGGACTCTGCTGGGAGGCTCTGTGTGCCTACTTGAGCACACCTTCAACACTCAGCCAGGCATAGTTGTCAACTCTGCCTTAGCCGCCGCGCCGAGCCTTAAGGTCAGCCAGAGGTGAAAGCTTAGGGCCTTCTCAGTTCTTTCCTAAGTATGTGTGCAGCCCTGGGAATGCACACAGCCATACCCATGCACGTGACCTTCTAGGTTCCAGGAGCTTTTCAAAACTCCTATGGACTTTCTCCAGCTTCTCCTTTCAAGCTTTTTGGTTAGCTTATTGTTTGCTCCACTTGTTATCCACCACTGTGGGACACTGCAAAGTTAATCAGTTGTCTGCAATCATAATTATTTTCAAAATTGCCTTCTTAAACAGACCTTTTTCACTGGGCAAGCTCCAAGTCAAGGTGAATATAGATGACCTTGCAAGTAGTGGGGGGGCGTCTTCCAGGGAACCATCAGACAGACAGGTCAAATAATGACAATTCTTGGAATAGGAGACTTTGAAAGAGCTCCAGCTCCATTCTGCTCCATCCCTTGGCTGCCAGGCTAGTGGTTTCTTACCAGGAAGGCAGAATGTTATTTTTCAAGGCTACCATAGAACCGGAGAGTATAGGATCCCAACTAGGGCACGTCAGAATGCAACAGAACTTACTGTTCTTACCAGGATTCAGCCGTTTTTCTCAGATAAACACTCTGATTTGCTGCCAGCCTTCGGCTAATTTCCAGAGTTCTGAAAAAGCTGATTCTGACCATTTTTGCCAAGGTTCTCTTGGCCTTTATGGAGGAGAGCATTCTCAGAGGTCTTCACTCTGCCGTTTTTGCTGGTGCGACACCCAGAAAACTGATGTCGGTATCCCTGATGAGCTCAGAAGAAACCTGCCCACGTGGGCCCTGAAGGTTTCTGCCTGCCCTTCACCTCTGGCCTTGAAGTAACCAAACAATTAATCCTCCTGTCTGCATCCCAGGCCAGACTCAGCCAGACATGAAAAGGGCTCCCCTTCCCTCCTGTCTTCACGAGCTCTCCTATGTTCCCCTCTCGCTCCAGGAGTAGGGGCCGGAATGGCTGGGATGCCTCTCAGCACCTCTCTGTGGCCAGGCTGCCTCGTGGCCTCCTAGCCTCCTGAGGCCTCTGATCTCCCTCTTAGACCTGCTGCCTCCTCTCCAGGGGAGCTCCTGGGTTATGAAATAGACGTGGGCTCCCATAAACCTCCTGCAAATTTATCTGGGTGCCCAGGCTCTAAAAGACTGACGCAAAGCCACTTGGCCACGATTTATTCAGAAGCCCTGCCTCGCTCATCATTCATAACCCCTTTCAGTGGTTCTTTATGCCAGCTCAGACCAGCTCAGGCTCTGGGGCTCTGCTGTCTGTAAGAAAGACATGGTGGGACCCACCCTGGAGTACTGCTTTGCCCAAGCAGAGCGAGCTTAGCTAAGAAAACCTGGTTCTGGGCCAGACGGGTCCAGCGTCAAATGCCTTGGACTTGGATTCCATAAATCAAGACTTATGGATCATGGACTTTTGTTGTTGTTTTACAAAACCAGCTTTCCTAGAAACAGCTCTGAGTAATAGGGTGGGTCCTCGCTATACACTCGTGGGAAAATGAAAACAGAATCCACTGGGACAAAATAATAGGTAAGCTTCGAGTCTTTCCTGGTAAAACAGAAGAAGCGACGTACTAATTATGAATCAGAAGAAAGGATAAATCTCCCTCTCTGTGTTTCTTTCCGATCAGATGCAGCAAAGGTACAGAAGCGAAAAGGGAATGAGTGGATGCAGCAGGAGCGATCTGCATAGATGTTTTTACTTCCCAGAGCCTTTCCCTGGGGTGGAGGTGCTCTTCTCTCTTTGCCTGGCTCACTCCAACCCGAGGCTCCTCCTCAGTCTTAGTTCCTTCTCACTTCCTCCAGGAAGCCTTCCCTGACTGCCTCCATGTGTCTCCTTCTGGAGCAATCACAGCACGGGCTGTACTTGCAGATTTCCCTTCCTGTCTCCCAGGGACTGTGGCTGGCTGAATCCCAGTGGCTTCCCCCAGTGCCCAGTGTGATGCTCAACACGTGTTAGGGGCTCAGTGGAATCAATGAAGCACGCTTTGGGGGCTGGTAGGAAACTCAGGCGGGTTTGAACTTAACTCTGCTTCTAAAAAACCACATACCTGCCAAACCAAGAGAAGCAGCATCCCTCTATCCCGTGCTCCCTGCACTAAGAAAGGAAGCCTGTGCCCCCATCACATCCCCTTCATTTTCTTCCCCGCCAGCCTGTTGGGACACCCGGAAGGGCAGCCTGGTGGCAGAGCTGTCCACCATTGAGTTCAGCCACCGAGACCCAGTTTACGGCACCATCTGGCTGCAGTCGAAGACGGGCACCGAGTGCTTCTCGGCATCCACGGATGGGCAGGTACCCACCAGCCAGGCGCTGTGGGGGGCGAGGGGGTGGGGATCAGAGCAGTTGCCCGGCCTCCCACTGAATTACCTAAGAATGTTTGCTTTTCATTCCATTTTTAAATTGAATAATAGGTAATACATGCACATGGAGCAAGATCCCAAAGGTACAAAAGGGCAGACAGTGAACGCCTTCCTCCCGCCTCTACCCTCAAGCCTCCCAGTCCCCCTCCCTGTAGGCGCCCACCCACATCAGCCTCCAGGCTCCGCGTCTGCATACGGAAGCAAGCGTGTCTGCCTTCGCTCTCTTTCTGTACACCTTGCACGTTGATCTGCACTTGACTGTTTTTTTTGTTTGTTTTTGTTTTTGTTTGCGGTACGCGGGCCTCTCACTGTTGTGGCCTCTCCCGCTGCAGAGCACAGGCTCCGGACGCGCAGGCTCAGCGGCCATGGCTCACGGGCCCGGCCGCTCCGCGGCATGTGGGATCTTCCCGGACCGGGGCACGAACCCGCGTCCCCTGCATCGGCAGGCGGACTCCCAACCACTGCGCCACCAAGGAAGCCCTGACGTTTTTCATTTAGCATGTCTTGAAGATGACTTCATATATCGTAAAGCACTGCCCCATGCCTGCTAAGGACTTAATAAATTATGGGTGTGCTGTAATTTGTTTAAGTGGATTTTAATATTTTGTAGTTACCAGAAAAGGTGGCAAAGAGTGTGTTTGTATATAGATTACCGCACACATGTGAAGTATACGTTCCTGGCGGTGAGATTTCTGGGTCAAAGCATGTGTGCATTTTGAATGTGGCTATATATTGCCCTGCTGTGAGGAGACTTTAAGAATACAGACTCCAGGGCCCACATCTGGCAATTCTCCTTCAGGAGGTCTGGGGTGAGGCCCTGGCATCTGGATTTTAGGAAGCTTGCTCAGGACGCTGATAATTAGCCAGGCTTGGGACTGTGGCCAAAAGGAGTGATTCTCAAAGTATGTTTGTCTCCTCGGGTTGCTGGTAGTCTCTGTCAGACACCCCTTTGGCCTCAGTGACTGGCCCCAAAAAGGGGGAGGGGGTAGAGAAGGCAGAAGTCAGGAGAATTGAGGGACCTCAGGCCTCAGAGTTGGCCCCTCCTCCCATCAGGTCATGTGGTGGGACGTCCGGAAGATGAGCGAGCCCACCGAGGTCGTCATCATGGACATCACCAAAAAGGAACAGTTGGAGCATGCCTTGGGGGCCACCTCCCTGGAGTTCGAGGCTACTCTGGTGGGTGTCCCTTCCTCTCCCTTCCCTGACTTCCACTGCCAGGGCAGCCAAAGCCAAGGGCAGACCCGTGGCTACTGTGTCAGGTGGACCCTGAGGCTGCTTCTCACCTTGTGCACTGGACCATCCTCCTGTGGTCCTCCTAGACCTATGTGGTCTTTACAACCACCTTCCAGCAGGGGGCAGCAGAGCAGAGGAAGGAGGCCATTCTAATTCACTCAAGAGTCGCCATTCGGCTAGTAGTGTCCAGGCTGATCAGAAGGCAAGCTTTCTGAAAGGACAGGATTCCAGAGAGGCCCCATTCTATGAGAAGAGCCCTGTCCACAACCAACATTCAGAGGCCAGGCTCCAGCTCTGTGCCTGCCTCACGTGGGACCCTGGGCCGGTGGCTTCACTTCCGTGGGGAAAGAAGAGGTGTTGGAGAGGAAAATGAGATCAGAGGAGGCTCCTTGGCAAACCAGAGCACGGGCCTATGATGGCATTTAGTAACTGAGAAGGAACAGTAGAGAAATATCAAAGTGCTAATGTGTTTGTGTCTGAGGAGGGAAGCTTCTAGAAGCTGCAAATGAAGACTCCCTCCAAAGCAAGAAAACGACCTTTCCTGATGGCTCTTGGCCTGGCTCCCCCTTGGGATTGTCACTGGTTTGCTTCCAGGCCGTGTGACATCATTCCCAGGCCCTTAGGAGGTGGAGGTGTGCTGGCCTCACCCCTGCCCTGGGAGTCCCCCCCACCCACCCCCCCAGGCTGGGGGATCAATGTGGTGGATGAGGTGGAAGACAGGTTGACTGACCCCCTCAGCCCTGGGCATGGAGTCACAGTGGGGAGGACTCAGAAAAACATTCTGTCCTCGAATCAGAGATTTCTAGTCCAAGTGCTAGATGCAATGACCTCAGTGCCACTAGCCCTCACCTCTCCCACACTGTGTGCTGGACCCTTGTCACTGCCTTACGTGATGAGCTTGTGTGATCACTCATGACCGTCTCGTGAGGTGATGTGATTATCCCTACTTTGCAGATAAACAACTTCATCTTAGGGAGGTAAGTCACATGCTCTAGAACACGGAGATGCTGGGGCTCAAACTGAGGGCTCTGACACCCAAGGCCCAGGCTCTCCACCCCATGCCCCACCAAGGAGTCTGAGGCATGATGGGCCACTGGGACCTGGGCAGTTTATCTCCCTTACTAGCTTGCAGAAGCCCTGGAGTTGACTTTATTCCTTACTTTTCTGGGACTCTCGAGCTGTGTCTCTTTCTTTTCCTTTTTTGTTTTGTTTTGTTTTGTTTTGTTTGTTTAATTTTTATTGGAGTATAGTTGATTTGCAATGTTGTGTTAGTTTCTGCTCTACGGCAAAGTGAATCAGTTATACATAATACATATGTCTACTCTTTTTTAGATTCTTTTCCCATGTATGTCATTACAGAGCATTGAGTAGAGCTCCCCGTGCTACACAGAAGGTCCTTGTTATCTATTTTGTATATAGTAGTGTGTATACATTAATCCCAAACTCCTAATTTATCACTTCCCCACACCTTTCCTCCTTGGTAACCATAAGTTTCATTTCGATATCTGTGAGTCTGTTTCTGTTTATAAATAGGTTCATTTGGGTTTTTTTTTGTTCTGCTTTGTTCTTTAAATATTTATTTATTTAGGCTACACCGGGTCTTAGTTGCGGCAGGTGGGATCTTTAGTTGCAGCATGCGAGCTTCTTAGTTGCAGCATGAGGACTTTCAGTTGCGGCATGCACGTGGGATCTAGTTCCTGACCAGGGATGGAACCTGGGCCCCCTGCACTGTGAGTGCACAATCTCCCTAAATAGGTTCATTTGTATCATTTTTAATTAGATTCCACATATAAGTGATATCATAGAATATTTGTCCTTGTCTGACTTACTTCACTTAGTATGATCATCTCTGGGTCCATCCATGTTGCTGCAAATGGTATTATTACATTCTTTTTAACGGCTGAGTAATATTCCATCGTATATATGTATCACATCTTCTTTATCCATTCCTCTGTTGATGGGCATTCAGGTTACTTCCATGTCTTGGCTATTGTAAGTAGTGCTGTAGTAAACATTGGGGTGCATGTATCTTTTCGAATATATGCCCAGAAGTGGGATTGCTGGATCATATGGTAGTTCTATATTTAGTTTTTTAAGGAACCTCCATACTGTTCTCCACAATGATTGTACCAATTTACATTCCCACCAACAGTGTAGAAGGGTCTTCACTTTCCTTTGACCCTCCAATTTGTAGCCCAGTTGTTCCTCTTAATTGTAGTAAAAACAAAATACACATAACGTAAAATGTACCATCTTAACCATTGTTAAATATACTTACATTGTGGGCTCTCCCGAGCTTTTTCATCTTACAAAACTGACACTCTGTACCTTTTAATCAACAAACTCCCCATTTTCCCCTCCCTTCAGCCCCTTCAACTTTCTGTGTCTATGAATTTACCTCCTCCGGGTACCTCATTTTAGTGAACACTTCCTGCGTTTGTCTTTTTGTGATGAGCTTTATTCACTTAGTACAATGTCCTCAAGGTTTATCAGCATTGTAGCACGTGGCAGAACTTCCTTCCTTTCTGAGGCCAAATAATATTGCATTGTATGGGCAGAGACCACACGTCGCTCACATGTCGATGACACTTGGGTGTTGTGAATAAAGATGCTATGGACACGGGTGTACAATGTAGACCAGTTTTGCCGGGAGTAGTAGTTGGAGGCTGGAGGGAGCTCTTCTAGATCCATGTTTTACATTATTGATTCAATCATTTACTTTATGTATAAACATTCAGGATCTTTATGGCAAAATGCTTCGTGGACACAGTGAGGCTCCACGAAGAGGGCTGGTGATGAGATTCTCCAGGGACCAGAAGAGTCGCGGGGGGGGCTTCATTATTTGTGGGGCCCTTGGGCAGGTTTAAAGAAGTGTGGGATCTGATCCAGCGCAAGAGTGGGCGCAGCTACCTAGAAGGGGGCGGGGCACAGCGCGAGCAGAGGCTTAAACCGAAGGCATTTTCAGCTCCTTTGGACCCCCAGCCGTCCTGCCGCTCCACCACGCTGACTCCGGAAAACCGCTCGCCTTGCCAGCTAAACCCCGAGCTGATGTTCCATGGAGCCTTTCGCTCACGTGTCACCCCCTCCACAGCCGACCAAGTTCATGGTGGGCACGGAGCAAGGCATCGTCATCTCCTGCAACCGCAAGGCCAAGACACCGGCTGAGAAGATCGTGTGCACCTTCTCAGGCCACCATGGCCCCATCTATGCCCTGCAGCGAAACCCGTTTTACCCGAAGAACTTCCTGACCGTCGGCGACTGGACCGCCCGCATCTGGTCAGAAGACAGCCGGGAGTCGTCCATCATGTGGACCAAGTAAGGGGGGGACGTTGGGGCGGGAGAGGGATGCAGGGGTTGGAGGGGACAGAGGGGGCCCAGCCCAACCCAGGAGTGCTCTGAGCCTCTCTGTGTCCACCCATAAAATGGAGAAAACACTTCTCCACAAACAGCCAAGCTTACGCTGGGAAGTGGCTTGACTCGGCTCCTTCACACAGGAAGGTGCTTCAAGCTGCACATTCACCTGTCGACGGACATTTAGGTTGTTTCCATGTTTGGCTATTGTGAATAGTGCTGCAGTGGACACGGGAGGGCAGGTATCTCTTCGAGATCCTGATTTCAATTCCTTCAGCTAAAGACCCAGAAATGGGATTGAGGACCCTCCACACTGTTCTCCATAGCGGCTGCACCAATTTCCACTCCCACTAACAGGGCACGAGGGTTCCCTTTTCTCCACACCCTCTCCAGCTCTCATCTTTTGTTTTTCTAATAATTTAGCCATCCTCACAGCTGTGAGGTGGTATCTCATTGTGGTTTTGATTGCATTCCTCTGATGATTAGCGATGTTGAGCACCTTCTCGCATACCTGTTGGCCATCTGTATGTCTTCTTTGAAGACCCATATGTCTGGGTCCTTTGCCCATTTTTTTAACCGGGTTATTTGGTTTTCTGCTATTGAGTTGTATGAGTTCCTTATGTATTTGGGATATTAACCCCTTATCGGATATATGGCTTGCAAATATTTTCCTTAGGTTGCCTGGGCAATTTTTAAATTTATTTTTTAATTAATTAAGTTATTTATTTTAAAATGTGTAATGGCATAGAGTTGATGTACAATGTTGTGTTAGTTGCCTTTTCGTTTCGTTGACTGTTTCCTTTGCTGTGCAGAAGCTTTTAAGGTTGATGTAATCCCACGTGTTTGTTTTTTGCTTTTGTTGCTCGTGCTTTTGGTGCCATACCCAAAAGGTCATCGCCAAGGCCAAAGTCAAGGAACTTTTCCACTACATTTTCTTCTCGAAGTTTTATGGTTTCAGGTCATACGTTTTAGCCTTTAATTCATTTCGAGTTCATTTTTGTCCACAGTATAAGATAAGGGTCCCATTTCATTCTTCACTGCAGAAATCGTTGAAAACCTAGGTTAACCCAAGTAGGAAGTATAACGCTCTCTTCATCTCAGTAGCATGAACTTTTCTGGGCAACTTTTCTTTCCTCCGACTCCTTTCAAGTGAGTCTCACGGCTGGGGGACTGGGCCCAAGCCTGTGACCCGGAGTTGGCTGTGGAAAACGCCAGTGACCAGCCCCTGGGAAGGACCCCACCCAAAACCCTTTATAGTGCAAACTGTGAGCTGTGGGTGGTGAGGCTGGCGTGGCTAGAAGTCGAACACAAGAAAGAACTTCCTGCCCAGCAATGAAACCCTGGAGCCGGGACGGGGCTAGATGAGTAGGGCTGCGGCTCAGCAGGCTCTCCATCCCTCCCAACCACAGGGGTCCCTGACCGACCAGCGGCACCCGTCTCCCAACAGGTACCACATGGCTTATCTCACTGATGGTGCCTGGAGCCCGGTGAGGCCAGCGGTTTTCTTCACCACCAAGATGGATGGGACCTTGGACATCTGGGACTTTGTGTTCAAGCAATGTGACCCCACCCTCAGCCTGAAGGTCACGTGCACCTGCCTCCCCATGCACCCAGGCCCTCAGACTCTGGTGGCACAGCATAATCACCTGAGGGGAATTAAAAAAGGAGAAAAGCAGATGCCCGGCCTTTCCTCCCGCCAGGCCTGTTCCTTCAGAAGCCAGGGCGCAGGCTCCTGGCAGCTGACCCCTTCCAGCCTGAGCTAACGTTATCCTATCAGCAAAGCCAGAGCAGAGACCTGCAGGCTAGGGCCGCGGAAAAGCACGGGGCTGGGGAAACTGCAGAATGAAAGTGGGGCTGAAGGGACTTCCCTGGAGGTCCAGTGGTTAAGACTCCACGCTCCCAATGCAGGGGCCACGGGTTCGATCCCTGGTCGGGGAACTAAGATCCCACGTGCCCAACAGTGCAGCAAAGAAAAAAAAAAGAAAGAAAGTGGGGCTGGACTGAAGGGGGGGGTGGGGGGGGTCAGGCTGAGACGGAAGATGAGGCTGGGGGTGAAGGGTTTTACAGCCAGTCGTAGAGTGTGAACTTCATCCTGTGGGTTGAGGCTGGGGTCCCCCTCAATTGGGGGAGTCACCAAGGGTGTCTGAATGGGGCTGCTTGGCTAAGTCTCTCCAGGAGCCAGATAATCAGACCAACAAAGGGTGACATTGCTCCGCTCTCCTCCCTCACCCGGGTCTGCCTGACCCTCCAACAGGTGTGTGACGAGGCCCTCTTCTGCCTCCGGGTACAGGACAATGGATGTTTCATTGCCTGTGGCTCCCAGCTGGGGACAACCACGCTGCTGGAGGTCTCGAATGGGCTGTGCACCCTGCAGAGGAACGAGAAGAACATGGTTTCCTCGGTAGGTGCGGGCCCTGGGTGAGGTGCGCACCAGCTCCTGTTCTGACCTGGCCCCCTGGCCGAGCGGGCCAGTCAGGGAAGAACAGATGCCCTTTTCTGTCACCTCCTGGGAAATGGATGGATATTTGGGGGTGGATCAGGAAATGAGCCCGAGAAATGGATGTTGGGAATGTCTGAATCCACCCTGGCTTACTACACAGTAGCAAAGTGGCCCTGGGCAAGTCACTTTACCTCTCCAAGCTTCCGTTTTTTTCAGCTGCAAATCCAAGTGGTTTGACTCGGTCAGTCTGTCTAGTTTCAAACAACATACCTTTGGGGCAGCAGAACCTGTCCAAGGAAGGCTTAGCAGAATGCCTGTAGAGAAGACAGCTGGAAGGGGACCATCCTGGGGAAGGGGCCCTGGGGGCTGAGATCCATCCACCCTGGAGGCGCCTCCCCAGAACCGTGGGGCACACAGAGAAATTGAAAACCCCTGGTGCCGAGACCCTGGGAGACCCTCCTGGCTCTGCCTGAGATTGTGGTCCCACCAATGAACTCGTCCTCTGTGGGCCCAGGTCGCCATGTTGCGCAGCCCCAGAGGGTATTCTTCACGCCTGCATCCGTGTTCTTGGAATTCCTTGGAACTGAGTAACTTGGCACCCCTGCTCCCGCCTCCCAAGCCCCATATTTAGCCCCCCTTTCTTGCCATTAGGCCGGAGTACAGGCCTCTGTGTGGGCTGCTTGGAGTCGAGCAAGGAGAACCCGCCCGGTGCCCGTGCTGGGAGCCAGCGCTGCCTGCCCGCCCCTCCCACGGCCTCTTTGTCCTTGTGCACAGATATTTGAGCGTGAGACCCGGCGGGAGAAGATCATGGAGACCAGGCACCGTGAGATGCGACTGAAGGAGAAGGAGAAGGCGGAGGGCAAGGATAGCCGCCCGAGGGAAGAGAAGCCTGCCTTGAACCTGGAGCAGCTGGTCACCAAGGCCGAGGAGGAGTTCTTCGATGTTATCTTCACGGAGCTGAAGAGGAGGGAGGCGGAAGCCATGAAGGAGAAGCCCAAGCCTGTAGGGGCCTCGAGCGGGCTCGGGGCGGCGTGGCCGGGAGGGAGCCGCGGCCCCCGGGCTGCCTGCTTGCTGACCTCAGGCGACCGCGAGCAAGTGACCTCACCGGGTGGACCTTCATTTGTCCATCTGGCAAGTGGGAGGAATTACCTCCTTCCTCCAGAGGACTCCTAAGTCTCCAAACACCCTTCAGGCTCCCTGAGTGCAGGAGCCGTACCCTGGGCTGCTTGAAATCCTCTCCCCACCAAGCTGGGGACCTTGAACGTGCATGTGACCTGGGCTACGTGACCCATCAGAGAAGAGGGAGGCTGGAGACCCCGGGAGGAGGGTGCTGTGAGATCCGTGATGACCCCTCCTGGCATCAGGGGGTGGAATTTGTCCTGAGCTCAGCCAGCCATGGCCCCGGCTCCAAAGCACCTTCTAGCTGTATTGCCTGGGCCCGTCACTTCACTTCTTGGTTCCTTAATTTTCATCTGGAAACTGAGGAGATGGAGTGATAAAGGTAGTGTCACCTTCCAGGCCCTCTTAGGTACCAGGGGACGAAGAAAAAGACATGGTCTGTCTGGGCCTTTGTCTTTAGGGGCCCACAGATAAGACACTAAGATGTGAAAGAGTGAAAGCACAACACGGAAGGGAAAAGAACTAGCGAGCGTGGGCCAGCGTCTGCCCTTGTAAGCAAGATCGGCTGCCTAGTTAGGGAAGGAAGGAAAACATGGGGCCCCCAGTTCAAAAGTATTGAGAAGTTCAAGGGACTTCCCTGGCGGTCCAGTGGTTAAGACTCCGCGCTTCCACTGCAGGGGGTGCGGGTTCCATCCCTGGTCACGGAACTAAGATCCCTCAGGCCTCGTGGCCAAAATAAAAAAAGTGTTGAGAAGTTCAAGACAGTGGCAGCCGACACTAAAGCAAGCGCGGAGCCCTGGTCAGCACAGGCCGCATGGCCGCTCAGGGCACCGGCCCATGAAGCCGGCCCGTGTGTCTAGTTCTCGGGCACCGATGGAGAGATGGGGGGACGGAAGGTGGGTAGCACAGAGCAGCCCACCGGCTCCATCCCGTGACTACTCACCATTTCTGCCTCTCTCCCACTGGGTCTAGAGACAGGCTGAGATTTCTGTGGGCGCATTTTGCATTTGGAAGTACTCGGATCTGAGAGGCTTTATTCTCACACCATCTGGTGGTACAGGTGGGGCTGAGGCGAGGCTGGAGTCCTGCCTTTCTGACCCACAGCGTGGGCTCCTCCCACCCATCGCCCCGGGCCCTCCAGCCCTCCAGCTGGTCCTGCTGACACCGTGCAGTGTGGCCACTGACTCCCTGTCTGCTGCTGGGCAGCCCCAGATGTGCTCCGCACAGCAGCGTGGACACTGGATGGAGAAGCTGATCCTCAGGGATTAAGCTACACAGAACCTGGCCCCCTCCTCCTGCCCACCACACGCTTCCTGCCTGTCTCTGCGTCTCCGCAGTTGGCCAGACATTCTGGGGTCAGAGCGGAGAAAGCACAACTGGGTCCTCACGTGCATTATCTCTAATCCCAGCCACAGCCCTGCAGGGAATCATGTCCCCTTTACAGGGGAGGGGACCAAGGAGACTCAGGAGGAACTAGCTCGAGGTGGCCCAGGCAGCAAGCGGCAGGTGCCCGAGGCCGTGCCCACCATCCGTACCCGCAGGTGTCGAGCGCCCGCTAGGCTCTCACGGCCGTGGTGCTGGCAGCGCGGTCTCCTGGGTGCCCAGCAACCTAGGCTCAGGGGTTAACCTCCCGGGTGCAGGGAGGCCTGCCCTCCACCAACAAGTGTATACTGTCTTTCCATAGCTGAAACCACCAAGTCTGGAGACAGAAGATGAGGTGGAGGGAGAGGAACAAGGGGAGGAAGAAAGAGACCGTGAAGAGAGTCCAACCTTGGAAGGTCAGCCTTGATCGGAGCCCTGCTCACACGCGCGCCTGCATCCCACCTCTCGGCACTGCCCTGGTTTTACAAGTCGGGGTGCTGACGCCCTCCCTTAAAGGGTCTCCGGGGTAAGGGAGGGCTGGAGGAGCAAAGGGGCCCCAACCCAGCCCCCATGCCCCACAGATCCCCGGTCCCCGATGACTCCCTGAGCCCAGTCCCAAGAGACCCCCTCGGAGGGAGGGAAGGGGCAGGGTTCATCCCCGAGCTGGTCCCCTGGTCTCAGCCACACCCCAGCCAAACTCACCCAGGTCCCCCGGCCCTCCCTGTTCCCTTGGATTGAGCTTCGCAAGGGCTTTCCCGACAAGCATCTTCCTTCACAAGCTTGCAAAGCCTCCGCTGGGCTTGCCATGGCCATGGCCGGGCCTCGGGAAGGCCTGTGGGTGCGGGAAGCGGTCTCTCCTTCTCCCTTACTGACCTTCCGCACCCATACATGACTGGGGAACAGAAAGTCTGTCCACTTCTAAGACGTCTTTCCAAGCAACTCCTCTGGGGAATGTTGACCTCCAAGAGGGTGAGAGTCAGTGGATGAAACGAGCTGGGTGGTTCTTGCACACGGCGAGCTTTCTGCTGTCTTCGTTCTTGTAAAATTAAATTAATAATAATAGTGCTAATGGTTAGTGCTTGTTATGCCTCCCGCACTAAGAGCTTTTCATGTTATCTCGTGTCACTCTTTTGATAAAGTCCCCGGAAGGTTTCCGCTCTGATTATCCTTCCTCGGTAGAGGAAGAAACAGGTTCTGGGAGACACGTGGGGACTTACCCGGGTCACCGGGCTCATGAGGGGCAGGACAGGGACAGGAGCCCAGGCAGCTCACTCCTGACACTGTGCAGGGCCCGAGGGGGCTCCAGCATGGGCAGTGGGATGCCCTGAAACCACAGCAAAGCAGAGCGTTTGGTGACCAGAAACGTTGGTAGGGCAAGAGGGCAATTCAGAGGCAGCTTTGCACCAGGAGAAATCCCTGACCGCCGTTCATTCTGTGGGTGTCAGGTGACCCCGACAGTGCTCTTTATTTATTTATTTTTTTTTTCTTTTTTGCGGTACACGGGCCTCTCACCGTTGTGGCCTCCCCCCCTGCGGAGCACAGGCTCCTGACGCGCAGGCTCAGTGGCCATGGCTCATGGACCCAGCCACTCCGCGGCATGTGGGATCTTCCCAGACCGGGGCACGAACCCATGTCCCCTGCATCGGCAGGCAGACTCTCAACCACTGCGCCACCAGGGAAGCCCTGCTCTTTATTTTTAAATATTTATTTATTTATGTATTTATTTAGGCTGCTCAGGGTCTTACTTGCGGCTTGCAGACTTCCTAGCTGTGGCATGTGTACCCTTAGTTGCGGCACACATGCAGGATCTAGTCCCCTGACCAGGGATCAAACCCGGGCCCCCTGCATTGAGAGTGCAGAGTCTTACCCACTGGACCACCAGGGAGGTCATGAAAGCGCTCTTTAAAAAATAAAAAATGGGGCTTCCCTGGTGGCACAGTGGTTGAGAGTCCGCCTGCCGATGCAAGGGACACGGGTTCGTGCCCCGGTTTGGGAGGATCCCACGTGCCGCGGAGCGGCTGGGCCCGTGAGCCATGGCCGCTGAGCCTGCGCGTCCGGAGCCTGTGCTCCGCAGTGGGAGAGGCCACAGCAGTGAGAGGCCCGCGTACTGCAAAAAAAAAAAAAAAAAAAAAAGACTGTGTTAAGAATCTTACTGCGGAAGGACACAGGGTCAGCCACCCCTTGTTCCCAAAGGGAAAAAAAATCCACTTGCCACTGTGGCTAGACCTTGATAAGACAATCATCGCAGGGCACACTGACTGAGCACTTGATCTTTGCATTAACCCCGGAAGGAGTGATATCACCGCCTACAATCCCTGAGTCACGATGTGCCAGGCAAGACACAGAGAGAGGGAGGGAATTGGCCAAGTCTCATGGGAGCAAATGGCACAGCTGGGACTTCAGCCCACGTCTGGCCTCAGAGCTTACGCCCATCTGCACCCCACTCTCAGGTGCCCCAGGAAGGGAAGTGGGCCGGCCCGGCTCCGCTCCCCGCCCGGGGTTGCATCCGGGCAGAGGGTGCCGGCACATCCCGCCTCCTGCTTTGTAGGATGTCCTGTGATAAGGCCCCTCACTGTGGGAGGACACAGGGAGCCCCGGTCCTGCCTGAAGAACAGTGGTTTCTACTGGGGGGGGTGGTTGTCTCCAGCGGGACACTTGGCAATGTCTGGGGACATTTTGCATTGACGAAACTGGTTGGAGGGTGCTACTGGCACCCCGTGGGTAGAAGCCAAGGGTGCTGCTAAACGTCCCACGGTGAATTATCCGGCCCATGACGTCAACAGTGCAGAGATGAAGAAACCATGACTTAGAGAAAAAACGTCTATTCAAATGAGACGTTCTGGAGAAAGTCAGAGCTCCCTGCACTAGACCCGGGCACGCCCATGGACCCCTGGGTGAGATGCCGGGCTGATGAGCCCCAAGGGAGAACATTCTTTTGCTTTACTAGAATTTGGGCCTTTGGCTCCTGCTGGCAGGGGTTGGGCCACCTCTGGGGCCTCAAGCCCTTCTCTGTAGTACAGAGGGTGCCACTGTGCGGATGGCATTTGAGGAATGGGCGTGGGAGAGGCGGGGAGGTCCCCTCGGACATCGCGGGGCAAAGGGCGGCGTGAGCTCTGCGAATGCAATGCCCATCGCTGCCCATCCTCACCGACAACCGTCCCCTCCTCGTTCACCAGCCCCCTCTGGAGCCTGTTGCCTAGGCTTTCCCAGCAAGGAGCAAAACAAAACCATAATGCATCACTGGAGACGCAGACGCTGCTGGAAAGACCCAGTACGTGGGCGTGGAATGTGGAACGTGGATGACAGGGCCTGGACGTGGGGACACATCCAAGCAGGGTCGGAAAGTGGCTGAAGCAGTGGCCGGACCCAAGCCTCCACAGCACAGTTAAGCCCCACCCCCCCGGTCCACGCACACCCAGGGGAGAGTGTGCTGCTCCCCTCAGACCTGTTCCACTCGGCTGCCTCCACTGGCTACGATGCCGCTTAGCGACGACGCTTCCGTTGCAGCTGCGATGGCCCCGTGCGTTGCAGGGGGATCACTATCCCACGTTCCCTTCTGTGTGGCAACCAGATGCCGTGGGCCCCAGGGCAGGACTCTGAAGAAGGAACCCCCTTTGCCCTTCATTAGAAACAAAAGAAAGTGCTCCCTGGGGTCCAGAGGCCCCTGGGACGGCACTGCCCCCCGGGGGAGGCGAAGGTGGCTGCTGGTAACCCAGCAGGGTCAGATCAGCACCCCCTTTCGGCTCTTCTCTGTCTCCCAGAACCAGAGGCCCAGCACCGGGGTGCTAAGGGCCTGGTGGTTATACCCTCAGGACAGGAATGAGAATGGCGGACAGGAGCAGTGCTATACGGGGCTCAGAGGCAGGCGAGACGTCTGGGCTTTGGAGCCTGCCTCCAGCTGAGGTGCTTGCTGTCTGGGTGACGCCGACTTTGCTCTGCATCGTGCCCGGCCCCGACCACAGGGCAGCAAAAGCAAATAAGCCAGATGCAGACCCTGCTCTCCCGGAGCTGGTACAGCAGTGGGAGAAATGGAGCCCTGACAAATACACAGATAAATGTAGAATGACAGTTGTACAAAGTGACAGGGCCCTATGAGAGGGATAATAGGAGGAACTAACCTAGATTCTGGGGTGGGGCGGGGGAAGGCACTGTCAGCAAGGCCTCCGTGAGAAAGTGACAGTGAAGCCAAGACCCAGGACGAGTGTGAGGCGGCCAGACAGTGTGTGCGCAGGTGTGGGTGCATCTGTGTGCCCGTAGACACACACGCGTGATGGTGGAGGTATACGATGGAGGGGGCAGTCGGTCGGAGGAGAGAAGTTGCTGGAGCTGCTGTCTGGCCAGCAGGCAGAAGTCGCTGTTGCGGAAGTGCGGTGAGCAAGGGCTGAAGAGACGGGGAGAGAGCCTGGAGGACACGCGGACGGCCAGGACCCTGACGGTCCCGGGAAGGATTCTGACCTTTCTCCTAGTATCACTGAGAAGCGGGGGAGTGGTGTGATCAGATTTGTGTTTTTACAAAATCACTGGGCTGCTCACGGATGATGCCGGGAGGGAGGTGGCCTGGACCCTGGTTGGAGGATATCAAGGTGTTGGGTGAGAGATGATGGCAGCTTGGAGCGAGGCGACGGCTATAGACTTACTTACCTCTCTGTATCTCTGTTGCCTACCTGGTTATCTGGGGGAGTCAATGAAATAACACGTCCACATAACACCACAGCTGGGTTCAATGTGAATGCTCCATTAGTGTCTATTACCTCTCCCATTTAGAAGACTCTGGCGGCAGCCTTCACCATGGGCAACAAGTTCTAGGTTAATAAGAGAACCTACTAGGATGAGGTGTGGAAATGGTTTGTCGGGATCCCTTCAGCAGCTGAACCCCAAACCTGGAAGGGGATGCTGGGGCTTCTTCCTAAGAGACAAATCCTCAATGGGTGCTTTGTTTCCCGATGACTCTCCTTCATGTCCCCTCCCAAGCTATAAGTACCCTCATCCAGCTCACAGGCAGGGGGCACCTTGATCCCTTGGGCCCTCGAGGGTGACAGGGCTTTAGAAAGTGCTCAGGGCTCATTGAAACCAGCAGGTTCCAACGGGGGTGGGTTTGGAGGACAGTGGAGAACGTCACATACCTCTGATTGAAAATACCATCGTGCGAATTCCCTGGCGGCCCAGTGGTTAGGACTCCGCTCTTTCACTGCCAAGGGCACGGGTTTGATCCCCGGTCGGGGAACTGAGATCTGCAAGCTAAAAAAAGAAAAAAGAAAGAAAGAAAGAAAATACCGTTGCTCCATGCAAATAATAGTCATTACCAGCGTCAGTACTCAGGAGGGCGGCGACGGCCTTTTGTGCGGCGAGGGAGCTTCTGCCCACTGGAAACTTCAGGTGAATAACTGAAGATCAATGAGCTCAGAAAAGCCAGAAAAGGGGGAGGGGCCACGTGAGATGACTTTTGAAGGCGGAGTTAGCCAGAAAAATACATGGAAGAGGGACAGCCAGGACAGAGAGGCAGGAACAAAGTCCAGGGGCGATTGAAGAGCACGGCACATCCAGGATACTCCCCGTGGTCGAGCACGGCCAGAGCAGGGGCAGGAGGAGGGGACAGGCCAGAGACAGTGCGGGCAAGGCCGGGACTCCAGGCTAACGGGCCGAGTCCGTGTGGAAGGCAATAGGGAGCCATGGCAGGATCTCAAGTGAGCTGATGACACTGATCTGTCTCTTAAAACAATGATGGTGGGAGTGCATGGGAAGAGAGCAAAGCTGGAGGTAGAGCAGGCAGGTTGCTGCGGCCACCCAGATGGGACACTCTGAGGTCCCAGCCTGCGGGCAGTGGCAGTGGGGCTGCAGAGGAGGGGCAGAAGCAGCAGGACTGGATGAGCGATCAGACCCCAGGGTGGTATGGATTCCAGTATGGGGAGGGTATGTACTACACGCTCACCAAGTGCCCCGGCCCCTGCCCTGATGGAGCCTACTTTGATGGCTCTTTGAGGGCATAGAAAGGAGATTTGTGGAGAAGGAGAGGAGGGCTGTAATATGGAGGACAAACAAATTCAACAGAAGTTGGAAAGGGCGTAGCAGGCAGAGAGCGTAGCATGAGTAAGGTAGGACCCAGCGCCAGCATGTGTTTGATAGCGAACAAGCAGGACGGGTGGATGCAGACCAGTGCGTGGGTTGGCGGGGGCTGCGGGGGGTGGGGGCCTGAAAAGGAGGTAGTGGTGAGCGAGGTACCGGCTTCTACGTCCAGGTCAGAGCTGCAGCTTTCAGAAGTGGAGGAGACCGCAGGCAGGGGGCACAAGGGGCCATGATGCTGCCCAGGTGAGAAGAGGTAAAAGCTGGAGCCCGGGGCCGGGCCGGGGCAGGGATGGCCAGGAGACATCGAAGAGGAGATGCACTTGCAGAAGTAGAACCGCCAGGACTGGAACATAGAGAGGGGAAGTCAAAGATGACTTAGAGGTGTGGGGCTCTAAGGACGGGGGTGTCATTGACAGAAACACTGGAGTCAAGTGGGGGACGTTTGAGAATAGAGATGACTTTGTGATGAGTCAGAATCTAAGTAATATGGGCTGGGACCACCCGCTTAGAAGGTCCTCTTGTTTTTACCACCACGGGCCATCCTGTGTGGGATTTACGCATGAGGAGGAACAGAAAAGAGAGAGAAAAATAGCTATAGTGTAATTGATTAGAGGCCTCCTGTTCTGATCCAAATGGATTAGCCTCGGGGGGGTCTGAAATGCAAGCCTGGAGGGTGTTTTCTTTCCTTCCTTTCTTAACAAAGTTTGGATTTTCTTTTCTTTTTTTTTTTTGCCTCACCACAAGGCTTGCGGGATCTTAGTTCCCCGACCAGGGATCCAACCAGGCCCTCGGCAATGAAAGCACAGAGTCCTAACCACTGGACCTCCAGGGAATTCCCTGGAGGGTGTTTTCAATCCAAATGACACGTCTTCAAACTTACCTGCTTCTCCATGCAGCTCGCCCATTTGCAAACTGGCCAGCCTTCGTGCGCAGAGCAGCCTGGGCCAGAGAACGGGACAAAACCCTGGGAGCCCATGCTGGAGTGTTTGGTTTCCACCGAGCTTTACTGGGTTTACCTATTTATCAAATCCGAAGCCACTGGCGGCTTTCTGCCACTGTTTATTAATAACTATACCTAACACGAGCTCCTTGGGGTCAGCCGGGGAAGCCAGTCCCAGGACACAGGCTGCCATCATGTCCTGGACGTGTGCCAGGCCACCTGAGATGGCCACAGGGGATAAGCGGCTCTTCCTGTACCCAGCTCCTTAAAAGAGAAGTGAACCCCACTGGACTCCGCTTGCCCAGTCTTTGCAGGGGGGCTGCCTGGCTCAGCTTCAGGGGGTGCAGGAGGAGACAAGAAAGATGACGGCTTCTTCCATCAGAAGCAGGTGGAGCTCCACCATCACCCAGGAAACTAAGGCCCAGAGAGTACAGGAAACACTGACTCCACGTGGTTCTGCAAGTTGGATTCAGAGCCGGGACCAAAATCCTGTTTTCCTGGCGCCCCTGAGGCCGGGAATCTTTCCACTGTGCTCCCTGAAGTGTGTAATCGCTGTTGTTCTCACCAAGAATGGAGACCGCAGCGTCTGACCTGTACTTTCTTGAACACTGTCGTGGCTGTTACAGCAGGCAGGGAGCCGGAAGGCACACTGACCCGACCATCTTGACCCAGATTCCAGGTTTACGGATCAGGTCTGGTTTGCTAGCGAGGTACATTGAGAGGCGGGCTCTTCTGTGACACAACCCAAGTGACACAGGTGCTCCCCTGCACACTCGGGTGGGCAGCGGGGACAAAGGGCCAACTCTTCGCCCGCCCTGTCATTGGACACGCGGTGGAGACACCACGCCAGCGACACGAGCCCACAGCCACGATGCACGCAGCGCCCATGGAAACACAAGGCTGCCAGCCGCCGCCCTAGAGACGCTGAGTCAGACAGACAGGCAGACAGACAGACCGGCAGAGAATGCTCGCGGCCCCAGCGGGAGGCAGCGCGTCTGTCTCTCGAGCCACGCGGCCGGACGGGCGCCCCCTGGAGGGCCGTGGAAGAGGAGCCCAGGCCGCGAGCCCCGGGGCGCGGGGAGCGGGCGCCGAGAGCTACCAAACGGACGGACGCTGGGCCGCGCCGAAGGCCGGAGGGTCGCATAGGCGGACACTCGCCGGGAAAGCGGAGCAGCCTAGGGCGCCTACCCGGCGGAGGCGGCCACCCCTCGGCAGCAGCGCGGAGGGGCGGGGTCGCGGGAGGCGGGGTCGCGGGAGGCGGGAGGTGCCGTCGGGGCCCTCCCCCGGCCCCGCCTCCCTGTCGGCGGCCTCGGCCGCGGGCGCGTCGTTGGTTTCGGGTTGTCAGGCAGCAGCAGCGCAGGCGAGGCTGCGAGGGAGCCGGCGGCGGTGGGGCCGCGGCTCGGCCACGACCGCTGTCGCGGCCTGAGCCCTTCCACCCGCCGCCAGCATGAAGGACAGCGGGGACTCCAAGGACCAGCAACTCATGGTGAGAACCCGTCAACCTCCCCCTCCTCGACCCCATCCCTGGTCCCCCGAACCCCCACCCTCGGGCGGCCTCCGTACCGTACTGGGTGCCCCCGTACTGGGTGCCCCCTGACCCACTCAGGGTCAGGGGCTGGGAGCGTCCAGAGCAACTTGCCCCGAGTGGTGCATGTCAGGAAGGAGGGCATCATGGCCATCCTGCTAAGGCCTGGAAAGTTAGCCTGGCTTCAGTCCCACTCCCCCTTTACACCTTCCCAGCAGGGCCCCCCCACCCCCCCCACCTGTGCAGATGGGGCTCTGGAACAACACTGCTCTCTGATCCAGAAAAGCCATGGGCAGGGAGGGCTTGACCTACCTGCCCAGGGAAGGAAAGTGGGAGTTTCCTAGTGAACCAGGGCATGCCAGCCCGGTGGCGTCAGGAGTTTAAAGGGTTTGAGGATCACAGGTAGGTAGACAAGAGCCCCCAGGTACCAGAGGAGCTGGTACAGGGTTGAAGGTAGCTGGTTATTGGGTTGCAACACAGATGCCGCCCAAGTAAGGACTCTAAACATTTCCGAGAAGTGCTGGAAGCAACCAAGGTGGCCCCTCATAGCCCCGGGGACTGGGGCAGAGGAAGAGGTTGTGAGTGGGGGGCACGGGAGACAGGTGGAGACAAAGACAGGTTTCTGATTATCAGTGGGGCCAGACTGAGTGATGGGGGGAAGACTCAGTGACCCCAAGGCCACTGCTTTCTCCCAGCCCCCCCCACCCCCAAACTTCTGAGATCCGGGAAAGGGCCGCCATCGCCAGCAGGTGGGTGGTAATGTAACTGGAGGATAATACAGCCCCCAGAGACTCCCGCCTCTGTAGGGTGAGCTCGCTGCTCCGAAGATGAACCTCAGCCCCAGGCCCCCAAGCAAGCCCAGGGAGGCTCTGGAACATCCTCTCTGGTAGTTTAGAATTGTCTCTTGGAAAATGGCTTGCCTTGGCTTGTGTGGTGCGCGCCCCTGGGGCAGGGTTAGAGGGGCCTTCCCCGCCACCCGTGGAGTTTGGCTGAGGAGGCCTGTGTGCGCGGCCTGACAGGCAGTGAAGTGCCTCTGAGAGTGAAGGGTTCTTACCCGGCGTGAGGGCCCGTTAGTTATACCCACACGCCCCCCTCGGTGCCCCACAAGAGCAGCTATTTCCCCTTGATCAGTAGAAACAGCAGTGCCCCGTCTGGGGGGAGACCCAGGCCCAGGATGAAGACCCACCATCTCTCTCTGGCGGGAGGATAGAGGGAGGTGGGAGCCTCCGATGGCACTGTCCTCAGGTGGGAATGCAGTCACTGGTTGTCAGCATGAGGAGGGGATGTCCCCTGGGCCCCCGTCCCACCTCCCGCCCACATTGTCCACAGACGCACAGACAGGCTGCTCCACTGCCAAGGGCTCCAAGTTCAAAGCCCAGGGGAGATGCAGGTGCTTAATTTGGGGTGTGACTGATGCAGCCTGGTGGAGCAGACAGCTCTCTCCACTGGGGCTCTCCCTAGGGCACAGGCTCCTGGGAAGTTCATAGACTCAGACAGAGCCCACAGTCTGTGGACCTGGAACCCTCGACGTAGAGGGTAGCCTTGAACCACTGAGTTTTCCTTAAGATGAACCAGGCTCGGATGGCTGAACAGAGAGGAGCCCATGGGGCTGGTCCAGGGGAGGATTCCTGGGGTCCTCTCATCCTTCTCTCTGCGGCCCGGCACAACCCTCTCCATCTAATCCCAGGGGTCTGGCCTTCCCTCCCAGGTGGCGCTCCGGGTCCGGCCCATCAGCGTGGCGGAGCTGGAAGAAGGAGCCATTCTCATCGCCCATAAAGTAGACGAGCAGGTACATGGGGCTGTGTGGCTGGGAGCTGTAGGGCAGGGCAGAGGTCTGCTCACACCTGGTAGGGGCAGGAAGGGCCCTTCCTCTGCCCTCTGAACTCTTGGCTGTACTATTGACTACATCATCAAGGAAACCATAGTCCTTCTTCCAGGAAGCCTCCCTAGATTGATCCAAGGAGAGCTAAAAGCTTCCCTGGTCTGAGGGGGAGGGCGAGCTTGAGCCCCTCCCTCCAGCCCTGAAAAAATTCACACACCTTCCGTGTACCCATGACTTGACTTCCCCACCTTAGTGGGTCTGCTACCCGTAGAGCACGTGTTCATAGGGTCTAGAGCTAATGCTCACCTCCAGACCGTTCATGTTCTGCAAAGTCTTTGGATGTCTATTTGCTCTCTTGGTTCTCCTGTCAACATGATGAGGTGGGCAGGGCAAGCCCCACCTCCGTCTACACAGGAGACAAGAAATATTTATCAAGTGCCCACAACACATGCTGGGGACAGTGTTAGGAGCCGGGAAACCACGGTGAACAGAAGAGACCCTGTCCTCCCTCCGTTGCCAGCGCAGGGAGATGAGACTTAAATGAAAGAATTGAATCATGAACGTATGAGTTTGTAGCCAACAAGGGCTGCAAAGAAATGTGTGGAGAGATGGGAATAAGAGGGAACTTGACCTAGACCCAGAGGGCAGGGAGGGCTTCCTTGAGAAAGGGTGCTTGAGCTGAAACAGGAGGGATGAAGAAGAGGTCATTAGGAGTGTGCCGAAGGGAGAAATTTCAACCAGAGGGACTTGCGTGTGCAAAGGCCCTGTGGTGAGAGGGATTGTGATACACTTGGGTAATGGAGAAAAGACCGGTGTGGCTCAAGCCAGAGAGAGAAGGGGTGAGAGGAGTGAGATGAGGTTGGCGGCGTGGGCAGGAGCCAGGCTGCACATTCTGTAGACCACGGCCAGGATGGTTTTTGGGGTAGGCAGTTGACTCAGGTTTGGGGTGGGGATGGGCACAGTGGTGGGGGCAGGCTTGCTGCCTGGGTAGAAGCATCATGGTGATATGGCCTCTGGGGACCCCGAGAGCAACCCCTTGCCTCTGCTCTGTGGCCGCTGCTAGCTTCTCCTGAGTGGCCAGGCTCATCCATCCAGGTGGCTGGATGTGCTAGGAGGTCAGAGGAGTCAGGGCGGGGCAGTGCATTGCAGAGAGAGGCGTAAAGTGGGCACCTGCTGGCCTTGAGCCTGGCGGGCTGGACTCAGGAAGCCCAAGGGCCATGGTAAGAAGACCATAGGTAGACAAAGCCTGCGATGCCTGCCTGCCTCGGGGTCCCTGGGGGCAAGCCTCTTCCTTCAGCCCCAGTGAGCTGTGGCCACAACAGAGCTGGGTGGCACCAGCCTCCTGATTTCTCTTCCTCCGCGCCCTGTTGGAAAAGGGTAGCCTTCCTCAAAGGCCTGAAGGAAGGCAGCGGGGGGCTGGGAAGAACCCATCTAAAGGCCTGGTGGGGGTAGCATGAATGCCCGCAACAGCTGTGGAGTGTAGGTTCCATCATGTACCGGCTATGTGGCCTGGGTCAGGTTGCTTCCAGAAGCCTCAGCTGCCTCCTCTGTAAGTGGCGACAGTCACCATAATGCCTCCTCTGGAGGGTCCTCAGCCGCAAATATATGCACGGTGCTTCCCCAGGGCATGGTACCCAGTAGGCATTTAATAGCTGTGAGTTATCATCTACAAGTGACTGAGAGTGCCCAGGGCTGCTGGATTGGCTGATGAGAGGGGCCAGCCATGAACAGCCAGAGAACTCGAGAGGAGAAACCTCCTTCCAGGCAAGGCCACTCCCTGTTTGTCCAGCTTGTCCCCAAGGATATCAGGTCCTCAGAGGTGGAACAATGATGCCCTCTCTCTGGGCCGCTCCTGGCTCCCAGCCGGTGTGGGGGCTGACAGATATTAACTGATGCTGAGAGAAATGCTCTGGGCCCGGGCACAGCCCACTGTGTGCCCACACACAGCAAACACTGGCTCCTTTCTGTCCCTGCCAGTGGAGAGGGAGGCCAAGCTGCGCCTCCGAGAAGGTCCCAAGGGCTGGGCAGTCCCAACGGAGCTGCTCCTTTGTCAGCTTAGACATGGAAAGAGTGGTCTGAGCAGTGTGGGCTCAGGGCTCTCAACACAGACTCCAGGCCCTGCAGGGAGAATGCTAAGCATGTGGGCCCCAGCATCTTCTCTCCCTGATGGATTCAAAGATGCACTTGCCTGGGACTTCCTTGGTCCAGTGGTTAAGACTCTGCACTTCCACGGCAGGGGGCCCAGGTTCGATCCCTGGTCGTGGAACTAAGATCCCGCGTGGGATTCTGCATGGTGGGGCCGAAGAAAACAAACAAACAAAAACCCCAAAGATACATTTGCCTGGGCTGCAGTTTGGGAGAAGCCACAGCAAATGGCAGGCTGGGAACCTCCGAAAAACAAGCCGCCGCTCAGGTGCTCCGTCCCTCTGACCAGTAAGGTGAAGTCCACAAAGTAAAATGGATAGCCTCGCCCTCTGGCTAGGCCCTGCCCCCTGACCTCCATCCTTCTCCAGTGACCCCCATGGCTTCTCTGTGGCCCAGGCCATCCAGGCTTGCGCAGCTGGCCCTGAGGGAGGCTGGGGGCTGCAGGCTTGGCCAGCCTCACTGATGGGCCAGCTGCTCTGGTTCTTCTCCCTGAGGTCTGGAGCCCAGTGGGCTGGCAGGGTGAGTTTGCGAGCATCCCCAGGACAACAGGGCCTTCGAGTCTTTTCCCAGCAAAGGTGCAGCTGGGCCCAAGCATCCTACACAGACCCGGCCTCCGCTAAAGAGCCGTGTGCTTGGGAAGTGGATCTGCCCTTGACCCGCTGCTTCCCTTGCTCCCTTGGCTGTGGCCCCTCCGTCACGGCCCAGCCCCGCAGAAGGGCTCCCCAACCCAGCCTCTGCTGGCCTGGGGTTCTGGGCTCTGCCTCCTCTGTGATGCAGGGCTTACTTCACCCCTGCTCCTGCTGTCCCGGGCTAGCGGGTCGGGAGCCGCCGAGCACAGCAGGCCAGAGGTCACTACTGAAGCCCGGCCCCTGGTGGTCAGCAGGGAGGCGATGCCAAAGCCCACCAGTCGGTGGGTTCTGAGCGGGCAGAGGGGGACCGAGGCCTCAGCCAGCCACTGCCTGGGACTGCCTTGCCTAGAGCTAGGCGTCATTCTCCTGCAGATGAAGGAGACACTGTTCCCCTAGCTTTGCAGAGGTGGACACTCACTTGGCAGAGTGTCCTCTGGGGACAAGAGGCCGGTGTGCCCGGATTCTGGGGAAGCCGGAGTTAGGGTTTGGATTTGTCACGAGGTGGTCCGGGTGCCTGTGGTCTTACCCACCGCCATCGCCCCATCTGATTCGGGATCATTGTCACAGCGCCATCTTAGAAGTCTTCACGGGCTAACGCATGCCCAGTGCTTACAGCAGCTGGCGCACAGTCAGCGTTTAATAGAGGTTAGTTTATCTCCAGGGCTGACACACGGGATGGTTTCAGGCCCCATAGATAAGTGAAACCCTGGTCCACCTCCTGCCCGCCCCCTTCTGGCTTCAGGGCTCCCTGTCTGGTTGTCCCCAATCTGTCACGGCCACACCTTTGTGTTCACGGAAGGGTCAGGTAGGAGCTTGGTCTCCTAGCATCTGGGCCGGGAGTAGACCCTGACGCCAGACCCCTCAGGGATGCCACTGATGGCCACAGGGACAGCCTGAGAGGTCGCTGGGGCCCAGAAGTTCCGGAATAGACGGCTCCCTTCCCTCCCCCCTACAGAGCCCACAGCCTGCGGATCCTCCCCCCAGCCCTCCAGACCATGCTTGTCGACAGGATTTAAGTCACCTGACCATATGCATAATCCCGCAGTTAGCCTTTATCTGTTCAAAGCCCAACTGTCACCCCCACCCCGTGCCCCTGGGGTCCTATCGGAGGAGCCACCAAGGGGCTTCCGGATCCTGGTCTCCGTTTCCTCATCAGAATCCCTGGTGACACAGTGGTTAAGAATCTGCCTGCCAATGCAGGGGACACGGGTTCGAGCTCTGGTCCGGGAAGATCCCACACGCTGCGGAGCAACTAAGCCTGTGAGCCACAACTACTGAGCCTGCGAGCCACAACTACTGAGCCTGCGAGCCACAACTACTGAAGCCCGCGTGCCTAGAGCCCGTGCTCCGCAACAAGAGAAGCCACCGCAATAAGAAGCCTGCGCACCACAACGAAGAGTAGCCCCCCGCTCACCGCAACTAGAGAAAGCCTGCGGGCAGCAACGAGGACCCAACGCAGCCAAAAATAATTAATTAAAAAAGAAAGAAAGAACTTGCCCGGCCCAGCCCAAGAGCTATTGAGAGAGGATTAGAGGCAATCCTGTAAGGGAGAGCTGTGCCACGCAAGTGCAGGCTATTGTGAAAGGTGAATAAAGTATAAGGTGACAGATGCCGAGAGTCAGAGACTGTGAGTGTTGTGGGAGCAGCCCGGGCGCTTTCAGCCCCACTCACCTGCCTGGGGGTGGAGCCCCCCGTGCACACCCACCATCTGGATGCTTCTTGGTTCTGTAGCCCCAAAGGAGGGTGACTGGGAGAGGATTCAAGAAGTCTTTCTCTCCACCCTTAGCCACCACCCCGCCCATCTCCCCAGCCCCCTCCCGGCCCCAGGAAACCACTTTCCGTCTCTATAGATTCACCCGTTCTGGACAGTTTGTAGAAATGGAATCATACAATATGTGGTCCTTCATGTCTGGCTTGTATCACTGAGCATAATGCTTTCGAGGTTCATCCACGTTGTAAGACCTTCCCTGGCGGTCCAGTGGTTAGGACTCCACGCTTCCAGTGCAGGGGGTGGGGCTTTGATCCCTGGTTGGGGCACTGAGATCCCCCAAGCCACGGGGTATAGCCAAAAAGTAAAAAAAAGGAAAAGGCTGCATCAACCTTGTAGCCTGGGTTCGAACTTTATTCCTTTTTGTGGCTGGATACTATCCCAGGCTATGGTTACTCTGCATTTAGGTGACCCATTCATCAGTTGATGGGCATTTGGGTTGCTTCCTACCTTTTGGCTATTATGAATAATGCTGCCAGGATGCAAGGATTCTTCTACTGAGTGCCTGAATGGGCACAAGGCAAGAGTGCAGGTTAAAAAGGCAGATCTGTGGGCCCAGTTCCCCAGAGATTTTCATTCAGTGAATCTGGGTAGTGCCTGGGAATCTGTATTTTACAAGCTCCCAGGGCGACACTGTAGGCCCATGAGAGATGCAGCCCTAGACGATCTTGGCCACACGTCCTCTCACCCGAGGCCTCAGGGTCCTCAGAGTCCTGTAGGCAGGTGGAGACCTGTCCAGGACATCAGCCAGGTGTGGCTCTGTCCTGAGCAGCCAGCTGGGCCTTGGTGGCTTTATGAGCTCAGCGTTCTGGTCTTTTCCATCTAGCCTGAAGGCTGTCAGGGCCCAGGGACACCCTTCCTGAGATCAAAATCTCCTTTCTTGAGTACCCACAAGATGGTACTTTTACAACTAGAACTATGACCAGCCATGAATTTTCCTTCTTAAAGAAAAAACAAAAATCTAGAAACAGCCTTACAGGTGTGATAGCCACCTAGAATCAGGCTTTTGTTTCGCTGTGTCCTGTTTACACCCTGAGAATACAGGAGCTATGGACTCAGCTCCCAGGACTGGAAATGATGTCTCCTAGGCTGGGGCCTCCCCAGATGCCCGTTCTCTGCTGGGGCTTCCTGAGTAGGTGAGGAGTGCTGGCATGATTTCTTCTCTCAAGGCTACGGCCTTGTTGGTCCTCCCAGACTTCCAACTGGGAAGCACTTGAGGCCCAGAGAGGTGGTGCAGTTTTCCCGAGGTCACACAGCAGTATGGAACCTGAACCCAACTTGCACATCCCCTTCCCCGGAGATCTTCGCTGCCAGTTTGGAGGCTTGAGGAGGAATAGTCTAGGTCAGAGGTTTTCAACTGGGGGCGATTTTGCTCCCCAGGGGACATTCGGCAATGTCACAACTGGGAGGAGGCTGTGCCATGGCCTCTAGTGGGTAGAGGCCAGGGCTGCTGCTAAACACCCTACAACACACCGGACAATTCCTGATAACAATGATCCAGCCCAAAGTGTCAATAGTGCCAAGACTGTGAAACCCTGGTCTCAGTTCAGCCATTTGGAGGCCAGAAAGAAGCGGCTAAAACTGCAAAGCCGATCAAAGCCCAGCAGCTAGCGGTGTGCAGCGGAAGAACTCCCGACACACTTTGTTCACGGTATTTCTCACCTAGGAGATGCGGGCGAGGAGCCTGGTCCCTAATGGGGACACAGGCTATGGATGACACCCTCCCCCAAGCCTGAGGCCCCCTACTTCCCTTGCGGGTCTTGGGTTTCCAGGCCCAAAGCTAGAACCGTGGAAAGGTCACAGTCGGCATTGAATGAAAAACACGTCTGGAGGTGGAGGCAGTGGGGGCAGGGAGAGGTCAAGCCCGGGGGCCTTTGCTGAGCTAGCAGGCCTGGACCAGTGGGGACAGAGCCCTGCAGTGTGCCACCCAGCTTCCCCACTCCCGGCCCTGCTTTCCACCATCCCGCCAGCATCGGGAGGGCCCTGTGCATCCTGTGTGGTCAGCGTGGCCCTTGAAACCTCCCAGAGTCAGGTGCCCAGCATGCCACAGGCATGAACATTTAAGATGCACCTAACCTGGTGGCACAGTGGTTAGGAATCCGCCTGCCAAGGCGGGGGACACGGCTTTGAGCCCTGGTCCGGGAAGATCCCACATGCCACAGAGCAACTAAGCCTGCGCGCCACAACTACTGAGCCCGCGAGCCACAACTGCTGAAGCCCGTGCGCCTAGAGCCCGTGCTCCGCAACAAGAGAAGCCACCGCAACGAGAGTAGCCCCCACTCGCCGCAACTAGAGAAAGCCCGCGCGCAGCAACAAAGACCCAACGCAGCCAAAAAAAAATAATTAATTTTAAAAAATATAAGATGCAGGGAATTGTGAAAGAGAGCTCCCAGACTAGCCCACCCCCTCAGAGCTGAGGCAGGAGCCTGCCTCCAGTAGTGTATCAATTTGTAAGGCTGCTGGAACCAAGTACCACACACTGGGGGGCTTAAACAACACAAGTATGTTCATTTCATTCACAGTTCTGTGGCCAGGAGTCTGAAGGGCTGGCTCCTTCTGAGGCTGCAAAGGAGAATTTGTTCCAGGCCTCTGTCCTCGGCGTGCAGGTGGCCATCTTCTCCCTGTGTCTCTTCCCGTCATCTTCCTGCCACGCGTGTCTGTGTCCAAATTTCCCCTTTTTATAAGGACACCACCAGTCCTTATAAAGGGACCGCACCCTAACTTAACCGATTATAGCTACAACAGCCCTCTTTTTAAATAAGGTCACATTCTGAGGGACTGCGGGATTGGACTTTAATATTTGAATTTGGGGAGGACACAGTTCAACCAGGACAGGCCCCAGGAAGGCAGCTGTTGGTCCAGAGGCAGGGGCGGGAGGTCTGCTGGTTAGGGGCCTGGGTTCTGGAACCCAACAGCTCTGAATCCAACCAGCTCTGTACTCGGCAGTGCAGCTTTTGGGTACCAGTCTGATTCCTCGTAATAATGCTGAGATGATATGAGTGCCTACTCTAAGCTGTCGGGGAAAATGAGAAAGTGTGTGCAAAGCACATAGCACTGCATATGGCACCTTCAAAGCTCCCTCCGTGCAGCCTTATTGAGAAAACATTCCTTGGGCACATGCTGGGTGCCAGCCTGGGTGACATTTAGGACGGACAGGAGCCTCCCAGAGCGGGGGCAGCACGTGCTCACAGAGGAGCCCCAACGTCTCCTTCTGTGGCCATCTTGGGTCTGTGCTGTCAAGATTCCTGGCAGACGGGACGGGAGGAAAAATCCCTGCCTTTCTCATAAGAATCGCCAGTGATTCGGAGCTGAGGCTGTCTGCCCACAGCCTGCCTCTCACCTCGTGGCCTTGCTAATGCTTTTCCCTCGTCTGCTTTCCTCACCTCACATTCCTCAGCCAACTCTTACTCATCCTTTAAGACTCAGTGCTGGGGACTTCCCTGGTGGCGCAGTGGTTAAGAATCTGCCTGCCAGTGCAGGGGATACGGGTTCGAGCCCTGGTCCGGGAAGATCCCACATGCTGCGGAGCAACTAAGCCTGTGCGCCACAACTACTGAGCCTGTGCTGTGGAGCCCGCGAGCCACAACTACTGAAGCCTGTGTGCCACAAATACTGAAGCCCGCGCACCTAGAGCCCATGCTCTGCAACAGGAGAAGCCACCGCAATGAGAAGCCCGTGCACCGCAACGAAGAGTAGCCCCCGCTCGCCACAAATAGAGAAAGCCCACGTGCAGCAGTGAAGACCCAACGCGGCCAAAAATAAAATAAGTAAATAAACTTAAAAAAAAAAAAAAAGACTCAGTGCTGGCGCCACCTCTTCCAGCAAGCCCTCCTGCAGTGGAAAACCTGCATCACGGATCACATGCCCCTCCTCTATGCTCTGATTGCCTCCTGGAGCCCAGCGCTTGTTATTACAATGATCTGTTCCCCACTCCACTGTGATGTCAGAGGCAGGAAACCACATTTCATTTTCTCTCTCTCCTCGGGGGGCCCCGCTTAATGCCTGGTCCATAGAAGGTGCCCAGCAGTCGTGGTCACCCGGCCTGAACTCCCTGTGCAGCCCACAGCGCCCCACCCCACCCCAGCCCTCCGCGGCTCAGCTCCAGTTCACCTGGCTGGGGGGCACAAGGGCTCCATTGTATGCCAGAGTGGACCAGGATGGGGGTGATGCTTTGAAGGGTGGGGCGCAGGCTGGGGCCCAGACAGATGGAGACCCAGACAAAGCCCTCTCTTTTTTTTTTTTTTTTTGGCGTGGGCCTCTCACTGCTGTGGCCTCTCCCGTTGCAGAGCACAGGCTCCGGACGCGCAGGCCCAGTGGCCATGGCTCACGGGCCCAGACGCTCCGCGGCATGTGGGACCCTCCTGGACCGGGGCATGAACCCGCGTCCCCCGCATCGGCAGGCGGACTCTCAACCACTGCGCCACCAGGGAAGCCCCAACACCCTCTTTAAGAGGGGATCATAGCAGTCGTGCTGACAATGTCCTGATTCAGGAGCCTGGATGTCAAAAGAACCAAATGCCGACGGTGCCATGAACTTGGCAGTGCCCAGAGGTCACTTGAAGGTGATCAGTGGGTGATGGGCATCAGTGCACACAGCTCACCCACTCCTGCATCAAAGGTCCCTAGAGGGCGGTCCTCAGGCCGCTGGCGCTGCTGGTATGCACAGGAGTTCTGGCACCGAGGGTGAGAGCTGTACATCTGGTCAAGTTCCATTGCGTTCCACTGGGACCCACACCTGGGGACTTGTGGGCGGATGTATCTTCATTTGGGTCTGAAACTTGATCAGGGCTCCTGCTGCTGGCGTTAGGGCCCGAGCCTGGAACTGGATCCTGGGACAAGCTTACAGGGCACTGGGGCTGAAGCCCTGAGGTGGTGGCTGGGGACAGGTGGGCACCCCAGGTACAGCCGCAGGCCCCGACACCCTGCACTCAGCTCACCATGGCCACCCAGCCTCTGGCAGGCTGTGAGGAGGCCTCAGTCAGCAGCCTCATTCTTTCCCTGCACAAAGCCCCAGCCCAGCCTGTCTGGAGCATCCCCTCTAACTGGCTCACCTGGAATCCCATCTGATTGGATAAGACCTCTGGGTGAGGGTCCTGGGTCGGGCCTCCTAGAGAGCTGTCTTACCTCTTCCTTCTTCCCTCCTCCATTGAGAATCCCAGAAGGGGGCCCTGCTGGGACCCCAGGGGTCTTAGGCCAGTTTAGACGCAGTGAGCACAGCTGTGTACCTATTGGGAGGAGTCTGGTGGGAGTTCCAAGGCTGTGGTCCTCCCGGCACTGGGCCTCCTGAATCCTGGTGCTGGACTGGGGTGCACCGACAGGGACCCATGTGGATCTCCCAGGTCCATGGAGCCGGGCCGGGCTCCCAAGTCAGCCTCCTCTGTCAGTCAGCTCCCTCTGCCCCTCCAAGGGCTGCCCCTTATGCCTTGTCTGCTCTCAAGTCCTCTTTGGGCTGCCACTGGCCCTGGCTCCCCTGCTGACCCAGGAAAGGAGCTGCATCACTGTGTCTGCGACCTTGGGTGGCTCTAGGACAGCCCATCCCCCTCAGTGCCTTGTCCTTTGTCAGGACTCAGTTTACCTCTTGGCCCCGGCGTTCCTGGACACAGAGCATCGTCCCCACTCCTTCCCATGTCTTGAGTGAGGAGGGGTGAGGTCAGTGGTCAGTGTTTACATTGGTATGGGCCTGGGGCTCCCGGGTGACCACCAGCCTCCCCTCGGGTGCCTTTGCAGATGGTGGTTCTTATGGACCCAATGGAAGACCCTGACGACATCCTGCGGGCGCATCGCTCCCGGGAGAAGTCCTACCTATTCGACGTGGCCTTTGACTTCACTGCCACCCAGGTGAGGGGGGCCCGGGCCCAGGGACACACAAGATCCTCTCTCTGCCCTTTGACCCCCTCAGGAGGGAGTCCTTGGGGGACCCTGCCACCGACCCTCAGCCTTCCTTCCATCACTTGCTGTCTCCCCACACGTGCAAGTGTGCGTGTGCCTGCGTGGTGCATTCAGAGCCTCCTGTGTGGACACGCCCCGGTCAGCACGCAGAGGCCACCCTACACGGGGACCCACACAGCACACCCCACAGGTGGCCCCTATGGGAGCTGGAGGAGAGTGCTTGAAGCCCATCTGGTGCTGGGAGGGGAGCTACGGGAAGCTGACACCCTCCCAGGGACCCCCGTCTTGCCCATCTGCGGGATGCTCCCAGCGGCAGATGTAATGCGTGCGTCCTCGGGGCTGGGGGCTGGGAGCCTGCTGTGGGGGGAGGCGTCTCAGGTGTCCTGAGCTCTCTTTCAGGCTGGCATCCCCCCATGGGGTGAAAGCAGAGACATCCATTCCCCACTTCCCACCCCCACTTCTCTGGGGCCGAGGGCTCCAGGGACAGAAGCTGCTTCTGTTGGGAGCCAGGATGTGCCCGTGGGCCTGTGTGCTCTGCCCTGCCTGTGCCCAGGCCCCTGACGGGTCTCCTCTTTCCTGCAGGAGATGGTGTATCAGGCCACCACCAAGAGCCTCATTGAAGGCGTCATCTCAGGCTACAATGCCACTGTCTTTGCCTATGGTCCCACAGGTGAGGGGGAGCAGAGCCCACGGAGAGGACTGTATGCCCTGGTTGTCCCCTCTGAGAATCAAGCCCCCTTGCCCTCCACCGCCGAGCTAGTCTGGCCCCAACCAGAGCAGGGTCCGAGGACATGGCTGATTAAAACCACCCTCCCCCAGGGCCCTTTGGACCCAGAGCCCCATCCCCAGCCAAGGATGCCATCTTCTCCCCTTCCCCCCACCTCCCTGGCCATCTGGGAGGGTCCAGCCTTGAGGACAGACGCAGGTTTGCCAGGAGCCCCTGCTCACCCGCCGCCCTGCTCTGCCCCAGGCTGCGGGAAAACCTACACCATGCTGGGCACAGACCACGAGCCCGGCATCTACGTTCGGACCCTCAATGACCTCTTCTGTGCCATTGAGGAGAGCAGCAACGACATGGAATATGAGGTGTCCATGTCCTACCTGGAGGTGGGTCCTCCCTCCACCCTGTCCCGTGGGCTTGGACAAGAGGCCCATAGGACCGGGCTGGCTCACCTCCCTGTCACGGGGCAGTTTCCTGGGGTGCTCATCGCTGCTGCTCTCCCATGTGCATATGGTTGGCCTCACTTTTTAAAAACTGAGGCTCAGAGAGGTTAGGCAACTAGATCGAGGTCACACAGTAAGTGAGGGAGCAGGGATTCAAACTCAGGACCCCAGGGCTTTAAAGCCGAGCCGTGCCCGTTGTGCCACACTCCAAAGTAGCCTTGTCGCTGAGCACAGACCTCAGCCATCCTCCCAGACGCCATCCTCCTGGGCACACTCCTGAAAGCCAACCCTGCCTCTGCCCTGCCGGGCTACGTGCAGGCACTCAGTGTCTATAGGTACAGGTGGGAACTGCACGTACACGGACAGGCTGGGACCTGCCAGCCTTCGCTCTCTTGCCACAGCCTCTGATGCCCACCTGTATGAGTGCTACCACCAGGCAACGAGGGGTCAGCGGGGGTGGCCAGGCGGTGGGGGCGGACACACAGAGGCCAGAAGAGGCAGGAGAGCCAGCAGGCTAGACGCCATCTGGCTCCTGGCCTCTCCGGCTCCCTCCGGGAGCTGATAATCTCCCGGGTGACAGCTCAGGAAGGGCAGTGAGACATTGCTGCCAGCAGCTGCTCCAGCCAGCGTGGCGTTGACTCAGCCAGCAAGATGCACTCTGGGGGCCTGCGAGGTGGGAGCAGGTGAAGGTCGAGTATGGGTTGCCTGGCAACAAACAGGGCTCGGCCGTGGGTCAGGCCCCATCCCCCGTCCCGGGCCTGGCCAGCCTGTTCCGTGCGGTTCTGATGCCTCTGCACCCTTGCCTCTGGTGGCCCCATGTTTCCCTCCGGGTGCTGAAGCCCCCTATGCCCACCCCATAGGAAGGAAGGGGTCGTCCTCCTTAACCAGGGTTTCCCTGAGAGGAGCCTGGAGCTCTCGGGAGGGACAGAGAACCTGGCCATTGCCTGAACCTCCTGCCCTTGGTCTCCTGTTAACATCTGTCCCCTGCCCCTCCCAACCTGGCCCATCAGATCTACAATGAGATGATCCGGGACCTGCTGAACCCTGCCCTGGGGTACCTGGAGCTGAGGGAGGACTCCAAAGGGGTGATCCAGGTGGCCGGGATCACCGAGGTCTCCACCGTCAATGCCAAAGAGGCGAGTCACAGTAGGGAGGGACACTAACCTCCCGGGGAGGGTGGGGATGGGTGGGAGGGGGCTGGGCCCTGCAGCCAGGGAGCAGCTGCTCGCTCAGCTGGGCTGGGGCTGGGGCAGACACAGAGAATCCTGGATGACACGCCCCCAGCCACGCAGACCCTGGGGGCTGACCAGGCAACCAGCCTCCCAGTTTACAGACAGGCCCTGACCTCCCGGGCCCCGCAGCACCCAGGGGGCCGACCCACCCCTGCCTGGGCCCCTTCCCAACCTCTCAGCTGCAGGACGTGGGAGCATCCTCACGGGTCCCCAGGAGTGGCCTTCCTCCCCCGTCCCCACCCACCCAGATCATGCAGCTACTGTTGAAGGGGAACCGGCAGAGGACCCAGGAGCCCACGGCCGCCAACCAGACGTCCTCCCGCTCCCACGCCGTGCTCCAGGTGGCCGTGCGCCAGCGCAGCCGGGTCAAGAACGTCCTGCAGGAGGTGCGGCAGGGCCGCCTGTTCATGATCGACCTGGCTGGCTCTGAGCGGGCCTCCCAGGTGAGGCTAGCTCCCCGTGGGGCTGGGGAGAAAGCCTGGGGGGCAGGGCAGGGATGCTGGCCGCCCAGCTTCCCAAGGGGTGAGGATGGGGACTGTCCCAGGGAGGGCGGGGATGAGGGGGATCCCGAGGAGAAGGGACTGAGGAATGTCTCCGATGAGCAAGAAGGATGGGGGGGTACCCTGGGGAAGCACACAAGGGCTGTTTGTGGGAAGGGGCCTGGGAGCGTGGGGATTTCTCCAGGGAAGGAGACAGTGGCTGCCCCGGAGGAGTGGGGAACAGGCAAGAGAATGAAGGGGCCCAATGAGGAGCTGGGGCAGGGGGGAAACAACGTCCCCCGACTGGGGGCACCCTGGGCAGAGCCCGGGAGGGGGCCCTTGCCAACCACATCAGGGAGAGAAAAAGGTCCATCACCCATTTCTCAGCATTTGTCCCCCATCACTAAGCCCAGTCCGCCTGGCCCTGCGCCTGGGCCCGGGCCCCCTCCTGCGGGCAAACTTGGAGGTTTCAGGGTCACGTGAGTGCTGGGGCTGCGTGATGTCACCGTTAGCACTGAAGCAAATGCAAGGGACAGGACAGCACCAGGGAGATGTAACAGGGCTTGTGTTTGAACGTGTGGGGTTGGTTTAAACAGGGTGGAGTTGGAGAAACACACCCCTCTCTTCCAGTAAAGGCCTGAGGGCTTCCTGGAGGAGGAGTACAGGGGAGCAGCCAGCTCCCCGCGGGGGGAGAGGGTGTGCCCCGCGGCCTCTGGAGTGAGCGGGTCCCAGCTTCACCAGGCTGGGCAAAGACGTCTCCCGAGGGCGGCTGTAGGCAGAGCCTCCTGGGACTTGACACTGTCCTGCTCTCACACCCACTTACATACACCTCAACCCATTTCCTCACTCACAGACTTTCTTATACACATATACATGCTGTCACATATACACATGCAATTCACACACACTCACTCCCCCCTCCACATACACACACAAACTTCCCTCTTCCCTCCCTGAAGCCTGGCGCACCCTCTAGAGCCATGTGCCCATGGCCACGCCTGTTGCCATGCCCGTGGCCGGCCGGCTCTCAGCTGAGCTGCCTGGGAAGCCACGACCCACCTCCATCGCATTCTCGGCGCTGCCTTAGCTGTGCCGCGGGGCTAGCCCCCCGGGGCAGACGAAGTGCCAGGGTCTCAGCCCTCAGAAGCCTCTTGTCCCCCACTCTTGTTCAGAGGCCTTCCGGTTCTCTGACATTCTCGAAAGCCCTCCGTGACCCCCCCCCCCCCCCCCCCCCCCCCCCCCCGCCGGACAGAGGGTGGGACCAGGCCCTCAGCATCTCTCCCTTGCAGGGGCCCTGGGGGAGAGGGAGGGGTTTACAACTCAGGATGGCCCGGGGCAGGGAGTCACACCCACTGCTCGCCCCCCAGACACAGAACCGTGGGCAGCGCATGAAAGAGGGGGCCCACATCAATCGCTCACTGCTGGCCCTGGGCAACTGCATCAACGCGCTGAGTGACAAGAGCAGCAACAAGTACGTCAACTACCGTGACAGCAAGCTCACCCGGCTCCTGAAGGTATGACCTGCCGCCGGGCCCAGTGCCTGGGCACCCGGGGGGGGGCCGCCAGCGTCTCAAGGAAAAATACAGGACGCCCAGCTGCATGTGAATTTCAAATAAACAAAATCTGTTTGGGTATAAGTATGTCCCATGCCATCTTTGGGACATACTTATACTAAAAAACCAAAACCAAAAACCCACTTGTTATTTATCCAAAATTCAGATTTCACTGGGTGTCTTGTATGTTATCTGGTGACTCTCACCAAAGACTGGGCAGCAGGGAGGGAAAAGGGCTGCCTCTGACCCCCCACCCCAGGGCTGTGGGTCTAGGGGAACTGGGGGTCGTCTGGATTTGGGGGTTCAGGTGGTCAGTCAGCATCAGGGCTCCCAGAGGCTGCTGTTGGGGAGGCCCCGCTCCTGGCTGGGCTCTGTGTTCGGTACCTCAGCACCCCCTTCTCGGTCCCTTTCATCTTGTCAGCGAGTCTGAGTTAGGGGATTACTATTTCCATTTGCAGATGAGGAAACCGAGGCACTAGGAGGCTAAGTAACCTTCCCAAGGCCTCACACTAGTAAGTGCTGGACGTAGGGTCCCAGCAGAGGTCTGTCTGGGCCGATAGCAGAGCTGCAGGTGGCTTAATCGGCCTGCCAGCATCACTGCACTTACAGCCTGGGAGGCAGGACAGTTAATTTCTGCCACCCTCGAAACCCAAGGGAGCTGAGGATTAGAGAGGTCATGGAGCTTGCTTGGAGTCGCCCAGCTCGCAACTGCTGCAGCCAAGGGCTTTGTCTCCCCCCAAGCCCGCAGCCCCGCTGTGCACTCTCTGTCTGTCCAGGAGGGCATAGCAAGCCCAGGGCAAGGGAGGCGGTGGCCACAGGCCAAATTCAACCTTCATACAGAGGTCCCCGTCACCCCCCTCACTCCAGCCAAGACGACAGCGCCACCAGCAGTCGGATAAAGGGGGACCTGGGAAGCCAGAGGGGATGGGGGAGGGGCCCAGGGCCCCACGGGGCTCTTCCCCCCTCTGGTTCCCAGCCAGTCAGGGCCGCTGCCTTTCCTCGTTCTCACGTATGAGGGGAGGAGAAGGGAAGCCGGGAGACCCTGACCTGGATACGAACTTTGGCGAAGAAGCTGGAAGAGGGGAGAAGGGGGGACAGCAGAGGAGGAGGGGAGAGTCCCGTGATGCTTGGCACCAGCGGCTGTGAGAGTGTGCGCGTGTGTGTGTGAGTGTGAGATAGAGGGAAACACACACACACACACACACACACACACACACACACACCCCACAGGGGCATCACGAACAGCCTGGCAGGAGCAGCGTGCAGGAAGGCAGGGTCCTGCTGACCACACCCGCCCTCGGCCCCGTCCAGGACTCCCTGGGGGGGAACAGCCGCACGGTGATGATCGCCCACATCAGCCCAGCGAGCAGTGCCTTTGAGGAATCCCGGAACACCCTGACCTACGCTGGCCGGGCCAAGAACATCAAGACCAGGGTGAGGGACCCCTGGTCTGTCCCCCAGGGCCCGCCGTCCTGGGCCAAGATTCGAGCCCCTGGACTGATTCCAGTCCCTGCCACTGCACCGCACATTCTCTGGAACCAGCCACCACCGCACCGGCCCCACTCCCCAGTCCAGTGTCACTCCTGTGCCCTTCCCTGTTGCCCGCCGGGAAGCCCACAGCCCTTGAGAGTCCCCTTCTTCTCGTGCAAGGTCTGTGAGCCCCGAGCCCCGTCATCCCCTTCCATCTCCCCCTTTTCATCTTTAGATAGTCAGATGTTTACCTTTCCAAAGCCCCTAATCCCAATAGACGGAGGTGACCGTTACTATGCACTTACGCCGGGCCCTTTATCAAATCATCTCATCTGATCCTCAAATGAGGCAGGCGTCATTTCTGTCCCCGTTTCACAGCTGAGGAAAATGAGGCAGAAGGGAGTTCAGTGACCTCCCAGTCCCAGGGCAGTGATGACGCTGAGACTGGAGCTGTGTCTGCCCGGTTTCCAAGCCCACGTTCTCACCCTCTCCGGTGAACGTGTTAGAATCCCCACTATTCCGTTAGGACGTTTGTTTCCACCCGTGTGGGTAGAGGGGTGGGAATTCTAAGACAGAATTTCCTGAACACCCTCCCGACACTACGATTCGCCAGCCATTGTTCCAGGCACTTTACGATTTATCCCAACCCTCAAGGAACTGAATGATGGGAGGAGACAGGTAATAATGATACTCCGAATTGATAGCTCAGAACATTATTAACAGCAGGAAATGATGCCAACGATCGGGGATGGGGGTGCTGGTGGGATCCCCTGTAGCTCTTTAGAGACTGTGAGAGGGAACCAGGATGGGGAGGAAATTTAGGAAGAGGCAGCAGTAAGGGTAGAGGTTCCAGAGGCAGGAAGGAGATGGTGTCGGCGGTGGGAGTGGGGCAAGTAGGGTGGTTCCTCGGCTGGAGCAGAATGTTCCTGTTGGAGCAGTGAGTCAAAAGAAAATCTAGAGAGAGTGGGGGGGGAATTAGGGCATTCCCCCAAGCAGTAGGGAGCCACTGAAGGTTGACCAGGGAAGGCAGCGTTTTAGGAGTATGCCTCTGGCGGAGGCACGCAGTGTTGAGAGGTTGTAGGGTCAGAGGTAAGGAGGCCATTACTGTCAGAAAGATTAGGGGTAAGAAAGAGAAAAGAGGAACCCGCAGGCAGGCCCCGGCGTCCAGGTGACCGTACCTGCTCCCCTCCCCTCCCCACAGGTGAAGCAGAACCTGCTCAACGTCTCCTACCACATCGCGCAGTACGCCAGCATCATCGCCGACCTGCGGGGCGAGATCAAGAGGCTCAAGTGCAAGATCGACAAGCAGGGTGGGCGGGGCCAGGCCCACGGCCGGCTGGAGCGGGGCGACATCTGTCACATCCAAGGTGTGTGTGTGGGGGTCTGTGTTAGTGGGAGCCCGTCTCCCGAAGCCCGTCCGGGCCGTCTCAAATTGCTCATGGGTCAGGCGGGGCCGGGTTCAAAGCTAGACTCAGATTCTTTCTGGCTGGGTAGCCTTGGGCTAGTCATCAACAACTCTGAGCCTTCAGTCCTTCAATTGTCAAATGGAATCACGATCTCTGCTTCAGAGACTCGACCTGAGGGTTAGGTGGTATCACACGAGTGAGTGGCAGGTGGGCATTTAGCTGTGTGGGGCGTCGCTCTCGGGGCTGCAGTGCAGGGCTCCGAGACTGTGCCTGGCATCACCAGAAGGGATACGGTGCTCATACACTTTCTGTAATTGCTATGATGATTTTCCAACAGATGGCAGTAAAGTGTCTAAAGGGCACCTTTTATTAGTTGACGGAGAGGTGCTCTAAAGGCCGACGGAAGCCCAGTTCATACAGAGAAGCTGGGAATCACCTTTGGGTCATAGCCTGAAGACTCAATGCGGAAGTGGGATGTGGGAGGGCTGTGGTAATCTAGGAGGTCTTTCTGGAGGAGGTGCTTGCACAGGAAGTCATTTGGGAAGAAAGAGAGGGGAGGGCCCCAGGTAGCCCAGACATCTTGGCCTGACCCTTCCTCCTCCACTGACCTCCCCCACCTGCCGTTCAACGGCCAGCCAAGGTCCAGCTGCACAGCGAGAAGGGTGAGCAGACTGAGATGGGACAGCTGCGGGAGCAGCTCATCAGCGCCTTCCAGGAGCAGATGGACGTGCGGAGACACCTGCTGGAGCTGGAGAACCACGCCATGGAGGTGCAGATCGACACCTCCCGCCACCTGCTCACCATTGCAGGGTAAGCACCCCCCGCCTGGGACAGGGGCTGGGAGCCGGAGACGCATGCCGTGCCTCCCACCGTGGCCTGAATCCCGGGTCTCCCTCGGGGGTGGGGCTGCGGCAGCTGGGAGCAGGAGAAGTCCCGCAGGGCGCTCAAGTGGAGGGAGGAGCAACGCAAGGAGTCCTACACCAAGGACGACAGTGAGAAGGACTCGGACACAGGCGATGACCAGCCAGACATCCTGGAGCCCCGCGAGGTGGCCTGCGCCCGGGAGAGCATCGCTGCCCTGACAGGGGAGCAGAAGAAGCTGCGAAAGCAGAAGGTGCCTGGGGCTTGGGGGTCTGGGAGAGTGGGTTTGAGAGGCCCCAGCAGGAAGGGGCTGGGGGAGGCCTGTGCGAGGAGTGAGAGCTGGGAGCTCAGGCCACAAATCCCCTGTGACCTCACTGAACTCCTTCACCTCTTCGTGCCTCTCTTACGCATCTGCAAAATGGGAGCAGTCAGCCCTAGTAGGGTTGTTGGGGAGATTAAACAAATGCCTTTCACATACCAAGGACTCAAAAACTGGTAGCCAATATGGTAACTAGGATTTTCCAGATCTCTGCCCTCCGTTCTGGAGCATATCCTGGCCAGGGGGGTTCAGGGTACCGTGGGCCCTGAGGGCATCAGCTGGGCTGGGGCTCAGCAGATCCACGGAGCTGGTTCCAGGGATGGTTTGTGGTCAGGACGGCAAGAAGGTAGGCAGAGACGGGCCCCTCAGGGGCAGCCCCTGGTTGCAAGGCCCGAGAGGCAGCTGCGAGAGTGGGCCTCGGAACGGGGCTTCAGCCGGGAGCCCAGAGTCCGGGGACTGGAGGCGCGGGGACAGGCGCAGCGGTGGGCGAGAGCCCGCCTGGCGCTCACCCCGCTTGGTCCCCAGCTGACGCTGGAGCAGCGCTGCCGAGAGCTGCGCGCGCGCGGCCGGCGCCTAGAGGAGACGCTGCCGCGGCGCATCGGCTCCGAGGAGCAGCGCGAGCTGCTCAGCCTGCTGTGCCGCGTGCACGAGCTCGAGGTGGAGAACACGGAGATGCAGTCGCACGCGCTGCTCCGCGACGGCGCGCTCCGTCACCGCCGCGAGGCCCTGCGCCGCCTGGAGCAGCACCGCAGCCTCTGCGACGAGATCATCCAGGGCCAGCGGCAGATCATCGACGGTAGGGCCCGCGCCCCGCGCGGCCGAGCCGCCCACGGGCCTCATCGCCCCGCGGAGGGCCCGAGGGCACGCGCTGAGCCCTGCCCCTCCCCCGGCAGACTACAGCTTGGCCGTCCCGCAGCGCCTGCAGGAGCTGTACGACGTGTACGTGCGAGCGCAGGACGAGGGCAGCCTGGAGCGGGCGACCATCATGGACCGCGTGGCCTCTGGGGCCCTGCAGGTGGGCGCCCCGGGCCCGAGCACGCGCACACGCGCTAAGGGAGGGGCCGATGGCCAGGGCAGTGCGTGCAGGTCGTTGGCATGGCGGTGGGACCAGGCTGGCTGGTCCCCAGGGCGCTGACTCCTTCCTTCTTATCCCACCCAAAGGCTTGCCAAGCCTGAGTAAGCTTCCTTTCTCGGCGTATTCTTCTCTGGCACTTGTCCCCACCCAGGGTCTGAAGGTCAGGTTTGGCTATCTGAGATATGACAAATGGCCCCAGACGCCCTCCCAGGAGACCAGGCCACCAGGCAGTGCCACGGGGGATGCCTAGCCTACCACAGCTTGTCCCTGGGGACCGAGAACAAGCCCACTGCCCTCTGGGGCTCCCAGCCCCTATTACCGCCCCAGACACCCTGTGTGCCTTTGTCACCCTGTGCTGTTACCCGGCCCAGGACCAAGTCTTCTGACGGCCCCTTCCCCACCTCCCCAGGACAGCTCCTTGCCCAAAATTAGCAGAGCAGGAACCTTGCTGACCCCAGAGTCTGACCCAGAGAGCGTGAAGACGCTGAGCTCCGAAGCCCAGCTCCTGCAGGGCAGCTTCCTGCCTCCGATCAGCACAGAGGGGTGAGGCCAGGGGCCGCTTTCTGCCAGTCCTTCCTGCCTGAGCCACCACGGGCTGTGTCCCAGAGATGCCAGCCCAGGTTAGGGCTTCCTGGGGGGGGATGGAGCAGGAACGAAAGGGGGGAGGTGACACAGGTCTGGAGCCAGGACTTTTGGGTCCTCTCTCCCTTTACACGACAGCTCCCCCCTAGGGTGGGGGTGGGACCGCAGTGGGTCCAGCCTGGTCAACAGATGCCCATCCTCCTCTACCAACCTCAGTGAAGCCAACCACGTGTCCAAGGCCAGTTCCGGGGCCTGGCAAGTGAAGAGCTCCTCTGTGCCCACCCCACCCCCCATCCAGATTGGCAGCCTGGTGACGCAGGAGGTGAGCACTGAGCACCGCTGGCCCTATGGGCTCCTCTGCTGCAGGTGGGAGCACCAGGGTGGACACCCAGTGGTTGGGATGGAGCCTTTCCAAAACAGCCCCCTGGGGACATAGGGTCCCTGCTGTGTCCAGTGGCTTCTCTTCCCAACCAATTCGTCTCACAGGCCCCCACTCAGGACAGCCTGGGCAGCCTGAGCGGCCGGATCAACTCCTCCCCTGACAGCAGTGAGAACCTGTCAGAGATCCCTTTGTCCTGCAAAGGTGTGCCCCCTGCCCACCCTGTCAGCCTGAGCCTGGCATCGTCCAAACTGCTCAGATCACCCAGCCCAGAGCCCCTTCCTTCCCTCTGCACTTCTAAGTACACCCATGCGTCGGGTGCTGACCGTTCTAGAAAGAGAGGCACCAGTGCCCAGAGAGGATTAACGAGCTGCTCTGTCCACACAAAGCTGGGGGCACAATCAGAAACCGGAATGGGGAACACATGGCGCTTAGGATCACGCCCCACCTTCCCACTCAGAAATAATTGTAAGAGTAAATATAGACCGAACCCCTACGCCCTGGCCATAGGCTATGCCCGTTATCTCAGTTACTCCTCATAACCTGGGACTTCCCTGGCGGTCTAGTGGTTAAGACTCTGCGCTTCCACTGCAGGGGGCATGGGTTCGATCCCTGGTCGGGGAACTAAGGCTTGGCCAAAAAAAAAAAAAAAAAAAAAATCCTCACAAGCCAGTGGGGTTAGTTTTACCATCCCCAGTTTACAGATGAAAGTAAGGCTCAGAAACTTGCCCACAGTTTCTTAAACAGCAAGCAAGGGGGGATGCTTTGGCAGAGAAGGGGTGTTGGAGGTGCAGGAGGGGGAGGAATATGTGGCCTTGATCCCCGGTTGGGTGCTCCTTTGTCCCGCCGCAGAGAGGAAGGAGATCCTGACGGACACCAAGTGCATCTCGGTGAAGGCTGCCCGGCGACGCTCTCGGGCCCTGGGCGCCGAGGGGCGCCACCTGCTGGCACCCAGCACGGAGCGCAGCAGCCTGTCCCTGCACTCGCTGAGCGAGGCTGACGATGCGCGGCCACCCGGCCTGCTGGCCTGCAAGCGGCCACCCAGCCCCATGCTGCAGCACGCTGCCAGTGAGGACAACCTGTCCGGCAGCACGGGTGAGGCCCCATCCCGGGCCGTCGAGCATCGTGGCGATGGCCCCGGGCCCTGGCTGCGTGGCCAGAAGAAAAGCCTGGGCAAGAAACGGGAGGAGTTGCTGGAAGCAAAGAGGAGGAAGCGGAGGTTGCAGTCCTTTGAGGTCACAGGGCAAGGGGTGAGTCCCGGGACAAGGACTGGGGGCTCTGGGCCCCTGCCTTGCTGGTGGGGCTCTGAGGGCTGGATTGCTCCAGCGGCCCCAGGGTACCCCTAGCTGTGCACCACCCTCCACGCCGTATCCCCCCAAGCTGGCGTAGCTGCCAGGGCAGACCCGTGTATCAGATCCGCACGCAGCTCCCACCTCACCTCACTGCTCTTCAGCCAACACAGCTCTCCCGCCCCAAGACACACCTCCTGGGGCCCCATCCCGCGCAGAGCATCTCGGACCACAGGGTGCAAGTGTGCGGGCACCCAGCCTCTGGTACCCGGCATCTGGGAAAGGTCACCCTGCCTATGGCCAAGGTCAAACTCCCTCCAAGCCAGAACACAGGTCAGTACCAGCAAAGGAGGGAATGGGAGGGGAGCGCTTGGTCAGCCCAGGGAGGAAGCAGGTTGAGCTCCCTGCCCTATGGCTGCCCCTTGCTGGAAACAGGGTTCTTGAAGAATATTTGTGGGGCTGGCACCTTGGGGTTGTGCCCCTAGGGAGTTCAAAGCCACTGGGTGATCAGAGGGGATGGAGAGGCGTTCCTAAAGCACTGCTCGTGGCCCTTCCCCCGTTGCAGGCCCTGGGGACTCCTCACCCCTCGCTGTCCCCTCCAACCCAGCTGGTGTTTCCCAACGGGCTACCCGGGGGCCCCGCCTGCCCCATGGCACAAGCACCCATGGCAAAGATGGACGCTTCCAACATAACTGAGGGGCCCTGCCTGGAACCGGCCCTCCTGCCCCCAAGACTGAATGGGGTGTAGCAGGAAATGGGAGATGGAGGCTGGGCAGACGGGGGTGCCCTGCGAGCAGGAGCTCGGGATCTCAGAAGGCGGGGGCTCCTGAGACCCAGGAACGGTGAGGGTGCCTGCCCAAAACTTCCGTGCTTGCGGTGCCACTGGGAAAGGGAGGTGAGCCCAGGAGGCACGGCCGGGATGGCAGGGCTCCCTGGCCTCCCAGCCCTGGACAGAAAACCCTGCTGCCAAAACCCCGTTCTGAGACCTGTGGCCCGACTTGGCCTCAGAAATGGGGGGGAGGGAACTGTTAATGGGACAGGGCTCCTGGGCCCACATCTGGGGCAGGAACATTCCCAGGCTGTGCTTGGGGTCGGGGCGGGAATCTGGTTTTGTTACTTAGCAGTGGCTTCCGCCCCCACCAAGCCCCCTTTTTAACAATAAAATCCCGTTTGAGTCTTGATGGTTGTGCTGGAAAGTAGACCTTGTCTGAAATGTGGGGTGACCATGACTGATTAAGATTCAACCCAACTCCCCTCCCACCACCACCACCACCCTCTACTGCCCTCTGGCTGGTTGTACAGCACCAACCTACAAACACCTGGGGGAAAGCAGTTTTCCTCTAGACCCTGAGGTCTTTCCCCAGGAAGGGCAGAGCTATAAGGCCCATTCACATCCCCTCCCACCAGCCTTCCCCCCTCCCCAGACCCCCTCCCAGGAGAGGCCAGAGACTTGGGGTGGTCCACAAGCCAAATGAAGTGGTTACCCCCTGCAAGTCGGGACTCAGAAGTTGCTCAGCTAAGCCCCCCAGCTTCAGGGTGAGAAAGCACCCACAGGGGTACCTGGTGCCTTGACCAGTCGGATGCTTTTACCTGCCCTGTTCCCTGTGGAGGTGCGGCCCTCAGGGAAAAGCTAAAGAAAGATGGGGAGCCCCTGACCTGTGCAGCCCTCCTTGGATGGTTTTTACCCATGAACTGGGTGGTTTAATCATCCCCTCGCCTCTCTGAGCATTGGTTTATTCTACCAAGAGTGTTACCTTCAAGTCAGTGTGAAATCAGCTCCTGAAACCAGGCATGTGGTCTACCACCCCTCAGGTGGATTCCACCCAGGGGGCCAGGGTGGGCACCTCCACTGGCCATGCCACTCCTGGTCCCTCTGGCCCATCTCTGCCGGGCCTGTATTTCCCGATCCAGAGGCCTCAGGGACGCCGAGCTTCCCGCCCCGGGCCCCGCTTGGCTACTTGGGGGTCCGGATGAGGGGGTGGTAGACGGGCTTCACGATGAGGTGCAGGTGCAGGGCGTTCTCCACCAGGTACTCGGAGTTGCGCCGCTGCAGATCGGCGTGCGCCAGGAAGTCGCCGGCCTCCTCGCTGCTCTGGTGAAAACTGTAGGCGTGGCGGACCAGCAGGCGGCCGTGCTGGCGCGTCCCCACCAGCACGGTCTTCTGGAAGCTCACGCCCGCCGCGTCGCCGCCGCTGCTGGCCGGCGTGACCACGAGCCGCGGCCGGCCGTCCTCGGGGCGGGCGAGGGGCAGCGCGGTGCCCGCGGCATCCGCGTAGACGGGCCGCAGGCTGACGGGCAGCCAGCGCGGCGAGAAGAGCACGTTCCACGTGACCCGGCGGCCCGAGTCGTGGCCGCTGGGGCCCAGCTGCGTCTGGAAGCTGGTGCTGCGATCGTCGCGGGCCGGGTTGTTGATGACCCACGGGGCGCCCCACGCGGGCGCGAGGTAGTTGCGGGGCAGGAAGGAGCTGCCGTTGACGTCGAAGAACTTGGCATAGTGCAGCGGCGAGGCGGCGTGGAACTGGTAGGCCTGCAGCAGGAGGTCGGCCACCGCCGGGCCGTGGCGCGCCAGGGCTGCCGAGCGCGCCTGCAGCTGGAACAGCTGCGCCGGCGGGATCATGGGGTAGCGGATGGAGCGCAGCGCCCGCTCGGCCACGGCGGGGGGCGGCCGCGCGCGGCCCAGCCACGCCTCCAGCGCGTGGAACAGCTCCAGCTCGTCCTGCAGCACCAGGTCCGAGCGCGGCAGCAGCTGCGCCAGCAGCTCGGGGCTCACGGCGCCCCACTCGGCGCTCCCCGCCACGGCCGACAGGTTCCAGGCCAGGAACTGCAGGCAGCTCTGACGCAGGGCCTCGTCCCCGGTGCTCACCGCGTAGTGGTACCAGCCCACCGCCGGGCCCGCGCCGCCCGCCAGGTGCGCGCGCATGTAGTCGGCCACGCCCCGCTGCAGGGAGGACACGCCGTACTTGGTGGCCAGCCTGTGCAGGGGGATGGCCTGCGCCAGCAGCACGATCACTTCCCCGCAGTAGAGGTACCTGCCGGAGAGGCGCAGAGATGGGGCGCGGTCAGGGCGGGCGGGCCCACCCCGACCCCACCCAGAGCCGCTTTCTGGGTCTAGAGGGCCCCGGCCTTGGTCAGAGGCCATCATGGTCAAGGGCGCCAACAGAAGGGCCCTCCCAGGCCCATCCGACCTCACGGCCTCTTCTTTCCGTTTCTCGTGGGGACATGGAAATAGCATGCATGTATTGAGCACCTACTAGGTGCCGAGCTCTGTGCTAGAACAAGACAGATGTAGCTCCTGCCATTGCGGGGTTTACTATCTGGACTCACATGCCGCCAGCTGCTCGCTATGAGAGTGGGCAAGACATTTCACTTCGCTGTTTGCCTCTGGGACTAAAAGATGTTTCCCAGGCTCCCTTAGAGCGAGTGCGGTCATGTGACTGAATTCTAGCCAATGAGATTTCCGCAGAGGCACAGAGTGGGATTGGGGGAATGCTGGTTAAGTAGAACTGACCGGGGTGGCGGGGAGACACTTTGGCCCTTCCGTGTTATCCCTCTTCCCGTTGCCCGGAAGTTGGAAGCAATGACCCGAATTCTGCAGCCATCTTATCTAAGCCGTCAAATCAGGGTCACTTTCTCAGGCTAGAGTGTGAATGGTGCCCCACTAGCAGGAGGCAGGAGATGGGGCAGAGAGATGGCTAACGTTTTTAGCTCCCTAGCCCTCTGGTTCAAAACGGGGCCAGACACCGAAGCCACCCGGAGACATTAAAATAAGAAACGACTGCTTGGGGGACTTCTCTGGTGGTCCAGTGGCTAAGACTCTGCGCTCCCAACGCGGGGGGTGGGTTCGATCCCTGGTCAGGGCGCTGGATCCCGCATGCCGCAGCTAAAGATCCCACGTGCCACAACTAAGACCCGGCACAGCCAAATAAATAAATACATATTTTTTTAAGAAAGGAAAGAAACGACTGCTCGGCCCAACCCTAGACGGGAAGCCCAGGATCCAGGGTGGGGCCCGGGAATCTACAGTTTTTAAAAGCTCTCAGGGCCAGATTTGGAAACAGCTCTGAGGGTAACTGGTAAGTGACATCAAACCACACAGAGCCTCCAGGCAAGGGCAGGGGAGTCACGCTGCATTTTGCAGGAGTGCAGTGGAAGGAGGGAAGAAGGAGGCGGCTGCACGGTCATCCTAATGACATCCAGGGAACGGGCATGATGTCTGCTAGGATCCAGGGCTTCCGTCACCCTGTGAGTGGAGAAGCCAGGGGCTTGGAAAGTCCCGGAGTCTTCCCCCTGATCCTTCCCCACCTGATGAACTTGTCAAAGACAGCAGCGCCGTCCCGGGGCTCCTGCAGCACCACCTCGCTCTGGTTACTCAACAGCTCCCGGAACAGCTCACTGTGCAGTCCCAGCAGCAGGCGGTGGGCGTGGAAGACTCGGACCTCGTCGGTGCCCGCAGCCTGGACCCGCAGCACCACATCGCTGGCATTGCCCTGCCGCAGCAGCTCCTGCAGGCGTTGGAGCAGCGTCTGGGAGTGGTTGATGGAGGTGCCCGTTGACTCCCCGCCGACATCGGTTTTCTGGGCTGCAGCAGGAAGGAACACGGCACAGCCTGAGAAGGCACCCAGGCCCCGGGCAGCCTGCTGGGGTTGCAGAGGGACCAGCTGGAGATGCATGTGGTTGGCTGTGGGCAGAGAGCGGATGAGCCCGGGGAGGCTGTGTGCTCACCTGTTTGTGCCCGTGAAGTGCGTGGATGCACCTGTGCGCACACAAGCACATCCTGGGTGGGGAAGCTTGTAAACCTGACCCTGAGCAGACCCTGAGAGGATGCTCTTGGAAGGTGGGCAGATTCCTGGCGGGGAGAGCTCGTGACCCAGCGTGGGACAAAGTGTCCAGAGCTGGTCTCCATGATGCCAGATCCCTAGGCGGGGGTCGAGGAACCTCTTGGTTCCCCCCCGTCTCACCTCCTGAAGAACTGTGCACCTCACCCCTCGGAAGAGTTGTCCAAAGGAGTGCAGTCACTAACAAACTGAGCACTTACTACAAGCCAGACACGCTCCTGGAGCTCAGAATAGCACAGTGAACAAAACAAGCCAGCTTCTTACACTCATCAAAGCACAAGCTCCTTAGACAGGCAATACATACATAAGTAAGCACTCTAGCTTTAGATGGTGGTAAATAAGGGAGGTGATAGCAGTGGGGTGGCAGCTCCTTTAGGTGCAGGAATCAGAGACAGGCTCCCTGAGGAAGCGTTGAGAAGGAGCCTGCCAGAGGCCCTGGAAGAGGATGGGCTTGGCAACCTGGGGGGTGGGGGGGGGGGGCCGAGGATCCGCCCCAGCGCTGAGTGGGAGGGGAGGGCCTGGCTGTGAGAGGAGGCTGCAGCCTGGAGGGGAAGCTGCTTCCAGGCCCAGCAGCCCTCCTGGGTCCCGTCTCCACTGGCCTGCGGGAGACCAGAGAAAGCACAGAGGGCCAGCTTGTCCTGGACAGGACTCTCGGGGTACCTGTGCCTTGAGGCTGGTGTTCCCGCCTTGCAGGCTGGGCGCGCTGGGCCCTTCTTGCATGTTTCCAGGGATACCGTGAGGGTCAGCTGGGGACATGCCCTCGGTGACAGAAAACTCAATGACAGAAAACACTGCCAGCAGCTTCTCCAAGCGGAGCACAGTGTGAGGAGCTGACAGCAGCAGACGGGCACACCTACCCCCCAGCGCGCGCGCACACACACACACTCACACATGCACACACACGCACTCACACACACTCACACACACACACACTTGTCCCGAGGCCCATGTGCGCTCTTGGAGAGGGCACTCACAGGAGAGCAGAGCATCTTTGTGTAAAGCAAGAGGGAGACAGAGGGAGGAAGAAAGGGTGAGAGAGGAGCCCGAGGTTATCTCCCAGCCCCGCCTCTCCAAGCTGTCACATTGAAGGCCCTGAATGCTGATGGCACCCCACTCGCCTCTAGCTGGGCCCAGCTGCCTGGGACAATGGACAGTGGAAGGGTCTTCTTGTCGTTGAGACTCCTGCCTGCCTGCCTGCCCAGCCCTCGTCCCCTCGGAGGCAGGCTGCCCTCCTCCACGGAGCTGTGTGATCAAATCCACTCTGCGCCCGTCCTGGCTGGCTGGACACCGCCCCCTCCTGGCCGTGTGTGGCTAAAGCCGGAAGGTCCTGCCCCTTCTCCCTGCCCCCTGCCCACTCACCTGCACGAGCGACCAGGCCCACTAGGGTCAGGATGGCCCAGAAGCTGGCCCAGGACCCAGGTTTGGTGTAGCCCAGCCTAAGCATCTTTGTGCCCTGTCCCCAAGCCCACTGGAGGGAGAGCGAAGCCCAGACCTCTCCACTCACATTCCTCCTCCTTATATAGGGTCCCGCCCAAGGGGCTGGTGCCCTCCCTTCCCCGGCTGGCTTCCCGCCCACCACCCAGCCTCTGCCGTGGATTGGTGGAAACGGGCCCCAGCTGTTGCCCAGGCAACGAGTTAAGCCAGAGAGCAGCAGCCTCAGGGGCTATTGTACTGCCGGTGGGCCCCTGAGGGGGACGGATCCGGCACCCTCCCCCATAGCTCCTACCACCTGGCACAGCGACTCATTCCTCTTCTGGGAAGTTTAAGGCTCTCCAAAGGGCAGGCAGGGGGCTCCAGAACCAGTCGCCGCCACCAGCGCAGAGGGTCGCCGGCCCGGTCCCCGGATCCCAGGCTCGGCCTCCACCCTGGCACAGAGCACGAGCTTGCCAGCGTCACGGCTGGGGAGCCGCGGTGAGCCGGCGGCAAAGGAAGGGCCTGGAAGAGAAACACGGCGGCAGCTCACGCTCCCACCCCTCCCCCTCTCCCATTTTGGGGTGGGCTGGCTCTCCAGAAAGGAGGGCAAGGGTCTCAAATAGGGGCCCACGGGGTAACTGGTAGCATTTTCGTGTCTTCTTTGAAGAATGTTCCTGGGAGGGTGATGAGTCTTTAGGGAGGTGGGGGCTGTGACCATCACACCCCTCACCCAGGGTCAAGGTGAGCTAAGATGGCAGGGCTGGGCATAGAGGAGCTGCACCCGAGCCTGTGCACCCCTGCACGGAGGACCCCTGCCCAGAACAGAGCTGGCCGCCTCGCTGGAGGCTGGTCCTCGGCAGGCATCCCACCCCCCGCCCAAGCAGCCCAAATCCAGGCATGGGGACTGGAGATGCCTGGTCACTTCCTTCCTTTAATTCACCTTCCCGAGAGGTCTCAGGTCTCTTGGTTCACCTTGTTGGAAGGCTTCTTTTACCAGCTTCTGTCCGACCTCCTAGTGTAATTTTTCCCATCTCAGAGTTCCAAGGAGACACACAGCAGACCCAGTACCCCACCCTGACAGTTGGAGAAACAGGCAGAGAGCTAGGTGGCCGTTTCAGCTGGGTTAGTACAGAGGAGAGCTCTTCTAAGGACAAAGGAGGACAGAGAGAGGAGGGTGGCGTCTAGAGCCCAAGGGGTGTGTGTTATGGGTGGGCAGGTGCTGGGGAGGCCTCACCTTTTCCAGAAGCAAGTAGGGCCTGGCCCCGATCTCCATGGGAGGGAGTCCTTCCAAGTTGTTGAATTGAAATGGTGGAGGTGGGGTGTGCTCCTGAGAGATCCAGCTCAGAGTTTCTCCTGAGGCTGGGTCTTTAACTGGGGATGGGTGGGAGCCCACCCTCCTTTGCTCTCTGGATGCCAGGGACCAGCTCCACACATTGATTTCTGCCCCGGGCTGGCACAGAGAGACCCAACAGCTCCACCCCCCTCTCTGGAGCCACAGAGAGAGCGGGAAGTGGGTCTGGCACCTGCCTCGTCCGGGTTGGCAAACATGTAGCTGTCCAGCCCAGCGGAAACCCCTCCCGGCTGTCCTGACCTTCACGCCTGGTTCCCCTTGTCCAGATCCACCATCCCTTGCCCACTGGCTGCCCGCCTGCCCTTCCCGTGGGCTGCACCACCTCCCTGGCCTGCACCACCTCCCTGGCCCAGCTCAGAAAAACAGAGCCTCAGTGTGACGGGGGTCGTGGCCTCTGAGGGCATCCCGGCTTCCATGTGCAATGCTTTCCGACAGGAATGTTGATGATAAAAAGATGAGGCTACGAGAACCCACTACTCAGAAAATGGTCTTAACTTCGCGCTGCATCAGCCCCTAGAGGTGTGGCTGCCTGCACTGGAATCTCCCCCACTCCACCTAGGAGCCAGGGCACCTGTGTCTTCTCAGCATCTCGGCGATTGTCACGTACACCCCCAAGCTAAGGTCTACCTGCTAGAATTACATGGATGGCATTTCGAGTGTGCAGGGATCGGGGAGGTCCCAGGTTACCAAGAAGACTCAGGAGGGTCACCTCTGACTCCCCATCTCTGAGAGGCTCCACCTCTTACTAGCTCTAACTTCTGTTATCCCTGAAACCCCTCTACTGATTTAGAAATTGGCTCTCCAGGAATACGCACTCTCCATTCTCATTTTCTTAGCCTGAGGTTTTCTGGAGTGTGTGTGTGTGTGTGTGTGTGTGTGCGCGCGCTATGTATGTGCGCACACGTGTGTGTGTGTGTGGTGTGTAGGTGTGCACGCATGTGTTTTGTTTTGGCCACAGAGCACAGCATGCAGGATCTTATTTCCCTGACCAGGGATCGAACCCGTGCCCACTACAGTGGAAGCGCGGCGTCCTAGCCACTGGACTGCCAGGGAATTCCCTGCATGCGTGTGTGTGTGTGTGTGGTGTGCGTGAGAGTCTTGGAGCTGGAGAGAAGAAGGAGGGCGTTCGCCCTGCCCAATCTTGGAGATGGAAGATCTGAGACAGTCTGTTTCATTTTGCCCTGTCAACCTGGAAGCTCCATAATTCCTTGAGAGCAACTCTGAGCTAGAACAGAGAGCAGTGTCGCTTCCCACCCGAGGCAAGGGTGTCTATAACTCAAGGGACTTGTCTGAGGTTTCACGGCTCAGAATGGGCAGAGCCAGGAGTCAAGTGCTGCGTTGCTGCTTGACCTTTCTTTCCACGGCCCCATACTGTCTTTTCTGGGAAGCTACTGTGTTGGCGAAAAAGTTCATTCGGCCCTTTGGGTAACAGCTTATGGAAAAACCTGAACAGATGTTCAGTAGCCGATGTTTCGGTAGCCGTAGATGATCCCCGTGGGGCAAGGAATCTCTAGTGCTGGAGAAGCAAGCTTGGGGCAGATGTAGAGTTTCTGGATCTGTGGCGTGAGTGATCAGACACAGGACGGCGGAGGGGTGGGCTCCCAGCCCCAGCCCCACCCCAGCTGCAGCCTCCCGTGCACCTGTGACGTCTCCCTTCCTGAGCTAGGGAGCCCCCAAACGCTTAGATTGGGGAAGAGGCAATCCCGAGCTTAGGTTCCAGGCCACGTGGATTCAGGGCGGCACAGCGATGCTACAGGAATTGCACCCTGAAGTAACTGACATGATATTGAAAGCTTCCCCTGAAGCCCGGCTGTCCCGCGGTGGCACACCTGCCTCCCTGCCTCCATCCTGCTGTCCCCCGACTGGAGGGCCTTCCGCATCTGAGTTTTGTCCGCCTGGCCCACTTCCCCTCCCTGTAAAGCCCGAGCTCACAGTGGCCTCGTGCTGCCTCAGCCCCTGCTCTTCCGGAGAGCAGATGGTGGGGGCCAGTGACCAGCGAACGGCTCTGGGGGAGGGACAAACCCACGTTCAATTTCCAACCTCCACTTGCTAGCTCTGTGGGCTTAGCGTAGTTGCTGGCCTTCTCTGAGCCTCGGTCCCCTCTTGTGTGAAACGGAGGTAACCTGAGTTAGCTTGAGGGGCTGCCGGGAGGGTGACACGTGTAGGACAGGGTAGGTCCTCAGGAAATGTCAGCAGAGACCCTCACACCCGGCTGTAAACGGCCCTCTGCGTATCCACAGCGTCCTGGTGCAGGGACGTGGTGGCCTGAGGAATTATCTGTGCTACCTTCACCCTCTGGGTCTGGAGTCCTGGACACTCTGCCTGGGGACCTGAGTGGGTAGTGCCTACTCTGGTCCCACTGTGCCACCCAGGGGACCTGGCCAAAGCCAGAGGACTCTCGGAGGACTTCAGGGTCAGGCCCCAGCCAGCAGGGGTCAGCAAGGCCTCTGTGAGTTCCAGGGCTGCGCGTGGAGGTGAGGCTGGGGGTGGGCATCCAGGTAGCTCCAGCCCCGGAATTGGGATCTAACGTAGGGAAACCAGCTCTGGGACGTTCCCAGAGGGTGAGCGTGGGAAGCGAGTGCTGGCTGGGCCTCAGCTCTCCTCGAGCCACTCCACACGTTGTCCCGGGTGCCCTCTGTGAGCTGCACCGGTCGCTCTTCCCCGCATGGGGCTGGGGAGCCGGCTGGGCGCAGGTTCCAGCCTCTCCAGGGCGCAAGCCACGCCGGATGGTGTTGATCGGCCGGTGACTAATTTTCCTTAAAGGAAAGTCCATTTTACCAGGGTCAGGAAAACAACAGCTTGCAAGGAGCCGCTGGGTCTGGCTTTCCCAGCGCTGCTGGCAGCCTGGTCAGGCTTCCGCTGGCCTGGCCGTCACGGCCAGCACTGGGCATGGCTTCCTGCCATCCTTCCAGGCCAACAGCCCGCCTGGGTAGAGTCTCCTTCTCGTCCCACCACCCACAGCCACCGCGGCACTGACTCCTTCAAACCTGGCCCGTGAAGCTTCGCTCCAGATCTGGGTCCTGCCCAGGGCAGCCTCAGTTCTCCCTCCCCAGCACTGGTTCCCTCCCCCCAGCCCCGTCTGAGTCAGCTCCTGGAATCTGTCTGCCTTTCCCCAAACGCCTCACGCCCAGGGTTTGACTGCCAGACCGAGGCCAGGCCCGTTCCCAGAGTGCCCTGGAGCACGAGGCAGCCCAACCAGAGCCCTGATGCTACCGCCCCCCCCCCCCCCCCCCGCCCCAAGGTCTGCCTCCCAGCCTCGCCCCTCCCCTGCCTGTGCACCGTCCCCATCCTGGTTTGCTCCGGGCAGCGACTACTTTACAGACCTTCCCCTCAGCCTCTGCCCCGCCCTCCCCTTCCCCCTCCTCCCTCCCCCCTCCACCCCACCTCCCCGCACCGACCATCAGGCTCAGCACGGCTGGAATAATCCCGGGGCAAACAACCGCTCGGGAGAGCTGGCGATGATGAGAGCGAGCTGCTGGGACCACCAGAAAAAGCCACGGGGTGACCCAGGACTCAGGACCCAGCAGCATGAGGCTTGCAGGACAAGAGACAGGTAAAGTGTCTAGGGCCAGGGTGGGCAGGGAGAGTAAGGTGGCAGGACCAGTGAGGAATCTAGAGTCCGGGAGAGGGGAGCTTGAAGCGGATATGGAAACATCAAAAGCTGGAAGGTGGAACCTAAACTCCTAAAGTGTGGACTAAGAGAGGCAGGGACCAGAGCATGAGGTTGGTCCTTATCCCAGACTGGCCACCTGCCAGCTGCGTGTGACAGCAGGCAGGTCACCTTACCCCCTCTGGACTCAGTTTCCCAGTCTGAAAACCGGGGCCATTCCAGCTCCAATAGCACTGGGAGAGGGTGCTCTCGAGTAGAAAGGAGCGGAACTTAGTAACGTCTCTCCTTAAAGAGGGGGGTGGCTGTTTGGCAGAGCCGTGAGTTACTGTGGGTCAGGATCACCCGGGATGCTTTAAAAACACAGCTGCCCTAGCGCCGGTGCAGACCCTCTGGCTCAGGCCGCCTGGAGCAAGGCCCAGGGCCCCCGTATTTCACAATCGCCCCACCCCCAAATGCCCTCCTGACCGTGACTAGCAGCCCGTTTAGGACCCTGCTTTGCAGGCTGAAGATCCACCAGGAGCAAATATGATCGAGAAATAATCTCCGTGTCAGCAAGAAACGCCAACAAGTGCTTCTTCCCGCCAACTGGGGAGCCGGGCCACTGCGGGGGTGGGCTGGGGTGGAGTGTGCTTGGCAGGAAGCATTACCGTTTGGCTGGGCCTGACCACAGGGTCTGCACAGAGTGGGTCAGGGGCAGGGTAGGGCTGCTGCCAGGCCAGACTGGAAAGGAACCAAATGCTCTAACCCACCCTCTGCGCTTCCTAGCTGGCCAGCTACAGGTGACGCCAACGCTCACACCCAATGGCAGTGGGCTGAGCCAGGAGTTTGAAGGCCATTGGCCGGAGATCCCAGAGAGGTCCCCGTGTGTGGCCGGGGTCCTCCCTGTCATCTACTACAGCGTCCTGCTGGGCCTGGGGCTGCCTGGTGAGTGGGGAGCTGGGTCTGGGGTCCTGGGGTTGCCCAGAAGTTGGAGTTCTCCTTCAATGGGTGCCAACCCTCTGGGCTGACCCCTGAAACCCAGGATCATAGACCCCAGCGCTCTCCTTGCCTTTGTGGGGTGATCTGGGTCACTGGAAAGCCAAGCATAATGGGGAGTAAAAGTGAGGGGCCAGGAGTTGGGGTGCTCTATAGCTAAACCCAAGTTTTCACCACAGCAGACAGCCCCCTTCTACCCCCAGGAATGGGCACCTCCTAGGATGACTAAGTTTTTGCCTGACCGCCCCCAGCTCCATCAAAAGCTTCCTGTACCATCCACTGCGTTCAGAGAGCAGAGCTGTGGGTCGGGTGGGGTGTGGATGCAGGAAAGGACGGGTGGAATTAGGGAACTGCCCATCCCTGTGCCCGTTGCCAGGGAAGCTAGTGTATAAGGCAGTGGCCTACAGCGCATGACTGGACGAGGCAGGGCTGATCTGATTAACCTTCCAGACAAAGTGAGGTTTAAGAAGGGTCTGGAAAGAGGAAAAGAGAAGCCAGAACCAGCAGGTGGGGAGGGACGATGAGAAAGCAAATCCGAGGAGCCCTTCTAACGCCTCTGACCTCTCCCCTCCCTGACCTCGGTTGCCATCAGTCAACCTCCTGACCACAGTGGCCCTGGCCCGCCTCGCCGCCAGGACCAGGAAGCCCTCCTACTACTACCTTCTGGCACTCACGGCCTCGGATGTCATCACCCAGGTAGTCATCGTGTTCGTGGGCTTCCTCCTACAGGGAGCAGTGCTGGCCCGAAAGGTGCCCCAGGCTGTGGTGCGCGCGGCTAACATCCTGGAGTTTGCTGCCAACCACGCCTCAGTCTGGATCGCCGTCCTGCTCACGGTCGACCGGTACGGCGCCCTGTGCCACCCCCTGCACCATCGGGCCACTTCATCCCCAGGCCGGACCCGGCGGGCCATCGCTGCTGTCCTTGGTACTGCCCTGCTGACTGGCATCCCCTTCTACTGGTGGATGGACGTGTGGAGGGACGAGGACCCCCCCAGCACATTGGACAAGGTCCTCAAGTGGGCTCACTGCCTCATCGTCTATTTCATCCCTTGTGCCGTTTTCCTGGTCACCAACTCGGCCATTGTCTGCCAGCTACAGAGAAGGGGCCAGAGTGGGCCTCGGCCCCGGGTGGGCAAGAGCACCGCCATCCTCCTGGGTGTCACCACGCTCTTCGCCCTCCTTTGGGCACCCCGCATCTTTGTCATGCTCTACCACCTGTACGTGGCCCCCGTCTACCGGGACTGGAGGGTCCACCTGGCCTTGGATGTGGCCAACATGGCGGCCATGCTCAACACAGCAGTCAACTTTGGGCTCTACTCCTTTGTGAGCAAGACCTTCCGGGCCACTGTCCAGGAGGTCATCCATGACGCCCACCTGCCCTGCACCCTGGGGTCACAGTCAGCGGGCGTGGTGGCAGAACCTGTGCTGAAGCCTGCAGGACTCCCCAAAGGGGCAGAACTGTAGAGGAGGAGCCCATACAGGGAGCTTGGGGTGGCTCACAGCCAGATTAGTGGGGTCTTTGTGGTTGCTTCCACAAAACTTTATCAGTACCCTACTTTGCAATCTGGGGATGAAAGGAGAGGCTCCTTCCTTCAGGGGTGGCTCCCCAGGAAGCTAAATTAATGTTGGTTGAATGAATGAATGAGTGACTGAATAGATGGATAGATGGATGGATGGATGGATGAATATGAGTTGTTTCCAGGCCACCCCTCCCTGGAGCCCACCTCTCATTCCCTGAGTTGATTACTTCTCCGGCTTCTAGTGGCAATGCCAGGGAGAAAGGGAGATGTCCGCGGGATTCCAGGCCTTTCCTGGGCTGCGGGAACCAAATGCAGGGGGCTGAACAATGGGAGACGGGGCCGCCTGAGAAAGGGAGTGGTCTTTTTTTTTTTTTTTTTGAAAGGGAGTGGTCTGAAGCAGATTCAATGCCCCAGCCCTGGGGCGACATAACCTCTGGGGTCTCTAGCATCCTGGACTGATTAAATCCCTGCCCTGGAGCCAGAACAGGTTCAGGGCCCCAGAACAGCCCTGGGGCTGCACTTTCCACGGTTGCTGAGGACCAGGACTAAGAAAGAAAATGTCCTCTTAGCTCAAGGGCCAGGAGAGCGGAAGGGGGCTCCCGGCCACACCCCTAAGCTCACTCCTCTTGGAAAAGAAGCCTCTTTCTCCACCAAGGGGAGGAAGGGAGATGGCTCAGCCGACCTGAGACTCTGAGGGGCTCTGCTCGGCCCCTCCCAGCCTCCCTCCTTTCAGCCATGCCAGCCGGGAGAGGCAGCTGGGAGAGATTAGCAGACAAACCTCCCACCGGCTCCAGGCACTGGGTAAACACATTAGCAGTCTGCTTTCTGCTTTTAGACCAGACTGAGCTGACCTTTCCCCTGCATGTGAGGTCCAGGCGGGCCCCCACAGGCACCCAACCCCTTAATGGGATCACAGAAGGGAAAGAGCCAGTTCTGTGCTGGGCAAACGGTCGGTGCAAAATAAATGCACTTGGCTTTCCCCCTTTCCTCTCTACTTCTCCCCACAGCAGAAATGTCCAGGAAGGGACTTTCAGCCACACCCAGAAGGAGGAAAAGGCAGGTCCCCAATCCTTTATCCACAATTCTAAACTCCAAAAACTCTGAAAACCAAGACAGTTTTCCTGAGTTTGCCACAAACACACCAGAATAGATACAAGACCGCATATGTCTTGGTGCTGTCCCACTGCGTAGATTCCGCTGCAGACTCTCAGCGGGTGTGATTTTGCGATGACGCCCTACACCCTGCCAGAATAGAGATCTGTTGCTTTATCTGAACCACACATTACCTTCCTCTATTCTGAAAAATTCTGCATCCTGAGACACCTCTGGTCCCAAGAGTTCAGAGAGGGGATTGAGGACCTGTAAGTCCCATCATTTTTGCCACAGCAAGGTCTCAGCTGGCCCTGAGTGGGTCTGGGGCATGGCAGATTCCCCCATGGTTACCGAACCAAACTTGGGTCCGCTTGCCTGCTCACAGTAAAGCCGATCTACTGACACCCGGTTGTGGTGAAGGAAAGGGCAACATTGATCGCAGGGCGCCAAACAAGGAGTCCAGGCAGCTCATGCTCAGAAGGCTGCAACTCCCCGATGGCTTTTAGGGAACGGTTTTTAGACAGGGTGAGGGAGAGGGATGCAGGAGTGATCAGCTTGTGGACACTCTTCTGACTGGTGGGTAGTGAGGTAATCGGAAGTGCACATCATCAACCTTCCGTTTCCAACTGGTCTGGAGTCTCCATGCTTGTGGGCAGTATACAGTTAATTTCTTCCGCCTGGGGTTTCGGTGTCTGCAAAACAGCTCAGAGGACTTGGCACAGAGTACTATCTATAGCCCTTGAGGAGGAACTAAAGGTCCTTGACTTTGCTTAACGATTAAACTATTATTATTTTGTCTTGTTTGACTGTTTTCTTTGTTCCAATAAATGTATTTCCTTGTAATTTAACATACCAGATAAGGAGTTCGGGCCTTTTAAGCCCTAGCTGCCTGGACTCCTTGCTTGGTGCCCTGCAATAAACATTGCACTTTCCTTCACCACAACCAGTGTCAGTAGGTTGGCTTTACTGTGAGCAGGCAAGTGGAATCAAGTTTGGTTCGGTAGCCCTATGTGCACACAGACGTGTCCGTGGGTAGAGCTGATGCACCAGAGCTTCATTCCTTGCTTAAGGAGGAGGGGGTGCAAGTCCAGGTACCCCAAGAAGGGGCACAAGAAGGTGAGAGGAGGCCTTCCCCAGCCCAGCCCCAGGGGCCAAGTCCACCCTACAGAGGATAGGTGCTTTTGATGCAGAATCAAACGGAATGCCTTGAGGGAGAGACCCCCCCCCCCCTATATGAAACCTGTGGGGCCCTGCAGGAGAGCTGCCCAGTACCAGGGGGTACCCTTGGCATGGAAGGCAACTGTGGTGGGGCAAGACTGTAAGTCTGGGGCTTTCCTGGTGGTCCAGTGGTTGGGACTTCGCGCTGCCACCGCAGGGGGCATGGGTTCAATCCCTGGTCAGGGAACTAGGATCCCGTGTGCTATGTAGCACAGCCAAGAAAAAAAAAAATGAGGATGGGACGCCTCTTTCAACCGGCTGGTGGGCTGTCTTCAAGGAGACAGAAAGATTCACTCACCTGTCCCCAAACACCAGGGAAACCAGGTAGTTCCAGAAACAGGTGAGGAGGCTCTATTGAGGCAGGTAGCATTTTGCACTGGTGGGGGATTCAAGCCATGGGAATGTGGGTGTCCCTATTAATGTGACCTCACTTGTACCCACAGGCTGGAGCGACATCAGTGTTTTCAAATAACCCAGGATACTGAGTATTGCGACCATTTTACAGACAGAGGAAACGGAGGCACAGAGAGGTTCAGTGATATGCACATGGCCCTAAATACTAAACTTTCTTTGGGTTATTTGTATAGAAATATGTTAATATAAATGTTTCAGACATGATACGAAATTTCTAAAAATCTTAAAAAAAAAAACAAAACGGCTCATGTTTCCTTTATGCATTTCTATTGTCAAACTCTCAATGGCTTCTGGAGAACAAGACAGCAGGGGTGTGGGTTACCCTTCTCGCCTCCATCCCATCTGCTGAAATAGCTTGGCTAACGGAAATCCTTTTTGGAATTCTAAGTTTTTTCCTTACAGGTCCCCCCCACCAACCCCCGCCCCACACACAATTTGTCAGTTGATCTTATGTTCTATTTTTAACCCTTTGTTAATATTTAAAGACAATGATTTTTCTAGTGTCTTCCACATCTTTCCAAGTCTATATATGATTTTTGCTGTCTTCTGGTCTCTACATCCATGTGTATTTGTTTTCTGGGGCTGCCATAACAACAACAACAAAAAAGCCATAGACCGAGTGGCTTAAACAACAGAAATTCATTTTCTTAAGGTTCTGGACGCTGGAAGTCCAAGAGCAAGGTGTTGGCAGGTTTGGTGTCTTCTGAAACCTTTTCCCTTGGCTGGCAGGTAGCTGTCTCCTATCTATGTCTTAAAAAGCTCTTTCCTCTTTGCGGGCACATGCCTGGTGTCTCTCCTTCTTTTGAGGACACCAGTCATATTGGATGAGTGGCCACCCTAATAGCCTCATTTTAACTTAATCATCTCTTGAAATTCACATTCTGTGGTACAGGGGGGGTTAGGGCTTCAATCTGTGAATTTAGGGAGACACAATCCGGCCCATACACTAAGGTTATTTTTCTTCTCTTTTCTTTTCTTTCTTTCTTTCTTTCTTTTTTTTTGTCCGTGGCACACAGCTTGCAGGATCTCAGTTCCCGGACCAGGGATTGAACCTGGGCCTCCACAGTGAAGGCGCTGAATCCTACCTGCTAGGCCACCAGGGAAGTCCCCACTGTGGTTAATTTAAAGAAAAATGTTAGTTTGGTGCATATCCAGCTCTTGATGAAAGGAATGTTTCTCTTAGCTTTATAGGAAATGTCCCTCCACTTTTCCTTCTGGTTGGCGTAGAAGGATTCAGCCTCAGTCTTGTATCTTTCAACACGACCTCTCCTTTCTCCCTGGATTCTTGGAAGATCTTGATTAAACCGTAATGAAGATGTATCTGAGGACAAGTGTCTTCCTTCAAGAAGTTTGCCCGGAGTCTGCTACAGAGCTTTTAAATTCCACACTGAGAGTATCTTTTCGTTCAGAAGAATTTTCTTCACTTTCTTAATCGTGACTGGGTTGCTGGCCCCCTTTTCCCTCTACCGGTCTTATTTGTCCTCAGGCAGGAGAATAAATGCCTTGTTTGCCACATTTCCTGGGTTCCCTTTAGTGATCTCGCCTCCAATAGCGTTTTTTCCATTCTGCGTCTGGCTTCAAGTTTGCACGACCTGCAGGCATCGCCAAAGATTCCCTGTTATCTGCGCTTACTTCCTCTGCTTCCCCACACGATAGCAGTGCTCCCAGGGGCTTCTGAGGTGCAATTTCACTCCCCCAGCGCCACCCCCACCCCGCCCCATTTACATTCCCGTCCAGCCCGCTTCGGGCTAGTTGGGTAAAGCACGTCACAGCTGTCCACGACCTCCTGGGATGGGGAAGGGTGGGAGGGGACAAACCGCCAGGCTTCTGGAGGATCTGCTGTTTTCAGCAACCTGGCCCAGGGGAGGGCCCCCACCCCCACCCCCACCCCGCCCACCCAGAGAACAAAACCCTACTTTTCCACCGAATTAAACGTTGAGCGCCTTGGTCGGCCAGGTTATAGATGTGCCGGCAGGGACAATGGGACAGTCTTTGACATGGGGGTGTCTTGAGGATCTTGGCTCCCCCAGCCCCAAAGCCCTGGCTCCTTTGTCAGTGGGGAAGCTTGGGCTCCTTAGAGGGCCTTACGGCCCGACTTCCCCCTTTGGCCTGTCGCTATGGGCTCAGACAGCAGAGGGCGCTGCAGGACTGGCGGGATGGACAGACTGGCCTGGGAGCCGGGGGGCGGGGCTTTAAGCCAGATTTCTAGGCAGATCCGAGTTGTTGCAAAGAAACTGTGTCAGCCCCGCGAGCCACAGCCAGCGGGGAGCAGTGGGGTGGGACGACTCCGCTGTTCCCCTGGTCAGCCCCCTCCACCCTGAAGCCACGAAGCAAGCCACGTGCTTCCTCCAGCTGGGGTTGGGGGTGGAGGCGAGCGGCAGGTCACGGCAGTTTTCTCAGATCCTTCTGGTGGTTGGAAAGGCTTCCTGCGCGAGGCACTCTATGAAGGGCCCTTTCATCACCCTCGTCCCTCCCCTCTCCAGGGGCAGGGTCCGGCCAGCCCCTCCCCCTGGTCTCTGGTTCAGCTGCCTGCCTTCCCCTTTGTGCGGAGCCCAGCCCTCCTGGGTTCAGAGCCCCAGGGCTCCAGTCAGTCCTCTGGGGTCCCAAGTTCCACCAGCGGTTCCTGTCCGCGGCAACCACTTGGGCATCCTGCCCCCTGAGGGAGTTTGAGTCTTGCCACCAGCGGCACACGACAAGGATGGAGGGAAAGGGGCTGGGAAGGTGAGGAGGGAGGGAGCCTGCCAAAGCCCACAGTGAGTCAGGAGCAGAGCTGGGACCCAGGGAGGAGAGAACCAGGGTGGGGTTCCAACGACGCTCCCTGCCCTCTCGCCAGGAGGACCTGGGGAGGCTCTGGGAGCATCTTTGGTGGCAGGAAGCCAGGCCTGGGCTGAGGGGCGCCACGCTGAGAGGAAGGACGAGGGGAAGATGGGGGGCGAATCCAGAGCAACCTCCCCTCTGAGGCCAACTCCCAGGCCTTCACACCTCTACTCCAGGGGCCTGGGAAAGGGACCCACCCTGGGGAGAAGGGGGCCTGCCCGCCTGGCACTCCCTCACCTTCTCCTTGAAAGGAGAGCTCAGGCCATCCTTCAGGTCCTCCTGGAGAAAGTGGCTGAGGGCCTGACTCAGCCTCAGGGCTGCCCTCCTTGACCTCGGTTCCTCCTCTGGGCAGGAGTGGGGAGGGGGCGGTGAGGACACAGCTGGTCTCCTTCCACAGGTCACCCCTGACCTCTGAGCCCAGGTCCCCATCCCCATGACTGGGTGTGAGGGGCTGGGTCCTCCCCCCAACCCCCAACCCCCCCCACCCCCACCCCACCCCACCCCACCCCCCCCGCCCCGCCCTGCCCCAGTCTGGCCTTGGGCGCCCCTCCCACCGGATTGCCAGTCCTCCGCCCCCTCCACAGCTGCCAGAGGTGAAAGAGTTAACGAGGTCTGTGGCCGTTTGCTTCCCGGGCTCCTCCTGGATGTATATTTAGCAGACAGGGCAAGGCCCAGGGAGAGGAATGCCCAGATGCCCTGGCACTGTAGCCCCTGATCTGCCACACCACTCCTGGGGGGAGGGGGAGGGGCGATGGAGGGGGGCAGGGATGTGTGAGTTGGCCTTAAATGGAAGGCTGTGGTCTCAGAGAGGACTTCGAGGCCCCAGTAGGAGAGGGCAGGACGTTGCTCTTTTTCCGGGGAGAAGGACTGAGTGACCAGGTCTCCCAGGGACACGGGAGGATTGTGGAAAGAGGGCTGGGATCAGAGGGCTCACTGTGGCGGGCACTGGGGCAGGGCTCGCTGGGAGGGTTCCTTCCACCTACTGAGCCCCCGTGCTGGCCCCAGCCAGGCGGCTGTGGGAACTGAGGGTCTCTGGCAGGGTGCCCCTTCTGGTCCAGGCACCCACCCGGCTAGAGCAGAAGAGTTTTTCTAAGTTCTCCACGGAGAGCACTTCCAAGGACCCTGCCCTTGAGAGTGTGATGTTGAGAAATAACTGGAGGTGGGCTGATTGCAGAGTATTTTGACTTTGAGAGGGTGGAAACGGTGAAGCAAGTAATCCAATTCCTCCAAGAACCTCTGGGACGTTCTGTTCTTGGGAACTATATTTTGTTTGCATATTTGTTTTTTTTTAAATTGGAGTGTCTGCACCCTTCCCAGAGACCCAGGGAGAATTCTGCAGATCTTTACCTCTCATCCCCAGGGCTTGTCACCAGGGGCCCTCCTTTCTTCCCCGGGTCAATGGAGCAGTCCAGCCAGATCCCAGAGAGCCTCCCACTTGTCCTAGAACTCAGTTCCCTGACCCACTGACACCCACTGAGGCCTGGAGTACGCGCATCTCTGGGTGGGGCCCCCTCAGCCAGCAGAGAAATGGGCCCTTCCAGAAAAGATCCAGGGGTCGCCTGCCATCAAGACATGCCAGTGGTTACAGGTCTTAGTCTGTTTGGATTCCCCTGACCAGGGATCACCACCCTTCTAGAACTTTCTGTGTCACGAACCCTCATGGAGGTAACTGACCGAAACCCCTTCCCCAGAGTGCCCTCTCTACAAACTATGAGGACACAGTTTGACCTGATAATTCTTTCTGGGGGGAGACTGTAAAAGTAGGGAGATGGATGCAAGTGAGCTGGTCTGCTGTTTGATGCAAAGAGCACACAAGTGTTGCGGTGGGACACGGTAGGGAAGCCACAGGGCTGGCACCGGAGGACCTGGGTTCCAGGCCCTTCTCTGACACCAATGCACTGTGTGACTTTGGGAAAGTCATTTCCAGCCCCGGGGGTCTCAGTTACTTTGTCTGTAAAATGTGATGGTTGGACCAGATGGGACCAACGGTCAAGTCCATTGGCAAACTCCTGAGTCCTCCATGAACCTTAGTTCGGCGTAGAAGAGCCTGCTGGATGGGAGGCATCTCACAGAATAGGTAGCATCTTCTGAGCACTTTCCATGGACCAGGCACTAGACTTAACTTTTTCTTTTTTTTGCGGTACGTGGGCCTCTCACTGTTGTGGCCTCTCCCGTTGTGGAGCACAGGCTCCGGAAGCACAGGCCCAGCGGCCATGGCTCACGGGCCCAGCCGCTCCGCGGCACGTGGGATCTTCCCGGACCGGGGCACGAACCCGCGTCCCCTGCATCGGCAGGCGGACTCTCAACCGCTGCGCCACCAGGGAAGCCCTAGACTTAACATTTTATTTGCACCGTCTCATAGACTACTACAATAACAGGCAGGAGGTGAAACCGTGTAACTCGGATTAGGACTTGAGCCCACGTTCTTTTCACTGAGATCACACACCTGGTCTCAGGATTTAATGAAGCTCTGGTTCTTGATGTCTCACCACAGAAAGAATTCAGTGAGAGACAAAGTGATAGGGAAGAAGTTGATTTATTTAGAAAGAAACACACTCCACAGACAGAGTATGGGCCATCTCAGAGGGCGAGAGCGGCCCCAGGGTACGGGGTTGTCAGTTTTTATAGGGCTGGGTAATTTCATAGGCTAATGAGTGGGAGAAGTATTCCAGCTATTTTGGAGAAGGGGTGGGATTTCCAGGAATTGGGCCACCACTCACTTTTTGACCTTGATGGTAGGCCTTGGAACTGTCATGGCACCTACGGGTGTGTCATTTAGCTGATGTGTTACAATGAGCGTATACTGAGGCTCAGGGTCTAGTGGAAGCCGACTCCTCTGCCATCTTGGACCCATTTGGTTCTAATCAGTTTTATGTCGTGTCCTCAGACTATGTCATTCTTTCAAAGGTTATACCCTGCCCCCTTCCCTCCCGTTTCAGAGGCAGGAATTATTGCATCCATTTTCTAGATGGACATACTGAGGGTCAAAGAGTTAAAGCAATTGGCCTAAAGAACATACCTGGCTAGTGGGGGAGGCAGGACTCGGATCAAGGCCCCTTTACCTCTGCATTCTGTATATCTAACCATTGTGCAAGGCTCAGGGAGACGCTTGAGTTAGCATGGAGCCCAGGTCCAGAGGGAGGTACAGCGCATAGTCTGCACGGCCAGACACACACGAGCACACCTCTCTTTACTCTCACTCTTGGAGTCAGGTAAGAACAGGGGGTATTAATAGTTTGGTGCAGCCGGAGACTGGTGGGTCGGGGAGGGGGCTGCCGGCAGTGAGAGATGAAGCTGGAAAGGTGGGTTGGTGCTGGCATGGAGGCTGCTCTTTCTATGCAGGCTGAGCTCCTGAAGGTTCTTAGGATCAAGTTCTAGAAAGATCCCACCGACGGCATTCTAGACAAGGGATCGGTGAGTTAGGATGCTGGATGCCCCTTAGGAGACCACTGCGATGGTCCAGGCTAGTGTGAGTCCAGGACAGAGGCCCAGATGCTCCTGCAGGATATGCTGAGTTTGGAGGAGACCCGGGGACAGAGGGAGGGAAAGCTCACCCGCTCTGTGGCCCCTGCAACACTTCTGGGGAGAAGGAAGGTTGTGGAAGAGGCTGGACGTGGAGACAAGGAGGATACTTTGCCTGTGTTGTGACATAATCCCCCATAAGACGGTCCCTATATTACACCCTGGGTTTCCACCGCTACATAAGTTGGGGGGTTCAGCTCTCTCCCCTCTGCACTGATCAGCCTGTACCTGTCAGGGCTTAGCCCTGAGTCCAGGCATTCAGAGGTGTCCCTCCAGACTCTGGCCAGGTACCTAGAGGTGGTCTGAAGGGAAGGGATGCTTGGGGGTGAGCAGAGATCCACCCCCCCGGCAGCCCTGGCGGCCTGGCCTCCCCCCACTCACCGGCCCTTGCTCACTTTGCCACAGCTGGCGTTTCTAGGCTGGGGGCGCTGGGGCCTGTCCTTATAGGGCTCATGCGATGGCTACACGTAAGGAGCCACAGGCCCGGGGGAGGCTGACCCAAACACCGCCCCCTTCAGAACTCTGAACAGTGGCCTGGAGCAGGGCCAGCCGCTGCGATCAAGAGGCTCTCCTAGCCATGACCCTCTCCACCTTGAATCTTCCTACCTTACGTGCCTAGAATTCTGGGCTCTTCAGAAGCCCAGAATTCCCCAACTCAGCCACATTCCCTAGCTCCTTTGACCCCAATATGGGAAAAAACGAAGGCCACTCGAATGAGAGCAAGCAGAGACTATCCAGTGTGCTACACAAGAAGTCGGCCACCATCGCGAGACAGGGAGGGGAACGGTGTCCTAGTGGGGCAAAGGGAAGGTGTCAGGGGTGCCCTGATTGGAGGCCATGGGCACAGGGAAGCTTAGGGGGGCTCACTAGAAGTGGGGTGTCCTTGGGACCTCCCTGGAGGTCCAGTGGTTAGGACTTGGTGCTTTCACTGCTGGGGCTCACAAGCTGCAGGGCCGGGTGAAAAGAAGAAGAAGAAGAATAGAAATGGGGTGTCCTATGTGACTGGTTAGAGGTGCATACCTGGTTTTCTCTGGTTGGTCCTAAGTTGGAAGCAGGGATGAGAGTCAGGGAAGCTGTCAATCATTAATCAGTTCTGGCCATTTGGGGCGATTGCTACAGGGGTTATTGTTCGGCTTCCTGGACCGGTTGTTCGAGATGGTGGTCTGATTTCCTGCAAGTCTGACTTGCAGCTAGCAGGCCGGCTTCCTGGCTTGGTTGCTGTAGATTGCGGGTCAGAGTTCTATTTTTATAGATGCTCTGGCCATTATCCATCTGTATAGTCAGTCTCTCGACAACAACCCGTGAATATTACTCCGGTGTTTCAGGCAAACAAACTAGGAATCGAAAAGGCTAAGTGACCCGCCGAAGTCCCAGAGCCAGTAGGTTTCAGAACTTGGACTGGAGCCCACTGGTTTTGTGCTGCTGTTTTTTCCCCTTCAGTCTTCTGAAGGCAAGGGTCCTGCCCCCTAGCCTCCAGCTCCTATGCCAGTACTTTGAGCACGCTCTCAATAAATATTTATTAAAGGAACTCATACTAACGTTTGAGGCAACCAAGTAGAAATGCAAACAGAGAGTCGGGGGGCGGGGAGTTCCCTGGCGGTCCAGTGGTTAGGATTCCAGGCTTTAACTCTCATGGCCCGGGTTCAGTCCCTGGTTGGGGAACTGAGATTCCGCAAGCCATGTGTCATGGCCAGAAAAATAAATAAAATAATAGAATTAAATAGTAAAGATAGGGGATCCTGGCTGAAGAGGCACCTGCAGTTAGAACTGCCGAGCTCTTGGTCATCGTCCCCTCTGGCATCCCGCAAGCATCTCTGCACTCCCTGCTTGGAAGCTGAAACCACAGGCTGAGACTTGCGAGTCTGGGCCAGTCGGACTGGGAGGGAACCGGCCTCTGGGAGACAAGAGCTGTCTGCCCACGGGCCTGTCCAACCCCCTGTTATAATCAGCGTACTGGGGGATCTGGTCCAACCTCGCTGAGTGAAAGGGACAGCTAAGAGCTGAGCAGGACACTTCCTCCCAGGAGCTGGCCTGGGGGCATGGCCAGGTGCTGGGGATGGGAGCCTGGGGCCCCACTGGAGGCAGAATTCTTAGGTGGCCTCGTGATCTCCGTCTCTGTCCTCAAGAGTTATTCCATAATTATATCATGTTACACAGTCAGAGAGATTCCCGGTGTGGAGAGAACCATACCGCGGGGGCAAGGGCAGCGGCCTGAGGGCGGGTGACCTGATGGGTCAGGTGATGGGGGTGGGGGGGTGGGTCAGGTGACCTGGCTGCCAGCGGGTTCTGTACTTGCCCTGAGACTCCACCAGCCCCAGTTTCTGTATCTGTGAAGGGAGGTGCGTTGGCCTGAGTAATCTAACCTTACCAATTATGATCCAGGTTCCTCTGAGGCCAGGATTAAGGCCAGCTCCCCTGGGTTACTCGGGTCAGGTGGGTGTAGGTGGCTCCTCGGTCCTGGGGAAAGAGACAAGCAGATGGAATCATTTCCGGATGTGGGTGTGGTATCCGCAGGCACGAGTGATTCCCTCAGGGCCCCTCATCCCCTCACCCCAGCCCCCCGCCCCGCCCTCCGCAGCCTCAGTTACTCTACAACCTCAGGGTAGAAGGGCAACACCTATGAAGCAAAAAAATGTGTGGCCGTTGATCTTTCCCAGGGCTTGGTTCTGCTTTCTTCCCGGGCCCTGCAGGAGGAGGGGTGTGGTCACAACTGATAAAGACTTTTTTTTTGGCCACGCCTTTCGGCATGGGGCATCTTAGTTCCCTGACCAGGGTAGAACCCGTTTACCCTGCGTGAAGCCTTAACCACTGGACTGTCAGGGAAGTCCCCTGATAAAGACTTCTGAATCCCACAGCCTGGGGAGCCTCCAGGCACCTGGCTCACTGCACACAAGGCTGTGCATTGGGAGTCTGAGCCCAGGCTGGGGAGGTGACTGACCCCTCGTGACCCTCACTCACGGCCCTTCTGACTTCCAGGTGGACACAACTCACTGCAGGAGAAAGGGAGTGGGCGGGGCCCGTCAAGCAGCTGCCTTTAGACATCTCAGTGGCTCTGCCACCTTCAGCTTTCTCTCTTCTTTCTTGTCTCCAGAAAGGCATCCCACAGAGGGCTTGGTCCCTGAAAAGCTAAGGAAAGAAAAAAGCATGCAACTAGAGATTATAATACTAGGTGAAGAAAGTCAGAAAGAGAAAAACCAATACCATATGATATCACTTATATGTGGAATCTAAAACATGACACAAATGAAAGTATCTATGAAACAGACATAGAGAACAGACTTGTGGTTGCCAAGGGGGTGAAGGGGGAGGGAGGGAAGGATTGGGAGGTTGGGGTTAGTAGATGCAAACGATTACATATAGAATGGATAAACAATAAGGTCCTACTGTATAGCGCAGGGAAGTATATTCAACATCCTGGGATAAACCATAACGGAAAAGAATATAAAAACGAATGTACGTATACGTATAACTGAGTCACTCTGCCGTATAGCAGAAATTAACACAACATTGTAAATCAACTATACTTCAATAAGAAATTTTTCTTTTTGAAAAAGAAAGAGAAAAAGTGTCATGTAGGCTGGGCAGACGGAGGAGAGACACAGAAAACAAGCTGAGGGTGCAGAGGGTGGGGTTCTGGGAGAAAAGGAAGTTGTAACCCGTTTAGCAGCCAGAGGGGCTAAGAGGAGACAGGATGAGAAGATGCACAAAGAAACTGGACTTGGGAGGCAAACCTCTCCTTAGACAGAGGAGCTGCTGCTTGGTGCCAAATCAGATTTGGCAAAGGGCACGCAGTTTTCATTACAGACTCAGTTGTGGATGATTGGTGCTGATGGAGAGAAGGGAGCCGTGGTCCACAGGCCTCTGTCACCTCTCCAGGCTTCCAGCAGTGGGTCCCCTGGCCTCTCTCCTCCAGGTGTGTCCCCTCCTCTCTCTGCAGCCAGAGTCACCTGTTTATTTTATTTTATTTTTTAAAATTTTTTGGCCACGCTGCACAGCTTGTGGGATCTCAGTTCCCTGACCAGGGATCGAACCCGTGCCTCCTGCAGTGGACGCGTGGAGTCCTAACCACTGGACCGCCAGGGAAGTCCCACCAGAGTCATCTTTCTCGATGCAGTCCTGACCCTGCATAGAGTCACTGCGCAAAGCCCTCTGCTGGCTTCCTGTTGCCTCGGGGGAAGTCCTGCCCTTTCCGGGGCCTGGCACCCAGCCTCTCAGCCCATCTCTCCCCGCATACTCCCTCCCAACCACACCGCCTCAGTGCCTGACACATGGATGTTACTATCCGTTAAATTTGTACCAAGTGCACAAATGATAACAGGAAGTCCGGCCCATTGGAGAGTTTCCTTTTCGTTTTGGAATTCCGGGCAGCGCCCGCGGCACCTGCGTGCACACCAGCCTGAGCGCCTTTGCTGTGTTCCTCTGCCCAGTGACGCTGCAGAGAATGTCTGGGCCCCAGGGAACTGGGCGGCCACCTGGGCCTCAACCACCCCCATCCCTTGCTGCCTGTCTGTCGCTGGCTGCCCTCCATGGGGTCCCAGAGGAAAGGAAGGGCTGCAGGCCCAACAGATGGCTTTTGATGAGAGCTCTGGATTACATTGTTTGACTACCTGGACAGGGGCCCCTTTGAGTCCTCCAGGCCCTGAAACTCACCAACAGGAGTAGAGAGCAAGGTCGAATCTGAGTTGGGTCTGAGATGCCAGCTCCTGGGCGAAGGAGGAGAAATCTGCACAAAGCATCCTTCTGCAACGAGGGGCCCCAGCGGGGAGGCCTGCAGCTAAGAAAACATTTCTAGTGGTTTTTGCTGCAGGCACCTACATTCCTGAATAGCTAAAGGGGAGCAGGCCCCAGATGTTGGGGGCAGGGAGAGGCAACTCACCTGGCATTGCTACAAGGAACAGGCATTGAGAGGAGCTACAAATGGGAGCAAGTTAAGGGCAGAACTTCAGGGAAGCCTGGAGCCTACAGACAGGGCCCAGCTTTCTCTTGGGGGGCAGAGAGCTATGTGCAATGTTGAGCTTCTGCTTGGGGGGGTGGGGGGTGGTCCCATCTCCATGAGGCTTTCAGAGAAAGGAATTTGCAGCAGAGGGAGAGGAGTGCCTTTCCTCTCTATTCCTAGATTCCAGAGTGTATCTGGAAAGAATTGGGGCCAGGCACGTTGGTCGCCCGACCATGGCTGGGTGGAACCAAGTGGGGCAGCTCTTTGGCCAGAAGTCGAGAGTCTCTTTAGCTCCAAAGGACACCACTCTGGATCCCAGACCCAAAGCAACAGGCATTGTGGAAGGCAGAATTCTAAGATTTCCCCTGGGTGTTGCCCTTGAGATTGTTTTTCATTAAATGGCGAAAGAGATTTTCAGTGGAATTAAGATCACTAATCAGTTGACCGTCAAATAGATTGGTTACCCGGGTAGGTCTGACCTAAATTGAAAGAGCCCTTTATACATTCATACATACATATATATATATATATATATATATATATATATATATATATATTTTTTTTTTTTTTTGCCTGTGTTGGGTCTTCGTTGCTGTGCACGGGCTTTCTCTAGTTGCGGGGAGTGGGGGCTACTCTTCAGTGTGCGGGCTTCTCATTGTGGTGGCTTCTCTTGTTGCGCAGCACGGGCTCTAGGCGAGTGGGCTTCGGTAGTTGTGGCTCGGGGGCTCTAGAGCGCAGGCTCAGTAGTTGTGGCGCACGGGCTTAGTTGTTCTGTGGCATGTGGGATCTTTCCGGACCAGGGATCGAACCTGTGTCCCCTGCATTGGCAGGCGGATTCTTAACCACTGCACCACCAGGGAAAGAGCCCTTTAAAAGCAGAGAGTTTTGGGACTTCCCTGGTGGTCCGGTGGTTAAGACTCTACTCTTCCACTGCAGGGGGCACAGGTTCAATCCCTAGTCAGGGAAGTTCCTTATGCCGCGAAGTGCGGCCAAAAAAAAAAAAAAGTAGAGTTTGTCTGATGGCAAAGGGAGAGTCAGAGATTCTAAGCAAAAGAAGGATTTGATGCACAGTCAGTGGCTTTGAAGATGGAGGACTGCAAGGAAAGGACTTGAGAGCCGACTCTAGGAACTGAGACTCTGTCTCAGCCAGCAAAAGCACAGGGACCTCAGTCCTACAACCACAGGGCACTGGTCCTGCCAATGACCTAAATAAACTTGGGAGCGAATTCTTTCCCAGAACCTCCAGTAAGAGCTCAGCCTGGACAGCTCCTTGATTTTGGCCTTAAGTCTTAAGCAGAGACCCAGTCAAGCCCACCCCAGACCTCTGACCTACAAAACTGGGAGCTAATAAATGGGGCTTGTTAAGCCTCTAAGCTTGTGGTGACTTGTTAACTTGGCAATATAAGTGCCTACACAGTGAAGGTTCCAGGTCATGCATGTTGACCCAAGTGAGAAGGAAAAGGCATGATTCTGATTTCACCCACACCTTGGGGTTTCAGCCTCTTCCTGCACTCTGGCTGTGCCCCTCCTCCACACAGAGGCATCGAAATCTCTGTCCATGTAGCCTCTGCCAGAGGGCCAAGCTCCAATCACTGGGCTAGGAAGTTTGGGAACAAACTATTGATCAATAGACCAATTACAGGTGAAGGGCACAGCTTCTTAGGCCTAATTATCCATGTTTCTTATACGTTTGCTTCTCTGCTAGCTTTTCCTATATTTCTGCCCATTTCTGAAACTGTTGGGTCTCTCAGTCTTTAACAAAAGCAAAATCCCTTCCAGCAAGTTATCTAGGACTCCCTGTCAGGACCCAGACTATTCTTCCAGAGAGTCCCTTAAAACTCAGAATGAATTGTTGTCTCTCTCTTGGTCCCATGACCTAAATGACTTGATTCATCCCGTGGCAAAGATGGTTAGCTATCCATCCAAATCTCTGCTCCCCTTCCATAGTATAGCGTTTTCGCTGAGGAGCTGAGACTACATTTCCCAGCTACCCTTGCAAACTAGGTGTGGTCATGTGACTGGTTCCCACCAATAGAATGTGAGCAGAAGAAATGTATGCCAACCCCATAAGAAGCAGGGTAAGAAGCAGGTGTGCCTCCTCCGTACACCCCTTCCTCTTCCGCCAGCTGGATGTAGATGACAGTGAGACCCTGGAGAATGGCAGAGCCCCGAGCTGGAGAGAGCCTGAGTCCCTGGATCACCATATGGAGGAAAGCCACTGGCCAACAAATAATGCCTGCCTCAGACTTGCCTGGTGGCGCAGTGGTTGAGAATCCGCCTGCCAATGCAGGGGACATGGGCTCCAGCCCTGGTCCGGGAAGATCCCACATGCCACGGAGCAACTAAGCCCATGCGCCAGAACTACTGAAGCCTGCGTGCCGCAACAAAGAGTAGCCCCCACTCTCCACAACTAGAGAAAGCCCGCGTGCAGCAACAAAGACCCAACACAGCCAAAATAAATAAATAATTGTTTTTAAAAAAAAGAATGCCTGCCTCAGTGTGTGATATGAGATATATGAGTAAGAAATAAATTTCTAAGATATTTAGACCATTATACATTTAGGGGTCTATTTATTACTGCTTTTTAGCCTACCTTTCACGATACACACCCCTCTACTAGGCCCGCGATCTGAAACAAAGTGCACAAGGTGCTGACTAAACTCCTGGGATGAAAACCTCCAAATATCCCTGTATTTCACTGCCTGTGGCTGGCTCCCATGCCTGTCCTGGTTCACACTGTCTGCTCCAAAGTCTGGCTGACTCACCTGGCCTGGGCCACCATCCATCTGCTGTCAGCGAGTGCCTGGCTCACAGAAAAATGCACATTTATTCCCCCAAAACATAGGGTTCCTTTTTCAGCAAAGGTGGTGTAGCAATATATTTGGAGAAGCGAGCTACTGTTCAGCACCCGGGCCCCTGGTACTTTGGGACGCAGCCAGGGGAGCAGACATGTTCAGACCCAGCTCTCTAAGGAAAAGGTGCCAGCGCTTGGAGAAGAGGTGGACCAGGGTGACGGAGGCCCTTCCTCCATGAGGTGACTACTCTCTCAGAAAGCAATTGAGCATTTCTTGGTAGCCTCAGGGACAGCCTCAACTTTTTGTACTTTTCTCCCCGGGGAGGCAGAGGCGTGGGGGAGGAGAGCCTCTGTAGCCGCAGCTCTTGAAAACTCTGCTTCGTGATGTGGCGTTGAGAAGACTCCGAGAAGCTCTCCGCAGAAAGGCAGCCCCACCCTGCCCTCTGCCTGGGGATGCCCGCTCCCGCACCAGCCGTGGTCTCGGGTATAAAGAGCCCATCCTCTGCCTGAAGCAGGAGCAGCGCGAGGAGCCCTGGGAGGGACTGCAGTGGGGACCGAGATGCAAGAGGGCGCCACCCGCTGTCCATACCTTGAGTACAGTTCTGGATCCCCAGCCCCAGTAGAGAGGACAGGCTTGACTGTGAACAGTCACGCAGCCTAGAACAGGTCCAATAGGACTGGGGCTCTATGGTAGCTCATGGATGCCACAGCCCAGCTCCCGTATGGGATCTAGATGTCCTGGAGGTCATAAACGTACACAGCAGCCCATGCTTCAAAGGGCTTCAGGATGACTCTGCTCCAGCAATATCCAGGGCAAATTTGCTTTTGATGTGAGTCTGGAAATAACAGTGGCAGACTCCCCAGGGCCCAGGAGTCTAGCCACTGGCTCCTCCTGGCTTGTATGCAACCAGATGCAGAGCCTAGCACAGAGGTTAAATGACAACAACCCGACCCGGGCTGCCCCACAGATGCCCAGAACCCACTCAGAGAGGGTCAGTGAGGGTCCCTTGGCCTCCCATACCTCTAGGTGGTCACACAAGAGCCCTGAATCCTCCATGTGCAGCCAAAGGGGGGCCCCTGCTTCCCGTCCCAGCCAGCTCTTGGCACTAACCCTGAAGTGGTGACGAGCTGAGGAACCAGGGCTGGGCGCACCTCATGAGAGATACATTTAGAGATTTTTTTTTTGGCTGCACTGCGCGGCCTGCGGGGTCTTAGTTCCCTGACCAGGGATCGAGCCCGCACTCCCTGCCATGGAAGCATATGCAGTCTTAACCCCCGGACTACCAGGGAAGTCCCCATTTAGAGATTTCAGGTGAGAATCTTTTACCAACTTCCCCTGATTCCTTCATCGTGGCTCACCACCCTTTCTGCCCAAAGTCCTTTCCAACAATTTAAATCCTGCCTTCTCTACACCCAGCTCGGTTCCCCTCATTCTGTCACTTATAACTTTGGACTCTGCTCTCATTAGTTTCTTCCAAATGTCCCCTCTCCAAATCTAGCTGGGTCCTTTCCATGCCTAGTTTGCAAACATGTCTGACCTGATCCTAACCTGCAAGCCCCATCTGTCCCAAAGGTACCAGGGGGCCGGGGTTTGACAGGTGCAATGATCCAGTGCACGGGTGCTGGGTGCCCACAGGGAATGCCAGAGACCAAGGTCTTCCCAGGACTGGCAGCTCAGATGGCTCCCGGGGCAGAATAACCTGAACCGGCTGCCCTTTCCTTCCTGTGAGTGACTCGGCAAGAAGCTGGCAGACGAAAACAAATCTAGTCCTGGATCTTGCAGAAGGGGTAGCAGGCAAGGCCATGGCCTTAGGCTATGTGGGGAGAGCACTGAGGCTAGCGGCCGAGCTGGATGCTGAAAAGACGCTCAATCTCACTTAGATTATGAGCAGTCAAATGAAAACTATACCCAGGTCCAACGTCCCACAAAGCAGATTGGCAAACATCAAAGGTTTGATCACGCACTGAGTTGGCAAGGGTGGGGATAGGATTTCTCATGGTTCGCTAGCGGGATTGGAAAACCATACAGCCTCCGTGGAGGGAAATTTGGCAAACTTTATGTAATGCACGAATTCTTTGACCCAGCAATTCCACTTCTAGAAATGTGGTGTCTAGCTGTGCCTGTGCATTGGTGAAATGACAAGTGGCATTGTTCGTAAGAATGACAAGAGATTGGAGGTATCCTCCGTAGGTCCGCACTCATGGTATGCCCAGGTGATGGAATACAGCAGCCAGAACAAAGAATTAGAACCATGGATGTATGGATTTGGAAACACACCCAGATGCATTGTAATGTGCGAAAACGCAAGAAAAGCAAAGCAGAAGGAGAACAGGTTCTGAGGCTATCTGGCTTCAATTCTCGATGAGTGAATGAAATGGCATGCTACAATTTGGGTAAAAAAGGGTAAGAAAAACAGTATATATCCTTGTCTGGTTGTACGTACCGAAGAATCTCTCTGGACGGATACCCAAGAAACTGGTTTCATCGGTTTTCTAGAAGCAAACATCTTCATTATATACCTTTTGAACTGTGTGAATATACGACCTATTGAAAAAGAAAATACAGTTTAAAGTATGTGCTCCCCACCTCCATAATGGAAAGGAATAACTCCAGTACTTGAGAGGCAGCTACTAGTTCCAGGACAGCATGAGGTGGTGGAGGTCATTCTGTCTTATATTCACATGGTGTGTTATATTCTAATTTTTTTTTTTTTTTTTTTTTTTTGCGGTACGCGGGCCTCTCACTGTTGTGGCCTCTCCCGTCACGGAGCACAGGCTCCGGACGCGCAGGCTCAGCGGCCATGGCTCACGGGCCCAGCCGCTCCGCGGCATGTGGGATCTTCCCGGACCGGGACACGAACCTGCGTCCCCTGCATGGGCAGGCGGACTTCCAACCACTGCGCCACCAGGGAAGCCCCATATTCTAATTTTGATGAAGTCTAATTTGTGACGTTTTTCTTTCTCTGTATTGTGCAGTTGGCGCCATGTGTGAGAACTCTTTTGCCTATAACTCCAGGTCATGAAGATTTTCTCCTGTTTTCTTCTAAAATTTTATAGTTTTACGTTTAGATCTATGATCCATTTTGAGTTAATTTGTGCGCAAGGTGTGAATTTTAGGTCCCCCCTTTTTTTGCATACGAATGTCCAATTATTCCAGCACCAAGTGTTGAAAACACCATCCTCTTCCAAGATATTACTTTTGCCCCCTTGGGTTTTTGTCTGTTTCTGGGTTCTCTGTTCTGTCTCATCGACTGATGATGTCTGCCTGTTTGCTTACACCACATTTTCTTTATAACTGTGGTTTTATACTGTCTTAAATTTGGGTAGGGACTTCCCTGGTGGCGCAGTGGTTAAGAATCCACCTGCCAGTGCAGGGGACACGGGTTCGAGCCATGGGCGGGGAAGATCCCACATGCCGCGGAGCAACTAAGCCCGTGCGCCACAACCACCGAGCCTGCGCTGTAGAGCCCGCGAGCCACAACTACTGAGCCCGCATGCCACAACTACTGAAGCCCGCGCACTTAGAGCCTGTGCTCTGCAACAAGGAGCCACCGCAATGAAGAGCAGCCCCCACTCGCCGCAACTAGAGAAAGCCCACGCGCTGCAACGAAGACCCAATGCAGCTAAAGAAATAAATAAATTTTTAAAAAACTGAATAATCTATTTAAAAAAAAATAAAGTTGGGTAGAATGATTTTAAGTCCTACCAGTTTATTCTTCTTTTTCCAAATTGTTTTGGCTATTCCGATTCCTTTGCCCGTCCATGTAAATTTTACAAACATCTTGTCTCTATACAATCTTTCCTTGTTTTTATAGATCTGGAGTGTTTCCAACACACCAAGCAATTCTCCAGTCCCCAGAGGACACCAACAGAGTGTCCTACAACTTTAGCTCAGTTCTGACATTATTCACCGGAAGATAGCATCAGATCCCACAGCGTAAGGGTTCAGTCCCACCCCACCATCCCTACCCCCACTTTAGACACCAACTGCAAGTCCATGTTATGACATGTACTTCTGACCATCCAGCTATGAATCCGAGGTTCCCATGACTCCCTTTTTGGGTCCGATTAATTGGCTAAAACACTTCACAGAACTCAGGAAAAGTTTACTTAGTAGAATACTGGTTTATTACAAAAGACATTATGAAGGATACAAATGAACCACTAGGTGAAGAAGTACATAGGGTGAAGTCCAGAAGGGTGCCAAGCTCCGGAGCTTCTGTCCCTGTGGATCTGGGGTGCACCATACTTCTGGCACGTGAAGGCACCACTCCAGAAGCTCATCAAGTTTGTTGTTCAAGAGTTTTTCTGCAGCTTATCTCCAGCTCTGCTCCCCAGTGGTAGATGGAGCTGAATTCTATTCGCTTGGTCTTCCTGGTGACCAGCCCCATCCAGAGGCTATATAGGGATCCCACTCTAGGTCATCCCATCAGCACCAAATCAGTTGTGTCCCAAAGGGCTTGTTATGAATCACAAAAGGTACTCCTGTCACTTAGGAAATTAAACGTGTTTCAGGAGCTCTGTGTCTAGAACAGAAGAAAAAGACCAAATATTGCTCCTATTATACCACCAGGTATAGACTTGTGATACCCCAACTCTCTTTGTTCTAGGTAGGACTTTGACACTCAGATCAGACTTTGAGGAGGTTCTAAGGGTGGGAGAAATGCTAAACTTATAGAAAAACTCAAAACCAGACATTCACCTGCTTCCTGGGAGAACAGATTTTATTTTACCTGAGGGACACAAAGAATGCAAATTTGCTTTCTTTTCTCACTGAGTTGGTAAGTGGTTACAAAAAGATCCACTGAATGCTCCCCTCTAGGCCGCAAGGCCAAGTCTATTCACTCTTTGGCAGCAAAATGATCACAGCACTTCTGACTTAACCTGCAATGGATATTACTTATCCATTGGAAACATGTTTTTCATCAAGGTCAAATAACTAAGGTGGAGTGGGAATCTGTGTGGCCTTCTGTGATTGTCAGGTCTGAATATACTGCCCTCCAATTCTCTGGTTTCTAGAATAGACAAGGCTGCAGCTCAACACGGAAGCTAAGAGCAGAGTTGAAGTGGGAGTAGGTCCCACCTGCTCCACTGGTCCCTCTGGAGCCCGGAGTCGGGACCACGCTCTCCCCATGGCCTCCTTCCTGGGACTGGAGGCCTCGCTGTCCTTCAGCCCCTCCACTCCCAGGTCCTCTGCTTTTGCTGCTAGACCTGGGGCCCACGTTGCTCCCCTGTAAACTGTCCACTTTGCTATCGGACCTGCCCGTCTCGTGGAATTGTGGTGAGGTTCAAATGATCAAGCACAGAAAACATCTGGAAAGCTACAGCCCACGCTGGCTTCTGCAGGGAATGGAAGGGGGAAGAGGGATCAGGGACATGCCCCATCTTCAAGCGACTCTGATCTTCTTTCAAATTTTTTTTATCAATTATGAATTCCTTTGTGATTAAAAAAAGAGTTTAGGAATGTTTACAGTGACTAAATATGTTACTGTATTAATGTATTTTGTGGGCTTCAAAAGGTTTCCAGCCTTGTTAAGCTGCCAGCTATTCTTCCGTGCCTGTGTGTGGGTCGGTCGGCCCGGCCGCGGATGCCCGTGAGATCAGCTGGGGTGGAACCTGGGTTCCAGGGGAGGCGGGGGATAGGGATGCAGCTCCATGTGGCTGCGAGGATGCTATCCCTCCCTCCCTCTGAGCTCCCAGGTCTGGGACATGTGCTTCTCCCTGGCTGTCTGGCCACACCAGCTTGTAGGCAGGAGCCGTGGTGCCAGAGAGGAGGATGCTACAGAACCGAGTGGAGTCAGCACAGAACACGTTTAAAAAAAATCAATCACCGGGGCACCAGCCCACCAGAGTAAGGGAGCTGGGCGCCAAGGCCATCGTCCCAAGAAGCCAGCTTGCAGCTGTGGGTTCTGGGCATACTGATGGCTCAGCAGACGCTGGGGCCAGCCTTGGCCAAGTGTATTCAGTGCCCAAGGGCACAGGCGGGGGCTGGCACACCTTCACCAGGCAGTGAGGAAGAATGGAGCCGTGTGCATTTGTACTTGTTTATTTGCTGTTTGAAGCTCCTCGCACGTGGGTGTGGGTGTGAATTTCCCCATGTGGCTGGAGTCCGCCCAGGACAAAGTACTACCTTGCTCACAGCCCCTCCCAGGTCTGGGAAAGTGGCTGGGGGCACGGTCCATGGAGAACCCCGGAGACCACAGGAGCAAGAAAGGGACCTTATAGGAGACTACTGCTGTTCCTAACAGGGGCAGTCCCTACCCACCGTCACTCTGCCCATGAAAGGAGGGCAGGTCCCCAGGATGACTCCGAAGAAGTGGGAGAGAGGCAGGGTTGGCAGGGAGCCCAGGGCCCTCCAGCGAGCTGAGTACACCAGGTCACACTGAGCTCAAGTAACAGTGGCTCTCACCCCTCCGGAATTTACCTCCTGCCCCTCAGTCTCCGCAGTCATTTAGGGGCATGGGGGCCGGAAATTCTTCACGTGCTGGGAACAAGTTCTATCCATTCCTCCTGGGCTGCCCAGGACCTGGTGGACAGAGGGAACCAGTGGTTCTCTGCTGGGGACTGCGGCTGCCCAGTGACCAATGGCTCAGGGCAGGAGTAAAAAACAACCCAGGAAAAAAAAAAAAAAAAAAAAAAAAAAAACAACCCAGGTCCTGAGTCAGCACCACTTAAGACCTCAACCTGCTCTCATTCTGAACAAGTCCAGCCCATCAGGTTGGGAGAAACACCCAAACATCCCCTCCAACAGACTGTCACTGACTCGAAACACAAATCTCCTCTATCAGCTCAAACAGAAATCCTCATGTAGCGGGCAGCTTGAGGGCTTCCCTAATTCAGGAGCCAACAGTTTGTTTTTTATGGTTTTTTATAAATTTATTTATTTTATTTTATTTTTTTGGCTGCATTGTTCTTCGTTGCTGCACGTGGGCTTTTCTCTGGTTGCGGAGAGCGGGGGCCACTCTTCGTTGTGGTGCGCAGGCTTCTCATTGCAGTGGCTTCTCTTGTTGCGGAGCATGGGCCCTAGGTGCACAGGGTTCAGCAGTTGTGGCACACGGGCTCAGTAGTTGTGGCACACGGACTCAGTAGTTGTGGTTCGCGGGCTCTAGAGTGCAGGCTCAATAGTTGTGGCACTTGGGCTTAGTTGTTCCGTGGCATGTGGGATCTTCCCCAACCAGGGCTCAAACCCGTGTCCTGCATTGGCAGGCCGATTCCTAACCACCGCGCCACCAGGGAAGCCCGCCAACAGTTTTTGTAAAGGGCCAGAAAGCAAAGATTTTTGACTTTGTGGCCACGTGGTCTCCGTCACAACTACTCAACTCTGCCATTGCGGCATGAACACAGACAGACAATACATCAGCAAATGGCTGTGGCCGTGTTCCAATAAAACTTTATTTATAAAAACGGGCCAAGGGCAGGATTTGGCCTGTGGAGTATAGTTTGCTGACCCCTGCTGTAATTCACCAGACCCCTGCTCGGGCAGGTCTGAGCAGCCTTTAAGACTGGCATCCTCCCTAAACTCTGGACCTGCAGTATTCCCCGAGAGCCCGGATGTCCATCACTGCAGAGAGGAGAGTTTGTATGGGGAGAGAGGAAGCAGATGTTTGCCGAGCTGAGCCCTCCACCCCGACCCCAGAAATCACTTCACCTTTGCCCAATTTAATTAAACCTGATCCGATACCTCCCCAGTGAACGAGTGTTTGTGGCTTGTCACAAAAATCACCAAGGTAGGCCCCTTACTTACAGGGATGAACAAGGAGTGACCCTTCTGCAGGGGGTATGTGAGTATAGAGAAAAAGCTGGAAGCCTGAGGAGGGACCATGGGGCTTCAGATCAGGCTGCTGTGGGAAAAAATGGGTTCAAGTCTCAGAGCTGCTGTCACTTACTAACCAAATGACCTTGGGCAAGTTACTTAATCTCTGTAAGCTTTATACTTTCCTTGATTTATAAAATGGAGATAAAAACAGTCCTTGGTTCCTGGCACCCTGAGGTTTAGATCAGATAATACATGCAAAGCATTTAACACCTAACATTTTGGGGGCAGGGCCGTACCTGCAGCTATGGCTGTTAACTTACTCAGTGGGCATCTTCCATGTGTCAGACTTGTACTAGGAACTGCTAAGTTAAATCTTATTTAATGCTTATAGCAACCCTATGAGGTAGCTCTTATTATCTCTATGTTACAGGTAAGGAAACTGAGTCTCAGAGAAATAATAATTTGCCCCAGGGCATACAGAGTTAGTTATAGTCAAAAGGGAAGTGTGAAAAAAGAATCTGAAAAAAAAATAGCTATATATGTATGTATAACTGAATCACTTTGCTGTATACCTGAAACTACCACAACACTGTAAATCAACTATAGTTCAATAAAAACAAATAAAGGTGTTTTTTTTAAAGGGAAGCATGATATACAAGAAGACATGTACAAGAAGAAAAGGATGGGAGTGGGCAAGGGAGCTGCAGAACGTCTGCAGGCAGTGGGCAGAGAAGCAGCTCCATTGGAATAACTGCGTTTTCACTTTCTGGGGAGGAAGAGGGAGTTGCCTCTGAGCCTGTCTCTTGTACACCTGCCAGTCTTTCCCAGGAAAGGACAGATTCTTTGGGGGTTGTTGGGTGTATATCCCAGTGCCCCCGTGTACTGCGTTGGATGGTGTCTCTCAAAAATTCACATCCACTCACCTGGAAACCCAGGTCATGACCTTATTTGGAAATAGGGTTTTTACAGACAAAATCAAAGTCAGGATTGACATGGGATCAGACTGGATTAAAACGGGCCCTAAATCAAATAAGAGTGTCCTTGTAAGAACCAGAAAAGGAAACATGGCAGGCGACTTAGGGACCATGGTGATGTGGAGATGGAGGCAGAGACTGGAATGATGTGCCTACAAGCCAAGGATTGCCAGCAGCCTCCAGAAGCTGGGAGAGGCTGGAAGGATCCTTCTCTAGAGGCTTCAGAAAGAGTGTGGCTCTGACGACACCTGGATTTCAGACTTCTGGCCTCCAGAACTGTGAGAGATTAAATTTCCGTTCTTTGAAGGCTCCCAGTTTGTGAGAATTTGTTACAGCAGTGCAGGAAATTAACACACCATGTGTGAACTTTTGAGGGTAGTTCCTGGTGTTCAGGTGCCCGGCACACTCTGAGGTCCACAATGATGTTAGTAGGATAAGAGAAGGGACAGGGAAAGGACGCAGGTAGGGGGAAATCCACCGGTGGGCCAGGGTGGGTTTGGAAAGCCAGGGAGTATAATGCAAGTTTAAGGTAAACCACTGCTAGGAGCCAGGAATAGGGGTGAAGTCAGGAAATAAATGGGAGGTGAGGCTGGCTGAGCAAGGATCCATCTCCTCTCTGCCTGAGAACTGCAAATAAACGGGGCTGGTGACAAGTTCTTTATTAAAGAAAGATGGCGCATTCAATGAATGCATTGTTTGGTCGGCTTCCCTCTTCCACTTCAAGCTGCCCTCACCACCCCCACATCAGGGCCTGTGCCTGCACAGCTGTCCAGCAGACAATCTGATACCACTCCCACGAAGCCATTCAACTTCTAGGTCAGAGCTGTGGTCAGGATGTGGGAGTAAAACCAGGCTAGATGGTGGCCATATATTGGCCTCTATGTTGTGACTCTGATCTTGGTGCCCCAGGGCCTGTGCTCTACCAGGATTCCCGTTGTCCAGGGCAAGTCAGCAGCACCTAGGTGACAAGGGAGGGGACTAAGGTTTCCCAGTAGCTTTTCGATTGAGAGGTTTCTTCCTGTCCCCACACTCCACCAAAGGCTGTTGTCATAGCAACAGCCCTTCAAAGCTGGACAGCTCAGGAGCCTGAGTAGTGGGACTGTCCCTTAATCTGAGTGGTAGCTTGTCTCAAAGATGGTGACCAGGGACTTCCCTGATGGCAGAGTGGTTAAGAATCCGCCTGCCAACGCAGGGGACACAGGTTCAAGTCCTTGTCCGGGAAGATCCCACATGCCACAGAGCAACTGAGCCCATGCGCCACAACTACTGAGCCTGCGCTCTAGAGCCCGTGAGCCACAACTACTGAGCCCGCGTGCCACAACAATTGAAGCCCAAGAGCCTAGAGCCCATGCTCCACAGCAAGAGAAGCTACCGCATTGAGAAGCCTGTGCACCACAACAAAGAGTAGCCCCCGCTAGATGCAACTAGAGAAATCCCGCGTGCAGCAACAAAGACCCAATGTAGCCAAAAATAAATAAATTAATTAACTAAAAAAAAAAGATGGTGGCCATCAATTCCTGCCCTCCTATGTTCATACCACTGCCCCATTGGGAGGTAGAGTCCACTTCTCCACTCCCTTATAGCCACACTGCCTTGTGACTGCTTTGACCAAGAGAATATGGCAGAAGGGATGCTGAGCCATATCCACACCCAACTCTTGAGAGGACTGGCCATTTCTACCTGCTCTGAGTTGTGAGCTGCCACTTAAGAAGCCAGGGACAGGAGATTGGTTCAAGATGACGGAGTAGGACGTGTGCTCAATCCCTCTTGCGCGAGCACTGGAATCACAACTAACTGCTAAACAGTCATCGACAGGAAGACACTGGAACTCACCAAAAAAGACACCCCACATCCGCAGACAAAGGAGAAGCCACAATGAGACGGTAGGAGGGGCGCAATCACAATAAAATCTAATCCCATAGCTGCTGGGTGGGTGACTCACAGACTGGAGAACACTTATACCACAGAAGTCCACCCACTGGAGTGAAGGTTCTGAGCCCCGCGTAAGGCTTCCCAACCTGGGCGTCCGGCAATGGGAGGAGGAATTCTTAGAGAGTCAGACTTTGAAGGCTAGTGGGATTTGATTGCAGGACTTCGACAGGACTGGGGGAAACAGAGACTCCACTCCTGGAGGGCACACACAAAGTAGTGTGCGCATCGGGACCCAGGGGAAGGAGCAGTGACCCCAGGGGAGACTGAACCAGACCTACCTGCTAGTGTTGGAGGGTCTCCTGTAGAGGCGGGGGGTGGCTGTGTCTCACCATGAGGACAAGGACACTGGTAGCAGAAGTTCTGGGAAGTACTCCTTGGCATGAGCCCTCCCAGAGTCTGCCCTTAGCCTCACCAAAGAGCCGGGTAGGCTCCATTGCTGTGTCACCTCAGGCCAAACAACCAACAGAGAGGGAACCCAGCCCCACCCATCAGCAGACAAGTGGATTAAAGTTTTACTGAGCTCTGCCCAACAGAGCAACACCCAGCTCTACCCACCATCGGGAAGCTTGCACAGCCCTCTTAGATAGCCTCATCCACCAAAGGGCAGACAGCAGAAGCAAGAAGAACTACAATTCTGCAACCTGTGGAGGGAAAACCATATTCACTGAAAGATAGACAAACTGAAAAGGCAGAGGACTTTGTACTGGATGAAGGAACAAGATAAAACCCCAGAAATACAACTAAATGAAGTAGAGATAGGCAACCTACCAGAAAAAGAATTCAGAATAATGATAGTGAAGATGATCCAGGACCTCGGAAAAAGAATGGAGGCAAAGATCGAGAAGATGCAAATGTTTAACAAAGACCTAGAAGAATTAAAGAACAAACAGAGATGAACAATACAATAACTGAAATGAAAACTACACTAGAAGGAATCAATAGCAGAATAACTGAGGCAGAAGAATGGATAAGTGACCTGGAAGACAGAATGGTAGAACTCATTCCTGCAGAACAGAATAAAGAAAAAGGAATGAAGAGAAATGAAGACAGCCTAAGAGACCTCTGGGACAACATTAAATGCAACAACATTCACATTATAGGAGTCCCAGAAGGAGAAGAGAGAGAGAAAGGACCCGAGAAAATATGTGAAGAGATTATAGTTGAAAATTTCCCTAACATGGGAAAGGAAATAGCCACCCAAGTCCAGGAAGTGCAGAGAGTCCCAGGCAGGATAAATCCAAGGAGAAACACGCCAAGACACATAGTAATCAAAATGGCAAAAATTAAAGACAAAGAAAAATTACTGAAAGCAGCAAGGGAAAAATGACAAATAATATACACAGGAACTCCCATAAAGTTAACAGCTGATTTCTCAGCAGAAACTCTACAGGCCAGAAGGGAGTGGCATGATATACTTAAAGTGATGACAGGGAAGAACCTACAACCAAGATTACTCTACCCGGCAAGGATCTCATTCAGATACCACAGAGAAATCAAAACCTTTACAGACAGGCAAAAGCTAAGAGGATTCAGCACCACCAAAAAAGCTCTACAACAAATGCTAAAGGAACTTCTCTAAGTGGGAAACACAAGAGAAGAAAAGGACCTACAAAAACAAACCCATAACAATTAAGAAAATGGTAATAGGAACATACATATCGATAATTACCTTAAACGTGATTAAATGCTCCAACCAAAAGATGCAGGCTTGCTGAATGGATACAAAAATAAGACCCATCTATATGCTGTCTACAAGAGACCCACTTCAGACCTAGGGACACATTCATACTGAAAGTGAGGGGATGGAAAAAGATATTCCATGCAAATGTAAATCAAAAGAAACCTGTAGTAGCAATACTCATATCAGATAAAATAGACTTTAAAATAAAGAATGTTACAAGAGACAAGGAAGGACAGTACATAATGATCAGGGATCAATCCAAGAATAAGATATAACAATTATAAATACATATGCACCCAACATAGGAGCACCTCAATACATAAGGCAACTGCTAACAGCTATGAAAGAGGAAATCGACAGTAACACAATAAAAGTGGGGAACTTAAAATAAAATAAAATAAGATTTAAAAAAAAAGACCCAATGCAGCCCAAAATAAATAAATAAATAATTTTTAAAAAATAGTGGGGAACTTTACCACCTCACTTACACCAATGGGCAGATCATCTAAACAGAAAATTAATAAGGAAACACAAGCTTTAAATGACACAAGAGACCAGATAGATTTAATTGATATTTATAGGACATTCCATCCAAAAACAGCAGATTACACTTTCTTCTCAAGTGTGCATGGAACATTCTCCAGGATACAACACATCTTGGGTCACAAATCAAACCTCAGTAAATTTAAGAAAATTGAAATCATATCAAGCATCTTTTCTGACCACAACGCTATGAGATTAGAAATCAATTACAGGGAAAAAAATGTTAAAAACACAAACACATGGAGGTTAAACAATACTTTACTAAATAACCAAGAGGTCACTGAAGAAATCAAAGAGGAAATAAAAAAATACCTAGAGACAAATGATAATGAAAACACGACGATCCAAAACCTATGGGATGCAGCAAAAGCAGTTCTAAGAGGGAAGTTTATAGCTATACAAGCCTACCTCAAGAAACAAGAAAAATCTCACATAAACAATCTAACCTTACACCTAAAGGAACTACAGAAAGAAGAACAAACAAAACCCAAAGTTAGCAGAAGGAAAGAAATCACAAAGATCAGAGCAGAAATCAATGAAACAGAAACAAAGAAAACAATAGGAAAGATCAATAAAACTAAAAGCTGGTTCTTTGAGAAGATAAACAAAACTGATAAACCATTAGCCAGACTCATCAAGAAAAAGAGGGAGGACTTCCCTGGTGGTGCAGTAGTTAAGAATCCACCTGCCAATTCAGGGGACACAGGTTCGAGCCCTGGACCAGGAAGATCCCACATGCTGCAGAGCAACTAAGTCCATGTGCCACAACTACTGAGCCTACGTGCCGCAACTACTGAAGCCCGCGTGCCTAGAGCTGGTGCTCCACAAGAGAAGCCACTGCAATGAGAGCCTGCACACCGCAACGAAGAGTAGCTCCCACTTGCTGCAACTAGAGAAAGCCCTCACGCAGCAATGAAGACCCAACACAGCCAAAAATAAATAAATGAAAGAAAGAAAGGAAGGAAGGAAGGAAGGAAGGTAGGAAGGAAGGAAGGAAGGAAGGAAAGAAGGAAAGAAGAAAGAAAAAGAGGGAGAGGACTGAGATCAATAAAAATAGAAATGAAAAAGGGGAAGTTACAACAGACACCACAGAAATGCAAAGCATCCTAAGAGACTACTACAAGCAACTCTATGCCAATAAAATGAAAAACCTGGAAGAAATGGACAAATTCTTAGAAAGGTATAACCTCCAAGACTGAACCAGGAAGAAATAGAAAATATGAACAGACCAATCACAAGTAATGAAATTGAAACTGTGATTAAAAATCTTCCAACAAACAAAACTCCAGGACCAGATGGCTTCACAGGTGAATTCTATAAAACATCTAGGGAAGAGCTAACACCCATCCTTCTCAAACTCTTCCCAAAAATTGCAGAGGGAGGAACACTCCCAAACTCATTCTATGAGGCCACCATCACCCTGATACCAAAACCAGACAAAGATACTACAAAAAAAGAAAATTACAGACCAATGTCACTGATGAATACAGATGCAAAAATCCTCAACAAAATACTAGGAAATAGAATCAACAACACATTAAAAAGATCATACACCATGATCAAGTGGGATTTATCCCAGGGATGAAAGGATTCTTCAATATACACAAATCAATCAATGTGATAACCATATTAACAAACTGAAGAATAAAAACCATATGATCATCTCAATAGATGCAGAAAAAGCTTTTGACAAAATTCAACACCCATTTATGATAAAAACTGTCCAGAAAGTAGGCATAGAGGGAACCTACCTCAACATAATAAAGGCCATATACAACAAACCCACAGGAAACATTATTCTCAATGGTGAAAAACGGAAAGCATTTCTTCTAAGATCAGGAATAAGACAAGGATGTCCACTCTCATCACTATTATTCAACATAGTTTTGGAAGTCCTAGCCATGGCAATCAGAGAAGAAAGAGAAATAAAAGGAATACAAACTGGAAAAGGAGAAGTAAAACCGTCACTGTTTGCAGATGACATGATACTATACATAGAGAATCCTAAAGATGCCACCAGAAAACTACTAGAGCTAATCAATGAATTTGGTAAAGTTGCAGGATACAAAATTAATGCACAGAAATCTCTTGCATTCCTCTACACTAATGATGAAAAATCTGAAAGAGAAATTAAGGAAACACTCTCACTTACCATTGCAACAAAAAGAATAAAATATCTAGGAATAAACCTACCTAGGGAGACAAAAGACATGTATGTCGTAAACTATAAGACACTGTTGAACGAAATTAAAGGTGATACAAACAGATGGAGAGATATACCATGTTCTTGGATTGGAAGAATCAATATTGTGAAAATGACTATACTACCCAAAGCAATCTACAGATTCAATGCAATCCCTATCAAATTACCAATGGCATTTTTTACAGAACTAGAACAAAAAATCTTAAAATTTGTATGGAGACACAAAAGGCCCCGAAGAGCCAAAGCAGTATTGAGGGGAAAAAACGGAGCTGGAGAAATCAGACTCCCTGACTTCAGACTATACTACAAAGCTACAGTAATCAAGAAAATATGGTACTGACACAAAAACAGAAATATAGATCAATGGAACAGGATAGAAAGCCCAGAGATAAACCCACGCACCTATGGTCAACTAATCTATGACAAAGGAGGCAAGGATACACAATGGAGAAAAGACAGTCTCTTCAATAAGTGGTGCTGGGAAAACTGGACAGATACATGTAAAACAATGAAATTAGAACACTACCTAACACCATACACAAAAATAAACTCAACATGGATTAGAGACATAAATGTAAGACTGGACACTATAAAACTCTTAGAGGAAAACCTGGGAAGAACACTCTTTGACATAAACCGCAGAAAGATCTTTTTTGATCCACCTCCTAGAGTAATGGAAATAAAAAAAAATAATCAAATGGGACCTAATGAAACTTAAAAGATTTTGCAAAGCTCTTAGGCAGAAGACCTAAATAGACATTTCTTCAAAGAGGACCTACAGATGGCCAAGAATCACATGAAAAGCTGCTCAACATCACTAACTATTAAAGAAATGCAAATCAAAACTACAATGAGGTATCACCTCACACCAGTTAGAATGGGCATCATCAGAAAATCTACAAACAACAAATGCTGGAGAGGGTGTGGAGAAAAGGGAACCCTCTTGCACTGTTGGTGGGAATGTAAACTGATACAGCCACTATGGAGAACAGTATGGAGGTTCATTAAAAAACTAAAAATAGAATGATCCAACAATCCCACTACTGGACATATACCCAGAGAAAGCCATAATTCAAAAAGACACATGCACCCCAATGTTCATTGCAGCACTATTTACAATAGCCACGTCATGGAAGCAACACAAATGCCCATCAACGGATGAATGGATAAAGAAGATGTGGTACATATATACAATGCAATATTACTCAGCCATAAAAAGGAACAAAATTGGGTCATTTGTAGAGATGTGGATGGATCTAGAGACTGTCATACAGAGTGAAGTAAGTCAGAAAGAGAAAAACAAATATCATATATTAATGCATATGTGTGGAACCTAGAAAAATGGTTCAGATGAACCAGTTTGCAAGGCAGAAATAGAGACACAGATGTAGAGAACAAATGCATGGACACCAAGGGGGGAAAGTGGCGGAGGTGGTGGTGGTGGTGGTGTGATGAATTGGGAGATTGGGATTGACATATATACACTAATATGTATAAAATGGATAACTAATAAGAACCTGCTGTATAAAAAATAAATTAAATAAAATTCAAAAATTGAAAAAGAAAAAGAAGCCAGGGACATTAAGAATCTGCCTGCCAATGCAGGGGACATGGGTTTGATTCCTGGTCCAGGAAGATCCCACGTGCCACGGAGCAACTAAGCCCGTGTGCCACAACTACTGAAGCCTGCACACCTAGAGCCTGCATGCCACAACAAGAGAAGCCATTGCAATGAGAAGCCCATACACTGCATCGAAGTGTAGCCCCTGCTCGCCTCAACTAGAGAAAGCCCGCTCACAGCAACGAAGACCCAACACAGTCAAAAATTAATTAAAAAAAAAAAAAAAAAAGGAAGCCAGGGACATACCACTGGACAGAGAGGCCACGTGGGGGAACCCTGAGCTTCCACCTCGGACATCCAGCCCAGTTGGGCCTTCAGATGACCACAGCCCCAGGTGCTCTCTGATACAGCTGTACAGAGGCCCCACTCCCATGGCCGAGGAAGAATGGGCCAACTGAACCCCATCAACCCACACAACCATGAGAGATAAAAATATTGTTTTAAGCCTCTACATTTGGGGGTAGTTTTGTTTGTTTGCTTGCTTTTTGCGGTACGTGGGCCTCTCACTGTTGTGGCCTCTCCCGTCGCGGAGCACAGGCTCCGGACGCGCAGGCTCAGCGGCCATGGCTCACGGGCCCAGCTGCTCCGCGGCATGTGGGATCTTCCCGGACCAGGGCACGAACCGGCGTCCCCTACATCGGCAGGCGGACTCAACCACTGCGCCACCAGGGAAGCCCGGGGGGTAGTTTGTTTACGTAGCTCTCAGAGGTAGGAATACTCTGAAAGAGTTATCTCAGTCTTATTCACTGGCTACTTTGGGGCAACTGAACCCCCCACCCCCACCCCATACTCCAAGTCCATGATCCCTCATTGATGACTTGGCCCAGCTGTCTCCCTGGTAACCGGCCCTGGTTACGAGGCTGAGTTGTTGGCTGGTGTTGCTCTTCCTAGGATTGGTAGAGGAAACCTTTACATTAAAATCAACAAATAGGGCTTCGCTGGTGGCGCAGTGGTTGAGAGTCCGCTTGCCGATGCATGGGACGTGGGTTCGTGCCCCGGTCCGGAAAGATCCCACATGCCGCGGAGCGGCTGGGCCCGTGAGCCATGGCCGCCGAGCCTGTGCGTCGAGAGCCTGTGCTCCGCAGCGGGAGAGGCCACAACAGTGAGAGGCCCACGTACCACAAAAAAAAAAAAAAAGGCAAGGAAGGATCCTCTCCCTAGAGCCTTCAAAGGGAGCTTGGCCTTGCTGACACCTTGATTTTGGACTTCTAGCCTCCAGAACTGTGAGACGATACATTTCTGTTGTTTGAAGCCGCCCACTTTGTGGTACGGCTTCCCTGGCAAACTCATACAGCATGTTTACATCTATTCTTTGATCTGCTCCTCCCAACTGCATGTTACTATCTGTGATGGTCAGCCTCCATGATGGCCCCAGTGGTCCCACCTCCTGGCATTCACTTCTCTGTGTAGTTCTTTTCCACACTGAATAGGGCTGACCTGTGTCACTAAGCAGATAGGGTAGGGGGTCCCTGGAGAAAGAGAACCAGGCATGGCTTTCTTGACAGAAGAGAAGCCATTTTTTAAAAATTGCTTTTAATTAATTTATTTTTATTTTTGGCTGCGTTGGGTCTTCGTTGCTGTACGCAGGCTTTCTCTAGTTGCAGTGAGCAGGGGCTACTCTTCGTTGCTGTGTGCGGGCTTCTCATCACAGTGGCTTCTCTTGTTGCGGAGCACGGGCTTTAGGCACGTGGGCTTCAGTAGTTGTGGCACACGGGCTTAGCTGCTCCGCAGCGTGTGGGATATTCCCAGACCAGGGCTCGAACCCGTGTCTCCTGCATTGGTAGGCAGATTCCTAACCACTGCACCACCAGGGAAGTCCGAGAAGCCATTTTTGGTCAAAGCCATTTCGTGATCTAAGCCTGGCCACAGTGTTTGCCCTTGAACAGGTCACAGTAATTAATGGTCTTAAGGGAACAGAAGAATGCAGAGACAAAGAACTGTTATCAGGCAAGAGAATTAACAATAGTAAAGATAATGTATCAGTTGTAAAGACTGCCAGTTCTGTTTCAATGGTAAAGATTAGCCTGAGGTGCTCAACCACCAAATCAATGGCACCTAAGGGGTGACGATGACCTTTTGTGACTTCTATCCACTAAAGCTTGGACTCTGTCTGCTGCCCAAGCCCTTCATGAAAATGCATGTACCCTTAGCTTAAACCTTCCATAAACTTGCTGTTCAGAGAGACACTGCTTTGGGAAAGATCCTTGGTGTTCTCTTTACTTGTTGCAGGTAATAAGTCCTTTCTTCTCCTGATCTTTGGCTTGGCTGTGTCTTTCGGCTTGAACATCCACCAAGAGGTGAACCCGGTTTTTGGGTAACATAACCAATAAGGTCTCGTGCAAATAGCAGTGCGTGCCTTCCATGATCCAGTCGCTATGTTCAGTTTCTGCCTTGCCCTCTCTCGGAACACTTGCACTGGGAAAAGCCCACAGCCTGAGGCCACTCAAACAGTCTGTGGAGAGTTCTTGTGATGAGGAACTGAGGCCTCCAGCCAACAACCAGCTCCATGTGAGGGCGCCATCTTGGAAGCAAATCCCCCAGCCCCAGTCCAGTTATTTATTTATTTCGCTGCTTTGGCTCTTAGCACTCGGGATCTTTTGTTGAGACGCATGGGCTTCTCTAGCTGTGGCGCGTGGGCTTAGTACCCCAACCAGGGATCAAACCTGGATTCCCTGCATCGGAAGGCGGATTCTTAACCACTGGACCGCCAGGGAAGTCTCCCAGCAGACATGTTGGCTGCAGCCTCATGAGACACTTCAAACTGGACCTCCCAGATAATCCACTCCCTGATTCCTGACTCCAAGAAACTGTGTCATAATAAATGTTTATTGCTTTTGTGCCAATAAATTTCACGGTAATTTGTTACGTAGCACTAGGTAGCACATATGTGTTTTCCTATCTCAACCGAGACAGTGTGCATGGTAGTTAAGAGTACAAGTTCCGAAAAAACAAAAAAGAGTACAAGTTCTGGAGTCAACTATCACTTACTAGTTATTGACTCTGAACAAGTTACTTTGGCTTCTTTGAGTTTCCTCATTTTATAAGCATGTAGAACAATTGTATCCACTTTGACTGTTGGGAGGATCAAAGGAGTTATGCATAACTTATAACAGTCCCTGGCACATAGTAAACATTAGCTATTGTTATTATATGGGTGAGAAAAGAGCTGCTCGGCGGCGGCTGGGCTGAGTCCTGGACCCAGGTCTCCTGACTTCCTGCCCAGTGCTCATAGCTTAATTGAATGCCTGGGGATAGATGCCCCGTGAGTCTATAATTTCTATCATTCTCTCCCCCTGCAGCTGGCCGTTTTAGCTGCAAAGCCCTGTCAACAGCTGGCTGCACACATTGTGCTGGTCGTGGGGAGACAGCAAGTAGGGGTCAGACTGTGGTCCAGCCCCCGGAGAGAACTCCTCAGCCTTTGCAGGAGGAGTGTTAAAAAGGCATGCAAGAAGGATCCCTGGTGGTCCGGTGGTTAAGGCTCCACGCTTCCAATGCAGGGGGCACGGGTCCAATCCCTGGTCGGGTAACTAAGATCCCATGCGCCACGCTGCAAAAATAATTAATTAATTGATCAAAAAAAAAGAAAGGCGTGCAAGAGCAGGCAGCAACAGGCTGGGCACCATCTGAGGGGGCTGTTCTGGATCACATTTCGTTGCCAGGGTGGGTCCAAGAACAGGAATGAGCCTTGGTTAGGAATGGCCAAGAGAATGGGACAACCGTTTTGAAATGCAATACGGTATTAGGGCGAAAGTGTTGTCAGGGGTAAATCTCTCTGCACGGCTGCTTTCGTTTAAGCAGATCAAAATGACCTTGGAGGGGCTTCCCTGGTGGCACAGTGGTTGAGAGTCCGCCTGCCAGTGCAGGGGATACGGGTTCGTGCCCCCGTCCGGGAGGATCCCCGGTGCCGCGGAGCGGCTGGGCCCGTGAGCCATGGCCGCTGAGCCTGCGCGTCCGGAGCCTGTGCTCCGCAGCGGGAGAGGCCACAACAGTGAAAGGCCCGCGTACCGAAGGAAAAAAGAAAAAAAAATGACCTTGGACAAGCAGAGGCCAAGGAGCCTTAAGTCTGTGGCTCCTGCCCCACATCTGATAATAGGAAACAGTGAATGCCTGTAGTAAATGAGGCGATGGGGAAAAAAATCAGAAATAAGAAAAAGCAGTGGCATTTGAAGTTTACCTTTGAATGAGCAGTGTCACCTATGAAAATTGGAAGCAAAGAATTTCCAGGTGTGCTTGTAGCTTTCCAAAGACTCCTCGTGGCAAGTGTAGCCTTGTGGAAAACATCAAGTGAGGTTACTGGGTGTGGTTTTTCCAAAACTGTCACTGAAGAGTGGTAGAATATGCCACCCCAAAATATGCCTCTTAGGCGCAAGGATTATTTTGAGAAACAGCACACAGAGGAGAAACTCTAGAAGCAGAGCCGCAATTACCCTTTGGTAAGAGAAATTTACATTGATAGAGGAAATCTCTATTTGTAGTGGTGTCTCCCTCTCTGTGCCAGGAAAAGAAGGGTGGCTCTAAATCCTGACAATCTTATCAATGGAGAAGGTGTTGACAGAAATCTTCATAACTTTACTCTTGTTTATCACAATGCTTTTCCTTTCTCCCCTTTTTTTTTTTTTTTTTTTTTATCTTTTGGCCATGGCACGTGGCAAGTGGGATCTTAGTTCTCCGATCAGGGACCGAACCCACGACCCCTGCATTGGCAGCGTGGAGTCTTAACCACTGGACCACCAGGGAAGTCCCCAACACCTCTCTTTTGTCTTAAGCTGAAGATGGTATCTAAGTCTGAATTCTAAGCCACCTCTTTGAGTTACTCGCTTTTCCCTTGGTTATTCCCCATGTATACATGAGGTAAACATGTGAATAAACATGTTTGTTTTTCTCTTGTTAATGTGTCTTTTGCTACAGAGTTCCCAGCAGAGAACTTAGAAGAGTAGAGGGAAAATTACTCTTCCCTGCTCTACATCACCAAGACCTAAAATGGCCCATAACAGCATCCAAGGCCCTCACTTCATCTGACCTGCATTTTCTCTGGAGCTCTACCATGTCCACAAAGAGGAGTCTGGGTGAGAAGGGGCAAGACCAGATATCAACGGAAAATAATTCAAGATAACTGCCTCTGACCTCCAGGGAGAGGAAACCTACAAGGGGTCAGCTCCTGAAAAATGTTTCTGAGGGCTGGTCTTTGGGGGCTGGCTCACAACTTTCTTCTTGCGCTCTGGTCCCCCTCCCACCTCCGGGACCCTCATCTTCCAACAGACAAGGGTCTGGGGGCTTCAGATTATGGGTCTGCCCAATGCCTCTCACTGCAGCATTGCGCCCCTGAGGACTCCACACTCTGATGCACTCTCGTTACTTCTCTCTCCATGAAAACCCCGCTGCCGGGAGTGTGTTCATTTAATCACGCTGCTCTCCAACCACTCACCCTCCAGTCGGCTATTGTTCCTCGGCCCCAGTTCTGTTTATCACTTTGCGTTCCTGGGAAGCGTCTGCTTGTCTTCAAGATAGATTTGTATTTCGGTGACTCTCAAATTCTATTAGACACAAGCATCACTTGGAGAACTTGTTAAAATACAGAATCTGGGGCGGATTCAGAAAATCTATAGTCTTTTCTAAATTTTTATTTTATTTTATTTATTTGGCTGCCTTGGGTCTCAGTTGCAGCACACAGGCTCCAGAACGTGCGGGCTCAGTAGTTACAGCGCAGGTTTAGTTGCCCCGCGGCAATGTGGGATCTTCGTTCCCCAACCAGGGATTGAACCTGTGTCCCCTTCATTGGAAGGCAGATTCTTAACCACTGGACCGCCAGGGAAGTCCATTCATTTTTATTTTATATTGGAATATAGTTGATTAACAATCTTGTGTTAGTTTCAGGTGTACAGCAAAGTGATTCAGTTATACATATACATGTATCTATTCTTTTCCAAGTTCTTTTTCCATTTAGGTTATTACAGAATACTGAGCAGAGTTCCCTGTGCTATAGAGAATCTATAGTCTTGATAATAAGTTCTAGGTTATGATGAGACTTGAACTCCGAGGAACCATGCCCTAACTGGGATGATTTCAGACCAGACTGGAAAATATTTGGCAGCCAAATGAATAAAGACAAAGGAAGAGAAGCCTAATAGTGACTTCCCGATCCTTAGTCATGCCTTCAACACAGGAGGGCCAAAGAGTGGATGTGCGAAGGAACAGAAAACTGCAAGGCTCTCATTTCCTGGAACGCATCCCTTGTGGGTCTGTTCTGTGCTTCCCACCCTGGCTCCACCCTTATGTTGCAGGAAGGGGGACCCCTTCCAGGGCCCGAGAGTGGGCTCTTGTCTAACACTTGGAAATGAATTGTCCGAGGAGACACACGTGCTGACAAAGCAAGAGACTTTTTTTTTAACCTATTTTTTAAAATAAATTTATTTATTTTATTTATTTATTTTTGGCTGTGTTGGATCTTCATTGCTGCGAGCAGGCTTCCTTTAGTTGCGGCGAGCGGAGGCTACTCTTTGTTGCAGTGTGTGGGCTTCTCATTGCGGTGGCTCCTCTTGCTGCGGAGCCTGGGCTCTAGGCGTGCGGGCTTCAGTAGTTGTGGCATGCGGGCTCAGTAGTTGTGGCTCGCGGGCTCTAGAGCACAGGCTCAGTAGTTGTGGTGCACGGGCTTAATTGCTCCGTGGCATGTGGGATCTTCCCGGACCAGGGATCAAACCCATGTCCCCTACACTGGCAGGCAGATTCTTAACCACTGCACCACCAGGGAAGCCCAAAGCAAGAGACTTTAATGGGAAAGGGCGCCCGGATGGAGAGCCAGCGGGGAAAGGGAACCCGGGAGAACTGCTCTGCCACGTGGCTCGCAGTCTCAGGTTTTATGGTGATGGGGTTAGTCTCCCGGTTGGCTGTGGCCAATCACTCTGACGCAGGGTCCTTCCTGGTGGCTCGCGCATGGCTCAGCCAAGATGAATTACAGCAAGAATGATTCTGGGAGGTTGGTAGGACATATGGACTGGCGTCTGCTCTCTCCTTTTGACCTTTCCCAAATCCTTCCGGTTGGTGGTAGCTTGTTAGTTCCATGTTCCTTACCAGGACCTCCTGTTATAAGATAACTCATGCAAGTGATTACTATCTTGCCTGGTCAGGGCAGGTGGCTTCGGCCAGTGGTTCCCCTAACACGCTCATCCTCCAATGGTCCTCATTCCCCAAAAAGCGGGGAAGCTGCCCACCTGGCTGTGACGACACAGAATCCTTCACGGGCCATCCGTTCCAGTTGTGTTTTTCCACCTTCCTCTCCTCATAGGTGACTTGAACAATTCTTGGTTTGACCTTGGTTCTCAAGGGCAGTGTGCATCATTAATCATATTTGGCAGTGGGGAGAGGGGATTTTTACAAACAGCCACCCAGGCTTCTTCTTGGCTAGAGACTCAAATTCCATAGCCCAGAATGGAACCGAGAAATCTGCTTTTTAAACAAACACAACAACTGACCCTGAAGCTGTGCGCTGAAGTTTGGGAGAGCCTAAGGACCAGCTTGTTTCCATTTTTGTGAGTTGCTTTCTCCCTACACAGACTGGCAGCGGAGGAAGACGAGCCTGGGACCGGAAGGTCCCAAATCACTGGTCACTCCAGCCAAGGGTTCTCAGATCCGTGGTTTCATGGAACCTCTGCAGCAGTCAACAGGGGAAGAGGGGCAGGGATTATCACCTCATTTTACAGATGAGCAAGTTCTGTGCGCTTTGGACAACTCTGTTGCCCTTTCCAGCTCTAAAACTATGATTTCATGGCAGGAGATCAAAACACCGGGCCTAAGCTTTACGTCCATCACTTGTGACCTTAGGTAGGCTCTCTTCCCAACTTGGCCTCCAGTTCCCTCATGAGGATCATCTCAGGGGGCTTCTCTGAGGGCTCTCCCAAAACAGGTTAATCACGGGGGCTTAACTTTGTTGTAAATTGGGTTTGATTATGACCCTAGTCTTTTGTCACCCAAACTCAGTCTTCATACTTGATTGTTTGCACTGCAGAATCAGATCTTCCCATCTCAATTTAAGAAGGAAGGAAGGGAGGGAGGGAGGAAGGGAGGGAGGGAGGAAGGGAGGGAGGGAGGGAGGGAGGAAGGGAGGGAGGGAGGGAGGGAGGGAGAAGGCTCTCAGAGGAAATCCATCATTGGATTTAAATTTGAGGGACTGTACCAGAATGCCAGTGGATGGGTTAATGTGGCAGAGTGGGTATGAGGACAAACTGTAAAGCTAAAGGAAAATGACTACAGGTTGTGTGGTGTGAGTGACAGCAAGAATGAAGGCTGTTGTATCCAAGGGCTGAAGTATAGATTGTTTATGGCCAGTCCCCACTTTAGCAAAACCACAACTGCTATTAAGACACTCAGATGCACCATCAGTGGTTCTGAACTTTGTGTGATGATTTGAACTCTGCCTTATCATCGGAGGGAAAGCAAACAGCACGTCTACCAAAGGGGCTGAAATTTCAGCTGCTGCCAGGCGTCCCGGAGCTCCATCACAGTCCCAGAATAGCGCAGCTCGGTTCCCAGCAGCCTCGGGCTGCACCGCAGCAGCTGGGCTTCCAGCAACGGAGCTGGAGTCGAGCCTCAAGCAGCGGCCGGAACAGCTGGGACCGAACTCCACCCAGATGCCAGCTGGCTGGCACTGCCCTGCTGGAGGTGCCATCTCTGGTGAGTGCAGGCAATTCTGGCTCTCCCGTGGCACCCTGACTCTCCCCCTGTCCCCTTGGGGTCCTGGCTGAGTTTGAGAGGACCCTCAGGGTGCCCTCAAATCCCAGGCGAAGGGGTGGGGGCAGAGACCGTGTCTTTTGAAGGCTTTGGGTGATCTAGGCTGGTGGCTGGAGAGGCTGATGAAGGGCAGAGCCGTCCTGAAGGTGGGCAGGCTGCAGTGTGCACAGAGAGGACGTGACCACAGCGGGCTGGCGGCCACCAGGAGAACAGGGTTGAAGAAGGGAGAAAGGGCAGAGAGGGAGACACACAGCCCGGCCACAGGCCAGGCAGTTGCCCAGTGCAGCGCTGTTGTGAGGCTGGCTTCTGAAGGCGATGGGATCGTTGGGAGAAGGGAGAGTGGCTGAGAAGGAAGGCTGCAGACTAGACAGCTGGTCAGCTCTGTTTCCAATGTCCTTCTCCTGTACTGGCCCATGCAGAGTCTTCATCTATTTATTCCCTCGCAATTTTTTTTTTTTTTTTTTTTTGGCTGCACTGCACGCCATGAGAGATCTTCCTCGACCAGGGATAGAAGGTGTGACCCCTACATGGAAGTGTGGACCGCCAGGGAAGTCCCCCTGGCAAATACTGATCAAGGCCCTGTCACGGGCAAGGATGGATCAGGCACACATCTTTCCCTCAAAGAGCTTACACCCTGGTTGAAGACATGAGACATGTACATAAACAAACATTCGTAGAGCAGAAAATGAGCTACATAAGAGATACGAAAGCGCTTTGGGACATAGAACAGCGAAGTTAAAACCAGTCCAGCAGAGTTAAAACCAGTGGGTTCTAATCCAGGGCTAGTCCCTTAGCCTTTATGAACCTCAGTTTTTTGGGGTTTTTTTTTTGCGGTACATGGGCCTCTCACTGTTGTGGCCTCTCCCGCTGCGGAGCACAGGCTCCGGACGCGCAGGCTCAGCGGCCATGGCTCACGGGGCCAGCCGCTCCGCGGCATGTGGGATCTTCCCGGACCGGGGCACGAACCCGTGTCCCCTGCATCGGCAGGCGGACTCTCAACCACTGCGCCACCAGGGAGGCCCGAACCTCAGTTTGAAATTGAACTCCTAGGGTTGTCAAGATCAAATATACATAAAAGACACGGAAAGCTGTACAATGCTACACAGAGGTATAAACTATTATGGGTGTTGTTGCGTTATTCGATCAGCCAGTGTTTGTGCGTCTCTGAGCTTCTCGGCCTGGGATTCTGGGAGGCAGGGACCTGAGTGTGGAGCTCAGGACAGCAGCCAGGCCAAGCCTAGACCCGGAGCCCACCCCTTCCCCCTAGAAACGGCTGACGGCATCCCTCAGGCCTTGGTCCATCATTCCACCCATTTTATTATAGGTACAGAGCAGTATCCTGGGGGCTGCAGGGAAGGCAAGGCATGAAATCTGCTCCCCACTGAGCCTATCATGGAATTACAGAGGCCAGATATCTATGCATAAAATATAATTAACTGTGCAAAGCAGCACAAGATTGGCAAATTCATGCTAGAGGGGAAGCTTTGGGAGGGCAGAGGGAGGAGTCGTATGGGGCGGGTCACCAGCAAAGTCTTCTGGGAGAAGCAGAGGCTTTAAAGGGGGAACGGTTTAGAGAGGCCAGAAGGGGCGCCCTGGATTGAGAGTGGGGGACATTGTGAGTGAAGCCACAGGAATGTCAGTCCGGTGGCCAGACCCAGAGCTGACCTCTCAGGCTGCAGTGGCCGTTTCCTGTGGGGAAGAGGAGGGAGAGGAGGTGGCCAGTCCAGGTTGAATGCAGGCTGCAGGGGCCTTAAATGCTGGGCAAGGGAGTTAGATCTTTTACTCAGAGGGAGTGGGAACCAGTAACGATCTTAGGAGCCGAGAATGCCAGGGGGAAGTCAGTGAATGTCCCGCAGCAGAGGGGGTTTGCAGGTGACTGGAGGTGTCAGGAACGGAAGGAAGACTGCAGGCAGGGTGATTAGGTTGTGTGTGTGTAACCCCAGTGGGAGGGTGCGCCTGCCCTGAAATGTTCTCACAAGGGGGGTGTGGGGGGGTGTGAGGGGGGACTCTTCCTCAAGGAAGGGAAGGGGGACTAAACACTGCTGTGTACACATTTCTTTTCCGTTTTTGGAAGGGGCGGGTTGAGGGGCCTGAATCCCTGGACCCTGGTTCCTAGATTCACTCAGTCTATTGACGGAGGTTCTCCAGACCTGGGCAGCTCAGAAAATGCAGCTCTCTCCTTCGAACAGGGAGCTTGGTTAGTGGCCACTGAGCCATGGGCAGGGAAGGGGGGAGAGGGAGAGGCAGATTTTGCGGTCACCATGGACGGGCTCAGCGTCAGGTGACATTCCGGCAGGTTCTGCCCTAGGCACGCTTCCGGGTACCCTCCCAGGGGGGTCATCCATGGGCAGCGGGTTGTGGTGAATGGGTGTTTATCTCACCTGCTCCCTGGCCCCTGGCTTCCTGCTTCTCAAGGGGCCACCTTGGTACCTGGGTCCTCTCAAAATGCCTGGTGGTATCAGGCTGCTCCAAGCCGGCAGTCCTGGGAGCTGAAGAGAAGAGGAAACTTAGCCAGACACCACAGCCTGGGCAGGAACCAGTTAATGCGGAGCCTGGGAGCAAGGAGAGGTCAAATGCAAAATCTGTTTACCGGCTGGTTTGGGGACACCCAGCTGCTGAGTTCAAGATTCCAGGCACCTACCTGTCAGGGGGCCAAGAGCCTCACCCTCAGCTCAGCGAGGGACTACGTCTGCTCCACGGGGACCAGGGGGCCAGGCAGCAAGACCAGGGGCACTCAACCCTCTAGGGAGGGAGAGCTGGCCTCCCAGTCCCCGGAGGAGGAAATGGATCCTGAAAGAGATTCTGCACACTGAACCGGCAATCCAGGACCCCTGCTACCCAGGCAATAGGGAAGCCCCTCTAGGGAGCAGAACTGACCTCGAGCACCCCCGGGGCCAGCTCACCTGCTCCTCCAGTGCCCCAAGTTGGGTTGCCAAGGCCCCTACCCCGCATTCTAATGCAGGGCGTTGCCGGCGCAGGGGAGGTGGTGTGTCCAGCAGGTACTGGGCTTGCCTGCTTCCCAGGAAGGCCTGTGGCCAGTGGGCAAGGCAGGTATGGCCCTGTTTGCATGGTGTTTGCGGTGGTCCACCCCAGGGTGATGGGGAAGGTCAGCAGGGGGCTGCCCTCCAGGGGCCATGTCTCAACTCTTGCTGCTAGGGTTCAAACCATAGAATACATGGATCTACCGAGTGTCAGGTTCGGTGCCAGATACCGGGAACAACAAAACGAGTGAGACGTGTCCCTGCTATTGAGAGGACAAGAACTGAGAAGGCTAAGATACACCGGGATAAATGATAAATAAACAAATGCATACTAGGCTGTGGGTAAACAGGGCAGCTCAAAACAGTTCATTCTGGGGAAGGTGAGGAAAGCATGGCAGAGAAAGGGACATTGGAGCTGAGCTTTGAGGCAGGGCAGGTTTTACAAACCTTTGGTCAGACAGGGAAAGGGGGTTGGGGGAGGAAAGGGATAGCACAGGAGAAGCCCAGAGCATGGCGCAGCGAGGCTGCTACTGCAAGAGTTTGGATTAAACACTGCTAGAACTTTTTTTTTTTTTTTTGGCCACGATGCATGGCTTGCAGGACCTTAGTTCCCTGATCAGGGACTGAACCCGCGCCCCTGGCAGTGGAAGCGTGGAGTCCTAACCTCTGGACCACCAGGGAATTCCCACTGCTAGGCCTTTTTAACTGTCAGGGGACTAAGGCTCAGAGGGGATGGACCAGGAAAGGAGAGGTTGATCACTGAGCATCTGAGTGTCAAGCTTGTGCGAGGCCCATTTTAGACATGGCTTCGTTGCAAGGATTGGGGGTGGTGCTATCCTGACCTCTTTATCGTAGAGGAAAGTGGGGCTCAGAGCAGTGAAGTGACTTGTCCAGGCCATACAACCGGCAAGTGGCAAAGCTGCACCCCACCCTGGGCCTTGTCACCGGCTTAGACTCATGTGGCTCAAAAAGGAATTGTTCCAATGAATAAAGGTAGTTTCGATCAGCCGGCGGCCAACAGGAACTCACACACCGTGCTGGGAAGGAGGGGTACAGACGCCGTCCACGCAATCCGTTAATCCAAGATCTATCTGAACAGTGGGGAGGCAGTGTCCCTGTGGGACCGCTTCTCAAAGTGTTACCTTTTGGGGAAGATGGGAGTTCATAAAGGCTTACGTGCCTATGTATTATTACTTTGGGCGAAGGGTACCTGGGGGCGCAGATGAGTCCGCGGTTGGAGTCTTTGACGCATGGCGCCTCCCACCAAACTTCTCTCCCGGACACGTGGCCGTGTCCATCGGGACCCACAGCCATCCAGCTCCCAGGGCTGGGGGTGAGGCTCTCAGGATCTCCACCCTCCAGTGTTCCTGCTATTGACAGGCCCTGGGGGATTAAAGCCAAGGGCACCAGGGATCCTGGAGCCTCAGAAGCCCCAGGTCGTCTGCCCCGAGGGCCTTCCTTTGTCCTGAAGGCATATCCTGTTCCAGAGTGAGATGGGGCGGAAAGGGAGAGAGCAAACGGTTCTCAGAAAACGGCCCTACATTTCCACTGCCATCACGGCACAGGGCTGGCTGGGGGCGGAGCTCATTCACTGAGGTGTCCAGGCCTGTTTCCAGATCACCGCCAGTGGGTGGCCAGGCACCGGATACCCCAACCTGGCCCCTGCCTGGGCCCGGAGGGAGGGGTGAGACTTGCCTAATGGGAGAAGTCTCTGGAGGGTGAAGGGGTTCTCCACGGATGGAGACAGATCCCGAATTCACCTGTGTCTCCCTGAGGTCACTTGTATCCTGGTCTCCCCACCCCTTTCCCAGGCTCCTAGAGCTGGCTTTAAACATATGCTAACGAGGGACCCCTCCCAGCAAACTTGTTTCAGCGTTGGTTGCCCAGCTGATGAAAACTAGTCAGAGGTTAGAGTGACTGATCTGTTTCGGGAAGGTCTGACCTGCTGCTCCCCCTTTCAGGGTGGGTCCCCCACTGCCTGGCCCTTACACAGGTCTGCACGTGCTCACGTCCGGTGTGTGCGTGTGCAGGGTCGTCCCTGAGATGCAGGAGGTGGAGTTATTAGGGGAAGGAGACCAAAGGCACAGCAATGCGCTCTTCCTCTCAACATTGAAAAGAATTGAAACAATTCAGTCCTCACATTTTCCAGGCCAGCCAGAGAGGGCCAGGCGCAGGAAGAGATATAGGGTTCTAGAAAAGCAGGGCCTCACCGCCAGCCCAGGCTGCTAAGCAAACAATCCCTCCAGGAGTCCGAAAACTGGTGTGCGAGGGGACGAGCCAGCGTGGGGTTTATCGCTCCGGCAGCTCCGGGTGATTCAGGGAGTTTGACTTCTGGTTGTCATAGATGGAAGCACGCAAACAAACAGCCCGGGAGGTCCCCTCCCCTCTGCCTGCGCCCTCCCCCACCTTGCTACCCCCAGCCCGAGACCAGCCGCCTCCCCCCACGATTCCCGCCCTCCTCCCGGGCGCTCCGGGCAGAACCAACACGCCCAGCCGCCCGCCCGGCCACCGGCTGATTCCGACCGCGCGCCGCTGGCGATCCCCCAGGCAACTCGGCGTCACGAGAACCAGCACCCCGGAGACCCGGCGCCCGGCCCTGCCTCCGCGTCCCCTGGGCCCCGGCCAGGCGCAACAAGCACTCCCTTCTCGGTGCGCCGCGGCCCCTCCGGGCCTCCGGCGCTTGCCAACTAGGCCCCGCTGCGTAGCCCACCTCTCGCGGAGCCCGCAGCCCTGGGAGAAGGCAGCGGGAAAATCTCTTGTTTACTGGGCCGGGGTGATCCTAGGTTGGATTCGCTTCCCCATTTCTGCAGTTCCCCTTCTGCTGATTCCTGGGACCGGAGAGGAAAGGGGGGCAACCCGCTGACGCACCCCGGGATAGGGAGTGAGGTTGGGGTACGGGGAGGGGGGAACTCGAATTCGTGCAAAAGTCCCCGGGCGGCGGCAGGGGCAGGACTCGGTGGCCAGGCCGATGTGTCACGGAGCGCAGAGACCGCGGGGGCCTGGTTAAACACTGTACCTCGGGGAACTGAACCGTGAAGGCTAATTAGGACAGGTCCGAACAGGGAACGGGGACACGGGGAGGGGAGCGCGCGCTAAGGTGGACCGTGTCACGGGCGATCGCAGGAAACCCAGGCGCCGGGTAGTCGGACCCAGGGCGACTTCTGCCCACGGTCCCGAGTGGTTCTGGGCCCGGCCCACGGCGTTAGGGGCGCGCGCGGTGGCGTTCCCACGCACACTTGGTGAGCCGGGTGCCGGGGAAGGATCGCGCGTGCAAGAGGTGGACGCTCGGTGTGTGGTGTGTCCACGTGTGCAAGCTCGGGGAGGGCAGGGGGCTCAGAAGGCGCGACAAAGACAGACTTTGTATCTGAGTGTGCGCCTCGCTCTAGTCCGGAGCGGCGAACTGTGCCCCGCGTGTGTCTCACGGGAGAGCTAGGACGAAGGTGACAAAGACTAGGTGTCCGTCCCGGAGAGACGCACCAAGGTGGCCCCCGCGCGTGTTTGTGTGCGCGCGCGCTGGGACTTGCGGAGAGGGAGAGCCCGCCCGCGAATTGTGTTGGGCTGCACCCCAAACCGCTTTCCGGAGAGAAAACCAAGTCCCGAAAGTAAGTGCGCGTGAGTGTGCGCGCGCCCGCGTGCGGGGGCGTGGCAGTAAACAGCAGCAACCCACAAGCCGGCTTGGCCAGAAACTCCGATCTCCCTCCCCTGCCGGAAAGTGCGTCTAGTCGGAGCCTGGAGGTGAGTCGGGGATGGGTGGGGGGAGGGCCGGCCGGGCTTTGTTACTGTGTAAGCGGATTGCACGTACCTGGAGCGCCGCGGGCGCCCGATAAGCTCCTCAATGGAGGTGATGTCACGGTGATGCAGGCGCCGGCCCACCCTCGCTGCGAGAAAGGAGCCGAGCGCGGGCAGAGGCCAGCGCGAGGGCGAGAGACGGAGCGCAGCCAGCTCCGAGTCCCGGGGAGAGGCAGGCCCTGCGCCCCGATCCCTCGCCTGAGCCCCGCCACCTCAGACCAGGGTTGGGCCTGGCCCCGCTCTCTGCGCCGAGTCCCTCCCACCCCCGCTCGCGCTCCGCCTGGACTTGGCCCCAGACGCCGCGCCGGAGCTGGGCCGGCGACGCGTCCCAGGTAAGGGCTGCAGCCTGCTCGCTCCGCCCTCCCCTCGGCCGCCGGGAAGAGTGGGGTCGGGCTGGTGGGGAGTAGGCGAGGGTTGAGGCCCAGGGGTGGCGAACCGGGGGGCGGAGGACACCGCTCCTACTTCGCTCGCTCGCAGAAACTTTCCAAAGCGGAGCAGGCTGGGGACTGGGGGTGTGGGAAGCCCGGCGCTGCGGCTCGGAGTTGGCGGCGAGGGAGAACTCCACGATCGGGGTCTCCAAGGACTACCCCCTCCTCCCTCGCAGCCTCTCTGCGTGACTCCGCGGCCAGTAGTGACTGGGGGGCCGGCGTCCTCCCCGCGGCCCGCTACCGTGGATGGGGAGGGCAGGTTTCTGGGACCTGAGGAAATGGGAGAGAGGCTGGCCCCCTGCTCTTTCTGTTCCGCCATCCAGGGGAGCGTGGGTGTGGACCCCGGTCCCGGCGAGAGGTGTAGGGAGGGGAGGGCTCAATCTTCCTGCGGGAAGTTCGGAACTTCGGTCAGTCGTAGGCCCTCTACCTTTGGCGGCGTGGCTTCTAGATCCCTTCCCTTTCCCCGCTCCTCCCTCACGCCCCACGGGGTTTCCTGCGCCCTTCCCAGCCGCGGAGGTGGAGTTGCGCCTCTCCAGCCCCAGACCCACAGTTTTAAACCCAGCAAAACGCAGTCATTGAAAAAACCCCCACGCTCTTGATCCTAAAGCTCAGGGACCCGAATATGTTGAAATAGGGTTTTGTGCTCTTGGAGGTTCCCTGCCTGGGCCTTTATCTGTGGCTGGGGGAGGGCGTGCCGCTGGGGGGTGGGGCGCATTCCGGAGTGGCTTTCCAGAGCGGACCCTTGGGTTGAGGACTCACGTGTTTCAGAATGTTCAGGGAATTGGGAGCCAAATACCCGCCCTCGGTGTGAAGGTCTAAGCCTGGGGTTCCTGGAAGCCCTCTACCCCACCCCCGATCCCACCCCCCAACTTGGGCACTGAAGTAGCCCCGTTTACAAGTACAGGCATCTCCGATCCCTCTTCTTATTGGTTGGTTTAAACACCAGAGCCCCCTGAACAGAGGAGTAAGACGGCAGGACCTAACCAGGGGCGAAGAGGAAGGAGGAGATGGATGGGAGAAGGGGAGGATGTGGGAAGGCTGCCAGTGGGTCCATCCGTCTCTCTTTATGGGCTGCTGAGTGGTGGCAGACCCGGCAGGAAGGAGGCTCCTCTGTGGCTCTGCTTAGGTGCCTCGGAGAGGGGCCTCTACATGGTCATGGCACACTTGAAGGTACCTGGCTGTGGGTCTATATCTTACGCTGTCCCTTTGAGCCCAGGAGACAGACCAAGGCCGCACTGTGAAGCTCGTGTTGCCCTTTTCAGGATGGTTCTCAGGCTTTCGTGTAGATGGTAGGGGAGTGAGGAAAGGTGAGAAGGCCTGGCTGCCTCATCCTTGCTGGGTGAAGCCCATTCAGGGCTGGCTGGGGCTCTGAGCCACCACTCTGCTGAGGTCTCTCTGCCTCCCCTGGGAGAGGGAGAGAGGGAGGAAGGGGATTCTGGAACTGGATTGGGCTGACTCAGACCTGAGCTGGGGACTGAGTGGCTGAGCCTAGGGAAAGGCCGATTTCAGAGGTGATTAAAAATACTTGTATAACTGATTCCAGGGAGGTGAAGCAAAAGGGCCCCTTTGTCCAGAAAATAATCTGCAGCTCGGCTGGGCTGCAGCCATGGTGTGGGGGGAACTCATGGGACTGAAGGAGGTCCCCCTCCTTGGTCCTACTGTGAACCTTTTTTAAAAAAAAATATTTATTTGGCTGTGCCAGGTCTTAGTTGAGGCATGCGGGATCTTTAGTTGCGGCACGCGGACTCTTAGTTGTGGCACGTGGGATCTAGTTCCCTGACCCTGGATCAACGCGGACTCTTAGTTGTGGCATGTGGGATCTAGTTCCCTGACCCTGGATCGAACCTGGGCCCCCTGCATTGGGAGCTCGGAGTCTTAACCACTAGACCACCAGGGAAGTCTCCCCTACTGAGAACCTTAAAGCAGGAGACGTGACTCTAAAATGAAGAGGCTGGACTGGCATGGGGAGAAATGGGCACCAAGTCCATTCAGTGAATGCTTTTCAAATGCCTACTATGTTCAGTGCAAGACTAGATGTTGCAGGGGATGCTAAGAAAAACAAGTCTTGTTCACTCCTCTCAGACCTTACAGCCAGGTAGGGGAGACGCCTACGCACACAATCCTAACGATGGAGGCTCAAAAAGCCTGGAAGTGCAGGCTCTAGGGACCCGCAGGAGGGAGAGTCTCAAGGCAGAGCTGGTCTGTTTCATCCAAGTCCTTTCCCCCTTGGCCGCCATCTTTAAACACAGCATCCCTTGGCTGGCTGAATCTGCATTCCTGGATGTTGAAGGACACTGGGCTGAGCTTTCTTTAAGTCTCCTGCTGGCCTCCAAGGGTCGCTGTCCCAGGCAGTGGACAAGAACCAGGACCAATGGGTCCAATTTTCCCCACTTGAGTTGGTGTCTGCCTGTCTCTCCACTCCCCTACTTTGAAGTTCCCATGTTGGTGGGACCGACAGGCTTGAAGGGTAAGGTCCAGGGCCAACAGCAAAGTGAGAAGGAAATTGGGGTGAGGGCTGTGAAGCTTCTCTGGCCCTGGCCCAAGTTCTTATGAGGTGTTGGATTCTCGCAAGGTACGAGCAGGTATGGCTCTAAGAGCAAGATAGACCAAGAAGAGGGATTGACATAGTGGTCGCAGGCTACGGGCTTGGTGCTTTGTAATGACATGGCTGTTATAAGATTTGAACTTGTAGCGTGGACTTAGCATCCTTTTCCCCACACCCAGACAGGCCTTAGACTTTATCTGGGAAAGGATCTCCATTAGGCCTTACCTTTGGCCTTGGTCTTTAGCCGGGGAAGAATGTGTCCTCAACAAATCGATTGCCTGTGCTTTTTTTGCCAGACTTAAATCTTAAAGCACAATGCTGGTTATGCCCTCATCATTTAAAAAACAGCCTTCAGTGGCTCCCCACTGCCTTTATTTATTTTTTAACATCTTTATTGGAATATAATTGCTTTACAATGATGTGTTAGTTTCTCCTTTATAACAAAGTGAATCAGTTATACATATACATACATATGTTCCCATATCTCCTCCCTCTTGCGTCTCCCTCCCTCCCACCCTCCCTACCCACTGCCTTTAGAATCAAGCCCTAAACTCCTTCCCTGTAGTGTCTCTAATCTGTAGCCAGCCAGCTGCAACCTCCCTTTACAGACTCAGTTCATACTTGGTGAATTTGATTAGAAACTGAATAAAATGCTGTTGGGAGGTGTTCTTCACTCTGTCTTTTCTGACCCCCTCAGCTGGGAAGAGCTTCCTCCTCTGTGTTCCTGTAGCACTTTTCTCTCCCCAGAGGTAAATTCTTTTGTGTGACACTTACCTTATTCTTCTTTGGGTAGTTTTCTTGTAGACCTACCTTTTGGACTGTGTTTGTTCATCTTTGTATTTTCCACTGTGCGTCTAGGGGAACTACTGGGCCTGGTCCCCCTAGACGCACAGTAAATATTTGCTGATTTGGAATATTTGTCTGTTCTGACCTAGGACCCGGCGGAGGGAGATGGGATGAGCAGCTCTTGAAGATGTGCAGATTGCCCGAGGCTAAGTCTGAGTGACCATTCTCAGGGTTCATACCACATCTCCAACTTCACCCCAAGGTCTAGCTGTTTTGCTGTGAGCCAGAAATACTCATGAGGGGGTTGAGTGCTTAGGATCCCATAGCACGTTATCCATTAATTATCTCCTGGAGTGGTTCAATATTCCTTATCCGTTAGCCCTCTCCGATTCCTCTTTTCTCTTCCCAGCCCTTGTAAATAAAGTACAGTTTGTGCTTTATTGATTTACTATTACACAAAGTCCCCTACAAGAACTTATTTAAATCATGATGTAGGGGAAACATGCTTTTGCATTGGAAGTCGAGAGAAACTAGCTGCGTTACAGTACCATTTATTTAGGAAAACAGTAACAAACTCACACAGGAACGTTAATTTATTAAAAGTTAATGGTAGGGCTTCCCTGGTGGCGCAGTGGTTGAGAGTCCGCCTGCCGATGCAGGGGACACGGGTTCGTGCCCCGGTCCGGGATCCCACATGCCACGGAGCCTGCACATCTGGAGCCTGTGCTCCGCAGCGGGAGAGGCCACAGCAGTGAGAGCGTATCGCAAAAAAAAAAAAAAAAAAAAAGTTAATGGTAGGTGTTGTTTGGGGAAAAGCAGGCTTAATTGGCAGACGAGGTTGTAGTTGGGAAGGCTGAGAGACCTAAAATGCTTTCAAGGAGCATATGTAGAGGATATCTTACAGGACTTTGAAAGTTGTTGATCTTTATTCTGTCAGTTTCACTTAATTTTGAGTTTTATTTCCTCTGACTTAGTAGCAGTGTCCTTCCCTTTCTCAATCATGGAGAGACAGTTCTGTTTGCCTGTTATATATTAACTAACCAGGAATGGTGAAAACATTAAGGGCTTAGCGGTGTGCAAATATACACTCCACCTCCTAAAGGGAAGAAAGAGAGGTGGTGGGGAAGTTGGATCATGCCATTCTCCTCCCAGCCACTAGTGGTCACTATCAGCCCAGGAAAGCTTGGTTGCTGTCTTTCTGGAAAGTTCCTGGGTCCAAGAGGTAAGAGAGGAAGAGGCGGGGTTACACCTAGTTACTTGAACATAATAAGGGGTGATTTAAATGTGGAGTCCCTGCATTTCCTAGAATTTTGGAATTTATGACTTGCTTTTTAGAGCATTTAAATTTTCTGTCCTCCAGGTAAATTTAAAGTCTTTGAGTAGAAAACTCACTGATTTGGTCTTTAATTTCTCTTAACCTGCCACACTCTTTACCTCCACTTCACACAGGGAAAATCCAGCTGGTACTGAAAGCAGGGGTTTGGTTTTCTTTGGTGCCAGTCTACAGCATTTAGTAAGGCTGCTGTCTGGGACCGGTCCAGTGAGTCGTTGCAGTAGTAAGTTACCTTCCTGGTGTGAATAAAAGACATCTTTCTTGCCTTCTAGCTACAGTGCCTCAACATCTTCCATTATAGATTAATTTCTTTGTGCCTCTACACATTATAGATTAATTTCTTCCATTATAGATTAATTTCTTTGGGTTTTGCTTTGCCCTTGCCTGGTTCTCGCTTTTAAAATGTTAATGCCTCATAGGAAGATTTTTGCATTAAGTCATTAACTCCCTAGCTGGGAAATTGGTTGTTTTTTTTTTTTAATATTTATTTATTTACTTGGTTGCTCTGAGTCTTAGTTGCAGCTTGCCAGCTCCTTAGTTGTGGCATGCGAGACCTTAGTTGCAGCTTATATATGGGATCTAGTTTCCTGACCAGGGATTGAACCCAGGCCCCCTGCATTGGGAGCACGGAGTCTTACCCACTGTGCCACCAGGAAAGTCCCAGAAATTCGTTGATTTTATTCTTGAGACTCTAGCAACTGAGCTTCCAAAGAACTTTGGATTCTGAGGAGAAGCGTTGGCACTAAAAGCCGTAAAATGAATACAACTTTTCAGTCATCACTTTCTCTGGTTGCAGTTTGCACCTGTTACAGGTGCTTGTTAAACGCTCGCTGAATGAATGACTGCGTGGCTGATTTGCCGTAGACTTAGGTGTCACAGGGACGGAGTGGAGGGCATGGTGTCTGGCCATTTGAACTCTGGAAGTCCCGGGACAGAGAGGAACTGAGTGCTGAGTGAACTTGCTCACAAACCTCAGCCGCCAGCCCACCTGCAAGAGCTCAGGGAATATCTGGGCCCAGGTTATGATTTGGGGGAGGGGGAGGGGCCTGAAAATTCAGCACAGTTTCCTCCTTTTCCATGACTGGGAACAGGGATCACACTTGGGTTTCATCTCATTTGCCTCTCTGGTCACTTGGTACAAGGCCCAGGAGTTCTGTGTTAAGAACGATTCTGAAGCCCAGAGGCACAGACAAGATCAGTGTGCCGTGGTTCAGGATGGGGGCAACGGCACCTCGTGTGTCAGAGTCTGCCCAGGAGGACTGATTTTGCCTTTTCTCCCCTCCGTCTCTAGGGACCCAGCTGGGGCCTGGCCTGGGAGCCAGGATGGCCATCCAGAAGGCGGTGCTGATATGCCTGGGACTGCCTCTCTTCCTACTCCCAGGGGCCCAGGCCCAGAACCACGCCCCAGCTGGCTGCAGCCCGGACCTCAACCCCCTCTATTACAACCTGTGTGACCGCTCTGGGGCTTGGGGCATCATCTTGGAGGCAGTGGCGGGGGCGGGCATCGTCACCACTTTTGTCCTCACCATCTTCCTCGTGGCCAGCCTCCCCTTCGTGCAGGACACCAAGAAGCGGAGCCTGCTGGGGACCCAGGTGTTCTTCCTGCTGGGGACCCTGGGCCTCTTCTGCCTCGTCTTTGCCTGCGTGGTGAAGCCTGACTTCTCCACCTGTGCCTCTCGGCGCTTCCTCTTTGGGGTCCTGTTCGCCATCTGCTTCTCCTGCCTAGTGGCCCACGTGTTAGCCCTCAACTTCCTGGTCCGGAAGAACCATGGGCCCCGGGGCTGGGTGGTCTTCATCGTGGCCCTGTTGCTGAGCCTCGTGGAGGTGATCATCAACACGGAGTGGCTGATCATCACGCTGGTGCGGGCAGGTGGCGGTGAGGGTGGCCCTCCGGCCAATGGCAGTGCCAGCTGGGCCACCGCCTCCCCCTGTGCCATCGCCAACGTGGACTTTGTCATGGCGCTGATCTACGTCATGCTGCTGCTGCTCTGCGCCTTTACGGGGGCCTGGCCCGCCCTGTGCGGCCGCTTCAAGCGCTGGCGGAAGCACGGGGTCTTCGTGCTGCTCACCACGGCCACCTCCATCGCCATCTGGGTGGTGTGGATTGTCATGTACACCTACGGCAACCAGCAGCGCAACAGCCCCACGTGGGATGACCCCACGCTGGCCATCACCCTCGCCGCCAATGCCTGGGCCTTCGTGCTCTTCTATGTCATCCCTGAGGTCTCCCAGGTGACCAAGCCCAGCCCGGAGCAGAGCTACCAGGGGGACCTGTACCCCACCCGGGGCGTGGGCTACGAGACCATCCTGAAAGAGCAGAAGGGCCAGAGCATGTTTGTGGAAAACAAGGCGTTTTCCATGGACGAGCCAGCCTCAGGTGGGTCATGGGACATCCTCCCCAGGTGCCCTTTTATTTTAGTTTTTTAGTTCTTAAAAATTTTTGGCCACACCATGCAGCCTGTGGGACCTTAGTTCCCCAGCCAGGAATTGAACCTGGGCCGCAGCAGTGAAGGTGCCAAGTCCTAACCACTGGACCACCAGGGAACTCCCCCCAGGTCCCCTTTTATTCCAGGTGGTTTACTGCAGGACAGGGGGCTGGTCTCCTGAGCAAAATGGGAGGTTCCTGAGATTATCCAGAGTTTTCTGCCTTAAAGTCCCTAAATTCCATATTTAAAAAAAAATTCTTTATTTCTTTTTGGCTGCGTTGGTTGGGTCTCTGCTGCTGCGCGCGGGCTTTCTCTGGTTCCAGCGAGCGGGGGCTACTCTTCATTGCGGTGCGTGGGCTTCTCACTGCGGTGGCTTCTCTTGTTGCGGAGCACGGGCTCTAGGCACTCAGGCTTCAGTAGTTGCAGCACGTGGGCTCGGTAGTTGCAGCACGCAGGCTCTAGGGCACACAGGCTTTAGTAGTTGTGGCGCGTAGGCTCAGTAGTTGTGGCTGTAGAGTGCGGGCTCAATAGTTGTGGTGCACAGGCTTAGTTGCTCCGAGGCATGTGGGATCTTCCCGGACCAGGGACTGAACCCATGTCCCCTGCGTTGGCAGGTGGATTCTTAACCACTGCGCCACCAGGGAAGTCCCCTAAATTCCATTTTTTTTAAGGATTTTTTCCCTATACTCGCGCAATTCATGAATATATTTTCATTGTAAAATTTTACACATTACAGGTAAAATTTCCCTCCACTGTCAGTTCTACCCCATTCCCTCCTGTTCTATCCCCAGAACTGATCACTGTTGGCTAATATTTTCCTGCCTCAGTTTCCTCATCTGTAAAATGGGGATAATAATGGTTCCTGTTTCATAGGATTCTTTTGAGGATTCAAATAATGCATCTTCTGGCGCTTGGAAGATACTCTAGAAGTATTAGCTATTAGCTCTGTCAATATTATTATCCTTCCAGAGCTTGTTTTTCCATTATGTACATATCCATAGTCTTAGTTTCCTCTTAAAGTCTTTTCAGTTCAAATTTTTTTCTTTTTCATAAAATCGCGTGTGCCACAGGCTGAGCTAAGCAGCACCCGCTATCCGATAGCCAGCTTGTCCCCAAGCTCCTGCCCCGGCTCTTTGTTAATGGGATGGGGCTCTCCTGAGGTGCTAGGCAGCCCCAGAGCCTTGGTGGTTGGAGCCGAGGGCGCCTCGGAGGTGGAAGCAGCAAGAAGGCAAGAGAAGCCCCTGCAGCCTGGGCCGAGCCCCCGTCGGAAAAAGCTTGGGAGGCAGGAGGGGGTGGCCATTCTCCAGGAGACTTGGCCAGACGTGCTCCCAGCTCCCTAAGGAAGGAGCCTCTTTCTGGCATTTGTTCACTGTAAGGACCACTAGCGTTTATTGAGCACACGCTGAGTGCCAGGCATTGAGCCCTTCCGGATGTGCCCTGTGGCACGCGTCTCACGTGCTTTCTTAGCCGGCTGGATACAGCCCCTTCGTCTGCTGTGACCCGGAAAGCCTGGACGCTGACCCCCTACTCTGCTGATCGAGGTGTTGGGGGCTTAAGACTTGACCTGCCTGATTGTTGAGCACTACCTCTGGGACCTCTGCCAGGGGTCAGAGGCAGAGGCAGAGGCAGAGGCAGGGGAGGTTTCAGAATCAGAACTGTTTTTTCTCTATAAGCTGCGATCCCTGTTATCTCCGCCCTGGGGAAAGGAGTGATCCTCACCCTGCCAGGCACTGACCTTTGACCTGCCCAGTGGCGTGGCCCCTGGCATCCGCACAGCCTGGTGCCAAGTGAGGGGGGAAGGTGCAGTTGGTGAGGCTTGGGGACGAATGTTGGGAGGAGCCTCGGCGGCCCCCACCTTTGCTGTCACCTGCTGGCCAGAGACCCTTTGTCCTCAAGGCAAACACTTCTGGGGCTGTAAGGGTTTTTTTTCCTTTTATTTTATTTTTTCTAAATGGAAAAATCAATTGAGTGAGCCCAGCACTTAGGAAGCCCTATAGAGTTGCGGTCCCTTTAGAGCCGCAGGGCCATCAGCCGGCAGGAGACGGGCATCCGCTGCCCCGGCCCTCACGGCTCAGCCCTCTCCCCGGTCCCCAGAATTGGTCAGCAGCTTTCCTCCGACCCAGCGCCCAGCAGCATAGGACAGATCGGGAAATCAACACCCCGGAAGGCACAGGGAAGTGTTCCCAGAGCTGAAAATAGTTATGGAAACTTGCGAGGGGGCTACAGGACCGGATGTGCCTGCAGTCCCCCCAGTGGAGCTCTGGGTCCTGGGCAAACAGCACCCAGCCCTGCCCCATGCAGACTCTCGGGCAGTGGGGTCTCTGCTTTATTTACCCTGGCGCCTGGCAGCTGGCCCGCAGCAGGAGAGGCCAGAGCTGGAGGCTGGCCATCTTGGAAGGCGGCCAAAGGTCCATGTGCCCCTCTTGGCCTCTGGCCCCAGAGGGCGGAAGGGGATGTGAAGGTTGCTGACGGGATGTTTTTTCGGTGGGAGGGGGTCTCATGCTGCAGGGAAAGCCCCAGGGGAGGGCGAGCATTGTGCTCTCTGTGCATCTAAACAAAGGGATGCTGGGCTCCACGGGGTGGGGTACACCCGCAGCCTCACCCCCAGGGCTGGCCTAGCCCCCTTTTCCCTCTCCCTGCCTCCTGGGGAGCCTTGCCTGCGAGCAGGAAAGGGAGCTTAAAGCCCAGCCCAGAACAGCTGCTATGTTTCCTTGCAGCTAAGAGACCAGTGTCACCGTACAGCGGGTACAATGGGCAGCTGCTGACCAGTGTGTACCAGCCCACTGAGATGACCCGGATGCACCAAGCCCCGGTGAGTGGGGTGCCCGGGGGTGCAGGGTGGGTGGAAGCGGGAGGGAGAAGGCAGGCTCCATCGGGAGCCCAGGACCCCAGCTCCCGAAGCCTTCCTCGCCCCTACTGTCTTGCGCGACACTGTGGCGGGACCTGTCTGCCCTGTGTCATCGGGGTGTCAGACACCCACTGAGGACAGCTGCTCAGAACAGTCTCTCTCTGAGCTGGTGGGAGCTGCCAGCTTTCCCCTAAGCAGCTTAGGGAGGGACAAGGCGGGGCCTCAGCCAGGTAGGTGCCATTCGTGGTGGACAGAGGACCACAGGGCAGGTCTGGGTAGGTATTAGCTGCTCCACCACAGCTGTCCCAAGAGGCTCTCCTGCTCCCTTCCCCCCACCAGCGGGCAGCAGCTCTCGACCTTACACCTCCCCTGGGCTCCGGAAACCAGATGCTCCATTAGCCAAGGGAGGGCGGGTGGGAACAGGAAGCCGGTGGGTTAGAGTCTTACTCACTCCTATACGTTCCTCCTCCCCGGCTGGCTGACAGTTGCTCTTGGGGAGACCCCTCGCTCTCCGGAGCCTGAACCTGCAGCTAGGTTCCAGGAGAGGGAGGCTGCGGCCAGGAGCCAGGATAGGCCGAGGAATGGATCTCTGAAGGGCACAAGCACAGTTTGCCGGCCCCCAGACACTCAGGGTGCCCCACCTGGCCACCCCTCACCTGTGTGCATGGAGTCATGCTTCTTCAGGAAGGAGCTAAACTAATAGATATTTTCTCTAACGGTGGCTCCAGAAACACGGTCCCTCGACTCCCAGCATTACCATCCCCTGGGAACTTGCTAAAAAGGCACAAGGGCCAGCAGTGTGATGGAGCAAACAGTTAGCATCTCTTCAGTGATGTCACCTTGATAACTTGGAGTTATCCAAGCCATGATGGGAATAACCGCCCACAGAGATCTGCCAACATTACAGACCAGGGTCGTGAAACATTCACCAGCTCACCGCGGGGTGGGGCCCCCTAGGCACGGCTGTGGCTTCATAAACAGTCAGGTGATTCTGACACACAGCCAGGTTGGAGAAGCCGTCCTCGACCTAGATGTTCCAGGAGCTACGTGGGGAGGGGGAGTTGGAGACGGTAAATGGGTTGGGAGGACCACCCGGGTCTGAGTGGATTCAGAAGGCAGCCTGGGGCCCTGGAGCTGCGGGGGTTTGGTGGCAGCTGTGTGCCTAGGGATGAGGCAGGTGAGGCCTGGAGCTCACCTTCCCTCCAGGGTGGGACCTGGGACCCATGCCCCAGCCTCACCCACACAGGAACAGAACCAACGCAGCTCCGACCAGGATCCAGGCAGAGACTTTGGATTTTAAGTCTCCGAAACTTAAAACTCTGAAACCCCAAACCATTCGGGGTTTAAGTCTCTAAATCAGACTGCTAGATGAGAAACGTGTGACACGCCTGGGACCTGACAGAAGGGTGTTCTGGGCCCGGCACACCAGCCAGTGATGCCGTTGGGGGCGTGTAATGCCACCGGGGGTACTCAGCTAAGAGTCTTGGAGGAAGGGGGCCTGGGAGCGTAGCCGGGCCGGGTCACAGAAGCCCTGTGTGTTTCACTCTCTGTTGGGCCCCAAGGTTTAGGGAGTGGGACAGGGCTTGAGAGGAAGATCCTTTTGGAAAGAGCCATCCACTGTGTGAAGCCCCAGGACCATCAGAGGTGACTGGGAGCCTCATTTCCATGCCCAGAGGGTGGCCCTCTGCAGGGTGAGATAAGGGGCTGGAGGTCAGAGGTCAGCTCCTCCATTTCCAGACTCGGAGTCCTCCATCCCAGGCCGGCTGGAAGAGGGCAGACGGGGAGGGCAGGGAGGGAAGGGGGAGCTGGCAGGCGCAGCCCTGCAGGAAGCGGAGTGGGAGTGTGTGTGCATTCGCCCGGGCGGAACCCAGCTGTGACACCGCCTGTTCTTCCTTCCAGTCGGAAGGAGCTTACGACGTCATCCTCCCGCGGGCCACTGCTAACAGCCAGGTGATGGGCAGTGCCAACTCCACCCTGCGGGCCGAAGACATCTACGCACCCCAGAGCCACCAGGATGCCACCCTGCCGAAGGAAGGCAAGAACGCTCAGGTCTTTAGAAACCCCTACGTGTGGGACTGAGGCGGCCCCAGGAGGAGGCGGGAAGATCTGGGGACCTGACCCGGGCGAGGGTCTGCCTGGGAGCCTGTGCTCTCCCCTCCCCCTCCCCCTCCCCCTCGCTGGCTCAGGACAGGTCATGGGCCTCAGCCGGGAGGCCCTCCCCATCTGCCAGTGTTCGGCTGGGCATCCCCGGGCCCCTCACCCACTCCTCAGTGTCTGTGGAGTCCAGGAGCCAACTCTGGCTTCGTGTCAGGGTCACCTGGCTTCGTGTCAAGGTCACCTGCGACAGCCACGCTCCAGCCAAATCGTGTTCTTCCTGGGGTGGCGGCCAGTCAGCAGCTACATTCTCTGGAGTCTTCAGAGAGATTCCTGCAACCTTGAGAGATGTCTCAGGCGCTTCTGTCCCGGGTCTTGCTCCTCTGTGAGGGGCAAGGGTGCCTAATAAACACGTTTCTGCTTTATTAACCCTTCATCTGGGAATGTCGTGTCTGATCTGGGCTTTCGGTGTCTGATCCGCCCCTCCACCCTGGCCTGTGGGCGTTTCCTCTTTCTCCTCCCCCTCTCCGAATCCAGCTCCCAGGAAAGCCGCTGCTGGGTTTTCCTTCTGTGCGACGAAGTAGCTGACATCTCTCCCCAGGGAAGAGTTCTTCAGCTAAGCCTGGGTCCGGGTCCTGTGCGATCAGCATGGACCTCTGGGCCCGGCTCCTGTCTCGGGTCTCGTGCAGCATCTGGGCTTATGTGAAACGAGGCAGCTTTCCTCTGGGATCCCCTCCACTGGGGTCGGGGCCGGGGGAACGCAGCAGGGAGCTCTGTGGAGGGTATTTGTAAGGGAAGATGGGCTGGCTTCAGCCCCTTTAGTGGGAAGGCTGGTGCAGATCTGGCAGTGGATGGGGTGCAGGGCCACTGCTCCCATCTCTGAGATCACACTGTGTGTGTGTGTGTGTGTGGCTGGGAGTGATTCGCAGAGGACCAGGACCTGTTTTCAAAGGTGGGAAGGGGCGGGCCAGGTTCTGGTAGGTTTCACTCCTGGGCAGGAATTTAAATGCCCATTTGCTCAGTCCTTTATGGTAAAACCTTTCCACAGTGGCTCATTTGAATCCTCGGGGCTGCCCCTGAAAGATGGGTAGGACAGTAAGTACTTTCTCTCCCTTTTCCAGAGTCAAAATCCCAGAACCAGACCATTTTAGGGTTAGACAGGGCCCTGGGGGTAAGTGATCAAAGTAGCTCTCTCACCACCTCTGACAGGTAAGCAGACTGACCCAGAAAGGCCACAGAGCCTCTAGAAGTGGCCATGCTGAGACTGGCCAGGCTTTCCCAAGACTCTGGCTTGTAGCAGGTCCCGGTGGCCTGGGTTCAGACGTGCAGTGGTGCTCTGACCCTTTGCAAGGGGCTGGCCAAGTCGGCTCCTCCCAGGTTTGGGAATGTTTCTCCCCAACTCGCCAGAAGCTATTTTCTGACACCGGTTGTAGGGAAAAGATGTTTCTGTTGGAAGAGGGGAGAAAGGTTGCTGGAAGGAAAAAAAATCAAACTTCTCCTTCGATGTCAGATTGCACCAACTCCCCTGGAGACTCAAACCCTTTTATTAGCTGTTCAAACACTTGTTCTTTCTGGTTACTTTAGGCTCAGTCCCCGAAAAATAATACAAGATGGTAGACGCCCTCTTCCCTGGACCGCACGTCGTTCTGCTGTCCTCATTCCTCTGTGTCCAGGCTGGGCAGGGCCCTTGTCACTGGAGCGGGAAGGGCCGGGAGGCCACCGATCTGGAACAGTGGAGTCAGGGGCCGTGTGAAACCCTGGGGCATGTGGCTGGGGCTGTGGTCCACCCCCCCTCCCCGCCCCCGCAATTCCTGCCCAGCCCAGCCTCTCCTGGTCCCCAAGTGACCTGAGACCACAGGAGCCATCTGCAGACACCCAGCCTCCCTCTGGATGCCCTCCCCCGACATCACAGCCCCTGTGCCCCCTGCTGTGGGTCTCCAGATGGTCATCCTTCCTGGCCATCTTTCGGTTCCAGCCTCAGCCAGTCCTGCCCTGCTCCAAGGCGAAGCCAAACCGTGGCGAAGCTGGCCCTTGCCCTTCTCACCTGCACCTCCTGCCACCACCTGGACCGTGGAAGGCCGCTGAGCTGGGCAAAGCTCACTCGAGACCCGGACAGATCGTGCCTCTCTTCCTGGCCTGCGAGTCCTGGATCTGAGCCCCTCTGCATCACCACCGGATACCTTCATTGAACTAGGTCCCATCAAGACACAAGGTGGGGGCTAGGGCGGCATTCTCAGGGGTCGATTGAGAGTCCCGGGCCAGATGGACCGGAGTCTAGGCCTCTCCCAGGCCTGAGACCTGTGGGACTGGGCGCAGCCCCTTAGGTACGAGGTGTCCAGGACTGAAGACTGTGCCATTTCCTGACGGGCAGATGGCTGGGCTTCTGCCTCACCTTGGGCACCTCGACAGCGCTGGTGCTGTCATCATCCATGACAGGCTCCACCAGGTCCTCATGGCCACCAAGGGAAGTGGGGGCGTCCTGGCGACCTGCATGATGCTGGCACCGGCAAAGATGTGCACACAGCTCCAGACTCGTGGGAACGAGATCTCTGCAGTATCTCCTTGGCCTCCTGCCCTCGGGTACCAGAGCTGGCTCATCCAAGGGGCTCAAGCCAGGTGTGTCCCCAGAGCTCACCTCTGCCTGCTGAGACGCGGGAGGATGAACACAACGCAGGTGCTGACACTGTAGGCGGTCCCACAGCCCTCACCCCCACCCCAGCGCCACCCTCCTGCCCCCAGCACCTGTGCCTTTGTCACCAGCGTGTTTCTCCAGGGCTAAGTTGGGTGAAGAGGCCCTGCAGAGAGCAGGGCTGTACCCCCGAGTGTGACGACCCCCTCCCCATCCACTGACTCTTGTCCTGGACTGCCTAGTTCCATGAATGGAGTACTAGTTACTCTGATGGAAGGGGAGGGGGGAGCTCTGAGCACCCCCGACTCCTTGTGATCTAGGTTAGTAGCCCCAAATCCCTCACGGTGAATAAAGGCTTTATCTCGCTTTTCGAGCTGATAGTCTCGAGTGAGTCCTGGCAGTGCCAAGGGGCCACGGGGAGCAGCCTGCAGTGAATGTGGGTTTGTTCAGAGTCTGAGTCCTCTGGAGGCCTGTGGGTGAGGCCGGGGAGGGATGGGCTCCTGAAAGATGCAAACCTGCCCAGATTCAAGAATACCCCGTGGCCCTGCTTATCCAGTCTATGGCCAAGTGAAGAAGACAGAAGTGTTCCAGCTGCATCACAAGCCTTGAATGGAAAAAACCAGAATAGGCCAGAACCTGTTGCAGGTGACGTCAGGCCAACACCTTGGTAAATGGCACACCCATTTCTGTCAAACCGTGTAGCTCAGGCAGGGTAGTTTGGACTTAATCACTGCTCAGGATTACATGACCTTATTCTCTGTTTGTGAGGAATTACTACAACAGAATCCCTGTGTGTTCATTAAAAATTTGTCTGGGATTTATTAATATATATTTTAAAATCCAGCTCCTTGCCTTCTAGACCAACAAAGGCTGTCTGATTCCCACTCAATTTTTTTCTTGGTTGGGGATTTGTTCTAAGGGGAAACAAGGCCTCCCAAGCAGGCCAAGCCCAAGGTCACTGTCTCCCCACACACCCCCTCTCCCCCCAAACACAAGGCCTGGTGATGCAGGCATGGGGCAAGAGAGGGGACCCACCTTTATCATAATCTTGCTGCTGCCTGGTGGGCTGGTGGGGAGGGAGGTGGGAGCACTGTTGGGTAAACTTCTGGGCTCATGGGAAGGTGGGTGGGAGCCAGGTATAACTAATACCTCCCTTGAGTCTGGAGGACCTGCCAAATGCCACGCCCAGCATTCAGTTTACACATGTGGTTCCTGAACTCTTTCAGGGTACCTCACAGTTCCTGTAAGAGCAAGAAACAGGTTAAGTGACTTGCCCACAGTCACGCAGCTAGTTAGGGTCCGTCAGCCCTCCAATCCATTCTCACCAGGTCTAGCATTTCTAGCTCCAGGGGGACCTGCGGTGCTCAGGTACAAGTGCGAGTGACCTGACTTTGTTTCCTGTCTGCCGTCTGCACTCTGGGCCCTCTTAGATGCTGCAGCCCCCGCTTGCAGCAGCCGCATGAATTATTTAGCATGTGCACCAGCCCGGTAATGCTCTGACCTCATCCTCCTAGGGCTCAGGGCGGGGCTCTGACCTCGGTCTCCTTGAGGAAAGGCTGCTGAAGGGCGGAGGCTGGGACGTGGGTCCCTGTGGGATGTGGGTGACCGAGGGGACATCAGTACCCTCAGGGAAGTGGGTGGGGGCCAGAGCCCAACTGCCCTTGTAGCCGGAGGCAACTCTGCAGAGGGGAGAACGCACCCCAGGAATCAGATGGCCACGCGTTCGGATCCAGGCTCTGGCTTACTAACTTTGTGACTCTGGGCAGCCCTCTTGACTCTCCCTCAGTTTCCTCATCTGTAAAATGGAAGAGCTAACACTCTGAGTTCGTATTTAGTGCTGAGCTTCTCAAGGTCACTCCGTGGCAGTGAGTGCCAAGGATACGCATCCAGGAGCTAGCTGCCGCCTGTCTCCTGCCCAGGCAGGATGCCCTCCAGGCCACATTTCACCACCTTCTGCCCTCTGGAGGTGCCACATCTTCTCTTTCCTCTGCTGTCCCTCACGGGTGCCCAATGGGTGGGACAGCAGGTTGCTGGGATTGGAGGGAGACCCCAAGGAGAAGGACAGACCCTTGGCAGAGCCCTGACCGGCAGGGTTCGGCAACCAAGGTGTTAAGAGGGTCACCTGGGCACAAGAATTCAAGAAGAGCTAAGGCTGAACTGCTTTCAGTCCGTAAGCAAATGCTTACTAAGCCCCTACTCCGGGGACCTAGCAAGAGCGGATCCCTGCCCGCTGGGGGCTCACAGCCTAACTCCTCCTTCCCCCGGTCAGACCCAGGGGCTGAAGTGGACGTGGTGATGGTGGGTTCCATCCCGGATCCAAGCTGGCATTAAGCAGGCGGATCACACTTCCACCGGGCCCCTCCCGCCCCCGTCCCTCCGAGTGGCACTTCTGCTGTCAACAGGGCTCCTCGGGTGCGACCCGGTTCTTACTAACTCCCGGACTTTGGGCTGCTTCCCTCACCCTGCCCGGGTTTCCTCATTTGTAAAATAGACCCCAGCCTCCAGCTCTGCCTAAGCCCTGGATCTGGGGCCCCCAGCAGTTGATTGAGAGGGGCCCCCGAAACCATAGGGCTGTGCTGAGGGTGACCCCAGGGGCCTCGACTCCGGGTCTGGAGCAGAGCAGGGCGGACGCGGGGCCACCGCCCCCTGGCGGTGCCTGGAGCAGAGGCACTGGGGGCGGGGGGCCGAGGGGCGGGGACGGGGAGTGGCGAATCCCAGGCAGCTCTCTGCTCCTTGCCCCGCCTCTCCGGCCCTGCCCTGAGGAGGGGGCGGGGGGGAGCGGGCCCCCGAACGCCGCAGACGCCCCACTGTCTCCCACGCACCTGGGGTGGCAGGAGGTGGGGCTGAGGACCGAGCCCCGGGCGCCCGGACGTCACTCTCCAGCGAGGACCCGCCCCCCAGCCCCCAGCCAACCTGGGTCCGCCTGCTGCTCCCCACCCCCGGCCCCGCCCCCGACACCCCTGCAACCTGATCCCCGCCGCCGGGGCAGCCAGCCCGGACCGGTTGTCTCCACTTGTATAGCCGTCTGGGCTGCGGCCTGCCCGGGGCCGCCGAGTCCTGGCCCTTCTCCGCCTTCAGGGCCCGGCCCGGCCAAGACCCGGTCCTTCCACTCAGCTTCGCCTCTGGGGACCTTTTTTCCGCCGCCTCCCAGGCTGCGAGCCCCGGGCCCGGGCCGATACCTGCAGCGTTCATCCTTGTATCTCTGGGCCCAGCACAGAGCGGGGGCCAGGGAAGCGGGTCCCTGTTCCCTTGAGAAGAAATCCCCTCTGGGAGGCTCGCTGAGCTCATAAAGCTTGGATGGGTGGGTGTGATGGGGCCCGGGGAGCCCCACTGCCTCCTGCCTGCCTTGCCTCTAGGGCGGGATTTCTCAGACTGGCGCTACTGACGTTTGGACCCAGATCATTCTCCGTGGTGTGGGCCGTCCTATGCAGTGTAGGGTACTGCGCAGCGTCTCTGGCCTCCACCTTCTAGATGCCAGTAGCGCCGCCACCATCCCCCTAGCTGCGACAACCAAAAATGTCTCCGAACATTGCCCGGTGGCCCCTGGGGGCAAACTCCTGGATTGAGAACCACTCCTCGGGGGTATTGCCGTGGGCGTCCAGCCGGGGCACACAGGGCCCTGGGTCTGGAGCTGGAGGCACAACCCCCACCCCCCCCCCACCCCCGCACTCCGCTCCAAGTCCAGGACTCTGACGGACTTCCCCTCCCCGAGCTGGTTTGCAGGAGCCTCAGGCCAGCCTGGAGACTATGACCCCTCAGCCTGACGACATTCAGGCAGCATGTGACCAGCCAGCTCCCCTCACTGTGCAAACCCCTTCTCAGCTCCTCCCCCAGGTGGGTACTAAGCAGGGCCCTGGGGCCGGGCATGCGGGAGACTCAGATGTTTCTGTCACCAATAGTCAGTGTAGTTGGGGCACCAGAAGGGCAGCCTCCGGTTCACAGAGAGGAGCTGGGGGAGGGGCCTTGGTGGGCTGAGGCCACCCACTGAGCCCGGGGGCTGTCAGGATGGAGGGTCAAGGGAGCATCTCCATCAGCGGGGGCTTAGCTGTGGACCCCAATCCTTGGGGCCAACCGGATGTGGCAGGGCTCAGCCTCTGTTCTCTTTCCATAGGGGAGGCAAAAAATAGGGCAGCCTCTTACACACGAGCGTGCACACACACACATACGCATACACGTCACACATACACACACGTACACACCTGGAGGTAGAGGGCAGGGGAATGGGGTTTTTGGAGCACAAAAAACTATAGGTCCCGGCTGGGGAAGATTCAGTTCGGCCCCTGAACCAGGCCCGCTTGGGGCTGGCCCTCACAGCCAGGTCGGGGGTAGAGAGAGGGTGGGGTACCCGCCCCTCCGGATGCAAAGCAGAATTTTCAAAAGGATCCAATCCCAGCGGGAAGTGGGGAGGTTTTACTAGTCCCTTCTTTCCCCATATTCCTATTTTCCAGTATCTGCATGAAGAGACAAAAGACATCATAACAGGTTAGAGAGGAGGGGACGGGTCCCCAGGACCAGGCAGATGAGGGACAAGATTTTTCACTGTCTCCCACCCCCACCTTTCCCTCCTTGCTTCCTTCCTCTCATTCCTTCCTTCTCCACAAAAACAAATTACATATCTTTGGGATCTCCCTGGCGGTCCAGTGGTTAAGGCTCCACCCTTCCAGTGTAGGGAACACGGGTCCGATCCCTGGTCAGGGAATTAAGATCCCACGTGCCTTGCAGCTCAGCTTAAAAAAAAAAAAAAAAAAAAAAAAATTACGTATTTAAAAACAACTGATCTGAAAGAAAGAAAAGGTGCCCCCAAAGTGAACTCACCCTGTAACAGCCCCCTTCCCATGGGCCTGTGTGGTCACTGCCCTGCCCTTTGCAGGGGCCAGACCCAGCGATCCTCGGCCACACCTCTCACTCCTCGTCCCCTAAGAAAGATAGGCAGCTCTCACCCCGCCAAGTTTGTCCAGTGCCTTCTCCCCTGGGGAGGTTTCTGAGGCGGCTGAGGATGGGGGCCTGGAGAAAGCAGAGTGTGTTCATTGCATGTGGGGCGTGGGAATCCCACACCCACCCCACCCCTACCTTGCTAAATAATTGTAATTCTGAGGACTCTGAATGAGATATTCAGGCCGTAGATTGGCGTCCTCCTGCAGTTTTCAGTTTTTCTGCATGTAGCTCATCCTTATAAAGCATGCCGTGTCCCGCGGGGCAGACAGCTCAGATCTGGGAATAACGTTTGGCTCGTTCATTTCATTCATTCTTTACTACTTCATCAATATTTATTAAAGGCTGTTCCCTACCACGATGCTCACTGACATCGGTTTCCACACTGAACTCTGTCGGGCACACAATTTTCCTCACGCCTCACATCTGTGACCTCCATCTCTGCGTGTCACTTCAGCCCCGTGTCAGCTGTCTCTGGGAGTTACCACCCACTGTCTGTGTGATTGCTACAGCTACCTTACCGTATCGAGGAGGTGCTGCCATACCCTTGGGCTGCAAGGACAGTCACCCATAAGTGTGCGTGTGTCTGAGTACCTGTGTTGGGGGTGAGGGCTGACCTGGGAGAGGTTGTCAGATTAGAAAGTGGAGCCCATGACCCCTGGGCAGCGGTAAGGGAGTCTCTCCCTTGGTCAGAATCACAAAGGCCACCAGGGGAGTTTGTGAGTCAACAGAAGGTCCATTCTCCATGGGGACCAATGAGTAGAGAATCTGGTATATTCGTTTGCTACTTTGCCATCTGCCAAGGTACCACAGACTGGGAAACTTAAACGACAGAAGTGCATCATCTCACGTGTCTGGAGGCTGGAAGTCCAAACTCAAGGTGTCAGCAGGGTTGGTTCCTTCTGAATCTGTGAGGGAAGGGTCTGTTCCAGGCTCTCTCCTTGGTGGGCGGATGGCCATCTTCTCCCTGTGTCTCTTCACGTCATTTCCTCTGTGCATGTCTATGAGTCCAAATTTCCCCTTTTCATAAGAACTCCTGTCATGCTGGATTGGGGATCACCCTCATGACTTCATATTATCTTGATTACTCCTATAAAGGCCCTCTCCAAATCATTCTCATTGTGAAGTACTAGGACTTCACCATATGAATCTGGGTAGGGGGGATGAAACGCTCCCATAACCCCTGGGCTAGTCTTGGGCAAGGTTGAGGCGAGTGGGCAGTACCCTGGGGTGGCTTGAGGAAAGGGACCCCAGGAAAGGACCGCCTTGAGAAGTGCAGTCTTGCAGGCATGGCTGTTGCTATGTTTCAAGCAGCCCCATGCAGGCTTCGTTTGATTCTCTCTGGGATGGGATACCCCTGCATGGGGGCTGAGACTCCCTGGCACCACCAGGCTGAGATTTTTTTTTCTCCTCCAGGAAAGCAGGTGGCATTAATAAATAAACGGAGACGATTATCTCCCTTGTCCATAAGCCAAGAATGTTGACCTCCTTGTGCCCCTTCCCAGATAAGGGCTGCAGATCTGGGTCAAGGGAGGGCCGGCACTGAGCAACCCCACATGTAAAGTCCCTCTGTTTAGAAAGCGTGCCTCCTTGTCTTTCGTGTGTCAATAAAAGAATAGGGAAGGGGCTTCCCTGGTGGCGCAGTGGTTGAGAGTCCGCCTGCCGATGCAGGGGACGCGGGTTCGTGCCCTGGTCCGGGAAGATCCCACATGCCGCGGAGAGGCTGGGCCCGTGAGCCATGGCCTCTGAGCCTGTGCGTCCGGAGCCTGTGCTCCGCAGCGAGAGAGGCCACAACGGTGAGAGGCCCGCGTACCGCAAAAAAAAAAAAAAAAAAAAAAAGAATAGGGAAGGAGCTGCCCCCGCCCCACAGCATCCCAAGTGAGGTGAGAGAGCTGTGATTGGCTATCACAGTGAGCCCACAGTTGCCCCGGAGGAAAGCCATAAAAGCCATGGGCATCTCCCCATCTTGGGTCCAGAGCACCACCATAAGTGTCGGCCACCCCAGGAGTGAGCTCCGCCCACCAGCTCTGATCCCCAAGGCCACCTGGGCAGGTGGTTAAAGAATCCATCTTCCAAGGAACAGAAGCTGCAGGTAACACCCAAACACAGTGTTGTATTCCAATTGGAGGGCACAAAGGACCACAGTCCTCTTGGCCAGTTTCGGACTCACTGAGATTACAAAGGAAGTTCAGCCTTGCCCAGTAGGAGGGAAAGCCCCTACCCTGGCATTCCCGGGGTGCAAGGCGCTGAGGAAGGATCTTTTCAGATGGCCATCCTGCCCCTGCTGTCCTAGTGGTGACCAGGGGAAAGTTTTCTGGCCACCCTTGGACGGGGCAGCAGGGAAGGGGGACTCCAGGGACAGAGTCAGGACCTCCTGGAGGAATCTTGTTTAGTTTGATGCTGACCTTGGAAGTTCCAGGTTTTATCTTTCTAAGGATCGTTCTTTACAAACTCTTTCCTCTTCCAAGTTTCAAACCCTGAAATCCTTTCCGCTGCCATAACCTCTTTACCCTCCACCTTCCCTCCCACCCTTTCCTTGGACTTACTTCCCCTCACTGGGGTTCCCCATCTCCCAGCCCCCTCCTTCCTCCAAATCCACCAGGACCCAGTCTTCCAAGAGCCCCTGGGCAAGCTCATCCTGGCAGTACAGTCTGTAACTGAGGATGCTGCCGGTCACAACCTCACCAGTGACCAAAAGGTGGTCCGAGCCACCTTACCCTGCCCCTGTTAGTCTTTTTTCTTTTTTTTTTTTTTTTTATTTTGGGCTGTGTTGGGTCTTCGTAGCTGCACGCGGGCTTTCTCTTGTTGCGCTGAGCGGGGGCTACTCTTCGTTGCGGTGCGTGGGCTTCTTATTGCCGTGGCTTCTCTTGTCACAGAACACAGGCTTTAGCTGCGCGGGCTTCAGTAGTTGTGGCACTCAGGCTCAGTAGTTGTGGCTCTCGGGGTCTAGAGCTCAGGCTCAATAGTTACGGCACACGGGCTTGGTTGCTCCGTGGCATGTGGAATCTTCCCGGACCAGGGCTTGAACCCGTGTCCCCTGCATTGGCAGGCGGATTCTTAACCCCTGCGCCACCAGGGAAGTCCTGTTAGTCTAATCTTAACACAGCTTTGGGAGAATCTGGGTCACCGCAGGCACAGTTATCTTTCTGTTGCTTGTGAAATGCTTTAACAAATATTTCTGATGCTCAGGGATGCAGAGGCATGCGAGTGCGGTGGCATTAAATTCTTTACTAGGACTCTAGGGCCCTCCATCACTCACCCTAATGCCCCAGACCTCTGGGAACCCAATGGGAATCCTGACACTGTCTGGGGAATGCTGGGGAGCTGCTGATCTCCATTCCCCTGTGCAGGTACCAGAGAGCTCTTTAAGCCACTCCCACTGATTTCATTTCATTCAATAAGTATCTATTGAGTTGGCCACCATGCGTAAGGCACAGTCCTATCCTGTCCTATCCTCTCTGCCACCTCTGAGCACAAGTAGAGTCCCAGGTATCCCACAAATCCTGCACAGTAATTTCCTAAACTTATCTGATTGTAGGCATCTTCTGGGGGGTCTTGTGAAAAATGAAAGATTCAGGAATTCCCTGGCGGTGCAGTGGTTAGGACTTGGTGTTTTCACTGCCGTGGCCCGGGTTCAATCCCTGGTTGGGGAACTAAGATACCACAAGCCGTGGTGAGGCCAAAAAAACACCCCCAAAATAAAAAAGACAGATTCCCAGTCCCCAGCCCTGGAGAACCCTGACGCGGGAGGTCTGAGGCGGGCCCGGGATCTGTGTTCACAGCCGGCTGGGAACAGGACAAACATCCTTCTGGAACTTTCAAGGGCTCTGTCCATCCACGTCCCAGAATATCTCCAGGAGGGCAGGGATCCAGTGGGACTGAGAAGGAGGGTGCGGGGCCCTGGGCCGCCTGTCTGTGCTGATCGCTGTGTCGGATCTGTGGCCCCTCCTCCACGCAGGCCACTTGGATTTCTGCCTTGACCTCAGAATCACTTCTACCTTTTAAGGGTAATCTTTTGTGTTTTCCTGACTTTGTTTCCGTGTTTCCCCCTGGACCACAAACTCCTGGAAAGGAGAATTGTTGTATTTTTATCTTCATGTTCCCGTCTTTGGGCCCAGTTCTTGGTACAACCCAGATCTCCGTTAAATAGTTGTCAAATAAATGAGTAAATGGTGCCTGGGCATAGAGTGCCCCCTGGTGGAGCCAGAGAGCATGGCAGGATCTTGGATCTTGGCTGGAACAGTCAACCTGGAGGGACATGTCCTGGCCCTCGGGTTCAGGGCAGCCCGTCCAAGTGTGACGTCACGTGGGGCTGGGGTAGAGGTAGGGGTCCATGGACAAAGTCTGAGGGGAAGGGGTGGGCTGCGCCTTTGAAAGATGTGGCTTTCCTAGGATAGGCAGGGCTGGCCAGACAGTGAGACCCAGAGTCTACACTCTTAATCACCCTCAGCATCCATCTATCCATCCATCCATCCATCCGTCCATCCGTCCATCCATCCATCCATCCATCCATCCATCCGTCCATCCGTCCGTCCGTCCATCCATCCATCCATCCATCTATCCATCCATCCATCCATCCATCCATCTATCCATCCATCCATCCATCCATTCATTTTCAGAGCCACCTTTATGGATCTGACCCTGTGGAAGGACTGGGGATGGGACACCAAATCCCCCAGTCACGTCAAGTCCCCCTGTTTGAGCCCTCTCCTTCTCGGGAACGTTTTGGTGGTCTAGGGGTTAGAGAGTGGCTCCCTGATTTGAGTTCCCCGGCAGACTTCTGTGCTTCCTCCACCTGCTCCTGGATGTGTCCAGGGTTTGTCTGAAACCTCTTTTCTCCCCCTGCAGCATTCTCTCTCCTCCGTCTCCCTCAGAGCATGATGCCATGCCAGGGCTCCACCCAGACCAGCTGAGTGTGAATCTCCAGGTGCAGTTGGGTAGGGAAAAGGGGGAGGGAGATGGAGGAAGTGCTTAGGCAAGGATGTTTTAAGAAAGCTCCCCAAGGGACTTCCCTGGTGGCACAGTGGTTCACAATCCGCCTGCCAATGCAGGGGACATGGGTTCGAGCCCTGGTCCGGGAAGATCCCACATGCTGTGGAGCAAGTAAGCCCATGTGCCACAACTACTGAGCTCTCATGACACAACTACCGAAGTCCGCGCACCTAGAGTCTGTGCTCTGCAACAAGAGAAGCCACTGCGATGAGAAACCCACACACCGCAAAGAAGAGTAGCCCCCGCTCGCCACAACTAGAGAAAGCCCGCGCCGCGCACAGCAACGAAGACCCAACGCAGCCAAAAATAAATAAATTGGTTAATTTTTTTAAAAAACCTTGAGGTGTAATTGACGTAGAACATTATAAAAAAAATTTTAAAAGCTCCCCGAGAGATTCTAATATGCATCCAGGGTTAAGACCCCTGCCAGCTTCTGTGTAAACAAATGTGGTGAGCGGAATTGGGAAGCCGTACCAGGATTATGCCTCTCTCTGCTTCACACCACCAGGCCCCCTCAGTGCTGTGCTATGTCTCCTACCCTCTCCCCCACGTACATACAAACATGCACTCTGCCCGTGACAAGAGCTGAGCCTCCTGTTATCTAGACCTGGAAACCTCAGCAGCGTTTAAGCTTTCATCCTTGAGTCCCTGTGGCCAGAATACATCCTCAGAAAGGGCTTCCTGTCAGCAGGGAGCCTTGGGGTGGTGCAGCCCTGAACCCACATCCTTGCAGTGGAGGACGTTACCGGCAGGCGAGGGCAGGGGTGTGTGAGACCCACTTCCCTGTCTCTGCTTCCCAACCGGAGGTGAGGCTGCTCCTCCCCCACACCTGCAGCCTCAGCCCCACCCCTCCTCTAGAACAGTCCAAAGGAGGCAGGAATTGGAGCAACAGCGTGCCCACATTAATGGGGCAGCTGGACCGTCCCAGGCTGGCCTGAGAGCTGGTGGTCTAGTTGGGCATCTGAGCCCCTCCTGGTCTCACTGGCTGCGAACCAGGAGCCCGAGAGACCCCGGAGCCTGAGCTCTGGCATCTGCCATCCCTCCTGGTCTGCGAGCTGGGCACCGCCCCGTTTCCTTCTCCATCCCTTCCACCCCTTCTGCTTTCATCCCCTCCTTCTCCACCACGGAGGGCCAGCCTGCCTCTCTGAAGGCCCTACATCTTCTTTCTAAGGGACTGGAGCCTTCCTCTTGCTCCTGGTCTACTGGCTGGCGGATCTGGAAGGATCAGTGCCACACACCTGGATACCCGGACAGAAGCCTCTCTACTTCCTGACTTGCAGAGACGGGAACAAAGTTACCTGCCCCAGAAAGCCGGCAGTTTTGGAAATCACCGACAGATGGCGACAGGGGCCGCCCATGGCTGGCCAGTTGCGTCTTTGCCGAGGTTCTAAGGAAAGCAACTTCTCTAGTCCCTGCTGCACTGCTTCTTGGCTGACTGACTGGTATTCCCTGGTTCCGGCCACCTTGGGAATTAGGACCAGGCCTGTTGGACCTCCCAGCACTGCCCCATAACCTGCCTGTTCCAAGGCTAGGTTTGGTCATCTGGTCCACCCCAGTTCCACTGCCCCTACTCACTCCCCTCCCCGTCACCCTGAGTCTCCGGGGGCCCTCGTGTGTCCCCTTGGGGCCAACCAGAAATGGGACAGACAAGCAGAGATGGAGCCAGGTGGGCAGACAGGAGTTGAAGCACAGAAGGCACTGGAATTCAGAGTGTGATGGAGCGGATAGGCATGGTTTGGGCACACGGAGGGTGGAGGCCTGGCCAAGGCAGTAAGTAGATCTTGCCTGCAGCTCTACCGACAAACAGCAACCGCACCCCTGCACTTAATTCCTCGCTCCCCAGGGAGAGCGAGGTACGGACACTCATCCCCTCTGTTGAAAGTTTTTTGATGACTTTATCTCTGGCACCTTGACAGCCTCTCCTGTTCCCTTTCAGTTTTGCAGGAAGGAGGCAATCAGCTCTTTGATGTAGAAGCGTTTGATCAGGAAGTGGGGGAGGGGCGGATGGGGGGGGGGACCCAAGGAGAAAGGCAGGCCTGGGTCAAGATGATGGATGGGGTCAGGGTGCGGTAGAGAGAGGGCCTTCTGGTTCCCTTCACAACGGGCTTCAACTTTGCTTTTTAAAAATTTAGGTATAACTTACCTTCCATCAAGTTTACTCCTTTTAAATGTATAATTCAATAATTTCTAGTCCATTTACAGAGTTATACAACCATTACCAGAACCCAATTTCAGAACATTTCCTCAAACTTAATATTGACATTATTTTCAGTGAATTTCTCCTTAAAGGCCCAGAATTTATGGGACTTCCCCTTCTGGGAAGGAGAGAAGGTACCTTTCCCGTAACTTGACACCGGGGTCCCGTTACCAGCCCACACCATGAATTAATATTTTTATAAATCTTGCAGCTGTCTAAAGAATAGTCCAATTTCTTGCTCTGTGTGTGTGTGTGTGTGTGTGTGTGTGTGTTGCATATCAAAAGCCTTGATTTGTTAAATGCTGTAATTTTCATTAATCCTTTTTTGGAATCTCTTCTTTGGGTAAAGTACTAAGAGGCTCAGAAAACAGAAGTGGGCTAGACCTCTCGGGTCTCAGGCCAGCACAGGAAAACAGAAAGATGAAGGGAACACACAGGACTCAGGGCAAGGTGAATCAGCGCTTCTGGCTCTCTCTTTCCTAACAGGCAGCACGTACAATACTCAGCCTGCTGCCTTGGAACACGAATGCAGAGACGGGCTTTTCTATAGTTAGTGCTCCCCTATAATGAAGTGCTGTTAACTCTTGGCTTGCCTGCAGTGGTCCTTTGAAACACACACATTCTAGCAGCTTCTGGAAATGTCTGCGAGGAGGTCGCTGTGGTGTGGTGGAGACAGATGAGCAGTGAGGTCAGGATGGTTACAGGGGTGCTGGGGGTGGGGAGGAAGCTTCTGACCTTCCTGAGGCCTTGGGAGCTGGGGTCATCTTCCGCGTGAAACTCACACGTTCAAGCCCAAGGCCAAGCGTGCCCCTCAATGTCAAATATTAGAAGTTTTTTAATGGACCACCTGCTGTTTCAAGCCCCCCCCCGCCACTCTTCCTCAGCACAGGGGCAAGGGCCGCCAGGGACAGTTTTGTCTTTGCCTGGGGCGGCCCTTGGGAAGAAGAAGGAAGCAGAAGGTGGCGGTGGTGGTGGGGAGGCAGGAGGGGGACGGGTACTCCCTGGCAAGGTCATCAGTTTGGTTCCCGTGGCCTCATCATCCTGTTCACCATTGTGCCCCTGGCTCAGCAGTTTGGGCAGCTTCCACTGCCTTCTCGAAGCCGGTTCTTTCCCTGCCCCGCCCTGCCCTGTGCAGGCACCACCCTTTGAGTCATGGGTCATGGTCTGGTGGACAGAAGTTTGGGGATTACTACGGACAGACGTGGGTTCTTACAAGTAAGTTATCTCATCTTTCTGGGTTGTGAGGAGTAGAAGTGAACACATGTGCATGACGTGTGTTGAGGAAACAGGAGAGTAAGTGATGGACCAGCCCGTTCACGTCTCTGATCTCATTTTAAGCCTCCCGTGAAGGGGGCAGGGCGAGGAGTAGTGTTCTCATTTCACGGAAGGGGAAACTGACTGAACAAGGGTACCCAAAAAGCCGGAATGCAGCTCAGGGCCGGGACACAAAGGCTGGACCCTCCCCACTGTCCTGTCCCCATTGTCACAGTCAGGGGTCCCCCGGAGGCAGGCTCCCCTCACCCACCCCACACTTTCAGTCCTGCTCCCTGGAGAGATCTCAGATTATTACCTGTGATTCAGCAGAGACGCTGGAAGCCAGCGCTGAGAGAAGGCTGCCCCCTTAGACCCCTGTCCCTCTGTGCATCCCTGGGCAGCTGGGAGGGGGCTGTTTGTCCGTGGCGCTGCCGGCGCTTTCCCTTCCAGGTGTGCAGACCACTGGCCTCTGCTTGAACCTAGTTTGAGAGGTGACTTAGGAGAAGCGCACGTCTTACGTGCTCGGTTGGATGGATTTAACGCTCACACCATTTTAACTTCTATCCCTGTCTTCTCTCTGGGGGTGGAGTTTGGCAAGAGGATGAGAGAGAGACCTCGGCGCCCTGGCCTTCTCTGGATTGATCTCCAGTCCGGTTTCCCTTCCCCAGGACGTGCGGTGGGCATGTGAGCATGGGGCGATGGGGGCCCCGTGTGGTCCCCGCTTTCGTGAGGCCTCACAGTCTTTCCATGAAAAGGAGGGCACGCGGTGACACCTGGGCATAGGTGACCAAATACAGAAAGAGGCATTGCAGGGCACGGAGGTGAAGGAGGGGGCTCAGAGAGGCCAGAGGAAGGAGGGCGTCTTCTGCGAAGATGGCTGAGTATGGCTGTGAAAGAGTGAGTGGCAGGCATGGCGGAGGCTGAGGATGAAGGAATGGCCTTGGGGAGCCGTCCACACCCCTGCCGCTGTGGGTGACCCATCCCTGTGATGACCCTGAGGACTTCATGGCCGTCTCTTCTGCAGCTGAGCCAGGGGCAGCCCCAGAGGGACGCCACCCCACCCCCTGACCACGGGTGCCCGGTGAGCTCCGCAGGCCCCTGGTGCACCGGCTCTCGATCCCAGCTCCTCCCTGAAGGTGGAGACATTCTCTCCAGGTCCAGGTACCTGCAAGGAAGGACAGGGTCTGCGTGGAGCAGGGGCTCTGTGGACAGGAAACCTGGAGGATCCCTCCAAGGGGGGATCAGTGAGGGCTCTCAGGCCCCTGGCTGGCACTGCCAGCCCTCTGCTCACCCACAGCTTCCTCTTCCTCTCTGTCTCAACCACTGCACGTCCAGACCCAAGCAGAACAGCATGGTACGGCCGTCACGCTGGCTGTGGACGGTAGCCCTGGGACTGTGGGATGCCCCGGAACATGGGCTGCTCAAGCTACCTGGGCCCACAGAGGGTCAGGCCACGCTGGGGTAGCTTCCCTAGAGAAGGGCAGGAGGGCGAGGCGTGGGCGGTCCCGGGGAGCCCCCCAGAGAGGCAGGCCAGGCCAGGCGGGAGCTTCAGGGTTAGGCCGGGACGCCGGACTCACCCAGGCTGTGGCGGAAGGGAAACTAGATGCCCCCAATCCTCCATCCGTCCCTCCCCGCCGCCCTGCCCCTGACTGCTTCTCATTTGGAGTCCGTACCTTTGCCCTACGGATCTTGCAGTGATGAAACTCCGAGCGGGTGTGTTCCACCACCACGCAAGCACTTGGAGAGTAGCAGGTGCTCAGCGGACACGGCGGCCCCCTTCCGCCATCGCCAACTAACCCGGCTGTCAGGCTCCCCTTCTCACCACCAGCCGCAGGCACCCGCTTCATCCTGCTTCTCAGCCCAGCCTCTTGGCCACAGTCGACCCACTGCAGTGGGTGAGACACTCCCTCCCTGAAGGCCCCCTGGCTTTCCTTCAAGCTCAGGAGGAAGAGGAGGCAGAGCTGACGGGGAGCTGCTGACCTTCCTGGGGTGGCGTCTCTTAGGCTGCGCTGCCGCGCCGAGGGAAGTTCCGCCGAGCAGCCCCACCCTTCAATCTTTTCTGGCCCCTCCTTACCGTTCTCGGGGCTCAATGCTGCTGCCGCCGGTCTGCCCAGGGAGCCCCCATCCATCACCACGTCACCCTTGCCCGCTGGTCTCTGAACATGTGCATCCACACGGGGAACAGGACCCCAAACTTGGTGAGGGGCTCTATGGTTGCAGGGCCTCCCTCCCCCCACCCCGAGAAAGAGGGTTCAGGCCTGCAGCTGGCAGGTTTCATCTCCCCCCACCTCGTGTGCACTAATGGTCACCAGGGAGCAGTGGGGCAAGTGCCACTTGCTGAATTTTCTGATGTCATGCGGTACATTTGCATCGTTCTGTTTCTTGCTGAGGGCTCGTGGACAGGTCAGGGCGACCAGGAGGCTGTGGCGGGGATCAATTCCTCTGGCCCTTTGCTCTTTGCCGTAGTTCAAGTGTTTCTCTATCTTTTCTTTCTAAAGACAAGTGCATCCCGTAGACTATTTGTAAAGCATATGTCTCCCTAACAAATCCTATTTTCCTATCGCCTTTCATTGGAGGACAGACTTATTCCGTCGGGAAAAAAACTGGCTTGAGGATACCATTACCCCATATTCAGGTATTTTTATAATTATGATACTATTTACTTCCTCAAATTAGCTATTATTATTATTTTTTAAAATAAATTTATTTATTTCATTTATTTATTTTTGGCTGCACTGGGTCTTCGTTGCTGCACGCGGGCTTTCTCTAGTTGCGGCGAGCGGGGGCTACTCTTTGTTGCGGTGCACCGGCTTCTCATTGCAGTGGCTTCTCTTGTTGCGGAGCACGGGCTCTAGGCGCATGGGCTTCAGTAGTTGTGGCGCACGGGCTCAGTAGTTGTGGCTCACAGGCTCTAGAGCGCAGGCTCAGTAGTTGTGGCGAACGGGCTTAGCTGCTCCGCGGCATGTGGGATCTTCCCGGACCAGGGCTCGAACCCGTGTCCCTGCATCGGCATGCGCCACCAGGGAAGCCCCTAGCTATTATTATTAACATTTTACAGGAGTCACAGGTTTTGGTCAAGGTCACGCCAGCGGTACGTGGACAAGCCACAGCCTAGCTTCCTGCTTCTTCTCAGTCCGGTGCATCTGCCCCTTAACCTTGACATTCAAGACCTTGGCAATGACTTTTGGTGGTTGAACTGAAAGGTATACATTTCTGGAAACTTTAGAGCCAGAGCAGGAAGGGAAGGGCATTCTAGGGACTCCGGATGGCGGCATTCGGAGTTGCTGTCTGCAAGCCCTCAGGTGACACATTAGCCCTCTCGCGCTTTAGGACTAGTTTCCTATGCTCGTGTGGCCATTCTGTGCGAGCACTTGTCACGAGGAACATGTGTGTGTATATTTAGAGTCTGAGATCCCCAAAGGAGGGGTCCCTGCAGGCTTGCTGAGACCTGCTCTGTACTCAGCCCTGAGCTGGGTCCAGTGGGAACTGCATGGGAAGGAAGGTCACAGCCCGAGGATCTTCAGGCCAAGTGGAGGACATGTGTCCAAGACGAGCAATCATTCAGGGACTCTGGGGTCATCGTGCCAACTTGGAGGTCCAGGCCTTGAGCCGGGGGTGTTCCTGGAAGTGCTGGTCCCCAGGGCAGTTGCTCTGTGGGTGCTGTCCAGGGCCCTTGCTCCTCCCCCAGGGCGCTCACCCTGACCACCCCGACTACGGGGAAACTGAGGGAGTTACTGGCTGGATTAGGAGGGACCTTGACACTGTGGTTTGGGGGGCGGGAGGGAAGAGGAGGTGAGCTGTGGGACTGGGGAGGGTCTCTTTACTGGAAATACGTACAGAACCTGTAACACGGCCGGGGCGTCTCAGGCCCCGGTGGTCGCCTTTCTCCCTCAGCGAAGACCTCCATCTTTTCAGCAGCTCCAGGAACAGAACTGAAAAGAAGCTGAACGAGGAAGCAGCGAAGCACGAAGAAAAGCAGAAGTGGGAGCCTGGAGGCCTGACACTCCTCCTCGAGCGGGGACTGAAGCCTTGGGGCCAGCTGTGGCCTGGCGCTGTTGCACACGACATCTGTGCTGGAGAGATGGCCTGGTGGTACCAGGCCATGTGGCTGCCCCTGGCTCTGCTGCTTCTCTGGGTCCCAGGTGAGGGGCTGCGGTGGGGGGGTGGGGGGCAGGGGCGGAGGGAGGGTGCGAACGCGAGAGCTGCAGAGGAGGTGTCAGGAGACTCAGGATGGGATGCCCTCTGTCCACCGCATAAGACACACATCCTCGGAGGGGTAGGGCTGAGGGTCTGTCTCCCCTTCTGCATCCATCTGGCCTTAGATGAGCCACAGTGGGGCAAAGATGTGGGCCCAGAGGAGGGGCTTTGCAGAAGGTTTGGGGATGAATTATTACACACCAGAGTGAGTGGCAGAGTGACCACCAAGCGCACCCAGGGACGTGTTTACTGTCAGAAGGCGCCCTGTGGTTCACGGGTCCCAGGGGGTGGAGGAAGTTTGGGGACCGGGCAGGGGCAGGCCTTCGTCTCAGGGTCATGGAGGTGAATGACTGTCCAGGGCGGCTCGAGGGGCAGGGGCCTGAGGACTAGGGGGCCAGTGGTCTCCAAGGAAGGGAGATGGGACTTCCATCCATGGGGAGAGTGGGGCAGAGCAGCTGTGGGACAGAAGGGGGAGGCTTGCTCCGGGCAGAAGAGGGTGTCCTTGCACTTATTTCTCTCCTAAGCCTCCAGGAGCTTTCAGGGCTCTCCTCAGATTGCTCCTGCAGTCTTGCTAGGTTTATTCCCGGCATTTTAAATTTGGGGGTCGTTTTGCTTATAAATTGATGTTTTCTTCAATTCTATTTGCCAACTAGTTGTCGATAGGAAAGCTGTGAGTTTTTGTGTATTAATTTTGAAACTGGTCATCCTCTCACCACTCATTTTTTTAAAAATATTTATTTATTTGTTTGTGCTGTGTCTTAGTTGCGGCCGGTGGACTCCTTAGTTGCGGTCACCGGCTCCTTAGTTGCGGCATGCAAACTCTTAGTTGCAACATACATGTGGGATCTAGTTCCCTGATCAGGGATCAAACCTGGGCCCTCTGCATTGGGAGTGGGGAGTCTTAACTTCCCCACCAGGGAAGTCCCACCACTCATTCTTCTACTGACCCTCTAGGGTGTTCGCGGGATCTGCCTGCATGGTGGGTTCGCTGTTCCTCTGGTTTCCTCCCTCATTGATCACGGGCTGGTTTGGCCAGAATGATGCCCAGGAGAGAGGCGGCAGCAGTCATGCCTGCCTTGTCCCTGACTGGGCCGGTGTCCAGAGTTTCTGTTAAGTGTAAAGAAGGCATCCCCTGTGTTCTTAAAAACAGCAGCATCAGGTGTCGTTCGCCTTTTCATTATCTATAGAGATGATGACAGGCCACGCCTTATCGCGTTCCATTGATACTGTGGGGGGTCTTTTGGTTTGTTTTGGTGTGTTTATTTGTATAATTTTTACAAATTGAACGTTTGTGGCAAAACCTGCATCAAGCAAGTCTATTGACTCCATTTTTCCAACAGCTTTTGCCCGCTACGTGTCTCTGTCACATTTTGGTAATTCTTGCAATATTTCAAACCCTCCACCAGCAAAAAAGATGACAAGTCACTGAAGGCTCAGATAATGGGTAGCATTTTTTAGCGAAGTATTTCTTAATTAAGGTATGTACGTTGTTTTTTTTTTTTTTTTTGCGGTACGCGGGCCTCTCACTGTGGTGGCCTCTCCCGTTGCGGAGCACAGGCTCCGGACGTGCAGGCTCAGCGGCCATGGCTCACGGGCCCAGCCGCTCCGTGGCATGTGGGATCTTCCCGGACCGGGGCGTGAACCCGCGTCTCCTGCATCGGCAGGTGGACTCTCAACCACTGTGCCACCAGGGAAGCCCTGTACGTTGTTTTTTTTAAGACATAATATTATCGCACACTTACTAGACCATAGTATAGTGTAAACATAACTTTTATAAACCAGAAACTTCACGTGACTTGCTTTATTGTGATATTCGCTTTACTACGGTGGTCTGGAACCAAACCTGCAATATTGTCTAAGTATGCCTGTAATTTTTTCTTCTTTGAACTATTCAAGCGGCGAATTATATTAAGATATTTGGCTGGATTTTAGTCTTGATGTATTATACGGACTTCATGATAAGAATTAGGGAGGTTTCCCTGTTTCTTTATCCTCTGCAAATGTTTAAATAAAATTGGGATTGTTTGGTCCTTGAAGGTTTTGAGAGAACTAACTTGTGGAACTGTCTGGGTTTCGCTCCTCTTTTTTTGGAAAGGAAAGAAAAAGGAACTTCTTCTTTTTTTCTTTCCCCCCAGCTTTACTGAGGTATAATTAACGAATAAACTTGTGTATATTTATGGCGTATAATCACGATGATGTTTTGATACCCGTATACACTGTGAAATAATTACATCACCTCACATAGTTATCATTGGGAAAGGACCCCTTGATAACACTTACCAGTATTGGTCTACATTAAAAAAAATCTTTTCTGGGCTAATACTGGTGATTTATACTTTCCTAGAAAATCACCAGTTTTGCCCAAGTTTACAAGTGTTTTTGTAGAGACTTGCAAATTACCCCGGACTATTTTCTTTTTAATTGTGTATGCGTGTCTTCTCCTTTTTTTCTTGATCTAGCTACTCACAAGAATGTCTATTTTGTTGTTTGTTTCTCCCAAAAGAAAAATCAGCTTTTCGGTGTATGTACTAGTTCCATGGTTTTTCTTTTCCTAATTTACTAACTTCTGCTCTGGCTTTACTCTTTTCTCCTGGGTTGGGTGCGTATGCATGCGTTCCTCTCTCGTCTTCTTGCGCTGGATGATTCACTCGTTTATCTGGGATTTAATGGGATGAGACTTTGCGCTTCTAAAGTAAAACATTAGGACAAAAATGAGCATCCTCTTAGAAGAGATAGAGACAGACAGATAGACAGAGAGGGACAGACAGACAGGGAGAGAGAGATAATGAGAGACAGGGACAGAGACCCACAGAGAGACAGAGAAACAGACAGAGACAGAAAAAAAGAGACAGTGAGGGAGACAGATGGAGAGAGAGAAGGACAAACAGAGAGACAGAGACACAGGGAGAGAAACAAAGAGAGACAGAGAGGTAGAGCAAAGGGAAGGTAGACCATGGAGACAGATGGTTGGGTACTGTGGGTGGGGGTGATGGGGTGACCCAGACCAGGGAGGGGAGCTGAGAGCCAGGCAGAGAAAGGTGACAATTCACAGTGAAGGAGAGGCAGGGAATCGAGTCTGGATGTGGGGGCCAGGGGCAGCATCTTATGTGAAGGAAGGTCTGGGATAGACATTTATCTATTAAGCACTTGGTATGTGTCAATTTTACTGATTTTTGTTTCTCTAGAAAATCACACATTCATCCAGATTTACACATTTATCTGTAGAGAATTTCTGCAAAGGACCGTCTCTGATTCTTTTAATTTTCTCTGTCTCTGTGATTATTTTATCTTTTCGTGTCTTCATTCAGCTGGACAGAGGATTATCTATTTTTATTAGATTGAATTTTCTGAAATTCCTTTTTTCTTCATCAAAAATAGTAGAATGTCAGCAATTTCGTATGGTTCAACCTAATATTATTTGCCAGGCATTTTACACCCATTATCTCATTCAACACCCCCAAATGTCATGTGAGGCTTACCGATCATCACCACATAGCAGATTAGGCATCTGAAGCTCAGAGAGGTTAAGTTACTTGCCACCAGAACACACAGCAGATATGTCATAGTACCGACAAAACCCAGATTCTTCTGCTGCCCTTTCCACTTCACCATGGCCATGGCTGCAGAGCATCTCAGGAAACGTCACACCTGTGACGGGGCTAGGAAAGGTTTCTCTGAAGGGCGTCTGCCACCCAGGCCAGGAGAGGACGTCCTGATGGGCACCCGGGAGTAGGAGGATGGGAGTTTGCAGTCAGCTTTGGACACCTGTGAACTGAGAGCTGCATGGGGTGGGAGATGTGCTCACACCCAAGTGTTTGTTGAGGGCCTACTATGTGTCGGGCACTTGTAGACATTGAAGATATAAGAAGGAGGCCCCTGGAGTTTACATTCCAGCGTCTTCATGTGATTTAAGAACCTGAAAAAGCAAGTGAAATTAAAGAGTTCTAACTCTAGCGAAAGAGAGCAAGCCACCCCTCCCCCACCACTCTGGGAGCCTGATCACAGAATTACAGGGGTGTGAGGAGTGGTACCCAAAAGCATCAGGGAGGGGGGCGTGTCCTCGGCTTGGTGGCTAGCATTAACGTCACATGCATCGTCTTCGTCCCCCAACTCCCCTTAGCTGAGGACTCTCTGGGAAAATGGCAGACGTAAAATCTTAGAAACAAAACACGAGGTTCCAAAAAAAAGAACAAACAAACACTAGCTTCCCTTGAAAATTAAGTCTACAGGAGCTGCGCAAACGGAAGTAAGACCCAGGATGAAATGAAGGCTTTCATCAGTAAACTTCCTGTGTGTGTGAAGGATTGTTGTTTTTTTTTGTTTTTTTTGGTTTTTTTTTTGCGGTACGCGGGCCTCTCCCGCTGCGGAGCACAGGCTCCGGACGCACAGGCTCAGCGGCCATGGCTCACGGGCGCAGCCGCTCCGCGGCATGTGGAATCTTCCCAGACCCGGGCACGAACCCGCGTCCCCCGCATCGGCAGGCGGACTCTCAACCACTGCGCCACCAGGGAAGCCCGGTGTTTTTTTTAATCCACAAAGTTTACCAAGTGTATCCAGTCTTCTTTTGTGCACTATTTGGCAGCCCTTTCTTGGCCTTGGTGCATATTCCCTCGGTGGGAACAGATTGCTGTGAGGGCTTCTTCAGGCCTCAGGGCGAGATGCTGTCCCTCAGGAAAAGCCGGGTGCTTGGAGGCGAGCTCTTATTGTTCAGATAAGTTCGGAAGTGGGAGGTGTCTGGTTGGTGAGGGGTGGGAAGGGCAGAGGAAAGGAGATTGGGATCTGGAGGAAGGAGCTGCTGTGATCAAATCTTAGGGGTGACAGCGTGGACGGGGAAGGACTCTCTGGCTGATGGGAGGTGGCTGGCATGAGATGGGGGAACACTGAGGGGTGACCCCAGCGCGCCCCTGACCCAAGCCCACCTAGTGAACAGCCAGACTCGGTTGTGTTTTCCAGGCTGTTTGTCCCTGAGGGGCCCCAGCAGAGTGACAGGCGTCGTGGGGGGATCCTTGAGCGTGGAGTGTCGGTACGCGGAGAAATACAAAGACAATAGCAAATACTGGTGCAAAGCCCCATGTTTGTTACCGTGGAAGACTGTGGAGACCAAAGAGCCAGAGAGAGAAGTAATGCGGGGCCACGTGTCCATCAGAGACCATCCTGCAAACCTCACCTTCACAGTGACCTTGGAGAGCCTCCGGGAGGACCAAGCAGGAACGTACAAGTGTGGGATCACGGTACCATTTTCACTTGACCCCACCGTCCAGGTTGTGGTGTCTGTGTCCCCAGGTGAGCCGTGCACACCCCTTCCCCCTCTACCAGCAACAGGGTTACCTGAAGAGTGTCAGGTTGGATTAGCCAAGGTAGAAATCTGATCAGAGACCAAACTGTGTGTGTGTGTGCGTGCGTGCGTGCGTGTGTGTGTGTGTGTGTGTGAGAGAGAGAGAGAGAGAGAGAGAGAGAGAGAGAGAGGGAGAGAGCCAGGGCGCTGGCACCTCTCCTCAGTCTTGAGCGATGGGAAGGTGCCTGTCAGGGAAAGGGGAGGCTGAGAGAGTGAGCGTGCAAAGGAGAGAGGAGGGCGTGCTGGGGGTGGGAGCTGAGTGGAGAGGGGGTGGTGGCCGGGTGCCCAGTGCAGCGGGGGTGCTAACAAGATCTGCAGTCCAGACAGCCGTCTCTGGCAGGCAGCGTGTGGCTGTGACTTGGGGTGGGGGGAGAACGAGCCTGGGAGTGGGAGTGATTGTGGGCCCTCCGGAGGACCCTGACCTCATCAGCAGGATGGAATCGGGGCTGTTGGGGACCTGCGTCCTGTTAGGAAATGCTCACTCAGCCCCGGGAGGGTCCTGGGGAGACTTTGGCTGCAGGGTCCTCCATCCTGCCCTCTTCCTGAGTGAGCATTTCGTGTGAAATCAAACAAAGAAGGTATTGGCGAGTGGTGGGAGCGTCAGAGAGCATTCCCTGGGTCTGATTTGTGTTTCAGCACCAGCACCAGTGCCAACCCACCCTACTGCTGTGGCCGAGACCTCGACAATCACAATCAGTATTTCAACAATGTCATTCACCGCCCTGGCCATGGCGCATCCCACCTACAGTGCCAGCAACGAGGAGGAAGCCATGCAGGGGTGGGGGTAAGGCACCTAAGTCCCCATGTCTTGGAGGTGGGCTTCCTCTTGTCCATTTGGGGCTGGGAGCCCCATCCCTTTGGCTGGGGACCTCTGGCTCTCTTTGCATCCAGGCTGGAAGCCGGTCTGCATCTCCTAGCTTGGGTTGTAGGGGTCAGGGTGAACCTGCCTTGGGCTCTGAGAGAGGGCTCAGGCCGGAAGGAAGCTGGGGGATGGCTGGAGGGAAAGTAAATTTTTTTTTTTTTTTTTTGCGGTACGCGGGCCTCTCACTGTTGTGGCCTCTCCCGTTGCGGAGCACAGGCTCCGGACGCGCAGGCTCAGCGGCCATGGCTCACGAGCCCAGCCGCTCCACGGCATGTGGGATCTTCCCGGACCGGGGCACGAACCCGTGTCCCCTGCATCGGCAGGCGGACTCTCAACCACTGCGCCACCAGGGAAGCCCGGAAAGTAAATTTAATGAGAGCTGATGATATCCTACCAGGCTCGTACTAAATGCCTCACCTGAATGTCCGCACTTGTTACTCACAACCTTTACCATTATCACCCTCATTTTACAGACCAGTAAACCAAGGCTCTGAGAGGTTAAGTGATTGGCTGGGTCATGCAGCCACAGAGGCAGGCTAGGCTCCCAAGCCAAGTTTGTGAGATTCCAAAGTCTTAGATTCTTTCTTCTAAATTCGAGATTCTCGATCCTTTTTTTTTGCGGGGTGGGGGGGGGGGGGGAGGCCAGAAACCCCAGGAGAATCTGACAACATTTATAGATTCTCTCCCCAGAAAATACATACTGTCAGAAACCATTTCTGGGGTTCACAGGCTCTCTATTCTGACACCACCTGGTGCCCTGCAAGGTGATTCCGGCACTGACCACCTGGAATTAGCACAGACCCCAGCGTCCCACGAGACTCCTAGGGCTCAGTGCCGTAAGACGGCCTGACTTCAGAAATGCCAGAGCACGTTGGGGATTCCCCAGGTCATCACATTTCTGATCAATTGGATACAAATTTGGGGGTTCCCATGGGAAGTGCTGTACTTACAGTTTTATCATAAAGGATAAATGTCAGGACCAGCCAATGGAGGGACACCCAGGGCGAGGTCTGGGAGGATCCTGGATGCAGAGTTTCCGTGCCCTTTCCCAGTGGGGTCAGGGGGCATCGCCCTCCCAGGACATTGATGTGTTCACCGGCCAGGAAGTTCCTCCAAGCCTCAGTGTTCATCGTTTTTATTTGGGTTTCATGACACAGGCCTGACTGATTGAATCATTTTCCACATGACTGACCGCAATCCCCAGCCCCCCTTCACTTCCCTGAAGGTCAGGCTGGCTCAGAGCCCCAAATCTCTGATTACGTGGTGACCAGCTTCCATCCTGGGTCATGCCATCTCTCAGCAAGAACTCAGGCAGATCTAAGGGGCTCGTGAATAACAAACGTACTCCTATTACTAGGAAAATCCCAAGGATTTAGAGTCTTCCTTCCAGGAGCCAGGGGCAAAGGCCAGTCAGGTTCTTTATTACATGACACCCCCAAGGCCCCTCCACTGGCTTCCTGACAACCCAAGTCACAATCCTAATAACAGGCAAGGTGAAATTCAGCCCCCAAATATGCCACCTGGCTCTGTGGATGCACACCTGGGGGACAGAGCTGGGTTTTGTATGGCTGAGGCCTATACAATTTACAGGGGGCGGGGAAGTGCATCTTTAAGAAAAGACTAGAACATTACGGATGCAAACAAGGCATTAAAGAAGGGGCCCGAGCAAGTGAGGGACCAGAAACCCCAAGTTATGTCAGCGTCCCAGGAACTCAGCTGCTGCTTGGCCAAGTGTGAAATGGTATAGTTACAAGGTGAGTTTTTGCAGCCATGTTTGTAATTGCAATAGACTGGGAGAAATGCCCATAGAGAGGGAAGAGTTAAATAATTTATGGTCCGTCCATGCAATGGAATCCTATGCGGCTGTAAAACAAAACAAAACAAAACAAACACCCCGAAGGACTTCTTCATGTACTGACATGGAAAGCTCTCCAAGATGCATTGTTAAGTAAAAAAACTAGTGTTTAGGGCTTCCCTTGGGGCGCAGCGATTGAGAGTCCGCCTGCCGATGCAGGGGACACAGGTTCGTGCCCCGGTCCGGGAAGATCCCACATGCCGCGGAGCGGCTGGGCCCGTGAGCCGTGGCCGCTGAGCCTGCGCGTCCGGAGCCTGTGCTCCGCAACGACGGGAGAGGCCACGACAGTGAGAGGCCCACGTACCACAAAAAAAAAAAACAAAAACTAGTGTTTATACCCTGCCTCTTTTGTGTGAAAAAAGGACATATGTAAAAATAATGTACATTCGTATTTTCTTGTATCTGAATAAAGAGCCTCTGGAAGGTTCTTAGGTATACTGTGTGTGTGTGGGGGGGGGGGATTTAGGTAGATGGGGGATGTGTAGAAAGGAGACCTTATACCATCTACATTTTTTCAATGGGACCTTATCTATCTATTGAACAAGAGAGGGAAGGCGTGATGCCCCACCTCACCCTCTCTCCCCTCAGGCTCCAAGTGCTGCTGGCCTTGTTAGCACTTCTGCTGCTTCTGTTGGGGGGCATCTCACTGCTGGCCTGGAGAATGGTTCAGAGACGGATCAAATGTGAGTGAGTTCCTTACACCTGCCGCCCCGGGGTAGGCAGGCCCCGCCCACAGCCTCTGGTATCTGAGGCTCTGTGTCCTGGTTCCCAGAATGGTCTTCAGATGCATCCCCTGACACCACATATCCTGGGTGACCCTAGAGGGCAGACCCCAGAGGCGGTGTCCTGGCATGGCAGATCCAGGCTGTGGGAGATGGCTCCCCGAAAAGAGGCGTTTCCCACAGCGGGGCCTGGGGTGGGTGCTTGTGAAGCAGTGTCCCTCTTCTGTCTAAACCCTTCTGTGACCTCCCACACTCTCCAAAGTCCAGGTCCCCACGGGACACTGAAGGCCCTCTGCAACCTGCCCGTCCTTACATTCTGGAACAGCTGGAAGGCAGCTGTTTCCCAACTTCTGCGTTTGCTCTGGGCGCCTGGGGTGCCCCCCTGCCTCTCTGTGGCTCACTCCTGCTGGGCCCTAAGCTCTGCTCTCAGATTTCCTTTCCTCTGGGACTTTTCTTGGCCCCCCAAGAGCAGCTTAGAGGCCCTTTCCGGGTGGACCTCGGTTCTTCCACCACGATAGCCCTTTTCACACCAGATTGTCACACCTGCTTCCATGCCCACCTGCCCACCAGCCCGTGCGACTCCTTAAGATCAGGGACCCTGACTCGAGAAAGTACAGTATTTGTTGAATGAATGTATTATTTAATATCGTCACGTTGGGCACCCCAGGAAGCTCCAGTCACTCTTCTCTGAGCTCAGATTAAAAGAGAGAACGTAGGGTGCACCCAGCATCCTGTCCAGTGCTCAGTAAGTAGGTGCTCAATAAACAGTTGAGCAAATTTAAATAAACAGAAGAACAGAGGAACCGGTGAAGCTGTGGTCCTGTTGCTGGCTGGAGGCCCAGCTGTCCCCTGGAGGACAGCCGGTTTCTGCCCGAGATGGAACGTGAGCCTTAAGTTTTCTCACCGTGCTGACGGTTCTTGATTCCATGCGCACAGGGTTCTGGGGGGATGTTCGTGCGTAGTTACCAATGCTGAGCCTTTCAAGCTTGCTCTGCTCCATAGCTGTAGTGCTAACTGGGAGTTGGTACTTTCTGGGGGCCGGGTAGAGGGGACCCTGCATTACTCTCCCACCTCCAACATCCCCGTGGGGTTCAGCCTCTCCCCCCAGCACAGCTCAGGCCTTTAGGAGAGAAATCAGCCTCAGCATATGTATCCATGGTGGATGGAAAGAAAACCACTTCTTCTTCCCCATCTGCTGCTCACATATCATTTTTGGGAACCCTCCCCCTAAACTTCAACCCATACTGCTTACCACATGGGGATTTTCCCAGCCTGGATTGCCTCAGGTCTGTGGGCCCCAGCCATCTCCACAGTGCCCTTTCACCTAAAAAGCACCGCCCCGCCCCCCCCACCCCCGCTTAAAAAAGGGATGCGTGATCACTGTAGAAAATTGGAAAAGTAAGTAAAGCACAAAGAAGGAAATAAATTCACCCTAGTAAATAAAAACGGAAGCTCGCACCACCTAGAGAAAACCAACCACGGGCATTTGAGTCACGTCCTTGCAGTCCCTTTTGCACATCTGACTTCTTAAAATGTTTGCATCATACTGTAATTCCACTTTTTTTTTTTTTTTTTTTTTTTTTTTGCGGTACACGGGCCTCTCACTGTTGTGGCCTCTCCCGTTGCGGAGCACAGGCTCCGGACGCGCAGGCTCAGCGGCCATGGCTCACGGGCCCAGCCGCTCCGCGGCACGTGGGATCTTCCCAGACCGGGGCACGAACCCACATCCCCTGCATCGGCAGGCGGACTCTCAACCACTGCGCCACCAGGGAAGCCCTGTAATTCCACTTTTAAACCTTAACATATTGTATGATTTTCCCTGCTAACAATGTTCTTCCGAAAATCCCTGACTCAGAGTTGACTTGTGCGGGTGGATCACACCTTGTTACGTGATCTTTGTTCAACACGAGAAAGGTTTTCTGTTCATGTAGCCTGACTGTCCCTCCCCTGCTTTGCGTCGCAGCTCCTGTCTCCTGGCTGCATCTGGGGTTGTTTACCCAGTGTCCTTGCCCCTCCCGCCTCAGCCTGTTGCCTGCCCTACCACCCACTCATGGTTTTCCCCTCAGCCCACTCTTGTTCATTCATTCATTCCCACAGCAAAGCTGTCCTGAGCACCTATTGTGCACAAGGGCCTGTACCGGGCTCTTGGGGACACTGTCATGACCAGGGTAGACTGGCTCCACCTTCAGGGTGCTTCCCGTCCAGCTGGCTGCCACCCAACTCTTTCAATGCCAACTTCCCTCCCCAGGAATGGACTCCCATCCCTTCCTCACCAGCCCCCTTCCTCCTTATCATCAAATCACCCATCTCAGCTGAAGGGACGGAGGGTAGTGGGGCACCCGCCTGCAGCATTTGGAACAAAATGTGTTCATATCTCAGAGCCCCTGGTTGCATGTTCTGCTGAGTCAACTGATGGGGCTTAGCAAACACTTCTGTCATACGTGCCCTTGTGTCTCCTGAAGGTGGGTATCTCACCTTTGACTTTGGGGCTCCCTCCCTGAGGCTGGACAGTGTCTCCCCGCAGCGTTTAGTGGACTGGGCTCTGGAGTTGCCTGGCGGTGCGCCTCGACCTATAGGACATTCTGGCTGTGTGTGCATCACCTGTCCCCATCGGCTCCTGGGGCTCCAGGATGAAAGGGCCAGGGGTGCACAGAGTTTTGCTCGGAGGCAGGACACCTGCAGAGCCACGCTGCAGGAGCCAGAAACAAAAGGTTGTGTGACCTGAGCTGCGATCCCTCAGAGCTGACAGGGCCTCGTGTCTGGGAGGGGTGGACGCCCAGGCCAGGGGTCAGAGCAGATGACCCTTGTGACTTTGTATAGTTTGATGTGGCTCTAGGTCTCCACAAGAACACTGCCTTTTTCCGTTGCGGAGCACAGGCTCCGGACGCGCAGGCTCAGCGGCCATGGCTCACGGGCCCAGCCGCTCCGCGGCACGTGGGATCTTCCCGGATTGGGGCACGAACCCGCGTCCCCTGCATCGGCAGGCGGACTCTCAACCTCTACGCCACCAGGGAAGCCCAAGGACACTGCCTTTTATTTTATTATTTTATTTAAACAAATTTAGGGCTTTGTTAAAACACAGATAGCTGGACTTCATCCTCACCGTTGATAATTTAGTACATCAGCAGTGGGGCCTGCAGATCTGCATTTTTTTTTTAATTGCGGTAAAAAAATACGTACCATAAATTTTTTTTTTTTTGGCTGCGTTGGGTCTTTGTTGCTGTGCGCGGGCTCTCTCTAGCTGCGGTGAACTGGGGCTACTCCTCCTTGCGGTGCGCCAGCTTCTCACTGCGGTGGCTTCTCTTGCTGCGGCGCACGGGCTCTACGCGTGCAGGCTTCATTAGTTGTGGCTCACGGACTCTAGAGCGCAGGCTCAGTAGTTGTGGCGCACGGGCTTAGTTGCTCCGTGGCATGTGGGATCTTCCCCGACCAGGGCTCGACCCCAGTCCCCTGCATTGGAAGCGTGGAGTCCTAACCAGGGGACTGCAGGGGAAGTCCCTGGGGAACATTTTTATGAGTGACTGTTTGGAGAACTACCTTTGTTTGGCCCCTCTCCCCACGCTGGGTCCTTCCTGCTCATTTGTTTAGTCATTCATGTCCTCGTTGACTAATTCACCCATTCAACAAACCCTTGAGTTCCTACCATGCTACCGGCCTGAGGCAGTAGGTCCCCAGGGCTGAAGTCTCTAGGGAAAGGCCTTCCTCCGGTTGGACCGTAGGGATCCCCATCCCTGCCTTGCGCTGGGCTTCGACCTCCTTTCTCTTCTCTTGTCTCTTTAGCTGGTGAGAATCCACAGCCTCCCCAGAACCCCAGTCAGGTAAGAAAGGCTACTGCAGGAGGAGTGTCTGGGTAGCTGCGGGGAGCACAGAGGATGTTGGGGGCCTGAACTGTCCCATCAGCCAGTGGAGGTCTGTGTGGATCACACATGGATGGAGCGAGGTGCTCACTCCGAACAGGATGAACAACGCCTGGGAGATCTGGTCATTGGGTCATCATGAACTCTAGCCAGTCTCTTCCCACCCCAGGGGAAAGTGGAGTGAGGGAGAGTCCTCCCAGCCCAGCTGTTGACCTGACCATTCAAATTCTCCCCTGAGAGGACCAGCGTGTGGGAAGGGGGAGGCCGAGTGGGAAGACTGGGACGCTCAGAGCAGAGAGGGAAAGGGGAGATGCTTGCAGAGAAGGAAGGACAGCGGGCACTCTGGGCTGGACCACGGAGGGGCTCTGTGGACACCCACCAAGCCCCCACACCTCCTGCCCACCCTAGGATACTGAGCGGAGTGAACCCTGCTATGAGAATCTAGAGCTGCAGATGTGGCCCCTTCTGGAACAGCCCGTTCGACCCACACAGGAGGAGGTGGAATACAGCAACTTGGTGAGTGCAAGGGCCCAGCTCCTGTCACAGGGACCCCGGGCTATGATAGAGGCATCACCTAGTGGGGTGGCAGCAGGCAGAGAGGGGAGTGAGGGGATCAACACTGTTTCTCTAGGACAAGGACACGTAGAAAACGGGGCAAGTGTAGATTTTGCCAAAGGTTGTTGTCCTTGTAGCTGGGGGTGAGGGGGTGGGGTGGGAGATGAAGGAGCTGTTGAAATGGCCGGTGATAATCAGTACTCAGTAAAGCACAGCATTCATCAGGCACCGACCATGTGCCATACACCCAATGTCAAAGACTGCGATTTCTCACTGCTTTGGTCCTATGATCTCTTTGGTATGAACTCTGCTTTTCAGATTTTTATCGATGACCCCCTGTGGGTCAACCCACAGCCATTGTAAAGTAGAATGATGGAAGAGGCTGCCTCCCAACCCCACCCGGCCCAGGGTCGTAAGCCTCCCATTAGTGGAACAGTTTAGGCAGAGGCTGAGGGATCAGTTGTTAGAGAAGATGAGGGGGAGATTTAAGCATCAGACACGTGGCCCTGAGACTAACAACATCCTTGTTTTTCTAACTTGGTGACTAATGACCTCAAAGTAAACCCCAGGGAATCCCCCGGCTCTGAGGCCTGAGACTTTGTGCTGTGTCTTGACCAGGTCGGGTGGAGCAGGTGGGTGGACAGGATCTTGGAGACCAGCCCTTGCAAGAGAAAGAGGCCAGGACAGTGGGGGAGGGTGGAGCCACCGCCCCCCCAGTGGAACCTCTCTAAGGCCCTAAGCTGGGGATTCCTGCTTCCCCTGCCTCTCCTGAACCTCTGGTCTCTGTCTCTGCAGGGCCTCCCCAGTGAAAACCTTCACTACACCTCAGTGGTATTTGATCCCCGAAGCCAGGATTCTAAGACGGACAGAATTCCCTCCCAGAAGCCCCAGACGCAGGAGCCAGTGTACAGCGTGGTTAAGAAGACATAAGCTTGTGTCTCCAGCCTTGCCAACTGGAGGGCTGTGTGGGTCACAGGAGGCCCGGGGCTCAGCCCCCACCCACGTCTGCCTCCACCTGCTCCCCTTGATGGTGACCGACAAGGCAGCTGGGCTCCCCAGGACTGTCCCTCTTGTGCCATCAGCCAGGCTGGCTTCATTGAGGATGACCAGGAATGGGGCTCTGGATGGACCTGTGGGAAACCTTCCATCCTACTGGCTCTCGATGCATCTTTCCCGTCTTAGCCCTGTGTGTGGACGGCAGGAGGTCAGCCCCATGTGACTCCAGGAAAAGATGTGGCTCATGTAGGGTGGTACCTTCGAATAGCTTTGTAAATCACAGCCCCATGGAAATGTCTGGGATTGCTGGGGAGTGGGGAGAACTGATGCAGAGCCAGAAGCATATAAAGGCACTGCAGGCTGGGTGCCCCTCATCTTACAGACAAGGAGACTAAGACCCAGAGAGAAGAGAGTCTTGCCCATGGCTCCCGAACTAGCGGCGCGTTTCTCTGGACTCTTAGGTTTACTGTTAATATGAGAGATATTAATAAAGCTTAAAGTATCTTAAGAGAGAAGAAAAAATTAAAAGAAAAATCCTTTCTTTTGAAGGCTGAATAATATTCCATTTATGTACATATCACATTATGCTAATCCATTCATCTGTCAGTAGATACTAGGGGTGCTTCTATGTTTTAGCTCTCGTGAAAAATGCTGTTATGAACACGGTGTACGAGTATCTCTTCGAGACCCTGCTTTCGATTCTTTTGGGTATATACCCAGAAGTGAAATTGCTAAATCATAGGATAATCTATTTTTAATTTCTGAGGAACTGCAACACTCTTAACTGCCGCATATGTACCGTTTTACATTCTCACCAACTGTGCACAAGGGTTTCCAATTTTTCCACATCCTTTTCAACACTTGGTTTTTATTCCTGTCTTTTGTCTGTTTGTTTTTTAATAGTAGCTACCCTAATGGAGGTGAGGTGGTATCTCATTGCAATTTTGATCTGCATTTCCCAAGTGATTAATGATGTTGAGCACTTTTCATGTGCTTATTGGCCATTTGTATATCTTCTTCGAAGAAATGTCTGTTCAAGCCTTTTGCCTATTTTCAAATTGATTTTTTGGTAGTTGTTGAGTTTTAGTTGTCTGTGTATCCTGGATGTTAATCCTTGTCAGATACATGATTTGCAAATATTTTCTCTCATTCTGTGGGTTGCCTTTTTACTCTGTTGATAGTGTCTTTAGAGCACAAAACTTTAAAATTTTCATGAAGTCCAATTTGTCCATTTTTTCTTTTGTTGCCTGTGCTTTTTGGGTCATATTCAAGAAATCATTGCCATAGCCAAGGTTGTGAGACTTTGTCACATATTTTCTCCTAAGAGTTTAATGGTTTTAGGTCTGACATTGAGGTCTTTGATCACTTTGAGTTAATTTTGTATATGCTGTTACGTAAGGGACCAACTTAATCCTTTTTTTTTTTTTTTTTTGCGGTACGCGGGCCTCTCACCTCTGTGGCCTCTCCCGTCGCGGAGCACAGGCTCCGGACGCGCAGGCTCAGCGGCCATGGCTCACGGGCCTAACAGCATGTGGGATCTTCCCAGACCGGGGTACAAACCCGCGTCCCCTGCATCGGCAGGTGGACTCTCAACCACTGCGCCACCAGGGAAGCCCCAACTTAATTCTTTTGCATGTAGATATCCAGTTTTTCCAACACCATTTGTTGAAAAGACTGTCCTTTCTCCATTGAATGGTCTTGACCCCCAAGTCAAAAATCATTTGACTATATATGTGAGGGTTTATTTCTGGACTCTATTTTATTCCATGGGTCTATGTGTTTGACTTTATGCCAGGATCACTCTCTCTTTTTGAAAATCTATTTATTTATTTTTTATTTTTGGCTGCATTGGGTCTTCGTTGCTGTGCACAGGCTTTCTCTAGTTACAGCGAGTGGGGGCTACTCTTTGCTGCGGTGCGTGGGCTTCCCATTGCAGTGGCTTCTTTTGTTGTGGAGCACGGGCGTAGTTGTGGCACGTGGGCTCAGTAGTTGTAGCTCGCGGGCCCTAGAGCACAGGCTCAGTAGTTGTGGCACACGGGCTTAGTTGCTCCGCGGCATGTGGGATCTTCCCGGACCAGGGCTCGAACCCGTGTTGCCTGCATTGGCAGGCGGATTCTTATCCACTGCACCACCAGGGAGGTCCCCAGGATCACTCTCTTTCAATTACTGTGGCTTTACAGTGAGTTTGAAACCAGGAAGTGTGAGTCTTTTAATGTTGTTCTTCGTTGTCAAGATTGTATTGGTTATTGGAGGTCCCATGAGATTCCATATGAATTTTTGGATGGGTTTTTCTATTTCTGCAAAAAATGTCATTGGAATTTCGATAGGAATCGCATTGACTCTGTAGATCACTTTAGGTAGTATTTTTATCTTAACAACATCAAGTCTTCCAATCCATGAACATGGGATGTGTTTTCATTTATTTACGTCTTCTTTCATTTCTTTCAGCAATGTTTTGTAGTTCTCATTGTACAAGTCTTTCACCTCCTTGCTTAAGCTAATTCCCAAGTATTTTGTTCTTTTTGATGCTATTGTCAATGGAATTGTTTTCATAATTTCCCTTTCAGATTGTTAACTGATAATGTACAGAAATGCAACTGATTTTTGTGTGTTGATTTTGTACCCTGCTACTTTGCCAAATTCATTTATTCATTCTAACAGGGGTTTTTTTTTGTGGAATCTTTTTGGGTTTTCTACATATAAGATCATATCATCAGCAAACAAATAATTTTACTTCTTTCTTCCCAATTTGGATGCCTTCTATTTCTTTTTCTTGCATAATTGCTCTGGCTGGGATTTCCAGCACCATGTTGTATAGAAGAAGCCAAGTGGGCATCCTTAGCTTCTTCCTAATCTTAGAGGAAAAGCCGTCATTCTTTCACAGTTGAGTATGATGTCCACTGTGGGTTTTCTATATATGGCTTTTATAATGTTGAAGTCGTTTCCTTCTATTCCTAGTTTGTTGAGTGTCTTTATCATAAAAGGATGTTGAATTTTGCTAAATGCTTTTTCTGCATCAATTGAAATGATCACATGGGCTTTTCCCTTCACTGTGTTAATATAGTGTACTACGTTGATCAATTTTTATGTTGAATCATCCTTGCATTCCAGGAATAAATCTCACTTGGTCATGGTGTATAATTCTTTCAGTATTTTGCTGAATTCTGTTTGTTAGTATTTTGTTGAGGATTTTTGCATCAGTGTTTATAAGGGAAATTGGTCTTTAGTTTTCTTTTCTTATAGTGTCTGGCTTTGATATCAGAGTGATACTGGCCTCATATAGTGATTCTGGAAGAGTTCCTTTTTTTTCTATTTTTTTGGAAGAGTTTAAGAAGCACTCGTATTACTGCTTCTTTAAATGTTTGGTGGAATTCATCTGGGAATCCATCTGGTTCTGGGCTTTTCTTTGTGGGGAGGTCTTTGATTACTGATTCAGTCTCCTTATTTTGTTATTAGTCTGTTCAGGTTTTCTATTTCTTCTTTTTTTTTTTTTTTTTTTTTTTTTTTTGGGGTACGCGGGCCTCTTACTGTTGTGGCCTCTCCCGTTGCGGAGCACAGGCTCCGGACGCGCAGGCTCCGGACGCGCAGGCTCAGCGGCCATGGCTCACGGGCCCAGCCGCTCTGCGGCATGTGGGATCCTCCCAGACCGGGGCACGAACCCGTGTCCCCTGCATCGGCAGGCGGGCTCTCAACCACTGTGCCACCAGGGAAGCCCTCTATTTCTTCTCGATTCAATCTTGGTAAGTTCTAGAAATGTGCCCATTTTCTCTAGGCTATCCAGTTTGTTGGTGTACAGTTGTTTGTAGTACTCTCATAAACGTTTTTGTTTCTGTGGAATTGGTAGAGATGTCTCCACTTTCCTTTCGAATTTTGGTAATTTCAGTCTTCTGTTTTTCTTAGTCCATCTAGGGAAAGTTTTGTTGACTTTGTTGATCTTTCAAAGAACAAACTTTTGGTTTCGTTGATTTTCTCTCTTTTCCTCTATTCTCTATTTTGTTTAGCTCTGCTCTAATATTTATTATTTCCATCCTTCTGCTAGTTTTGGGTTTATCCTTCTTTTTCCAGTTCCTAAAGTTGTAAAGTTAGGTTTTTTATTTGAGATCTTTGTCCCCCCCCACCCCCGTTAATGTAAGCATTTAAATTTCCCACTTAGCACTGCTTTTGTTGTGCCCCATAAGTTTTGGTAGGTTGTGTTTATGTTTTCATTTATCTTTAAGTGTTTTCTAATTCCATTTATGATTTCTTCTTTGATCCATTGGTTGTGTAAGAGTGTGCTGTTTAGTTTCCACAAGTTTGTGAATTTTCCAGTTTTACATTTTTTCCCTTTTCAAGTGTTTATTGAAAGATAAATAAACATAAATTGGTTATGTGTCAGTGTCAATTAGTTTTTTGAATTCTGTCTTATAATACTGTGTAATCTCTTATAAGAAAAAAAAATTTTTTGAGCATTAAGTAATGCCCTTGCAGTATGAATTGGGCCAACCATCAGATGTGGCTCTTCTCCTGTCTCAATATGAATAAAATGCAGTTAAAAAACAATGAAGAGAATCCAGTTTAACATTTGTTATTTATTTCTAATTTCATCCTGTTGTGGTCAGAGAAGAAACTTTGTGTATCTATCTTTTAAACCTATTAAGAGTAAGTTTGTGGCCTCATATATGGTCTATCCTGGAAAATGTCCCATGTGCACTTGAGAAGGATAAGTATATTGTTTTTGGGTAGAGTGTTCTGTATGTATCTGTTAGATCTGGTTGGTTTATTGTGTTAAGTTCTCTATTTTCTTACTTATCTTCTGTCTGGTCGTTCTATCCATTATTGAGAGTCGGGTAATGAAGTCTCCAACTACTATTGTAGAACTGTCTATGTCTTCCTTCAATTCTGTCTGCTTTTGCTTCACATATTTTTTTTTTTAATGAATTTATTTATTTATTTTAAATTTATTTTTGGCTGTGTTGGGTCCTCACCGCTGCGCGCGGGCCCTCTCCAGTTGCGGTGACCGGGGGCCACTCCCTGCTGTGGTGTGCGGGCTTCTCACTGCGGTGGCCTCTCCCGCTGCGGAGCACGGGCTCTAGGTGCGCGGGCCCCAGCAGCTGTGGCTCGTGGGCTCTAGAGCGCAGCCTCGGCAGCCGTGGCGCACGGGCCTACTTGCTCCGCGGCATGTGGGATCTTCCCGGACCAGGGCTCGAACCCGTGTCCCCCGCATCGGCAGGCGGACGCTCAACCACTGCGCCACCAGGGAAGTCCCTGCTTCACATATTTTGATGGTCTGCTGTTAGGTCCATAATTATGTATGATTGTTGTATCTTCTTGATCTTACTACCTGTCCACATTTATGTTGTATGAGACAAATAAACCTGAACGTCTTTAGGTAACTGTTTGTTGGAGTTTCTGCGATTTACAGGAAACTACATTCCAAACTGAGGCAGAGCTCTAACCCAGAATCTTTTCCTATTTTGTCAGGGATGTTTGTTAAAACGTCACCATCCACCCAGATGGAGGAGACATCTGTTTGGAGTTCCCCCAGTATGTCCTAATCAAGTCTGTATTCATTCGTTTGCTCATTCACTCAACTATCTACCTAGTCATTGGTTCAACAAAAATTATTTGAACACTCAAAGGTACTATTAAATGCAGCAGTGAAACTATAGCAGCAAATACAGTAGAGAAAAAGATACACCATACCCGTTTTCAGAGAGCTTGCTGTCTAGTGGGAGCACTATTAAATTACAAAATGAAAACAGCCAGAGGAATGGCCAGGTGGCCTCATGCATCTGTGAAGCCTGACCATGACACGGCGGTAGGTGGAACCCTTCACATACAACACGGTGTTGAGTGGTGTTCCCTGATGCCGTGCAACATGGACTCCTGGCAATGAGGATTTGAAAGGTGGATGTGAAGAGTGTTGAGGGGCCCCATAATGTGGACAGGGGCTTAGTCACATACCTGTGCAGAGTAAGTGCTCAAAAACATTTGTTGACGTGAACTGAATTCGGTCCAGTCACATTCCAAGCTTGACCTAAAGCGGCCCTTAGAGGTATCCCCTTTCCAATCAGACAGTGACCTCTGCAGGGTGGTTTAAAACATAGAAGGACATGGTAGAAGATAGAATCTAAGACCTAAGAGGTTCTTTGCAGGACTCTGTCCCCTCAAATGGAGTGAATTTTAAGATATTTATTTAGTCTGAATTTTCACCAATTAGAAAGAAATCCTCTGTAAAATGCAAATATCTAGAGTATCAGTCAGGGGAATTGATGCTAGCTGCTGTAACAACCACAACCATGAAACTGGTTGGCATGGCAGTGGGGGTCAGATCAAGATGGTATTTCTGTTATAGCTGCATACTGTCCCCAACCCCTGTCCCATGAATCTCTAAGGTGTGGTGTAGGGATGTTTCCCAGTGTAGACTGCCCAGCATGGTTGCTACCCCTTGGGAGTCCTTAATATCACTTCCTGAGAGTGGGTCTCAGTTGAGACCATCCCAGTTCTCCAGAGGAGGTCTACCAGAGAAAGTGGGGTTGGCTCTCCATCTTCTTTTCGCAGAAGTCTTGTTGCCTTAATCTACACAGATTTGCCCAACTTCCTTTCAGGAAGCTCTGCACACCAAAGGACATTGGGAAAGGCAATCTTTGCAAGCCAGATATTTTTTCAAGTTCTTTTATAGCTTTCCTCCAGGGCTCCCGGGGGAAGTGTATCATAACTGCGTCAGGAAGAGCGGCAACCTGGTGACTCTTCCCTGAACAAATATCTGCTCTAGGGTGATTTGTCGGGAGATGCCTCAACTTACCTTCGACTGGATTTCATATTTAAGTTGTATTTATTAAAAATTAGGTATCGTATTACCCAATTGAAAACTCAAAATTTATAGGAGAATGTACAGTGAAAATTAGTGCCCTTATTCTTGTCCCTAGTCATCCAGAGATAAATGTTAATATTTCTTATGTTTATTCCCTTTTAATCATATAGCATATATCTATACAGCATATATCTCTAGCTACCTACCTATCTATATATCTATCATCTATTTATCTATGATGTATATGATATATATAGATATATAGTATATATGGTTTGATACATGATATGTGACATATATGTGTCTGACCTTCAGTTTTCTTATCTGTAAAATGGGGGAAATAACACTATAAACCTTTGTATGTTTGCGATGAGGATAAAATGATATAGCAGGGTACTTAAATCACATAACACAGTAATAATAAATGCAGCTGATATAAAATACTACCCCTGCCCACAGGGAGTTTACAGCCTGTCCCCCGGCACCTTTCCCTCCCTGGTCCTCCAAGCCAAACCATCATTCCCTAAACTGGCCTCTGGTCATCCTTCTTACATTCAAGCAAGTGACGCTGAAGAGGCTGAAGGATCGGAGCCTTGACCTGAAAAGAGGAATCTGTTGACCCCGAATTATCGCCTCCTGGTGGAATTGGAAGAGTTTTGGGGGAAATCCTTTTTCTACTAGGGAGCTGCCCACTGCTCTCCCCATCCCCTGCACCCCACAACACAGAAAACAAAATTAAAGGAAAAAAATACTTTGCTGTACGAAAATAGTTTTGATTCAGTTTTGTAGTTCCTGGTAGTTCCTTCTAATCCATTCAGTCCACTGGGTTTACTGCCCTCACCGTTCAGGGAAGCCAGGGCACCGCAGAAAGCAGAGGATAAAGGTTGCTTGTCTTCGTAGTTCCAAAACTGTAAAGGCTTTGTTGCAAGAGGAAGAAATGTGCACTGACCATAGATTTGAGGGACAAGTGAGGAGCGAGAGAAAGCTTTCCAGCCTCAGACCAGAAAAGAGTAGCCTGGATGGGGGCTGGGGCTGGACCCCAGCTTGGAGCTGCCCAGAGAACCAGCGCTTCTGCTGTTCACACTGAGGCAGCCATGAGACACAGGTGGGTAGTAGCTCTTGAAATGTGCTAGCTCTCAAATAAGATGGGCTGAGTCCAAGAAGACAATGAAAATAAGAGGATTTAGAATATCTCATCGATAATTGAACGCAATGATTACATATTGAAATGATAATATTTTGGATATATTGTAAATAAAATACACTACTAAAATCAATTTCGCTTGCTTTTTTCTTTCCTTCCTTCCTTCCTCCCTCCCTCCATCTTTCTTTCTTTTCTTCCTTCCTTCCTTCATTCTTTCTTTCTTTCTTTCCTTCTTTCTTTCTTTCTTTTTTCTTCCTTCTTTCTTTCTTTTTCTTTCTTTCCTTCTTTCTTTTTTTCTTCCTTCCTTCTTTCTTTCTTTTTCTTTCTTTCCTTCTTTCTTTCTTTTTTCTTCCTTCCTTCTTTCTTTCTTTTTCTTTCTTTCCTTCTTTCTTTCTTTCTTTCTTTCTTTTTTCTTCCTTCCTTCTTTCCTTCTTTCTTTCTTTTTCTTTCTTTCGTTCTTTCTTTCTTTCTAGGGGAATGGGTGAGCTGAGGTTTATCCATACAGTGGAACACTCTACAGCAGTGAAAAAAATTGGATTCTTTGTTTTACAGAAGAAGAGACACAGGCCAGAGAGGTTACCTGAAACAACCAAAGCCACTCAGATGGGTGGCCGCTGAACCTGCGCGTCCGGAGCCTGTGCTCCGCAACAGGAGAGGCCACAACAGTGAGAGGCCCGCGTATCGCAAAAAAAAAACACAAAAAACAAAAGAAAAAACCCAAAACCTTTTATTATTTTAAAACAATTTCAAATTTACAGAAAAATTCTGAAAACAGTAGAAAGCACTCCCATATATCCTTTATCCAGATTCACCTTTTTTAAAAAACACATTTTGCCACATTTGTTTTGTTATTCTGTTTATATCTAAACATAATTTTTTTCTGAGTCTATCTCTATTGGACTAAGCCTGCTATACTTAGATGCCCTCCTGGTGTGTCTTCCAGTGGTGTCTGATAAAGTCCTCCCTGAGTTGTGTCTTTTTTTTTTTTTTTTTTTACGGCTGTGCCGGGTCTTAGTTGCAGCACACAGGCTCTTCATTGCGGCATGTGGGATCTAGTTTCCCAACCAGGGATGGAACGCAGGCCCCCTGCATTAGGAGTGCGACCACCAGCACCACCAGGGAAGTCCCTCCCCCAGTTGTGTCTTGCCTTTGTTTTACAGTCCATAGTCCCTCTCAAAATACAGCACTGTGTTTGCACAGGGCGCCAGCATGATAAATATTTGCAGTATTAAATAATGTTAGGTTAATCATGTATTCACAACTGGTCTAAGGAATTGGAAGGTATTTCTAAATTATCCCGAGTCCTTTAGAAAAATGACCCCGGGCTGCCTTACTCAGGGTTAAGAAAATGACTACAAAACTATGTTTGTTTTTAAACCTTACTACCCAGCTAATGCACTGTTGGGTAAACCCTCAATACGGCTCAGCCTTGGAACAAGACATAGGGATTGACAACCATGTGTCTCCACCTTGTGGCCATGTCTGTAATCACACATCTTGGATCCCAAGCCCATTTCAGTTGCTCCAGCTGGTCTGTCAATGCAGAAGGAATTCTGTGTTTTCCGGGTCCATGCAGCTGAGAAGGGGAAGCGCCTGAAACAGGGGAAAGGACAGGAAAGCTCTGCTCAGCCTTTCAATTCCCCCGTTGCAATTCCCGCCCCTTGGATGTCATTGTGCTGAAAGAAAAACTTCCTCCTCAACCTTGACTTCACTTGTTTGGTGCCCAACTGCCTTTTTCCAATTCCTGGATTTTCCCAGCCCGACTTCAGCAGGTCAATGGGAAGGGCAGTCATACCACCTGTGGCTGATGTAATGGATTTGGGGGTCAGACAGAGCAGGTCTTAAATCTCACCTCTGCCCTTACCAGCTCCAGGGTCTGGGGCTGTCATCTGAGGCCATTGAGTCTCTGTTTTCTCATCCAGCGACCACTAGTGGCCCCTCCGTGTTTTCTACCTCACCAGACTCAGAACCAAGCTCTTCTTAAAAGGCCCTTTCCACTCTGCGCCCCCTGCCGTCCACGCTGTTTGTTGCCTCTGAGATTCCTTCCAGGGGCCCTTGACCTGAATTCTTGGTGTCTGCAAGTTATCTGTTGCCAATTCTTTGATGTAACGCTCTTCCCGGATCTTTTGAATTTGACCCTCAGGACTCTTCCCCTTTCCTTATGGGCTGCAAATCTGGGCCACCTGGGGCAAACGAACCCACAACACTTCCTAAAACCCAGGCCAAGGGCAAACCCTGGGTTCCCATGTGTCTGGGGGAAAAGCGTAAAAAGGGCATGACGGTGCTTTCAGGATTGTTGAGAGTCATGGCGATGCACCGAATAGAGGCCTTGAGTCAAAAAATATTCTCCGTATATGTGAACGACCTTCCTCCCTCCCTCCCTCTTCCTTCCTTCCTTCCTTCCTTTCCTTCTCTCCTTCCTTCTTTCCTCCCTCCCTCCCTCTCTCTTTATTGGTAATTGTTAAGACGTCTATAAGGCACCACGACCTTTATTTTAATAGGTATAAGAGGGAGCATAACTAGTTGCCCTCTACAAGTAAAACTCAACAGCGCGTGTTGGTTGATTTCAGTGATGAAATGACCCAGTCGACCTCAGCTGCCTAATGCAAGCTGTAATAACGTGTATTTAATAGCCACATAACGAAAACAAACTGTAAGGATGCTGGCTGTACCAGCCAGACATGTAACAGTTCAGTAAGTAAAGCACCACGTTGGCATCGATGAGTTCGTGTGTGCAGGTGCGTGACTCTGGAAGGCAAGTGAAGAGGAGGGATGACAGGTTATAAAGAACGAGCAGGGAGCTTGGATTGACAGGGGTCTCTGATCACCTAACACTCGACGCACTGAACTCAAGGTGAAAGTCACCAGTGAGACTCACAGATACAGAGAACAAAGTAGCGGTTACCAGTGGGGAATGGGGAAGCGGGGAGGGGCAAGAAAGGGGCAGGGGATTAAGAAGTCCAAACTACTATGTGTAAAATAAATAAGCTACAAGGATATATAGTGCAGTGCAGGGAATACAGCCACTCTTTTATAATAACTGTAAATGGAGTAGAACCTTTAAAACTTGTGAATCACTACATTGTACATTTGTGACTTATATAATATTATACATCAACTATACTTCAATAAAAAAGTCACCTGCGGGCTTCCCTGGTGGCGCAGTGGTTGAGAGTCCGCCTGCCGATGCAGGGGACACGGGTTCGTGCCCCGGTCCGGGAAGATCCCACATGCCGCGGAATGGCTGGGCCCGTGAGCCATGGCCGCTGAGCCTGCGTGTCCGGAGCCTGTGCTCCGCGACGGGAGAGGCCACAACAGTGAGAGGCCCATGTACCAAAAAAAAAAAAAAAAAGTCACCTGCAGAATATCGACTGGCTAAGCTGCTCTTCACTTCCGTAGTGGCAGAGCTGTCCTCACAGTGTGGGATCGGTCAGTGAGAGGGTCAGACATGTCCTAAACTTGTCAGATTATCAAACTCATGGGCTGTCTGCTGATCAAAAGGATATGGGGTCAGGAGAAAGGTCTGCATAAAATTCTCTACAAATGTCAGAGAAAGAGCTCTGGGGCTTTGGGGGCTCTTTCCATTCATGTCACAAATGAAGTTGACACGGCGTCATCTTCACTAAGACCAGAGCCAGCCACTCAGCATCTTAGGGTCACCTTGGAAGGTGTGTGTGTGTGTGTGTGTGTGTGTGTGTGTGTGTGTGTGTGTGTGTGTGAGAGAGAGAGAGAGAGGATCAAAAATCCATACATCCATCCTTAGCCATCACGAACCACGTTTTTGTACATGTGTCAGGGTGTATATCTGTGACTGTAGCTGTCAGAAAAAGTCCCCTCGGGACTTTTAGATAGATATTGACAAGTTTCCCTTCAGAAAGGCCTTGCTCTCTTAACTTTCTTGTCAAGAATACCCGAGAGCCCATTTCCCTTCACTCTTGCCAATCTTGGATATTTTCAGAACTCTTATTTTATTTTCAGTGTGATTGGAGAACATAGTATCAATTTGCATCCCCTCGTGGGTGAGGTTGAACCCATTTTCACGTTTACTTACCATTTTAAGTTCTTATCTTGTGGACTACCCATTGGACCACTTGGCCATTGAGTTGTTCACCATTTTCTTATTGAGTTCCTACCTGAGCCCTTTGTAAATGAAGGCTCCTTGTCAAACGCCTGCAACGTTTCCTCCCCAGTTTGCCATTTCATCCTGAATTTGTTTGGGGTATTTTCACCCAGGGCAGCTTTATGTTTTTATGAGGGCAGATGCCTCCATCTTTTGCATTATGGCTCACGGGGTCCAGGTCCTTACATCGTTCCCATTTCAAGATTCTAATAGATTCACCCATTATTCTAAAATTTTTAGTTTCATTTTATTTTATTATTTTATTTTTTTGGTCACACCTCATGCCTAGTGGGATCTTAGTTCCCCGACAAGGGATTGAACCCAGGCCCTCGGCAGTGAGAGCACGGAGTCCTAACCACTGGACCTCCAGGGAATTCCCTAGTTTCATTTTGTATTTAAATCTTTCGTCTATCTGTAAATTATTTTGGCTAAGAGAGTGACATATGGATAGAACTTCATTTTTTCTAAGATTCAGCCGGTTATGTCAATGCCATTTATTGAAAAATCCTTCCTTTCCCATGCGTCGTACAAGGCTCTGCTGTGCTCCGTTGGAATCTTTCCAATACTTACCCAGTGTTGGAAACCTCTTCTGTTTGGCTCAAAAGTCCACAGCCTTTCCTTCCTGCCTTGATTTTTTGACCACTGCTCTTTGTTTTACAAGTGATAGCAAGTCCTGAAGGGTCCCACCGTCCGGGATGGGTCCCAGGTCTGAGCTATTTGCTGCTCTAATTGGATGTGAAGGGTCTTTAAGGGTGAGGTCACACACAGGAGTGGGGCCCCGAGGCTATGTCCTCACAGGGAGGCAGCTGCCTCTGCTGGGTGCTGTCGGGGGGGCCCCAGAGAAATCCCAGACCCCAGCAACTCTCCCGCCCACCTGTCAAATCACCTACGTCCCACCTGTGCAGGTGGGAGCTATTTATTTGGATCTGCAACTTTAGAAGACTTTGTTCCTCTGGGGAGACTCGGGAGCCTCTGGGGCAGGAGGGGTTTGGACAAAGTCCTAGACGAGGCTCAAGATCAGCTGGGGTAGCAGAGGGGATGCCCCTGGACTTTGTGACTTTCCTCTTGAAAAGGTGTAAGGCTTCTAATAGGAAGCCTCTCTCACCTACAGAGATGTAGCCAGCAGTGGGAGTGGAGGGAAAAGACTCTGGAGGGAGAGGCCAGGGATCCAGACCGCGGTCCAAAATCCTCGAGAAGGAGGGAGCGAGAGTTTTCTAACCCCAGAAGCCGGGAAATCGCCACTTTCATCTGGACCCCAGGTCAGGTGCCACCAAGCGCTAAGCCATGTTAGTAAGTGTGGGCAATCGTCACGGTCACGGTGAATGTGCATCCCCGTGAAGTCCTTGAGGGACACAGCCTCTCATCACTTCCAGCCTGAGGCACATTTCAGCTGGAGTCCCAGGCTGCCCTGACACCCCTGTCGCCCAGAAGCCTTCCACCTGGTTCGAGTGACCCTCACTGCTCAGCCCACGGGATCCCATCCATCCACTGTGTGGACTCTGCCCACACAAGCAGAGATGCTCAGTGCTCTGGAACAGCCTAGAGAATGCCAGCCTCAGACCCACGCATGCAGGGAACACAACCCAGGTCCACGTGCCCGAGGGAACTGTCCAAAGTCTACATCAGGAGCTCCTGGTGGAAACTGGCCAGGAAGGTGTGCAAACAGCAGGACTTCCTGCCTTCCTGGGACTCTGGCTTAGGGACAAACACCTGTCCTCACCCTTGTCACTGAAGCACCTTTCTTCCTGGGGACACAGCTTTAGGGGGTTGACTTCAGAAGGAGCCACTCTCTGCCCACAGATATCTGAGGTAGCAAGTCCTCCAATTTCAAATTCTCTGCTGACAGAGCAGTACAGCCTGGTCAGTGATCAGAGAGGCCTGGAATCAGGTACCAGGAAACGGGCATCCTGTCCTGGCTCAGAATCATGGGAAGCAGGGGCTGGCAGGGGTGAAACAGGTCACGCATCATCCATTTCACAGATGTAAAAACTGAGGCCCAAGGAGGTGAAGGGATGCCCCCGAGTCTGCACTGTTTGCACAGAGCCTGGATTCTGGACCAGGCTCTAAATAGACCTCTAAGTAGACCTGAGTCTATACTTTTTTTTTTTTTAATTGAAATATAGTTGATTTACAATGTTGTGTTAGTTTCTGGTGTACAGCAAAGTGATTCCGTTTTTTTATACACGCATACATATTCTTTTTCAGATTTTTTTCCTTATAAGTGATTACAGGATACTGAATATACTTCCCTATGCTATACAGTAGGATCTTGTTATTTAGCTATTTTATATATAGTAGTGTATATCTGTTAATCCCAAACGCCTCATTTATATCCCTCCCCCACCTTTCCCCTTTGGTAACCATGAGTTTGTTTTCTATGTCTGTGAGTCTGTTTCTGTTTTGTAAATAAGTTCATTTGTATTATTTTTAAAGATTCCACATGTAAGTGATATATCTGTCTTAACCTGACTCACATCACTTCGTATGATAATGTCTGGGTCCATCCATGTTGCCACAAATGGCATGATTTCATTCTTTATTTATGGCTAACATTCCCTGAGTCTATTCTTTGAGTTGAATTCCTTCACCTGTGAAGTGTTGGAAAGGACAGGTGGGATGGATGGGTAAAAGTGTGGTTTGAGCTGTCAGCACGTGGTGCGTACGTGTTACAAAACGTTATTACCGACCTATGCTGTGAGTTTCCTGCCCTCCCCTGACCATCTGCTCACAGCGTGGTTGACTCTCTCTGACCTCCCTCAGTGGGCCCTTCTCCTTGCTGCTGAACTCTAGGCTCAGGACAACGATTTAGTGAGGACATGCCGGGGTGATGCTGAAATGAGATCAAGAGGGTATGTAGAATCGAATCCAGCAAGGAACCAGAACCTGTGCCGTCAACGTCAGGCGTGAGTGAAATGGCAGCTTGCTCTCCATCTCCTCTTGCTGACGATCCTTCAGCTCTACCGTCTCCCACCTCCTCTCCCTCCTCCAGTGAGTAACTCTTCTTGCCTGTTCACTCCGTGCCAGCCCCTGTGTGCCGGCTGTTGTACTATACTGCTGTACTTTTCAAGGTACTGTGCTGTGAGATGAAAAATGCTTTATTTTTGGGGTTTGCATTAGTTGTGTGAAAAGTATTATAAACCTATTACAGTACAGTACTAGATAGCTGATTGTGTTAGTTGGGTACCTAGGCTAACTTTGTTGGACTTACGAACAAAGTGGACTTAAGAACGTGCTCTCGGAACGGAACTTGTTCGTATGTAGGGGACTTACTGTACATTGTAGGATGTGTAGCAGAATCCCTGGCCGCTACCTGGTAGATGCCAGCAGCAGCCCCCAGCCCAAACACACACCTGTCGTGACAACCAAAATCGTCTCAGACACTGACAGATGGCCCCTTGTTGTCTTGTCCCTGGTTGAGAACCTCTGGTTTAGAGGGTTTCTTTGGCGTATTAAAGTGAAGTCGGGAATTCCCTGGTGGTCCAGTGGTTAGGATTCCATGCTTCCACTGCAGGAGGCCCAGTTTCGATCCCTGGTCAGGGAACTAATATCCCCACAAGCTGCTCAGCACAGCCAGAAAAAAATAAATAAAAAAAATAAAGTGAAGTCAGGTCATGGCATTGGTCCTTTGGGCCTGGCAGACATTCCACGTGTCTTTCTAAATTTCCTCCCTCCCCAGCCCCCAACACTGAGTTTTATTTTAATGTATTTTTTTAAATTAATTAATTAATTTGTTTATCTATTTTTGGCTGCTTTTGGTCTTCGTTGTTGCACGCAGTCTTTCTCTAGTTGTGGTGAGCGGGGGCTACTCTTCATTGCGGTGCACAGGCTTCTCATTGCGGTGGCTTCTCTTGCCGTGGAGCACGGGTTCTGGGTGCGCGGACTTCAGTAGTTGTGGCACATGGGCTTCAGTAGTTATGGCTCGCGGGCTCAGTAGTTGTGGCTCGTGGGCTCTAGGGTGCAGGCTCATTACCTGTGGCACACGGGCTTAGATGCTCCGTGGCATGTGGGATCTTCCCAGACCAGGGCTTGAACCCGTGTCCCCTGCATTGGCAGGCAGACTCTCAACCACTGCGCCAGCAGGGAAGCCCCCCCCCCACTTCTTCATTTTAAATATCTTGAATTTTTTCACTTTGTTTCCCAGCAAGTTCAAGTGGCCCACTGACCTATATTCTACATCAGAACGCTGTCTACCTCTCCCACCAATATTCCCTAAAGCAGTGGTTCCCAACCAGCAGTGATAGTCAATAGCTGAGATACGGCAGTGTTTGAAGACATCTTTGATTATCACAATTGCTGGGGGGCAGGGAGGAGGGGGGAAGTTGCTGCCCTTGAGTGGGTAGAGGTCAGGGATGCTGCTAAACACCCCACAGTGCACAGGACAGCTCCCGCCGGACAGAGTGATGAAGCCCCAATGTCAGCAGTGCCGAGGTTCAGGAACCTTGCTGGGGGGGGCGCGCAAGATGCCCAGCCTGAAGACCTCCAGACTCAGGCTTGGGAGTTGGCAGGAGTGGGTGCAGCAGCACGGAGCCCGCTCTTTGCATTTGCTGGTGTTCTGGGCCCAGGCTCTGAGGGCACTGGTTAGTGATCAGTGAAGGGAAGCCAGAGGCCGGGCATGTGTGCCAAGTGTTCACCGTTCCCGGTCTGAGCTGTTCCAGAGCCAGATCCTGTAATAACTCTGTCTCCGTGACTCTGACCCCTGAGGATCGGAAAAGATTTCACCCTTGCTGTTCAGCCAGGTGAAGAGTCGTCCTCACTGAACCTGTCAGGGTTCCAGGCCCCTTAGGGACACGGAGCCTGGATGGAATCTGTTTGCGGTTTTAGCACCTCCTGGAGCCCTCAGCTCCCATCTGACCCAGCAACACCAGGAAACCTCTCTTAACCGCACGCCACCTAAGAACCACCCACATGGCTGCCAGGCCACCAAGCAAGCAGGCTGGACCCAGGGGCGGCCCCCAAACCCTCTCCCCACACCCTTTCCATCACCTCCTTCTCACCTCCTTTCCCCCCATCTGCCAAAATGAAAAGTCAGTCTTCAAGAACAAATCCTGAAAAATGAGTGAATATGGAAAACCAGGTTAAGAGGAAAGTATCACTTAGGCTTAGAGCATTAAGAGGGGAAAAGTCTAGAAGGAAACTTGAATGAAGAGAGGCAGTGTCTGAGGGGAAAGCCAGCAAGAAGTTAGAAGGGTGGAGTCTAGTCCCGCTTCTGCCATTCCCCCGGGTCTGAGGGTTCCCACCTGCAGAAGGAGAAAACAAGAGCCAGTGAGGGAGCCAGACCTCACAGCTCCCACCTGAGGTCCTGGCCCCCCTCAGAGGTCGTCTCTAGGCCTTAGAGGGAAGGGCTGATAGAGCCAGCCTCCACGGAGCCCCCCTGCTTCAATAAAGGCAGCTTCCAGGTGAAATTTTCTGCAACCTACAAAAATAGAATATTAAATATTTCATACAAAGAGTATATATAACCTAGAAGTACATGATAAAGACTAATAATAAAACGCACACCTGTATGCCCCCCATCCAGCTTAAGAAAATTTCTTTAGTTTTTTTTAATTTTTAAAATTTTTAATTTTTGTTTCCTCGTTTAAATGTAATATATGTTCACTATAGAAATTCCGCAAGATCCAGAATACTGGGAAAATAAAAATCATCGCAATCCCGTTACCTCACTGCTAATACTCTGGTAATAATACTTCCCCGTTTATTCTGGATATACTACTTTTCTGAAACTGAAATCCTATTATACAAAATGTCCCCTTTTGTCATCATGACCACTTTCCTTGAACCAGCTAATCTCTCAGCATCCTTCCACCTCTGGGATGCCAAGAAAATGACCCCCATATACTCTTACTTTTGACCTGAGAGTTGTTTTTCCAAAAAGAAGCAGATGCGGGAATTGGTGGATGGGGGAGATCTTTCTTGTCTGGCTTCCACCTGAAACATAAACTAAATTAAGAGGTTGATAAGGTGCATCCTGTCATGTCTGGCACAGGGCGGTATCTGGTGAATAATTGTTGATGGATGATTGCCTCTAACGAGGCTGAAAGCACCTCTGGAGATGAGAGGGAAAACAAAAGCCAGTGCTTTCATGATAAGCAAAAATGCCTGAGAAGCCTTCTCTTCAGCCCAAGCCAAGTTCTGGGTCCAGGGTGGATTCTCAACACAGACCAAGAGTTCTCATTGCCTGTGCCTTGTCATTGCATCTTTGTTTAATCATAATTGGTCCAGAGAATAAGACACAGTGTTGGGGGCTTTGAGGCAGGCAATGAAGAAGCTGGCATGGGTATTGCTTTGAAGGAGTTAACAATTTAATGGGGAAAGTAGGACACGCAGACAAAAGACTCTATACCCTTTGTAGCCCAGCTCCCTGCGCACAGTTGGCTTCCTCCGAGAGAAGGAAAATACAGCCACTGACCTCTCCCAAGTTTACCTTCTTATGGGTTTTACTCCCAGAGAGGGTCTTACTCCCTTATTGAGTCTCAGTTAAAAGAAAATAAGAAATCCTGGGAAGAACTGAGATTGGCCTGGCTTTCATCAGGTGCACATCCTGGACTGTTCCACTGTGGCCAGGTGGGCAGGGTCCTTTAAAAGTGATGCCACAGGGCTTCCCTGGTGGCGCAGTGGTTGAGAGTCGCCTGCCGATGCAGGGGACATGGGTTCGCGCTCCGGTCCGGGAGGATCCCACATGCTGCGGAGCGGCTGGGCCCGTGAGCCATGGCCGCTGAGCCTGCGCGTCCAGAGCCTGTGCTCCGCAACGGGAGAGGTCACAACAGTGAGTGGCCCGCGTACCGCAAAAAGAAAAATGTGATGCCACAAAAAAATAAATAAGTGATGTCATGCTTCCTCCATCATAGCCATGGGGGATATCTGGGGCCAAGAGCAGTGGGACTTGAATCACGACAGTGGCTGAGATCACCCAGCGAGCGTACACAAAGAACAGAAGAAAGGGAGGACAGAACCCAGCAGGAAAATGAAACATAAAGAGTAGAAAGAAGGAAGGGAAAGAGGAAGGAAAGGAAGAGGGAATGAGTGACAAAAGGAAGGGAAGGAAGTGAGTGACAAAGCATGTAGGTGGGGGACCAGGACAGCCCAGGGTCACAAGAGCCATGCAGACTAGGGTTTGAAGGAGGACAGAGAAACCAACAACATGGAGTCCAATAAAATATGCAAAGAATGGCCTTGGGATCTAGCGGTGTAAGGGTCATTTGTGATTTATCCAAATGCCACTGAGTGGAGGTGTAGGCGTGGAAGCCAGTTGTCGATGAGGCAATGCAGACCACGAGTGTAGTTCTTGAGGAACTTAGAAAGGAAGGGTGGAAAAGCAGTGGGAGATGAAGTGACAGAGGTGAGGGGACAGCCCCCTCCACCTGAACCACGTGGGCTGATGGAATCGATATCCCTTGACACTAAACCCTTTGCGGGCAACTTCCCATTATGAAATCAGCCACCACATTAAATGCTTATGCTGTACAATGTAATAAACTATTTCTAGTAATAATAGCTAATACTTATTATCATAAATTACACAGATCTGACCCCAAACTCATATTCTCACCCATTCTTTCTGCTACCTCCCCACCGGTGGATGCAATACAAAGATGTAAGTTATCCAGAAGAAAACGACAGAGTCGCAGAAGCCAGCCCCCCTCAGCCAGCCCCTTCCTTAGGGCCTTCCACAAAGAAAAGCTCTCTGCTTCTATGTCTACCACCATCTACCTCCATTCCCACCAAGACTCTCTCCCAGCTCACCGAAGGAAACAAAGCTCTATTTGAATTGTTTTTAGGCACAGTCATTGCTTGGATCAAGCAGCAGTTCCAGACAACTGCCACATCCAGTTGGCTGCCTCTTGTGCCCGTGACCCATCCCTGGAGTCTGGATCTCCCCTTGTCCATGCCTGCGCTATGGGGAAACTGCAGGGCTGCCAATGAGGTCATGTAATGACTTGATCTATAACAGACACAGACAGTACCAGACTCTGGGAGATTACTCCAGGCTGACTTTATTTACTGTGTCTCACAGCCAATGATCACCTGGCAGACTGTGATGCTGTAGCCGATAGGACAAGACAAAATAGCTCTGACACCTGCATTGGCCTCCTGGAGGTGGGAAGAACATGAGACCAAAGTCCCGTCCTCAGAGCTTGTCTTGGAAATAGGTTCCCCCTCTAGTTCGGCCACAGCCATTGCCTGGTGACCTCCCTTCAAATACGGCTGGGAGGTGTCAGGTGCTAGTACTCACCTGACTGTCACAAGTCCCTGTCCTTTGTCACAAGTCCCTGTCCTTTGTCACAAGTCCCTGTCCTTTGTCACAAGCTCCCTGTCGAGTGCAGTATTTTTGTCCCCGTTTATGCCTGGTTTTTTTTTTCTGGTACGCGGGCCTCTCACTGTCGTGGCCTCTCCCGTTGTGAAGCACAGGCTCCAGACGCGCAGGCTCAGCGGCCACGGCTCACGGGGCCCAGCCGCTCCGCGGCATGTGGGATCTTCCCGGACCGGGGCACGAACCCGCGTCCCCTGAATCGGCAGGCGGACTCTCAACCACTGCACCTCCAGGGAAGCCCCTATGCCTGGTTTTTAGAGCAGTTAGATGAAATAAGACCTCCTGTCTGTTCCCACTCCTAAAATATCGGGTGTAAAGAAATATTCTCTCCGAATCAAAAATACTCCACGTTGAGCCGTTAACTTGAAGGTTACCCCTGACTCTCCTTTTCCCTTTCCTCTCTTCCATTCTTCTCCTTTAATTCCTCTCCACCCAACCCCATCCAGTAGTTCCTAAACTTTTCTTCACATTAGAGTCATCATAGAACTTTATAATAATGCAAATTCCCAAGCCTTACGCCCCGCCCCCCCCAACCAAGAGATCCTGATTCAGACAGTCTGGGGAAATCTGTATTTTTGATAATGGCATCCAACCGTCTCCCCGGTTCCAAGGGAACTCGTCTGAAGTCTGTATTGAGAACTATTATTAGACTCCCTCCCTCCAAATCCAGGATTTGAATCTCTTCTGCAGAGTCCCCACCCAGTGGACACTCGGTCTATGCAAGGAGCTCACACTACACCCCAGGTTAACAGCGGCACCTACTGTGAGCCAGGCACCGGCCCAGAGATTTATGGATTATCTCATTTAATCACACAAAAGCCTCAGAGCTCAGGATAATTCCTAACCCCCACAGGGAAGCAGAGACTCCAAAAGCAAAGTAAGGTTCCTGAGGTCACAAGCAGGTAAGTGGCGTGGGCTAGCACAGTGTGAACTCTGACGTGTTACCTCAAGGAGGCGTACTTACTCTCAGGCAGCTCTGCGTCTCCAGCTATGCTCTGATGTCTCACTGTTTCTTGCATGTTATTTTTAATCCTCAGATATATCATAAATCCCTCTAAATTGAGAATTGCATGCTTTATTTCTGTTATTCTGATACTAGGTATAACAACATAGTATTATAGTAGATGTACAGTATATATGATATTGTATAGGAATAATGATAGCACCTGGGGGTTGATATAAATGAAAGAATAAGCATATAGAGAGTACCTACTATGTGGTAGGCAGTGCTTATCGCATTTATTCCTCACGACCCCGTGAGGCAATATTATTGCTCCTCGTTTTAAAAACGGGAACACTGAAATCCAAAGAGGTCAAAAATGCTCCATGTCACATACCTAGTAAGTGACCCAGGTGGACCTTGGATCAAGTCTGTCTGAACCAGAATCCCAGGTTTGTCTCAATATGTCACAGCCCTTTCCAGCAGAGCGCCGTGCAGCTCCGTCCCCCCAACAAGGTTTGATGTGAGGAATGCCACACTCTCCACGATGACCAGGGCAGTACATGCGGTGGGTTTGAATAAATACTTCTCAGATGGAGAAATAAAGAGAAACGCTTGCACATGTACAACGAGACAGTTATGAGACAGTTTACAGCAGCGTTGCACACAACAGGTAAAAACCAGGAACAGCCCACGTGTCCTTCAGTACAAGAACAGATAAAAAAAAATGTGGCCTATTCATTCAACCAGACACACACAGCAGTCAAAACAACAAACGACAGCGAAAAGCAAAAATATAGAAGAACCTTAGCAATATAATCTTAAATCAAAAAAAAAACTAAAAAGAAAAATGTATTTTGAGAAATGCATACAGGTGCAACAAAACTATCTTTATAAAGGAAAGAAGGAAGTGATGGACACAGGAGTCAGTATGATCATAACCTCAGATGCCGGAGACAAAGGCATGGGTGGGATGGGTGGAGGGAATATGACCAAACATAGGTGATTGTCAAGGTCCCAGCTTTTGGTCTGGGTTTACAGGTTCTTACTGCATTATAATGAAAGAAGGAAGGAAGGAAGGATGGAAGGAAGGGAGGAAAGGAAGGAAGGAAGGAAGGAAGGAAGGGAGGAAAGGAAGAAAGGAAGGAAGGAAGGAGGGAAGGAAGGAAGGGAAGGAGGGAGGGAGGGAGGGAGGAAGGAAGGAAGGAAGGAAGGAGGGAAAGAGGGAAGGAAGGAAGAAAGGGAGGGAGGGAGGGAGGGAAGGAGGGAGGAAGAAAGGAAGAAAGGGAGGGAGGGAGGGAGGGAGGGAATCATTCATGGATGAATGATGAATGTACTAGAATTCAATTATTTTGATTATCCCAATTCTGTACACCCTGAAGTTCAATTGAAAGAAAAAATAGGTTAATAGATGAATAAATAGCTTGAGATCCTTGCATTATCAGCTCTTGGAAGGAGGGATTGAATTCTCCTCTTCCCAGTTTTGACGTTCAGTTGTGTGCCTTGAGGAGAAACTCACAATGGAGAGGGAGCACATAGGAGCCCAGAGTACCTTCTGCCTCTTCTGAAAAATACCTGAAACTGAATCTGCAGATCCCTGCAAGCAGGTGGCAGGCTGCATAAGACGGCCTGCTGGTATAGGATCATGGCCAGGTGGTGTGTGATTTCAGCAAAGAAAGACCCTCAAAAAAACATGATGCCTCCTACACAGAGATGTACAACACACACCTGCTGCTAGCTATGGATAAAATCTTCTGTTAATTCTCACAGCCAAGGCTGAAGCCTAAAGAACAAATCCCTTCCCAAAAGGTGATATGTGCAATGGAAAGCATATTAAGATGTAAACGACAGGTACCTTCACTTCCTAAAAGTATATTTCTTATGTGCAAAGGGGCCCAAGTTCCACAAGCAGGAAGGGCTGGAGCAGAAAGGGTAGCCGAGTGAAGCGCAGGTAAACTTCGCCCAATTCGTCGTCTAGTCTGGGCTTGCCTGACTATTGGGCAAACGCAGCCCATCTACCCCGATCTCCCCCCGGGGCTTCTGACCTTACAGTCCTCCAACAGCACAGCTGCCAGCTTCTGTGAGCCCGCTGGGGACAAATGTCCACAAGGAGGAGACAGTAAGTTACAAAGGACTTTGAGCTCAGTAGGGAGCCTGCCTGGATGCTCCGTGGGTCCGGAGGTCTGTGCAGCTGGTCTGTACATGAGACAGGACAGCACCCCAGTACTGATGACCCGTAGAAGGACCACCGGTTTGTGGGTCCCAGCCCATGGGGGTTATCACACTTGTGCAGATTCCAGGTAAGAAAGGCACTGGGACACCGCTCACAACTTTGTGGCAATCCCCTGTATGTGCCAGGTATGGGGGTGCTGGAGCAGATGTGTCAAGACCACCAGCACTTTTTTTTTTTTTTTTAAGTTTAGGTGTTTTTTTTTGTTTTTTGTTTTTTTTCGGTACGCAGGCCTCGCACCACTGTGGCCTCTCCCGTTGCGGAGCACAGGCTCCGGACGCGCAGGCTCAGCGGCCATGGCTCACGGGCCCAGCAGCTCCGCGGCATGTGGGATCTTCCCGGACCGGGGCACGAACCCGCGTCCCCTGCATCGGCAGGCGGACTCTCAACCACTGTGCCACCAGGGAAGCCCCCACCAGCACTTCTGTGCCTCTAGAGAGGCAGACCCCCTTAGCTTTTCCTCCCCTGACCCTGACTGGCAGAAAAGGTTGGAACTTAGAAAAAGTAGTGTATGTCAGAGTGTGTTCCCAGTGATGGAGCTTAAAGCACTGAGCAAATCTCTACAGCCCCTTCTGTAGAAAAAGAAAACCACAATTCTTTTTTTTCTTTTTATAAATTTATTTAATTAATTTATTTATTTATGGCTGTGCTGGGTCTTCGTTGCTGTGCGCGGGCTTTCTCTAGTTGCGGCGAGCGGGGGTTACTCTTCATTGCGGTGCACGGGCTTCTCATTGCAGCGGCTTCTCTTGTTGTGGAGCACGGGCTCCAGGTGCGCGGGCTTCAGTAGTCGTGGCACATGGGCTTCAGTAGTTATGGCTCGTGGGCTCAGTAGTTGTGGCTCGTGGGCCCTAGAGTGCAGGCTCAGTACTTGTGGTGCATGGGCTTATTTGCTCCGCGGCATGTGGGATCTTCCCGGACCAGGGCTCGAACCCATGTCGCCTGCATCGGCAGGCGGATTCTTAACCGCTGCGCCACCAGGGAGGTCCCCACCATTCTTGACTGATGGTTCTATGCAAATGAGGCAGTTGCAGGTTGTGAAATGCCTATCAGCCTGCGGCCGCACTGCAGGAACCAAATCTCAGTTCTGTCTGCTATCTGCGTGATCTCGGTGATGAGTGTCCCTGAACTGAGCTCACTTCCACCATCCATGAAACCGGAAGAAGAGTAGCTTCCTCCAGAGGATTATTGGGTTAGATTAAACTAGATACCTGAAAATTACCTGAAAAAGAGTGTGGCAGATGGCGATCATAATACAGGTTCATTCATTATTCACCCTTGCATCTCCCAGAAAGCAGCCAATAAAGAAGCCAAGGCAGCAGAAATCTGGTACCATGGTTAAGTTACCCCAGTGGCCTTAGAGTGAATTTCCCTCATTGGAGGCTCTTGTCAATGGTCAAAAATGTGACTCCTGGGCTTCCCTGGTGGCGCAGTGGTTGAGAGTCTGCCTGCCGATGCAGGGGACACAGGCTCGTGCCCCGGTCCGGGAAGATCCCACATGCCGCGGAGCGGCTGGGCCCGTGAGCCACGGCCGCTGGGCCTGCGCATCCGGAGCCTGTGCTCCGCAACGGGAGAGGCCACAACGGTGAGAGGCCCGCATACCGCAAAAAAAAAAAAAAAAAAAATGTGACTCTTTGTAGTTCTGGGACAAGGGAAGATACTATCTGGGGGCCTTTTTTTTTTTTAAGATTTTTTTTTGATATGGACCATTTTTAGTCTTTATTGAATTCGTTACAATATTGCTTCTGATTTATGTGTTTTGGTTTTTTGGCCACGAGGCATGTGGGATCTAGTTCCCCAACCAGGGATCAAACCCGCACTCCCTGCATTGGAAGGCGAAGTCTTAACCACCAGACTGCCAGGGAAGCCCCTGGGGGTCTTTCTCAGGAAGGAAGTGTCAGTGCTTGGAGATCCCTTCCTGGATGAAACCCTCCCTGACTCCCACCCTCTTCCTCATCTCCAGGCAGAGAGCTGATCACCATCTTCTCCAGACTAGCAGCACACGTTATTCTCAATATTTACCAGGTACTGAGATGAGCATTTCCCGTGCCTTATTTCATTGAATCCTCACGACAACCCCATGAGAGAGGAAAGTGAAGATTACCAAAGTGAAATAATAGAGTCGTCCAGACAACAAACGGCAGAGCTGGGATTCAGACTGCTGACTTCAGTGTTACACTGTCTCCCGGACATCCCCTCATGGCCCGTATCACATGCTATGCTCTTTCTGTATCTGTTAGTCACACCTCGTAGACTGTCAGCTCTTCAGAGGCAGAAACCAAGAGGCTCTTTTATGTATTTATCCCCAGCACTTAGCACAGTGCCTGGCTAAGAATGAATGAATGATCTTCTCCAAAGCCCCAAGGAAGGAGACCACACCATTGCTCCTCCTAGGTCAATATGACTCATAACCTCCATCCTCATCCAAGCTTGTTGGGGGAGGGGGTGGATTTGGGGGAAAGGACAGGTGGCTGCATATACAGGCTGCTCCTTCCCATAGTGCGTTTCTCACTCACGCCAAGAGCCCAGAGCTTCATCACGGGAACTGAGCCAAGCCCTTCACTAGGGGAGAGATGTTGCTGCATCTTTATTGCTACAAAGGCCATCCCATCTCCTCCTCTCACAACTTTTTGCGGCATTAAATCATCATGGAGTTGATTCTGGATATCAATAGTTAAAGGGAGGAAAAGGTTAATCAAGAGAATTATCCAAAGAAAAAGGAGACACTCATCTTCAAACTGAAAGGGTCTACAGAGTACCTAGCACAGCAGATATAAAAAGGTATACAATCTATACTCGTGCTTCTCTTCATAATTGAATGAATCGTTTGCTTTCTACTAAAGATTCATATAGGGATGGAAAAGCATGACTGTTGCCTCAATTTTTTGAGGCCTTGTGGGAATAAACAAGGCTGATATTTCTGTGATAAAAATAGATCTAGGGGCTTCCCTGGTGGCACAGTGGTTGAGAGTCCACCTGCCAATGCAGGGGACGTGGGTTCGTGCCCCGGTCCGGGAAGATCCCACACGCTGCGGAGCGGCTGGGCCCGTGAGCCATGGCCACTGAGCCTGCGCGTCCGGAGCCTGTGCTCCACAACGGGAGAGGCCACAGCAGTGAGAGGCCCACGTACCACAAAAAAAAAAAAAAAAAAAATAGATCTAGCGATGGACCTTCCTGCTAGTCCAGTTTGTGGAACTCGGTGCTCCCGATGCAGGGGTTCCGGGTTTGATCCCTTGCCTAGGAGTATGATCCCATGTGTATCCAGCAACTGGGAGTTCACATGTTACAACTAAGGAGCTCTCCTGCCGCAACTCAGGAGCCCACGTGCCGCAGTCAAGACCCGGTGTAACCAAATAAATAAATATTTTTTTAAAAGGGTATACAATTAGGTAAATTAATGTGAAATTTCAGAAAACCATGGATCAGGACAAGATCCTAAAAGCTGCCAAAGAAAAACAAATAATAAAACAGCTCATTTCCAAAGCTGAGGAATTCGTCTGGCAACAGACTTTCTGTTGGCAACACTTCCAATTAGCAATGCTCACTTCGGTTAGTGCACCTGAGGGCACTACAGTCATGTCTTCAAACTTGGGGGAAATAGTCTTTAACTGGAATTCCAAATTCAGCTGAAACTGAGTAAGAGGAGAACAAACACATTTTCAGATGTGTCAAGACTCAGGAAGTTCACTTCCCATACTCCCTTTCTTAAGAATTTATTTGAGTACATTCTCAAGTAACTTCCTCAAATACTTATTCACGAGAAGTAAATCAAGAAAAGTAAGCCAAGTTCATGAAGGGGTAAACAAAGAAAGAGGAGGAAGGTGTGAATCACGGGGAATACGGAATCCACATGGGAATAAAACTGAAAGAAAACACCCGAGTGACAGCTATGCAGCAGGCCCAGAAAACAGCCAGCTCAGACTGGAGCAGGAATATAAAGTCCTAGAGTGGAGAGGTTACGAGAGAGCATAGAAGTGAACTTGGAAAACGAGGCTTGAGCATGTGATGAAAGCCCAGAATTCAACTTTTTTTTTTTTTTTTTTGCGGTACGCGGGCCTCTCACTACTGTGGCCTCTCCCGTTGCGGAGCACAGGCTCCGGACGCGCAGGCTCAGCGGCCGTGGCTCACGGGCCCAGCCGCTCCGCGGCGTGTGGGATCTTCCCGGACCGGGGCACAAACCCGTGTCCCCTGCATCGGCAGGTGGACTCTCAACCACTGCGCCACTAGGGAAGCCCCAGAATTCAATTTTTAAAAGCAATTAAACACTAAAGGAAAAGGAAATAAATATAAGAAAGTCATTATCTAAATACAAAGAAACCAGTCCATATCAGACCCGGAAGTCACTGAGATTCAAAAAAGGAATGGAATGAATACCGCATAAAAAGAAAAGCAAAAAAGACGGAAAATCTGGGAGATATAATAAGAAAAAGGAATGTATCTCCTATTCCAACAAGCATAAAGAAAGGCAACATCAGAGAAAAGACAACAAATATACAAAAAAAAAAAAACCCAAGTACATATTAAAACAATGCATGATTTTGAGCAATGGGAGTATTATAAGAATAATCTTTTTTGAGCTTGATGATATAAACCTTTGAAAATGAAATGAAAACATAATCATAATGTACTATCTGCTTCTCCGAGTAAACTGTATTTGCCTACCTATAGCAGTTTAAATACCAGCGTTTGGAAAAGGATTCAAATTTTAGAATAAGTCTATAAAGAATCACAAAAGATTAGAATATAGTTACATATTATATTACTATGATTACATAAAATACATTCTATCGGTTGAGAAACTTTAAAAGCAAAAGTACACCTGACAGGGGCTTCCCTGGTGGCTCAGGGGTTAAGAACCTGCCTGCCAGTGCAGGGGACACAGGTTCAAGCCCTGGTCCGGGAAGATCCCACATGCCGCGGAGCAACTAAGCCCATGCGCCACAACTACTGAGCCCACATGCCACAGCTACAGAAGCCCACGGACCTAGAGCCCGTGCTCTGCAACAAGAGAAGCCACCGCAATGAGAAGCCCACGCACCGCAATAAAGAGCAGTCCCTCCTGGCCACAGTAAGAGAAAGCCTGCACGCAGCAATGAAGACCCAATGCAGCCATAAAGTAATTAATTATTTTTTTAAAAAGTACACCTGACAATATCTCAGTAGCAACGAACATATCAAGCACCCAGATCTTGTTCCTAATACTTTCTCCAACAAAAGGAACCAGGGGTTCTTAGAGAAATGACTGATTCTAAGTCTGGGGTAGAAAAGTATAAGATAACCCTAATTAACAGATACACACTACTGTATATAAAATAGATAAACAAGGTCCTACTGTATAGCACGGGACTATATTCAATATCTTGCAATAACGTGTATGGAAAAGAATCTGCTTTTATATATATAATCACTTTGCTGTACACCTGGAACTAATACAACATTGTAAATCAACTATACTTCAATAAAAAAAAGAGGGAAAAAGAAATATACAAGATAACCCTAGAGCTAGGACCCTGGAATCCTAGGAATCTTAGTTCCAGAAAGAATGAAGTATTCCAAAAGAAAAGAAGGATGTTAAAGAGGAGATAGGGCTTCCCTGGTGGTGCAGTGGTTGAGAGTCCGCCTGCTGATGCAGGGGACACGTGTTCGTGCCCCGGTCCGGGAAGATCCCACATGCTGCGGAGTGGCTGGGCCCGTGAGCCATGGCCGCTGAGCCTGCGCGTCTGGAGCCTGTGCTCCGCAACGGGAGAGGCCACAGCAGTGAGAGGCCTGCGTACCGCAAAAAAAAAAAAAAAAAAAAAAAATAGGACATACAAACAAAGTATGGACTTTAGTTAATGATAATACATCAATATTGGTTCATAACTGTGGCAAATGTGCACAGGTTAATAGTAGGGGAAACTGGGTACGGAGTATATAAGAACTTTCTATACTATTTGTGTAACTCTTCTATAAGCATAAAATAATTCTAAAAGGCTATTTTTTAAAGTATATCTGAGAGAGGTTGGGAAATGTACGGGGAAGAGAAGTGAAAGGAAGGATGGGGGTGCTAATTATTCATCTCACACCTTGGGGACTAAAAAGATACAATCTACGATTAATGAAGCAAGAAACGGAGATTTCAGTCTGTTACACGAAATGGCAGAGTTAACTAGTGAAAGAACGGAAGACAGTGGCATAACTATATCAGGAAGGATGAGTGGGGAGATATAGGGGTACAAGTCAACAGCAAGTGTCTGTAGTTGACAAACATAAAATTGACATCGTAGGAACTAAAAACGAGAAAGAGCTAGAAAGGGTTTGCCTTAAAGGAGAGAGATTGGTAGTGGAGAGAAGAGCCTTTTCTCACCGTTTTATTTTCCTTTTTATTTTTTGTCTTTAATATAGCATTCTGGTTTTGACTATAGGCATTTATTTTTTGTTTTGTACTTTTTGGGTTTTTTGGCCACGCCACGTGGCATGTGGGACCTTAGTTCCCTGACCAGGGTTCGAACCCGCCCTCCCTGCATTGGAAGCGTGGAGTCTTAACCACTGGAAGTCCCTATTGCTTTGTTTAAAACTTTCAAAATGAAGTGAAAAAAATAAAATTCTTTAATGTCGTTAGTTCAGTCATGACAGATAGGGAAAGGAAATCCACCAAAAGTGATTGTCTTTCCCAGACAAAGGACTGAAAGCTTCCTATTAAAATGTAAATGAGTGCTCGTAAGAATCCCATCTAACAGGGAGTTGCTGAGAGAGATAAATTTCTCAGGGTGGACATAACCTGCCATTAATATAAAAATGTGGATTGCAAACCACAAAGGCAACTGAACCCACATAACCCAACAGCACTGATCACTGGAGTTGTGCAGAGATAAGGAAGGGAAACTGAGCACAGAAAATTCAAATACTCACTGACCCTGAAATCAAGGGCTGAAAGAAGAGACTCTGAGAACCACAGGCCCTAGTAGAATTCTAACTCCATTTCCCAACAGAGGGAGCTGGACCAAGAGGCAGACCCCAGCACAGGGAATAAGCAGTTGGCAACAAAGCTGGATTTGCAGTGTAGTTGCCTCTCTGCCTCTTCAAGGAAACATGGCGCCAGAGAATCCATGCGCAAATAAATTACCTCCTCGGCACATGGAGACAATTGTCGACAAAAAATTGAATCCAAAAAAAATTTTTTTTTTTGGCTGCGTTGGGTCTTCGTTGCTGCACACGGACTTAGTTGATCTAAGAAAGGAACAGATAATTTTATTCAAGACAACCTAAGGGTTATAACCTGGGAGACAGTCTTTCAGAAAGCTCTGAGGACTATTATATATGTTTCTGAGACAAAGGGTTATACATCAAATGAAGTATTGATAGTTTATCCAATCCAGATCTGCACGTACAAAGCGAGTAATGGGTCATCGTGACCACTTACAAGATTAAGAAGGAATGGTATCGTCTAAGGAGGTCTGGGTAACGCAGATGCATGATACACACTAAAAGGGAGGGAGGAGACCCAAACAGGCAGAGAAATATGTTAGATTTGAATTTTTCTTATCTTGCCATAAAATATGAATTTTATTTCATTGCAGTGTAAGAAAATGTCACTTTTAAAATCTCCATAAAATGAATCACTATCCTGAGATAGGTCTGTTAACGTGTAGGCAGATAGGGTTGGAGGTCCCCAGAGGAAGAGAACCAGACATAGCTTTCTTGACATAAAAAAGGCATCTTGGGCCGAAGCCATTTGGTGACCTAAGCCTGACCGCAATGCTCACCCTTGCAGAATAGGTCTCAGTAGTTAATGATTTTAAGACGAATAAAGAATGTAAGAACAAACAGCTATTACCAGCCCAAAGCGATAACTTAACCATATCGGAGGCAATATATCAGTTACAAACACTCCCAGTTCTGTTTTGAAAGTAATGAAAAAACTTTTAGCCTAAAGCATGTTCTTGAGCTGTTTTGCAAGATCCAACCCCCCTTAAGCAGTCAACCACCAGACGAACTGGAACCTAGGGAATGATGATGCTAACCTTTGCCAACCGTCATGACTTCAATCAACTAGAGCTTGGACTCTGTCGACCCAATTCTATGCTGAATTCTCCTCTGCTCAAGCCCCTTCATGAACATGCATGCACTCTTAGCTTAAAATTTTCCCAATTTTGCTGTTCGGAGAGACACTGCTTTGGGAAAGATCCCCAGTGTTCTCCTTAGTTGCTGAAAGTAATAAATCCTTCCTTCTCCCACACTTTGGCTTAGTTGTGTCTTTTTTTAGACACCCCCTCAAGAGGCAAACCCAGTTTTCAAGTAACAAATGTACTTTCCAATGACACTTGAGCAGCTCCAAATATTAAAAACATACCAATCCAAAATGTAATTACTGTGAGAATAAGGTGTCTTTGAAAATTATTATGTTGATTTAAAATGTTACAAAAAGGTCCAGAAGACATGAAGCCCAGAAAAAGAGATTGGAAATCAAACTTCTGTTTGTTTGGCTGGTTGATTTTTGTATTTATTTTGTTTTGTTTTTTGGTATTTTTCCCAGGAAAGATGATACTCTAATTCTAAATGAAGGACTCGTGGTTTTAACTCTGATAGGTAAGAGTTGGAAGTCATCACTCCCATCCTTACAGGAAAACGCAGGACAAACTAAAAATCAGCTGCTTTTCTGGGACCTATCAGAGAACTGAGTCTGCAGGGAAAACTGCTACCCTGAAATCTGGAGAGACAGATGAATCCAGAAAGTCACGGCCGAGATCTGCTTCCCTGGAGGAGAAGACACTGGAGCCATGAACTGATAGGAACTCTTAAATGGTAATGTTAGGGGAACCACTGACTGAAACCGCCCACCCTGGTCAAGGCACCACAGTAACCATCTGCCTGAGTTATCGTGCAACAGGAGGTCCTGGTAAGGAACTCAGAACTAACAAGCCACGCCCAACCAGAAGAATTCAGGAAAGGTCAAAAGGAGAGAGGAGATACCAGTCCTACCAACCTCCCAGAATCCTTCTCGCTGGAATCCATCTCAGCTGAGTGATGCACGCACCACCAGGAAGGACCCTGATTCAGAGTGGTTGGCCAGAGACAACCCAGAAACTAACCCCATTACCATTAGGCTTCCCGGGTGGCGCAGTGGTCGAGAGTCTGCCTGCCGATGCAGGGGCCACGGGTTCGTGCCCCGGTCCGGGAAGATCCCACATGCCGCGGAGCGGCTGGGTCCATGAGCCATGGCCGCTGAGCCTGTGCGTCCGGAGCCTGTGCTCCGCAACGGGAGAGGCCACAACAGTGAGAGGCCCGCGTACCGCAAAAAAAAAAAAAAAAAAAAAGTAAAGGGATGGAGGGCTTCCCTGGTGGCGCAGTGGTTGGGAATCCGCCTGCCAATGCAGGGGGCATGGGTTCGAGCCCTGGTCCGGGAAGTTCCCACAAGCCGTGGAGCAGTGAGGCCCATGAGCCACAGCTACTGGGCCTGCTGCGCTCTAGAGCCTGCGAGCCACAGCTACGGAAGCCTGCGTGCCTAAAGCCCATGCTCTGCAACGAGAGAAGCCACCGCAGTGAGAGGCCCGCGCACCACAGCAAAGAGTGGCCCCTGCTCACCACAACCGGAGAGAGCCTGAGCGCGGCAATGAAGACCCACTGCAGCCAAAAATAAATTAATTTAATTTAATTAATTAATTAAAGGAAAAAAGTAAAGGGATGGAGAAAGTTATACCACGTTAGCACTGGTCAAAAGAAAGCTGGAGTAGCTATATTAGTTTCAAACAAAGAATATTTCAGAACAAAGAAAACTGTCAGTAATAAAGGAAGACACTTCAAAATGATAAAGGAGTCGGTTCTCCAAGAAACATGTATGCACCTAAGAACAGAGTGTCAAAATACTTGAGGCCAAAACTGATAGAACTGAAAGGAGAAAAAGATGAACCCACAATTATAGTAGGAGGTTTCAAAACCTTCTGTCGGTAACTGATAGATCTAGCATGCAGAAAATCAATAAGGATAGAGTTGACTTGAAAAGCACTATCAATCAACTTGATCTGATTGATATATTTTTAAACATCTTTATTGGAGTATAATTGCTTTACAATGGTGTGTTAGTTTCTGCTGTATAACAAAGTGAATCGGCTACACATATACATATATCCCCATATCTCCTCCCTCTTGCTTCTCCCTCCCACCCTCCCTATCCCACCCCTCTAGGTGGTCACAAAGCACCAAGCTGATCTCCCTGTGCTGTGTGGCTGCTTCCCACTAGCTATCTATTTTACATTTGGTAGTGTATATATGTCCATGCCACTCTCTCACTTCATCCCAACTTACCCTTCCCCCTTCCCGTGTCCTCAAGTCCGATCTGATTGCTTTTATAGAATACTCCATCCAACAACAAAATACATATTCTTCTCAAGATCACCTGGAATGTTCAGCAAGATAGATCATAAAACAAACCTTAACAACTTTAAAAGAAATCATAAAGTTTGAAATTCTAAATTAATAGTATTAGTTATTTGAACATAAATAGCCCTAGAATAAAGAAAATCAATTTATCATCCTATCACATTTTAATGGACACAGTCCCTAAAGAATATCTATTTTTCTTTACTTATATTGTTTGCTCAACAATACACTTTCTGGGGCTTCCCTGGTGGCGCAGTGGTTGGGAGTCCGCCTGCTGATGCAGGGGACGCAGGTTCGTGCCCCGGTCTGGGAAGATCTCACATGCCGCAGAGTGGCTGGGCCTTTGAGCCATGGCCGCTGAGTCTGTGTGTCTGGAGCCTGTGCTCCGCAACGGGAGAGGCCACAACAGTGAGAGGCCCGCGTACTGCAAAAAAAAAAAAATACACTTTCTGATATCCTCTGCCTGGCTAACACCTACTTATGCTTAATCCAAACTTAAAGATTAAAAACTTTAATATGGTACAATAAAAGCATAAGCAAAGTTAATCATTAGAAAATAATCCACAGAAAATAATGAAATATTTATGACATAAAAGATTAATGTCCTTAATATATAAAGAGATTTTAAAATCAATATAAAAAGATGAGCACATTTATTCTTGACTCTTAATCCATTCTCTACACAATAGCCAGAGTAGTATCTTTAAAGCTCAAATCTGACCACGTCACTTCCCTATTTAAAGTCCTTCCATGGTTTGAATTGCTTAGAATAAAGTCCAAAACCTGGCCCACAGATATGGTCCTTACCTCTCTAGACTTGTCTCCCATCATTTTTCTCCCCTCCTTTTCTGGACTCCAGCCAGACTGGCTTTTGTTTTTTCAGCTCCTGACCACCGTGAAGTTTTTTCACATGCTGATCAATGTGCCTAGAGACACACCACCACTTCCTTCACCTGACAGATGCCCACTCTTCCTCTAGATCTCAGCTTAAACATCATTTCTCAGGGAAGTCTTCCATCATCAACTCCAGATCAGTTCAGATCCTCCATTATGTGCTCTTCATAAGCCTTGAGCAAACAGATGAAATCATGTTTATGAACCTTCAGCACTCAGAACCAGACCCCAAGAAGTGGTGACCCTTCCCAGGAATGTAAAGTTCAGGGCTAAGCAGCTGTTGGCTTCTGGAACCTTCTTAACTACAGTAGTCATGGATGGTGAGGAAGCTCAGGGAAAAGTTATGATGAGAGTTTCTTTTAAGCTGTTGACCCTTAAATTTTTTTTGAATAGACAACTTTGAAAACATAACGAAATCTATGAGACTTCGCTCCATAAAAATTTTTTTTGAATAGACAACTTTGAAAACATAACGAAATCTATGAGACTTCGCTCCATAAAAATCCACATAAGCAAAACTTTTCATAACATTGTTCCATCAAACAATGTTTCACCGTTCACCTCAAGTCCATCTGTTCACCTCAGGTTAAGAACCCCAACCACAGGACTACTGAGAACCTCATACATACAAACACAGTTTCCCTGGCTTTGTTCATTTAACTAATACTTATTGAGTATCTATAGTATAGAGTTTCCAGTAATACTAACACCTGGTAAGTGAAAGTTGTTTTACAGTTTAAAAAGAAAGTAAGATGTTCACATAATTGTCTTCTTTACTCCTCACAAAAACCCAATGAGGTAGGTACACATAGCTCTACCTATTTTACAGATGAGAAAATGTTAGCGATCCCACAGAACTTAAGTGATTTGGTTAAAGCGACCCAGCCAGAAAAGGAATTGAAGCCCAGAAGTAAATGCACCCTTTTAAACTTAGGCCTGGCCCTTTCCCTCCATATTAATATTGACTCTAGAGGCCAGTGGTGATAGGACTTGTGTCTAATGAGGTAGCTGTCTGCTGAATGCCAAGGTCATCATATTAGGAAAACCTCTGAGACCACAGTCTCAGCTCCCAGTTCCCATGGTGGTCATCTTCATGCTCACCTTTCCTGGTGGTAACACAACTCTGCAAATTGGTGGTCCCAGCAGCAGGACTCTCCTGGTGTTTAGGGGAGGTAGACAGAGCTCCCATCCCCTTGCCCAGAGAGCACAACGGCTAACATTTTTTTGAGTTCCTAATATACGTCAGGCACCGTACTAGGCTCTTTACATAAATAAACTCATTAAATCCTCAGAACAACACCATGGTGGAGGTACTCTTATTATTTCCATTTTGTGGACACTTAGGGGAGGTTAAGTAACTTGCCCAAGGTTACACAACTTGTAATTTTCAGAGCCATGATTTGAACTCTGGAGTCTGTGCTCTTAACCAAACAACACTTCTGCCTTTCCCAAGACAATTGTTCTTAACTTTGGGGGGGGGGCATATGCATCCTAGAGAGTGTAATTTAAGCTCTGGACCCTCCCTCTAGGAAAATGCAGTTAAGCAAGATTTTGAAAAATATTTCAGAAACGTCAGGGACCCCTCTGGGTGATCATCTGTCGACCTCATATCATACATACTGGAGGGAACTGTCCAGAGACCAAAAGAGAAGGGGCTCCAGCGCCGCAGGGCTTTGCCTCTGCAACCGCGGGAGGAGAGTTGAGCGGCGTGGTGTGACGGGCATGCTCGGTCACTAAGAATCAGGGACGGTGAGCTCCCGGGACCGCAATACCCTGAGAACGCAGCTGGGTCGCTGAGGCTCCGGAATCCGGTAGCTGAATGAGATACGCACGGGTCACCGGCTAGACTGAAATCTTGCGTCCCTCCCAGCATCCTGGAGTCACGAGACAGGGGACTAGGACAGAACTCTGGTCCCAGGCGCGCAGGGACTGTATCGCTGTTCCTGGTGCTGAAACGCCGCGGTTGCCGAGGGCAGCAGCCGCCTGCTCTCAGGGTACCGCGCCGCAGCGGCTGCGGGAGCTGTCCAGTGCTGAACCGGATGCGGCCCGGTCCGCGGGGCTTAGACCCGAGCCGACTGCACCCCGCAGAGCCCGGACAGAGCTTCTGGGAGCACTGACTGCAGAGCTCTGGGAGAGTGGGGAGCAGCGGGCTCCAAGCCAGGCATGGATCTGCAGAGACTCGACTCCTACCAGGGGGGAGCTGGCCCTGACTTCCATGAGCACGTCCTGTATAAGGTAAGGATCTCTAGTCCCCCGCCCCCATCTCAATCCTGGGAGAGGGCGCCGTCACCAGTTCTCTCCGTTCCCCTCGCTTTGCTTTGGAACTTAAAGAGAAACTAGCCTGTATCTGTGAGCCTAGAGAACGCTTTCTGCGTGATCCTGTTTGCTGCTCAAAACAGATGCTTGAACGTGGGGGAGGGGCCGCCCCCAGTGGTTCAGAAGATCAGGAGTTTGGCTCATGCATTTAAATCACCTGTGTCCCTTTCTCACTCACTCTTCCTGCCTCTCAGCCCTGTGAACCTCGAGCACCTTTGCCCTCCGTTAACCCTTGTGGGAGGCTACATTTGTCCTCCCACCCTTACCTCACAAGCTCCGGACCCGGTAAGTCTGGTAGCTACGATCAAATATCTGAATTCCTGGCCAACGTGGCTGAGATTAAACATAGAAATGATCTGCAGCAGAAATAAACTGTTGTTTTCAACCCAGATTCCCTTGTGCCTCCAGAAAGCTGCCCTCCAGCCATGACTCACTCATAACCTCCTGAAAGTGTTTGCTTATTTCATCGCTCAAGCTCATCCCTCGCTTCCCTCATTCAAGTTTTTTTAGACAACTAAGTTACCAGTAACATAACTAGATTATAGCTAAATTATCAAAAACGTCCTCTTGAAGTGATTGTTGGGGAAAAGTAGCAGCTCCTCTCTAGGCAACACTTATGGATCCAACACCCATCACCCTGAAGCATCAGAACCTTATATTTGCCATAAGAAGTCGTTATTGTACCTCATCCCTTTCTCTGCCCTCCTCATTCAGCCCTTATATTTCCCACTTTGCTAATACCGGTTTATCTATTAGTCCCCTGAAAGGCTGTACATGGTCCTATAAGTGGAGATGTTTTAAAATCAAAGTATCCCTCTGAAAATTCCATGAACGTAAGCTTCGAAGTCATCGCATCCACTTTGGTCCCCTATTATACAGTTGACATTTGAGGAAACTCAAATCCGGAGAGGCAAAGTGACTTGTTCAAGAAAACAAGGCCAGGGATTATGATTCAAAGCCTAATATTCCTTTCCTTCTACAAGTTTGGTCCATAGACCAGCAGCGTTGGCATTACCTCACAGCTTGTTAGAAATGTGAAATCTCAAGCTCCACCCCAGACCTGCTGAATCTGAATCTGTGTTTTAACACGATCCCTGGAAAATAAATACGCACATTAAAGTTTCAGAAACACAGCCGTGTGCCACACTGGCTATTTCTGACACAAATTGCAGAAAACCAACTACTAAGGGAAGTGGGCTATAGATTTGAAGAGCCCAGTGACTTCTCCCTCCAGGTCCCTAAGCCCCTAGGGTATAGAGAAGGAGAAAAGTGTGTAACTTCCCCAGTCAGGAAGTTTAAAAACCACTACAGTTTGAAGTAAACTAGAATAAGATCTGTGTTCTTTGAGGTGGTGAATCTAGCCTCAGTAGAAAAGGCATGCAAACAAAAGGGAACATAATTACAAATCAATTACAAAAGCATCCTGGTGACTAGATACATGGGTCTCTTCAAGTTTAAACCATCTTATAAAGATATAAATATTCATTTTAAAAGCTTTAAGATTTGGTGGTCAAAGATTTTAAATTATTGATCAAGTGTGGTCTTTCCCACCTCAATTACCCACGCATGAAATGCAGGATGTAGCCCATGAGAACTTTCACTTCCTTTGGGTTTATTGATTACCAAATTGGAAGAGAGCCTTTTCCTACGAGTCCCAGTATATTTGAAGACAGGTGTCTACTCACCACTAGTAAATACTCGATATCTTCAGCTTGGTTGTAAGCATCCCGAGAGCAGAAGCTGGCCTTAAACCTTCTGTGATGCTCAACAGAGTAACATACATGTGGAGCAATTTTCCTTTTCCTATAATACTGGTCACCTCGTCCTAATATTATTTTATTTTTGTATATGACTTTTTATTATGATACGCTTAGAAACCTTTTTGTAAAGGGGCAAGGTATCAACATATTTGTATTTTTTAAATTAATTTATTTTGTTTATTTATTTTTGGCTGTGTTGGGTCTTCGTCGCTGCACGCAGGTTTTCTCTAGTTGTGGCGAGCGGGGGCTACTCTTTGCTGCGGTGCGTGGGCTTCTCATTGTGGTGGCTTCTCTTGTTGTGGAGCACGGGCTCTAGGTGCGCGGGCTTCAGTAGTCGTGGCGCGCGGGCTTCAGTAGCTGTGGCTCACGGGCTCTAGAGCACAGGCTCAGTAGTTGTGGCGCACGGCCCCAGATGCTCCACGGCACGTGGGATCTTCCCGGACCAGAGCTCGAACCCGTGTCCCCTGAATTGGCAAACAGATTCTCAACCACTCTGCCACCAGGGAAGCCCCTGGAGGGGACATTAGTCTTAAGGTCAAACATTCCTCATGGGTCATGTATACATTATAATGCTTACTGTATACATTTCACTTGATAAAGCTAATTACATCACATTATTTGTGAATATCCAAATTTTAAAAAGTCTTAAAATTAAAATGGCAGTGTGATACAACCAGCATATAATATTGGTCCCCACAGAGTCTGGTGCCTGTTTTCCTTCTTTCTTTTATCTTCCCACTGAATCAAAGCCTCAAGTTACCTAGATTTCCATCTGATAGTCTGATTAAATTAATTGAAACTCAGATTTGAATTAATGATAGATCAATAATCTTACTAATTTTCCCAAAACTATAAAAGATCTCCAGTTGACAGAGTAAGAAATGATGATTTTCCTGGCATAACTCCAGGCATTCTTCTTAATCCATAAAATGGCAGGCATGTCCTTCTCCTTCCTTCCATATATATCGAGTAAACCTGCTAACGTTGGAGGGTCTTCTGCAGAGGCGGGGGGTGGCCGTGGCTCACCGTGAGGACAAGGACACTGGCAGCAGAAGTTCTGGACATATTTGTATTATTTTTAAATGTGCTGTGTAATAGAGTCCAAGGAATCCTGCTGATTAATTAGAACATATTGACCATGGGAGGTAGGGCTCCCCTCCAACATTAGTTGCTAGGAAGGATTTTTTAATTAAACATTTTATTGAAGTATAACAAACACAAGAAAAGCCCAAATCATATGTGTATACCCTGATGGGGTATAACCTGATGGGTTATCACAAAGAGAGCCGCTCTGTGTAACCGCTATTAAAATAAAGGTAGACCCTTACCAGCTTCCCAGAAACCACACCCCACATACCCCCTTCCACACACACTTCCTATTCTCCTCCCCAGAGGTCACCTTTATAGAGGAGGAAGTGTTATTTAATGTTTTGACAGGGCTATCAGATTTTATGTAGGATCGTCTTAGAAACCTGCCAGAAAAGAGGTATTGCTGTATGATGGAAAGAAACCCCAGGCTTGGAATCAGACCTTGATGTGACTTTGAATGGCATCTGTGAGCCTTTCTTTTCTTATCTATAAAATAGGAATAGTAATACCTGGCTTATTGGGGTTTTTTGAGTGAAAATGTTAGATAACATAATGTAATTTCTTTCTTTCTTTCTTTCTTTCTTGGGTGTATAGGAAACATTCAATAAATGGTTGTTATTAGGACACACATCTTGAGCTCCAGCACAACTTCAATAGGTGTCACATTGGGTCTCACCCAAAATAATGAAGCTTTGTGAGAAGAGCAGCAACTTCATATGCAGAAACACACACATATTTCACAGGCACGATCCCATGGGATTAAGCTCACACACCCACCTACACAAAAATCATGACTGTGTGAACCTTGCAACCCTGAGTTCCTAAGTTGAATAGCTCTTTTCTCTGGGAGGTGAGATATGGGGTGCAATGAAAAAATTCACTTATCTGGAAAACACACACCAAGTATCATCAACCTTGGAAGACACTTGCACTTTAGCTCATCCGGAGAGGTGGAGGCTGACCCAAATGAGCCTGAGTAACTCTTAGAATATCCTCTGAGTGTGGGCTGGAAGCTGGGAACTGTCTGGAAACACTGAGTCCATCCATGACATGCTTGGAGTTTTTAAATAGAGTCGCTGATGTTCTCACCAATCTGAATATTTGATGCAACTAAATAATTTAAAACATGTGAACAAGCTTGCTGCTCTTTCCCTTAGAGTACTCCCAGCCCTCTTTCGCTGCCAGTACAATCTCATGAGCCATCGAAGGCAATGATGTGAGTTAGGGGCTCAGAAACACTCCGTGGTGGGTTCTTGCTGTGTCAGGCCCTGACTGTGAATTCTGAGCAAATGAAGTACAGAATGGGGGCAGCTTTTGCCCCAGATGCTAGTGAATCACGACAAAGTGAGTTCAATAGCTCGCTTCCTGGACTTCCCTGGCGGTCCAGTGGTTAAGACTTGGCGCTTTCACTGCAGGAGACACAGGTGCAATCCCTGGTCAGGGAACTAAGATCCCGCAGGCCACGTGGTGCAGGCCCCCACCCCGCAAAAAAAAAAAAAAAAAAAAAAAAGGAGCTCACTTCCTAACTCATCCTCCCCAGTGCTGTGATGAACACCCTCAGGCTAATCTTGTTCCAAGAGGAGCAAATAATTACTAAGTTAAAGTCAGTCTCTTCTATCAAAACTCAGAAAAACCAGCAACCAGGGGGCATAAAGGCGTGGATGGTCCATCCATTCATCCAGGGCTTGGGCCTCACTGGAAAAAAAATGGAATCATTAGAGAGATAAGGATGAAAGTTCTCTGTCCTACAAGGATTCCCATGTCCTCTAACTCTGCTCCAACACCTCTTCTAGGTGAGTGGAAAAGGTAAGCAGGTCACCTCCACTCCTCGCCCACCTCTCTTGTGCTTGTGTTTCATGTCCCTCTTCTACGGCTCATCTTGTATGTCTACCTCTTTCAATAGTCCACGTGCCTCATCTAGTCATTCAGCAAACATGTACTGAGCATTTTCAAAGGATAAGAAACTATGCTGAGCGTTATAAAGAACACACACACACACACACACACACGCACGCACACGCACACCTCAAAAAAGTAGTTCCCACCTTCAGTAAGCTCATGACCTGTAAAACATGCACACAGGGCTTCCCTGGTGGCGCAGTGGTTGAGAGTCTGCCTGCCGATGCAGGGGACACGAGTTCGTGCCCCGGTCCGGGAAGATCCCACATGCCGCGGAGCGGCTGGGCCCGTGAGCCATGGCCGCTGAGCCTGCGTGTCTGGAGCCTGTGTTCCGCGATGGGAGAGGGCCCGCGTACCGCAAAAAAAAAAAACATGCACACAAATTGCTATAATACTGTATAGAGTCTCAGATGGGCCCTGATAAAGGTACAAGAAGATACAGTGAGATAACTCAGAAAGAAATGGTCACTTCTGACCCCAATTTGAGGCCTCTCTCTCATGGCCTCTGCTTGAGACTTAATATCTAAAAAAGGCAAAGTTCCATACACCAGCCAGCCTCCCTCCCACAAGGCTGTCACCCACTGATCCTAGAGAAGGGTCTGGGTTCAATGGTATTGTTATTCCTTGCCAGGAGATTTTACCACAGAAGGACAAATCAACCAGCAAGAGGCCATACCAGCTATTCTATCTCCCTCTACCATTCTTTATCCCTCAAGAGCACTTTTTTTCCATTAAACAATGTTGATGAGGGACTTCCCTGGTGGTCCAGGTGCTAAGACTCTGCGCTCCCGATGCAGGGAGCCTGGGTTCGATCCCTGGTCAAGGAACTAGATCCCACATGCTGCAACTAAGAGTTCGCATGCCGCAACTAAAAGATCCCTCATGTTGCAAGGAAGATGGAAGATCCTACGTGCCACAACTAAGACCCAGCGCGGCCAAATAATTAAATAAATATTTTTTTAAAAACAATGTTAATGAAACACAAATTTGTGGTCAAAGAATCCGATTCCACAGAAAATCCATGCCCTGTAGGTGAAGGGATTTTAGTCTCAAAGTGAGTTCATCAATACTTCAATACCATAATACCTCAATAAAGTGGTTTATTTTCTAAAAAAGGAAAAAGAGAGAGAAAAGAAGAAGAAGAGGAGGCGAGGAGGAGGAGATGCAGGAGGAAGAAGCAAAAGAAAAAAATATACAGGGTTTCCCTGGTGGCACAGTGGTTAAGAATCCACCTGCCGATGCAGGGGACACGGGTTCGTGCCCCGGTCCGGGAAGATCCCACATGCCGCGGAGCGGCTGGGCCAGTGAGCCACAGCTGCTGAGCCTGTGCTCTAGAGCCCATGAGCCACAACTACTGAAGCCTGCGGACCTAGAGACCATGCTCCGCAACAAGAGAAGCCACCACAACAAGAAGCCTGTGTACTGCAACAAAGAGTAGCCCCCGCTCGCCGCAACTAGAGAAAGCCCACGCGCAGCAACAAAGACCCAATGCAGCCAAAAATAAATAAATAAATAAGAAATTTTATTTTTTTTTAAAAAAAGTTTTTAATTTTTTTTTAAAAGAAAGAAATATATAAAAGGAAAGTGTGAGAAGACTAGATCCAATTCTTGCCAGATTTCTATCTTCAGCTCGGGAACAAACAAGAAAGCCAAGAAAGGTTAGCTGCTCCACTCCCTGTAGAATATTTCCATTTGCTTGTTTTCCTCTCTTGCCTGCTCTGGAGACTTTCGGATAAACAAATGTGTATGTTACATCATTAACAATCTCTGACCATCTGGGACTCCTTTGGCTAATTCATCAGTCCCGCCCAGATCCCAGCCAGCCAGCTAGCATGGGGAGTGATGCCGGCTGGTTCTCCTGCATAACCTTAGCAGGAAATGACCGTGACTCTGTCCAATGTCTCAAAGGCATTTTCCAAACTCTCAGGCTTCCCTCTCCAAGCACTCTTCCCTCTAATTTAGAGCTCCTGGGACCCTTTGTGAAGAAACTTCTGAAACTCACTAGTGTTGCTATGCTAATGTTTCCCTTGTGAGGTGTTCTGGGAAAGGGCTACGCCTTCCTTCATCTTCAGGGCAGGAAATCCAGCTTTGCTGGAAGTAAACAGCCAGAGGTGAGCATCAGGTTAGGGAATTGTGGAAATGGACGTTTGACGTGGCTCTAAGTTTATCCCGGCATGCTCCTTGTTTCTATCCTCCTCTCTCAGGCAAGAGAAACAATCCTTGGAGATTCCAAGTGAGAATGGAGATCACAGCTCCTTTGCTACCTAGCAGAGCTCAGGCAATGTACCTCCCCAGATGGAACAGCCCTGGACCATCCTCCCATCTGCCAAGCAGAGGAGGTTTTCTGGGGACAAATGAGAGAACTCCAAGACAGCAGCAGACAACAGATCTGTGAATCTTAACCCCTGATTGCACCCATCAAAGCCTCCCCGACCTCACGCTGCTCACAAAGTTAGCAAGGTCCTAAGCAGTGCAGTGAAAATAATAGAACTGTTGAAACAAGCAGAACTCAAAATTCCCCAGCAAATGACTCTTACTTCCCTGACCTTGATGCCAAAGTCTGCTCCCTCCCTTCTTGTTTGCATTTCTGCGTATTAGCGGACAGTTTTTACCCATCAACATAAGGGTGTATTTTTAATAATTTGTGCTTATGTAAATGCCATAGGTGGTATGCTTTCAGGTGTCTTGAACCAAGTTGTGTTTAAGCTCCTATTTCCTTTTGCTTTCTAGTCCTCTGCCCACTGCTGCCAACAGCACACACACACTCCTCTCACAAGCTATAGGCAGGGCCAGTGATGAGGCGTTCTTATTCTTTGTCTCTTCTTTGGTTGTTACGAGCCTTTTAAAGGCAAAGCAAGAACTTTCCCTTTTCTTCCTCCCTCTGCCATTTGAGTTTTGTATCCACATCTCTGCTGGCAACTGTGCTTTTTAAAAAGCGGCTCTGCCCTCTATCAGAGTGATACCCCCAGGGGACAGTCAGGAATTGGCAACTACTTCTTCCAGCCCCTCCCAACTTCACATGGAGAAGCCACTTAACCTCTGCGAGGGAATGAAGCTGCTGGTACGGGCTCAGCACAGAAGAGGCAGAGACCCCATCCAGCTCCTCAGGACCCCCCTCCCTCTGTGGGAGCAGTGCCAAACCTTCTCCGTGCCCAGATTCTTCCCTCTTCTCTGGTCCCCTTCCCAGGTTTCATTAGGCTATGAACTAAGTATTAAAATCGTCTACACTATAGTCTAGAGGGGCCCAGTAAGACTAACAATTGTTAATAATAAATGATAAAAATAAAGACAAATGGTTCATTTGTGGAGCATTATAGTTTACAAAAAACTATAATGCAAATGCTATGACACTTTACTCTTACCCCATGCTTTTTCCAGTAGCTGTTATTATTAATTCCATGTTATAAATAAGGAAATGAAAGCCAGATGGAAAAAAAAATAGTTACTTGCTCGAGGTTCACAGCAGGTAGGCGTTATGGGAAGTCAAACAATAACAGCAGAGCCTTACATAGCACGTATGTGCCAGGCACCGTGCCCAGCACTTTATATCCTTCAGTCCTACAACAACCCTATTTTTTTTTTAATGAATGTATTTATTTATTTTTGTCTGCGTTGGGTCTTCGTTGCTGTGCTGTGCGTGGCTTTCTCTAGTTGCGGCGAGCAGGGGCTACTCTTCGTTGCAGTGCATGGGCTTCTCGTCACGGTGGCTTCTCTTGTTGCAGAGCACGGGCTCTAGGCACACGGGCTTCAGTAGTTGTGGCACACGGGCTCAGTAGTTGTGGCGCACGGGCTTAGTTGCTCCGCGGCATGTGGGATCTTCCCGGACCAGGGATCGAACCTGTGTCCCCTGCATTGGCAGGTGGGTTCTTAACCACGGAGCCACCAGGGAAGTCCCAACAACCCTATTTTAATCTCATTTTACAGATGAGTAGACTGAGGCACATAGACGTTAAGAAACTTACCTAAGGTCACCCAGCTAATAAGTGGCAGAGCCCAGATTCAAACCCCAGCAAGCTGGAAATGCAAAGAGGTAGAGTCAGGAGAGGGCAAAGGGTTTCTCCAAGGGGCTCACAGATTGTCATGCCTTTATGGTGTCCCCAACTCTGCAGGATCAGAGATGAGTTTTGTTCACTCAGTCAAGGGTGGAGCCATCTCAAAAAAGCATTAAAAATAGAAGCCAAAAAATGCAAAATAAAGCAAAAAAAAGAGTGGAACCATATCTCCAGGCAGGCTTGTGTTCATCAAAACTGAGGTATTGTCCTAGACGCCAAGCCACATTATAATCAGGGGATGGTTTGCTAAGCACGAAATTCAGAAAAAAAAAGAGAGAGAGAGAGAGATTTGGAGACCTCAGATGTTTAAAGATATCAGGCTGATATGGTTTGACGGCTGGCTACACTACAAGGACAGCCTCAATCTACAACCCCCTCTGCCCCTCCGACCCTCGGGTCCTCTCCACACTGACCTCTGCCTCCCTTGACTGTGTTTAACTGTGACTTAGGGCAGGTAGGCATTCTATTCTCCCCAGATACCCAGTTTCCAACACTCCTATAGGGACCACTTGCCTTTGAGTTTGAGAATGCCCTGGACTTGACCTGGTGATGGGGAGAGAAGAAGGTGGGGGAGGGATGCTTCCCCCAGCTGTCATCCCACCACTGCCTCCATCTCGCTCAGGGCCCATGTCAGGGCCTTAGGGATATGGGTTTCAGGGGAGAGACCACGAAAGAGAAAAAAGGTGATTGCAGTCATTTCCTTATATCCCACCACTGCCCCATTCCACATGCCCCCCTTGAAACTGGATATTTCTGGTTGAGAATCTTGAGAATCAGCAAATGTCTGCCGGATGCCATGTGTCCCTGAGGGTCCAGGCACAAGACCCATTCCCCACCCCAAGGAGCTGAGTCTGGCAGGCTGGGTGGCTTAGCCGGCTGGCACAGAGGACTCAGGCCATATCTGACTGTAGCCCATGTTGACACATGGACATCAGTGCCCGTGAAGACTTCTCAAAAGTCAGAGACCTCTCGTCTCACATGGTGGGAAGCAGGGGACCAGGTCAGATACTTGCAGCTCTCTCAGGCTGCCACATTCTGGATCCTGATTCAGCCACTGATCCGAAAGGCTGTAAACTCCACAGCCCCAGGAAAGGGCCCCATCTCTGAAGGCCAGAATGGCTCTGGGCACCCAAGACAGGGATCCCTTCAAATCCACATCCAAAAAAGGAAGGTGTTTGTTCTGTGAAGTGCCCAGAGCAAAGATCCGTGGCCCAAGCATGGCAGAGTCAGATTCAGAGAAACAAAGCTGGTACCCCTCCCTCAGCATCTCTAAAGATCTGAGCCAAAAAAACATCCAAATTCAACAATGCCAGGGCCCTTTTTTGTTTATTTTTTTACTTATTTGCGGTACGCGGGCCTCTCACTGTTGTGGCCTCTCCCGCTGCGGAGCACAGGCTCCGGACGCGCAGGCTCAGCGGCCATGGCTCACGGGCCCAGCCGCTCCGCGGCATGTGGGATCCTCCCGGACCGGGGCACGAACCCGCGTCCCCTGCATCGGCAGGCGGACTCTCAACCACTGCGCCACCAGGGAAGCCCCAGGGCCCTTTCTTGATTTGGATGATTTTATTTATTTTTCTTTTCTGATTGTTCTATCTGCAGCTTACACTACTGTGTTGGATGAAAGTGCCACAAGTGGCAAAAAAAAAAAAAGGCCAGGGCCCTGACCCCTTAGGATGACAAGTTGATGTATGAAGAGAGGCTTTAGAAAGACAGAAGTGAGGGGCCAGGTGAGCTCTGGGGTCACGCCCTCCAAGACCTTCACTCTGCCCTGTCTATGCCTGAAAAGCCAGGTCTCCCCCAGACGTCACGGACACCACAAACGCATGAGAAGGCCACACAGAGTAGTCCCGGACCCCCTCTTGTCCTGTCCACTTTCTTCCCATCTACACCCTGCTCTGTTCACCCCTGTCCTGTCCACCAACTATCCTGCCCACTCCCTGCCCTGTCTGCCACCTGCTCCATCCAACACTTGCTGTTTTCACTGATTTTCTTAGAGCAGGAGGCAGCTCATTAGCAATACAAGAGAACTGGGCTCGGGGTGTCGTCCTGGCTCTGCATCAGCTGACTGACCCGCCCTGGTCATTCCATTCCATTCAGAAGCCCTTAGTTGCACATAAGTTGTCACATTTGATTTCCACAGCACGAAGCGTAAGCCGCACAGACGTTATTACTGCCTGTGAAAGGGGAGCTCTGTGGTCAGGACCCTTTTGATTGCCAGTGACAGAACCAACTCAAACCATCTTAAGCCAAAAAGATAATTCACTGGCGAGCCTGGGGATGCTGCTGACATCCGGCTCGGTTGGATCTGGGGACTCAGACAATGGCACCAGCAGCCGCGCTCTCTCTGTCCCTCAACATTCTTCCCTCTGGTTCAGCTTTAATCACAACTTCCTCCTGGGGTCACATGGTTGCCAGCAGCTCCAGGGTCACATCCTCACAGCTCCCTGTTTCAACTAAAGTCCTAGATCTAATGCTCATTGGGCTGAGATGGGTCACGTGTCCACCCCGAAGGTGGAGTCCGTCCTGCCCATTCCCTGTCAGTGGAGGGTGGAAGAGAGCAATTTCCAAGGAAAATGGGGGTGATGTAAGCTGTGGGCTCGCCATGCAATGACAGATGTCCCTATGGCAATCCCAGAGGAGGTTGGGTAACAGTGTCTTTTAAATGTTTTAGTGAGAAGTGATTGACAAAGAAATGAACTGAACTTGCCACTCTCCCATCGAAATCGGGCTAGTTGTGTCCCGCTCACGGTGTCACTTAAGACTGACTGATCCAACTTAGTTTCTTAGTAACCAGACCCAGGAAAGGAACTGACGTCACCCTATAAAGGGATTGGTTTACTGGGGCTGTGGAGCCAGACCTCACCCTGAGGCTGGGAGTAGATTTTCCTATGGAGGAAGATGACCCGACTTTCCACTTTCAATCACCCAGGGAGGAGGCAGATTGGGGTGGGGGAAGGGGGGCGGGGATGAGGATGCAGGAGGTGAAGCTCAGGCTGGAATGAAGGAAAGTTCTTCCTCTTCATTTTGGGATGAGAGTCAGATGGTGTGAAGATGCCTGGACTGGACTCAGGAAGGCAGACGAGAAGTGAGACAGAAGCCCGCCCAACAAGGCAAGTGGCATGAGTGTGCAGCCTGGGCCCTACATTTGGAAGGGCTCCGTGATTGTTTTAATACTCTGCTGTCACCATCTTGAGAGTATTAATTTTTGTACAAGGAACCCCATATTCTTATTTTGTGCTGAGACCCACAAAATATATAACCATTCCTACTGTCAAATAGGAAGCCCTGAAGGGTCTGAGCACAGGTCTCTGCAGTAGTTCTGAGCTATCCTTTGGGGCGTATCTCCTTTCTTTTGGCCTCACCCCACGCCCGGTTTCAGATGAGCTGGGAGGACCTAGGGAAGGGCTACCTTACGCTCTGGGCAGAGCGGCTGAGGAATGAGTTGCACTCCTCCCCAGGGCCATCACTGTGTCAGCAGTGGAGGCCACTGGCAAAGAATGGCCCAGCCGCAGAGCAATCTGCAAGGGCCGCGAGCAGGAAACCTGGCATGGAAGGCAGATCAGAGCATCCGGGGGCGGGTAAGCCAGGCCCCAGCCTCGGGCAGGCCCCTGGGGGTGAGTGGCCGCCACATAGGCCGGGGAGAAGTAAATGAGGCTTGAGCACGGTGCTGGGTGAGCAGTCAGCTTTTATTGGTGGCTGTTAGTTAATAATGGGAGCCATTATTATTAATACACGTTTAATTACAAATTTGAGAAAAGCAAAGCAAAGAAAAAAGTTACCTGTGATGCCACTACTTCAAAACACCTTCCTTAAATAAAAATGGAATTGCACTCTGAATATATCTATTCAGAATATATAGAATATATATATATAGATAGATAGATAGATATCTATTCAGAATATATAGAATATATCTATGTATATGTGTGTGTATATATATGTGTGTGTGTATATACATATGTGATGTGTGTGTATATATGTATGTATGTATATATGTGTGTATATGTGTATGTGTGTATATACATATGTGATGTGTGTATGTATGTATGTGTGTATATATGTATATGTGTGTGTGTATATATGTATGTGTATATATACATGTGTGATATGTGTGTGTGTGTATGTGTATGTATCTGTGTGTGTGTGTATATATATAGATAGAGGGATAGATAGATAGATAGGACAGGCATTTTGTCATCCACATTTTTTTAATGACTACGTGATATTCCATTGTATGGATACGTGAAAATTCATTGTTAATTCTGAAATTTTAAAGCTTAACAAAAGATACAGAGACTAACATAACAAAAAAGAAATGCCCACATGCCCACCATCCATATTAACTAAATGCTAACATTTTGCCTTTAAAAAAGCCTTAAAGGAGCTTTCTACTGGGTGTGTGGCAGTAGCTCCTGAGGGACCTCTCAGAGAGAGCTGGGGTCAGCTGGAAAGACATCAGCGGGGCCTACGCTATTACACACTGGGAACCAGAAGGTTACCTTGAGATCACAAACTAGAGGGTCTGTGGCACTTTGGTTAACCTCCATCTTGCAGAGGACTGAAAAGACCCTGAGACACATCTATGATTGTCCAAGGCCACCCAGCAAATAAATAAGAAAAAGACAGAACCCTGGAACTTCCCTGGTGGTCCAGTGGTTAAGACTCCATGCTTCCACTGTGGGGAGCACAGGTTCAATCCCTGGTTGGGGAACTAAGATCTCACATGCCATGTGGTGGGGCCACAAAAAAAGAAGAAAGAAAAAGGAAAGAAGGAAGGAAGGAAGGAAGGAAGGAAGAAGAAAGGAAGGAAAGGAAGGAAGGAAGGAAGGAGGAAGAAAGGAAGGAAAGGAAGGAAGGAAGGAAGGAGGAAGGGAGGAAGGAAGGAAGGAAGGAAGAAAGAAAGAAAGAAAGAAAGAAAGAAAGAAAGAAAGAAAGAAAGAAAGAAAGAAAGAAAGAAAGGGAGAAAGAAAGAAAAAGACAGAACCCCAACCCGGGGCATCTGACCTCAGGCCCTGAGCTCCTCCCCATTATCATGCTGGCATGTCTCACCTTGGACCACCTGGGTCCACAGGAAACAAAAGCTTGCACTGGAAGCTGCCTCAAGCCCCTTCTGTTGCTGACCTCCCAAAATTCTAGTGCAGCCCTGGCAACTATCTCAGCCTAGCCCTGGACATACACTGAAGCGCAGTCGATGCCAATGGGGGACACGAAGCAGATTCAAGACTCTGCCTCCAGAGCTGCCCAGACATCATTGGAAAGTAGGCCTGGTGCAGTGAGCCCCTGTTAATGGGGCTCAGGGGCAATATTATCCCCTGGGAATTTGCCTCCATCAAAACCTCACTGCGACTGTCATACAGAGTGAAGTAAGTCAGAAAGAGAAAAACAAATATCGTATATTAATGCATATATGTGGAACCTAAAAAAACGGTACAGATGCATATATGTGGAACCTAAAAAAACGGTACAGATGAACCGGTTTGCAGGGCAGAAATAGAGACACAGACGTAGAGAACAAACATGTGGACACCAAGGGGGGAAAGTGGTAGCGGGGTGGGTCGGGGGGCGGGTGGGATGACTTGGGAGATTGGGATTGACATGTGTACACTAATATGTGTAAAATAGGTGACTAATATGAACGTGCTGTATGAAAAATAAATAAAATTAAATTTAAAAAACAAAAAAACCCACTGCTGGGACTTCCCCGGCCGGTCCAGTGGTTAAGACTCCGAGGTTCCACTGTGGGGGACACAGGTTCGATCCCTGGTCAAGAAACTAAGATCCCACATGCCACACAGCACGGCCAAATATATATATATATTAAAAAAAATACAATATGCGATAGATAAACAACAAGGACCTACTGTATAGCACAGTGGACTCTATTCAATATCTTGTAATAACCCAGAAAGGAAAAGAGTCTGAAAAACAATATATGTGTGTGTATATATATAACTGAATCACACCTGAAATTAACACAACACTGTAAATCAACTATACTTCAATAAAAATTTTTTAAAAAATTAAAAACCAGCTGCAAGATAACAACCCCAGGAAAGAAAGCCAAGATTTACTGACACCAAGACAGCTCCAGGGAAGAATCTCCTTCGTTTTACCTCCACTTTCACATCTGTTCTCATGTCTCAGATATTTTCTGGTAAAATACTTCTCTGCTAGTTCTGCTTTCATTTGCCATCCGAAAGACATCAGCGTGTTTCAGTGGGAGGACAAGGGTCTCTGGTATTTGGTCCTTCTGCTTTTGTGGCTTATTACAAATCTTGCAAAGGCCTGTGAACTTTTGAAATGAGTACATCGTCTGAACTTTGCAGCTCCTTCCGATAACCAGAGGGCTCGTACTGGGAAGTGTGGCTAAGACCAAGGGCTGTGTCCTGGTGCTTCCTTGTCACAGAAACCCTCACCATCCTTGATAGAGGGGAGCATTCTGCATGGGGATGCCAGAAAGAAACTCAATGTGTTTGCTCCCCCAGTGACAAACCCATCACCAGATCTTTAAAGAGCACATAGGCACAGTTAAGCAATTGGCTTGTAGGTTTACTGGGGGAGAAAAGTCGTATTAATACAGGAAGAGGCGCATAGGTTTGTTAACTTAGTATGAACGCTGCATAATGTAGACCAGCTATCTGATGGCTTTGGTAATTAACATGAAGGCAAGGAGAACAGGCCAAGCGTCGAGATGGGCCCTTAGAGCTACCTTAGGCAAGCAGCACATTCTTCCTTGGAAGAAAACAAAGACAGACAACGAGTGGGTGGCTTCGGTGGATTTGATAATGTTCCATTTCTTCATTAAGGCTGTGAACATGAGGTGTTTGCTTCCCTATCCTTTATAACATATCTGCATCCTATATAAACACATAGTATACACCAAATATTTTATAACTGCAAATGAAATAATTAATAAGCTAATAAAACACAGGATTGGGGATATCTGGGTTTGTGGCACTGCAGATGGAAAGGGTGATAGGGAGGATGCGGGAGGCTTCAGAAACTCCCCAGGATGGCATTTTTATTCTGGGAACGTAGAGTAGGCATCCCTCCTTTCTGCTAAGAGTGGATTTCCTACCACACAAGCATTCAGAATGTCTCTTCTCTATTTCTGACCCTTAGAAACAGAGTCTTACCCCTTCCTTAATTCTGAACCGCTCCTCAGAGGTTCAGTGGGTGGGTCACCCTTCCTTGATGCTAGAACCGCACCCCTTCAGGACAAGACCGTGTGAGTTTGCGATCACAGTGGATTATTTGGGGGAGAGCTTATGCTGGGCGGGGGAATCTAAGTGATTAAAGGGACCTTTCTCCCAACTGATGTAGTATCACGGGGCCCTCATGAGTGAAAACCTTAGAGTTTCGATGAATAAGATTACTTGAAGGCTTTAGGGGGACACTAGACCACACTAGCTGGACCTAGAGGAGAGAATCCACGTCTAGAGAACAGTGTAGACAAGCTCAGTAGCTGCCAATCCTTAGCCCATGTGTGAGCACCAGCCCTTGACAAAGTATCAATAAATGTGTAGGAGATTATATACACACACAACAGAAATCCATATTGGCATAAAGTCGCCAACTGTCCTTCTTGGGAAACACTGACTATTCTGACTTGGGGTGCTTAAATGTCCTTTCTTTTATGAAACTATGGTCATAACAGATGGTTTAGTAGAAACTGTCTTAACCAACCCCTTTCTTAACCAACTTATTAGATCAGCCAGCACCCTCCAATCTCTTGGTGAAACATACTATCTTTATGCTTGTAGCAATGGGCAGATTCTCTTGAAGATCCCCTCGCTTCTGCTCTCACCTGCTGAGGTATGTGTTTAACAAGAGTCAACGGCATTCAGGCCCAAACTTGTTTAAGCCGGTCAAACATGTTAATTATAATTATGCAATTTAATGAATTCATCCATAAACTAACCAATTAAGAGTGTAAACAGAAAGGATATTGACCAATGACAGGAAATGTAAACAAAGAGAACGGTTATTTCTACAAAAACTAAATTGAATGCTTTAGAGCATGCCATTTTTTTAAAAAAAACATCAAATTAGGAATGAGGGAGAGGACTGTAAAATATTCACAGTGAAAACATAAAAATGAAAAAAGCTTTTTCAATCAGGTTGCGTCGTAAGTATCTAGAATGTCTTGCTTCACGTTAGGGAAACTGGAACTAGGAACTCCAGGACGAGACAGTGTGTGTGATTTGTGCAGAAAAGGCAATGAGTCCCTCTTTCAGCAGACCCATCAGTGAAAAAGAGGCTTAGAGCTACATCCAAATACTAGCAAATGACGACACATTTAGATATTTTGAGCCAAAGAAAGCATTTAGAGAAAGAATATATCTTTTGTGTGATTCCTTGATTTAACCAACTTTTCCAATGAGCTGACCAATAACAGTTTCAACTACATTGGGTAAGAATGCACCTACTTGATAAAATAAAAGGCTGACTACTGACTATATCAGTCCCTCCTGATCTAAAAAATTGTTGATACATGAAATCAACAGGTGTTAGCTGGCCCTTCCTGCTAAAGGCCATGTATTTTGAAGATCGCCAGTGCAGTATATTTTTCTCCCTCAACTGACTCTCAAAAGGGCTCTGTCCATAGAGAACGGACTTGTTTGCCAAGGGGGAGGGAGGGTGGGAGGGGGAAGGATTGGGAGTTTGGGGTTAGCAGATGCAAACTATTATATATAGAAAGGGTAAACCACAAGGTCCTACTGTCTAGCACAGGAAGCTATATTCAGTATCCTGTGATAAACTATAATGGAAAAGAATATGAAAAAAGAAGATATATATATATAATATGTATAACTGAATCACTTTGTTGTACAGCAGAAATCAACTACACTTCAATTTTTTTAAAAGGGCTCTGGGGCTTCCCTGGTGGCGCAGTGGTTGAGAGTCCGCCTGCCGATGCAGGGGACACGGGTTCGTGCCCCGATCCGGGAAGATCCCACGTGCCGCGGAGCGGCTGCGCCCGTGGGCCATGGCCGCTGAGCCTGCGCGTCCGGAGCCTGTGCTCTGCAACGGGAGAGGCCACGACAGCGAGAGGCCCGCGTAGCGCAAAAAAAAAGATAAATAAATAAGAGAGAGAGAAAGGGCTCTGTCTTCTGAAAGCCAGCAATATACACATAGTTCTCAAAAGGAGACTACCCAAGCCCTCCAATTTTTATAAAGTGGAATCTTTAAATATTAATCATTCAAAAAGCAAAGGAGGGAAACCCCGGAAGCTTTAGTCAGGTTATAAATAATCGTGCACTCAACCAGAACTGAGTGGTTAAATCTCTCAGAGTTTGTCTTAACAGAATGTGCTTTCCTGGAAAGTGGTAAATGCCACCCTCACTCATATCAGCAGAACCTTATCTGAACTTTCTCTCTCTTGCAATAAAGGTGCCAGTCCGCAGCCCAAAGTCTGCCTTAGCAGGGTCTCTGTGGAGCAGCCGGATACGGTTGAGACAACACCTAGATGCCAGTCTATAAACATTATGAAACAATTTCCCTTCAAACCTCTTGCACATGTTTGCCTCCCTTCCCCCACCCTGACTACTTCCCCAGCGCTCTCAGGACTGAACAAATCGGGCTGGTTTCAGGGCAGAGTCCTGTAGTCACAACCCAAACCTAAAGAACCTAAATGCCTCCCGTGAGGACCACCAGTCAGAAATCTGCTCCATCCAGCTACAGAACGGACTGGACAAATTTCACAAGTATCATGGGCTACTCAGCTACATCTCTAAGGACATGAGAAGGTCTCTTTTCAGACAGCCACCCATCCAGATGGCTGGGAGCTGGGATAAAAACATTATATCCCGCGATATATCTGGTAGACACTTTTTTAAAGCTTGAATGAGGCAATTAAAAGTGTGAATCAGAGTGAATCTGTCTTCTAGGCTGATTTACCTTTCCTCGGCTCAGCCGGGCGGCCAGGACCTTCCACATCCAGCCCATATCCACCATGCAGACAAAGTCAGGGTGGGAGGGAAGTCCAAGAGGGAGGGGATATAGGTATACATATAGCTGATTCACTTCATTGTACAGCAGAAGCTAACACAACGTCGTGGAGCAATTATACTCCAATAAAAAAAAAAAAAAAGAGGAAGAAGAAGCAACCAGACTCCTCCAGCCAAATCAAACAGAACTGAATACTAGTCTGTGTTCCTAGATATGTCACAAGTTTCACGACAGTAAATCTTTACTAGTATCTGTGGTAGATTCCAGAGAAGATGAGTCCCCTACAATCTGACAGAAGCTTGTACTGAGCGAGTCTATTTTGTGCGGGCTGCTTAAACACTCAACAGTAAAGGCATTTCACGCACAACGGTTAAAATGGCGCAGTAAAAAAAAAAAAAAAAAATGGCGCAGTGACGCCATTCAGAACGTGACTGTCTGTTATGACTTATTCATAGAGCTCAATTCACTTTTTCATTTAAAGGTCTCCCTACAGGCACTTCTCGCTCTGTAAATCTTAAAACCACCTGGGTCAAAAACACTCTTACTCTGACGCACTCAGCTCGGGTGACCAGCCCAAGAATATTTAAGCTTGCTTGGGCTCTGTAAGCTCTCCCAGGATGATAAAGCCCTTGAGATTCTAGGGAATCATCTTTCAGGGAGTGGGGGCAAGAAGAAAGCGCAGCCCATGCTGAGATGAGATGGCCATCCACTAAGGCCACCTCCGCCAGACTACTTGGGATGTCCAGAGCTGTGAGAAGTTGGGGAAACCCCAGGACACACTGATAATGGCTCAACTAAACATTCCTACCGTCCCAATACCTGCTGGGGCACTTGTCTGTGACCCCCAGGCAGAGCTGGTCCTTTCTTCCCAAGTCATGACTCCCTTCCCTGACACTTCCCTCCAGCCTGAAACAAAAGAAACCCAAGCAAAGGAAGAGACCTTTGTCCTCCAGTCAAAGGGAATCATGGCGCCTCACCGCTCTCATTTCGAGAGGGGGAAAAAAAGTCTCTCCACTGCATGCTGCTGGGAAGGGGATCCTGAAATCCCTCTGGTTGTTCAGGTGACCCAGGGGTCCCTTCCTCACGTGATGGATACGGGTGTCCCTGCTCCTGAAAGCTCACCCTGAGTTCCCAAGTCTGAACCATCACGTTACTTATTCATTCGGTCAACATACAAATATTCAAGAACCCACCCTGTACCTGACATTAAACTAGGCATGGGGGATACAGCAGTGAGTAAGATAAATTCCCCACCTCTGGGCAGCCTACAGCCTGGTGGAGAGGGGGCAATCAGTAAACCCATGTGCCAATAAACAAGTTAGCTCATAAAGTAGTAAGTACTACTTTTTTTTTTTTTTTTTTGCGGTACGTGGGCCTCTCACTGTTGTGGCCTCTCCCGTTGCGGAGCACAGGCTCCGGGCGCACAGGCCCAGCAGCCATGGCTCACGGGCCCAGCCGCCCCGCGGCATGTGAGATCTTCCCGGACCGGGGTACGAACCCGTGTCCCCTGCATCGGCAGGCGGACTCTCCACCACTGCGCCACCAGGGAAGCCCAAGTACTACTCTTACTTAGGGCAATGTGACAGAGAGGAATCAGAGGTGTAGCAGGGGCCACTGCTGTTAGGGGGGTCTGGGAAGACCACCCTGGGAGGGAACATTTGAGCTGAGCTGTGATAATAAAAATAAGCTTTTTTTTTTTTTTTTTTTTTTTTGCCACACCACGTGGCTTGTGGGATCTTAGCTTCCCGACCCGGGATTGAACACAGGTCCCTGCAGTGAAAGCACGGAGTCCTAACAACTGGACCACCAGGGAATTCCCTTTTCTCCTTTTCTCCCTCTCTCCCTCCCTCCCTCTCTCCCTGCCTTTCTCTCTCTTTGGCAAACCTAACTATTCACATATCCGTTGGAAGACCATTCCAGAAAGAAGGAATAGCCAGTGCCAATGCCCTGAGAAGGGACCACGTATTATCTTGTTAGAAGGATGGAAGAAAGTCCAGTGTGGGCAGAGCAGGGCAAGTGAGAGGGAGAGTAGCCAGAGAGAGGGTCTTAGGGGCAGGCAGGGACCCATGGACCCTGGGGGCCTCCTGGGCTGTGGAAGAAGCCACTGGAAGGTTACAAGCAGGGAGTGATCAGGTCTGTGCTTTAAAGAGATCCCTCTGGCTGCTGGGAGGAGACTGGACTCAGGAGCAGAGAACAAGAGGGACTCCAGGCCGGGGACTGGAGTAGTTTGGTAACCATGGAGATGGCAAGCTGGGATGAGATTCAGGATTCCAGAGGGAGAGCTGCCAGGACCCTAGAATAAAGGCAGCAAGTCCAGCATCTGTATATACTCGATGGCTGTCCCTGTGTGAGTAGCTGTGTATAGACACACACACTCACACTCACACACACACACACACAACACACATTATCCTCCTTATATGCACAGTCCAGGGTGGTGGCCCAGACTCCAGATTCTGGAGCCAAAATGCCCAAGTTCAAATTCTAACTTATCCACTTGCTAGCAGTAAAATTTGGTAAGTCACTGAACCTCTCTGTACCCAGATTCCTCCTCTGTAAAATGGGGACAATAATAAAGGCGTCCTCTTAGGGTTGTGGTGAGGAATAAATTAGTTACTGTAGGTAAAGCATTTAGGGAAGAGTACCTGTTACATAGTATATTTTTTCCTAGTACTGCTGTAACAAATTACCACAAATGTAATGGCTTCATTAACACAATACAAATTTATTCTCTTACAATTCTGGAGACCAGAAGTATGAAATCAGTTTCACTGGGCTAAAGTCAAGACGTCAGCCGGGCTGCTTCCTTCCGGGGGGCTCTGGGGAGGATCCGTTCCTGCCTTTTCAGCTCCTGGAGGCTGCGGCGTTCTGTGGATCCTGGCTGCATCACTCCGACCTTTGCTCCCACCATCACACTGTCTTCTCCTCTGTAACCGTCTTGCCTCCCTCCTATAAGAACCCTTGAGCTTATATTCAGGGCCCAGTTGGATAATCCAGAATCGTCTCCCCATCCACAATCCTCAACTCTGTTACACCTGCACAGTCCCTTATGCCACAGAAGGTAACATTCACAGGTTCCGAGGGTCCAGGTGCCAATAAGTCTTAGGACCGTTGTTCAGTCCAGCGCTCGTGATAAGCGATAAATAAAAGTGAATTACTATTATTATCGTTACCATTGTGATTGCCCCCTCAGCAGCTCCAGAGTGTAGCCCCAGCCCCCTCCCAAGCTGTGTGGGAGAGAAAGGATGTGGAAAGACCCCTGTCTAACTCCCAGCAGCTCCCTGAGACTAGGCCCCGAGCCCAAACCATAGCTGGCCACGATGCTGACTGTATCAGACGGAGGCCTCAGGACCTGGCTGGTCCCATGAGGGGACTGGGGGGCAGGCAGAGAGCAGATGAAGCAGGAACGTACTCAGAGGCCTCGAGTGGGTCTGAGAGGGGCCCCTAGAGCGCAGGCTAAGGCTTCCTGATGGCGCTGTATTCCGTGGGTTCCTCATGGCTCCTGCTGGGAATGCGGGTGATGAGGTGCCCCATGTTGCTATAGGTTGGCTCTTGATCTGAGGTTTCCAAAGACAGAGCTGCACGGGCAACGTCTTCCCTGAGAAAGGAAGCCTGCAATGAAGATGTCCTCGGGGTTAGAGAGGCCGGCAGGAGGCTGTGCTCATGGACGGAGGAGACCTTGGAGGAGCCTGGGGAGACAGACCCTCCAGGGCTTCTGGAGTCTTCTCCCAGGCCCCCCAGCTGCTCCCCCCTCCACTCTGCCAGGCACCTTTAGCTCCGGTCACGGCAGAAGATGCTCTCCCTCAATTCCATGCCAGGGCAGCACATTTGGCACGGAATCCCAGGTCCCTCAGCCTGTCTGGGTCTCCCCTGCCCAGCATGAAGACCGTGTCTGACCGGACTCTGAGTCTCCCAATGCTAAGACCTGGTGTGGAGGCACTTCAAATGCCAAAAGCACGCAGGAGCTCGGCCAGCAAGTCTTTCAATGGCTGCATCTTGGCCCAGCACCCACCCTCCCACGTGGGCGGGAGAAAGCCGGTCCTCAAAGGAAGGGCAACAGCGGGTCCGGTCTGAGCCCCATAGCAGCCCCACCAGGCGCATACCATGGTGACATAATCCACTTCCTCCACGTTGGCCTGGGCTGGGGAAGAGGACCTCGTGGAAGCCTTCTTCCGGGACGACCCAGAGTTTTCAGTCTGTTGCAGGCTCAGGTTTGCGTAGCAGATGTCGCCCTCCTTGGGCTGAAGCACCTAGGAGAGGAAACACAGGTTTCTCTTCCACGGAGGGACGCGTGGCTCTCGGCTTGGAGGACCCCCCTCTCCCAGCTCCCTCTGCAACCCCCGTCTCCTCTTAGCCTCCCACACCTCCCCCTCCCAAGCCCTCCTCCCTTCTGGCTGATTCCCGCATACGACCGGGCCCCTTCCCCGGCCCTTGCAGCTAGGCCATGAGTATATGGACATTTGGGTACAGGGTTCGTCTGATACATTTGGACCTTGGTGCTCCTGGGAGATGGAAAAGAAGGAAGTGAGGGAAAGGTGTCTGGTGTCTCTGCTCTGAGCTCGGGGACTCTCTTACCTGCTCTGGGGATATCCCAGCAGCTAAAAGACAAAAGCAATAGAGTTAGAAAGCCCATCCAGAGGCTCACAGGCGCTCTCAGGTCTGGGAGAGAAAAGAGGTGAATTAGGCTTCGGGCTCAGAGAGAAGAGACCTGGTTCTAATTCTGATCCCTCAGATGAGAACTAAGGAGACCTCAGCCCATCCATTCCCCACATCACAGAACTGTGCAATCAGCTGCTCAGGTGGCCCTGCCAATTACCAACTCCCCCGGGATTAGGCTCAACCTAAAACTTCTGCTGGGATTCTGCCTGTGACGCCACCATTTCTCCACCTGCAGGGGTCAACTCAAAGTCACACCTACTTTCTCCAGCTATCCAGGCTGTCGAATCCCTCCCTCCCTGGCTCCCAGGGCATTTGATTTATGTCTATCTCATCACCCTTGTCCCACTGAATTCTGGTTGGTCTTCAGGTGGGATGCGGGCTGCTGGATGGCTGAGCCTGTCCCTCCCATGCCTTCTGGGTGTGGACTGTACCAGGCACAAGAGGGGCTCCATCAGTACAAGCTGTCCACGAGACGGGATGGCTCTAAGCTGCCCTCTGAGTGGAGTACCCGAGCTGGGTCATCACTGTCTGGACCAGCTCTCAGGTGCCCTCAGGTTCCTGTTTCTTTCTCTCCCTGCCCTCCCCCTGCCACCGTCACGCCCCCAGCTTCGGAGACAACAAAGAAACAAGAAGATTTTCCCTATGGTTTTTAGATACTGAGGGGGACAGAAAGTATTTTTAACTTAGGTCGCGGACAATACATTGGGGGGAAAGTATGATGAACAGGAGTCAGGCTCCCGTCTCTCCAAACTACAAGATTCCCCAGGCTGTGGGGACAGAGCAGTGTTAAAGAGGGTCCCGTGAGCTCCCAGATCCCAGCGGGTTCTGAGAAAGGGAGGAGGTGCAGTTAATGTGAGAACGTGGAAGTGGAGCCAGACAGGAAAAGTGTTTGGCCGAGGCCAGACCTCGTGATAGACAAATGCAGACTCGTGAGCAGAGGCCCTTCCCTAAAGGGCAAATATACACAGAACAAGTAGGGTAGCCTGAGAAAGGGCTGAAGGGAGGAAGGGCAAACATAGGAGCGGCCACCAACACTCCTGAGAAAACACAGAGAACTGTGTATGAGTGTGAACAGGTACACGTGTGCGTTCGTGTGTGGGCTATGTCGCGTGTGCGTGCGTGAACGTGTGCTTGTGCACGTGTGTGTACACCCGTGCGTGTGCATGCGTGTGTGTGTGTTTCTCCATGCCCCCATGTCTATTCAGTACCTCCTTGACCACCACAGGAATTCTACTAAAGTGTCTGGGGACCCTAGGAAGGCTGCCTGCCTAAGGCCATTGCCATCTCTGCCACCAGGAACCAAACCAAGAAACAGACAGGGAGGCAGAGCAGAGAGGCAAGAGGAGCAAAGAGGGATGAGCAAGGTAGAATTGAGTCCAAAACCTCCTGGGTTCACCTCCAAGCTCCAGCCCCTCAAACTTCCAGTCGCTGGGGCCTTTGGGACGGCACCCCTTCCAGACTGTGCAGGTATCCCCTTGGGCTGATGGTTCCCAGATGACCATGCTGGCCATCAATCCCACACACTTCCCCCCCAGCCCAGCCCCAGCCCGGTGTCAGCCAAGTCCCCTCACCTTTCTTCTGTTGTTTCATCATTCTCCAAACCACAAGTGAGGCCACCATCAAGAGAAGAAGCAACACAGCAGAGATTAAGGGAAGGAGGGTGCTGGTCTTCAGGAAGACACTGCTGGGAACGACAGAGGATGCCCCAGGCACCCAGGCTCACCTCCTGTCTTTGGCCTTATCCCACCCACCTGGGAGCAGGGACAGCCACAGGCCTTGAAACCTTTCAACCTACAGGCCTGAAGTTTCCAGTCTGGGAACCCCTACTCCCGGGTGCCCTCAAAGATGGTTTTTTAAAAAAAGAGAGAGGAGGGTTCCACAAGGTGTCTCAGTGGGTCTAGAAGCCAGACAGAAATTGTATGGCAAAGGCTCTGAAAAGGCCTCCCTGCTTCTAAGCTTGCCCCTTGTACAGGCTGAACAGTGTCCCTCATCCAGTAACTCATATTCATTAGGAACTGGAGAAGGTGACCCATTGGGAAATAAGATCTTTGCAGAGGTCGTCAAGTTAAGATGAGGTCATACTGGATTAGGATGGGCCGGAATCCAATGACTGGTGTCCTTATAAAAGGGAAATGGGGGCACACAGACACAGAGGGAAAAGGCCATGTGATGACAGAGGCTGAGATTGGAGTGATGCTGCCATAAGCCAAGGAGTGCTTGGCTTACTGGCAACCACCAGAAGCTAGGAGAGAGGCCTGGGACAGAGTCTACTTTTGAGCCCAAAGAAGGAGCCAACCCTGCCGACACCTTGATTTCAATTCTGGCCTCCTGAGCTGTGAGAGTAAGTGAGAGGAGGCCCCAGCATCCTTGAACTTGAGGGTCCGGAGACAAGCTCTGGCTGGGAGCTGGGACTACAAAAGTCCCCCCTTTGGAAGAGTTTGGGCCAAGTGGGCCACATGTAACAGCAGCATCAGAGCTGGCTTACCCGCTGTTGGAGCCGGGGCTGGTCGCATCCAGGGAGTCACTGGTCTCTTCCAAGCTGACCGGCACTGTGAACGTGTCGATAGCAGAGGTGGCAGGAGTGGTGGCCGGCACTGTGGTTGGTGCTTGGCGTACAGACCAGGTTACACATTGCTCTGCCTGTTCACCCACTCGCAGCCTTAAACATGGCTCTGAGCCGGGGGTGGGGTGGGGGAGTGGGGATCATGGGCTACCTGAGGAGTCTGGAGCAGGGCCAAGGGAGAGGGCCTATAGCCTGGACTGCTCATATCTCCCTGGCCGCTAGGAGACTCAGAGCCTCAGAGGCAGGTGGAGCTGGCACAGGTCCGGGGAGGACATCAAGCAGAACTTGGAAGGTTAGGGGGGGCCAGGCTTGCCTCAGGACAAGGGCAGCTGGAGTTCAGCTGGAATTCAAACACTCCGGCTGCTTATGACAGGGCCTCGGCCAGTGGCCAGTGCCTCTCACCTTATTTATCCACAAGGACATGAACAGAATGGGGGCTCTCAGGTGGCTGACATACCCCAGATCTGTGGACCAGCCCTGAGCAAATTCCTGAGGTTCAGGAAGAGCCTTTACTTGGGGCAAGTTATAAAGCTTTCACAATGGGGATGGTTGCATCTCAGGAACGTCGTCAGGATTGAACGAAATAAGGCTGTGCTTTGCAAGTATAACAAGCCTCACACGTTCCTGGTGTGGTGGAGGCTCCGTTGACTCTGCGCCCAGCCCCGTTGCCACAGGTGCCCAATGAGCCGGTGTCACCTGTCCGAGGGTCAGCAGAAGCAGAGCCCAACAGATAAACTCGATCAGACCAAGGCACTGAGACCCCTGAGCCGACACGCTCAGAGTGTTTGCATTCTGAAAGGATTTAGGAAGAGAACATCCTTAATCCCAAATGTGTAAATGGCAAATGATGGGATTTCAGGCACCTGGGAATGCAGCCCTTTGATTGTGGAGGCCTTTCCAGACCCCAGGGAGTGGGAGCTGCAGCTCTGAAGACCCAGCCCCAAATTCCAGAAAGAATAGGAACACCTGGGCAACGGGGGTCCCAGGAAAACATTAGCAGAAATTAGGGTCTCCGGGTGAGACCATCACCTTGATCTCCATGGGCAATAGACTCGGGCACTGGGAAAAATAATGTGTCGAGAAAGACTTGTCCCATCCTGGAGGAGGCCCTGGGGGCCATGAGAGCCTCTAAGGGAAGCCTTGCCCCTCCCAATCCCAGGTGGTCAGTGTGGGTTCCATGAGACCTCAGGACTCCCCCACCCTCTGTGACAGTTCACTCTGAGTGACAAGTCACTAAAGAGGGACCCCAGGGACCAGGACAGAGCAGGCCCTGAAGAGACACATCTACACATACACATACGCTTACCTGGGTCAATGGTCACTTTAACTTGGACCCCAAGGTCAGTTCCAAATCTCTCAATCCCACACCAGTAAGTGTCTGCATCGTTTAGCCTGAGCTTCTCCATGGTCACGGCGATGGTGCGGTTTTTCCTATTGTCCCTGATGGACACGCGGTCCTTCTTCACCTCCTTCTCTGGTTCAGTGGTTTTAACGACGAACTCGCAGCTGCTCCAAGCAGCTCCTCGGCACCACCACTTCACATGCTTCTCCCACCCAGGGCTGTATCGACACAGCACAGTCAACGAGCCCCTCTCTAGGCTTCTCACTGCTTTTGGGCCAGTGATGGCAGATGAGCCTGGAAAACACGAATCCATGTACCTGTCACCTCCCATCCTGAGGGCAGGGCCACAGCCTCCTGCATTGTGAATCGTTCCAATAAACCCAAGGTCCTCATGAGTTAAGTAGCCGTCAAGAAAGGAATATACCTTACACATAAAGACCTCTTGTTCTTCAAAATTCTACCAGATCAAAGCCACCAGGAAAATCCCATAAAAGCACAACTACAGACCTTAAAGAAACAAAAACGTTGACACAGAGCAATAATAACTTCCTGTAGTTCACCCCCTCTCCCCTTCTCTGTGGCCAGTAAGTCTTTCTATTTCCAGCAATGTCCTTTTGCAACCGTCTCTGTGTTATGCTGGTCTGATGGGGAAGAAAGACCAGAGCACCCATTTCCACAGAAGATGACTTTGTACTGAGGACCTCAGGAGGTTCAGCTGAAACACCCGCATCACCTAGCCCTGGAGAAACTTCCTAACGGTTCTAATTGTTTTGAGCGTTTCTACTGTAAACCACCCTGGAAGGAACGCCTTTGAAATCGACCAAAACAGTGATGCACATCAGTCTCCCCATGCTATGGCACCCGTAATGCCCAGATCCCATTTCTCCCCATTGAATTGCTTTGGTTCCTTTGTCAAAAAGCAAATCTGTGGGCTTCCCTGGTGGTGCAGTGGTTGAGAGTCTGCCTGCCGATGCAGGGGACACGGGTTCGTGCCCCGGTCCGGGAAGATCCCACATGCCGTGGAGTGGCTGGGCCCGTGAGCCATGGCTGCTGAGCCTGCGCGTCTGGAGCCTGTGCTCCGCAACGGGAGAGGCCACAACAGTGAGAGGCCCGCGTACCGCAAAAAAAAAAAAAAAAAAAGCAAATATGTGAGTTCTTTATGGATTTTCCATTCTGTTCCGTTGATCCATTTGTCTGTCCTTTTGCCAATCCACACTGTCTTGAATACTATAGCTTTGCAGTAAGGCAGGTATCATAGAGTAAAGCAGCATTTCCCAATATATATGTTCTTACTCTTTCTTTCATTTTCTCGCCTTTGAAAGACTCAAGATACAGAGAAATGTATCTTTATTATAAGAAAAACAACACTTCAAGCATGATGAAGAATGGCATCAGTGTCAGACCCTGGGAGGTAGTGAGGACCAGGGCAATCTGGAGAGCAAACGCCCCCCGCAGAGGCGTGGCCCCTCCCACTCAGCCCACTGTCCTCATGCAAGAAGCAAGCAGTGTAATTTAAGATCTTTTCATTTTTCTGGAGGAGTCCAAATTCTGGGTTTGGGGTGGAACCTCTCAATTTTAAAACTCTGGCTTATTTAGAAACAACAGCAATCCAGCCCGGGCCACCCAAACCCGTCTGCCGGCAGAGCCTGCTGTCCGGGCTTAACTCAGATCCATACTCATAAGGGAGGTTCTTTCTGTCATTTTCCTTGTGTGTCTTTGTCAGCGTCGGTAGTAGAGATACGCTACTTTCACACAATTGATCTGGCAGATTTCCATTATTTTGTGCTCAGAGATCAGAACATAAATAGAGCAAAGGAATTTTGGTTTCTTTCGGATCTTAAAAAATTGGCTAGAAAACTATCTGGCAAATTCTTCATTGGGGCAAATTCTTTGATTACTTAAATTTTTTTCTCCATGAATATTGACCTATTTAAGCTTTTTTTATTGTTCTTTAATAAATTCTGTTCTTTGTTTTGTTTTTCCCCAAAAGATATCTATTTTACAGTGTATTAGCATAAAGTTCTGCAAATATAAAGTATCCTTTAATAATTAAATTTTTCATACCTATTATAATGACACATTTTGATGACATGTGCTGTTTTATTTTATTGATTACATGTGTCACAAGATTTCCTCCTTCATGTTTTTCCTCCCCCTCTTCCTCTTTCTTTTTTCCTGTGCTAAACCATTTTGAGATTTAGTTGGTAAATGTTACTGTTTTTAGTTTTAAGTTATTGATTTCTCATAGATATAATTTTATTTCCTTGAGATTACCACGTATCTTTTTCTAATTTGCTAAGTTTAACGCTGGGATAATTGTCTTCCTTTCTAAAGTTAAATAAAGCATGTTGAAAACTAAGAATTTACTTCTGTCCACTTTTAAAGTTAAGATATAATTTGCATATCATAAATTTTACACTTTGAAAACGTATACTTCCGTGGGTTTTAGGATATTCACAAAGTTGTACAACCATGAACTCTATCCAATTCCAGAATGTTTTCATCACCCCAGAAAGAAGCCCTGTACCCATTAGTAGTGACTCCTCACCTACCCCTTCCCTGAAGCCTCTGGAGACCACTAATCTTTCTGTCTCTATGGACTTGCCTTTCTGGACATTTCATATAAATGGAAGTACACAATATATGATCTTTTTTGTCTGACTTCTTTTACTTAGCATAATCTTTTTAAGATTCATCCATGTTATAACATGTATCAATATTTCATTCCTTTTTCTGGCTGAACATTATTCCATGGTGTGGATCTGCCACATTTTGTATATCCATTCATCACTTCATGACGTTTGGGTTGTTTCCACTTTATACATAATTTTGGAACACTGTAAAAGTGTTTTTCTTATAAAACAAAGCATGAATCTATCCTCTGACCTAGCAATTTCACTTTTAGATATTTATCTAAGAGAGGTTAAAAACAAATGTCCACAAAAAAGAATTTTTATCACAGCTTTATTTATAATACCAACATATTAGAAGTAACTCAATGGAGTGGGAGGTTGGGGTGAGCAGATGTGAGCTTTTATATAGAGGATGGAGAGACAGCACGGTCCTACCATGCAGCACAGGGAACTATAGTCAATATCCCATGATAAACCCTAATGGAAAAGAATATATTTTAAAGGAACGTATATATATGTATAACTGAGTCACTTTGCTGTATAGCGGTAATTAACACAACACCGTAAATCAACTGTACTTGAAAGAAAGAGAGAAAGAAAGAAAGAAAGAAGAAGAAACTCAAATGTTCACCAACAGGGGAACAGGTAAACAATTAGTAGCATATTCATAGTAAAAGCATAGTACGGAATAATAAGAAGGAGTGAATTGGTGATACAGAAAACAACATGGATGAATCTCAAAAACACACTGTGTGAAAGATCAAAAGAGAATAAACTTCTTGATCGCGTTTATGCAAAGTTCTACATTAGGCAAAATAACCTTCGGTGATAGAAATTACAACAGTGATTCGTGGGTGGGGGAAAGATTGGGAGGGACACTAAAGAACTCCAGGTGATGGAAATGTTCTGTATCTTGATAGGTGATACAAGTTACACGAATTTGTCAAAACTCAGAATTATACACTTAAGATCTATACATTTCACTATATGTAAATTATACCTTAATTTAAAAGACTCTTATGGGATGCATCTGGAGTTATGCTTAAGGACATTTTATAACGTTAAATGCATCTGTTAGAAAAGTAAAAAGGACTTAAATTTAATAAACATATATTTCAGAAGTTAAAGGAAAAACAGAAGGAGGAGTAGGAGGAAAGAAGAAAGTAGAAGAAAGGAAATAATGAAGTTAATAAAAATTAATGAAGTGGAAAAAATCATATAATAAGGAAATCAAAAAAGCCTAGAGTTGGTTAAAAATAAATAAATAAATAACCCTAATTAGATATTCATTACAGAAAGAGGTCTAAATAAGGAATATCAGGAATGAAAATGGGGACATCAGTACATATCCTGCACACATTAAAAGGATAATAAGGACTTCCCTGGTGGCACAGTGGTTAAGAATCCGCCTGCCAATGCAGGGGACACGGTATCGATCCCTGGTCCGCGAAGATCCCACGTGCCGCGGAGCGTGCGCCACAACTACTGAGCCTGCGCGCCTCGAGCCTGTGCTCTGCAACAAGAGAAGCCACCGCAATGAGAAGCCCGCGCACCGCAACGAAGAGTAGCCCCTGCTCCCCACAACTAGAGAAAACCCGCGCGCAGCAACGAAGACCCAATGCAGCCAAAAAACAAAAAAACTAACAAGAGGATAAGGCAATAATAGGATAGGATAATAAAAGGATATCTAGATAAGATTATGGCAATAAATTTAAAATTTTTTGGAATAAACAGATGCCTAGCAAAAATAATACAATGTGCTAAAACAACACAAAAAGAAATAGAAATCTGAATAATCTTACAACTATTTAAATAAATTAAATCCATTATTAAAAACCTCTCCAAAAGAAAACTCGAGACTTATATAGCTTCAATGGAGATATCTATTTACTAAACATTGAAGGAAGAAGTCATGTCTACCTTACACAAAAGAATTCTGAAACAAAGGAAAGGAGGATGCAATCCCAAATCCATTTAATGAGACTGGCATAATCTTGTTGCCAAACCCTGACAAGGGCAGTGCAAGAAAGAAATATTATAAGCAAATATCACTCATGAATATAAGTGCAAAGGTCTGAAATGAAAACTCAGCAAGCTGAATCCAGGGCATCTTTTTAAGATTCATGCATATGTTATAACATGTGTCAGTATTTCATTCCTTTTTATGGCTGATCACTCTTCCATGGGTCTGCCACATTTTGCATATCCATTCATCAGTTCACAACATTTGTTTTCCCCACTTTACACTAAGATCCCACATGCCGCGAGGTCAACACCCATTCATGATTTTCTAAACATTCTTAGCAAATTAAGAGTAGCACATGCTTTATCTGATAAAGATTATCTATTAAAAGCCTCAGGGCTTCCCTGGTGGCGCAGTGGTTGAGAGTCCACCTGCCGATGCAGGGGACACGAGTTCGTGCCCTGGTCCGGGAGGATCCCACATGCCGCGGAGCGGCTGGGCCCGTGAGCCATGGCCGCTGAGCCTGCGCTCTGGAGCCTGTGCTCCGCAACAGGAGAGGCCACAGTAGTGAGAGGCCCGCGTACCGCAAGAAAAAAAAAAAAAGCCTCAGCAAATACCACAATTAATGTGAGACATTGGCATATACTTTATAATAATGTGTTAACCTGGACATTGATTCTGTATCCACTTTTCTGTACATGTGCTGTTTTCTGAAATTCTGAGACATGGAAAAATATAAAATAAATTACTGGGGGGAAATAATAACATTTATAGAAAAATTTTAAATCTTAAGTTTAAAAGGATTTTCATTTATAATGGAATTCAATAGAGTGGCTAAAGCCACAATAAATATATTAAAATCAATGGCTTTCCTATAAACCAGTAACAAGTAGTTGGAAAATAAAATAGAAAAGTGCTCATTTACAGTAGTAATAAAAGTGTATTAAATACCAAGGAATAACTTTAACAGAAACAATCAGGACTTATAGAAAAAAAACCATACACAAACACAATGAAGTTTTCTTGACAGACATAAAAGTTTAAATATAAGAGAAGAGCTCAGTTATGATCCCGAATGAAAATGCTGTATACTGTAAAGATTTTCCTCCTTCCCAAATACATTTATAGATTTAACTCAAAACCCCCAGAACATTTTTAGAGCATGTACATTTTTTTTCAGCTAATCTCCATCTATACACATGTGTGTATATATATGAATATGTATGGTTATGTAATAAATATTATATTTAATATGTGCTAGAGATTATTTGAATAAATGAAGAGAAAAGAATTTTTAACATATTAAAGATGAGCAGTAAGGAGGGACTTGCCTGCCAGGTATCAAAATAGTACCAGGCCAGGGGCTTCTTTGGTGGTGCAGTGGTTAAGAACCCACCTGTCAATGCAAGGGACAAGGGTTCGATCCCTCGTCCAGGAAGCTCCCACATGCCGTGGAGCAGCTAAGCCCATGTGCCACAACTACTGAGCCTGCGCTCTAAAGCCCACAACCCACAACTACTGAGCCCGCATGCCACAACTACTGAAGCTCTCGAGCCTAGAGCCCGTGCTCCACAGCAAGAGAAGCCACCACAATAAGAAGCCTGCACGCCACAACGAAGAGTAGCCCCTGCTCTCCACAACTAGAGAAAAGCCCATGTGCAGCAACAAAGACCCAACGCAGCCAAAAATAAATAAATATTTTTAAAATAAATTAAAAAAATAAAATAGTACCAAGCCATAATAAAGAAACCAGTTTGTGAATATAACAAGACTGTATACACATATCAATGTGTATACAGGACACAGTCAATAGCCTAAAAACAGACCTAGTCTATTTAAGAATTTCACATATACCATAGAAGACTAAAACGATAAACAGAGAAGGGAAGGGTTAAGGCATAACCCTATCCTGTCACCTCTCAGGGTGCTCCATTTAGGTAAATACAGAGAGATTAAGGAGGTCAGCATAAAATAGCAAAGCATTTTTTAAACTGAAAGAAAACAGAAGTGAATCTCCATAAAATTCCTGGATGACAGGGAGATCTTTCGAAACTTGAAATCAATGGACGACAGGAAACAAGAAAGAGTTAGTAGTGAATTTGACTGCATGCAAATATAGCACTTGGACATACCAATAAAAAAAGACTGAAAAGGCAAAGAACAGACTGAGAGAAATATTTAGAACAAACAACATAGAAAAGGATTAATAGAGTTTCTCTCGATTAAGAGTGTATACAAGAAAAACATTAATACCCCATTTGGAAAACTGATGAGAGGTAAGAGGCAAGTCACAAAGAGGAAATTCAGAGGCTAATAAAATTCAAATGTTTCATTTAAATAATCTAGCAAATAAGAAATGTGGAAGACAACACCTTTTTTCACATAACAAACCAATCAAGTTTTGATGACTCACTTTTTTTTTGCGGTACGCGGGCATCTTACTGTTGTGGCCTCTCCCGTTGTGGAGCACAGGCTCCAGACGCACAGGCTCAGCGGCCATGGCTCACGGGCCCAGCCGCTCCGCGGCATGTGGGATCCTCCCGGACCAGGGCACGAACTCATGTCCCCTGCATCGGCAGGTGGACTCTCAACCACTGCGTCACCAGGGAAGCCCTGATGACTCACTTTTTTGCTGACGGGGGCCAGGTGGTCCAGGCACTGTGAGAATATGCTGGAAGGAATGTAGCTGGTTCAGCCATACAGAAAGCCATATGGCAGTCATATGTATCAAACACAGTCATGCCCTTTGCTCCAGTAATGCTACATCTAGGATTTGGTTCTCGGGAAATAATCAAAGAGGCTAACAAAAACGGTGTGCACAAAGATTCATCACATAATTAGCAAAAATAAAGGAAACAAAGTTAACTTCCACCAATTAGGGAAATAAGTATATAATGAAATATAATGCAAACACTGCTACTCATGCTTAGAAATATTTTTAATTATGTGGAAAATTCTCATATGAAGTGAAAATAAGGGTGTTAAAAAATCGTATGCAGTATAACACCAATGAACTTTTAAAATATGCATAGAAAACAAAGCTTACACATAAATAAACCAAAATCTTAACAACTGGTCACCTTGGGCATTAAGACAGGCATAAGGGTTTTTTTTGTTTTTGTTTTTGTTTTTGTTTTGATTTTTATTTATTTATTTATGGCTGTGTTGGGTCTTCGTTTCTGTGCGAGGGCTTTCTCTAGTTGCGGCGAGTGGGGGCCACTCTTCATCGCAGTGTGCGGGCCTCTCACTGTCGCGGCCTCTCTTGTTGTGGAGCACAGGCTCCAGACGCGCAGACTCAGTAGTTGTGGCTCACGGGCCTAGCTGCTCCGCGGCATGTGGGATCTTCCCAGACCAGGGCTCGAACCCGTGTCCCCTTCATTGGCAGGCAGATTCTCAACCACTGCGCCACCAGGGAAGCCCCAGACGTAAGGTTTTTTTATTTCTCCTAATTCTTCATTTTTTTCCTGTACTTTCCCAAGTGTCAACAATGAGCATTTACTACTTTCAAAATCATAGGAAAAACAAATGCCTGGACAGGGCTGTTTAATAGTGTGGTAGGCAGAGCAATGGCCCCCAAGGATGTCTGTGTCCTAACCCCCAGAATCTGTGAATATCTTCACCCTTACATGGCAAAAAGGGACTTTACAGATGTCATTAAATTAGGGATCTTGAGATGGAGAGATTATCCTGGATTATCCCGGTGGCCCAATATAATCAGAAAGGTCCTTAACCGAGGGAGGCGGGAGGGTCTGAGTCAGGGAAGGAGTGATGACAATGGAGCGGGGGCTGAAGTGATGTGGGACCACACGCCAAGGAAACCAGGCAGCCTCTGGACTTCCCTGGCGGTCCAGTGGTTAAGACTCCGCACTTCCACTTCAGGGGCCGCAGGTTTGACCCCCGGTGGTCGGGGAAGTTCCGCACGCCACAGGGTGCGGCAGGCAGCCTCTGGAAAGCCTCTGGAAGTCGAGGAATCAAATTTTCCTCCTAGAGCCACCAGAAGGAACGCTGCCCTGCTGACTCATTGTAGACTTCTTATCTCTAGACTGTAACGTTATAAATTTGTGCTGTTCTAAGCCATTAAGTCTGTGGTCATTTGTCCCAGCAACCCTAGGGTTCTAACGCGGATGGCCGTTCCATCTTTAGTTGTCATTTAGTAACAGATCTGACCCTTGAACTCGACTGAGCATTTAGTATCAGCTCTGACCCTTGGACCATCTGCTCCACTCACTTCTTGGACCCCTCTTCCAGGTCCCCACTCCCCATCAACCTGTGCTGTGGGAACCCTCCTGGCACAGAGGCAGCCTGGAGCTCCAAGAAGCAGCATCCTCCCTGGGCATGGTTACTCACAGCCTAGATGATCAGGAATAATCCTAGATCAGGTGGAAGCTGAGCCCCAGGGGGAGGTGAGTGGCTCACGGTCAGTGAGTGACAGTTGAGACTGGACCCCATCTCCGGCTCAGCAGGGGACGTCAGCTAATTTCCACTCTGGGTCAGCACGTCTGGGGTCTTGTCCACCTCTGCCACCACTTACCGTGAGGCTTAAGTTGGACAAGACAGCTAATTTTTCTCTGAAAAAAATAGCATCATTAAGACTCTTTTCTCATAGAAAATGAATGCTATAAAGCCCAGTGGGAACTTTCTGGGATATTTTCTTGTGTACTTTTAAAACAATGAACCCTTGCGAAGAGGGAAGTAGTGCTGGTTAAATGTGTTACTTGCAATCGGAAGTTCTATGGGAAAGGCCAGTGACAGGTGGCACAGAGGTTCCCACTTGAGACTGGCTTCCTGTTAGTGCACAGCTGAGCCTGTCCCACTTCAGACGGATATTCCCGCTCTGCCTCAATCACTCCTAAACCACATACACACGCGTGCGCACACACACACACACACACACACACACACACACACTACTCTCACATCTGCTCACCATCAAGTTCCCCTGTTCCCAGACGTCAGGGAAAAAAAAGCAATCCTTTACGTGCATTCCCTGCTTCGCTTGTCAATTTGTCCCCTATCTTCTCTGTTTCTACACCGAAACTCAAGGCTGAGCACCCACAAGCCACCCGCAGCCACCGGCAGGAGGAGAGCCACACATCTCTCTCCTCCCCAGAGACCTTTTCCCCAAAGAGATAATAGTATCCTCCCAATCGGCCCCAGCAGGCTGTTGTGAAGTGTGTAAGGAAGCCACAAGGCCTTTCTGTTCCTCAAACGTACCACGGCCAAGCTCATTTCCACATCAGAGCCTTGCTGTGCCCGGTGCCTGAAAAGACGTCCCTGATCTGAAGTGCCCGTTCCTTCTCATCTCCCAGGTCTCAGCTCAGAAAGCGCCTCCTCAGAGGGCTCCTTCTAAGCCCACCCTATCGAAAGCACAGCCACCACCCCCTGAGTCAGCGCATCTGGCTCAGCTCTGTTCACAGCACGTGTCACTGCTTGGAAGCATCATTTTCATTTCTATGCCTGATGGAATGAATGATCCAATCAGACCACGTAAAAGAGTCACGGGTCACAAAGGGATGTCCGGTTGTCATGCCCTCTGGAGACTCAGATCCAAACGCAACCACAGAAACTTTTCTCAGGAGAACACGACTGCTCCTAATTCTTCTCTCTGCTCCTTATTATCTTCTTATGGAGATATAATTCACATACCATGTAATTCACCCTTTTAAAGTGGTTTTGTAAGATATTCACAAAGCTGTGCAAACATCATCACTAATTCCAGAACACTGTCATCATCTCAAAGGAGAAACCCCATACTCATTAGGCGTCCCTTCCCCTTACTCCCTCCCCCAGTCCCCGGCAACCACTAATCTACTTTCGGTCTCTATGCATTTACATATTCTAGACTTTTCATATGAACGGAATCATACAGAGTACAGCCTTTTGTGTCTGGATTCTTTCACTGAGCTCAATCCAGGTTGTAGCAAGTGTCAGTACCTCATTCCTTTTCACGACGAGTAGTATACCCTGGTATGAGTATACCACGTTTTATTTATCCATCCATCAGTTGATGTGCATTTAGATTGTTTCCACTTTTTAGCTATTATGGACTATGTTGCCCTGAACATTTGCATACCAGTTTTTTGTGTTCTTTTTTTTGCGGTACGCGGGCCTCTCAGTGTTGTGGCCTCTCCCGTTGCGGAGCACAGGCTCCGGACGCGCAGGCTCAGCGGCCATGGCTCACGGGCCCAGCCGCTCCGCGGCATGTGGGATCTTCCCGGACCGGAGCACGAACCCGCATCCCCTGCATCGGCAGGTGGACTCTCAACCACTGCGCCACCAGGGAAGCCCCCCCTTGACTTTTAATCAAAATGGTATCCATGGGACTTCTCTGTCGGTCCAGTGGTTAAGACTCCAAGCTTCCAATGCAGGGGGTGTGGGTTCGATCCCTGGTCGGGGAACTAAGATCCCACATGCCACACGGCGTGGCCAAAAAAAAAATGGTATCCATCAACCTCAAGTTGGCTTCAACCCTGTGTCTCTGCTCACATCCCTGTCCCCTTTTCCTCTTCATTCTACCAAGCTAACCTCCTCTCGACTTTTCCATTCTACTATTTCCTTCCCCGAAAGCCTAGAACTGCCTCTCCCTCTCCATCTGGCAAACTCCCGCTTCCCTTCCTTCCAGGCCCCCTTCACCCTCACCCCTTCCCCAGAGCCCTCCCTTGCTCATAAAGCTTTCTGGAAGGTGACAGTGCAGGAGCGAATATTCGCCAGTTCTCCTGAGCAACCAGGGTGCCTCTGCTTCTCTGTGACCAGTGGGAGCCATCCGTCTGTCCATTTTGAATGACCAGCCCCTGGGTGGTCAGGAGTTATGCCTGGTTCTAGGTTCATCATGAAGACCATGCTCCATATTTCTGCATCGGCCGTTGTGGGCACCGCAACACAAGGGTGAGGGATTGAGTGGATGAAACACAGGCTCACGACGGGGAGGAACTACTTAGAAAGCGGGTTGGTTTCTCAGCAGGACACCTTGCTGGGCTCCCTCCTCCCTCTGCCAGCCACTTCCTCCTGCCCCATAGGCTTTTCCCGAGAGAACAGACCCAGGCCCAGCTCACCTGCGAGCCAGCGGAGGAGATAGAACAGCAGCAGCAGGTGCATTTTCTCCTCACACGGGTCCTCCTTGGTGGAGTGTGTCAGCGAGAACCAACTGCAGTCTGCTTCATCTTCCAGCCCTTCTGTGTTCACTTATTCTCACTCTTGTACTTCCTCTTTCAGGCCCTTCCCACTGGCGAATGAGACTCAAAGAGGAAGGAGGTAGAATAGGTGAAATTTCAAGGCAGTTGGCAATTCAAGAAGTGATCATAAATAAGCTTTTGAGAAATACCTCCCTGTCCGGAGCCATGATGGGTTCTCTAATAGGAGAACTTTGCTCCTTCTTGGCCTTGAAGTTTGCAGACCCACCAGTTCTGAGCAGCTCTTACTCAGTCCTTCTCCGTTGGTGGGAAGACTGGGATGGGGGAAAACCAGCCCCACTGGAGAAGTCGTGGGGAGCTAAGGCTGATGCACACAACGTCCTAAATGTGGAATTTCAAGCGTAGCCAAATTCTCGGGAGCCTGGAAGGTCAGGAGTTCCACTGTATCACGGGGGGCTTGAGCCAAAGTCAGAGAAGAGATTGTAGATTCCAATCTAGACCAGAGATTGGAATGAGGGGGTGAGGGGGTAACAAAACCCAGACTACCTACTAAAAGAAAGGGGCTCAAAGAGTAGGGACACAGGTATTCCCTGGGGGTCCAGTGGTTACGGCTCCGCACTTCTTCCACTGCAGTGGGCACGGGTTCGATCCCTGGTCGGAGAACTAAAAAACAGAGTAGGGACAAGTGAGCAGGGAACTACTGGTCCGATGGGCAAGAGGGGCCTCTGTCCTGAGAACATACCAGGAACTCTTGTTGCTGTACCCCAGTTTACAGCGTGAGAATCCACGGATATCGATTCCAGCCTGAATCCTCCAGAAACTTGTCAGTTATACCTTCCTGAAGAAACCAGCTCATTGTTCATGGCTAGTACCCGCTAGCTCCTCTCACCCCCGACACACACCTTGTGATAACCATCTGTTGCAGTGGGAAGAAAGGATGCACCAGCTTCGCCTGTCTGACTCCCTTTCTTTTTTGACAATTTTGTGCCCATCTCCCACCCCTCTCCCCCATCAGAATCCCAGCAGGACCTGGGGTTAAGCACAGAAATTAGGAAAGGATCGGACGTTTCTCGTATTTTGTTCCTAGAGCCACTTTTGCTGTGTGTCACACATACCTTGTGACATCTTGAGGAGTGAGTGAATCCCAAGGAGAGATATAAGCCCTCACAGGCTCATCAGGAGTGAGTAGGCATCAGGAGGGCTATCTGCACTGAAAAACACAGCAGCTAATAAGCCAGGATGTGGCCAGAATTGGCCTCTCACTTTACATACCTCCAGACCATAAAATAAGGTCAACAACAATACAGGGTGAGAGCTCGGTCAGCCCTTGGTCCCCATGCTCAGCAAAGCCATCCTTGGCCTGTGGCACTGAACAGCTATGCCAAGAGACATTGGGCCCCAGCAAACAGGAACACCATTTGGCTTCCAGGGGAAATGACCAAGGAATTAAGCAATTTGGAGCACCCTGAAAAATAAGGGACAGGTGCTTTGAGGGATGTGGGGTAATCTTTCCTTTCTTGAGAGCAGGCAGTAGGAGTAAACAGCCTCTGAACTACCCCAAAACTCTGCCTGTGGCCTGACCCTCTGCTCCTGGGCCCTTCTGGATCAAGAAGAGAAATTCTCCTTTGAATCAAGAAAAGAGAATTCTTGGGCTTCCCTGGTGGCGCAGTGGTTGAGTCCGCCCGCCGATTCAGAGGACACGGGTTCGTGCCCCGGTCCGGGAAGATCCCACATGCCACGGAGCGGCTGGGCCCGTGAGCCATGGCCGCTGAGCCTGCGCGTCCGGAGCCTGTGCCCCGCAACGGGAGAGGCCACAGCGGTGAGACGCCTGTGTACCAAAGAAAAAAAAAAAAAAGAAAAGAGAATTCTCTGAGCATCTCTAAGTGATAGCAAGTGTGTTCCTCTAAACAAATGCCTCTGGGCACTCGGGGAGCATCAGGCTTTTCTGGGGGCCCTGTGTCCTCAAAGACCCGTTTGAGGCCCTCATCCCGGCTTGGCCATTGACGTCTACATAAGCAGTAACCTTCAATGGCCTCCAATGTCCCGATCTGCGAAGGAAGGAATTGGACGGGTCGTCTGAGATTCCCCTGCCCCGAGGCACCTGTGGGTGTGCGCGTGAATATGTGTATGTGTGCACACATGCGTGTGCATGTATGAGCACACGTGGTGTGTTCCTGTTTGTATGTGGGCCCATGTGTGGGAGCTGTGTTACAAGTGTGTCATGCATTGTGCGTGCTAGTGCTGTGTGTGCACATATGTGGTGTGTGTGTTTTGTGTGTGTGTTGATGCAATCATCAGCTTCTCCTGGTGGCAAGGAGCAGGTAGCTTGCTCAAGCTACTTCTCTAGGTCATACTGGACTTACAAACTACAATCATTTCCGAACCCAATCTGTTCTCAGGGGGAGGAGCTCCTGTATCGAAAGGGCCGGTTTTGTTGAGTCTCTCCCACTCTGGAATAGAAGGCCCACGAGATGTCTGTTCCAAGACCCACCGGAGAATTACAAAACCAAAGTCTAAACCAGGTGGAACTGAAGAAAACCAAGGAACTAAGCCTCTCCACGGAGGAAAAACAAGAAACAGCCAGACTTCACCGGGACCAGAGCAGATGGGTGTCCAGAATCCAGGCACCCCTGGGCTGAAAGAGCCTCACTCTGGGCTCTGCCACCAGCACGGCAGTGGCTCTGCTGTGCTCCCCTTCTCAGCTCTTCTCACTGGGGTGGCTAGATTCTCGCTTCTTTGTGACAGTGAGGAAGAGGTCCATTTGCCACGAATCAATGGTGTTAGCACCCCTCACTTGACCAGACCCCTATATCAAATTTTGTGTTCATAATTTGGGGATCCTTTTTTTCTTCAAAAGGGCCCCCAACATTGTATAAGCTGATATAAGCATTGTATAAGTGATAGATGGTCCCACCCTGGATATCTACCCTTTGACTCCCTAGCTCTTCTCACAAAGAGGCAGAGTCTCTCCCCCCTCCACCCGAGTCTGGACCAGACTTAGGATCTACTTTGCCCAAGAAAACACAGCAAAAGTGATGCTGGGATTCCCCTGGTGGTGCAGTGTTAAGAATCCACCTGCCAATGCAGGGGACACGGGTTCGATCCCTGGTCCGTGAAGATCCCACATGCCGCAGAGCAACTAAGCCCGTGCGCCGCAACTACTGAGCCACACTCCAGAGCCCACGAGCCACAACTACTGAAGCCCACGCGCCTAGAGCCCGTGCTCTGCAACAAGAGAAGCCACTGCGATGAGAAGCCCGCACAGCACAATGAAGAGTAGCCCCCGCTGGCTGCAACTAGAGAAAGCCCGTGCGCAGCAATGAAGACCCAATGCAGCCAAAAATAAGAAAGAAAGAAAGAAAGAAAGAAAGAAAGAAAGAAAGAAGAAAGAAAGAAAGAAAGAAAGAAAGAAAGAAAGAAAGAAAGGAAGGAAGGAAGGAAGGAAGGAAGGAAGGAAGGAAGGAAGGAAGGAAGGAAGGAAAGAAAGAAAGAAAGAAAGAAAGAAAGAAAGAAAGAAAGAAAGAAAGAAAGGAAAGGAAGGAAGGAAGAAAGAAAGAAAGAAAGAAAGAAAGAAAGAAAGAAAGAAAGAAAGAAAGAAAGAAAGAAAGAAAGAAAGAAAGAAAGAAAGAAAAGAAAGGAAGGAAGGAAGGAAGGAAGAAAGAAAGAAGTAATGCTGCACCATTTCCAAACCCCAGCCTGCGGAGGCCTCCTGCACTTTCTCTTATTCTCATGCTCTTCTGCTTCTGCCACGAGAACACGCCAGGCTAACCAGTGGCTGGATTGAGAGACAGGTGGAACAGAGCAAGGCGGCCCTAGCGAACAGCCAGCTGACCCCCAGATGCGCAAGGGAGCCCACCTGAGGCCAGAAGGACCACCCAGATTAAACTGCCAATTCACAAACTTATTGCATGCCGCTGAGTTTGGGACAGTCCATTGTGGCATTATTGTAGCAATCAAAAACTAAAAGAAGACCCCACAAAATCCAGACCCGCCCTGACAGCACCTGCCTCCATCCCCCACTCCATGGTTTTACCTGCCCCAAGGTTTCTGTTCACTCCAATCCTCTCTGCCCTTCTGACTTTTCCTCGCAGCTCCTCAAGGATGGCCTGTGCTGGCCCTTCTGTCTCAAGACTCTCACCCTCACCTCTTCCCCAGTGTGGTTCAGATCAGAACAGCCTTTGGACCACTAGAGTCATCCGTGGCTTGTGATTCAATAAATTGGTCTAAATTACGAAAGCAATACATGTTCATTTCAGGAAAGTAAATTGTGAAATAGAGATAAGGTCAAAAGAAAAGGATTTAATTGCTTCACTTTTAAGAGATAATCACTTGTAACATTAAGGTTTATACTTCACCCATCTTTTTTATCTCTTCCTGCAGAAATGCAACGTTATTCCAGAAACTAGGTAGAGTCACTAATGTATGAGTTCACGTCACTCACTGCTCAACAGATTCCCACTGCAAACAACACTATCTCCTTTGGGGAAAGATGTCCTATAAAACAAATATCATCAAGGAGGATGGTTTTAGGGAATTCCCTGGTGGTCCAGTGGTTAGGACTCGGTGCTTTCACTGCTGTGGGCCGGGGTTCAAGCCCTGGTCAGGGAACTAAGATCCCACAAGAAGCGTGGCCCGGCAAAAAAAAAAAAAAAGAAGGATGGTTTTAAAGCTTTGGAGAGTAGAACCAGTTCACATTTCTTTTTGGTGGAAATGCCTCCAGCGACTGCATGACCACAAATTCCTCTTCGTCCCGTTGGACTTGCAAACTACAGTCTTTTCAGAACATAACTTGTTCACAGGTGAAGGAGCTCCTGTATTGAAAGCACCAGGCTCGTTGGGTCTCTCCCACTCTGGATTAGAAGATCTGTGAGGGCTGTATCCCCAGTGGCTAAAAACACATTTGACACTTAGTAGATTCTCAATAAAGTAATTGGTGGAAAATGAATAAACGAATGAACCATTTTTACTGCATTGTTATTCTTCCCCTAGCCATGTAACCTCTGCTAAGAAGCTCTGTCTAGCACCTAGGAACCAGTCATAAACCATAATTGTTCTCAGCAACTGTCCCCAACCCCTTTCAGTTCATCTTGGACCCAGCCTCACTCCATCTTTCCAACCCACTATGTGCCACGCTCCATGTTTCATATCGTTACCGTATTGAACCCTCACTACAAATCTAGGGGAAAGGTGATGTGATTCCTATTTTTCAGGTAAAGAAATTAAGGCTCAGAGAGCAAGTACCTTGTCCAAGGTCACATGGCTAATAACTGGCAAACCCAGGATTCAGCCCCAGGTCTGGCTCGTATAAGCATGCCATCCTGCTTCCTACTGGAGAGGTTGAGAAAGAAGCCAGCTGCCCTTTGATCCTGTTCAGTGCTGACAATGAAGAGGAAGGTCAGCATCAAAGAGTTAATAAGACAGAGCATTCTTGAGCTGCTTGTCTTCAGGGTATCCCCTCCAACGCTGTTTTTTTTTTTTTAATTTTATTGAAGTATAGTTGATTTACAGTGTTGTGTTAATTTCTGCTGTACAGCAAAGTGATTCAGTTATTCATATACATATTCTTTTCCATTATGGTTTATCACAGGGCTGAATATAGTTCCCTCTGCTATTCAGTAGGACCTTGTTGTTTGTCCATCCTATATATAATAGTTTGCATCTACTAATCGCAAACTCTCAGTCTTTCCCTGTCCCCCACACTTGGGAACCACAAGTCTGTTCTCTATGTCTGTGCGTCTGTTTCTGTTTTGTAGATATGTTCTTTTGTGTCATGTTTTAGATTCCACTTATAAGTGTTATCATATGGTATTTTTCTTTTTCTGACTTACTTCGCTTAGCGTGATAATCTCTAAGTCCATCCATGTTGCTTCAAATGGCATTATTTCATTCTTTTTAATGGCTGAGTAATATTCCATTCTGTATATGTACCACATCTTCTTATCCATTCATGTGTCAATGGACATTTAGGTTGTTACCGTGTCTTGGCTATTGTAAATAGTGCTGCTATGAACATAGGGGTGCATGTATCTTTTCGAATTATAGTTTTGTCTGAGTAAAGACAAAAAAGCCTTCTCCAAAAGTGAAAGAATGTGTTATCATGAACTGGAAACTGATTTAACAAAGCAAGTGACTGATAACACCGGCGTTGAACATTTTCCAGGTCTAATGCCCCTCTAGTCTGCAGTCTATGGAATGAGAAACTGAGTCTCAACCAAGCTCTTGTCCAGGAATTCAGGCAGAGGCAAAACTTCTTTTTGAGAAAAACGCAGGTCTCCAGAGAGTGAGTTTACCCCCTACTAGGATCAGAAGATGAAAGGGTTCTTTGATTTTCAGAACAGAGTGTCTGTCATCTCTGCTGCCTGTTCCTCGGGTATCCAAGGTGTGCAACACCTGCTGAAATTGATGAAATGGAATAGCTGCTATTCAGGTTCCCTTTGCCCAAAGAGCCTGATCCATTTTAGTGTGCTAGATTTGTTTGCAAAAATAAAATCAAGTATTTTTAAGCAAAAGTTAGGCTAAACATTGGCATTCTTCTTGGCTTTTACCAGAGTTGTCCTAGCTCACCATGCTTCCCCAACACAGACACAGACTTTTTCAGATTACAAAAGTAATGTGTGGGACTTCCCTGGTGGTCCAGTGGTTAAGACTCCATGTTTCCACTACAGGGGGCATGGGTTCGATCCTTGGTCAGGGAACTAAGATCCCACATGCTGTGTGAGGCGTGGGCAAAATTAATTAATTAATTTTTTTAAAAAGCTTATGCAAAACCAGCATATACACCTAAGTGAGGTACACATAGGTCATCATACAAGCAGACCTCTCTGCCCCTTCTTCTTTTTTTTTTTTGCAGTATGCGGGCCTCTCACTGCCGGGGCCTCTCCCGCCGCGGAGCACAGGCTCCGCACGTGCAGGCCCAGCGGCCATGGCTCACGGGCCCAGCCGCTCCGCGGCATGTGGGATCCTCCTGGACCGGGGCACGAACCCGTGTCCCCTGCATTGGCAGGCGGACTCCCAACCACTGCGCCACCAGGGAAGCCCCGCCCCTTCTTCTTTGGCTTAATAATATAGTTTTTCCCAAACAGCACATATAGATCTTCCTCATTCTTTTATCATTCCCAATACTGCATTGCATGTACATTCTAGAGTTTATTTCACCTATACCAACTGCTTAATTATTTGCTCCTACAAATGCTACAATGAGCAGCCTTGTACACATATCCTGGTGTACTTTTGCAAGCAAAGCCACAGAATTGCTGAATCAAGGGAATTTGCTTTTGTAACTCTGCTATTGTCAACTGCTCTCCAAAATGCCCCAATGTAGACTCCCACCAATGATGTATGTGTGAGTACCTGCTTCCCCAAGTCTCAGCCAATATTGACCATTACCAAAGTTTTATCGAACCTTTGCATATTATTTTGTATCAGTCAGGGTTCTCCAGAAAAACAGAACAGTAGAAATATATCTATAAAGAGAGATTTCATTCAAGGAGTTGGCTTTCACAACCGTGGGAGTTGGCGAGCCCAAAATCTGTAGGGATGGCCAGCAGATTGGAAATCCTCAGGCAGGAGCCAATACTACAATCTTGACGCATAATTTTTTCTTTCTCAGGGAAATCTCAGCTTTGCTCTTAAGGTCTTTCAATTAACTGGATAAGGCAAATGCAGATTATTGAAGACTTACAAGTCAACTCACTGTAGATGTTAATCACATCGAAAATATGCCTTCACAGCAATCTCTAGATTAGTGTTTAATTGAATAACTGGGATTATAGCCTGGCCACGTTGACACATAAAACTAACCATATATACACACACATAAAATATATCTATTCATAACCTTTGTTCATTTTTCTATTGAGACTTTCTTTTGAGAGCTCTTTATATTACTTGGTGTTTTAACCCTTTGTCTGTTATACGTCTTGCCAACATTTTCCCTCTGTCTTTTTTTTTTTTTTTTCTGTTTGTAACTGCATTTTTTTCATTTTTTTTAACATCTTTTTTTAACATCTTTATTGAGCTATAATTGCTTTACAATGGTGTGTTAGTTTCTGCTTTATAACAAAGTGAATCAGCTCTAGAGCCCGCGAGCCACAACTACTGAGCCCTCGAGCCACAACTACTGAAGACCGTGTGCCTAGAGCCCATGCTCCGCAACAAGAGAAGCCACCGCAATGAGAAGCCCACGCACCGCAACGAAGAGTAGCCCCAGCTTGCCGCAACTAGAGAAAGCTCTCACGTAGCAATGAAGACCCAACATAGTCAAAAATAAATAAATTAATTTTTTAAAATGGGCATTTGTAATTTTGCAGAAGATGCAAAGTTTTTCCTATAGTTTTTGTATCGACCCTTGCTAAAAGCCAGGGACTAACATTAAATCACATTTCCATAGAGGCCTCTCAACGGGAGCTGGGCTAATGCTGTCTAAATACATTGCTTTCCTGTGACTTCGTGATTCAGGGGAACATTTAGAAAGCAAGATGAATGCGGTGGTTACCATGGCTCTTACAGTGGCTCTGAGCGACCTTCTTTTTTTTTTTTTCTTTTTCTTTTTTAACATTGGTGTGTTAGTTTCTGCTTTATAACCAAGTGAATCAGCTATACATATACATATATCCCCATATCTCCTCCCTCTTGCGTCTCCCTCCCACCCTCCCTATCCCACCCCGGCAACCTTTTAAATAAGACAGAAAATTTAGATGCCATAAAGAAAAAGATCAATAGATCTGCTTGTATAGAAAAAAATACTCCAGTCTACAGAAGATACCAGCAACAAAATCAAAAGACAGAGGGGGACATATATACACTACCAAATGTAGAATAGATAGCTAGTGGGAAGCAGCCGCATAGCACAGGGAGATCAGCTCGGTGCTTTGTGACTCAGTAGTTGTGGCACACAGGCTTAGCTGTTCTGCGGCATGTGGGATCTTCCTGGACCAGGGATCGAACCCGTGTCCCCTGCATTGGCAGGCGGATTCTCAACCACTGTGCCACCAAGGAAGCCCTACAAATGCCCTTTTTTTTTTTTTGGCGGTACGCGGGCCTCTCACTGTTGCAGCCTCTCCCTTTGCGGATCACAGGCTCCGGACGCACAGGCTCAGCGGCCATGGCTCACGGGCCCAGCCGCTCCGCGGCATGTGGGATCTTCCCAGACCGGGGCACGAACCCGCGTCCCCTGCATCGGCAGGTGGACTCTCAACCACTGCGCCACCAAGGAAGCCCACAAATGCCCATTTTGTCATTCAGGACCTCTTGTATAAGAATCTACATAAGAGTTTCCTCTCAGCAGCTCATGTCAAGAGAAAATACTCATTGATTGACAGGACTCAAGTACCACACACCCCTTCTGGTTTCCCATTTTGTCTTGACTGCCAAGAAACTCAGAATCAAATGTAATTCTCAAATGCAGGAAAAACCCAGCCTCACTCTGGGGCAGAAATTCCTCAGGCAGCATCATTAACTGCCCTCTTTTACAGTGGGTTTTGTTGCAAATCACCTCAAATCCCTTTTGGATGTGGATGAGGCACAAATACAGACATAAACAAAATGACTTAAGAAGAGAGAACAGGGTTCAAGATGGCAGAGTAGAAGGACGTGCGCTCACTCCCTCTTCGAGAGCACCAGAATCACAACTGCTGAACAATCATTGACAGGAAAACACTGGAACTCACCACAAAAGATACCCACATCCTAAGACAAAGGAGAAGCTGCACTGAGACAGCAGGAGGGGCGCAATCACAATAAAATCAAATCCCATAACTGCTGGGTGGGTGACTCACAAACTGGAGAACACTTATACCACAGAAGTCCACCCACTGGAGTGAAGGTTCTGAGCCTCACGTCAGGCTTCCCAACCTGGGGGTCCAGCAATGGAAAGAGGAATTCCTAGAGAATCAGACTTTGAAGGCTAGCAGGATTTGATTGCAGGACTTTGACAGGACTGGGGAAAACAGAGACTCCACTCTTGGAGGGCACACACAAAGTAGTGTGCACATCGGGACCCAGGGGAAGGAGCAGTGACCCCATAGGAGATTGAACCATACCTACCTGCTAGTGTTGGAGGGTCTCCTGCAGAAGTAGGGGGTGGCTGTGGCTCATGTGGGGACAAGGACACTGGCAGAAGTTCTGGGAAGTGCTCCTTGGTGTGAGCCCTTCCAGAGTCCGCCATTAACCCCAGCAAAGAGCTGGGTAAGCTCCAGTGCTGGGTCACCTCAGGCCAAACAACCAACAGGGAGGGAACCCAGCCCCACCCATCAGCAGACAAGCGGATTAAAGTTTTACTGAGCTCTGCCCACCAGAGCAACAGCCAGCTCTACCACCACCAGTCCCTCCCATCAGGAAGCTTGCACAAACCTCTTAGATAACCTCATCCACCAAAGGGCAGATAGCAGAAGCAAGAAGAACTACAATTCTGTAGCCTGTGGAAGGAAAACCACAATCATAGAAAGATAGACAAAATGAAAAAGCAGAAGACTTTGTACCAGATGAAGGAACAAGATAAAACCCCAGAAAAACAACTAAGTGAAGTGGAGATAGGCAACCTTCCAGAAAAAGAATTTAGAATAGTGAAAGTGAAGATGATCCAGGACCTCAGAATAAGAATGGAGACAAAGATCGAGAAGATGCAAGAAATGTTTAACAAAGACCTAAAAGAATTAAAGAACAAACACCTAGAAGAATTAAAGAACAAACAGAGATGAACAATAACTGAAATGAAAAGTATACTAGAAGGAATCAATAGCAGAATAACTGAGGCAGAAGAACAGATAAGTGACTGGGAAGACAGAATGGTGGAATTAACTGCTGCAGAACAGAATAAAGAAAAAAGAAATGAAGACAGCCTTAGAGACCTCTGGGACAACATTAACAACAACATTCATATTATAGGGGTCCCAGAAGAAGAGAGAGAAAAAGACCCAAGAAAATATTTGAAGAGATTATACTCGAAAACTTCCCTAATGTGGGAAAGGAAATAGCCACCCAAATCCAGGAAGCGCAGAGAGTCCCAGGTAGGATAGACCCAAGGAGAAACACGCCGAGACACATAATAATCAAATTGACAAAAATTAAAGACAAAGAAAAGTTATTGAAAGCAACAAGGGAAAAATGACAAATAAAATACAAGGGAACTCCCATAAGGTTAACAGCTGATTTCTCAGCAGAAACTCTACAAGCCAGAAGGGAGTGGCATGATATACTTAAAGTGATGAAAAGGAAGAACCTACAACCAAGATTACTCTACCCGGCAAAGATCTCATTCAGATTTGATGGAGAAATCAAAAGCTTTACAGACAAGCAAAACGTAAGAGAATTCAGCACCACCAAACCAACTCTACAACAAATGCTAAAGGAATTTCTCTAAGTGGGAAACACAAGAGAAGAAAAGGACCTACAAAAACAAACCCATAACAATTAAGAAAATGGTAATAGGAACATACATATCGATAATTACCTTAAACGTGAATGGATTAAAGGCTCCAACCAAAAGACACAGGCTCGCTGAATGGATACAAAAACAAGACCCATATATACGCTGTCTACAAGAGACCACTTCAGACCTAGGGACACATACAGACTGAAAGTGAGGGGATGGAAAATGATATTCCATGCAAATGGAAATCAAAAGAAAGCTGGAGTAGCAATACTCATATCAGATAAAATAGACTTTAAAATAAAGAATGTTACAAGAGATAAAGAAGGACACTACATAATGATCAAGGGATCAATCCAAGAAGAAGATATAACAATTATAAATACATATGCACCCAACATAGGAGCACCTCAATACATAAGGCAACTGCTAACAGCTATAAAAGAGGAAATCGACAGTAACACAATAATAGTGGGGACTTTAACACCTCATTTACACCAATGGACAGATCATCCAGACAGAAAATTAATAAGGAAACACAAGCTTTAAATGACACAATAGGACAGATAGATTTAACTGATATTTATAGGACATTCCATCCAAAAACAGCAGATTACACTTTCTTCTCAAGTGCACATGGAACATTTTCCAGGATAGAGCACATCTTGGGTCACAAATCAAGCCTCAGTAAATTTAAGAAAACTGAAGTCATATCAAGAATCTTTTCTGACCACAATGCTATGAGATTAGAAATTAATTACAGGGAAAAAAACGTAAAAAACACAAACACAAACACGTGGAGGTTAAACAATACATTACTAAATAACCAAGAGATCACTGAAGAAATCAAAGAGGAAATCAAAAAATACCTAGAGACAAATGACAATGAAAACATGACGATCCAAAATCTATGGGATGCAGCAAAAGCAGTTCTGAGAGGGAAGTTTATAGCTATACAAGCCTACCTCAAGAAACAAGAAAAATCTCAAATAAACAATCTAACCTTACACCTAAAGGAACTAGAGAAAGAAGAAAAAACAAAACCCGAAGTTAGTAGAAGGAAAGAAATCATAAAGATCAGAGCAGAAATAAATGAAATAACAACAAAGAAAACAATAGCAAAGATCAATAAAACTAAAAGCTGCTTCTTTGAGAAGATAAACAAAATTGATAAACCTTTAACCAGACTTATCAAGAAAAAGAGGGAGAGGACTCAAATCAATAAAATTAGAAATGAAAAAGGAGAAGTTACAACAGACACCGCAGAAATACAAAGTATCATAAGAGACTACTACAAGCAACTCTATGCCAATAAAATGGACAACCTGGAAGAAATGGACAAATTCTTAGAAAAGCACAACCTTCCGAGACTGAACCAGGAAGAAATAGAAAGACAATATGGTACTGGCACAAAAACAGAAATATAGATCAATGGAACAGGATAGAAAGCCCAGAGCTAAACCCACGCACCTATGTTCCACTAATCTATGACAAAGGAGGCAAGGATACACAATGGAGAAAAGACAGTCTCTTCAATAAGTGGTGCTGGGAAAACTGGACAGCAACATGTAAAAGAATGAAATTAGAACACTCCCTAACACCATACACAAAAATAAACTCAAAATGGATTAGAGACCTAAATGTAAGACCGGACAATATAAAACTCTTAGAGGAAAACATAGGAAGAACACTGTTTGACATAAATCACAGCAAGATCTTTTTTGATCCACTTTCTTGAGTAATGGAGATAAAAACAAAAATAAACAAATGGGACCTAATGAAACTAAAAACTTTTGCAAAGCAAAGGAAACTACAAACAAGATGAAAAGACAACCCTCAGAATGGGAGAAAATATTTGCAAACGAATCAACGGACAAAGGATTAATCTCCAAAATATATAAACAGCTCATGCAGCTCAATATTAAAAAAACAAACAACCCAATCCAAAAATAGGCAGAAGATCTAAATAGACATTTCTCTTAAGAAGACATACAGATGGCCAAGAATCACATGAAAAGCTGCTCGACATCACTAATTATTAGAGAAATGTAAGTCAAAACTGCAATGAGGTATCACCTCACACCAGTTAGAATGGGCATCATCAGAAAATCTACAAACAACAAATGCTGGAGAGGGTGTGGAGAAAAGGGAACCCTCTTGCACTGTTGGTGGGAATGTAAATTGATACAGCCACTATGGAGAACAGTATGGAGGTTCCTTAAAAAACTAAAAATAGGATTATCTTATGACCCAGCAATCCCACTACTGGGCATATACCCAGAGAAAACCTTAATTCAAAAAGACACATGCACCCCAATGTTCGCTGCAGCACTACTTACAAGAGCCAGGTCATGGAAACAAATGCCCATTGACAGACAAATGGATAAAAAAGATGTGGTACATATATGCAATGGAATATCACTCAGCCATAAAAAGAACGAAAATTCCTTTCGTAGAGACATGGATGGATCTAGAGACTGTCATACAAAGTGAAGTAAGTCAGAAAGAGAAAAACAAATATCGTATATTAACGCATATATGTGGAACCTAGAAAAATGGTACAGATGAACCGGTTTGCAGGGCAGAAATAGAGACACAGATGTAGAGAACAAACGTACGGACACCAAGCGGGGAGAGTGGCGGTGGGGGTGGGGGTGGTGGGATGAACTGGGTGATTGGGATTGACATGTATACACTCATATGTGTAAAATGGATAGCTAATAAGAACCTGCTGTCTAACAAAATAAATAAAATAAAATTCAAAAATAAGTCCTATGATAAACAATAATGGAAAAGAATATGAAAAAGAATATATATATATAACTGAATCACTTTGCTCTACAGCAGAAATGAACACAACATTGTAAATCAACTATACTTCCATAAAATTAAAAAAAAAAAAAAGAAGGGAGAACAAAGACAATTGTCTGAATGGTGGCAAGCTGACACAGATTTCTGTCACAACCACAATTAATTAACAGTTTCATAATGCTCCAAAAGAGGAAGGTGGAGTAGAAAATCTAGATCTGAGGTTGACATCTGACTTCTCCAAGCAGTAACATTTGGAGCCCCCCTGGAGAAACTTGAGGAAAATCCTGGCAGCTTTTGAGTGGAGAAACTCCATTGTGTCTCTAAGGTAATAGATTAGGCAGACCCACCTGTAACATTTGGGAGACCAGGGCTAGAATACAAATGGTGGCCCATCAACCTTATGTCTCAATATTTTCATGTTCTAAATCAAGCTAAAAAAACTATCCAATCAAGTGCATCTGATCTTCCTACCTTGACAAAAATACCGGCCTACTGACCCAGAAGCTGGATTTGAATGTAGGATTCTCAGAAGTTCTACACCGAAACGTGGCAGCCTAGTGACAGCCACCTCCCGGTCCTCAGCCCGCCATTCACAGACACTCCCCTGCCCTTCTCCCTCCTGCACATTCCACACCCCAAAGGTCCTCAGGAGGATGCATGTAGGACACCCCAGCCTTCACATCCAAGCTCTGTTCACAGCCCTGCGAAGAGCCACCCCTTGGCCACTCCTCAGGCAACTCTAGCAGTGAGCTGGAGTAAAGTATAGTCTATGGGAGGGACACGGGTCTTTGGACCACTCATTTCATGGGGAGGGGCACAGGCAGAGGGTGACCAGGGCTAAGGGTCCTGGATTTAGGGGGAAATCATTCAATTTGTAAACTGATCCACTCTGAGCTCTCCATGGTGGCCCAGGAAAAAAGCCTGTAGCGTCATCAATTGATTTCCTGATGTGATCATCTTCACGGGCTGATGTTTCTAAAAAGCCCTATACGAGGGAATCGTCCTGGCCTGCCTCCAGGCAGGATTCACCTGGATCTGAAATGCTGAACCCCGTCACCCCGGAGTGTGAGCTCACTGAATCAGAAGACGTCCTAAGAAGACGGAACTGTTTTCATATGAGAGAAGAAAGTGATGAGAACTCTTCACCCTGGAAAGGAAAAGGATATATCCTTTGGTAAATGAATGAGGTGGGCACGGATGGACAGATTGACCCCTCACATTCTGGAATATTCTCTCTAGGAAGCACTTCCTCCAGCTTGAGGAAGTTAGATTTGAGACGTGAATTATTAAAGCCGCTACACACAACAAACAAATGGAGCCTTTTAACCCGGGAGGAAAATAAAAGCTGAATGGAATTTGGTTTGCGAAGTGTGGGTGGGGGACGGTAGTCAGAGGAGGTCCAAAGGCAGCATCATGGATAACTCCATGTTTGCCCTGCTATCGAGTCAACGCCACGGTCAGAGCAAACAGTGCTGACGCCCACGGCTCTGACCTAAGGAGGCTCTGTCAATCTTTATGCTTTTACATTTTTGGTTTTTTATGTCTTTATGTTTTTTCAAGTTGAGCTAAAGTTGGCATCTCCTAAGCCTTTCCAATGACTTTGAATGCTTGCCTTTGGAAAGTGGCTACTGTCCACTTGGAAACTAAGGCATTTATCCATTCATTCATTCATTGAGCACACACTGGGTATCAGCCTCTGGGTGCAGGTGTATTTCTTCCCTGCTGCTTATGATTTTCTTTCAAATACACACCTGAACTTCCAGCTAATTCTCCCCCACTTACTTCTTCCAAGTTCAAAAGTAGCCAGACCCTTCTTTCCCAGACTCTGCTTCCCTTTGAAATGCCGTCCTCTCCAAGGCCAAGTGCAAACTCTTCCCAAGATCTATATCCACACAACCTGATTTTTTTTTTATTCTATAGGCTTTCCCATACAGGAAACCCATTGTGTTAATCCAGGTCTTCCAAGAAGCAGATGCCAAAAGGGAATTAAATGCGCAAGGATTTTATTAGGGGAAACACCTACAAGATAAATGGGGTGGGAGCCAGGAGAGGTAGGGAGAGCAGTGAGGCCATGAAGGAGGGCAGGTCTGACCCCAGGTGAAGGAGGGAGAGCAGCAAGGTTGGGTAGAAGCATCTCAGGCTGCTGTGAAGTCTCTGGAAGGTTCTGTAAAACCTAGAGAGAGTCCTTGAGCCTAATTCGGCTTTTAGGGGAGTCTTGTGTCTCCCAGGAACAGATCTGCCTCAGTGTTCCCGCCACGCTCCACCTTTGGCCAGGAAGTTCCCGTGGGAAGCATGGCCTCAGCACAAACCACATCAGTGATGGATTGGATTGCAAGAGTGCAGCCACGGGGGCCTCAGTCAGGAATGCCCCTGTGTCTGGAAGTCTGAGAGGCACATTCTCAAGGTCACCTCAGATGCCAATTAACTTGGGTTGAAACGAGATTTCCTCTGTGCTTTCATGCTGTCCTCAGTGGTTTCAATAGGAAATCCGGAGCTTGGCCTGTGTCTGTGTATGTGTGTGTGTGCGGGGGTGGATGTGTGTGAACACACGTATATGTGTATTTAGAGAACCCGCTCCCGCAGCCACCAGGACCTCTCAGCAGACTAATCTACACCGCAGGCCCTCAAACCCCTCTGCTGCTCCCTTTCAGACCATCCTGGTGGGCGACAGCGGCGTGGGGAAGACATCTCTGCTCGTTCAGTTCGACCAGGGCAAGTTCATCCCGGGATCCTTCTCAGCCACCTTGGGCATCGGATTCACAGTAAGTACCTCTGGGCTCGGGGGCCCCGCTGGGCCTCTGACAGGGTCCCGGCAGGAAACAGGTGGATGCTCACATTGGATCATTCAGGAGGTTTAATAGAAATGCTATTTACCAAGGTGCAGTCCATGGGTGGGGAAACCAGGAGGGATGGCCCAGGGCCCTTGGGCAGGTTCAAGGCGTCCATCCCACCCCGAGCCTGAAAATCAGTGAGGAGGGCACCGTCACCAGAACCAGGGACAAAGGGGGCTGCGTGGGCAGGGCTGGGAGGAGCTGCTACCCTCGGTGGTGGAACGGAGCAACCAGGGCAATAAGTCGGCCGCCCTCCCGTGTTGCCCTCCTCCTGCTTCCCCTCCATCTTCTTCCTGGGCTCCGCTCCAACTAGTAAGCAAGGGAATAGCTTGATACAGACACAGGGCAAGAAGAGCCTGGAGAGGCAAAGGGACGCCTTAAAAGTTTAAGCACAGGGCTTCGCTGGTGGCGCAGTGGTTGAGAGTCCGCCTGCCGATGCAGGGGATGCGGGTTCGTGCCCCGGTCCGGGAAGATCCCACATGCCGCGGAGCGGCTGGGCCCGTGAGCCATGGCCGCTGAGCCTGCGCGTCTGGAGCCTGTGCTCCGCAACGGGAGAGGCCACAACAGTGAGAGGCCCGCGTACCGCAAAAAAAAAAGTTTAAGCACAATCCCAACTTGGCATTGTCATGTGGGTCCTAGGGCACTGGCAGGTCAAGGGTTAAAGTTCAGGTTTTAGCACTCTGTCTCTCCCTGGACACAGCCTCAAGTTTCCTCTATTCCCAGCCCTTCTGTGGGCCACGAAGCCCTCGCTCTAGCTCACATCCCCACTTTCAACATGGCTGCCGGCTGCTGTCAGAAGACCTTGAACCCTGGGGAGGCCTTTGGAAGGGTCTCAGCCCTCTCTTGGACAGTGGCAGGAGCAACAGGACCCTCTTTGGGGGTCTCCAGAATCCTAGTCTCCAGAGATGCAGAAGAGCAAATGTCATTTCTTGGGCAGCATGGGTATTTGAAAGGCCAGCCCCCGGGACCAAACAGAGCACCAGGCCTGCGAGGTGCTGGGACACAGCAGAGCCACGCTGGTGGGAAGAGAGAGGGGACTCCCAGAATCTGGGCCTGCCCACTGGGTCACAGTGCAGAAGGCAAGGGCCCACGACGGAGCAGAAATGAGAGGCTGGCCAGGGTGTGCGCCAGGGCCTGGAGTGAGGGGCGGGACCGAGCCCCCGGAGGGCGGGGCCGAGTCCAGGGGGGCGGGGCTGAGTTCCAGGAGAGTGTGGCCCATCCTGGCAACCCCCAAGCCTTGGACCAGGCTGCCATGAAATGAACCAGGATGGCGGTGTCAGGCGTCCTCCACCGCGGGCCCACGTCACCTGGCCCTCAGCACCCAGGGCACACGGTGTCCCCACAGTCACACTCCTCACTCACTCCAACCCCGTCCTTCCGCCTGTCAGAGGACAGGAGGCAGAGAGTGGGGTGGGGAGCCTGATTCACGCTCCACAGAGGCACAGGGGTGGGACCTCCAAATTCTGCCACCAGCCTGGTAAGAAAAGTGAGGCAACTCGCCCGTGAGATGGAAGAAAGTGTGTGGTCCACAGGGCAGGCCGGGCTCTTCCCCTCTCCTGGGCCAGGGCCTTCCAGAGCCTCGGCTGCTCGCCTGGCACCGCTCAGCACCTCAGGACAAACCCGTGGGCGGCTGATGCTGAGTGAGGGCCTGAGGGCCCAACTCAGGCCTGAACCTGGGCCCTCCTGTGTCAAGTACATGACCTGGGAGCAAAACGGGTACATAGTCTACCCCTCAGCTGGGACACAAACCTAGAGGAACCCCCATACTGGTGGTAGAGGGCAGGAACAACAGCCCACGATGGGAACCACACCAAGGACAAGTGACTGACCCTGGGCCTAGACACACTGCCCAGTTATATACAAAGAGGTCTGCAGCTCTCGCTGAGAAAATGTCTGTCTCCTCCGCAAGCCCCCTTCCCACCCCTCATCTAGCACTAAGGACCCTCAATTCCTTTCCTTTCCAGAGACAGGTCTTTTTCCAACCCTCTGCTCAGAGCAGCTCAATCTTTGTGGAGCAGCTGAAGTCTCCTGTGTTGTCTGACAAAGGGGCTGGAGGGCATTGGGGTCTCCTTCCAATATCAGTGGTCTAGGGAGCCCCAGGGAGCTGGGCTGCAGGACACTCATTTGTCTGTCTGTCATTTGCACAGAGGTTTGAATCACTGCCGACAGCTGGCCATGTGCAAGTGCCCTGTGGCCAGCCCTGGTTGTGGCTGAATTCCCGGTAACTGAGGTCCTGCTGGCCTAGCTCATAAGGCTGAGTGTGGCCTGGGCAGCAGGAGAGGGGAGGAGTCCTTGATCTTCACTTTAAAGGAGACAGAGGTGGGGAATTCCCTGGCTGTCCAGGGATTAGGACTCTGCACTTCCACTGCAGGACAGCAGGGGTCACGGGTTCGATCCCGCATGCCATGCGGCCAAAAAAATAATAATAATACTAAAAAATAAAGGAGACAGAGGTAAGTGGGGGGAACCACCTGGTGTCTGTCCTCAGGCCACTTCTCAGAGCCTCTGGAGCCCACTGCTTCCAGAATTGGGACCGGCCCAGGTCCTGGGTAGATGCCTCTCAAACCAGTATCTTCCCCGACTGCTCCATCATCACCTCCATCAGACTGGCTGTTGAGTCCTGCGGATGGGTTTACTGGGTGCTGACACCGACCGGGCTCACACAGTAGTTGCTCCAGCTGGCCCCTCCCGCATGCCAGTTCAGGTCCTCCTGGCTACCTCCTGCCTCGGTGTGCCCCAAACTCTGCAGTCTTGCCTGAACACTGCTGTAAAGTTCATCTTCCAAAAGCCTTGCCCCCGCGCCCCACCACCAAGCACCATCAATCTCACTACCGCCTTCCAATAAAGTCAGAACCCCTCATCTGCCAGTCGAAGTCTTGCATGATTTAGCCTGGTGGTTTTTCAAGCACTCATGTAATGCACACGAAAACCTCCATTTTGTCTGCGGTGCAGACCCCAAGCTCACCCACGCACGTGTGGGGACCAGGATTTGCATGTTGTCAGCCGCCACGGACTCTCATGCAGATGCTCCACGTGCCTCAGTCCCCCAGCCTCTGTCTTGGTCTCCCCTCCACATCCTGACCCTGCACTCACAGGGCTGTGCACCTTTCCCCCCAGCTCTGGGGGTTTCTTCCAGCCCCCTCTGCTCGTTCCCCGATCTCCTCGGCTGCACACAAGGGCCCCCCTCTGAACAACCATGAGGTTTCACGAGGTATCGTCACCTGCTGTATCAGGAAGGGGTGTGGCTGTGTGGGGTGACTTGTGCACAGGCGGGCAGGGAGGTCTGTTAGGGGTAATGTGGGGTGTATGTGCCTTCTGGATTTGGAGGTGATGGGAGGGGCTGGGGTCATTTAAGAGGCGCTTTCTGGGAATTCCTCGGCGGTCCAGTGGTTAGGACTCCTCGCTTTCACTGCCGAGGGCGCGAGTTCGAGCCCTGGTAGGGGAACTAAGATCCTGCAAGGCCCGTGGCACGGCCGGAGAAAAAAAAAAAAGAGGGGCTTTATTTGGAGGGTGATTTGTACATCTGGGGACGGCGTGAGACATGGGGGCCAGTTAGGGGTGTATGTTGGCGGTGTGGGATGAGCTGTGTCTGTAACTGTGATGTGGTGAGAGGTGCTTAGGGGGACGTGAGGTGTGTGTTTGGGAGGGGTGGTCATTTAAGACGCGTGTTTGGGGGCGGCCGTGTAAGGCATTGTGTGTTTATGGTATGATATGAGGTGTGCCTGTGTTCATGATGTGACATGTGTGTTTGTGGGATGATGTAGGGTATGTGTGGCTGTGGTGTGTCATGAGGCGTGTACGTGTGATTGTAGCTGATACAAGACGGTGTATGTGGCTTGATTTGAGACGTGCATGGTGTGGGGGTATGTGTTTCTGTGATGTTGCGTGTATGTGAGATTTGAGGTGTGTGTGTGAGTTGTGTGCAGGATGTAAGGTGTCTATTTGTGGTGTGGCGTGAGCTGTGTGTGTCTGTGTGGGGTGTGTGGTGTGGGTGGGGTGACGTGTGCCTGGTGTGAGCACTTGGGGAGATGCAGGCTGGCCCAGCATGTACACAGCACTAAAGAGGCTGTCGGGAGGCCCGGACCTCGAAGCGGTTGTGCTCTCCAGGACGCCCGTCTAAAGAGCCCCCATCCTTGAGTGGGTTGTGCTCCCTCCCTTTGGGGCAAAAGCTGCCTCTCCTGCACCCCCAATTCTGAGCACCCCTGACCCCCTCTCGCTTCTGCCTCACTGGCCGCTGCCCTTGAACACCCCGCCTGACGCTGCAGTGTCCCAGAGGACAGTGTGTAACACTGCATACAACACAGCCCACAGGCCCCGGACCCAGCGGGCCACACAGGCATGACCCAGAAGAGGGCAGCCGGGCCCCCCCGGTGCCACCAGCCCACTCGGACTCCACTGCAGCGTACAGCAAGACAGTGTTTGTATTTCTCCCCTACTTCTGGAGTGTTCACACTGATGGGCAACCATCTCCATCCCAAACCTGTGTGCCACAGGACAAAAAGGGTCTTGGTGGAGCCAATATAAACCACAGCCGGAGGCCAGAAATCAAGGCGTCGGCAGGGCCACGCTCCCTCTGAAAGCTCAGAGGGAGGGTCCTTCCTTGCCTCTTCCAGCTTCTGGTGGCTCCCGGAAATCCTTGGCATTCCTTGGCTTGTAGCTGCAACACTCCCATCTCTGCCTCTGTCTCCACATGGCCATTTTCTCCCCGTGTGTCCTCTTCTTATAAGGACCCCAGTCGTACTGGATTAAGGGCCCACCCTACTCTCTATGACGTCATCTTAAATAATTACATCCGCAATGACCCTACTTCCAAATGAGGTCACATTCTGTTACTGGGGTTTAGGACTTCAGCATCTCTTTGGGGAGTGGGGGGAGCATAGTGCAACCCGTATCAGCCTGGTTGGCAGTGGAAGGCCCGGGAGGACCAGGCCAGGTCCCCTCTCTCCTTCCTCCTTGGTCATTACCCACTTGCGCTGAAACCCGCTCCCCTGCAGGGTTCCTGGAGGAGCCTTCAGGAGCCCGGAGCCCAGGACATTGAATGGACTGGGGCGTTATGTACAGCCAGAGCCTCTGGCACCCGAGCAGCAGGCAAGAACGCACACCTGCAGGGCTGTGTAGAGCTGCTCCTTGCCCAGGTATAGTCCCTCCCTGCGTGCAGATGAGGTTATGGCACACCACTTCCGGCAAACAGCTCCAGCTGACGCCAAAAGTCACGTGGTAGGAGCGGGTGCACACACGGTCCCCTCGGGGCCTATGGTCACCCATAAGCCATGCCTGCCCCTTGCCCCTCGCCCCAACATGTAGGTAAAGAGGTGCAGGGCCCCTGCCTCTCCTCACACCCTTCACACAGTTCCTTTGTATTGCACCCACCCTGTTCCGCGGGAACCTGACCTCACTTATATAAGACGTTGGGACAGCGTAATTTAATGGTTAGCCCAGGCCAGGGCCCCTGAACTCCGCTATGGACAACCCCGGACATACTCTCACCCTCTGTCACCAGGAGCTGCAGGGTTCCTTGGATGTCCTGGAGACTCTGCTCAAAATGACTCACCACAGGGACTTCCCTGGCGGTCCAGTGGTTAAGACTCTGCGCTTCCATTGCTGGGGGCGTGAGTTCGATCCCTGGTGAGGGAAGTAAGAACCCAGGTGCCAGTGCGGTGGAGCCAAAAAAAAGATTCAGGACTTCATGAATTCTTTTGATACCAAACGTTTAAGGCCTACTCGGTGCCAGGGGTCAGCTCTGCCTTCGGGAGCGCCTGGATTGGGAGGTGTGCAGGGAAGCCCACCTCGGAAGGCTCTCCGGGGTGGGTACATTCTGGGCGCAGCCCAACAGGGCAGGCAGAAATGGGAGGTGTCAAAGTCCAAGCACCGGCCAGGGGCTCCGAAGTGCAAATGTGCTGCAAGGTGAATATCCATCGGTCGGTAAACACAATTACATTCAGGTGACGTCGAGCTGGGGTGCATTAGCAAAAGCGAAACTGCCTGAGAGCTGCGCTCGGAACGCACGCCTCCTCGTGAACCCCGCGCCGCGCTGCCCAGGGGCGTCTCCAGCCTCCCCCAACCCCGCTCCCGGAGCCACCTGTTGCCCGCCAGCCGGATGGAGCCCAGGCGCCGCCTCCTGGCCACGCCGCGCAGTGGCAACCCGGGCGCGGGTCCGCGGGTCCCAGCGAGGCCAGACCTTCCCCTGAAGGCGGGGTCTCCAGGGACAGCTCCCGGTGGGAACCTAACCCCGGCAGCTGGCAACCCTGGGGACCGGTCGGTCCTAGGGCTGGATTTGGCCCACGCCCTCAGGCCAGTGTGGCGCACGGGGGCCCTCCTGCTCCTCGGGAGCTGACCCTGCGGTCCTGCGCGCCCCCGCGGGACAGCCCGCTCCCCGCCGGTGTCTTTCAGGTGGCGGACGGAGGGAGGAGCCTGTCGGGGTCCGGGCCGGGGCGGTGGAGGGGAGAAGGAGTGGGTGGAGCCTAAGGCGAGGCGGTTCCTGCGCCATCCCTCGCCCGCCGCCTGCCCCAGCTCACCTCTGGTCCAGGGACATGACGGGCACGCCTGGCGCCGCTGCCACCCGGAACGGCGAGGCCCCCGAGCGCTCCCCACCCTACAGTCCGAGCTACGATCTTATGGGCAAGGTGGGTGGGCACTGCACCCAGCGCTGGGGACTCGGTGCCGGCTCTGGGGGTCACCCCTCCCCGCGCTCTTCGCCCTGAGACCCCGGCCTCCCCGCCCAAGACCCTTTCTGGCTGCGTCTGCGTTGGACTCATCCCTTCCCCCCAGGCAGCCGGGTCTCCCAGAATAAGGAAGGAGGGTCGAGACAGAGCCCTGGGCCCATGCCAGCGTCCAGGGATCTGGGCTGGCTCCGTGGGAGAAGGGAGAGGAAGGTCGGAAGGAGCGAGTGACTCCCCACCCAGAGGACCCCAACCCCATTTTCTTCTGCCACACTCCGGCCAATACGAGCCCCAGGAATCCCATGCTTCTAGGTAGGGTTTGAGCGCACAGCCCTCCAGGGTACAGGCACCCGAAGCGCTGGGAAATAGGGCTGCCTGGCGACTCGGAAAGGACGCCCCCTGGCGGCGGGGAAACTTGCAGTTAATGCCCTTCTCCCAGTTAACCAGGCCTTAGGACTGAAGATCTTTAGGACCCCAGCTGCCCCCAGGCGCTACCCCTTCCCTTTCCACCCCTGCAGTCACTGCCCACACCTTCTTCTGGGAGGATGTTGCTAGCCAGAATGCAGACCCACGCGGGAATTTTTAGAACGTGAGAAAGACCTGGGGCGTTAGGCACAAATCTGCCACCTGGGAGAGCTTAAGTCAGCTGTCTGGGGCTGGTTCCCTCTGCGGGTGGCCCTGAACGGAAGCAGGTGGGGCTGGTGGCGGACACTGGTCTGTCTGCCCTCCCTTCATGCCCTTGGAGCAGGCAGGTACCAGGAACTCTGAAAGAGGTGCTGAGAGAGCCCAGAGCCTCCACTCCTCCTCTGTAGGGTTAGGGATAGATTAGCGAAGGGGCCGCCCATCTCATGCTACATGGCCTTGAAGGAGACCTGCCTCTTTCTGCGCCTTGGATTCCTCCTGCAACCCCCCTTGTTTCAGAGGAAGCTACTCTGCAAGTCACCCACCCAGAGCCGTTGCGATAAGCGTCCTCTGTGGGCTCCAGGCAGGAAGTCGGCCCCCACTGTGTTCAGGGGAGGGGAGCTGCTGAGGGCCAGCCCCAGGCCGCTGGGAACTGCCTGACCTCCTTGCCTGACACGCCAGCTGGGTGTTTGCCTAGGAGGTGGCAAGGCTGGGCAGCTGTTTGGTGGACTTGCCTGGCTGGGTGGGTGGCATCATTTGCTCCAGGCAACCGTCAACTGTAAAGTACATAGGTGCTTGCCCTACCTCCCTCTCTCCCTCCTTCCCCATCGGGTACTGGGACCCAGGAGCCAGGGAGCAATGCAGGCTCCAGAAGGCTCCTTAGCCCCCAGCCTGCCATTTGTCCCCTGGGCCAAGCGGCATTTGTGGAGAGTTGGCCTCTGGCCCCCACCAGCCTTCGTGCCCGAGGCCTGCCTAGGAGACTGAGTCCGGGATGGTCTGGGAAGAGCCTGGTGGGAGCTCCTTGGGGAGGATTAGAGGGGATGGGGCCACAGGCAGGCAGCACCCACCCCGGGCCGCTCTTCTGGAGTCAGGTGGTTCATGCCAACATTGTTGACGGAGTCTAGAAAGGCCTCAAAGAAATTATCCCTCTTTCCTTCTAACCTCTATGGAAACTGCCACAGAAGGGTTAAGAAATCTTCCCGAAGTCCCCCAGTAACCCATGTACAAGCCAGGACCCCAGCCTTCATACACCTTTGGTTCAGCCCCCCACCTCTCCAACAAAGTTAGCTAATCCCATACCCCATGCCCACAGCAGGAAAGCCCTTGGGCTCCGTTGTCAAGGTCAGAGCCTCAAAAATAACTCAAACCTAGTCCCTGCTCAGCCCATTAAGTATCGACTCGGCCTGTTGGGAAAGTTCCAGCATTAGGTCTGGACCTCTGTTCTCCAAGATTGAGGAGTGACTAGACAGAGGGGTCCCCTCGCCCGCCCATGGTCCCCAGAGAAGATGAGCAGAGACTGGACAGACAGGAAAGGGACAAACATATCCCCCCACACACTCCCTCCTGCTCTGCCACCTACAGTGACCAGGGATGCCAATTGTCAGCCATTTGTCCCACGTGGGAGGTTTCTGCGGAACGAACTTCAGACTAAATGTCTCTCCGCTTCAGTATAAATTTCAGCCTTCCCTAATTCGTGCAACGCTTTTATAAACATAAAATGTCATTAGGAACTTCCAAATAAATGTAACCAAAAGTAAAACACCGGAACAAAAGTAAGTTTAGAATATGGCCTTGCAAATGACAGAGCCGTGCCCCCATCAGATTCTGATACACTCCCTCGGGTGGGAATCCCTGTCCGAGGTATTAACACTTCTCTTTCTGGCACCATAGCCCCACCCACATGTGCACACATGCGTGGAACACACACAGAGAGGGAAGGGATCCTAGCACGGGGCAGAGTCGAGACCACGTGAATGTGGATGTTCTCTGGGGCCACCGAGCACGTTTGAGGTCCTGTTGGTGCTAAGTTGGCAACTCAGGCTTCCAGGAAACCAGATGAGGACAGGAGGGTCAGAGGGAGAGCCTGAGAGGCAGCCGGAGCCAGGGAGTGTGGAGAGGAGAGGCAGGGTGAAGGCGGCAGCAGGCTTTTCCAGAAGCAGGTGCCCTCGGGGCAGTGGGCATCCTTCCCTGGCTCTCCCTGGAAGCCCAGCTAACTGCCTCTGCCCCCATCTCCTAGGTGATGCTTCTGGGAGACTCAGGCGTCGGCAAAACCTGTTTCCTGATCCAATTCAAAGATGGGGCCTTCCTGTCCGGGACCTTCATAGCCACTGTCGGCATAGACTTCAGGGTGAGGTGGCTGCAGGCTCCTTCTCCAGCAGCGAGCCAGGGGCTGTGGCTCAGGCACGGGGGACGGTCCTCTCCTCACCTGCGCTGGCTTCTCAGGACTGCTGCGGCTCACCCTAGGGCACACCATGCTCCCCTAGGGACCCCAGAGGCGGCCAGCTTAGAGGAGTCTGGGCTTGGGGAGGCTCTTGGCTCCCCTACAGGATGAGAAATGAGAGACTGAGTCTTAAAATCCTGCCCCCAGCCGGGCAGACATATCCCACAGTGCTAGCTGGGCCCCCCGGCAAGACCTGAGGTCAGCCAGTCTTTCTGGAGTCCCGGGAAGCCCAGCACGGCACCAGGTGGAGGAACTGGGCTGGCCCTGTGGGGAGAGAGCAGCTTGCCAGCATCCCTCCCCCTCACCTCGATGAACCCATCTTTACAAATCGGCATCCCGGGTCTAACCCTGGCAAGGGTGCTCTCAAAGGCCAGGTGCCTCCCTCCCAGTGCGAGGGGAAGCTTCACTGAGGAGAACTAGTGGACAGCCAGGGGAAAGACGGCCCTGCAGATCCAGCCTCTGCGATCCCCGAGATGCCGGTGGGCGTCTCATCTCTAAGAGCTTGGAGGCTGGGCTCCGCCTGTGTACCTTGCTGAGCCCCGGGCCGGGGCGAGAGGAGGGGTGCGGTCAGGCAGGCTCTCAGGCTCTCCCTGCCTTGGGGTGTTGTGAGAAGGGCAGACGGAGTCCCCAGAAGAGAGGACTCCAAAGTAGGGGTACCTGGGGACACAGTCCCACTGCCCTGATGGGGCGATCTGGCTGGAGACGTCTCCGGGGCTCACCGGACCCCCGTGGCCCTGGGGAGCAACCAGACAGGATGTTTGCTGTACTGTAGGATTCAGCAGAAGGCAGAAACCGAGACTCCCCTGCCCTCCACGCCCACCTCTCCCTCTGCCCTTTTCTCTTTCAGAACAAGGTGGTGACCGTGGATGGTATGAGGGTGAAGCTGCAGGTAAGACCAGCGGCTGGGAGGGCTGGGGTGTGGGCGAGAGGATGGGGGAGCCTGCCCAGCCTCCGCACCCAACCACAGGAGGCCTGCGGCCCTGCGCTCAGCCTGGGCTAACTTCCTGTGGGGGTCAGGAGAGGAAACGGCCTTTGTTTGTTTGATGTCTGCAGAAAAAGCCATTCCCAGGCACCCTCCCTTCTGTCAAAGGCAGCAGCTCTAAGTGCCTTCAGACAAGCTTAGGCTCGCTCCAAATCATCCCCAGTTTCCCAGGCCTCATCTGCTCTAGGAGGTTGGACACCTCTAATCCCTGGGCTGGGCAAGAGGCAACAGCACCGAACTAGCTTGAGAACTCATTAACTACCGCCATCCGGGACATCACCAGATGTTCACAAGCCCATGAGAAACTAAAGAAGGAAACATCTCACCTCCCCGCCCATCTCTCGTACCACAACATGGCTTTCCTCTGCCCAGCACAGTCCCTGCCCCCTTCTGACCATTTGTCCATCCCTTCCTAGATCTGGGACACCGCAGGGCAGGAGCGGTTCCGCAGTGTCACCCACGCTTATTACCGAGATGCCCAGGGTAGGTCCCTCACGTGCTCCACCTCCACCACCCCCCCCCAGCCCACTTGTAACGTCCACCCTTCTGCCCCAAGTTCCCCATGTGACCTCTCTCTCCCCCTCCAGCCTTGCTCCTGCTGTATGACATCACCAACAAATCTTCCTTCGACAACATCCGGGTAGGTCCTCCCCACCCACCACTCACGAGCAGGCAGGGCAGGGCCTGTGCAGGCCAGGGCTGCTTCCTGCTTTGTGGGAATGGGTGGAGCGTGGAATACTGCTGCCTCGTTAAAAACACCGGAGCTGTGACTCAGAAGTAATAAACTACTCCTGGGTAGTTGATGGGCATGTGGGCATAAAGGCCAAGCAGGCTGTGTGCTACCTGCTCACCCCTGACTATGATTCATGGAGCATTTCATGACAAAATGTTCAGAAAGTGCCCAGCTCCACCCTGGACAATTACCCACAGAGACCAAGAGGAGAGCCCAAGCAGAAAAGTCTACCCGTACATCCACCCCAACTTTCAAGAAGGTGACTCAGGCAGACAAAGTGAGTAGCTCCCTCCTCACAAGCAAACTATTAAATAGTCGAGACAGTAATTCAACAAATACAAACACTGACTCTGTGCACAGCATCGTGACGATTTCACATGCTCCCTGACCTCAAGGGGTTGACAAGCAAACTGGGGGAACAAGACATACAGATATAAAACTGCTTATAAACTGGATGGAATCCATGGCACTCCTACCGCCACCTCCAACCCCATGCTCATGGCAGACATCACTAATCAATCACAGTATTTTTGATCACTGAGCCCTTATGGGGCCTTAGAATCCTCAACAGGGCACTCGAGGAGACTGCTGGTGACTACCAGCTGATTTATAAGATAAAGCCTCTGTCACCTCTGTCTTTCATAGAACTGAGAGCTACACTGCAAGGGGTTTAGAGCTACTCAGGACTGGAGAGGCCCAAACAAAGATGTAGATGAGAGAATGCACAGGGCATTATGATCGGTGTTCAGGGGCAGTGAGTAGTCCAAGATAATCCACAGGGCAGAAGAAGGAAAGGCAGGAGGGAGGAGGGGAATGGCTGGGGCTCAGCGCACCCTCTCCCACAGGCCTGGCTCACTGAGATTCACGAGTACGCCCAGAGGGATGTGGTGATTATGCTCCTAGGCAACAAGGTGAGTGGCTCCAGGGCAGGGTCAGCCCACCCTTCTCCCACTGCCACAAGTATTAGCTGGACATCCTTCCAGCAAAGCACTCTTTACAGCCTCCAGTTCAGGAGTCAGACCTATCTGGAGGCTTCAGTCCATCATATCTGCCCTCTTAAAGCTTTGGAAATGGCCCCCTGCAGGGAAAGGTCAAGCTGCTTCCTGAGAGATCCAGGGATGACCAGCTGCTCAGCCCCTATTAGATCCTGGGGACTAGATACACGGATTAAGAGCTGTGTGTGGAAAGGGTTAACCTCAAATACTGTCAGCCCTTCGAGGCTGCCCACCACCCCCTTGCCAAGCAGAGTTACCCACCTCCCTGAGTTGGGGTGAGATCCCCCTGCTGGGAGCTGGGTAAGAACTTGAAGAAGGCAGAAGCCCTGGCCCCAGGTGGATCATACCACCCGCAGTCCCGCAGGCTACCAGCAGAGGGCGAGAAGTGCCTGCTCCCGGGGCAGAAAGCTGGGCCAGCGGGGCAGGAGAGGGGCCATCTGGGGTCAAGGCTTCCTTCCCCAGAGTGACCCACCTGGGCTTGACAGGCGGATGTGAGCAGTGAAAGGATGATCCGTTCAGAGGATGGAGAGATGCTGGCCAGGGTAAGTGACTGCCTGGGGGGAGTGGGGGTGGGCAGCCGGAGACTGGCCACTGAGGATAATCTCACCCTGGCAGGAGTATGGAGTTCCCTTCATGGAGACCAGCGCCAAGACGGGCATGAACGTGGAGTTAGCCTTTCTGGCCATTGCCAAGTGAGCGCTGAGCCGGGAAGGGAACGTGCAGGGCAGGGTGGCACCATCTGGGAATTCAGTAGGGCCTGGCCCTTGGCATTCGGAGGGCCCCTGGCCCCGGGCCGTGGGAGTGGGAGAAGGCTCAGTTCCTCACTGCCTGCCCAGCCCATTTCTTCTTCCTCTTCAAGGGAGCTGAAATACAGAGCCGGGCGGCAGCCTAATGAACCCAGCTTCCAGATCCGAGACTATGTGGAATCCCAGAAGAAGCGGCCCAGCTGCTGCTCTTTCTTGTGAATCCCAAGGGGCTGAGAGGAAGCTCCAGAGACGCACAAGGATGCAGCCTTCTCCCTCAGACCTGGTTTATTCTAAGTGGCTGAGCCAATGAGGAGAGAGTTGGGGGACCCAGCGCACAGCCCCTCCGTACTCCTGCCCCTATTCTAGCTCCTGTAGCTTCCCTGCATCCCCGGAGGAGGGTAAAATATTTTTATTTCATTTTAATGATACATAATCTAATCAAAAGGACACCAGAAAACGGAGGAAGGGAGCTGGTGCCCCTTTTGCCTCCTAGTGCTAGGACTCAGGGGCCTGGGCCTCCCACCTACCCACCATGAGGGTGGTATTGCACCAGCTCAGCACCAGGGGGCACTGATGCACTTCTGGGGTATGAGGCAGGTAGTGACCCCATTCCCACCCTTCAGCTGGCAAGAGGCTGAGCAGACCCAGGCCTTCATTTCCTCCGGCTCCCCAGAGAACAATCTTCCCCAATAAGACAGGGCCCTTGTGCCGGGAGCTAGACCAAAGCCTCAGGAAGATAAGAGATGTGGAGATTGGGCAGGGACCCAGCTCCCTGGGGGGAGGGGGGGGGAGAGGAGTAACAGAGATTAGGTCTATTAGGCTACCTCTGGCCTTACTAGCCCCTCTCTGGGAGGTGCACCCCATTTCCCCCAGCCCACAAGCACATTAGGGCACCTGGAAACATCTGGTTCCTATTCACTGGACCTCAGATCCCAGGGGAGCCCCTCCTCCCTGAATCCCTGGCCTTATCTTCCTACCTTTCTGCCTGTGTCCCCAGACACCTACAGTTACTGATAGGGAAAGGTTATTCTTCTGTTCCAATCCTTTGGCAGGTATGCAGCCCACAGGCTACTTCTTCAAGCAGCTGTAGTGCTTCCACTGGATAAAGAGCCAGATAAAAAGAAAGCCCTGACTCCTGAAGTAGGTGGGAGGTAGAAGTGAGCAAACCTCACCCCATTGTGTAACCCCTAAACCCAAGGGCCATCTCCTCCCCCATCAGCCACATCCTTTTCTTCTCAGACGGACATTCGGGCCCAAACTTCTTTATCTCCCTTCTACTGAGCCAGGTTAGGGAGTGAGAGATCATCCATTTCTGGGAAAATCAACGCATTGTATGCAAAACAAGGTCATGTGGGTGAGGCTTGGGGTGGGGAGACGGGCAGCAAGGAGTTTACATGCTAAAGGAGTTTACATGGGGCCAAGGTCACATGTCTCCCAAAGCCCTGACCCCAACAGTGGGAAGAGGGCAGGAGACGTGCAGCGTATGACCTAGAGGCACCTTTACTCCAGCTCTGTTCACCAGGGGTGGGGAGAGGGGTGAGAAAGGTATTTCTGCAGCTGCTGCATTTGCTTTCGAGGCAGAAATCTTGCTCCCAGAGCAGAGTCAGCACGATAAGGAAGCTCTCCAGGCCTCTCCCAGGCAGAGCAGGGAGGAGCCTGACCTTGCCGGGTTCTTCTGGGGCCCAAGGCAGGTCGCAGGCAATCCAATCACATGGGCTGCTCTGGGCCTTGAGCATTTGTTTTTCAGAAGTAAATGGCAGTATTTTGGAAAGTACACCCTGTCCATGGCTTCTTTGAGGTGCACATGATGCGGGGTCGGGGGGGGGGGTTGCGGGGGCGGATCATGTTGAAAGGATTGTCGTTGCTTGTCACTGATTGCCAAAATCATTTGCTTCTCATCCTTCAATGTCCCCAACTAGTCACCTCACCCCTAACAGACTGCCCCCAGCCTCTGTGACCAGCCTCTCATCTGAAAGTAGGAGCTGAAAGAAGGTTTATCTTACGGTCCTAATCATTTTTCCTTCTCTATTGAAAAAAGACAGGGCTCCTTTTCCTATGGAATGTACCCAGAGATTGGTTACCTGACTCTGATCTGCCTCTCCCCAACCCCACCTCCCTAGCCAAGGGCTGACGCCAATTCCCACGCCATTGTCCCTAGGTGGCCTGTCTTGGATGGGCAGCCCCGTGAAGCCTTGGGCTCTCTGCTGGACCCTCACACTGTCCCAGCGAGGATCAGAGCCCGCACCCCTATTAGCAGTTCCTGGGACAAAGCAAAGTGGCCCCACAAATGGGAAAATCTCGTTATTCAAACTACTCTGTTGGGTCCGAGGTGGACCTCGTTCTTATTCGTAAGACCGCTCGCAGCACTGGAGCGGCATTGATTTTCCTGGCAACAGTCGCCCCCACCCCCACCCCCAATTGGAATTGCACACTTTGGCTGAAGGCTGTTGAAATGTTAGGGTCCTTTACCCGAGGGTTGGCTCTCAATCCCCGAGGCAGGTGGAGGGAAATCAGAAAAGATCCTGCGGGCCGCTCTGCCCAGTACCAGGAACTCGCCCCCGCCTGGCCCTCCCCCTCCCCCCCCCCCACCCCCGGGCCTCAACCAGCCACTTGGTAACAGACACTTCCACTTCCTGAGCCCTCTTTCTTCTCCCGCCGCGGGGCGCCGCGCTGAGAGCAGAAACTCACCCCTGCGCGCTCCCATTGGCCGGTGTCATTCACCCTGCCCGAGCGCCCGCTCTCCGTGGTGTGTGATTGGCCCTCGGTGGTCCACACCCTCCACGCGGCCCCGCCCCCCGGAATAAGCAGCCTGGGCGGGCTCTGGAACGCTCAGACTCCGCGCACGGCGGGGATTGGTCCGTGAGCTTCGGCTTCGGCTCCTCGCAGTTCGCGTCCGCCGCTCCCAGGACACCTGCTCGCTCTGCCAGTCCGGCGGCGTGGGCTTTCCCTGCCGCCCTCGCTCTCGTCTCCCGGCCCGCAGGGTGAGAAGAAGGAGTGGACCGTCCCGTCTCCGGACCCCGACCGGACGCCGCTGAGCCGTTGCAGGGCGAGATGAGCACGGACGCGGCGGCCGGGGCGCCTCTTCCCCGGCTCTGCTGCCTGGAGAAGGGTCCGAACGGCTACGGCTTCCACCTGCACGGGGAAAAGGGCAAGGTAGGCCAGTTCATCCGGCTGGTGGAGCCCGGCTCGCCGGCCGAGAAGTCGGGACTGCTGGCCGGAGACCGGCTAGTGGAGGTGAATGGCGAGAACGTGGAGAAAGAGACCCACCAGCAGGTGGTGAGCCGCATCCGTGCCGCACTCAACTCCGTGCGCCTGCTGGTGGTCGACCCCGAGACCGACGAGCGGCTGCAGAAGTTGGGCGTCCAGGTCCGGGAGGAGATGCTGCGCCCCCAGGAAGGATCCGGGCAGACCAAGCCGCCGGCCGTCGTCGAGGAGCAGGGGGCTGGCGGGGAAAATGAGCCGCCCGCCGCCGCGCCGGAGCCGCACGAGGCCGAGAAGAGCCATCAGGAGCGGGTAAGTGCGGGCGCGGGCCGGACGGCGAGGCTGGAACCGGGTGGGAGGGAGAGTAGTCCAGAGACCCAGGCGCCCCGGACGCCCAGCCCTGCTGCCGCCTTGTCTTTCTGAAACTGGATCCTCACGGGGGAGACTGCTTCCGCCCGCCAACCGGGCGAACTGGCAGTTACAGCTTTGAGGCTGCGTCCCGCGACCCCTACTCCCTCTCCCCAGGCTGGGCTGGGACCCTGAGCGCCTTTGGGAGTGAGGGTGAGGGCGAGCGGCTCCAGGGAGTCCAGTCCCCTTTTCCTCGACTCTGTCGGTGGTGTCTGCTCCGGTCCCTTGGGACTCCCAATCCCGCCCCTCCTGGTGCAAATGACCAGCTTTCTCCAGGGCCCCTGGGGGTGGTAAATGAAGCTGGGGTGAGGCTAGAGCGGCCCCGACTTGAAAAAGCTAGAGGAATAACTACGCTCTTTCTGTGTGGAGCTGCAGCGCTGGGAGGGGAGGGGAGGGGGTCACACGCTGGGTTCTCAGGCACTTCCCCCCTTCCTCACAGCCCGTTGGCTGGCGTGTGTATCATTAACTTCAGCCTGGCTGGACTTCATCCTCCTTAAATCCGGTGTGACTTCTAAGAAAGAAGCTCCACCGTCCCAAGGCGATGTATGGGGGTGGGGCTCAGGGAGGAGGCGCAGAGGCGTCTGGTCTGGGGGATGGTGGCAGCTCTGCCACCCAGGGGGATTTATGATTCTCAGGAATGTGAGGAGTAAGCGCTGGCTGGTATCTGGGAGCAGGAAGGAAGACCTTGGAGGAGGAGAAACGGCGGCGGGAGTGGTCCAGCGTTCCTGGGCTGGACAGCGGACAGCAGGTGGTCTTGCCCTGGCATCAGCTGTCTCACTCCAGTCCCTGGACAGCAAGCAGACTGGTTGCTTTCTAACCACGTTTGGTGTTTCCTCTCATGACCCTAGTTTGGATCGGCCGTAGGAGGGGCGGAGGCAAAAGGGAAGTTGTACTGAGCCTGCTGTTCCCCGGAGAGTGAAGGGGGGGGCCCTCAGGGTGGGGTTGTGGGGAGCAGGACCAGGGCATCCCCTGGGCCCGTTTGGCTTCACCAGCTCTCCACCTGCTGGCAGGGGTGTCCGTGGTACCAGTAGGAGCCTCCCTTGACAGAGAAAGGGCACAGTTCAGCCTTTAAGGGTAGTAAGTGGAGCCGGAGAGGGCCGGTTGGTTTGGTGGAGGTGAAGTCACCAGGAGCCCTGTCCAGCCAGAGCTGGGTGCCGAGAACGCCAGGGCCACCAGGCTCCTGCTTTCTGCCGCTAACAAGCTGGCATTGGCAAGGGTGGGGGTGGGGTCGGAGCATCCCTGGCAGGGGTTTGACACTGGGGAGTTGGGACCCATGACCTCTGGTCCCAGGCAGAAATCCAGTTTGAACTTTGTGCCGAGGGCATCGATTGACCATTCCTGTTTTGTTTTTGTTTTTTTTGGACTTCGGCACTGGCACAAGTAACCGGCCTCCCCGACCCGCCCCCCTAGGTTGCAGTCATGTTTAGCTCCTCCTGGTGCCCTTTTGGTTTTGCTGCTGGGTGCAGGAGGGCCTGCGGGGAGCTGGGGGGCGCAGAGGCCAGGACGGAGGCTTGACCTAGCACATGTGCTCCCACCAGGCCACCTGAGAAGCAGCAGAGGTTGGCTTCTGCTCTCTGGGTGAGCGCAGGATGGGGTTGCCCCAGGTAGTGGCGCGACACCTGCATTTGTGTGTATGCTCTGTTGTGCCCGTGGAAGGGAACAGAACCCTCCAGCCAGTCCCGGGGACACCATCACCAGGCCTCTTGGGGTTTCAGGTCAACGAGCAAATCAGAACTTCTCTGAGCCTTGGTTCTCCCATCAATAAAATGAGGGCGTTGGATTCCAGTGACACCTGCCTTCTCTAGAATTTTACAACTAATGGAAAGTCCTTGAGCCCCTAGTGTGCTGGACTGAGCATCTTGTACGCCCAGGCATTTGAATCCCAGCTGTGAGCGGGGTGTCTCTTAGCCTCTGCATGGCCGCCGAGCAGCGTTAAGTCCTTCCGGTAGGAGGTTCCCATGAAATCTGGTACGGTGGGCCTGCAGATGACCCGCCCTGTCGTTGCAAAAAAAGAAGAGAAAAAAAAAGTTAACCGACGTCATAAGAGTTCATCGTTCCGCCAAGAGACACGGGATGTCTATGTAAGGGATACACCCAGCGTTTGAATGTTACCGATCAGTTTGAGTCTGAATTCGTTTGCGAAGTGGGGGCTGTTAATGACATCCCCGTTAGTTCTCAGAAGTGAAAAAGATGTTAGTGGGAAAGTGTCATGCAGAGTGGGTGGCGGTGACATCTCACTGGGAAGAGCGGCCTGGGTCGAGAACGATGCAGGGCAGAGGGCGAGGGGTGCCCATAGTACTGATCTCGGAGGAGGTGGCGGGGTGCTTCCAACTCGGCACACCTCCACCCACGGAGAGGGAGGAGCAACAGCACCTCTGCTCACGGCCCCCCGCAGTCACAGGATGAGGCCTAAATCCTTGAGCTGGGCAGCCGGCACGGGGCCCCGCAGCGGGGGCTGGGCAGGCCTGAGCCAGCTCAGCTGCACTCGCTGGGCCACCGTGAGCGAGCCAAGTTTCTCTAAGCTTCCATTTCCTCTTGTGTAAATTGGGGGTGACAGCAGGGGCCTCGTGGCGTTGGCGGGGTTACCTGAGGATGCCTGTCGAGCCAGTAGCTCAGAGCCTCCACTAAGTAAGTGCTCAGTGAACGTTGGTTGCTGAGATCTGAATTAATACATATCTCACAGTGATGATTACACGCCCACCCAGGGGGCAGCTAGCCCTGGATCTGCCTCTCCCGTAGGGCGCGTGCTGCCGTGGCCAAGCCTGGCATCCGAAAGCGCTCCATCTGGGGTCGCTGTCATTGAAGAATCAGCCCTTCACAATCTCGCAGCCTTCTCTCGCCACCCGCGCCTCTTGTCCCCACCAGCCCACCAAACCACACCGAGGGTCCGAATTCCCTCCCAGCGTGACACGTGCTTTGAGCCTTCGCACCTGATATTTGCACGTGAGAACCCTCAGTCCCCTTCTGCGCCAAGCACGCTCCCCAACACCACTCACCTCCCAGGAAACCTCTCCTCGACCCCACAGGCATCGTGAACTCTTTCCTCACCTTCTACCCCCGTCCTTCCACCACCTTTTCTCACACTGAGCACGCAATATCTCAGTCATCCGTTCGTATCTCCTCCACCAGCCTGTGCTGGGTCCCAAGGGCAACAGCTGTGGCTTATTTATGTTTATATCCCCATCACTGTCCCCGGCAGCGAGCAGGGAGGGGCTCAATAAATAATTTTTGCATGAATGGATGAATTCGAAACAGCCACGGGGGACCTTTGTCCTCATTCATCTCAGCCCAACCCACCTGGGCCTGTTCGTGCCTCGAGAGCACACCCGGAGATTGGAATTCCAGATAGAGCTTTACCGCTCCTTTTTCTTGCCTACTAGCAGCTTCCATTTTAAAACTAGAGAGCCAAAAGTCTGTGAATCCCAGCCCTGTTGCCCTCTGGCTCTGGGACCCTGATTGTTCAGCGTTCCCCACGAGCCTCAGCTTCTGCCTCTGTGAAATGGGGACCCCGACCCCACCCTGCAGGGTTCTGGGAAAGATTTGATGAGATGATGCGGAAGGTGTGTGTTAAGTGCCCAGCGTGGGGTGGGTTCCCGCCACGCCTGACCTTGATCCCAGAGGTACCCCAGGTGGCAAAGTCGGGGGTGGGCACAATTAGCTGGCAGCCTCCAACCTCGTTCCCATGTTTCCGTTTCACACCGACCGAGCTGGAGTCTGCCAGGGCAGAGCAGGGCTTGAGCTGCAGGATGTTTGGATTGGAAATGGACAGGGTGTGACGGCTTGTGTGCTGGTTCCTCCTCTTAAGCCACATACTTGGGATTTCTTTCTCCCCTGGGATAGCCCCTGGTTCTGACCTTCTGGTTCCTGTTCAATCCTGGAGATGATTCTCTTGGAAAGAGAAAGGGGCTTTTTTCTCAAGGAACCCCATCATGTCTCCATGGGGGGGCCCTTCTCTTCCTCCTCGGGCTTCCCATCCCATGGATCCCTGAGGAAGTCAGGGAGTGCTTAGGAATTAGGGGAAGAAGGGGCCTGGCCAAGGTCTTGAGGGTGCTGTGAGCCTCTTACAGAGAGAAACCAGAGCTCTAGACCCCAGTAATGGGAGCTACTCTAAGCCTACTAGTTGCTCGGCCCTAAAGATAGTGATACACACTTCATTGATTTTTTTTTTTTCTTTTTCTTCCCTCACCACAACCCTGCAAATCAGGTATTATTTTCTCCATTTTGTAAGTTGATAAATAATAAGTAAATGGTAGTTATTATATGTGTCTGGCAATGTGCTGTGTACTAAACATGCCTTATCTCAGTTAATCCACATGACCACCCTACGGGGTAGATACTAGCCCCACTGTCCATATGTGGAGACTGAGGCTCCATCAGTGTGGGCGGTGGGCCCCACAGTTCTCAGTAGGGAGCCCTTACCCTGTAGCAGGGCTGTGTCTGAGAACTCCGCTCACTCTGACTCCAGTGTCTGCACGTCCATCCGGCTTGTGTTGTGCTTAAGGGCCTGACCCTCCAGCTGGGTGTCTCCGCCCATCACATTCTGGGCCATACCAGGGCCATCACAGCAGCATAAATTCAGGCTGCTGGAACCAGCTCCCTGCAAGGATCCAGGGCTCCCAGGTGCTTCTGTCCCCAGGGGACACCATCAGGAAAAGTGTCAGCCCCGATGGAAAACCTCGGCGCAGAAGGGGCAGGCTCCAGGCCCCATCCCTTCTCACACGATGGGCCCAGCCGGGAGTCTGGTGACCAAGTTTCTACCCTCATCCCCAGGGCCTGAGAACTGTCCTTGCTGGCTCTGGGGCTCCCCTGTAGCACAAAGGACTCCCCCTGAGAGGCTGATCTTGACGGCCTTGGCCTTCCTCCCCGACCCCTCAGGGTAGGACATTTCACCACATCCCCCAACCCCAGACCATGTTTGGCTTCCTGCGCCCTGAAAAGGACAAGTGATGCGGATGCCCCGAGGCCTGGGTTCTAGTGCCGTCCAAGGCTGGGGGACTGAGGCCGGAGCTCTGACTTCCCAGGGACAAAGGCTCCGGCCTCTCCCTGTGCTTGTTAGAAGGTCGTGATGCCCAGTTGAAACAGCAAAGGCCATGGGGACATAGGGGACAGCCTAAGAGTTGAGAGTGAGACCTCTAGGGTCTGTATGGGCCTTTTTGGCAGGCACTGGCCACGTGTGGCTCTTAGCGCTTGAAATGTGCTGGTTGAAATTGAGATGGGCCGTAAGTGAAAAATAAAATGCACACCAGATTTTGAAAACTTAGTACAGAAAAAAGGATGTAAAATATGCCATTAATAACTTTTAAATGGATTACGTGTTAGAAGGATAATATTTTGGATATGTTGTGTTAAGTAAGATATTAAAACTGATTTCTCTTGTTTCTTTTTACGTTTTAATTTGGCTACTAGAAACGTTAAAGTTACCTACGTGACTGGCATTCTGTTTCTATGGGGTACTGCTGCTCTAGAGCTGAGCTCAAAGCCGACCCTCTTCTCCTATCAGCTGTATGTACTTGAGCGGTTTATGCCACCTGTTTGAACCTGAGTTTCCTCATCTGTGAAGTGAGAGCAATAATACCCTCCTCCCAAAGGGTTACAGTTGGGTCCTGACGAGAATATACACTTATAAAGCCCTGGTGGGATGCTTGGCACTTAGTAAGTGCTCACTAAACGTAGAGCCCCGATTTCACAAGCTCCGAGAAGGTCCTTACAGAGCCTCTTAGGACAGCCCACAGGAGTTAAATCCAGCAACTTCTGGAAGGAGGGTGAGGAGGGATGACGGTAGAGAGCCTGCCAGCCTGGGTGGTGTCCAGCCAGGCCGCAGCCCAGGTACCAGCCTGCTCTATCCCAGGCTTGCCCAGGCCTGGGGAGAACTGAGCCAAACTCTCCATCGGGTGGGTCTCTGGCCAGCACCGGGAGAAAAGAGCCAGAGGGAGAACCTGGCTCGGGGTCCCTGGGCGGGGATGTCAGAGAAGCAGCCCCCACTTTATCACCTGGCTCCCTCCTGGATCCCACCCTGCGGGTCTCCGGAGAAGGGCCTTCCCGCTGAGAAATGGCAGAGCATGAGATCGAGGCCTAGAGTCGCTCCTTTTTTGCAGAGGGAGGTGGCAGCATTCCTCAGTGTGCACAGACCTTGGGCTGGGGTGTCTTCTAGGGAGAAATAAATGAAGCCACATCAGGGCCAGAGATCATGGGTCAGTGACAGCTGAGCCCTTGGTCACCTCCCTTTGGGTGAGGAGAGGATGCCTTCAGCCTAGAGCCTGGACACTGGCCAGCAGTCTGAGCTCCTGGTCACTTCCCAGCCTGCCCTAAGGACAGTGCCCCCGTGCTGCCCAGTCACACGTCACCCCCAGGCAGAGGCAGCTTGCTCCATCCTGGTTTCCTTGAAGAGTTGGCACCAGACCCAGGCCTGTGTCTCCAAGAGACCCGTGGAGCGGCCTGAGCTGCATCCCAGAGCAGCCCAGGCTCCTTACACCCAGTATACCCCACCCCTCCCCTACCAGAACAGCCAGGGCTCCATCTCTCCACCCCCCCACCCCTCCTCCCTTGTTGGGGCTGATTCCCCTGTGTGGGGGCAGGGTATCATTCTTATCTTATTTGCATAAAGAAGAGCCCTCGGCTGGCCGGGCTGGGGGGAAGGGCAGCCTTGGGAGGTGACGAGTCACCTCTGTTGTTCCCCTAGCCACCTCGGTGGTCTTGCTGCTCCTCCAGCCGCCCCTTCTGGGGCCCGGAGATGGCTGGCCTGGGAGAAGCAGCCTGGCTTGTTTTCTATAGGGCCCATCACCATGGCACCGGCCAGGGAGGGGCTGGGCCCAGTGGGGCGTTGGCCCCCAGCCGCCCTCCCCAAGGAGGAGCAGGGAGCGGCCCTAGGCCTGCTCCCCAGAGACGGTCACCAGGATTAGGGTATCGACTTTCCCCGGCTTTCCAGGTGGCTGCTGGTGGTGCCTATTGAATTCCGTGCCCAACATCCGCTCCCTGGGCTGAATGGGTGGAGGTGACTGGGCTCCCTGGGTGAAGAGGACGGAATGGAGCCAGCAGCCAGGGCAGGCCTGTGCAAGGCTCGGGTCAGCCCGAGACCCGCAGGGTGGGAGAAGCCCCCATGGGAAGAGTCTAGAGGCAGCTCTCCTGACGGGGTCTATTCTGGAAGGCAGGTCTGGCATTGTCTGGAAGTGAGAGACTCATCCAGCCCCCAGCCGCCCCAGCCCATTTGCACAGCCCGTCGGCCACCACCGCCTCCTGGTCTTTCCTCTCACTTCTCTGCCAGTCTCCCCACTGAGCAGATCCTGATTTTTGCTTCCGAGCTGCCATCCACACTGGAAGACCCACCTGAACCTCTGAACACGCTGGGGCCGTGTTGCCCTCCGGAGCTGCCACTATGGCACAAGTCCCCTCCTGAGCTCCTGGGAGCCGCAGAGCACCCCCAGGATGTCCCAGGCGTTCCATTTATTCCCCTTGCCCCAGCTCTGGGGGTGTGGGCCCAGAGCAATGGTGGCCAAGCTCCGGCCAGCACCTGACACCTCCCCTCCCCGTCTTCTCTTCTCGGTGCTGACCACACATCCTGAGGGAGCTGCCCCCAGGACTCCTGACAGCACCAGCCTCCACCAGGCTGGGATGGCCTCCTTTGATGGTCTGACTCAGCAGCTGGCAATGACACCTCCTAGGGGCAGCTGGGGGAAGGGTGGAGAGCAACACGGGAAGAATGGGAAGCCCCCCCCCCATCCCCATGGGAAGGGAGGGAGCCTCTGAGGACTGGGGAAGATGGGAGCTGGGGTGGGGCTCTATACTTGTCTGGGCACTTCGGAAAACGCCTAGGGTTTCCTTGTCCCCCGCCCCAGCCACCCCAGAAAGCAACGGAACAGGTCCCAGTACAGGGGGAAGGGAGCAGCGGAGGCCTGGGCCCTGCAGGTGGATCTACCATGAGATCCTCATGGCTTGGCGCCAGCAGAAGTAAGTGAGGTGCATACGACAAGTCACCAGGCAAGGGTCCCCGGGGTGAAAGGTGCTGAGGATCAGTGAGGGAAGCCCGCGGCACAGAGACGCATCATGGGGGCAGCCAGTGCCGCCCCGCCAGCCAGGAGGACACCTGAAGCCGCCGGGCCTGCTCGCCGCCGTGTCGCCCCGCGAGAGGCCGCGAGCCTGAGCCTCGGAAGGAAGCCTGCGGTTTCATCATCTCCTTGCCCCTCCCAGCAGAGGCCGCAAGCGGTGTTTGCAACTCCCCACCTCCAGTGGGCCTCCTCCCAGCCTGGGCTTGGGTCCTTCCAGGGATGGTGGCGGGAGCACAGGTCCCAAGTCAGAGCCCGGGGTGGCGTCCTGGCTTCTCCACCGTGAAGCTCTGACATCAGGCAATGGGCTTCCTGTCTCAGTTTCCCCATCTCGAGAACAGGGGTCAGGCTTAACCCTCACCCTACCCCTAACCCTATCTCGAGGCTGGGGGGAAGGCTCTCTGGAGTGAGGGGCGGCCGGGGGGAGCAGAGACATCAGGGCTGCCCTCTCCCTTCCCCGTGATTCACCCTCCCCGCTTTCTCAGGGTGACTGCAGAGCACTGCCCGGCTGGGGCAGAAAGCTGAGCCTGCCCTGCGGTAGCAACTGGTCGGACCTGTTCCTGTTCCCCTGGGCCTGGGGGAGGGCTGGGCTGGCAGCTCCACAGAGGGATTAGCTTGAGGGGAAAAGAGCCTCACTCCCGGAACTAGATCCCGGTGGGGGGCAGGGGCTGCAGGCTGCGGGAGGGCCTCCCCCCCCACACCCCAGGGGAAGCAGCGGGAGGGGGGCATCAGCAGGGGGGTGGGCCTGCAGTGAGGACCGGAAGGGATGAGGAGAACTGGAGAAAAGAGGGTGCCTCCGTGGGCGCCCCCCACTTCTTTATGCTCACTTAACTGTCTCAGCTGTGGTCTGGGGTGAAGTGAGAGCGCACGGGGCCTCTAGCCCAGATTAGGGTAAACCCAGGCCTAAACGTCGCCTCACCCCTCCTTCCTGTCTTGGCCTCTCCACACCCCCTACCAACATCCTGAAACACACAAAGGCCCACCCAGGCATCTAAAGGAAAGCAGAGTCACCCTCCTCCGGCCACCTCCCTACCCCTCCCAGAGCAGAGGGGTGGGGACTGAGGCTTCACTGCAGATGGCAGCCGCCTCCTGGGGCCAGCGAGTTGGGGCAGGAGGCCTGTAAGCCCTCCCCTCCCTCCCCACCCCTCCCTTGCCTTCTCCTCTCCCAGCTGGGGAGTGAGGTCTCAGAGCTACCCGGCACCCCACCCCACCCTCAGAATCTCACTTCTCAGCCTGTATTGATATTAGCAACGATGGCAAACCGGGCACAGAGATTTTAGCGTGGTCAGGTGTTCCCACATATGTTAATTACCCCCTGGACCTCCTAGCAACCCTGGCACCAAGAATGGTCTACAAACAATGAACCCTAGGCTCTGAGAAGGAAATTACTTGCCCCAGGTCACATAGCTCCTAAGCGGGAGATACCTGGCAGCCGGGTGATAACCCAGAGCTAGCAGGCCTGGGAGAAGGGGGAGAGGCACCCCAAGTCGGTCATGGGCTCAGGCCTCTGGCCCCCTCACACTGTATTCCCTCCGTCTTGTAAACGTACCCCAGGGCTGCAGCTTCTAAGCTAAGCTGCTTAGGCTGGTGAAAACCGTTCTCGGCGGAGGGTCTGAGTGTGTAAGGGCGATCTTCTTGTACCTTTTCCGTGGGTCCCCTCCCCAGGCCATGGCCACAGCCACATGGGGCTCCCCACCACTCCCCTCCCCATTCGGGCTCCTTGGGGACCCACACGGTTTTTGGGGTTCTTTTGCTGCCTTTCCCCTCAGCCTTGGTTCTGCTGGTGGGATGTGCCTGTCGCGTCCGGGACCCCTGGCTGTGCCTCCCTCCGGTCTGTGGTCATCTGGCCCCCAGCTCCTTTCTGGCTGGGTCATTTTGCTTGGTGGGGACGAGACAGGAGTCCGTGTGGGCAAGGAGAGGCTTTACTGTAAACATGCTGACCAGCTTTGAGTAACCAGCTGCCCTTGCTTCCCCCGCTGCAGACAATAGGGTACAGAAGGGCTGGGGGTCCCCAGTCACTGTCCCAGGTACCCAGCCAGGCTGGCAGGGATGCTACCCCCTGAGAGATGAGGTAGTGATCAAAATAACGTGGTTACCCTTAGAATGTCAGAAGGGGAGAGACTTGAGCTAATCTGCTCCCACCCCGCATTTGCCAGAAGAGGGAACGGTGGCCTGCCCAGGGTCACCTGGCCAGGTTGCTGCAGGCGGGGGTCTTGGGTCTTCTGAGTCCCAGGCCAGCACGTAGGATCTCAGCAAGGTTGCGTCCTCCCCCAGTTCTCCTTGGTGGGGAGGTGGGGTCAGGCACGGAGCAGGGACGGCGGAACCCGGGGTGCTGTGGGATGACCGTGGCCCCTCCTTTCTCCCCGCAGCATGAGCTTCGGCCTCGGCTCTGCGCCATGAAGAAGGGCCCCAACGGCTATGGCTTCAACCTGCACAGCGACAAGTCCAAGCCAGGCCAGTTCATCCGGGCAGTGGACCCAGACTCGCCCGCTGAGGCCTCGGGGCTCCGGGCCCAGGACCGCATCGTGGAGGTAACGCTTCTTGCTTTCCTCCCAGGCTCTTCCTTCCTGGCTGCAGGAGGCCTACCCTGCGGCAGGCGTCACATCATTGCTCCTTCACTATTAGCCTGTGAGGCTCGGGCAGCCCAGAGATACCAGACAGATGGATGGATGGGAGACGGGGGAGGATGGTGGGGGAGTGGGAAGGAAGGAAGGACAAAAGGAAGGAAACATGGGGGACTTCCCTGGCGGTCCAGTGGTTAGGACTGTGCGCTTCCACTCCTGGGGCCTGGGTTCAATCCCTGGTCGGGGAACTGAGATCCGCAAACCGTGCGGCGTGGCAAAAAAAAAAAAATTTTTTTTAAAAAAAGGGAGGAAGGAAAGATGGGTGGTGGATGGATGGAGAGATGGACTGACTTCTCTCCTGCCTGGATCTCCCCTGGGCTCTTCGTCACCGAGCAGACACACTCAGCTGTCCACGATTCACCCGTCCATCCAGCTAGATGTCTGGGGCGACCGCCAGAGCTTCCCTCTGCCCAAGGCCTTCATGCCAGGCACAAGGATGGGGGCAGGAGGATGAAATCCTTCTCCCAAGTGGGGCTCTCAGGCACACTCTTACACTCTTGTGCTATGCTCGTTGGGAGAGGAAACGTGAACCAAGTGTCTTGGGGCCGGTCCCAGAATCTCAGTCTTAGAACCTTAGAGCTGGAAGATCAGCTCTCCCAAGACTTCTCATTTTACATGTGAGCAAACCAAGGCCCAGGGAGGGAAGTACCTAGAAAAGCTGGGGCCCAACTCAGGCCTCCCAGATCTTTCCCGTCCCATGTCACAGCTGTGTTTGTTCAGTCTTGGCCGGCTATTTTCTTTGGCTTTTCCCACGTGTCCTGCCTCCCCATCTGACCATCAGGTGGGAGGATCACTTGGCCTGGTTCAGGACTCCACAGGCAAGGGGGGGCTGAGTGTCCCCCAGTTGCCAACTGGCCGAGGACAGAGAGAACCCCTTGTACTGCTTCCAGCTGCCCCCGCCCACCCCGGAACTGAGACCTGTGCCAGTAACCCCTGCCCCCACCCACAGGTGAACGGGGTCTGCGTGGAGGGCAGGCAGCACGGGGACGTGGTATCCGCCATCAAGGCTGGCGGGGACGAGGCCAAGCTGCTGGTGGTGGACAAGGAGACCGATGAGTTCTTCAAGAAATGCAAAGTGATCCCGTCTCAGGAGCACCTGCATGGTGAGCTGGGCAGGGCGGCCCGAGGCCCCCAGGTCAGGGTTGTGGGCCGGTGCTCTAGACTCTACTGTGTCCCACGGGACGGGAGGCAGACGGTGTAGGTTGGGAGAGAGGGTCAGGGAGAGGACGCCGGCGCTGACATTGGGTTTCTGAGGGTGGCATATGACGGGGGGGAAGCTGGCACGAGGGATGGCGAGATGGAAGCGAGCTGCCGATTGATTCCCAGGCCAAAGTCGCAGCGCCGGAGGGAGGCCTGGGCCCCCACCCCTCTCCCCGCCCCCGCCACAATCTCTCAGGGCAGTGCTGATGCAAGGAAAGGGTTAAGTCTGGAGAGGTTTCCAGCCTTAGCTTGGTCAGATCAGAGTCCAATGACAGGGCCCAGTACCTCCCCTTCCCTTCTCTCAGGTTGTCTTGGAAACCCAGGCTCGCTGGCTCTAGAGAGCAGTGGGTCCCTGGGCCCCTGCCCTTCCCATCCCCCGCATCACCCTGCCAAGCCTGGCACCTCCCCCACCCTAGCCCAAGCCAAATGGGGCAGGGCTGCTGCACCAGGACAGGGAGGAGTTGAGTGGTGCTCTGCTCCCTGGTCTGGACTTTTCTCCCTGGGAAGATGGCTCCTGGAGGGGTGGGGGGCTGGGTGGTAAATCTTTGGACTTTGCAATGGGTGGGGCCTCCCTGAGGGTCATATTTGTAGCAGATGGGTCCACACAAAGGTCCTGCCACAAACTTAGATCCCCAGCTGGGGGGGCCCAGTGGGTTCCTGGAGGCGGGGACGGGTGAGTTAGAAGTCGCTAGCAGACCCTGGGCATGGGAGGTGGGTACCCCTTTACCCTTGGCTCCCAAGTTCATGGAAACCGGGTTACTCAGATAATCCCCTTTCTCATTAAGGGGGAAACTGAAGCCAAGAGAAGCCCCCAGCCTTGTTCTTGGCAACATGGTATGGGAAGACACAGCTGAAATCTGGATTCCCCTCAGCTGCTCAAATACCTCCCCCGGCCTCCCCCAGCATCCTTTTCTGCCCCCCACCCCCAAGTCATCAACCCTCAGACATTCCTCCCTCCTCTGTCTCCCTCTGGCTGGGTGGGAACACCCTGGGAACCTCAGTGCCTGCAGCCTCTGGCCAGAGGACCTGCACAGGGAGACCTGGGGGTGGGTACTCTCCCCAGGTGACCCTCCTCCCAGCTGGATGTAACTCTCCCCATGGAGAGGAATGCCCCCTCCCAGCGGCTGCCTCCCTACCACAGTGAGACAGCCTACAGCTCATGGGTGAGGGGCTGCTTGCAGGGGGATGGGAGTGAGTGTCCCCATGTCCCAGCAATCCCCTGCCCAGCCACCGTGGGAAGGCTGGGTGGTCGTCAAGTATGCCTGCCTTGTGCCGGGGCCACGGTCCAGGGGAGGAGAAAGACACATGCTGATCTTAAGCTAAGAGTTCAGAAGAAACCCACCAGGCTGACCAGTCCCCAGAGACGGAACAGCCCCCCCTTGCAGCCAGGTGGGGTGTCTACCCTGAGTGAGCCCAGGGAGGGTGACCCCAGGCCCGGTGTCTCTCCCTCTGACCCCTTCTGCCACCACCAGGTTTCCCATTGGCTGGGGGAGGGCACACCCAGGACTCTGCCCTGAGCCTTCTGGTCCCCCCCGCCCCCGATCCCCACACTGGCCAGTAGGAGTTGGGGTTCTTTTCTTTCAGCTGATGCAGGTACTAATCATAACCAGGGTGTGGTCCCAGTTCTGGTGATGCCACCATCACCTAGGAAGCATTTGAAAGATACTGATTCCTAGGCCTGTCCCAGACGCACTGAAGCAGAAACTGATGCGAAAGCCCAGGAATCTGTATTTCCAACAAGCTTCCCGGGTGGCTGGTAGGCAGCCAGCCTGGAATTTCAGCCCCCTCTAGGACAGCGCTTTTTTTCAAACAGCTCCTTACTCATCAGTGGTTCTTGGGATTAATCGAGTAGGCAGAGGCCAGCATCTTTTTTTTTTTAATGAAACTGAATAGAAAATATCAAAAAGCATTGCGATGTAGTAAGGGCAAGTCGTTTCGTTAAACTTTTGTCACACACGCATAATGTATGTGGGTGCTGGGTTGTCAAAATGTCAAAGGTACTCACGGTGGGTGGCAGTCAGGAGACTTTTAAACACCGACCTTGGGGAACATGATCTGCTTATCTGCCCAAACCCCACAACTTCACTGCCTTCCATGCCCCACTCCATCGGCATTCCCCAGAGCGTGCCTCACCTCCGCTCTTTTCTCCTTCGCCTAGGTCCCTTGCCTGAGCCCTTCACCAATGGAGAGATCCGGAAGGTAAAGGCAGACCCCTAATTGCTTCTCTGGCGCTGAGTCCTGGGGTGCAGGGGGAGGTGGGAGGTGGACAGCATCTGGCTCAGGTGGAAACTACGGGTTTCCAGGCTGCTCCCTCCTGGGCCCCAAGCTATGTAACTGCCCGTGTATCCCTCAGCCCCCGCCTGGGCCCAAGGCAGCGGGGAGGGAGAGGGGCCTGGCCGGCCCGTCCGCAGCCCGCCATCCTGAGTGCCAAGCTCCGCCTCTAGCTCCCCACCGCACAGAGGCAGCCATTCTTCCCCCCAAGAACAGAGCTGCAGTGTCTGGCCGCGCGCTCCCCGGCCCCTGCTACTTCCAGTCTGGGCTGGAAGAACAAAGCCTGTCCTCCCCGGACAGAGGGAAGAGGAGGCAGTGGAGGCTGGGGGGAGATGGCGGGGCCCGGTGGCAGCTGGGGCCACAGAGGAACCCAGGCAGGAGCTGAGCACCAAGCCACAGCCCTGGTCAAGGCCTTGGCTCTAGGATGGGCCGACTCGCTGTCGGACCACGGAACGGGAGCTCTCTGCAGGGTCTGCTCAAAGGCTTCCCTTCCCCAGGGGCTCCTGCTGGGGGACAGACACAGCAAGGGGCTGGCCCTGGACCACCTGAGCCTTCTGTCACTCTACCTGTGGGTCTAGAACTCTCATCCACCTCCTTCCTTCAAAGCCCTTCTTGGCTGCTTTGGGGTTAAGATTTCAAGAATCCCGGGGTCAAGTCCAAGTAAACAGTCAGATGGGCTGCAGGAGATTCAGGGAGCATCACGGGCGTTCCCCACGCCAAGCAAAGATGCTCCCAGTGTCCCCACACTCCAGGAGGCCCCTCCTGGGTCGCCGTCCCAAAAGGCGAGTCAGCCCCAAAGGCTGCATTGGGAGGACTGGGGCGGGTAACTCAGCTAATCCCACGATGGATGGTTCCTCCTGCCTGGGTGGTGGAACCGGGCTACCCTCTGATCCTTGGAAGAATGTGAAAATGTAAATCCTTGAGGGGCCCTGGCAGGCTCAGGCGGTGGGGCTCTGGGGTGGATAGCAAGGGCTTAAGTGGAACTTCTCAGACCGAGGCGCCTGTCTTCCCTGGGAATGCCCTTCCTCGCCCAGGACTGCCCACCCCATGCCCTGCCCACCCACACGCCTCCTCTCTGTGCCAGGAGAATAGTCGTGAAGCCCTGGCCGAGACAGCCTCCGAGAGCCCCAGGCCAACCCTGGCAAGATCCACCTCCAGTGACACCAGTGAGGAGGTAGGCTGGCCGGCTGGGCGGAGGGGGGTGGCACTGGGTGACAGGAAGTCCATTCCCAGGCCACATTTGATCCTGGCACACCAGCCTGTGTGGAGGTCACATGCTGAGCCACGTTCAGTTCTTGTGACCTGGCTTCCCTGGGCACCGCCCCAAGGGAGCCACCTCGCCAAGGCACTAACTCCCGCACTCTGCCGCCCCCTCCTCTTTACAGCTGAATTCCCAAGACAGCCTCAAGAAACAGGACTGCACGGCACCCTCATCTACCTCCTCCTCCTCCGACCCCATCCTGGACTTCAACATCTCCCTGGCCGTGGCCAAAGAGAGGGCCCACCAGAAGCGCAGCAGCAAACGGGCCCCGCAGATGGACTGGAGCAAGAAAAACGAACTCTTCAGCAACCTCTGAGTGCCCCAGCCACCAGGAAGGCTGGCAGGGCCGGGCCAGCCCCACACCCCGACCCGGCTCCTTTTCCCTCTTCCCCACTTACCCCCAAATCGACATACAAATCAGCACCAGCATCTCCTCTCTTGGCAAATCTGACTTTTTTCTAGAGAACTGTGTTCTTCCCTTACTTCAGGGAAGGTGACTTTTTCCGTCCTGGCCCCAATCAGAAAGCAGCCTGTCCCCCACTGGGTGCTTCAGCCTACCAGGTGTCCCGATGCCCCCCTCCTGGGACATCACTGGGACCTCCACCGAGCAAGGATCGTGGGACTGGGCGAGAGGTCACCTTCCCACATGACCCCAAGTGATGACTGGGTCCAGGATTGATCGAGGACTCAGATCACAGCAACATCTCAGAGTGGACAGGGGGCCGCCATCCTCAGCTGTGGCTTGGGCATCTTATTTTTGTTTGATTTTTTTTTTTTTTTTTTTTTTTAAAGAGTGCAGTACCACAGACTTTAGTAGCGGGACGTCCGTTTCCTTGATTAACGTGATTTTACAGGTTGTTGCGTCCAGGACATAGCAGCGGCCTTAGCCTAGAACTTTTTTGTTTCTGCTCCCACCCCCCAGAGACCTGGGCAACACGGGGAGGGTTTCGCCACCCGCTGCCCAGCCCTGAGCCAGGCACAGTTGTAAGGAAATGCTATCGAAATTGAACCGGTTTCTCCAAACTGCCTTGGCCTCTGTGTTTTCCTTTGGAGCTCTGTCCATGGGTGTTCCCGGCGTGGCCTCTGGCAGAGAGGGTAGGGAACAGCTGGAAGGAGGGGAGGTGGGGTGGCTTTATCCCGAGGGCCTTGAGCCTATAGCTGCTGGGTGGCCCTGCCGAGGTGTCCCCCCCCCCCCCCCCCGCCACCACCCCACGTGCTTGGCTCACTGGGGCTGCCCTAGAGGGACATTCATCAGGGAACGTGGGAGCTAAACCCACGTGCTCGGAGGGCGCCGGGAAGGCACCTCGGATTCCAGGAGCGTTCAAACTGAATTCACGATGGAGCCAGACTTGGAAAGAGAAGGCTTCATCTTTCTACCCACAGCCAGCGAGGTACAGGAGTCCCAGGAGTGACCTGAGCTGGTCCCAGATACTCTCATCTTATCTGGCCGTGGACCTGACTGGAGGGACTGGGGGAAAACAAACCTGGCCCACCGAGCCCTGGGACGTGCCTGTGGCAGGTGGCATGGAGGGGACTCTCCAAGGACTCACCCAGGTCCCTTATACCTCTGCCCCTGAGGCCACATCCTGGAGATCTGCCAGGGTGGCCTGCCAGGGCCAGGTTCCTGGGCAGGTGCTCAGAAGGAAAGGAAGCTGGCCCTGGGCTAGTCTCTACCCAACCAGGAGACCACTCAGAAAAGCCAGGTTCCTGGGACTGAGGAGAACAAGTAGGGAGACAGTGGACCAGGGAGGGGACCCGTGGAGCCCCTGGGGTGGAGAGAAGGGCAGGTCACCATCTGGCCATCACTATCTGACCTGTTAAGGTTTGAATCCCACCATTGTTAAGAGAAACCTTTCAGAACCCTTATTACGACACCACTGGCAAGCAGTTAGGCTGAGCCTGGCCAGGCCCCCAGCCAGCCCTTTGACCCCTGATGGAGGCCCCCTGCAGGTTAGCAGGCCTGAGAAGGGGCCCCTCCCCACCTCACCTGCTGGGTGGGGAAGTCCTCAGGACTTTTGACTCTGATTAAGCTGGGGACAGGTGGAAGGAACACGTGGCTCAGAGGGAACTGTCGCTGAGGGGCTGGGGGCCCCAGCAAGCAAAGTTTGTGTGTTAGCTTCAGGCATGTTTCAGATTCTAGTTTCCCACATGCGTAGTCTGGTGTGCGAGGCCAGGATCGAGAGGCCTGGGAGCTGGGGGTCGTCAGCCACAGTCCTGGCTCTGCCGTCAAAAGCTCTGGGGCCTTGGGCGAGTGCCTCAACTTGCCTGGGACCATTTCCCCCCCTTGAAAATGTCCTAGGTGCCCTCAAAGAGTCTCTTGTCCAATTGTGTTTTGAAACACGCCTGACTTTTCTTGACGGCCACCCCTGATTACGACAGGGCATGAGACGGGGTTAGAAGTCAAAGGGTGTCCCCCTCGCTGTGAGGTGGGGAGCCCCGGCCCGGCTCTGCCCGTTAAGCCCCGGTTGCCAAGCAGCCTAGTCATCCGAACCTGTGCCTCTGGCACCCCCTAGTGGCCTTCGCGGGTGCAGCTGCTCCCAGAGGCAGAGGCCTGGAGAGCGAGGACGCAGGTGCCCTCGGGAGGACACCCTGCAACTGAGGAGGCCCGGAGCTTCCTCGGCGGGGGGGGGGTACTCCAGCCACATGCAGCTGCATCCGAAACTAACCTACTCCACCCTCAAAACTGGCTCCAAAGAGGAAGGAGCAAGGACACTCGCCCACTTTCCAAGCCACCTGTCCGTCCTTCAAGGCCGAGCTCATTTATTTCCAGACCTCCCGGGGTCACACCCACCTGCTTCTGCTGGATGACAGACGACCGAGCTACCCCTCCCCCGTCCCTACGACGCCGGACCAGATGCCGCAGGCTGGCCCTCCTGGCAGCTCACCTCCACACGGGCCCAGGGAGAGAACAGGGCAAGCTGCGTGCAGTGTGCAGTGCGCTTTACTCCCGGCCAGAGCCTCGGTGGCCCCTCTGGCCCTCCGGGGGAAAGGGAGGTCCTGCCCATTCACCAGGCGCCCCCTCGTCTCCACCTCCACCCTGCCTCTTCCCGTGGATTCATGCCATCCACTCCAGATTCCAAGAGTCTGAGTCCAGGTTTGGCCAGGAGGAGGGGCTGGCCCTGGAGTGGCTCGGCCACAAGGCCAGCCAGAGGGAGGCCAAGGCAAGTCCAGCCCGGAGTCTGAAGGGCCCCAAGAGGAGAGTCCCAGGCTGCAGCAAGGCCAGAGCAGTCTGCCCCATAGGCCCCCTCTGTGTGCCTGCTGCAGCGCTCTGGTCTCGCACCCCCATCCACACAGGGTGGCTGGTCCGCAAGGCCGGCTGTCAGCAGCGCTCCGACTCCCCAGCTCTGTAGGGCTTCTCTTCCACATGGCTGGTCTGCTCGAGAAGCCACTGCCGCTCCCGCTCACTCATCGTCAGTCTGAGCGTCACCTCCTGGAAGACACTGCTCACAGCCACCTACGTGATCCAGACAGAGCAGGGCCGGCTAAGGTACAGGCCCAAGTCCTAGCACCACTGGGCCCGCCCAGACCCGGCCTCACCCTCGCGCTGGCACCGTCCTCACCTGCTCAAAGTGAAGCTTCCGGAACAGCTGCATGCTCGGTTCATTTCCTTGCCCAATTTTAGCCTCAAACTTGGTCAGACCTAGCTTGGTCACTCCTCCCAGAAGAGATTAGAGAGGGATGAGCTGCAGGATGAAGCCCTCCCCCACCTCCCCAGCACCCTTGGCCCCTCCTGTCCCAGCCTGCGATGGAAGCGCCTGTCACTGGCTTCCACCCTCAGGCCCGAAGGCTCCCTCCCAACACGCCCTTGCCTTCTCCCGGGGCCTGGCCACTTGTCCCCAACATAGCCTGCTCGGCCTTCCTTACCGTAAGACATCATCACGAGGACGGCCTCGGTGCCCAAGCCCTGGCCCCTGCAGCTGGGCTCTAGGAGGAATGACAACAGTCACTGACAGTGCGTGCCCGGCTCACGTCACCCTCGCAACCCTAGGAGGTTCGCAGATATGGGTACCATTCTGCAGATGAGGAGACAGAGGCCCAGAGAAGTTAAGTGACTCGCCCGGGGTCGCACAGCTTAGAGGCACCCAGCAACCTGACCCCAAAACTGACCCCTTCGGCTCAGTGTGCTGTCACACGGCCCCTTAGAAAGAGGCCGAGGACCCTGATGGACACAGAAACTGGAGGGGCTCCTCCCACGGCATGGGGAGATGCTCCAGAGAAGATCGTTTATTTTGGGAGGGTCCCCAGTCCACCCCAAGGATGGGGCAGACTGCAGTTTGAAGACCCTAAAACCAAAGGTTAAGTTCACACCTAAGCATAAGATGGGAATAAAATGAACTACCAGGGGTGAGCCACAAGGCTAACAGGGTGCCGAGTGACAGTCTGCCCAGCCAGGTGCTGGGCTCACCAAGGCCGGAGCTGCCCATGGAGCTCTCTGAGTGCCCTACACAGCCTCGGTGGCTTCAGGTTCAGCGGATCTGAGGACCAGAGGGATGGAGGGCAGGGCCCGGTGGAACAAACCTGCAATCATGACCTCAATCTCCCCCAAGGTGGGGTCCCCTAGATCCGTGAGGAAGAGGTTCACATCTCCCACCATGCAGCTTTCTTCGCTGGTGCCTAGCTGGGCCTGCCACTTCTCTGCATCCAGCACGATGAAGGTACACTCTGAGGAAGGAGGTGACGGGATTATCACCTACACTCCCCAAAGGAGTCCAGGGAGGCCAGTCTTCCTACCCGAGCCAGAGAACTGCAGAGAACTACCACTGTCTCTGAGTCGGGCAGGAAAAGGGAGCCAGCACTTCCTTCAGCTGATTACAAAGCCTAAATCGGCCTCATGCAGGAGACGATGGCCTTCTGCAAACAGCAACTGTATTCTCAGAGCACGAACCACACGGGGCTTGCGGCAAGGGGCACAAGGGGCAGGGCCTCGATTTACAGCCAGAGCCCCAAATGCTTTCCTTTCTCTAAATCCCTTCACGCCTGGTGCAGGGAGTGGGGAAGAGGACGGAAGCGTCAGCCACAGGGACTTGCTTCAGGGGGCGTCGCAGTCTGAGGGCTTCAGGCACCTCCTAAGCTTTTCACGAAGTATTTTTTGCAAACTTTCTGTGGCTCCAGCTGGGCTCCAGCTGGGAACGGTAAAGGGTGGGAACCCGGTAAGGCCTCTGGAATCAGCCCTCCCGTGACCGGCACAGCCCGGGGCCTCCACTTCTCACTGTCTGCATCTTCCTGCCAGCTGCACTGCATCACATACTCCTGCTCCAGGGTCAGCGGCTCGGAGGCTGTCAAACGCCGCAGCTCCTCTGATTTCATCCACTCGTGGTACCTGCGGGGACGGAGGGTTGGCCTTTGGCAGGCAGGACAAATTGAGAAGCCTAAGTCTGACGCTTTATGAGATGAAGAAATGGATGGCTGAGGGGAGACACCCCCCCCAGGGCTCACAGAGGGTTAGAGAAGAACCCCAAGAAAGAGTTATAGTGGCTCCTATGGTAGAAGGCCACAGGCCCAAGAACTAGAGGCAGGCTAGTCCTAAAGAGAACCGCAGGAGGCAGTTCTATCCATCCAGCCTCCTCTCCTATCTCAGGGGTCAGTGCGGGGGAGCAGCATTCCTCAAATTCCCCAGGGGAGGTCCTGGCAAGCCAAACTCAGCAGAGAAGGCTGGACAGATCTCCACAAAGGCCAGGCACCAGGAACCCCCAAACGGAAGACCACAAGTAGAGAACACACGCCTACAGCACCAGTATCCCTGTCTACCAGACATTCGTCACCTGGCCCACGACAGTCCCACCCTGCGACTCGGTCCTGCCCTTTCCAAGCAGTAGACATCACGACGACCCACCTGCTCAGTTTTATGACAAGCTAACATTTAGTTTCCAAGAACTGAGCCCATTTACTGGCACCAGAGGAATGGCACTCATTTATAATTAGAAGACAGTATCTTTCTTTTCTTGCACACATGCAGTTTACATAAAAGAATTCCCGGCTGAAAGGCCAGAAAGGAAGCTGAGGGGATGGGAGGGAGAAACAGGGGGATGGATGACTTCTTCCAGGGAGGTCACAGCCCTCTGTTTCAGTTTTCACTTTTCCCCGTATGCAATTACTTCTCACACCAATGTTTCTCCTTCTCAGAGAAAACAGCCTCTGAGATTGGGGTTAAGTCAGGCTCAGCCTCCTCGCTGCCCCTTGGAGAGCTGGCTTGCACCCCATGTCAGGGGAATGGTTACCTAGGCACATGCTCTGGGGTGTAGGGTACCAGCACCACCTTCTTTCCCAGCAGCAAGATGTTCTGATTTAACCTCATGGTAGCAGCCTGCGGGTGGGAGGGCAAAGATTTCAGCACCTGAGTTTCCTCCCACTTAGGGTGGGAGCCCCGGCTCTCAGTTCACTAAACGCCTCCTGGGGCTAAGCTGTCAGAAGAGCCTCTGTCCTTCTTCCTTTCCTTTCCAAACACTTCAGAGAACACGGACTTTAAACCCTTTGCAAGAAAGGGAACACGGCTGGTGAAAGATGATTAAACAATCCTGGGCTCGCATCTCAAGGGGCCAAATATGGGCTGCTTTTTCTGCCAGTCCCTTCAGCCCCATCACCCAGAAGCTCGATGCCCCACACTCAAGCACCAAGACTCATCACCAAAACTGCCATCACTCGCCCCAGTTCTGAGACTCCGCCCCACGGTTACTTCTCAGCCCTGTCTTAAACCTATTTCCAACCCCTTTACCCAGCGACCACCCCCCCGGGCTCGGGTTCTCCCTCTTCCTGCCCCCCAAGCCATCGGGGCCTCCCTGGCCACTCTTGGGTGAGGCAGGCTTAAGGCCTCAATCCCCTCCTCTTTGTGAGGAGTTACAGGCTACTCTTCTCGAACCCCCACAACCACTGGGGTCCCGCGACGGCCAAGTTCACACCCGCTCCTCGCCGACGAACGTGTCCCCAGCAGGTGTGATCCACCCCTTCCAACCTACCCCGCTTTCCCACCTGGCAGGCGGCCGCCCCTCCCGCATGCGCGTGGGAGCGAACCCCGCCCACTTCCGCCACGCAGACGGCAGCCGCCGGGGCCTAATCCCGGTCCCGCCTCCGCGAGGCGCCCAATCAGCGCCGTGCGCCCCGCCCGAGGCGCGCACAAAAAAGGTGGGCTCCCGGCGCGGGCGCATGCGTGCTGCCGGCGCTGGTGCGGGACAGCTGTCGCCGGCAGCAACCCCGGGTCGGAGTCATTGGCCGCGGCAGCGGGAGCAAGCTTCGCTGCAGGTGTCGGAGCGGGAGGGTGGGATGGAGTGGGGTCGTGCCAGACTCGGGGCTCCTCCAGGAGGGAGGAAGAAATGGGGGAGAGGCTCGGAGAGGGCCTCTTGGGAAGAGGGGGAGGCTGGAGAGCCCTAAGGCAGATTGGGAGACGTGGAGGCCCCGTTAAGAAGGAGAGGCTCTGGGGCAAGGAGTTGGGTTGGGGGGCGACCTAGGAAAGCCCCCAGCCCCTTGCTCTAGGCGGAGGAGGCAGACAGTTGCTTGGCTTCCCTGTGTGGTAGTGAGCTCGCTGTTCCTGGCATGATATGGGGGATAACCAGAGTGGGTAAAGGGGACCCTTGTGGTGGGTGACTCTTAGTGGCGTCTGAGGCCCCTTAAATCACTTGGAGTCTGAGCGGTAATGAATACATGCCCTGCACAGGCAGGAAAAAGTTAGAAGAAACCACCCAGGTGTCATCATACAGGGAGGTCCTTCCCTCCGGGCTCTCTTTTGACAGATAAGGCCATAAGTGGCTGTGATTAAAGGACAGGGAGGGGGTGGCTCTGTAGACATCCCTCCGCCCGCGTCTAGGTCCATCAGAAAGCTGAAGTCTGTTTTTTCCCTAGGGAGCCGCGGCCGCCGCCGCCCCTGCACGGAAGGAACCTTGACAGCCAACGGACCCTTCCTCGCTTTTGGAAATGGCGGGTGAAATCACAGAGCCCGGAGAGCTCTATTCTCCCTATGTGAGTTTTACTTTTGGAGCTGTTTTGCCCACATCAGTGCCCTTGGCTTCTGGAGAAGCACACTGCTTCCTGTGGACTGTACTTGTGAGTCCAGCGGCTTTCATAGCCGCGGTCTGGGAACCCCATTCAGCAGCAGCCACGGTGAATGTATGTTGAGAGTCAGGTTTGTTCACTCTTCACATGTTGATCAGAGAGTGGTCAAGAAAGGAAACCGGACTTGCTCCCTCGTTATTTTTGTCTCAGGGCTGCTAGCAGTTGCAAACTGAGGCCAGTTCAGATGGATGAAGGCTGTCGGCTGTCGACTCTGGGTTCTGCTCCCCTCAGCAGTTTAAACCACTGCGGTTCTCAGCTGAATTTTAAGTTGCACAACTTTTATAGTCTTGGATGGTGTAAGAGGCAGAGAAAGCATACAGAGACCTTCAATTGCCGTTGGGTGGAGTCTGTAACTAGGACAACTAGAATGATTGATTTCTCACTGTCTTGGGTCTGCTTTACCCCCACCCCTCTCACGTACACTCAGTTTATCTTCTTTGTGTAATATAAGATGGTCATGGTTACATCACGGAATCCTTGCTTGGATGAGTAGCTGGAGGACCGGAATAATCAAATGATTGATTCATGTTGCTGCCAAGTATCCCAGAGAAAGGCAGCACTGCCTTAAGTAGCAAGAGGCCTCTTTCTAGAAAGTACCTAACCTTCAACAGCTGCCCTGCTCTGCACCTGCCTGGGGATCCATGCTCTGTTTCTGCCAGCTTCATAGACTCTAGAGCTGTGGTGTGATGCATAAGGAAGCACCTCTGAGAACATCTGGCAAAAACCCTCACACTGGGGTCCTCCTGCTGGGTCTGTGCCATTTGTGTGTGGCTCCAAGGGAGCCTTCTTCACCTGAATAATTTATCAGGGAAGTCTTTCCTTTTTTTTTTAAATAAATGTGTTTATTTTTGGCTGCGTTGGGTCTTCGTTGCTGTGCGCAGGCTTTCTCTAGTTGCGGCGAGCGGGGGCTTCTCTTCGTTGCGGTGCCCGGGCTTCTCATTGCGGTGGCTTCTCTTGTTGCAGAGCATGGGCTCGAGGTGCGTGGGCTTGAGTAGTTGTGGCTTGAGGGCTCTAGAGCGCAGGCTCAGTAGCTGTGGTGCGCGGGCTTAGTTGCTCCGCGGCATGTGGGATCCTCCCGGACCAGGGCTCGAACCCGTGTCCCCTGCATTAGCAGATGGATTCTTAACCACTGCACCACCAGAGAAGTCCAGGAAGTCTTTCTTGAACCTTGGAATGAATCAGGTCGTGCCCCTCTCATTAGTGGAATTGCATAACAGCTCACAGCCTCCTCTTGTTATCAGCAACGACATGTCCATGACGCTGTCCATGAAAGTCACCACGGTTCCTGCGTCCTCTTACAACATCTGTAAGCTGAGAGGCGAGGAAGTGAGTTATTTCTGTAGCTGAGTGCTGGGAAGGAAAACCTTTGATGTGCCCACTTTTCTCGTGCCTCCAGCTGTTCAGTAATTTCACATATCAGCAGTGCCCACAGGAAATGGGGCAGTGAGACCTAAAAGTCTCAGCGGGTTCTGCTTTTTTTAATTTTTGCCTCCATTTCCTATGTGTTTGGTTTTGTCTGAGGCATGTGTTCAAGGGCCGACTCTGGGCGCTGGCCGTAAACAACTGCTCGTATTCTCTTATCCTGCCGGTGAAGAGAGGGGCAGGGGGAAGGTGGATGGTGCTAAGGATGAGGTGGCATTAACCAGGATCAGTGGTCTCGGTTTGAGCCAAGAACACACCTCTTGCCTGAGGTTTCCTTAACTCTGCCATCCTGCAAGAATGGTTCTTGATCCCCTGTGAGACCAGGAGAAGGGTGTGAGGTGCACCACCCACTGAGCCCAGAGAGGCTGCAGAATGGACTTTACCGCACATGCTGCCCGGTACGATGTGGGCGGAACCTGCTCTGCCTGCCTTGGGAGACCGTGACCCTGAGCGGTGCATCAGCCCATAACCCGGGCATTCCCAGCACCGAGCCTCTCCCTACCTCTGCGGTGCCCTGTTGGGAGTTCTTGCCCCTCCTGGGTGTCAGGGGTGTTTGCCTTAGCCCGCATTCTTCTGCATAAACTGTGTGTGTGTGATGGGCAGACGAGCCTCGCAGGGGACGCGGATGACAAACTCTCTCAAGGATAGTGCCGGACGCAGGAGCATGGTTTAGGCCCGTGCATCCCCCCCATAAGTGATCTCAGAACAGGCGTGTCTGTTTCCCCATTTATGGGGACCACGAGTGGCTCGGGACTGAAGGGGTCGTGTGATCAAAATAGAGGAAGAAGGGGGTCACTGGCTACATAAGGATGACTGCCGAGGCTGCCTTCCGCCGGCCAGTCTCGCGGAAGATCGATGCGGGTGCTTTCGAAGGAAAGAGGGCTTGTGTCCCGGCCTGAAACCCTAGTCGTTGCTTCCACATCTCTGCCACCTTCTGTTTCCTTTGACAGCTGTCGTTGGGGAAGCCGTTGAAAGGTGCCCGTGACCCCTGCCTCATGCATACCTGTGGGAACGCTGCACTGAACCCCCTCGAGCACAGGGGAGCGGGTCAGCCACCCCAAGGGACAGGGACTGTGTCTTCTGCACTTCAGCCACAGGGGAAGAGTCCAGAACAGGAGGAAGCTCGGTTTGCATAGCCGTCTTTGTTGAGACCACAGCAGGGTTCTGTTTCACCACTTTTGGTCATGCCTCCCTGCAGGCTGTCCCCACAGAACTGTCCCCTAACAAACAGAAGAGCAGTTCACTCCCCCGTTTCCTTCTGTGTCACAACTGCCTTCCACCCGGCCTGTGGCTCAGCTCAGGTCTGCTTCCTGCGTCGTGCTCTTCTCCTTGGTATTGGTCCCTACTGATCCCCGTTACTGAAAGTAAGGAGGGTTTGACTCCGGCCAGGAAGGTGGAGAAGCCGTATGTTTCCCTATGGGATTCCCTGCAGTACCACCAGGCCCGGAGTGCTTGCCTCAGAACTAGAACATAGCAACAGCCCAAGACAAATGTGATGACTCATTTCTGCTCCGAACTTCCAGTAGTTGATCCCTAATTCACTTCCTTGTCACGTTCGTAAAGGGTCTTTTTCACTGAGCTTTATTTGAAGTTTCCATTGGGAGTGTTTATTGCACTGCATCTTTATCGGCCGTGATTCTCAGCTGGTGGCAGTCTTGCCTCCCAGGGGACATTTGGCAATGTCTGGAGACGGTGTGACCATCACAACACAAGGGCAAGGTGGGGGGTACTGGATCTAGTGGGTACAGGCCAGGGATGCTACTAAACATCCTACAATCCACAGAACAGGCCCACAGTACAGAGTGAGCTGGCCCCAGGTGTCAGCAGCGCTCAGGCTGAGAAACACTGCTTGACAGTAGACCCTTGACTTTCACATCCCAAGACTTTCAGGCATCCCTGAATTCACAGATGCTTCTTGTACTACTTAATTTCCCCATAAAACTTTTTTTTTTTTTTGGCCACGCCCCGCGGCTTGCGGGATCTTAGTTCCCTGACCGGGGATCGAACCCATGCCTCCTGCAGTGAAAGCGCAGAGTCCTAACCACTGGACCGCCAGGGAAGTCCCATCCCCATAAAACTTTTGGCTGAGAACCATCACTTTCTTAGGCCTCTTTGCTTTCTCTTAACTTCTGTCACGAGCCCATCACCGGGGCTGTTTTCCATAAAGAAGTAAGGTTCTGCCCTTCAGAGTATTACAGCTTATAAAAGCGATACGCAGAGAACAAAGCTGCCGGGAGATCAGACGTTAGGTCATCGACCAGGGCCTGGCCTCTTAGCGTCCTGCTTACAACCCTGCCTGTGACGTCGAACTCCCTGTCCCGTGCGCCAGGGCCCGGGAGTCCGCCTGCAGCCACGCTGGCCTCAGAGTTCCTGGGAAATCCCTCCCCCTCTCCCACCTTAGGCCTTCCTACCTGCCAGTGTCTTCCCTGGCCCTTTGCCTGGGTGGCTCCTGCTCGGCCCTCAGGTCCCGGCTTGAATGTCACCACGAGGCCGTCCTCTGCTTGAAGTGCTGACCCACTGTTCTTTGTCACGGAGCCCCTTCTTTCCTTCAGAGCGCCTCTCCGAGGCGGTAATCATCGTTTGTCTTCTTGTCTGTGTCCTCCTGTCCGTCTTGCTCACTGTCATTCCCTGGGCTCTGAGCACAGGGCCAGGACCGTGGAAGGCTCTCGGTGGCTGTGCAGTAAGTGAGCAAACGAGCCCACGCCTGGATGTACTCGCCTCAGAGCGCCAGTGATCGAAGTTAAACCCAACAAAAGGCAAAGTTAGTTTGTAGACGTTCCCATTTGTGAAAAGTCAGTTCAGAAGGCCAGCTGTCACCCTCACATTTATTCTCATAACATCACCCTGGGCCAAGACTCCCGGCAGGGCAACCTCATCACGGTTTTGTGATCCAGTCAGGAGCTAGAGGAAGACGATTCAAACTTGTCTTAATCCTTCTGGGATCTCCTGGGGGATCAGAGTGAGACCGTGACGTTTAAAAGGGGCCGAAGACTGTCAGGTTCACGGCAGAGAGGACCTGAGCCAGAGCCGTTGAGGGCCCCCATCTTGAGGCCGTGTGCCAGGTGCCCCAAGAAATGTAGAGAGAAGTGAGTTGCAGGCTGTGACCGCAGCGAGCCTCAGATTTAATAGTGGGGAAAAGATAAACGCATCAACATCAAAAACCCAAACTAGGAAAAAAAAAAAAAAAAAAACCCAAACTATGGCGTAAGAAGTGTTTTTGCTCCAGGGCTTTGAGAGGGGGAGCAAGATGGGTTCGGGAGACTGGGAAGGGCTTTATGGTGGGACAAGCATTTGAATGGGCCCCTCGTGGTGGGTGGGAGTTGAGGGGCTGGGTGGGAGGCACAAGGGCTTGGTGCCCTGTGTCAAGTGTACGTGGGCTCTGGGCAGAGCTGTTCCCTCTCTACAGGACGCCCTCCCGTTTGTCCAGCACTCACATGGCCAGTCGGCACCTGCCCGGAATCCTGTCCCTCCCAGTCAAGGGCCCCAGAATGGTAGCTGTTGCTCCCTATCTCTGTTTCGTCTTGTTTTTTAGATCTGACTGAGGCTGGTCTGAGAATGGGCCCTAATTTGTGTGTTTCTGATTAAGAATGCAGCACGTGGTCATCTTGGAAAAAAAATTAAATACAGAAAAGTGCGTATTTCTCAGAAAGGGGAAGTGAAAACGAGCGATGGATAGGTATTTCTGGTGTTTGTCTTCTCATGACCAGAAACAAGTGGTAAAGCAAACTGTAAGTTAGCCAGTTGAGTGGAGTAGAGGGAGACCCGTTAGGAACCTACTGTCATAGGCCAGGCCAGAAATGGTTCACTTGAATTGTAAATGGAATAGGAGCCAGAGGCACCCACAAAAGACTCTTCAGAAATAAAATCACCAGCCCTGGGATATGGAGGGGAAGCGGGGAGCTGAGGCCACGCTGGGGTGTCCAGGTGGAGGTGACCAGCAGGCAGTTGGATTTGAGGTCTGCAGAAAGCCTTGCACTAAGAGAAATACCGTCCGCCATGATGGTTAAAGCCTTGGGATTGAATGATGTTGCTGAGGAAAAGAAACGCAGAGAGAAAGAGAGACCACTGACGTCAGAAGGGCAAGAAAGACTAAGTCTAAGAAAGCCGCTGGATTTGGCAAATAGGAGGTCATTGGTGATTTTTAAGAATGCAGTTTCAAAAGAGTTCTGGGGATGGAAACCACAAACTAGAGGAAGTTGGAAATGAAGGCGGAGGATATAGGTTGCTCCTTCAAGGAGTTGGGCTGAGGGAAAGTGAGAGGGCAACATTTTAAAGGTGTCAAGAGCGTTCGCAGTCAGAGGGGGAGAGAGCTAGGAGGAGGAGAGGATTCCAGAGAGAGCTGAGCCCAGCTCAGATGCAGGGCTGAGCCTGTCAGGGAAGAGGAAGCAGCCGTGCTCCCCCAGACATGGGGAGGGGGGCAGAGGGGAGGCCCACACTGACTTCTGAGCTCGGAAGGAGCGAGGCTTGGGGGAGCGCATGTCAGACGGTCTCCGTCTCCTCCGTAGCGTTGGAGGTGCAGCCTTCACCTGGGAGAGATGGGAGCTGTGGGTCTGGGACTTGGAGACGGAGGTTTGGAGCCTTTACGTGCGTAGGAAATACTCGCAAGTCCACACGGAGGAGTAAAGAGAATCTGTTGCTGCTGGACCACAGCTGAAGAGGCCATCTGTTAGGGGGACTCACAGTTAGAATTTTTTTAAAATTCCAGGAGCCTTCAGCGGCTTCCTATTAGGGAGTCGAGGAGGTGGGTGCCAGGTCGTCTCTGAGGCTGGGGGCCGGAGAGGTTAGAACGGGGAAGGTGTGGGGAGCTCGGGGCAGTGTGGGCTTTGAGCAACCAGCCGATTGTCAGTGAGGCCACTGTGGAGGTGGTGGCCTGGGTAGGGAGGGTTTGGGGGGACTGGACGTCATGATGAGGACAAGGGCGGGTCAGTGGGAGTGCACAGGGTTGTAGGCGGCAGGGGCTTCAGGTCAGCGAAAGGGATTTCATGATCGAGGAGGGCCCGAGAAGGGAATAATTGTAATTAGCTGAGCTAGAGTCAAGTTGGTGTGAGTTAAGTTTAAAACCTGAAGTCAGTGACCCAGCAATTCCGCTGGGAGGATGGTTGCCAGGGGAGAGAGGGGGAGGGGCTGCCACTGAGTAGGGGGTGTCTCCGTGGGGTAATGAAATGGAATTAGATGGTGATGCTGGTTGCAGAACTTGTGAAAATACTGCAAGGCTGTGTACTTGAAAAGGGTGAATTTTATGGCACGTGAATGATCTTTTTTTCTTTTAACCCCTGAAGTTAGTACGGGGCAGAGGACAGGAAAAGGGAAGCAGCACGTACGGCGGCGTCCCGGAGGGCATTGGCAAGAACGGGCGGAGAGGAGGATCAGGCCACGCGCTCAGTGGCCTTGGAAAAGTGGGAATTTTTGGGGGGGTCAGCGCTATGGGTTGATCCGTGTGCCGGGTACCCCAGACGTGACGGCCCGTCCTCAGGAAACCTGCAGTCCGGTTGAGCCCAGAGCTGTCATCTGAGACACGGCTCTGAATAATACACACTGATGAGGGGATGGGGCTGATGACAGCCAAAGTGGAGAATCAAACCCAACGCCGGAGACATTTTGAAAAGTCTGATGGAAGCCGGGGCTTCCGTCTTCCAGGTGTTCACGTTCGGCTCCCAGCAGCCGGCTGCAGATCCCGCCCCCCTGGAACCTGGGTGGAACCCTCCCTACTTACCTGCTCGCCTGCCTAAGGCCTGGCCTCCCGGCCTCCACGGTTTTGCCGTTGCCCAGGGTCACCCTTGGGAGCCGTTCGGGGGTGAGGTTCGTTCATTTCTGGGCTCGAATGTCACCTCTCTCGCTTCCAGGTCGGACTGGTGTATATGTTTAACCTCATCGTGGGCACCGGTGCGCTCACCATGCCCAAGGCCTTTGCCGCAGCTGGGTGGCTCGTCAGCCTGGTCCTGTTGGTGTTCCTGGGCTTCATGAGGTAAGAGGCCACCCCCGGGGAGCTGGGGGCAGAGCTGGGGGAGTCTGCCCAGGAAGCCCGAGCTCTCTCCGTCAGTGTGGGGGAAGACTTCTGTGGTGAGGGAATCCTAACAGGTGCCCGGAGCCAGGAGAGGAGGCCCAGAGGTCTCAGGGGCTCGCTCTGATGGAGCGGCTGTCCACCCCCAGTCACTGAGAAGTGAAGACCTCCAGTTAGGCCGTGGGGTGTCTCACCGCGGTGCTCGTGTGTTTCTTACCCAGCTGCTTTGCCTCCGCTGTTGTACCCTTTCTCGATGGACAATTAGACGGACAATTAGTAGTGAAGGTAACAAGTGTAGAGTTCAGTTAGGTGATGAGTGATAAGGGGAAACGTACAGCGAGGTGAGGGGCTCAGGAGCCTGGGGTGGCCGCGGTTTGAAGCAGGTGGTCCATGGCCATGGAGGGCAGCAGACTGGAAGGGCGAAGGAGGGGGCACTAGTGGAGGAATGAAACAGTTCAGCAGCTGAAGTGAGTTAAGACCTAGAGGAGGCTGCACAGGATGGGAAAACACCCGTGTTTTTCAGTTTCTTCCCACGTTTTCTTCTGGGGGGTTTTGTGGCCAGCCTTGAGGGACTGTTGGCTCATTACGTACTGCGAGCCCTGGTGACTGACAGCCCCAGAAGTCCTTGTCCTTCTGTGACCCTGCAGTCCCCTTCAAAGGACCTTCAGCGCAGGCGGCCACCCGAGCGGGAAGTGATTATTGGGGGCCCCCACACCCCAACCTCGTTCAACCCATCTGCGTTCAGACGTGGCTTTGTGCAGCCTGGAGAAGCCTCTTTACGCCTTATGATCGATTTTAGTTTTACTTCCCAAAAGAAGGGGAAATCTAAAGCCCTTAAAACGGTCACTTAGGCAAGGTGGTGAGAAACCTTTCTAGGAGGTGCTGCGGTGGCCGGAGTGGGAGTTTCAGAGACGGCTGCCCCACCCGTACCGAGATGGAGTGGGTGTGGGTTAACTTCTGTGTCGTTCCCCCCAACCCCCAGCCCCCTGACTCCCGGGCCAGGCAGCCAGCCTGCAGCAGGTGACAGCGCCCGAGGCAGGGGCTTGGGGTCGAGTCTGGCATCAGGCTGTGCCGGGTGGCTTCAAGAAACAGATGCATGTCCCACGCCGGGTCTTTTCAGCAAGGACGGAGTCATTCCTCAGGCTTTATCAGCAGGAAGGCGGCCCTCCCCTGTACTACCGGCTGCTAGGGAGAGCCCTCCCGCTGTCATCCATGTCTCTCCCATTTCCTTAAGTAAAGACGATTTTTCACTCTAGTCTGACTTCTCAGCAAACGTCTGGTGTCACCTCCCAATTTCCCTTTTCGGACCAGATTATTAGGAAATTAAAATGTGAACATACTTTAATTTATTAATACGTTTTAATTTATTAAATATATTAATTTATTGGTATATTTTAACTTAGTGACACGTTGTTTATCGGGACTTCCCTGGCGGCACAGTGGTTAAGATTCCGCACTCCCAGTGCAGGGGACCCGGGTTTGATCCCTGGTCAGGGGACTAGATCCCACATGCATGCCGCAACTAAGAGTTCGCCTGCCACAACTAAGGAGCCCACCTGCTGCAGCGAAGACCCAGCGCAACCAAATAAAGTAATTAATATTTAAAAAAATACATTATGCATTAATATATTGTAGTTTATTTTAATAACTAATATTGAAGTAACAGTTACTTTAATACTAACCAGATTATTAGGAAAGTAAAGGTACCCCCCCAAAAAAGAAGGAGGGGATGATTCCAGAGCCAAGTGTCCTTTTCAATTATTATTATTTTTTTTTAATTAATTTATTTTATTTTTGGCTGCATTGGGTCTTCGTTGCTGCGCACGGGCTTTCTCTTTGCGGCGAGCGGGGGCTACTCTTCGTTGCGGTGCATGGGCTTCTCATAGCGGTGGCTTCTCTTTTTGTGGAGCGCGGGCTCTAGGAGCGTGGGCTCAGTACTTGTAGCTTGCGGGCTCTGTAGTTGTGGCGCACGGGCTTAGTTGCTCCGTGGCATGTGGGATCTTCCCCGACCAGGGCTTGAACCCGTGATCCCTGCATTGGCAGGCGGATTCTTAACCACTGCGCCACCAGGGAAGTCCCCCTTTTCAATTATATCCACACCTGTGTTCCGTCCATTAGTGTGTGTAACTGGGGGTTGACCGCTTGGCTAGCGAGGAGAGGTGAGAGCTGCCTGCTGCCCCTCCCAGAAGCTCTGGGAGGGCCCCCTTGTGGACCAGTCTCCTCTTCCCAGCTTAGAGCATTACCTGGTGTCCATCCTCCCATCTCTCCCACCTCTGCCCCCCGACAGGCCCCTTCTGGGGAGCAGTACCACCTTGCCCCCCGGGCAAGGGAGCACCTCTCCCCCAGGCTCATTCTCCCTCCTTCCCATCAGCTTACTTCACACCCTTCTCTCCAGTGCACTGGAAATACATTCTAAATATAGACAGACGTCAGGAAGAGCACGAGAGGCACCACGTATTCACACATGCTTTTTTATCAGGTCAGACCCATCTCAGAAGTTGCCATCCCTTCCTCAGGAGAGAGAATGCTTTGGGCTTACTGGTCGGGTCAGGTCTTAAATGGCTTTTCCTTTTATTTTGTACCTTCTCCAAACTCCTCCCTGCCTTTCGCAGTTAACACGTGGCCTTCCCTTGCAGTTTTGTGACAACTACCTTTGTGGTGGAGGCCATGGCGGCAGCCAATGCTCAGCTCCGCTGGAAGAGAATGGAAACCCATCAGGTGTGTGTGCTGCTCTTGGCTCCAGGCAGTGCCCCCAGGCAGTCGTGTGCAAAGAGGTGGCCCTCAGCAGCCAGTCCTCTCCCTCCCGACGCCTGGAGGGCTCCTGACCACAGCGCTGCTCCAGGACCCCAACCCAGAGCTGAAGTTCACAGCCATGTCAGCTTACGGAACAAACGCAGTCTCTGCTCTTTTAACATCCCCTTGTTGGTCCCTCCTACCCCGGCCTTGAGCTGGCTCAGTCATTCTGAACCTTTGTACCCGGGAACTGTGCCGCAGCTTCTCCCTCCCAGTGTGTCTGACCCTCTAATGTGACAGCAGGGAAGTGTTGAAAGCTTCCTAATCAGATACCTTCTAGAAGGAAATCACAAAGGAAGCAGGCTGTCCATTGGCCGCCCCGGGGGTTGCTGTAGAGCTGTGTGCCCTCTGTTTCCTTGTTTGTTCTCATCCACCCTGTGCCCCCCCTCCCCAGGAGGAGGAAGACGATGGGTCCTCCACGGCCTCCGACAGTGATGTTCTCACCCAGGACAACGATGCGCGGGCAGAGAAGCGGCCCATCCTGTCTGTGCGTAAGTCCTGGGGTTCTGGGCTGGCCCGTGCTTCCCTCTGGTCCGCGGGCTTTCCCTTACTCGTGGAGAGGGCCCCAGGGACTCCCTACAGAGACGCTCTGGCATTTACCACCTGAGGGTTGAGCCGAGGACGGCACCATGGGACAGTAGAGCAGAGCACCGGCCCTGCTGTCTCCGCTGCTAACTGGCGCGTGCAGCTTGGGGAGGTCCCTTCACCTCAGCCCCTGGAAGCTCAAGTAAATGTCGGTTCTCTGACTTCTGTCCTTCCTCCTATCCCAACACACACACACACACACACACACACTCGTGCACACGCGCCCTCACGCACATGCCCACACACGTGCACACACACGCACACGTGCCCTCACACACTCAGTCTCACACACTCTCACTAACACACTCATACTCCCACACGCGCATGTGCCTTCACACGCACACACCCACACACGCTTGCACGCCCACACACTCTCACTAACACGCACACGCTCACACACGCACACACGCTCACACTCCAGTTGCGCCAGGGCGAAGCATCCCAGCCTTCCCTCTCACCCCACAGTGAGCACCCCTGGGATCCCTTTCTATAGACGATTTATTTATTTACTTGTTTATGTATTTATTTACTTATTTAATTTAGTCTATTTATTTATGGCCGTGTGCACGGCATGCAGGATCCTAGTTCCCCAGCCAGGGATCAAACCCTCACCCCCTGCAGTGCAAGTGCGGAGTCCGAACCACTGGACCGCCAGGGAAGTCCCTCTAGATATTTCGAAATGTTTCAAGCAGGAAGCATTAGGAAAACTTTTCTCAGGAGTTTGAACCCGTTGGGATGTCATTATTCTGGAGAATTCAGTGAACTCAGCACCCCTTCTAAGAGCTTTTCCTTGTGAGAGGAAAAAAAAAAAAACCACTTCCTCTTTCTTCTTGGTTCCACAGAGAGGCATGGATCTCCGAACCTTTTTGAGATCACAGACCGGGTGGAGATGGGGCAGATGGCCTCCATGTTCTTCAGTAAAGGTGGGAGTGCTTTCTCCAGGTGGGGCACGGGCAGGGGCAGAGGTGGTGCCTTCTTGGGGGCCGGGGCAGCCGGAGCGGGGTTTCCGCCTCAACTAGGGACGGGGCAGGCGGGGGGGGGAGCAGATCCTCAACCCGGAGACCGCCTTGCTGAGAGGCGTGAACAACTTTATGGTTTTTCCTGGATTCCTCCCCGCTCGTCAGCGCATCAGGAATAAAGAAGCAGCTACTTAGCGACTACAGCTCACACGGGTTGAGAGTCCCAAGCAGCTTTCCAGGGAAGCCAGTGGAGGCGGCTGGTGGTTCTGTGCCTCCTGCTCGATTACTTCTGACTTGTCTTCTCTTTTCTTCTGGACTGTTCTGTTTAGGACAGGACAGAGCAACCACTTTGTGACAGTAGGTGTGTGTGTGTGTGTGTGTGTGTGTATGTGTGTCTGCGTGTCTTCCTGGTGGCCAGGACAGAGCAGCCACCTTGTGACAGTAGGGGTGTATGTGTGTGTGTGTGTGTGTGTGTGTGTGTGTGTCTGTGTGTCTTCCTGGTGGCCAGCAGAGGGCGCTAGGGGCCCACACTCAGGACTGCTATCTGGACTCTGTGCGTCTAATCCTGACAGTAGGGGTGTGTGTGTGTGTGTGTGTATGTGTGTCTGTGTCTGTGTCTGTGTCTGTGTGTGTCTGTGTGTCTGTGTCTCTTCCTGGTGACCAGCAGAGGGTGCTAGGAGCCCACGCTCAGGACTGCTGTCTGGACTCTGCGCATCTAATCGTGACCTCTCCGTGTGCTCCACCTGCGGCTTGGTGGGATCGAAGGATAGCACCCAGCTCGGGTGCTGCCTTGTTGGTTCCGGCAACAATAGCTTAGACCTCCGTTCCAAATCTTGTTCTTTTGGAAGATGAGCTATTTAGGGTTTAGATTTTTTAAATGTTCAATCCTTCACAGAAAGACACATCTCAAAAAATCCTTGACCTTGCAGTTACCTTGGGAGATTTTGTGCCCCTCCGTCAAAGCCCCTGTTTGCAGAGGGGAGCGTCTCCCTTGGTTCTTTCCTGTCTTGAATTTGGCCGCACTAAGTTAGAGCCGAGGGGGATTGTGGAAACTAGAATCTAGAATCTTCTCAATGGCTTCTTAGGACATCCGGCGGTCCGTTTATCACCATGGTGTGATGTGACAGAAGTTCCTGATTGAGGTTGCCTCGGGGTCTGCCTCCCTCCGTCCTCCCCACCAGGCCGGCCTCACTGAGGGTTCTCAGAATTTATCAAAACCAGATTGGGGGCTTCCCTCGTGGCACAGTGGTTAAGAATCTGCCTGCCAATGCAGGGGACACGGGTTTGAGCCCTGGTCTGGGAAGATCCCACATGCCGCGGAGCAACTAAGCCCGTGCGCCACAACTACTGAGCCTGTGCTCTAGAGCCCACGAGCCACAACTCCTGAGCCCATGTGCCACAACCACTGAAGCCCGTGTGCCTAGGGCCCGTGCTCCGCAACGAGAGAAGCCATCGCAGTGAGAGGCCCACGCACCACAATGAAGAGTGGCCCCCACTTGCCGCAATTAGAGAAGGCCCGCGCGCAGCAACAAAACCCCAACACAGCCAAAAATAAATAAGTAAAAATAAATATACTTATTAAAAAAAAACCAGATTGGTTGTGTCTGGCGCACTTCTGTGCTTTTCCTTTGTTCTATTTCTATCTCTCCCCGTCTCATTAGGCTCAGATCAGAGAAGCAAACATTCCCTTCTGGCTGCTGCACAGCCTCCTCCCAAATGCAAGCTTCTGAAATAAAATGCACGTTGGAGGGGGGACACATACCTCTTAAACGTCCTTCCTAATTTTCATGTTTCACAGTCCACCCTGATTTCTTTAAGAATTCTAGGAACTTGTGGTTTTGTTTTGTTTTTTAATTTATTTATTTTATTTATTTATTTTTGGCTGTGTTGGGTTTTCATTGCTACGTGCAGGCTTTCTCTAGTTGTGGCGAGCGGGGGCTACTCTTAGTTGCAGTGCGTGGGCTTCTCATTGCAGTGGCTTCTCTTGTTGTGGAGCACGGGCTCTAGGCGCGCGGGCTCAGTAGTTGTGGCTCGCGGGCTCTAGAGCGCAGGCTCAGTAGTCGTGGCGCATGGGCTTAGTTGCTCTGCGGCACATGGGGTCTTCCCGGATCAGGGCTCAAACCCATGTCCCCTGCATTGGCAGGTGGATTCTTAACCCCTGCGCCACCAGGGAAGCCCTGGTTTTGTTTTGTCTTTGTGTGTGTGTGTGTGTGTGTGTGTGTGCGCCCCACAGACTAGACTCCTAGTTTACCCAAATCTGATAGAAAATAAACACGTTCGTACAAGAGCAGCTCAGACTTAAAGGAAGCTCTCTTCCCACCTGCTCCTGGGTTTCTCAAGCTCACCACTATAGCTGTGTGGCTGGGTCCTTCTTCATTGCAGGGCCTGCCCTGTGTGTTGTAGGATGTTGAGTAGCATCCCTGGCTTCTACCCACTAGTCGTCAGTAGCACCACCCAGTCGTGACAATCAAAAATGTCCTCAAACTTTGCCAAATGTCCCCAGTAGGGGGTGGGGGACAGAATCACCCCCAGTTGAAACCACTGCTCGGCTCTATCCTAATTCATAGACCGTCACCTTCACCTTTGGGAGGGCTGCCACACTCCACACAAGTCTCCCTTGGGGTCCAGACTCAGTCCTTGTAATGAGAAATGCCAGTCCTGGTCATTGCCGTCCTCAAGGAAGTTCATTGATCCTCCCACTTTGTGTCTCGTAATGAAATTTATTGATCAGGGAGGGCCAGTGACAGTTTTATAAACAGCGGACATGAGTCCACGGCAGGTGGAGAAAAGGATGGGAGTGGGGAGGGGCAGTGCCTCCCTGCAGGAGCGACGGCTCAGAGTGAAAAGATGAGCGGGGGCTGGGCTCGGAGCCTGGGGGTGAGTGGCAGCTACGCCAGGGACCACTGAGCTTGGACATCCAGGGTTCTTTCAAGAACTATATCTTCCGAATCTTTTCCGCCTAGGCTCCTAGGAGCAGAGCCGACCTCAAATAGCCCAGGAGGAACATGTCCCTGGCTTTCCCCCGGGACCTAGAGGCTCATCTGAGCCACGTGGATTAGAAGGAAACTGTCACTTCATTTTTCTTTCTGTTCTCGGAGACTCCAGCAGCTTAAGATCAATGAAACCAAAAACAAGCAATCAGTCTGAATGGGAGTTTGAGACTGGCCGTCTGGGGCCACGACCCTGAGGTTGTAGGGCCCAGATGCTTTTTTCGGCACTTTTACCCCTGATCTTTGTAGCTGGAATCACGTATGGAATTTAGCACTGGCTGAATGCTTCTCACTGCACAGGATTAGAGACGGTCAGGGACTTGCCAGGGTCAGGAGAAGAGGCCGATGGGATGAAGACCAGAGCTTGAGTTCCCGCCTGCCAGTCCAGGCCCCTCCTGGAGGGAGAGGGGACCAAGGTTTGCCTCTGCAGAGGGAGCTTCCGCGTCCCATGCCTTCCAAAGTCAGTATCCTCCCCTGCAGACGCTTCCTGTAAGGAGGGAAGTGAGCCGTCCCACTCCTGCCACTGTCTCCCTCCCCAGCGCGCCAGGCCACCCTTCCTCCTCTTGGGTGCTTGGTAATGGGCCACATTCAGAATGAGGCACTTGGTCTTTGGAAATCAAGGGCTTTTCACCCTCCTGATTTCAGCTTCCGGAGCTGGGCCACTTCCTGTTCTCTTCTTTTCAATCCCTCAGTCTTTCATCTTAGAGCCCTGTGTGTGGCTGCGAAGGAGGCCCTGGTCCAGGCAAGCCCGGGGGTTCAGGCCTTGACTCAGGCCATCCCTCCTTCTCCCCTCCGGTCAGCCTGTCCCGAGCGCGAAGACGCCTCCAGGTCCTCCCTGGCCAGTCCACGCCCCACACTCACCCTGGATGCAGAACCTCTCTGATCCTGTCCCGCTCACCACCGGGCGACAGTCTCGAGCAGATGTGTCTCCCGCCAGCATCTCAGTGTTGGTAGCCAGAATGAGAAACAGGACTTGGGGGTGGTTTTCCCACTCTGCTTGGAGAACGAAAGCCGTGGATGAGGTAGAGCTGTAGTCATCAAAAAAGCAGGCCGGGGCTTCCCTGGTGGCGCAGTGGTTGAGAGTCCGCCTGCCGATGCAGGGGACATGGGTTCGTGCCCCGGTCCGGGAAGATCCCACATGCTGTGGAGTGGCTGGGCCCATGAGCCATGGTCACTGGGCCTGCACGTCCGGAGCCGGTGCGCCGCAACAGTGAGAGGCCCGCGTACTGCAAAAAAAAAAAAAAAAAAAAAAAAAAGCAGGCCGGCTTCTCCCTGTGGCTCCCTGACCGATGGTTTTGTTGCTTTCAGTGGGGGTCAACCTGTTCTATTTCTGCATCATCATCTACCTGTATGGGGACCTGGCCATCTATGCTGCCGCCGTGCCCTTCTCTCTCATGCAGGTGACCTGGTGAGTGTCCCCCCTGCCCCCCACACCAGCTGCAGCCAGAGGGGCTTCCTTGGGCAGTCGGGGCAGTGTTTTCTCAGGGTAGAAGCCCAACACCAAGCGAGTCCATCATGTCTGAGGCCCTTTTCTGCACGCATCACAGCCAGCTGTGTGTCCTGGCCTTCAGAGACACACAGCTCACCGCCGACCCCATCCCTGCCCCGCTGGGAAGGTGACTGGGATTCCCACCAGTCGCCGGGAAACAGTGCAGCAGGAATAAGGTGCCTGCCCCCAGAGACAGAAAAACGTGGCTTGTGGAGGGTCAGAGCATGGGACCTGAAGCTGCAGCTGGGCGGCGGGGGGTCGGGGGCGCGGCAGTTGCCCCTGGTCAGTAAGGGCAGGTTCTCTCTGCTCCCGGCCAGGCAGGGAGGCCCACACTGAGCCATTGTTCTCTCTATCAGCAGCGCCGTGGGCAACGACTCCTGCGGAGTGGAGGCCGAGGCCAAGTACAACGACACGGACCTGTGCTGGGGGCCCCTGCACCGCGTGGACGCCTACCGCATCTACCTGGTGAGTGGTCGGCCAGGCTGGCCCAGGGGCCTGGGAGCCGCCCGCCTGCACTCTCGGCTAGAACTTTCCCCAGAGCGGAGAGTCTACACAGCCCCACAGCCTGGCTAATTACTGGGGCTTTGGTCCCGGGCAGAAAGTGGATCATATGGCTACAGTGCCAGCCCCAGGGCGTCCCGGCCAGCGGACTTCCATCATATGTGGTTTGGAGTTGGCATTGGGGTTGGCGCCAGCTCCGGGCCGTGAACTCTTATAAACTCATCTGGGGGTTTGAAGGGCATGCTTATCAAAGCCCTGTAAGAGGGCCAGGGCTGGCTTTCCAGAAACTTTCCCTGTTTTGACCTCACTCCCGGCCAGCCCAGGAGCACATGAGTGGATGCCGGGTTTGCTGGCTAGGCAGGCGAGACTGAGCCATCTCACGGCTGACCCCAGGTACAGACAGCTCTCCAGATCAGGAGGGATCAGCCCAGCTCGCTCCCAGCCTCCCCTGCTCCTCGCAGACAAGGGAAGAAGATGAATGTCCAGGCTCCGTCTTGAGTGCTTTGTGCCGGGGGCGGGCCGGGGGTGGGCGGAGGGGGGAATTGGAGCTGAATAACGTGTCCCACGGGTCTCAGGGAATAAGACGCAAAACCAGAGGCAGGTGTCTGTCTGCCTGCTTTGCAGGCGCGACTCAGAAATGGTTCCCTTTCGCCTGTGCGGTGTCTGTTAATGCTCTCTGCTCCCTCCTGGCCTCCTCCGCCCTGACACAGATTTAGGTACATTAGGCGACACAGAGCTTGACACGTGGCCACCTAGCTGATGTGAAGCGGGACGCGGGACACGGGAGAGCCGGCCTCGCAGGGAGGCTCAGGGTGTCGGCCTCTTGACTTAATTATCCCTATCCTGGCAGAGCTTCCCGCGGCCGCCACCTGTGTTATGCAGCTCTGAATTTGTTAACCCCAAGGACAGCGGAATGGTGGTTTCACCTTCCCAGTCCTATCCTATCGACCTACCCCAGGAGTCCCGTGGCCCCAGCCCCGGGAGAGATTTGTTTTCCTCTGTGCGTTTCTGGACCAGTCGGGTGGTCAGCTGCGGCTAGGAGGGTGTCTTCCAGGAGGACTGTATCTCAGCCAAGGTCCGATGGGACTTCGGTGGCAGGTTAATTTCCCAGCCCCTTCCCCACTTCCCCAGCCTTGGGGGCAGGCAGAGAACTCAGCAGGGCCACCAGGAGAACCCGGGAGAGCGGAGGCCTGTTAACCTCTCGGCTTTCAACAAACCGTGATTGATACAATTAGCAAAAGTGTTGGTGATTGTAAGGACCCATCTGGATCTCTAACCGGCACAGTCAGGCAGAAGGAGGAGGTTGAAGAAAGGGTCCCAGGGGCTCAGCACAGACCCGGGAGCAGGTCCAGGATGGAGGGTCAGCGGCAGAGCCCCTCAGGCAGGTCTGTACCGGGGGCGCTGCTGGAGGCTGTGCAGGGTCTGCCTGGCTCGTTCCCCCGCGCATTGGCAGAACAGACACGGAGTGCTGGGAATGTTGCTGCCGCCATCGGCCCGATGAATTATTTAGCAGCGTCATTACTGCCTTATTAAACTGTTCTTCCTCTCATTCCTATAAACCTTCCACATGATGGAAGCCTCCCTGCCCGAGTTTCAATAACTGTCTGACCGAACAGAAGGAGCCCTTCAGGAAAGCAGACAGGCATTAATTACAGCCTTTGTCTCCCAGATACTGCACTTATAGCTCATAAAGTTAATTGCCACCGGGCCCACAGAAGCTGCACGAAATAGGAGGGGGCGGGGCTGAGCAGAAACAGAGCCTGTTCTCTCTGAGTGGTTGACACCCTCCCACTGCCGGGGACTTGAGTTGGCTCAGAAGGTTTTCGGTTCAGACGTGCTCTTCTGCCTGGTTTGGAGAAATTCAGGGCAGGTGGACCTTCGCGTTGTCTCAGAAGTTACTTTACAACTTTGCATGTGGCTTCCGGGGGGGTCCGCGGCTTCCACAGAGCTGTGCCACCTGACCCTAAATACCGGGGGGCGGGGAGGGCTCTGTCCCTCTGCAGGCCACCCCCTCTTAGTGAGTCGGAAGCGGCCTAGCGACTGAAGGAGGGGGTTGCCAAACGTGGGTTTCCTTCCTCCGTCCTGGGTGCTCTGTGACAGGTGCTAACAGCATCTTCCCCTCCCAAGTCCGGCCCGCGGGGCTCATCCCTGCATCCTTGTTCCACCAAGTGGCCCCTTCAGATCATGGGAGAAGAGGGGCATCCTTTCCCCTCGCCCCCCAGTCATTCGTGTTTGGAAGATTGTCCGTCCCGCCTAGAGAATCCCGTCGCGCCTCTTTCTACCAGCTGTCTTGTTGCTGCAGCGTTGGCCACGGAGGCGGGCGGGTTTTAAGCCCCCTTCCCCCCCCAGGCACAGCCACTTCTTTGTCTCAGGTACACGATACACCTATCCGGCTGCATGTTCAAAAGGACCTCTAATAGCCACTTCTTTTCTATTCCAGGACAGTATTTTTCTGCCTTTAACTTTACGGTTTAATTTTTAGAAAGTCCTCTGGAAGCAGCCTCTTCCGTGTCTTCCCGGGAGTGCTGCTGAGATGCACACCCAGAATGAGAATATTCGGGATATTAACCGTCTCCAGAGGCCAGCCTGTGTAGCATGATTACTTGTCAGAAGGGAGCTTTCTCTACCACCAGCTACCGGTCGCCTCCCGAAGCCCTTGACCTTAATGAGTGGAAAATTCCTCCTCCCTTCCCGTAGCCTGTGACCTCTGTCCACATCCTGTGACTCCCATGCAGCTGATATGAGTCAGTTTCTCCCTCTCCCTCCTTGAAGTAGCCGCAGAGCAGGCTGCTGTGAGGTGGGGGTGGTCCCGTGAGTCACACGTGCCCCCAGGGCGTCCCAGCAAGACGCCGCAGCTGGAGCCAGCAGTGACCTGGGCCGCCCCCCCCCCCCCCCCCGTCATGAGGGCCCGTGAGAATTAGCATCAGGATCTGATCTTCCGAGCCCCACCGCCCACCCCTCATGCTCCTTTGAAGTATCAAATGGGACAGGCTTTCAGACCCGCAACCTTGCCTCCAGGCTGGGGAACGTCCTGGGATTCTCTCTGCAGAGCACCTCTGGCTTGAGTAGGAAACAAAGTCAGAATTTAGCATTTCATTTTCCTATGTGCTGAGGAAGAGTCAGGAGCTGCTGGTGAACGGCAGGGTCATATGGAAATGAGTTCCGTCCAGGAATCGTACTGTCCCGAGTGTCTGGGAGGCAGGACGTGTGTCGCTGTCCCCTTGAGTCAAGGGCACTGCCCGGTGCTCTTGTTCTCCTTCCTCATTCCTGCAGGGCCGTCCGGCCTCATTTGCGCCCCAGGCCCCGTCAGTACCGCCTCCTGGAGAGTGTCAGAGGGAAGTCCTGGGGGGACAGCGGGACTCCCCGAGCGCTGAAGCCTCCTCACTGCCCGCAGGAGCGGCCTCCACAGCTTACAGGTGGACAGGTGCCGCTGCGGCACCGGCGGCCCAGCAGGCCCCGGCTGGGCAGATCCAGGCCCGTAGATGGCAGAGCGGAGCTCATCCTGGCTGGAGACCCAGCCGCAAACTGGCAGCGTGGGGCAGGGGGCCCCTCGTGGGCTGCTTTGAGACAGGACAAGGTCACCCTGGCTTGCCATGCTGCCTTTAACGCAGGAGCTGTGAGGTCCACCTCTGGGGTCTGGGGGTGAGCGGGGAGAGAGGTGCAGCCTGGCAGGTGACCTGCCACCCACTGCCAGACAGAGGGGCCTCTCCCTGCGGACACCCCTTGAAGAAACAGGGTATGTGTTGGGGGCTGCAGGGGGGATCCTGCCTGCTGAACTCTTCCTAAAGGAGCAGGTCAGTCTGATTCGGGCTCAGGTTAGCGGTGAAGGGTGCTGGTCTCTCCTCCTCTGGCAGGAGGCTGTTTTCTGAATCCGTCTTGTCTCAGTCTTACACGGCAACGCTTCCCTGCCACTGGCGACGTTTAAACAGCGCGCGCTTCCCTTTTTATTTTTATTTATTTATTTGGCTGCTCCGGGTCTTAGTTGCGGGATGCGAGCATGTGGGATCTAGTTCCCGGACCAGGGATCGAACCTGGGCCCCCTGCATTGGGAGCACAGAGTCCTAACCACTGGACCACCAGGGAAGTCCCACACGATCCCCTTTTTAAAACCAAACAGTCTCTTTCTAGAACGGTACCATTCAGGGGAAGAAACATCCCTTGTGTTGGGGGGTGGAGAACAGAGTGACGTACCCAAGTGGAGGCGCCAGGCCGAGCACTGCCAGGTCCTTCCTGCGTACGGTTTGCGTCAGTGTAGCGAGTTACCCATTACTTTCTCGTTTCCAAACAATAAGGTCTGTGGCCTCATCCCATTTCACAGCAGAGCAAACTGAGACTTGGAGACCGTGACTTCCCCAGGGTCTCTGAGCTGAGGCAGAGATGAGAGCCCAGAAACGAGGGGGCAGGTCACGCCTGCTCACCAGCCCTGGGAGCCTGACGTTTGCAGAGGTTGGGGCGACGCTGCCCCAGGATGGCATCTGCTCGGTGACCTGTGTCTGCGCATCCTGCCCATCTGCCTGACTGACCTGCTGTCTTCCTGCCGCCCCTCACTCCTGGGTAGCGAGATGGGCTTCTTCCATTCACTCAAGTAGCGCTGGAACTCAGAGCGTCTGCCCAAGGACGTCTCCCTTCCCTGCCACGGTCTCTCTCTCTGTTCTTTCAATAGCAACCACGGTACCCTGGAGCTGTGGCATCTGCTAATAAGTGGGTCACCACTGCCATTGCTTGAATGTTTATTCTTAGCGACGCTGGGGCAGGAGGTGGTCTAGAGGCCTTCAGGATCAGTGAGGAGGGAAAGGTAGTGTGAAGCAACAAGGTTCAGCGGCAGCAGTGACTTCACGGGACCTGGGAACTCTCGGGGACACCTCCAGGGGAGCCGCCTGTGCCCCTAGAGCACAGCCCCAATAGGAGACAGTGTGAGCGCCGCCCCTGGATTTGCACAACGTGGGGAACCCGGAAGGAAGCAGAGACCATGGCGAGACAGGCAGGGTGGTCCTGGAGGGCAAGCGCAGTGCTCCCAGGTTGGCATCTTCATGCAGGAGTCTGATGGGTTGGCTCCATCCGCAGATGGAGGGCAGGGCCCTAAGTGCAGTAAACGGACCAGTGGCAGTTTCCCTTCTTTGGGGACATCGCCCTCCTGTCTGCCTCCTGTGGGTTGGGACCTAGCCCAACACCAAAGCGGAACAAGCCAAGAGGAGGTTCCCGGCCACCTGGGCAAGAAGGGGGTTGCTTACAGGGTCTGGGACATCAAGGCGCCTCCCTCATAGGGTGGGGACTGTTTGGGGACCTACCTGGGCTACCAGGGAAGCCCGTCTTCTTTGCCTTCCTTTCCTCCCTTCCTAACCCTGACATCAGCTCCTCATTTGGTTCTGGAGGCTCCTGGAAGGTCAGTTGTGCTTCACCCTTTCCTCGCTGCTCGCGGGTGGGAAGGTGCCGGTCATGCTGGGCAACGCCCTGCAGGTGCGGCGAGCAGAGTAGCTCTCCCGGTCCCACCCCGACTTGGTGGGGGGTCTGCGGTCGTCTGCCAGCTCATCTGGCCCCCCGGGAGGCCTTGAGTCTCAGGGTCCTAGCCCCTCAAGTGCCGAGCCTCTGCTTTCAGCCCACGATCCTGGGTCTCAAGGAAGAAAGCATTTCTGCCCAACACCCTAAAACTGCGTGTACCCACTCTGCAGACAGGCAGGCGCTCGTGCTGAGCAAATTCTAACTCAAACAGTGGCCGGTGCTCAGCTTGAAAGGACTGACTTTAAAGGATTAGCTTGTCTCTTCTTTTTCAAGGATATCAACAATACAGGGGCAGGCCTGCATTCTTCCTCCTTCCTCCCTCCCTCCCTCCCTCCCTTCGTCCCTCCCTCCCTCCTTCCTTCCCTCCCTCCCTCCCTCCTTCCTTCCCTCCCTCCCTCCCTCCTTCCCTCCCTCCCTCCCTCTTTCCCTCCCTCCCTCCCTCCTTCCCTCCCTCCCTCCTCCCTCCTCCCTCCCTCCCTCCCTTCCTCCCTCCTTCCCTTCCTCCCTCCCTCCCTTCGTCCCTCCCTCCCTCCTTCCTTCCCTCCCTCCCTCCCTCCTTCCCTCCCTCCCTCCTTCCCTCCCTCCCTCCTTCCCTCCCTCCCTCCTCCCTCCTCCCTCCTCCCTCCCTCCCTCCCTCCCTTCCTCCCTCCTTCCCTTCCTCCCTCCCTCCTTCCCTTCCTCCCTCCCTCCCTTCCTCCCTCCCTCCCTTCCTCCCTCCCTCCCTTCTTCCCTCCCTCCCTCCCTCCCTCCCTCCCTCCCTTCCTCCCTCCCTTCCTTCCTCCCTTCCTCCCCTTCCTAGGAAGCTGTCTCTATGGCTCATCCAGGGAATGGCTGCTTGTGTTTCGTTGTGCTTTCCATCCCCCCCAGCCCTTTCTAAATGAAGTTCAGATCACGCTGTCACTCACTCTGACACTATGGCTTGTCTCTCCAGCTCCTGCCAAGGGACCCCAGGGGCACCCCCGTCACCGCCCCCCCACTGCTACTGGTGTCTGGGCACAGCCTCCGGTCCGTCCCCAGTGCCAGCCCAGCTGCTGCCCAGCATTGCTCAGGACCAGCCCTCACCTTTCCGAGGAGACCTGGGTAGCGCCTCGCTGGACCACGGTGACCCCCTCCTCCCTGACCCCCAGTGCCTTGGGGTGTTTGGCCCGAGCTCCCTCCGGCTCAGTGAGAGGACTGTTTTTATTTTTAACGCGGCTCTCGGGGACATGGGTTCTGTCCGCCATCCATCACCCCCCACGTCCTGCCTCTGCGATGGCTGATGCCTGACACACCAGCTTAGAGGACGGCGCTGACTCCCCTGTGCCATCCGCTCCGAGCGCCCGGTAAAGATAGCAGGTGACGGGCGTCAGGATCACAAGACAGTCCGCACCACCCCTCCCCGAGCCCTGGAAGCTGCTCACCGGCTGAGCTCGAGTCCTCTGGCCTTTCTTCCGTCCTAGTGGATGAAGGGAACTCGGCTGTAGCTCCTGAGCCAGGTGAACTGCCCAGAACCCCTTCTCACAGTGGCAGCTTGAGTGTCTCTCTGACCCTGTTAGAATGTCCCCGACCTCTACCCCCATCTCCGTCGTCTGGAAAGTAATGAGTACATCCTTACAAATAGGACTTGCCAAGGCACAAGCCACTTTTACCCTGGGCACGCGGGAAACTGTCAGTTTGGCTTGTCTGGTGTCTCGTCCTTTCTCCCTGCCCCCTTCCCCAGTTCACTCAGGGTCGGGCACTGCGATGGGGAAAGTTATCTGTGCACCACAACCGAACCGCCCCTGCCAGCAGACTCGGCTTGTAAGAAGCCCCACGATATGAAAATCCCAATGTATAAAACAAACTCAGCGGGTAATTATTTGTTACAAAACAGTTTGATACTTTACAGAAGGGCTTGCTGCAGGTTTCTCTTGAGTACTTACTTTCCCTAGTGCGCTTAAAACGTTATTCTGTGGAAATTAAGTATCTATAAATAGAACTTTTAGAGGCCCATCTCTTGGGTAAAGCGTATCCACATGTTTGTATGTAAAGTGCAGGAGTCCAGAGCCCATTTCACGGAGAAATAGGCCGACATGGGGTTGGCGTGGACATCACAGACGGACGGATACACACACACACGTGCACACACACGGGGCCCCAAGCCGGGAAAGCGTCACGGAGCTTGTTAGGAATATACCCACGACCCACACTTGTGCACAGGCCAGTTTGGTTGGGAAACTTCCAAATAAGTCTCCTTGGGGAGCGTTCATCCCTGCTGGGGACCTTCTGCCCTGTGCTCTTTCAGGACCATTTTTACCCACACTTCACACTGATCCCGGGCACGCCCTAAGCTGGAGGCTTCTTTCTTTGTGCGCAGCGTGATCGGTGGTGCAAAGCTGCTGTTCCTTGCTTCATGAGCTCCCCGGGCTGGTCCTGGCCACTGACCCAGGTGTGTGTGTCCATGTCTGTGTGTTTTTAGTCAGTCCCCTCAGAAGCTGCTCTAGGCAAACTCCCAAGATGCTACATCTGAGGCCATCTCCAGACTCTGCATCCCCTCTGCTTGCAGACCTCCCATTTCTGGGCAAAGAGCTAAAAAAATGACTTTGTATTCTTTAAGGAAATGTCCCAGTTGTCAATTTCAGATCCTTACTCTCCCCTGCTCTTTTTTTTGGCTTCATTTCCCAAAAAGTATAGGAAAGAACTATAGGAAATACAGCAGCCTTCCAGTTGTTTTAAGAGTAATATGGAACGTTCTTAAACATCTCGCGCTAACGAGGATCAAAACTGTTTACGCTAAACCACGTTCCTCCTTCAGCTCCATGTCTCTCTGATGCTTTCATTCCATAGCTGAATCCGTGGTCCTCGCGACGGCCCTGCTGACTTCTGTGAGGCTATGCTACCCCCTGAATGATGCTTGCTCTCTGTTACAGGGTGTCTGTTATAAACAGAATCTGCTGTATTTCTAAATAGTGTCCCAGGGCCCTGGCGGTAATTGTTTAATTAAATAAAGTGCTCATTCTAAAGTAATAAGTGTGCTCCGCCGTGTGGCTGGTGTCCCAACCGGAGGCCCAGCAAACCGTGCGGAGACTAAAAGTATCCACGGGCACGTTCCCCAGCCTGCAGGCTGGCCCCAAGGAGAAAGCAGCAGCTAAGGAACCCCGAAGCGTTCTCAGCCAGCAGAAGGGTGCCTGGGACACGGACGTGATTAGGCAGAGCTGAACAATTAGGGTGCATACCAATGATGACATCCGATTAAGTAGCACGAGCTTGGGATGTCTCGTGAATTAGCCAAGAGTAGGCCAAGGTACATTTTAATAAGCCTTCGCGTGCAAAGGGAGGTACCGCAGAGGGCACGGCTGAGCAGATGTTGTGTGAAGCCAGAAGGAAGGGTCACAGAGCACAGCAGGGCATGTTGAGTTGAGCTCCAAAAAAACTTCCTTTAGCCGCGGATTGAGACGCTCTCTGGAAACCTGGACAGGAGGAGGGAAGAGGCTGCCGGGCCAGGTTAGATGCTGACCAGGGCTGGAAGGCCCCCCACAGTTTGTGACACCCAAGCAGTTCTGGCAGGAGAACTTCTCACTGCTGTTTCAGGAGGCTGTGCTGTACCCGAGGGGTGGGTCGCCAGCCTCCAGGAACACTGCCCAGCCCTCTCCCCACCCCCGGCCAGGAACAGTCGCCTCAACTGGGTCTCCGAGCTTGGTTCCAGGACCACTGGTGCTTATTAAAAATATAGATCCCTGGGTTGCACCCCAGGCCTAATGCAGCAGCACCTAGGACTGCAAGGCCCAGGAATCTGCCTTTTCCACCTGTTCTGAGGGTGCTTCTGTGTCCTCTGCCCTTTGAGAAAGTCTGCTGGCCGAGGCCCTCTCGCAGCGATACGTGGTCTTGCTGACGCCCAGCCTCCCGGGGAGGGGCCTGCTCTGGTCTCCCTTGGATCTGCTCCCCAAGCTTCAGCTGAAGAGGCAGCGGTCAGGGCCCTGCCGAGCCTCCTCCAGGGAGAGAGGGGGCAGGCGTCGCAGGTCTCCAGCCTGGCTTCCGGCGCGTCACTGCAGACAGGGAGCAGCTGCACTCCTGCTCTGACCAGACTGGTTTCAGACTCTGAGTGTCCCCAGGAGAAGAGGGCCTCCAGGAGGACCCCTTTGCCAGCAGCTGCTTTGTTACCTGTGGCCAACAGGTCCCACCCGGTCCCTTCCTCCTGGAGCCCACAGCGTGCCAGCCCCACAGAGGCCTCGGCCTCTGACCATCCACTAGGGAGGGATCCGGGGGTCATTAGTGTGATTCCTTACACCCGACTCCACGGAGCTCGTTAATCACCCCCTTGCCTTGCCGGCTCCCCTCCCTCCGCACCTCCACCGGGGTTACTCGGTACCCCGCAAAGAATCCTGCTGCTTTCCGTTTATTTCGAGGTCGGGGGTCAGCAGGGGAGAGGTGGAGCCAGTCCGCCCCGTGCTCTCTGCAGGGCTTCCAAGTGCCGGGCCCTGACTTCCTTCCCTCCCTCCGCTCCAGCCCTGGCCCCGCTCTTATTGCGCAGAGATGAGTGGGAAGAGTTGGGGAGGTGGGGGGTGCCTGAGCGTCCTTAGTGATTATCCGGCACCTCTCCTGGAGCATCACGCAGGCGTCAGGCAGTTGAGGTGACAGAGGGCAATGGCTCCGCCTCCTCGTGTCCCCGGGGGCGGGGCCAGCAGAAGCAGTCAGACTCCAGCAGGTTACTGGAGACGCTAACAGCCCTGCGGGTCGTAAGGGTCCACGGGGCTCACGTCCCGCCCAGCACCCAGGGTATCTGAGCAGCTTCGTTCTTGACGGAATCCGGTGGTTGGGGGTGTGGGTGCTTTTTTCCGAGGGAGCTGAGGGCCCAGGGGCTCCCCACCCCTTGTCACTCATAACACAGTCCACGATATAGGGTGTTACCTGCCCACCCGTTCCCCTCAAGTCCTCCTGTTCTGAGGACCTGTAAGGCCCAGTTGATCTCTAGTCTGGCCGCGACAGCTGTTCCCCAGCCCCTGGATCACGTGGCCAATAGCTCCAGCTTCCTCGTGTGTGTGAGGCAGCCTGTAAGTTCAGCCGGCCCTGGGGGAGGGACGCCAGGTACCCATCCTCTCCCCTTGTTTGACAGCCAGCAGAAGTAGACCGGGCCACAGAGCTGGGTTTGACTCTGCAGACAGATTTCAGTGGCTAAAAAGTGGGAAGGGGTAAACCCAGCCTGCGGCGCCCAGGAAGTCGTCATCTGTGCACCTGTTCACTGAGCCCGAGGAGAGGTTGCCGCCCGTTGGCAGAGCCCTGCCTCCCCCGTGAGACCTGTTCTCTCTTGCCGTGGAGGGCTGCTTCGGAGCCTGCCCTGGGCTTGTGCACCTCCTCGCTCGGCCTCACCGCCAGGCCCGGGTCAACGTTTTCATGCATCTGTCACTGCACCCAGCTGGACGGGGAGTCCCAGCCGTGCCTCCTCTCCTCCGGCCCCCAGAACTTACAGTTCTAACGTTCCAAGTCCCTTTCAAATCTCCTCCTGTGAGAACAGAGAGGACTCCCACGCGGGGGATTCCGAGGGGGGCCTTGGAGCCCGGGCACCGGGGTGCTTGTCCAAGGAGAGGTGCCTCCTCTCAGCATGAAGATTGCCCCAGGGTCCTGAGGCATTTCTGTTTCTGACATCTCATTCTTTCAGCCTGGTTTTAGGTAAATCTGAGTGCCATCTCCGTACTTAAAGTCCTTTAGAAACTCCTCTCTGCAAGGCAGCTCTAAAGTCCTTCACGGGACGTGGTCTGCTCTAATCTCCTTCTGGAACTTTCTGTCTCACCACCGCCCCACCCTCACTGGCCACTGTCCTCCACAGACGCCGGGTACTTTCACGGCTCTGTGCCCTTCACGTGCCTTCCCCTCGCTTCAGATCCCGACAAGCACGCACTCATTCCAGACTGAGCTCAGGGACCCCCGCCCCTCACCTGCGCGTGGTGGTAATGGGACTCTTATCCGTGTTCAGTTCCTTGGCCTCACTGTGCGCTCCTCGAGGTTAGGGCCGTGCCTTATCCACCTTTCAGTCCAGAGCCAGCACGGGGCTGCCCGCAGGCGGGTTGCTCCACGAGCATCTGAGTGGACGAGACCCTTCAGGTGGGCCGCCGCCACGGGGTCTGCGGCCGGGCACGGGTGCGAGACCCTCCACCAGCCCTTGGGCCTGCTGACGCCCAGGGCTCACCACAGCTGGCGGCCGTCCTCTGCTCCTTGGTGCTGGGACAGAAGCTGCCCCTCAGCGAGGGCTTAGGGGCCCCCTATCTTTGGTGGCTGAAGGTAGCGGAGAGCAGTCCAAAGCCATCCAGGTGCCAGGAGGTCGAGGATGGCTCACCACCCATCTCCTTCTCTGCCACCTCTTGGCACCTGGAGTGTGAGAAGTGAAGTATTAGAACAGGTGCCATCTCCAAAGTCCAGTCTTTTTCCCCAGGCAGAGCCCCCAGCCTTCCACCTGTTTCACCCCGCTTCCCGCATCGTCACACACCCCTTGTCCCTCCCCAGCTCCTTGTCATAATGTCCTTAAAGGCCACCTAGTTCAAGATCAAGCCCCTTGGTCTTTCACCTGGATGTGGCGGGGCGGGGGGGAGTGGACCCTCCCCTCCCTGCCCCGGTCTCTTTCACACCTGTGAGAAGCCAGGCCGTCCTTTTTAAACCCTGATGGCTTATCATCATTGAGTGAGTGACTGCGTGGGTTTTCCACAATATTTATCTTTTCTCCCCAAATCACAAGGGTTGCAGCTCTGGCATCAAATCCTTGGAACTCTGCCCACCACTGGTTACCATCTGGCTTTTCAGCTGAGAAAGAGACAACACAGGCACCCAGACTTGTCCTCCAATAAGACCACAAGGACAGCAGCAGCCGTGCCAGGCTGATGCCATCAGACCCAACCAGCCCTCCTGGCCCGGCCCTGGTTGCCAGCCTGGAAGGGACATGGAGGGGGTGTTGGAGAGACTCTTTCTCTAGGATGTAATCGAGGGAGGCAGTCAAGTGCTCCAAAGGAGGACTGGGCCTTGGATACAGACAGCCTGACCTCTGATCTCAGCTGTCTTGGTTATTATGAGATCTTAGACAAGTTAGTTAACCCCCTCAACCTCAGTTTTTTTAAGATGGAGACAGTAACCGACTTGTAGGGTGTCAGGATTCAAAAGCGATCTTAGATGGAAGATGCTGTTGTCTGGGCACTCAGTAGGTGCGCGGTAATGTTGGTTCACTTGCCCATTGGTTCTCTGAGCCTCCTTCTTCCCCACCCCCGCACAGAGCCTTCCTTCTCTGAGAGGTGGCTTAGTCTCCTGGGGAGTGTCAGGACGCAGGAGTAGGCTCTGGGCAGAAGAGTGGCCTGGTCGGGGGCAGAGCCCTCGCTCGCTGCCAACAGCATCCCCTCAGAACTGGGGGCTTGGAGGTGATGTGGGCATGACACCTGGACCAGGTACAGGGGACGCCACCTGACTCCAGGGGCCGGGAGGGGATTGTGATGTGATGGTGGAGACCACTGGCTGGGAGCCACAGTGTATGTTCTGGAAAGACCCGGCCTCCCTCCAGCAGTGGTCACAGCACACGCCAGGCCACCCTGCACTGGAGGAGCCTCCCGTAGGCTGTGACATTTCACCCCCCACCCCCAGGTCGCTCCTCCCACCATCTCTAAAACTGCGTGAAGCAGCCAGGCTCCTTGGTAGGACATCATGGTGCTTGATCATAGAAGTTTGGGATGAATTTCCCAACCTATCTTTTTCACCATCTGTGGCTTAGAGAGGAGATATGCTCTTTTTGTTGTTGTTTTTTTTTTTTTTGCCTCCCGGAGCAAAAACCATAAAGCTGGGTACAAACCTCAGGTCCCTAAGTAGGGATTTTCTATCTCATCTGAGTAAGGTGGGGGGTTGTTTAGAGAAGGGGGCTCGGAAAAGGAAGTTATAGTTATTTGGGTTCTTTCCTAGGTCTGTTCTGTTTCCAGCTGCCTTGAAAGAAAGGGAAGCAGGCAGCTTTGAGGGAGGGATCTGGGGATGTTTTCAACTGTCAAACAGTCCAGGCAGCCTTTCAGTCAGTGTGTCTGGGGAGTCACAGAGGGAGCCTGAGACCTGCCCTCTGCGTGCATGGTTGTCTCCGGGCTGACAGGGCTGAGGTCGCATCACCCAGGCTCCTTGAGAGCTGGGGAGCGATGCGCCGGAGGCCTGGACCGTCCTGTGCCCAGCCCTCCCCTCTCAGAGCTGGAGCCCTCATCCCGTGCAGTTGCGGCGTCGGCTCAGTCCGGGGGGCCTCTCTGCCGTTGTCTTCCAGGCCGCCCCCTCCCCAGCCACAAAGCGACTGAACTCACGCCCTGTAGGAGGCAGCACTCTGGGCTTCGACAGCCAGAGCTGCCCGTGTGCATGGGGTTGGGAGCAGCCACCCCTTCTGTGGTCCCTCCCTGAAATCCCTCCCAGGCTCCCCGGTATCAGAGACAAAGGGCGTGTTCACAGTACCTTGGCAGAGGTTGTTCAGGCAGCCCCGCCCCGGCCAGTCCGTGTTGCTGCCGGGAAGGTGCCCCGGCATTTCATCCTCTTCTCGGTGAATTGTGCGTGGGGAGAGGTCTTTTCTCCCGGCCAGCCCCCTGATCCCCGGGTCTGACAGGCGGGCGAGTTCCTGCCGTGTGGGTTTGGTTTCTTGCCTCTGTTCTGTAGCTCAGTGGCTACTTAAGAACTCCCTGGGGAATCTTAACTTCTGGCCTCGGCCTGGGGCTCGGCGCCTTGCTCTCCTGGGCTTAGTGTCTGCCGGCAGCACGCGCTCACCTTTTGATGAGCGCTACAGATGTTATGAGTCTCGGAGCTCACTCAGTCCGAATGGGGCTGAATTGTTTGACAGGAGTGGACTTTGTTTTCTGCTGAAGGGCGTCATGAGATAACAGCTGAGTTTATAGAGTTGACGTCTATGCTCCAGAATCACACGCTGCTTTAGAATATCTGGGCATCAACCCTCCACTTTCTTTTAAATTTATTTATTTTTGGCTGCATTGAATCTTCGTTGCTGCGCGCGGGCTTCCTCTAGTTGCAACGAGCGGGGGCTGCTCTTCGTTGCCGTGCACGGGCTTCTTATTGCCACGGCTTCTCTTTTTGTGGAGCACAGGGTCTAGGCGCGTGGGCTCAGTAGTTGTGGCTTCTGGGCTCTAGAGCGCAGGCTCAGTAGTTGTGGCTCACGGACCTAGTTGCTCTGCGGCATGTGGAATATTCCCGGACCAGGGATCGAACCCGTGTCCCCCGCACCAGCAGGCAGATTCCCAACCACTGCGCCACCAGGGAAGTCCTAGCCCTCCTCCACTTTCACCTTCAGGCATCACCTGAATCTTTCAGTCTTTCAACCCATTCAGCAAGCATCTCCGAGGTACCTTCTAGGTGAGGTTTGGGGAAGCTGGGGAGGGACCCAGGGACACTGAGACAGGGTGACTCGCCCTAAGCAGCGCGTCTGGGGAGGGTGCCTGCCAGACAGGCCACGCCTGCGAGGCTGGAGAGGCGTCCAGCCTCCATCCGTCTCCATCACTCCTTCTCCACCAGGTAAGCGTGTTGGAGGGATCGGTGAGTAAGAGGTTGGCAGCGCCCCCATCGTTGCTGGCGTGGTCGTCTGAAGCCCAGCAGTCTATCCTGGCAGGAGCCCCCTCCCACAGCAGGGCTCTTCACGCTCTCGGGGTCAGCCCCTCCCTGCCCTGTCGGGGAAGGTTGTCGTTTCCGAAACCTCATTCTCAGAGCTTCCTGTGAGTTTGCCGGTCCTCCTGCAGGACTCAGGTGACCTCCTCTAGGTGGCACGATGCCTCTCGTCTCAGGGTTTTGGCGGAGAGGCTGTGCTGATGGCTGGTTCACTGGGTCCAGTGCACAAGCTGCGGACGCCGCTTCAGCCCTCCCCGCTGTTCTCATTCCCTCATATCATGCATTGCATCTGCTCATGACTGATCCTTCATGCTCGGTACTTGAGAGCTTGAACTCCGCCTGAAGAGCGCTTGGGGTGGAGGTGCTGTAAGTCCAATAGGAATAGTATCGACCTAACATTCTGGGTCCGGAGGTCGTCACTTGGCTTCACTTGTTCCGAATTCCCCCTCCCGGGATGTTGGGAGGACAGGTGGGCTGTGATACCGCGAGGGTGTGCTGATCCTCGTTGGGGTCACACGGCCAGGGCTGCTGCGTATCGAGTACCGTCTCTGCACACGTAACGTGCTCTGGGAAGTTCACAGGTGCTCTAGGGTCTCGCCGTTAGCTGGGACAACATTAGGATTCAGACCCCCCGCCCTGAGCGTGTGACCCCTCTGGTCCCTCCGCTGTCCTTCACTGCCTCAGAACGCACCTCCTTCTCGTGGCTGGATCACCAGACATTGTCATTCAAGTTGGGAAAATACAAACTCCCAAACCAAAACGTTCACAGCCACTTGAGGGATAAAAATAGAATCCTTGAGCATTTCTTCGCTGCACCTCAAGGACGCGTGGAAAGTTCAGCTCCCGTCTAGGGACGGGTTCGTGCTGAGTTTCCATTAACCCCAATTAACTCTTAACCCTTAGCGCCCAACAAGGACAGCCGTGTCAGCAGCAGGGCGTCCGTTTCCTTTGTCCTTTGAAGGAACCTCCAGGACCAGTCCACAGAGCTCAGCCGTGCCCTCGGTGTGTGGCCACCTCTGAGTGAACTGGCTCCCTGGGGCCCCGTGCACTGGGTCGTCAGCCCCACGGGTCCCTGTGTGTTTAGGTAGATCAAGCAGCATACCGCCATTCCCCCTTCCAAGACGTTTCGCTTCGTCACACCTGCTAGATTAACAAGAGAAGTCGGAGTCCCCCCAGCGCCCTAGTACAAAAAGGCTCCAAGCGGATCTGCCGCTCTTTTATGTTGAAAGTCAGGAACTGACAGCTGAAGTGAGAGAAAGCTGCTGACGCCTGAGTTCTTGTCTCTGGGAAGCTCCATCTCACTACACCATGGGAGCCACAGACAAACCGAAAAGATGCTTATTTTTAAGAGGGAAGTAAGTAGGTAAGCAGGCAGTCCAAGGACTGGCCGTCCAGCCAGTTACCCAGCCAGGCAGGGCGTCACCTCCTTCAGCTCCAAGCCCTCTCTCGGCCCGGGAACGATGGGACACCACAGAAGCGTTGCCTTGGTGCTTTGAGGGCCACTGCTGGCTTCCCTGACCATCTGGCCTTTGTCCCCCCGGATCCTATCCCTTCGCTCACGCCAGCGTCGGGGGCAGGGCTGGGAGGGACCCTCCCCTGTTGGGTCAGCAGTCGGCTGACTGTTCCGCTGCTCTTCTAGGATGTTTTCTCGCTGTCACTTGTTAGGGGAGGTGATTGGTGTATCGCCCTTTGTCCCATGGAGTTGCCCAGGGGCTCTTAGGACGCTTGTCCTGTACGGTGGCCATCACTTTAGCACATCATTCTCTCCTGCTTCCCTTTCCTCGAAGAGGAGCGTGCCCTGTATCTCCTCCCCCCACCCTTTTTTCAAGGGGAATGAGATGGACTTATGGGTGTTGTTGAATTTCATCCAAGTTTAAGTTCTAATTAAAAACTATGGTCCCGGGCTTCCCTGGTGGCGCAGTGGTTGAGAGTCTGCCTGCCGATGCAGGGGACACGGGTTCGTGCCCCGGTCCGGGAAGATCCCACATGCCGCGGAGCGGCTGGGCCCGTGAGCCATGGCCGCTGAGCCTGCGCGTCCGGAGCCTGTGCTCCACAACGGGAGAGGCCACAACGGTGAGAGGCCCGCGTACCGCAAAAAAAAAAAAAAAAGAACTGGTGGGTGGCCGGTGTATGGCTCTTGGGGAACCATGAATCCACTGTCTCCCAGAAGTAGGAGAGGGAAGAGCCGCTCCTCTGAAGACTTATAGGTTCTTGACTTTAGGTTTCTTGTGAGACGTCGCCCCTTCCTCAGTGGGCATCCTGGGAGATACCGCTGACGGCGGGCAGCCGAGTACCCGAACTGATCTCAGACGGGCCTTTTCCTCCTCATCGGGGCTGCGTCTCACCCTCCCCTGGAGCCAGCTGCGTGCTCAGAGCAATGCCATTTCCATGCACTCTTCCTAAATCAGAGCACGTTGATTTCACAACTGTTTTGGGAAGGGAGCTTTCCCCTGACAAAGTGAACTGCTTTCCGGCGAGCGGGTGACTTCTGCATACCCACATGCCACTTGCTCTGCCAGCCCAGATGCTGCCCGTGACAGAGGGTACACAGCGAGTCAGCAAGACTGGGGTGGCCTCTTCCCGCCCTGCAGGAGTAAACCTGCCTCTATCAGGCACTTCCTCCACCAGGTTCAGTGTATGCTGTAAATGTTTATTTACTGAGCATCTCACATGTGCCGAGAGATGCAGAGCTTGCCATCATGGCGCTTACCCTCTGCTGATGGCACAAGCAGCCCACGAACAAGGAGCGACACAGAACCTACAAGGATTAAGTGATGTGGTACCGACCGTGCGTTCGGTGATTCAGTCAGGAGCCCCCAGGGAGGAATAAAACATTTGGAGAAACTTGCAGGGGAGACTGGCACTTGAGCAGGGCTTGAAAGGTGATAGGAATAAGGAAGGTAGAGAGGAAATTCTTTGCCAGCAGGAGGAATCACGAGGGTTAAGGCATGAGGGTGAGAATTAGCTTGATGTGGGGAAAGCAGGAGTCAGAGGGGAAAGTGGCCTCACACAGGATGCAGTGTGTGGATCACAGCGGTCGGGGCAGAGGGCCAGGAGACCCCCCAGTCCCCTCTGCCACTTCCTTACCCTGTCACTCAACCTCTCCAGTCCCTCCGCCCCCATGTCAGTAAAATGAGACATCGTCAGCTACCTGGTGACCTCACAGATGGCAGTGAGCGTGACGTGAAACTGTGCCTGTGTGAGCACTTTGTGAAGCTCGGGGGGTCTGCAGCCCTGGGCAGCGACCTCATCACGGGACCCCTTTGATGTGATGGGTGGTTAACAGGAGCGGCAGCTGGGAGGACAGGGCTGAGGCTGACGTGACAGATGCACGGGCAGAAGGCGCAGCCCAGAGACTTGGCACCCAGGTCCCCTGGCGGCTAATTTGGGATTCCCACCAAATTAACATTTTCGTTCTCTGGCCAGCTAAACTTGCAGAGAAATTTGGGGGTGGGGAGACAGGCGGCAAGCTGCTTTACTACTTTGCCCCGATTCTGACTCGCTCCCGCTTTTTCATTTTGCACCATTGAGCAAAGGACATAGCACATGGCCGATCCCGGGCTCATTTTGTGTGTGAAGCAAGATTGAGTTGTGTTAGGGGTCTCTCCTCTCCGAGGGCAGTGGGCGCCGCTTAGCCTCCGCACTTCTGAGCAAGGGACCCTGATTGAAAGATGCTCTCCGAAGCAGCACAGCATGTGTTCCTCTCTCCCGTCCCGTAGCTGCAGCTGTTTCCCAAGAGGAAGGCGGTGGCTCCAGTTAGAGACGAGCCTTGGGTTCCCCGAGGCCAGCCGGCTCGTGCAGGCCTGAGCGTCTGTACTTTGGGGTCTCAGCAAAGCCGCCGTCCTGTCCGGGGAACCTCCTGTCCCAGGCATCTCGGAGCGCAGCCCCCCTGGCCTTCCTTGCGTCTCTCAGACACTGACTCCCGCCTCTGGTGGACCGGGAGCTGGGAGTTAGGTTAGGACTGTCTTTATTCCCCTGTCACTGGGTCTCATTTCTGGCAGAGGCTGGAGAAATGGGCTCATCCCTGTCCACCCCACCCTCCAGGCATGTGCCCGGTCAGCTCAGTCCCATGGGGGACACAGATGTGCAGGGCAGCTCTGCCCACTCCAGTGAGGGGACTCAGGAGACAAGGGTGAAGGAGCAGACTTTCGAGCGAGACCCTGACCCGCAGAAATGGTGTGACGAGCTTGCCAAGCAAAGGCCCAGCAGCCGGAGGGGGTGGGCAAGTCGGGGACTCACGCCCGTAGGCTCTCGGGGTGGTGTCTCCAGAGACGAGGTTGAGAAAGGCAGCTGGCACCAGACCATGGGGCCTGGACTTTGTCGTCTGAAGCGATGAGCCCTTCGCTCATTACGAGTGGAGTATGGTTGGGGCTGACAGTGGGGAGGCGGCCCTGGCACCAGCTGGCTCGGGCCCAGGAGGGAGAGGACAGGGACAAAGGGGCCCGACAGCTCCCCAGTCCTGAACTGCCCCCAGCCCTCTGCCCACCTGATTCCTCTTACTTTATGTATTGTTACCCCTGTGTCCCCCCGCTCCCCGGCCCCTCCCAGGCTGGGTTAGGAGCCCTTGCTCCGTGTTCCCGGTGTCCCCTCCAGGACTACAAAAAACACGTTCCTGCGGTTTTAAGCCACCAAGTTACAGGGGTCATGGGACATCAGCACAGAGAGTGAGGAAGGGGTCAGGGGTAGTTGGAAGTTTGGAGTGGGAGCAGGTGGACGTGGGTGGTGCCCTTAACCCGCCTGGGGATGTGGGCGGAGAGACAGCACTGAGTTCTAGACTCCGTGTCAAGTTCACGGTGCCACCGGGACACTGTAAGAGCCGTGGCCAAGCGTTGCCGGCCGTGCCTGAGGACGTGAGCTGCGTCCTGTCCGTCAGGGTTGCCACAGGGCACATCTAAACTCAGCAGCCAGAAGAGAGAGGCACGTGGGCGGCCCCGTTTGCACCCTCCCGGGTCTGTCTCAGCGTTTGCTCCCAGTGACCAGTTTGAAGGTTTCATGAGAAACCAAAGAATTGTTTTTTTTTTTTTTTTTTTTTAAAGAAACACATTCGGGACTTCCCTGGTGGTGCAGTGGATAAGAATCCACCACCCACCAATGCAGGGGACACGGGTTTGAGCCCTGGTCCGGGAAGATCCCACATGCCGCGGAGCAACTGAGCCCGTGCATCACAACTACTGAGCCTGTGCTCTGGAGCCCGCGAGCCACAACTACTGAAGCCCACGCGCCTAGAGCCCGTGCTCCGCAACAAGAGAAGCCACTGCAGTGAGAAGCCCACACACCGCAACGAAGAGTAGCCCCCGCTCACCGCAACTAGAGAAAGCCCACGCGCAGCAATGAAGACCCAACACAGCCAAAAATGAATAAATAAAATAAAATAAATAAATTTATAGAAAAAAAAGAAGCACACTCGGCTACAGCAGCTGGTGTCCCTGCCTCCTGTCATGTGTCGGGCTCGCAGAGTCCTTGAACAGAGACCGAACTTGAACTGATCAATGGCATTTGGGAGTTGGGAAATTGCTCGGGAGCCAGGTGATTTATAATGTCATACAGGCTGGACAAGAAGACCCAGGAGGACAGGCTGTCTCTCGGCTTTTAATTTCTTCTTTTTGTAAAAGAAAAGGGAAAACAGAAGGTGCCAAGCTTGGCTGGTCAGCTGGACCATCGGGCCACCAGGGCCGTTTCGTCCCCCAGACCTGGCATCCACACCGCGGTGAGGCCAGACACGCCGCCGCCGAATCCTCTGTCCTTCGCCACCCCGGATGCTGAGCCTGGCAGGAGCTGATTTGCAGAGGACACCTGTTCCTTAACTAGCCCCAGCTTGGGCCGTGTCTCGGTCTGGGCTCCCTGTGCTGCGTGAGCTCTGTCCCGCGCGAGGGCTGCCGTTTGGCTGTCGGCCCTGCGCCTTCCCGAGCCCCGTGTTCAGTCTGGGCTCCTGAGCGGAAAGAAAGAAAGCGCTTCCCAGCCGCCGTCCAGCCACAGATATCACAGCCTGTTGTCCGAATCTTCCAAAAGAGTCCTTCACCGCCAGTCCCCACCCTGAGGACAGACCTGCTGTCCCGGAGCTGGATCTGAAAGAGGGCGGCGGACCCTCGTTCTCAGCCCAACTCACGCTCCCCAGCACTCGGTGGGCCCCTCGCGTACGCTTCCGACTCTACCCTGGGCGGTGTGTCTGTGTGCTCAGTCCCTTCAAACGAGGGGTGCTCTCAGCGGGGTCCCATCCTACAGGGTCCTATAAAATGAACGTCTGCCGAGGAGGTGGAGGAAGATGGATTCCCTCCTGGCGAGGAGGCCCCATGCAGCCCGCAGCAGCAGAATTCCCCACCTGCCTCTGCGGCTGGTTCTGTGATCTCCCTGGTTTCAAGCAACGGAACCTTCGAAAACCCAGTCTTGAGGCTTCCAAGGTCAGATCTGACCTCCCGCATAAGCCACCCACCAAGAAAATGTCCAGCACCCGCAGCTGGAGCACCGTGTTTTCAGCAGGGGGCGTCGCAGGTCAGAGGTGAAAGTCCCCAACCTCTGGCCTGGGTGCCCCAGAGTCCAGTTTCTAGCAGGCCAGGGCCGTTTGGGAATGTTTGTGACAAGCGGCTTTGTACGTGTTCTTCCACATGGCGTGTCCCTCTCCCATCCTTCAAAAGAGAAATTCATCAGTGGAAAGTTTCCCTTAAGTGGTAATTTTCCTAAACGACTTTCTCCTGGTGCTGTATACAGACTAGCTCGGCCAAGGGCTTCTGATCCAGTACCTCACTGTGTCCTCGGGCCAGAGGGGCACTGGCGAGGGCTGCCCGGAGAGCCCCTCGGCTCTGCCTCCCCCATCACCCCCGCCCGATGGAGACGCTGCTCCTTCCAGAGCAGAAGCGGGGCTGGTTGTCAGCCCCCAGGAGCAAGCTCCTTCCCGAAGTCTCCCAGCCCGGGCGCCTGCCAGGAGGCTTTGCCCACCCCAGCTAATTAGAACCTCTCCTTAAGCAGCGCTTCAGTCCCTCCTGTCATTCATTCTCACGGTGATAATGGACTTACTTAGATGAGAGGTCACAGCCTCTCCCACATCCTGCCTTCCTTGCAGCCCCCCTCGGGGGAGCCAGGGACTGGCCGCCCCACCGAGCAGCCAGGAGGTATTCACCCGCATCACAGGGCCAGACCCACCTCCCCCGAAGCGGGCCCCACTGCCCACTTTCGGCCTCGCGCAGCCAGCCGCGTCTCTGGTGAATGTCATTAGCAGTAACGTGATAAAATGGTGCGGTGTAAATGTTAATAAGGTCTGACGCCTCCGCTGCTTCCGAGTGGCAGATCGGAAGTGGTGCCATCATCGTAACTCCAACCAGCAGCTTCTAACCGCTCTGCTCTCTGAGCAGCCGATGGGCGTGGAGGTCGCCTTCCCTCGGCCCCAGCCCCAGTGTCTGCAGTGCCACATCTACCCCCTTCTCCAGGTCCGGGATGTCTCTCTGACGGGTTTGCCCTGGGAGCCGCCGGCTGTGGTTCTCCAGGCTTTCCCTCCTCTCGAAGTCCAGGACGTTGCTGATGAACGACATCCTGATTCATCCTTTCCTCTGAACCCTCCAGGATGGTGTCCTTCCCACTGTGCCACGTCATCAAGGCCCGTGCGTCCCCCACCCCACCCCTGGTCCTTTCTTCCCAGTAAACCGAGAGGGTCCAGGGTGTGCCTGGTGTTTGTTTTGGAGCCTCATCTTCCTAACTCGTGCTTGCACCAGCTCAGTGCCGGGCCCTCGACCCTTCAGTCAGTGCTTGCTGAAGAGAAGCAAGCAGGGCCATGTCCCTAGGATGTCACCTCGGATTTGCCTAGAAAGTAGCCTCAGGGCAGTAAGTGTGAGGAACAGCAGAGAAGCACAGCTCTGAGTTTCTATTGCACCCCTGGCCCTGGGAACTCACCAGGTGATGCTGTCTGACCCCAGGGAGCCTCTGCCGTTCCAGGTGCACACCTGGGTTAGGACCGGCCCTGGGGTGGCCGGGGGCTGCGTGAACGGTGTGTCCTCCCCACACACACGATGTGCCGTGTGCGCCCAGTCTCTGCGCCCTCTCACTCTTGTTTTCATCACCAGGCTGTCTTCACTCTCCTCCTCGGACCCTTCACCTTCTTTGACGTCCAGAAGACCAAGTACCTGCAGATCCTGACGTCGCTGATGAGATGGATCGGTGAGTCTGAGAAACACCTCGGGTCTGACGCCCTTTCTCCCCTCCTGTCCTCAGCCACGTGGGCCACGGCCACATGAGCTCACAGCCAGGGCTGCGACGTGGCAAGGGCTTCCATGGACTCCCGCGGGCCAGGAGGCAGCAGGTGCTCTGTGCCTTTTTACTGGTAGGGAAATCTAGTACCAAAAAAGAGAAGTCACTTCAAGGTCCCGTAATGCGAGCAGAGGCGGGGCTCAGCCCTGGACGGCTGATTCCGAGTGCGCTGGGTCCGCCTGCAGCCCACAGGTGGGCTCCGGGGCTCCTGGGGGCCTGGGTCAGGCTCAGCCCCCTTCAGGGCGGGGGAGAAGCCTGCTCTTTGCTCTCTTGGGCGCACCGTGTGGCACAGCCATAGAACCCCGTGGGCCATGGCGGCCACCAGGGCGGGAAGAGACACCCCATCTGCAGTACCTTCCAGCTGTCTGACGCCCTGCTGAACGAGAGTGCCACCATCCTCAGGGGAGCTTGGGGGTTTCTCCCCCATACCAGGCCTGCGGCCAGGAGCTTGGTCACCCCCGACACTGTCCTGCCAGCCACCCGGAAGGGCCAGGCTGCTGACCCACCTGGACCCGTGACCGGAGGGTGTGCAGTCACGGCTCCCCCGCCACCGGCAGGCGCTCTGGGATCAGTTGCGCGCCTGCTTTGGTCTAAAAACAAAGATGCTGTTGCTGTTATGGCTGACAGGACTGGCAGAGGGGGTCTGCCCGGCCTCCAGGACCCCTGCGGGGTGCTCCCCAGGATCCCCCCTGCCCATCAGCACAGAGGTTCCCAAGGAACCCGAGGTTGGAAGGCCTCGCTCCTGACCCTCTGGCCCGGCTCCCGTCGCTGCTGCACCCGCCCTGATCAGGACTCGGGGTGCACGTCGCTCCGTATTCCGTGCTGGCACCCGGCACTGGATCGTGACGAGCTCAGGACAGTTTCTGATCCAGACGGTCTCCAGCAAGTCTGGCACCTTTAGGCCCCTGGCACCCCCTCACTCCAGGGTTCCAAGATCCCAGTGTAAGGAGCCACTGCCTCCCAGGAGTCCTGGTGCATCTCCATTTGGAAGGTGCCAGGTCATCCAGCCCAGCCCCTCCCCTGCAGAGGCAGGCGCTGCAGCTCGAGGACGGGGACGGGGCAGGCAGCCTCCAGCCCAGGAGCTCCCGAAGGGGGAAGGCCCCTGCTCCACCCTGAGGGGACGTCTGCCAGTGCCTTGTCTTGAGCCAGACTCGCCAGCCTGTAGCTTCTTCCCACTCTTGGTCCTTCCTGCAAGGAAATGAGAGCAGGAGTGAGCCGTCCGGTGTGTGAGCTCTGGGGCCTCTGTAGCTCGATGAGCTGCCCTTCACCGTCCAGCTGGAGACGAGGGAACACCTGGATGCGGCAGGCGTCCTTGTCGGCCCCACCCAGTTGGTCTGACCCTATAGGCTGCTCTTCCCAGATTTCATTCACAAGCTCCAAAGCCCTGGGTTAAACTAACATGACCACCTGGGGAAAAAAAGGCAAACTCCTTCCTTAGAACGTAAGGATCACGCTAGCTCCGGGGTAAGAAGCTGGAAGGGAGCCTCCGTGAGTACCAGGAGGGGTTGTGTCCCAAAACTGGGATCACAATTACTGGCCGTCCAATCTTCTCCTTGTAAGTCCGCTTATAGGAAGTATTTGAAAGCCCCGGTGATCTCTAGAAGGAAAAGTTTTCTCTCGGTAAGCTGTATTTGGAGAAAACGGTTCTCCCTCCTCGCTCCCTGGCCCAACTCTGTTGCCCCAACTCCTCCGGTCCCTGAAGTTGGGTCCCCAAGTCCTGGAGGTCTGGCCCCTGCTCGGCTCGGGCTTGGCTGTCCTTGACCTGCCGCATCAGCGGTGGAAGGGGCTCGTTAAGCGCTGGTTCCGTCGTCGGGGGGACAGAGCAAGGCGCGGGGGGTGGAGGGGACGACGTGCTGTAGCTGACATGACGGATTCCCGGTCAGCCCACGCGGGGAGCCTTCTGGATAATGACAGTTAATGGCTTCCATAGCACCTGGGGCCTGTTTAGCACGACGCATCTGGTGAGCGATGCATTTGTTAAAAGGGAGAAGGTGGTAAGAAGGAGTGGAGGAGGCTGATGGTAAACAGAGAGCGATTGTCTGGGCACAGGATGCCAGGTGCTCCCAGGCTCAGGTCAGACCCAGCTCCCACCCGCAGAGGTGGCACCAAGCTCCCGTTGCTAGCTGGCCACAGGGTCCTCAGGCCCCTTGAGCGGCCCCTCCTGCTTCTGCGGTTGGAGTTCTCTTCCTCGTCCTCCAGAACCGGGCTCACGGAGTGTCACCTGCGGCTCAGTTGCTTTAGAAACTCAGCCGCTCTTTCCCATGGCACAGGCCACCCTGGCCCCCGGTGACCCCATCCTGCCTCTCCTCCCAGCCAGAGCCCCCCTCCCACAGGGCAGCAAGGGGGCTGCAGGGGGGACTCCTCTGGTCTCCCACCTGCAACTTCACGGGCCCTCGGTGGCAGCCCCTGCGGTGCGACAGAGCCAGGCGGCCGTGGCCTTGAGAGAGGGTGCCGGGTGGAGACCAGCCCGTGAAGGTCATCCGCGCTCGTGTCTTGGTGGTGACATGGCTGTCTCTGCAAGTCACTCGCCTCTTTGCGCCCTCTGATCCTTGAGATAATCAAAGGGCAGCAGCCTCTCCACGAACCTTCTCCCCGAGGCGCTGCTGTGGGTGACGACACAGACCCGTCGTTTGTCTCCGTGAGGGACTCAGGCCTCTGGGCTCGGGAAGTAGACCCGTCTCTGACACAAAGCCCTCTCCAGTGGAAGACAAATCGGCCAGTGAAGTCAACTCTCTAACACGTAGTCGAACCCGGGGTTCAGTTCCCAGCCTGGGGCGGTGGAGACACCTGCGCGTTTTCCTTTGTAGACCTGGTGAAAGGAGTTTCCCTGGTCCTGACCCCAGGCAGCAGGCAGCAGCAGGAGGGGGGGCAGGGAGTGGAGACTGTGGAAGCCGGGGAGCCCCCAGGCAGCCCCGCTGTGGGAGGGAGCGCGCCCCGCCCATGGGACGTCCCAGGGGGGTGTCTCCTCTGGCCCCAGCTGACCCCAGGTGATTTTTCTAGAACTCCTCCAAAGGCAGTGAGCACCAAGGCCCCGTTAGCCCTCTCAAGTTTGCGCCAAGTTGTCAGTTTGCAATGAGCTCCCTCTTCGTTTTGCTCCTGAAGGGCAGCTGTGCGGCCGTGCGCCCCCCCCGCACCTCCCTCCTTCCCACGCACCCTGCCTCTTCCCGCCGCCCAGATTAGGGCCCAGACTGTCCAAGAGAGCCGAGCGGGGAGCTCAGGGTGGCAATAAGCTGGCTTGGGTTCTAGGAAGACAAAAGGGAAGAAAGAGGACCAAAGGGACCGGAAAATCGTAAATAAACGTGCTGAGCCGGCCGGAAACGTTCTCGTGCGTGATGAGGAATGTGTTCTGCCATCAGTTGAAATGAGGCTGGGGCAGACTTGCAGGGACCCCACCCCGAGCAGGGGCCCCCGGAGCTCCAGGGAAGCCTTTAAGCTGGTTCCTCCAGGGTGTTCACCATGCCCTCCGCCAGAAGCCCCTGGTGCTGCCAGGACGGGATCTACAAGTTGGACGGCCGTTGCAAATAGCCGCTTGTCGGGAAAAGGTCAGAACGTGTCTGACACGCCCCAGCATCGATTCGTGTCTTTTGCTGCTCAAATAAGTTCTGGGGAGACCAGGCTGCTGAGTCTGGGAGACCCGGTTTGCAAATGCCCCTGAATTTGTGTGGACGAGAGCGATCGGTTGCCGTCCCGGCAGGTGAAACTTGTTCAGGCCTCAGCAGACTCCCTGACCTGCCCCCCGTGCCGTCCACTGGTTCCTGAACACTTGGCTCCGGCCCAGGTGCGCAGGTCCGTCGCCGGTGTGCGCTGACGGGCCAGGCTCCCTGTCGGGCGGTGGCGAAGGCCGGAAGGTGAACTGGGACTGTGTGGAAAGCACTGTTGGCAGAGTGCTCAGCAGCGGGTCAGCATCCAGACGCCAGCCCCGTGCGCGGCCCTGCCGTTGGCGTCTCCGGCCACTGCGTCCTGGGAGTGGCCTCAGAGGGAGCCTCCCTTGGGGCTGGCCCGGAGATCAGAGACGTGGCCCCAAGCCACCCACAGAAAGAGCTGTGTCGCTGGATGGTCCCCGGAGAGACCTTGGAGCATCGCCGGCTGCCTCCGTATGGCCTCCCCTCCGCCCCACCCCAGCACTGTGTGTACCTGGGGAACACCGGGCAGGGGGCCTCCCTGCCCCCACCAGCCTCCACCCCCATCGTCTTCAAGGAAGCCTGAGCCCAAGAGAAATGAGACGCAGGCCCACCTCACAGAGAGGCTGGGCTTCCTCCTGACTCCCAGCTCTCACTGTCAGCCGTAGGCCAACCAGGGACACTTAGGAGACGCCGACGACCGTGCTGTCCTTCATGTCCACAGGCCCAGCAGCGGTGGCACCAGAGCCTGGAGCCCTAAACCACGAAATGGGCCGCCCAGCAGGGAGCTCTCAGGCTGGAAGGGGCTGCGGCAGCACCACCACCTCACTCCCGTTACCAGCCCCCCCACCCCCGCCCCTGCAGACGCCTCCCACTCGGGGACATGAACAGCTGGCTCGGCTCGGGGCTCCCCATTTGGTGGTGTTAAAAAAACAATTCTTTCTAATAAAGGCAGCCCTGGCTCAGGGCAGCCCTCTTCGGTCTGGGTTGTCAGGGACCCGCAGGGCTGCCTTCCCTCCGATTGTGTATTCAGAGCACCACGCACGTTATTCCCATCTCTGTGCTCCCTTCAAAGTGGGTCAGGCGCCGTCCTCCCCGACTGTTGGTGGAGAAACTTGAGCCTGCCTCGTGAATTGTCTTGGCCCCGCTCGCCCCACCTTCCCTGGCTGGTGCCCCAGATTTGTCTTCCAGACCGAGCCAGCAGGGAGAGGTGGGACCCGGTGGTGGTAGCCCAAGTGGCAGAAGGTCCCCAGGAGGAGACCATCACCTGGGAACATAAGGGCTCAGGTTTTACCTGTCCCCAGAATGATCTGTGGCCGTGTGGCCTCCTCCCCCACGGATCTATGACTGATCTCAGCTGAGTGTCTCCTGGTGGGACTGCTCTGATCTGCCACCACCAGCAGCCAGGGGTCTTCGACGTCTGAGCCATCTGTTCCCCACATCCTGTTGGCTCAGCAAGCCAGCTCAGCGTTTGAATTCCTTCAGGGTCACTCACTGCTGTCCCCTCACTCTCAACTGGTGCTCCTCGGGGGGCCAGGAAGGACCCCCGCTCCCTAAGGACGGTAGCACATGGGCCCCCCTCTGACCTTCCAGCCAGCCTTTGTCCTGAGCCTTTGCTGCTGCGCTACCTACCCTCTCTCTGGGCCACTGTCCAGGGCTCTCCTGGGCCATTAAGGGTCCGGCTTTCCCTCGTTACACAGCCAGTGGAGGGAATCCAGGAAAACCTTTTTATGTAGTTTCATTTCAGTCTTATTTTATTCTTGGTTTTCTGAAAGTCCTCTCTGCAGACTCAAAGGTCAGTTGAAAGAAGAGGGACTGGAGGGTTCTGTCTTAAGGCTTTCAGGGTCGAGCGGACACCTAATCAAAGTCTGCTGAAGGGCCAGCCACGTGTCATCAAGTGACCCCCTTCATTAGCGGCAGGACTGACCTGAGAGCTCCACTGGGCCCCAAGCAGAGGCCGTGGCTCTCCCCCTCTGAGTGGCCTCTGTTGTCAGCAGCTCTGCTCTGCGTGTGGCTGACATGTGTGCTGGCCCGGCCATCAGGCAGGGACTCCTGTTCCACCAGGAGGTTAGCAGGCCAGCTGCCTGGACTCTGGCAAGAGAAGGGAGGGTGAGGCCCACGCGGGGCGAGGTGTCTGACGGACACTGATGGTTACAGGCTCGCCTCTGCTCGGAATCAGGCTGCACACGAGCCAGGGTGAACCCCAGGCAGGCAGCCAGGTCAGGCAGCCGTATCAGTCTACAGAGCTAGTGTGGCCCAGGGCAACCCTGGAGCTCCAGGGTTTACATTCAGACCAGGGCAACCCAACGCCCCTGTCACAATACTGCCTCTCCTCTTCCTCGCCTTCCTGTTTTCTCTTGGCATCCAGCCACTGCATAACAGCTGTCTTAGCTCAGGCTACTGTAAAATACCATGGGCTGGGTGGCTTAAACAGCAGAAATTTAATTTTTCAGCGCTGGGGGCTAGAAGCCCGAGATCAAGGTGCTGTCAGGGTTGGTTTCTGGTGAGGCCTCCCTCCCTGGCTTGTAGACGGCCGCCTTCTCACCGTGTCCTCACCTGGCTTTTCCTCCGTGTGTGCAGAGAGAGAGCACGTACTCTGGTGTCTCTTTCTCTTCTTAAAAGTTCACGTATCCCGTCAGATTAGGGTCCGCCCTTACGACTTCATCTAACCTGTAATACCTCTCTAGAGGCCCTGTCCCCAAATACAGTCACATTGAGGATTAGGGCTTCGACATACAAATCAGAAGACGGGGACAGTGGCGAGAAGAAAGGGTTAAGAAAGGACTGAGTGGCCTTCAGGAAAGGTGACGGTGTGGAAGTTTTATATTTCCAGTCTCTGGGAAGGAGATTAGTCCACCAGCAGCCAGAGGGCGCTCGGGTGCGCTTTCCCAGCGATTACAAATGGAGCTGGCTCTGACAGCTTAAGAATGAAGAACTGAGAGCCTGCCGTCCCAGGCGCCACTTGCCATGCCTTGAGAGTGTGGAAAGTTGAAGGATGAAAAGGCCAGAACTCTTGATTTCGTACTTGAGACTTGACTGCTTCAGAGACTCAAATACCTGCCCTTTATCAACGACCTGCGCCTCCTGACACACTTGGAGGCGGGGAGGCTTTGCCCTGAGTCCTTCTGGAGTAGAATCTCAGTCCTGTAAGTTGATTATGTAAACATCCTCCTCTTCTGCCTCCATGATGATGATGACGACGACGATGGCAACTACAGAGCTAGAATCCTCCAGAAACCACGGGGGCTGACCCTGCATGGGAAGGTAGTCTGATTGGCTTTAAATTCCCTCCCTTCAGTGGAAACCCAGGTGACTTTTTTTGCAAGGGCAGCAATCACAGAATGTCTCATCGACCTGACATGAAATGCGACCCAGGGCCAAGATGCTTCTGGAGCCGAGTGCATCTGCACGGGGAGCTTCCCCTTCTCCCCAGAGGGAGCCCCTCCCAGCCAGAGATGGAGTGTGTCCTGTCTTCTCGGAGGATGAAAGGAGGCCCCACCCCGACCACAGCCTGTGCTCAGGTGGGAGGGTGATGACAGAGGAAGGATGGATGAACGTGAGCACCAAAGAACCCGAACAGAATTCCTTTCTGGTCTCGCCCAGCCCCCTACAGAGAGCACGTACCGACCCCCCCCCAGATGACAGGTGGAGGGACGGCTTAGCCTTGTGTGGCCTTCAGTGGAGGGAGAGGAGGTGCCTCTGATTCACAGAGCAGATCTGAGCAGCCTGCCTGGGGTCCTCCTGACCCCCAAAGCCCCAAAGACTAGCTGACCCCTGGGCCAGAGACGCTCAGCAGGGAAGGGTCATGGCTGCGGCTCCACCCGGCTGGGGTCACGAGGATGACCCCAGTACCCTCCTTGGAGCAAAAGGAGAATTAGGGGAGAACTCGGTATTGACAAGTTTTCCTGCTTGCCTGGGCTTTCCGGGTGGGAAGTCAGGTTTTTGCGACAATAAAAGGGACTGACACGTTTCTGAGCGACTGCTGTGGGCCAGGCCCTGCCCCTGTTCTTTATTGTACCAGCTTATTCCATCCTCCCAGCACCCACGAGCATCCCCCTTTTTAAAGGTGACGGAACAGGGGCACTGAGAAGTTAAGTGACTGCCCCGGGATCACACAGTTCGGTGACAGAATCGGGAGTTGAGCCCAGAGTAACTTGAGAACTTGAGCTTGTTTAGAAGAAGGGCAGCAGCCACCTCTCTCCCTCTCTCCTGCTCTTTCCAAGGGGTTAGAGTTTCGCGAGGTGAGCTGCCACTCACACCCCTGGCCTGTGGCCCAGTGGCTCTCTGTTCACAGTCGGTCCTATTCTTTAAGGAATGGTTACACAGCCGCCTGCGCCCACATTTAGGGCCGAGCAACTGCTTGGTCTTCAGTGGTTCTCAGCTCAGGCTGACGTTACCCTATCAGTTCCTCCCAGCTCTCCTGAATCTCGGGAGGCCCTGGCCCAGCTCTGATGACCCAGCCTAAGGAGAGACACATGCATGCCGCAGCACCTCTGAGGACAGTGCGGTGGTGAAGAAGGAAGCTGGTGCTGGATCCTCCCCCGGATCCAGCTCCCAGCCTGGAGCGCCAGTGCCCGAGCCAGGATGGGCACCCACGGCCGTTCATTAGCATCAGCCCTGGCATGTTGATCCCCTTCTTGGAGAAGAGAGCGCCGTCCTCCTGACAGCCGCCTTGACAGGTGGCCTCCACCTCGCACGTGTCAGAGCAGAGCCACCTACAGGGCTCCAAAAACAGCAAGGTGTCTGGGGTCAGCATCAGGGCCGGTCCAGAGCTCAGGGGGTTAGGTGGCTCCCCAGGAAGCAGGCCCACCCGGGCGAGGCATGCTGCAGGGCTGGCTTGTGGGGAGGGCCCGGGGCCGCTGGCACGGGCCCTGGGTCTCCACTGGGAGGAGTCCGTCAGCTTCGCCGTTGGCTGTTAATCACAGCTTCACATATATGTGTGCTCCGGGGCCCTCAGGGATTAAGGATGAGGGATCTGGCCTTAGTGGACATGTGTCCCCCTCTTCCGTGACAGCTGTGTTCCTTCCAGTGCCTGCAGAGGACACAGCAGGGGTCAGGGCCGGGCACGGGCCACTGGGCAGAGCCCTCCTGTGTTCCAGAGAAGCTCTGTTCCAGCTCGAACTCCCACCAGAATGTCCCTCTGACTCGATGACCCAGGACCACAGGCCACTTGCCCAGCGCCACCCAGCAGTGCCTTCCCTCTGTAGGGCAGGTCGCCCTGGTGGGCACGGCCCAGGGAACTGATAGCCTATTTTCCCTTTAGCTTTTAAAGACTGGCCCAGTATCACGCCTCGGGCCTAGGTTTCAAGTGTCTTGTGTAATTCAGGGCCGGTGACCGAGGGTTACAGTGAGGAGACCTGGGCCGAGGTTGGGGGCAGGGGGCAGAGAGCTTTCTGATTCCCAGCAGGTCAGGTGCTTCCCTCACCGCCACGGAGCACACGGTCGCAGTAAACCCACGTTGCCCCATCAAAATATAATGCGAGCCAACCGGGGACTTTTCAATTGTGTGGCAGTCACATCTGAACATTTAATTAATTTTAATAATATGCTTATCCAACCTAAGATATCAAAAATACCTTTTCAACATGGAACGAATATGAGAAAATGATGAATGAGCTAGGTTACCTTCGCTTTTCACGCTGAGTCTCTGAAATCCGATGTGTGTTTTAGGCTTCAGCAAGGCTCGTTTTGGGCCGGCCGCATTCAGGCACTCTGGAGGCTCACGTGGCTCATGGCTGCCCTGGTGGACAGCACAGCTGCACGTGCTTCTCCTTCAGGGCTCGAGGGTTTTACTGCCACCTGCTAGGAGAGCCCTCAGAGGCACTCAGCATGCCCAGAGGTAGCCCATGCATAATTGCAAAGCCAGTCTTGGAGAAGGAGTGGAATGGTAAAACCATCATGAGGGATCCCGTGTCCCATTATCACAGTGTCAGCGTGACAGCCTAATGTGGGGCGCGGGGCAGGGGGCTCCTGGGAGAGCTCTGCCCTGCCCTCCTCCAGGCAGGGAGAGTCTTGGCCCGAGCTCCCCAACTCCCGTGATGCTCAGGCAGGTGGCCCGGCTCATGCCAGCCCCACACCGACCCCAGAATTCTGTAAGGAAGGCGGAGCTCTGCATAGCCTCACCGCCACTCCAAGTGCTTGGGAGAGCCCCACCACAGCCCAGAGGCCAAGGCAGAGGCCCGGAAGGAACTCTCCCCTCTCCAGCGCCAGCACAACCCACCCAGGGCTGGGTTCCAGTGCACGAAGGCTGGAACTGGCTGCTGACCACTCTGATCTCTGCCTTAACCCACAGCCCCAAGACAGGCATACTGGGGCCACTGGTTGGACTCCCAGAGCCCTGGACCCAGACCTCAGACCCCTGCCCATCTCCACTTGGCCCCAAGAACAAGTCAGCTCCGACTCCTGTGAGGTCTGGGCCAGTTCACCTCTTTATGCAGCCGAGGCCCCAGGGTGCAGGGGGTCCGGGAGAGCAAAGGGAGGAACCAGGAGAGGCTGAAGCAGTCCAGATTCGCGGTCGTCTGTCTTTTCACTCTCGTCCCCTTATAAGTCTGGACCACCTTTACCCTTTGGCAGGAGTTCAGAGGGTGTCGGCTCAGCGGCCCAACTCTACAGAGGAGAGAGGCTCTGAGGTCAGACAGACAGACAGCCATGAGGCAAGACAGCTCCCAGCTGGGGCTCCTCATTTGACTCCAGCTCACAAAGAAGGGGGGGAGGAGCAGGGGGCCTCCGTGGACAGCGGTGCTTCTCCTCCGACCGCGCAAGGGAACTCATGCATGACTCATTAAATGTCCTGAGAATGCATCTTGACATAAAATACGACCTTGACCTCCATCCTTGAGGCTGCTGACGCCCCCAGGACAGAAAGCGAGTACTGACATGACCCCACTGACCTGCCACCATCCTGATACTGTCACCCCGGACGTGCCTGTGCTGGAGGGCCGTTCCTGGTGTAAATTTTCCTTTTAACCTGACCTCCTCAGAAAAGGAGGGGGAAAGATGTCTCCTCTAAGCAGTGCCCTCAGGGCTCAGGATTTGTACCGAGATTAGGACTTGCCTCCCCTCCTGTCTCCCTCCCTCCCAAGGCAGCGCACGTGGGGAGAGCGGAGGGCAGCTCCAGGTGTATCGATATGCTGGGCGGAAGCGGTGAAGTCCCGGGGCCCCGACCCCCTGTCGCCACCCTCATCGGGCTGCTCCTTCCCTCCTGCGCCGCGAGGGGGACAGCAGCCAGGTTCTTCCAAGTTGGCTCTGGCGCCCGGTTCCCCTGTGACCCCCGGGTCTTCTTCCCTGGGCTTGGACGTCCCGAGACAGGGATCTCCCCATCTGCCCCCCTGCCCCTCCGCAGCTCATGTGGCTGTTAGGCAGTTCTTTCCGTGGTAGTAATTTGTGTCCTGTAAGTTCCACCCGGTGGCCCCCTGGACTGGGTTTTACTGCCTGCAGGACCGTAACTGCTGACTCAGAGCGCCATCCCCAGATGCCCAGAATAGTATCTGCACAGTGGGCTCTCAGTACATCCTTGCTGAATGAACGAATGAACGAATGGTCCCGGTGAGCCCCTTGAGCCACACAAAACAAGCACAGTTGTTCTTACGTGGGCTGTTACCGCAGATATTAAAAAAGAGGTCTCCTGATCCCCCACGTCACCTGGCAGCTGCATCTTCCGAGGCCGTCAGCCACTCCTCGTGTGACATGTGTCAGGCCCTCCCCCCCCCCCCCACAGCATCGTCCCCAGCAGCTCGCTGCACCTCCTCACCCCTTGGAGCATGACTCCTGTGCAGGATGCGGGTGGATGCAGGGGGATGCGGACTGCTACCCTGTCCGTCACGTGGGCCCCCGTGAGGCTCAGAGAGAAGCCCAGCCCGCCCTGCCCTCGGGGAACTGTGAGGCCTGCTCACCCAGACGTCAGGACCGCTCGCGCCCTGTCCCCCTCTCCCAAGCGGCCACCCCTGCCTCCCACACGGCCGCGACCAGGTGGCGCGAGCTGCCAGTGGCCACGCCCGAGCCCTGGGCATCCTGTGTGCACTGAGAGCCCTGCTCTCCGCCGAACTTCCTGGCTGCGTCTGTCGCTCACAACCTGTCATCCTCATTTCATCTTGATTTATTATCAGACCTAATGAGTTTTTGGAGCAGCTATCTCCCAGGGACGGGACGATCAATCTTAGGAGATGGCTGTTGAACTCTGCTTCCCCGGCAATGCGTGGAGGGCAGGGCCGGGAGCAGAGGACTGTCGTCCAGAGGGTAGGGCTGGGCGGCCCTGGTGCCAGGACCCCTCCCTCAAGGTCAGAGCTGCCCGTCAGGGCTGGCCAGACAGCTCGCCTTGAAGTCAGCGAGCCAGTTTCTGCCTGCGTTTCTTACAGCCTCTTGGAGATGTAGGGCTGAGGAGATGAGCAGAGAAGCATCGGCTCAGCCAGCATCCCAGCTGCAGGCAGCAGCGATGAGCTCGTGTCCCAACAGCCAACTTCTCCCTGCCTCCTCCACGCCCACCAGACCCAGGGCCCCGCGGCCAAGCAACAGACAGGATTTCCCCACTTGCCTCTTCGCCAGTCCGCGCTGGCCTCGGCCTGGGCCAGGAGTAGCGCCGGGTCACCGGGGGACACTCCACTAGCGGCACGACAGGACCGAGCTCTTGTCTTACAGCAGCTGCCCCCTTTGCCCCGACCCTGGTGGCCCCCCTCTGCTGGCAGAGGCGTCAGCTGCAGCCTCGTGAACAGCTAATCGGCAGCCGGCCCACCTGCTCAGCTCTGCTTCGTAACCCTTTCCGGCCCAGGACAGACTGCCTGGCACAGGGGGGACTCCGCCGCCACCCCGTCCACCATCTCCCCTGGGTGCTGCCCTCACACCCTGCCCCAGTGCACTTCCTGGGTGCGGTTCTCTGGCCCGCACACCCCTCCTGCACCCACCCTGAGAAACGTGACGAGCCAGACTGCCGGGGTCCTGAGCGTCCCCGAGGAAACAAGGAGGCCCTCACGGGGTGTCCTGTCCCGGGCCCGAGAGGGTTCAGCCCGAGGCAGCTCCTCTGGGAGGGACTGGGTCACCGCTTGCCCCTTGACTGACCACAGCTGGCGGGATTTGTGACGCCCTTCCGTCGTGGGGCCCTCGGAATCAGGAGCGGCAGGGCCAGAGTGGGACGAGAGCATCAGAAACAAATCATCGTCTTTATCGGCAGTTTCCACAGGCCTGTTCCCTGGCTCCCCTCCCCCGATCCTGTCTGTCAGCAGCTCTGACGAAAAGTGACAGATGACATTTCTGTTGAGCCCACTTCCAAGTGTCATTGTGGGAAAACATTGGTCTGGCTTCCCGTGAATCCTGGAAGAAAGGCCTCTTCCTTCCAGGGAGCGGGGAGGGTATGACGTGGCCCGAGGGGACAGTGGGGAGACCCCCAGCCTCCCACCCGGGAGGAGCCCTGAGCTTCCCATGGGCTGGCAGGCAGTCTCTTCAGCCACTGTTCCTTCACGTTCGCCTGCGTCACTCCCCGAGAAATGTCAGGTGTCATCGTGGGCTTTACCTGAGCGATGGGGGCCCGGGCTGGAGGGGCTGTCAGGTCCGGTCTGAACAGAGACAGCAGCGGTTTCTGGACGCCAACACTGGAGACAGGGACACCGGTGGTCCCTGCGTGTGCCGAGTGGCTAAGGGTGGCAGTTCTGGGAGATCTGGATAACAGATGCAAGAAGCCAGAGACTCAGAGAGAGGCTGCTGGATCTGGAAGTATGTCTGTCTGCTGGGAGCAGCGGCTGGGAAGCCCGGCTCTGGGTATGAGACCCACAGGAGGGCCGCTGTAAGAGGTGCAGCCGGCCTGGAGCTCTGTTTGCTCTGAACAGATAGATCGTGGGTCCCCTACCGCTTCTGCAGCAAAGCCAGGTCAGAGTTACTCCCTGTACTTCTGTGCCTCCTACCTGTGCCACCAGGCCCAGGAGAACAGAGCCACATGGCCTTGGCCTCCAGCCTTGGCCTCAGCTCCCACGATCCTTGAGCTTTGGTGCCGTTTCTTCCCTCGAGTGAGCCCAGGTACCTTCCTTCCCGGTGTTGGCCCCTGGGTGCCTGCCTCCGCTCGGGGCTGCCCGCACTCTTCACTGCCGCCCCTTAGCTGTCCCTGGCAGATGCCCTGGCCCAGGAGGACACCTCCTCCCAAGTGCTCCGTGCCTCCGCCCCTGCTCCTCAGACACACATTCTTGAAACCAAAGGAGAGTCAGGAAGCTGGCAGGAAGCCCCCCAACCCCCAGACCCCTGGGGCCGGTCAGGGAGCCGGGAAGCGCCTGGCCAGGAGCCTGCGCTCCTCTGAGAAGACAGCGGGGGGCTCCGCTGCCGATCTCCCCGCGCAGCCCCCGTCATGCCCGGCCCTCACCCCCAGACACCTTCCCTCACCTGCTGGCGTGGGGCGTGCACGGCATGTCCCCGACAGCAGCGGCCACTGCTGACCTGCCCCAGAGTGTGACCCTCACGGCCACAGGAATTTAACCCTTAGAACCCATCCACAGACTCTAGCGGAACCCGCAGGTTCTCTCTCATGGGGCTCGGGTCCCTCGGCAGGTGCCCCGAGACCAGAGGCTGTCCCAGGTAGGGCTGCCCCTCCTTCCCTGACTCACTCCCCTCCTGTTTCCAGCTTTCGCCATCATGATCGTGCTGGCCCTGGTGCGCATCGGGCATGGGCGTGGGGAGGGGCGCCCGCCGCTGGCCGACTTCTCCGGCGTCCAGAACCTGTTCGGCGTGTGCATCTACTCCTTCATGAGCCAGCACTCCCTGCCGTCCCTCATCACCCCCATCTCCTCCAAGCGCCACCTCACACGCCTGGTCTTCCTGGACTACGTGCTGATCCTGGCTTTCTACGGCCTCCTCTCCTTCACCGCCATCTTCTGCTTCCGCGGTGACAGCCTCCTGGACATGTACACCCTCAACTTTGCGCGCTGCGACGTCGTGAGCCTGGCCGCCGTGCGCTTCTTCCTGGGCCTCTTCCCCGTCTTCACCATCAGCACCAACTTCCCCATCATCGCCGTGACCCTGCGCAACAACTGGAAGACGCTTTTCCACCGAGAGGGAGGCACATACCCCTGGGTGGTGGACCACGTGGTGTTCCCCACCATCACCCTGCTGCCCCCTGTGCTGGTGGCCTTCTGCACACACGACCTGGAGTCCCTGGTGGGCATCACGGGGGCCTACGCGGGCACGGGCATCCAGTACGTCATCCCCGCCTTCCTGGTGTACCTCTGCCGCAAGGACACCCAGCTGGCCTTTGGCTACGGGACCGTCAACAAGCACGGGTCCCCTTTCCGCCGCACCTTCTGGGTGGGCTTTGTGCTGCTCTGGGCTTTCTCCTGCTTCTTCTTTGTCACCGCCAACATCGTCCTCAGCGAGACTAAGCTCTGATGGCAGGACAAGTCTGGTGACTAGAGGGGTGGGGCCCCCCCGCCCTCCCTGCTGGCAGAGCCAAGGGCTAGTTGCCTCCCAGGTGTCCGTGGGGCAGGCAAGGCCCGGGCTCTTGGAGGGTACCCTCCACGCCTCCAGCTGGGGGGCTCCCCCACCCAGGATTCCGCACAGTCTGCACCTCGCCTCACTTGCCGGGATCACCCTCCTCCAGGTCCTCGTGCTGGGGCTGCCCCCAGCCAGCCGAGTCCCACAACCGGGCACACGGCTGCCCCTAGATTCTAGGACTGGTTATTGGGATCGAGCCCTCTGCTTTCACACACTCCACCACCAGGGCGGGCTCTTCCCCCAGAAGGGTGGAGACGCAGTGCTGGCACTGCCACTATGCCAGACACGTGTCCCCCCCACCCCTTACCCCACTCTCCCAATCCCTCCCGCATCCTTGTCTGGGAAATCTCCATTAGGGCAACCCCAGGCCCTACCCCTCCTCTCCACTGGGCCTGGCAGGGCTCACCTTCCCACCAGGCCTGGAGGTGCCGAGTGCCTCTCCTAGGGGAGTGCCTGGCCAGCTGACAACAAGGACCATAAGTGCTACTTGGCACCAGGGTCCCCAGACCAGAGCTGGGAGGGTCCTGCTGTGGGCGCCAGCTCCTGTCCTGGGCTTCGGAGCCCATGATGACTCCGGAGCAGCGGGTGGGAGCAGCCTTTCCGCACGGGCACAGCAGCCCACGCACAGGGTTTAAAGCCCAGAGCTCTCGACCCCTGAAAGGGCGCCTCAGGCTTCCTGCGGGGGGGAGCAGCGTACAAGGGCCACCAGAGGGGAGCTACCCCCAGCTGTCACCACAGTGGCCTGGGAGCACCCCGGGCATGGAGCCCGTGGTTCCCACCCTGTGAGAGAGGTCGGGCCTGCCCCCCCCCCAGCACATGGAGCAGAAGCTCTTACCTTACAGAAAAAAACCCTTAGAACCCATACACAGACTCTAGCAAAACCCTAACTATCTACATTTCAGTCTGAATAAAGCGCAGCTGTGGGAGTGCCCGGCCCTGCCCCTGCTCCAACACTAACGGTGGCTCCCTTTGGAGCCGAGCTGTGCGGGCTCAGCATCCACGCTCTCCATGTCCCTTGGGCGCTGTGGGGTGAGACGGGGCCCCGGCCACCATTCCCATGGAAGGAGAGCCAGGTTCCTGGGCACGTCACCAGCTCCACGTGCTCCCCTCCCCCCCAACAATCATGCATGCACCTGCTGGGCCAGCCTTCCTCGGAGACACATGGGACCCTAAAGAACTCTGCATTTTCAACGTGCCTTCTCCTGCGTCAGGGCCTGGGGGCTCCTCCTGACCCCCCCTCGTGTGGCCCCGGCCCTGGGCCTAAGCCCACTTGTCCTGGAGCCCACAGCAGCTGGGCCAGGAGCAGCCTCTGGGGTGGGGTCTCGGCCCTTCCCCCTCCCTCCGCTGATTTCAGTGCCTTGCTCCTCTCTCCAGGGAACCCCTTGCAGCCTCCCCCCCTGCATCTCACCGTCATCGAACTTTGGACAGAGCGAGGACGCCAGGTCTCCTGGGGCCCACGGTGGTCTCAGGGCAGGGGGACATGGGATTTGCAAGAACACGGGGAGTCCGCAGGCAGCCCCAGCCCTCCCCTATGGCCCCCTGGCAGCCCCGGCCTGTGAGAGTCCCGTGTCATAATCGGCTACGACCTGCTGTCTCTCTTTTGCCGCACATCTTCAGTTCTCACAGCTCATCCGGCGTATTGTTATTTTTCCATCCTCGTGAAAGAAGGACGCCTCTGCCCCATTTGCCATCGTGGCTGCTTCCCAGGAGGCCTTGCGGGGTGGGCGGGGCCGGGGGCCTCCACGAGGCCCCGCCCCCCGTGGCACGGACCCCGCCGGAAGCTGCCGGGCTGTTTGCTGAAAATTAAAACATCTGTACTTACCCTTCTCCAATTACATTCCCTCTTGCTTAAGGACAAAGCAAATTAAATCATCCCACCGCCTCAGGTTCCAATCCAAATTCTGGACGCAAATTTACTAGCATGGTAAAGCCAGTTTGATTTATGGGGCAGTCTGGAGCCACAGCAGTGGAGCCGGATGGCTGCATTCCCCTCCACCTCCGAGCTGGGCAACCACAGTCCTGGAAGGAATTGGCCGGAGGTGACCGCGTCACTGGGTTCCTTTGCTCCTTGGTGTTTGCCTGCTGTCTGTCGTGCTAGAGGTCAGATGGGGTCAGCTTCCTCTCTACTGCTGATGGCCTGGGGGAGGGGGCGCGGGGACCCTGACAGCTAGACGTTCCCAGGTGAGGCTTGCTCACCTTGCCCATGCAGCACATTCGCCTGTGAGTTTTTACATCAGCTTGCGGAGGTGGGCCAGTTGGGTCATGGTTTCTGTTCTACCGATGGGCCCTGTGGTCTGTGGTGGGGAAGCCAGAAGAGGATGCCAGCCCAACCTGGCCCAGGTACAAGTGTCGCTGTGGAGGAGAACATAAACTCAGCAGGCTCCACCCGACGCCATTCACCCGCACTGACCCAGACTGGCCCCGAGGGCAGGGCAGGTCAAGGTGGGAGGCAGCCTTCTCTGTCTCGTTCCCTGCCGAGGCACTGGAGCCTCGTGCCATCGCACCAGCGGCTCCTGGCTGTTCCCTCACCTGAGGCCAGAGAGATGACTGCGGGCTTATGGATGGGACAGATGGCGGGTGACAGGCCGGGAGGCACTGCCGAGTGGTGGGAGGTGGGCAGCGGGCACCTCGCCAGGCCCTCAGACACACACCTGTTCCCGCCAGATGGGGGCCAGGAGCGGCCTCAGCAATGGGAAGAGGCTAAAGTCAGAGTCGGGGGAGGGCAGGGGCTGCCCCTACCTCATGGGGAACCAGCCCAGGGGAAGAGCCTGGTGTGTGTGTGACACTGAGCCGGCGAAGGCTGAGGCCATGCCTGTCTAGGGACCGGATCCCTGATCAGGGCTGACACCCGGCTCTTGCGCAACCAGGATCCAGAGCTGCAGGAGGGAGCTTCACAATCCCTTCTCCCCAGGGCCTGGGGCTCATGGTGTCGATTGGAGAACGGGGAAAGTGACATCTACTAGTGCCTGGTGTATGCGGGCACAGTGCTGGGCACTTTCCACGTGGACCTTGGTGGCATAACTCGTGGGTTAAGAGCGTAGACCGAGAAGTCAGACTTGCCACTTGCAGGCAGCAAAGCCTGTGCTCTCTCCTCCTGTCCTTTGTAACATGGGGAGGATAGTACCTGCATCACTGACCTGTATGGGGCTAAAGTCCTGAGTACCTGACACAGAAGTGTTCAATAAAGCTCTTAGGTACTGATGCCCAGCTCCCTTGTCCCTTGCCAGCCATACTGCACGTGTACCACATACCTCTAGACTCGTTGAAGACCCCTGGTGTGGGTCCTCAGGCACCTAACCGGTTTCATAGCCTTCTGATGAGCAAAGTGGCTTCTTCTTAGCAACTGCCTGCCACAATTCAGAAGCGGGAAATGGACTTGAATTCTTTAGGGCTTTGGGGAGGGGGTGGTCTCTGGTTCCCCAACACCCCCAGGAAACTGAAGGACAGCCTTCCCCCGTCACAGAGCCAGACTCAGGCCAGGCTGGGGAGTTTTGGAGCCAAGACTGAAGCTCAAGTATCGTAAGTGAGGGCATCGTGCCCCCTCCCCACACACGGGCCCCAGGAAAGAGGTGGTGTGGACCATGAACTCAGTAAAGACAGAGGAAGAAACACAGCGATGGCAGCAGCAGGAGGGAACGGGGAAAGATAGTAGGAATTTCTACTGCTGAGATGTGACCAAAGGCCTCTCCCTGTGTCCCACAAACAAAAAAACCAGCATTTGGGTGCCTGGTGTCTGGGTTCAGCTGGCTGTGCTACACTGTCACAGCCTCGTGTGTGATGACTGAACCTCTGTGGCTTCAGTCTCCCACACAGCCACCAGCTCCCTCCTCCCCCGCCAGGCTTTCTGTCCTCCCCTTGATAATGCAGGACCCTTCCTCGGTCCTCCCGCAGAGGGGCAGGAGGCATCCTTCCTGCCCCCACTCCCCATGGGACTCGCGTCTCCTCAGAATACATTCTTAGAGAAGGAGCAAGGCGGCCAGGAGCCCGGCCCCAGGAGCAGGATTGGCCCCTCCTCAGAGCCAGTCAGCAGCAGGCTCAGCTCCACATGTGGTTCTTAATATTATCTTTCCAGTTCTTGGTTATTAATGATCTTGGAGAGTGAGCAGAGAGCAGCCTGGCCCTCGCAACTCCTCCAGGCGTCACCTGCTGCAGTCTTCCACCCAGCGCTGCGCTCAGACCCTGACCCAGGGAGCTCAGGTCCAGGGGCTGGTGGCTAGCGGTTAACCCTCTCACCTCCAGTGGCTGCAACCAAGGTCAAGCTCCCTTCCGCGGCACTGGCCTCTAGCACCCCCCTTAGACTCACACTCACAACCTGTTTTTGAGCCCCCCGCCCCCACCGATCCTGGACCTGGATCCGTGAAAATCCATGGGGCAGAGAATGTGAAATTGACTATAATGGGCTGGGGGGGCACACATTCTTGCAGTTGTCAGGCCCTCCACCCAGAAACGGAAGGGTACTGGTAATTTCCGCCACTCTACCATTTCAGCGGCTCTCACCCCTAAAACCAAACAAAAAAACTTCCAGTTTTCATGGCTCCAGCCCCAGCACTAGAATATTTGGAGACTGGAGAGGGGACCTAGCCTGCTGGGAGCCAGCAAGGAGCCATGTGGGTAAGGGCACTGGGCTGTGGCCACATGTGGTACTGGCATCCAGCACTGCCCTCCCCAGCCCCCTCCCTACTACATGGAGTTAAGTTTCTGCCCTGCTTCACCCAAATTGCCAGGGACAACAAGGCCTTGGGCTTCACAGGCTCACAGTTAGAAAAGGCTCTAACGGTATCAATTATGCTCACCGTGTTTGCGGAATGGATGGAAGGAGGGCTGGCTTGCTTTAGTCATTGTGGGGCTAAATGTAACCACAGAGGTGAAAGCATTGAAAATGGTAAGCAAGAGCCATCTTTTTAGATGGTTCACAGCCAGTGACATGTGACAGAGGAAGGAGGTGGGGCTGAGAGCCACAGAGGGAGGACAGAGAACTGAGATGTGGGACAGATTCTCTGACCTGGAGGTCTTTCCCTCCCAAGGCTGAGCCGTGCCTGACCCCGGAAGCCACCCATGCCAGGCTTCCAGAGCCAGCAGGCAGTCCGAGCCCTGCACAGCCACCGCGGGGCGAACACAGCTGGCCAGGGCCCAGGAGAGCCCAGCAGGTTCCCCACAACAGACCTCCCTCTGCTGTTTCCACCATAACATTGTCAGGCTCCCATGGGGGCCCCTGGCGGGGCAGAACCCCCAGAGCCCCTAGCATGAGCCCTTCTTTTCAAGGAGATTGACGGATGAGCTCCATCCATCACCACCAGAGCCCCCGTGCTGAGCACATTTGTCTCATTTGGCACCAGGGCGGGCGGGAGCTGGCACTGAATACCAAGTGGCTTCTGCTGCCTGGAGCCCTCTCTCAGCCTTACCTCCCAGATACTCCACAAAGGGAGCTGCCCACCTGCTCTAGGCAGACACCCCATCGGGGATACTCCCATGATGCTCCCGTTGCCTACCAGCTCTGGTGTGCCCCCTCCAGGGATGCAGAATTAGGCAGCCAGGACCAGTGGGTTGTACAAGGTTTGTTTAATGTCCCAGCACTCTGAGGAGAAGAAACTCCAGCCAGCTGGAGCCAGGAGCAGGACCACCCTGCCCCAACACTGAGCTCCAGCCTCCATGCTCCCACACCAAGCCCCCAGAAGCCATGACCAGGGACTGGCTCACAGCAGGGCAGGGAGACCCCACTGCTCCCTGTGACTCCAGGCCAGGTGGGAAGGGATCTGCGTAAGAAGATAGCAAAAGCCCAGCCCACACCAGGACCTGAGGCTGCTGAGGTCGCTGAGCTGACCGTGGAAGACATCATCTGTCACTGGGTTCCCATGGCCAGGATTTCATGGCAGAAGCCAGAAAAGCCAGAGCCCACCTACCCCCCAACGCTGCAGTGCCAGGCGGAGAGTCCAGCTGAGCAGAACAGCTGACACGTCACACTTCCGATTCCAAGCTGGAGATCCGCCTCCATGTGCACGGTCGGGGGAAGCCGTGCATCCCACAGGCCACCCTACTGACCTCTTCCAGCCCCCCAATGTCCCTGTATTCTGTGCTCAGCCCCAGGGTCCTGCCCCTGTGCCCCGGAGGCCCCCAAGCCCCAGGAAGCCAGGGGCCGTGGCTGACACAGGGTGGGAGGTGAGGGCAGACAGCCCCCCAGCAAAGCGGCAGGTGGGCATGGGCGTGGAGGCAGGCGTGCTGTCCGTGCGGCCAGGGGGGGGCCCCTGCCCACAGCCCCTCCTGGCAGGCCTCCCGGTAGGACGGCAGCCGCATCGACTGCGCCTGCGTCCAGCGCCCGCAGGCCGGGCGGGCACACCGGGAGGTCTCCGAGCTGGGCCGGGCGAAGGCCTCGGTCACCGAGCTGGGCAGGGAAGCGTGGCGCGGGCGCGAACCTCGGGCCCAGGCCGCGCGCAGGAGAGCCTCCCGCCGGGCCAGCTGCTCCGGCCCAAGCAGCGGCAGGTCCTCGGGCTCGGGGGTCTCCGGGAAGAGCGGAAGGAAGGGGCACCCTGACCGGTCGGCCCGAGGGAAGGAGCTGTAGTGACAGCGCTCGGGCGACTGAGGGCGCTCCGGGAGCGCGCGCCGCTCGGAGGCCGAGAGGTGCCGCCCGCCGCGCCCGGCCAGCGACGGCCACCGCGCCTCCCAGGCCGGCCGGCCAGGCACCTGGGAGACGTCGGGTAGGGAGGACCTGGGCGTCGGGGGTCGGCCCGGGGGCTGCGGGGCCCTACGCCCCAGCGCGGTGCGGCCCCCGCCCGGCGGCCCGCAGCCCGTGGGGCTCGGCTCGGGGGTGGGCGGCCGCGGACTGGGGCAGGCGGGCGGCGGGGGCGCACGGCGGCCGCCGCCCCAGCTCTCGATGGTGCGCGTGGCGCGGTCCAGGGAGCTGCTCACGCCCGCCGTGGTCACGATGTCGCGCGCCGCCTGCAGCATCTTGAGCACGCTGACCTGGGCCGAGCCGGCGGTGAGGTCCGGGCTGGGCGGCCGCGCGGGGCTGGCCAGGCTCTGCACCCCGCTAAAGCAGCTGTAGATGCCCTGGGCGGGAGGCAGGGGACCGACACGGCGTGAGCGGCGCCCTCCCTTCCGGGACCGCCCCACGCCCCACGCCCCACGCCCCACGCCCCACGCCCAGGTGGGAAGCATCAGCCCAGGTGTCTCTAAGTCCCAGGAAGTAACTAACATTTGTTAAGCTCCTACTGTGTGCCGCTGGGAGCGCTTACAGTGGAGCTCTCCGAGGCACCAAGAGGGTAACTCCTTCTCCTAAAGTCACACAGCTTGTAAACGGCCGAACCCCGATCAGCCCGGCTCCAAAGTCCTGCCCTGCCTGCTGGAAAAGGGCTCTGCTTCTCACCTGCTGTGTGATGCTGGCAGGCCATGCCACCTCTCCAGACCTCAGTTTTTACATCTGTAAATGGGGCCATGGCCAGCTCTGACTTAGCTGGGTTGCTGCCCCTGAAGCTGGGGCCTGTCTAGGGTGGAGTGGGCACCCACCCTGCTGAAGGCCAGCAGGAAGTCCAGCCGGGACGCGTTGGGCACCGAGTGGCGCAGCTTCCGGTAGACCAGATGCTCCCAGGCGAAGACCAGCAGGGCCAGCCCCATGGCCACGAGCAGCATGTAGAAGACGCCGGCCATGTTATCGATGTCCAGCTTGCTGCTCATCACCTCGTTCTTCTCGTTCTGGCAGATCCCCGAGAGCCACACCGTCTCCAGCTTCTGGGTCTCCCCTGGTGGGGGCGAGGCACACCTGGCTCAGGAAGGACCCTTCCGGTGCTCACCCAAGCCTGGAGTGAGGAGGGGTCTGGGGCCAGGGTACCACCCCCCCGTAGGACCACACGGGGATCCAGCCCGGCAGGGGAGGATGGGGGAGGGGGTGTCAATGAGCAGGAAGGAAGGAGAGCAGAGTGGGAGCTGGGGGGGGATGCCAGCCTCTGACATGCCCACCTCCCACAAGCCCACACTCCACATGCCCAGCAAAGGCTTGTCGACTGCATAAATTTTATCATTCATTTATTCATCAAACACTTCTTGATCACCTACACGCCAGGCATGGAGCTGGGCACACTGAGACAAAAGGCCTAGGCCCCCAAGGAGGCTGCAGGCACCTTCATGGTTATCACTCGCATTATTCTATGGCACTGATGGAAAACCAGACAGTTATTTATCTAATAGGGTTGGGACTCTAAATTCAAAGCTCTCTCTGGGTGTTGGGGCAGCCCAGCCGGACCGCTCACACATGTGAGCCCCCAGGGTACCAAGGCAAACCTGGGTTCTGGCTCTGGGATTAGGCAGGCTGTTGGCACTACCCCAGGTCATCTCAAGATGGCAATGGAGGGGAGGGGTCTTGGGGGAAAGTAAAGGAGTTCAGATGCCCCCAACCTCCACCGTGTGGCCTGAGCTCCTTCCTGTCTTCCCATCCTGCAAGGGCTCCCCAGCTATTTCCTGCTCCCTTCCGGCAAACCAATCCCTCCCCACGTCTCCATCCAGCTGCTCCTAATACCCGCCACCCAGCCACTGCACCCATCTCTCACCCCCAGAGACCTCTCTCCGTGCCCGCGGGCCCTGGGCACTCACAGGACAGTGGTGGAGATGTTGACCAGCCATCGGGCAGCTGTCCCGACCACGGGCTCTGTGGCCTACCTGGGACCCACCCCAGCCCCCATCAGCGGCTGCACCCACCGTCCCCCAGGAACTGCAGGAGCGCCAGGTCTATGGCCCGCTTCCAGTGGGAGTCCTTCTGCATGGCGATGCCATAGCCAGTGGTGGCAAAGACCTTGCCAGAGCCAATGGTGACCAGCTTGCAGCCCTCGTCCTTGCCCGCCATGTAGTTGAGGACAGCAGCATCATAGATGAAGGCATCCAGCTTCCTGGGGACAGGCTGAGCCCTCAGGCCAGGGATCAAGTGGGGTTCAGGGCACCAAACCTGGGGCCTGACAGGGGTCTGGGCCACGTGGGCCCACTGACCACCACCAAGGAGGGATGGATGGGCAGAGCCTTCTCTAGTTCTCTGGGGTCCTGGTGCAGAGAAGCCCCCTCCCACAGCTTCAGAACCCCACCTACCCTCCTCCTCAGAGAGGCCAGGGGACACTCTGCTCCCAGAGGACACACCCTCTCTGCCCTCCAGGCCCCTAAAGATCCTAAAAAGGTGACAACCAACACCTGAGGGCACGGCTGAACCTTGGTCAATACCACAGCTGCGTCTCTGGGCTCTGGTGGGTGTCCTCAAGCTTCACTCTGCCCCAAGACCTCCTCACCCCTTCCCCGGGGCTCCTACATGGCAACCCAGTCTCACCGTCCCACCTTGGGTCTCTCGGGGAGACACGTGGGTAGAGACAGTCAGGGGGTGGGTGCAGGACTGCGGACCCACCCCATCTTGAGGCTGCTAAGCGCGTCCTCCACTGAGCGCTGGTTGAACTTGACCATGTGGGTGTGCATTTCGCGGTAGTTGCTACGGATGTTCCGCTCCGTGCTGCCGTTGGGCACGGTGCCAAAGCGGAAGGGCGGGTACTGATCCTGAGGCCGCTGGAACTGCGCGCAGAGGGCAGCCGCCATTCATAACCCCTCCTCCGACCCTCCAGCCGACCCCGGCCCCGACCCCATCCCCCTAGTCTGGACTTGAATAGCGAGCGCAGCATGGTCTTAGAGACTGTCCAGCCCACGCCTGCGTTTTACAAATGGGGAAACTGAGGCCGGGACAGGGAGAGACTTACTCAAGGCCACTTAGTCAGTGGACCTGAGCCGTCTCTCCCTGTCCCCGTCCCCAGCCCCCTCCTCCCCAGGCTCCCCTGCTTCTGCCTGCTCCCGCCTCCAGTTCAAATTCCACTGATTCCAACTGTCCTGTGTCCCACCCAAGGCCTGCCCCTGGCTGCGGCATCCCCCCCACCCTCCAGCAGCACCCTCTGGGGCTCCAGAACCTTCTTGTCACTGAGGCCAGACACAGTGTCGATGTACTGCTCCTGAATCATGAAGGCGGCCAGGTTGGCGGTGTAGCTGGCGAGGAAGATGACAGCGAAGAAAGCCCAGACCAGGACCATGATCTTGCTGGTGGTGCCCCGGGGGTTCTCGATGGGCACCGAGTTGTTGAAGACCAGTGCCCAGAGAAGCCACACAGACTTGCCGATGGTGAAGGACGGGCCCCCAGACTCTGGGGGTGAAAGGGGGGACACTGGTGCTCCTCTTGCCCGGCACAGAGGGGGTCAGGTTCAGCCCACCCAACTCCACGGCTCCCGTCTCTGCTCTGTCCTGGGTGGAGACCCCATCCCTGGCTGTCCCCACCCCAGGGCACGTCAACTCACCTTGCTTCTCTCTCTCTCTCATGTATCTGATTGGCCCCCTGCATATTGTCGGAAGGCCAGGGACCTCCCCCACGGGGCATTCTCTGAAGGGCCCCTCTGGCCCTGAACCCACCCCTCCTGGAAGTGCCAGCCCTGCCCCTGCTCCCAGGCCCAGGTGGGAGCTGACTCTTGCCGCTGGTGAGGTTCTGGTTGTAGCTGACGGGGCTGAAGTACTCGAACATGAAGACGGTTATGGCCACCACGGTGAGGCACATGACGAACATCATTACCCACACGGCAGGGCTGTAGGGCTCTGGGGACAGAGGCAGGAGGTTCAGAGGAGGCGGCGCTGTGTCTCCCCCCACAGCTCAGGCGTTCTGGGTGCGGACAGGTGGGTCCATGTGGTCATATCAGCCCCGTGGACTGAGCTCCGGGGTCTCTGACTCTCAGAGCAGTGGAGCCCCAGGAGAGACACCATCCCCCAGGGAGGTCAGGCTCCCCAGCATTCTTGGTCTCTCTCCTCCATCTGCCCTGGGCCAGGGTCCCATCATCCATCACCCACCCCAGGAAACCTCCCTTTGATTCCACATCTCCCCTGGCTCTCATTCTCCCTCTTCCCCCCACTTCCTTTCACAAAAGAGAGCCAGCACCCCATGCCCTTTCCCTTTCCCCTCCCATCCCCCCGCCCCTGCCTGCAACCTCTTCCACCCCTCAGCCCCTGAGGGTGGCCCCTCAAAGCCACGGGAGCAATCTCAGGGAATTCCCTCTGCTTTCCTCCTCTCCTTCCTCGCCGCCAGCACCGCTGCCCAGGCTCCTGGGTCTAGAACTCCACCCCCACACACATACCCCGGGCCCAGCATGGGTGAGCTGCTTGGAATCAGAGCTCTGAAGCCAAGCCTTACCCCTCATCCTACTGACACAGAAACCGAGGCCTGAGGGGCTGGGGAGACCGACCTGAGGTTTCTGACAAAATCACTTCAGTCTCCCTGAGTGAGAAGTCGTTACTGCCCAAATCATTTGCTCCTTTGATACAACGCCCATCCTACGAAGTGGAGTTTGTTGCCTTCCCTGTGGCTGAGGAACCCTGCTCAGAGAGGTTCAGTGACTTGCCCAAGGTCACACAGCAGGAAGAGGCAGACCTGGCATTCCCTCTTCTGCTCCTGGTCGAGAGGCTCACCTGTCCTCAGGGCTCTTTGAACCATTCCACACTGCAAGTCCCACTTGAACTTCTGACTGGGCGCTCTGGGAAGGCCAGGACTATGGCCGGATCCCAGCACCTGGCACGGGACCCGGCACAAGGGAGCTGCCCAAGAAATGCTGAATTTCTAATCAAGTCAGAAACTAGCCCGGCTTCCCGTGCTCTGGGTTGGCTCTTCCAACCCCCCGTGAATCTTCTCCCTTTGTCCCAACGGCCCAGCCCAGGAGTTCCCTGGCGGTCCAGTGGTTAGGACTCTGCGCTTTCACCGCTGAGGGTGCGGGTTCAATCCCTGCTCAGGGAACTAAGATCCCGCAAGCCATGAGGCCAAAAAATGAAACAAAAAGCAATGTCGCAGCCCACAAGGCACCTCCGGAAGGCAGCCTGCCTCGCTGGTTTTCCTGTCCTTCACAATGGCGCCACGTTTTACCCCGCTCTCCCCATCCCCCGCCCTTACCGAGCACCCAGGCTCAGGACTGAACCTGGACGTCACCTCTTCCCTCTCCGTTCTACCCACCTATTATAGCTCAGGCCTCTGGCTAACCTCCAAGGACCCAAGGCTGCAGTGCTGCCCTCCGAGGGTGCACCCCAAGCTCCCCATCTCCACCCATGCTCCACACGTCCACCTCATGGGCCCCTCTGCACTATCCCTGCCCACCCCGAGCCGCACCCAGGAAGGCCGAGGGGGAGACGGTGCCGTTGCTGCGAGCCACCATCACGCTGATGCCCGTCTCCACGAAGGGCACAGAGAAGTCCACGATCTCGGAGCGCTCCTCATTGATGGTGAGGGAGCCAATGGCCATGTCTGCCCGCTTGTAGTACACCTGGGGGTCAGGCCCGGATCAGAAGAGGGGCTCCCGCAGGCTGGAGGACTCCCCCACTCCTCTCCCAGCCCCACATCCAGCACCCACCAGCTGAGTCAGTTGTTCCCACTTGGGTCCTCAGAGCTCCACTTTCAGTACTGACCCCAGGGGTCATCATTGGTGCCAGCACAGTGCCCCTGCCAGTTCAGAGACCCTTAGGAGTTGGGCCTGGGTCCCACCCTGACTGATCCCCAGAACAGGAGGAAACACCTAAGGAACATCCGGGGGTGGCTGACGGATGGATGGGGCCCAGGGCAGCAGGCGGGCAGGTGGGCGGGCTCAGGTGGCCGGGGGGCAGGCCTACCTCCCCGATCATGCCGTTCCACACGCCGCGCACCCTCTTGCCATGCTTGCCATTGGTCACCAGGTACAGGTCGTAGGAGAACTTGACCACCTTGGCCAGCTTCTTGAGGATGTCGATGCAGAAGCCCTTACAGCAAAGCTTGGTGTAGGGGGCCGTGTCACCACTGCTGCCACCAAGAGACCAGCAGGGGTCAGAGCCAGCAGCTCCTCCCAGCCTGGCTGGTGGACGCCCACCCCTATACCCAAGCATAAGGCACATACAACGCCCGCCATCGCACGGCGGCACACGGCTCACACCGGGCCTCCCGGGTGTTCTCGCGGACCTGAAGGTGTGGTTGCCATGCCGGCGGCAGGGCACAGTGTTGGGCACGCAGCTGCCTGTGCCGGGGTCGGGGCTCTCCACGATGACAAAGGGTCGCTCTTCCAGCGTGGCCACCGTCAGGTGCCGGCTGTCCACCACGGGCTGCAGGGAGGCACTGTAGCGAGGCCACACCGGGTACTTCATGTGGAGGACACCATGGTCCCAGCGCCCCACCTGCAAAGGATGACCGGCCTCAGCCCGGGACCTTCAGCCCCACTAAGCCCATGCTATAGGTGGGGCCTCTGGGCAAGGCCTGCCAGGACCAAGAATCCTCCCACCACACCTAAGGACACTCAGGGCAGGATGAAGCAGGGCCTGGGGCAGGAGCATCTGGAGAACAGGAGAGCCGGGGCAAGGGGCTGGCCAAGGAGAGGGCTCCCTGCAGCCTCCCCGGCTTCTGGTCCCCCACTTTCCAGTCCAGCCTCCACACTGCTGCTGGCTCACGGCCTCTTCCTAAAGCCCAGACCTGAGCCTGTCACACCGCACTCATTCCCCCAAGCTTTACATAAAGTCCTTAGCCCAGCACTCAAGACCCTTCACGGGTTCAATTTATCTCCATCACCCTACCCTTCTTCCCCAGTCCCCACACCTCCAAACGCATCTCTTAAAAATGCTCCAGGGGGGGCTTCCCTGGTGGCGCAGTGGTTAAGATTCCGCCTGCCGATGCAGGGGACACGGGTTCATGCCCCGGTCCGGGAAGATCCCACATGCCGCGGAGCGGCTGGGCCCATGAGCCATGGCCGCTGAGCCTGCGTGTCTGGAGCCTGTGCTCCGCAACGGGAGAGGCCACAGCAGTGAGAGGTCCGGGTATCGCAAAAAAAAAAAAAAATGCTCCAGGGGAATTCCCTGGCAGTCCAGTGGTTAAGACTCGGCACTTTCACTGCCATGGGCCCTGGTTCAATCCCTGGTCAGGGAACTAAGATCCCACAAGCTGCGTGGCATGGCAAAAACCAAAACCAAACCGAAACAAAACTCTAAACCCTCCTTCCCCTCAGTCTATACCAGGCTACTATCCCTTCCCGTTGGGCTCCTACTCAACCATCCATAGCCCAGCCCAAATGTCCCAACTTCTGTGAAGCCTTCTGCAGTTTCCTCCTTTGAAGGCAGAACTAATTTCTGCCCCTCCTCTCTATTCCCACAGTGCTTTGCAAACATTGTTTCTTAAGCACTGACCGCCCCAAATTCTATTTGTTTACGTGTCCGTCTAGCCAACACAGGAGTGTGTAATAAGAGTGCTTGATAAGTTCTATAGTGAAGGGTGTTGTGGGAGCCCGGAGCAGGGCTGCCTCAGACCCCCGGGAGACCTGGAAGGCTTCTCAGTGGAAATGTTTCAGCTGAGACCTGAAGGATGAGGGGCTGGATGAGGGACAGAAAGGACTCTCTGCTCAGCTGTGGGACAAGAGCGGGGGGATACAATGAGAGGATACCGAGGGCCCCTGGGCTCACCCCCTTCTCACCATCTCCCAGAGGCGGTGCCGGTTGAGGGCGATCACCACCATGGTGGGCTGGACCAGGTACCCACCAGGGCTGAAGGAGAAGTCCCGGCCCTCCCAGGTGACATTCAGTAGGTGCCTGCGAGGGGGGAGAAGCCAGGGTCCTCTTAGCCCTGACCAGGACCAGATGTGCCCTCCCCCACCTTCTGCCTCATCACCGCCACCAACAGGTAGCATTTGTGTAATTATTGTTCTGTTTCCCTGTGTTGACCCTCGAGATCCTCACCACACCCTCACACCCTGCTCTTTTCTCAGGTGAAGAAACAATGGCCCAGAGAGGTGAGGTCACTTGGCCGCAGGCACACACCTAGTGGGAGGTGTGACCAGTGAGCCCAAACTCACGGCCACTCGTGGCCATCCTATGTATGCCCTGGGCAGGTGCCCACCTGTAGAAGGCCTTCCGGGCAGGGCTGACAGGCCCAGGGTGGCCGCGGCACTCCCCAGCCGGGGCGGGCAGGGTGCCGTGCTGGCGCCGGTAGCCGTGGGCGCCGAGGGCCAGGATGGCCACGCCGTCGCGTACTTTCTGGCGCAGGCTGAGGCGCCAGCTCTCGGTGACGACGCTGATGAGGCCCACGGGGAAGGCGGCGGGGGGCGCGTCGGTGCTGCCCAGCGCCAGGTTGGGCACCAGCCACACGTGCCCGGGCCCCACCAGGCCGGCCTGGGCCGCCTCGGCGAAGAGCACCTCGGCCTCCTCGCGCGAGCAGTAGGCCACCAGCACCGGGGCGTCGAGCTGGCGCAGCAGGCGCTGGGTGTGGGCGCGCGTCCCGCCGGGGCCCAGCTCCAGCGTCAGCACGTCCAGCAGCCGCCAGCCCACGTAGTTGGCGTCGGCGACGGCGCGCACGCTCTCGAGGAAGAGCGTGTGGCCCGGGTGCAGGCTGGTGATCACGGCGAACGCGCTCCAGTCGTACTCCTCCAGCACCTTGAACAGCACCTGCAGCTGCTGCTCCAGGGACACGCCCAGCTGCAGGAAGGCGGAGCCCGGCTCCTAGGGGGAGGGGCGGGGCCTGAGCGGGGGGTGGGGCGAGCCGAGTCCCGCCCCGCCCCAACTTCCACTCCCTCCGTCAACCCCCACACACCCTTGCGTCGGAAGGTGCTGGGTGTCCCGGGAGCCCTAGTCTCGCGATAACCTCCTTCCCGCGCGCCCGCCCGCCCCGCACGTGGTTCCCAGCCCCTGCCGCCCATTAGAATGCCCTGGAGAGATTTTTTAAATATTCGTGCCTGACCAAGGCTGGACCGCAAACCAACAGCAGCGTCAGCTGGGAGCTTGTAGGAAATGCAGATTCTCGGGCGCAGTGCTCACCTGCTGGATCAGAATCCCTGAGGATGGCGCCCGGGAATCTGTATTTCAACAGGCTCTTTAGGTGACTCTTGAGCCCGCTAGTCCAGACCAACTGAATGGGAATCTTAGACATGGTACACTGGGTGTCTGTATTTTTCTAAAGCACTGTGTGGGTGGAGAACCACCGTGCTGAGAGCTAATGTCAGGCCCACGGGTAACTGGGAAAGCACCATCCTCTATGCAGCCCTGGGGATGAGAATGTTCTTCCCCTCTACTGCCTCTGCCACCACAAACGCCCAGGACACTGCAAGATCGAGCCTGGGCTAGCGCAAGCCTCTCCTAGCTGTGGGTTCCCTGCTGCCACTGCAGCCCCTCCAAGATTTCACCACACTGCGACTGTCCCAATCTTTTAAAAAAGCAACTCCGAGAAAACGCTACAGGACAAGTAACCCAGTTCCTTCAACAAACAAATTTGCAAGGAAAAAAGAGAGATGGAGGAGGAGCCTTGAGAGGGAAGACTCCGAAGTCATCCCAACCAATCGCTGGGTGGGAACCTAATCTGGCTCCTGATTCAAGGCAACAGACATAAAAATAAACATTTATGAGACAACGCGGAAGATTTGAACACTGCCTGGATTCTTTATGATGTTAAGGAATTTTTATTATTTTTTAGATGTGATGATATATGGTGGTTTTATTATTTTGTAAAGTCCTATCATCTAGAGATGTGTATTGAAGTATTTATGGATGGAATAAATATTGCGTCTGGGCCTTGCTTCAAAATAAAACAGAAGAGGAGAAGTGGGTGGCGGTAAGGCTGAGGCACGGTTGGCCTGGGGTGGATAGGGGATACATGGGGTCATTATACTCTTCTACTTTTATGTATGCTCAAAATTCCCCATAGGGCTTCCCTGGTGGCGCAGTGGTTGAGAGTCCGCCTGCCGATGCAGGGGATGCGGGTTCGTGCCCCGGTCCGGGAAGATCCCACACGCCGCGGAGCGGCTGGGCCCGTGAGCCATGGCTGCTGAGCCTGCGCGTCTGGAGCCTGCGCTACGCAGCGGGAGAGGCCACGACAGTGAGAGGCCCGTGTACAGCAAAAAACAAAACAAAACAAAACAAATTCCCCATAATAAAAATATAATCATAAAAGAAAGGCAAATCAGATCAGTCTCCCCTCAACACCTTCTTCAGCTCCTCACTTACTTAGAGTAAAACCCAAGTGTCCTCCCGTGTGGTTGGGACCTCGCCTCCCTCTCCAGGCTCCTCTCTGTTCCTCAGAAACTCTGTGCTGCTTCTCACCTCTGGGTGTTCACACCACCTGCTCCCTCCGCCTGGAACACTCTCCCCCAGTCCACCCCCCACACACACCTTGTCAACCCCCCTCATCCTCCAGGTCTCGGCTTAGGTGTCATTTCTTAGGAGACCTTCTCTGACCAATCCCAGACCCAGAAGAGGTCCCACTGGACTCCCTCGGGGCATCCTGTGTTTTTCCTTCAGGACTAGGATCCCAGCTGTGATTGCTGGTGAATGTGTGTTTAGCGCTTTCTCCCCACAGGACAGCAAGGGCATGACCTGCCCTTGGATGTTCTCCGCTGCAGGCCAGCTACATCAGATCCCACACCCAGCCTGGCCCTGCACCTCTGGGTCTGGAGCCTGACCACGGAAGGCCAGAAAAACAGGGAGAGGGTGGGCGAGGGCTGCCCCAGCACCAGAGGCGGGTTCGGTACCTGCCCATCCCTCATCCAGACACAAGTGTGAAAGCAGCTCAGAAAGTTTATCTTCTAGAACATAAAGCATCATTCCCACAGCCTTCTCCTCCCTCACCCATGCCTCCCTCCGCCCTCACCCCCTTGCTGGGCCCACCCAATCCCAGTTTCCCAGGACCTAAGTGTCTCCCTGGCCCAGACTCAGCCCCTCTCCCCCAGCCCCAGCCTGGCTCCAGGCTCATGGGATGTAGGGACATGACTTTGAATGGGCACCTTGGGGGTGAGGACCACAGCAGAGCCCCCACTGATGCTGAGGATAGGCACGTGGGTCTGGAAGGAGATGAAGTCGAGGATCTGGGCCACGGCCTCAGTGTCCACGTTGTCCTCAAAGACGATGCCGTGGACTCGGGCAGTGCCCAGGAGCCCGCAGATCTGGGTGAGAAGACTGCTGGGGTTGGTGTTGTTGACACCCACGGTGAGTGGCTGGATCTCCAGGGGCAGGTCCAGGAAGCTCTGGGGGGTGAGGCGGATACGGGCCTGGGCCTCCAGTGGCCCTGAGCTGCCAAACACCACGGCCACCGTCACAGCCTGCTCGCCCTGCCCCAGGCCCAGCCCTGCCCAGGCACCGAGGAGTGAGGTGAGTAGCAGGACCGGCCCCAGGGCCCCACCCATGTCCACTGGAGGGTCCTGCGGAGAGACCACGATAGGCACAGGGAGGGGGACAGAGGCACGGAGAGAAAAGATGAATGACAGAGAGGAGGCAAAGGCCAGAGTCAGAGGGACACACACCCAGAGGATGAAAGAGAAGAGGGAGAAACCTCCCTCCACAAAGAGAGGCAGAGAGAGGGGGAGACAGACAGACACAGACAGACAAAGAGAAAGAGACAGAGAAGTTAGCTGAGCGTCCAAGCGCAGCCCAGAGGGCAGGACCCGGGAAGAACGTGACCAGAATAGGTGCTCACTACTTCCATTCTACTGTTGAACATCAGGCTTGGCTAGAAAGGCCAGACCTTTGGAAACTCATCCATCTGGGTTCTGCCCCAGGAAGGTTCACAGCAAATGCTAATCTGGTGGGACTTCCCTGGCGGCGCAGTGCTTGGGAGTATGCCTGCCAATGCAGGGGACACAGGTTCAAGCCCTGGTCAGGGAAGATCCCACATGCCGCGGAGCAACTAAGCCCGTGCACCACAACTACTGAGCCTGCGCTCTAGAGCCTGTGAGCCACAACTTCTGAGCCCACGTGCCACAACTACTGAAGCCCATGCGCCTAGAGCCTGTGCTCCGCAACAAGAGAAGTCACCGCAATGAGAAGCCCGCGCACTGCAACAAAGAGTAGCCCCCGCTCGCCACAACTAGAGAAAGCCCGGGCGCAGCAACGAAGACCCAACTCAGCCAAAAATAAATAAATAAATTTATTTTTTTAAAAAAATGCTAACCTGGTACCAAGTGCATGGATATGAGTCAGAGAGACCTGAGTTCAAGTCCCAGTTCTGCCACTTACTAACTGTGTGATCTTGGGGAAGTTGCTTAGTCTCTCTGAGCCATGATTTCTTGCCTGCAGTAATCACAGGACCTACTTCACAGCAGTGGGAGGGCTACCCACTGTTATCAGTATCCTTATCCTATAGGTGACAGCCCCACAGCCAGGTAAAGGAAGGCAGCTCTTGTAACACACACACACACACACACACACACACACACACACTTTCTCCATCCTAAACTGAATCTAACATCCCCAAGGGCCCTGCTCTTCATAATCCTACTTGGCACAAAGCCCCCTCCTCCTGGGCACTGGATATCCCTACTCTACCCTCTGTGGCCTCAATTAGTAGCAGCTCTTCCAGAGCAGGAGTGTGTCACCACTGATTTGTTCAGGGCTCGGGGTATCTCACACATGACCTGCCATCCTAGGCCATCGTTAGTGTGAGGGATTTTTTAACCTACCCCAAGGGCCTGACATGTATCCCTGCGAAACAAACATCATTGCTTTTGGACAAACAGCCACACCGGTGAGTGGTGCCCACGGATACAGCTCTCCCTCCCAGCTGGCCATCGGCCACAGCTTTGCCACCCTCTCCATCTCCATGACATCTCCAGTGAAACTTCTGAACAGGGGGGAGCCAAATGGTGACCAGGCTGGGCTTGGTTTCATTTCAAAATGAGAAGACAGGATTTGGGGGCAGGGGAGGACACACTGTGTTCAGTTTTGTGCCCTTGAAATTTCCCCCCGTGTATGGTTTCCCAGTACACTGACTTAGAACATCAGCCCGGAGGCGTGTGATTCTAGGGCGGGAACCTAAGCGTGCAGTGCCCACCACTACCTCCAATGAGGGATTTCAAATCACACCTGCAAAGAGCACTGTTGGGCTCATTTCTTCCTTTGCAATTCCTCTCTGTGCTCATCTCTGCCCACCTCTGTAGGTTCCCCATCCTCTGGGAAGCCCGAAGCTTCCCCCACTTATGCCTCCCAGCTCTGAGCTCTAGAACCGTGCTGTCAAGTACAGCAGCCACCAGTCACGTATGACTATTGGGCACTTAAATGTGGCTTGTCCGAACTGAGGTAAGCTGTGAAGTGTAATATACACGCTGGAGAGTGAAGACTTTGTATTACAAAAAGGAAATCTCTCACTAATATTTTCATATGGATCACATGTTGAAGAAATATTTTAGCTACATTGAGTTAAACAATATAGTGTTTAGAATTCATTTCACTTTTCTTCTTCCTTTTTCTAATGTGGCTCTCATTTTAAATGTTTCTTTTGGACCACGTGACTCTAGATGAAGGACCCAGGTCCTCCCTCAACTCTGAGGGGGGACTGCCCCTAGAAGCTCTCTCTGCTGGGAAGGTGTCCCCCACGACTGGAGATGAGGAGGGATTGCCGAATGCTCCTGGAGGGAGGGGCCCCAATCAGGCCAGTCTCTGAGCTTCAAATAGCAATGGGCAGATTCCAAGAGATTCAGGCTCCAGAGTCTCAGCACCACGTGGCATCCAGCCTCCCCCGCAAGGCAGGAGGTAATCCCCGAGCCCCGGCCTGATCCAATCTCCCACTTGCCTCCCCCTGGCCTCCCACCTCTCCACCTCCCATCCACCCACCCCGCCACCTCCCATCCACCCACCCCGCCTGCCCCACTGGCCTGAAACAGTCCTCTGGCCACTGCACCCCTCCTCAAAGGGCACAGCTGCTCCCTGGTGCCCACTAATGAAGTCCAGACACCTGGGTCCCATGGACAGAGCCCCACGCACCCCAACTGTCCTCCCCTCCGTGCACCCCACACTCCCTCCAGTCTGGTGGCCAGACAGCTCCCGCTGTCATCATCTCCAGGCCTTTGCTCTGCTGTTCCCTCAGGTTACAATGTCCTCTTCCCACTGCCTCTCTCTTGTCTACAAGACAAATTCCAGAATTTTCAGAGCCCCACCTAAATCCCTCTCCCACAGAGCACCTGCCTTAGTGCCTGGCGGCTCTGGAAACACGGGTGAGAAGACAGAGGGTCTGGGTCTGGCTGTAAGCCAGTTGCCCTTCTCCCCCGCCCCCAGCCTCATCCCCCAGGTTGGGGAGCTCCTGGCTATGCCTCTGCGCCGTCTCCCTCATCATTATGCCCCCTGTTGCAGGAATTTGCCCACTCCATGATGCCCCTGCCCCATACTGGACTGTGGTCTTAAGGACCTCTGCCCGCCCACTTGCCGTCCGCACCTTTCACAAACGTGCTGTTAATATTTGATGAACTCCCGGACCCGCCAAAAGCCCGGCGGAGAGTGGCAATGGTGACACTTCCGGGACACTCAACATCACCTTGAACGACCTGAGCACCTCCACGAGCTTAGGGCTCTTCTCTTCCCCCGCTCCCCCAATCCCAGGCAGGCTCCCGCACACGGACGTGCACGCGCACTCACACTCCAGACATCTGATGGCCGCCCCCTCTTCTAAGCCGGGAGCCTCGGTCCCAGGAGTCGGCCTAACCCGCCAACCGCGCTGTTTCCCGGGCGCCCAGGGACCCCGGCTGCGCGGCTCCTCTGGATCCACTGCCCTCAGAGTGAGCGGCCTCAGCTTTGCCGTCGGGTTTCCCTCCCTCCATTTTGCCGAGCTAAGACCTGAACCCAGGCGCCAGGGGAGAAGACCACCCCTCCACCTTGCCCCCACTGGCGCGGTCACCGAGGTCTCCCTCCTCCAAGACGAACCCGCCACCCCCCCCCCCACCAGCTGATTCCTCCCGGAACCCCCGGGGGAATCTCTTACACTCGGGCTGTGAAGTTCTGGGTATTTTTAGGCCAGCGATATATAATTCATAGGGAACGTGGCATCGGGCTCCCCCCGCGGGAGGAGGGGGCGCGAGCGGCGAGGGCCACCGTGACCCGCGGCTCAAGGACACTCGCGATGCGGCGGCAGCAGCGGCGGCAACTCCGGGCGCGGGGACCCGCGCCACGCCTCCTGGCGGCCAAACTGGGCACCACGCACTCCGCGCCCCCCGCCTCGCTGCTACCCTCTGAGGGGATCCCGGCTCCCAGGTCCCCATCCCCACTGCCCCAAGCTGGGTCGCCACCCCAAGCCCCGCGGGTGGGGGGCGCCGAGTTCGCCTGGCAGGCGGGGCTGTAGGCGGGTACCAGCCCAGCCCTGCCCTAGGGCGAACCCAGGAGTCCGGTTCCCGACCTACCCAGTCCCCTTCACGCTCCTCTTCGAATTCCTAACGGGGTTTAGGAGCAGGTTGGAAACGGACTGGCGCAGCCAGAAACTAGACGGGCTCTGAGACTGAGCAGACGAGCTCCCGCCGCCCAAGTTCCTTTCCTCATTTTCTCCATAGCCCGGGTCGGATCGAGCCGGGGCGGTGCCACTGTCAGAGGGCTGGGGACTCGGCCCCAAGTCCCGACGGGTGAGCAGTAGGACAAGTGGGGTGAGCCTCAGGGCCCCGCGGGAATTCCCCCTTCGCTCACCCAGCAGGACCTTGGGATGGGTCGTGGAACGCACCCTTGGCGATTTTCTGGCCACTGGGTGCTTTTGCCTTCGTTTGGACCTGGCCCTGCCCACCTAGGCCTGGCACAAACCGCCTTCCGCTGCAGGAGGCTCAGTGGCTCCCCTTCCCCGCCGTCGGGGATCCTGGTCGAAGCCCCGGGGGACCAGAGCAACACGCTGGTGGGGCAGCCAGGGCCCAGCGCACCCAGGCTCTCGGCTCTCCCAGGTCCTCTTCGCCCACCCTTCCTTTCCCCTCCTCGGAGCCTGGGTCCGCCGGGCGCGGGTCCAGCATTTGGGAAGAGCCCACCACCCGGTGAAGCCCACGCTGATTTCCTGAGGTCAGAGGAGGGAGCGCTCTACCGAAGGAAGAGCTGGGAGGGGAGGACCTGGGGGACTTACAGCCGGTGAAGGGGCGGGAGTGTGAAGGCAGATGCGCGCGGTAGGTGCTCAGCAGACCTCCGGGAGCAGGGGGCCGGGCTCCTGGAGCCACCGACAGCCCCCTTTCGTCCTCTCTGCTCCGTGCCCTCTCCAGCCCCCTTCGCTCTGGTCGAACCCAGCCACGGCCCCAGCTCCCAGTCCCGCTCCCCAGCCCCCGCCTGGCTTCCAGCAGCAACAGTTGTGGGGCCCGCAGCCCAGACTCCCACGTCCCCACACCGCACCCTCCCCTGCGGTGCCGCGGTGCCAGGCGAAAGAGCTGGAGGGCTCGGCGACCCAGGAGACGAACGTCTTGGGCGCCTCGCCCGCGCCCTTCCCTCGCGCCCGCCGCGCGCCTGTCACCTCGGCCTCTTCCTCACCTCCTCTCCGCCCGCCCAGGTCCAAACCCCAGGCCCGGTCCCCGAGGGTCCCGGTCCCCCGGCGCCCCCTTCCTGGGGTTCCCTGCGTCCACCAGACTCTCCCCGGTGCCGCGCCATCTGTCTCCGCTGTCCTTGCCCGCGCGGCGCCTAAGCCCAGCCCAAGTTGGCGGCGAAGTTGGCGCCCCCGGCTCGGCGCCCGCCACTCACCGGGGGGAAGGGGCGCTGCGCCCGCGCCCAGAGCCCGCGCCGGCCGCCACCCGCGCGCTGCATGTCCCCGCGCCTCGGTTCAGCGCGCTGGCGCGTGCTGTCCTAGCCCGCCGGGCGCCTGAGCTAGGACGCCGCGGGGCCGGTGCCCGTGGCGCGGCCTGGCGCGCTGGACCGCGCCCGCCCCCCGGGCCCCTCTAGTGGCCCGCTCGGCGCCCGGCTCCGTCCCGGGCTGGGCAGCGCGCCGCGCCCAGGCTTCCAGGGCTCGCCGACCGGCTGTGGCGGAGCGCTTGCCGCCGCCGCCACCCGCGCGGGCCCGCCCCACCGGGGCCCGCAGCCTCCGCCCCGCCCCGGACCGCCCCGGCCGGCCCACCCCGCCGCCCGCTCCCGTGCTGTTCTAGGGCTCTTGTTGCCCGCCCTCGCGTCCCTTCTCCCCTCTCCACGACTGTGTCCCCAGACCCGACAGGACACTCGGGACCAAGCGCAACCTCGGAGAAAACAGGCTGCCCGGAACCCTGGGTTCGAGCCCGAAGCTCACTGGGTGTGTGACCTTGGGCCGGTTAATTCCGAGAAGCCCCCTGTCTATAAAGTGAGGTCAGCATCTTGGGGCCTGGTGTAAAAGATGGAGAACAGGCTACGGACACTGAGGTACTATTTTTCAAGGCTTGTCAGTCTGGCTGGAAACCAACAAAGGCGGGAAGGACAGAGTGGGGGACCCGCACCAGACAGAGGGGCCACAGGGAGTAGATGGGGCAAGCTGCTGCCCAGCTCTTTTCTTGTTTGGGTTGTACTGGGGACTAACCAGGGAGGGGACCCAGCAGTAGGGCCAGCAGAGCAGGCAAGGTGCCTGCCGTGTGGGCAGAAGGCAGGTAGGCTGCCGCAGCAGGGCCAAGCTGAGAAAAAGACGGTGGGTGCCAGCACTGGCTGCCAAAACCCCTCAAGCCCCCAGGAGGCCCCTGAACAGGGAGCTGGCTCTGCAGCGCCACCTGGTGGCTGGAGGGGAGCTGCAGCTGGAAGGTGACCCCGGGCCCAGGAAGAAGTCGCACATCAACCACTGTCCCTCGGTGGCAGGTGTTTTATTTCCAGCATATTTCCGACCTGGTGACCCTCCCAAGTCCAGCAGGAGATAGGCAGTGGGGAGGAAGGTCAGCCTGCACCTGCACCCATCCCTAACTAAGGTTATCTCCTTGCTGAGAGTTACCCACAGTGGCAAGACCGACTTTCTGGTACGAGGAAATGCTCAGAGGCCCCTGGCAAAGGGGCAGCCAAGGCCCCACGCCAGGACGGCCAGGCGATGCAGCTGTGGTGCAGAGTCCTGCTCAGACTGACCCCGATCCCTCTCCCCCGCACAGCACTCCTCCCCTCCGTGCCTGCCTGGGATCTGGTCTCAGTGTCCCAGCAGCCACAGCATCTCCTGAGGATCCAGCAGCTTCTCCCTGGGCTTCCCCGCACCCTGGCCCCGGGACACCTCCTCAGCATCCAGCTTCTCCCAGTCCGAGAAAGAAACAGGCCAGACCCCTGCGGCAGAGGGAAGACGGGTCACCGCTTTCACCTCCTCCTCTACCCCAGCCCAGAGCAGCCCCCTTCCAAACAGTGAAAGGCCCAGGGACCCCCCACCCCACCTCCCAGGAGCTCACCCAGGGCCCAGACCTCGGCTGCCGAGCAGGGCCTTGATGGCCGCGTAGCCAGGCCTGGGGCCAGACGGCAGCAGCCCCGCTATCAGGTCCTGCAGCAGAATGTGGCCGGTGGCGAAGCTGTCAGTCATGGTAGTGGTGATGACACCTGTGGGCCCCCGCTTCACCCAGCCGCTGCAGTAGAGGCCTTGGAGAGGGGTCACAAAGGGGTAAGGAACGGGGAGTTGGCTGGACACCCCTGGCAAGCCTGGGCCTCAGTACACACACATGTACACACGCCTCCATACATCCCACGGCCTCCCAGCATCCGTCAGCTGGGCCCACTCTGGCCGCTGGCCCACTGCCCTCAATGCTTCCCAACCTGTATTTACCATGCCATCCCCCTTACACCTCAGTGTCCCTGTAGACCAGGAGCTCCCTGTAGGAGCTGGGTCCTGCCCACCTTGTTTCAACAGGCTCTCAGTAAACACTGAACGAATTAATGAATGACTAGACAGGTCTGTGGATATTCAGGCTGGAAGCTCGCTGAGGCCAAGGGGCTGCCGCTTCATCTCCAGTCCCAGCACTAGGCCTAGCCCAGAGCAGGCCTCAGTAAACTGAATGACTTAATAACCAGACATATGTGTGGGCATCTCAGCTAGACTGGGAGCTTCCTCTAGGGCCAGGAGGAGGCTGGGGCAGGGCCAGGGTCTTGGGACAGGGCCTGGCTCAGAGCAGGTTCTCAGTGCATGTCACCGGATGAATGAATGAATGCGAATGGCCCCAGGAGACACCAGCCTCCCTGTCCCCCACTGCACCCTCTCACCTGGCACATCCACAACCCGGCCCTCCACATTGGGGATGACCCCCAGTTTGGGGTCAAAGGGCACACTGGGGTCGATGGGGCAGCTCTTATACCCAATGCTGCTCAGCACCAGCCCACAGGGGAGGTCCTCCACGTCTCCAGTGGGCACTGCCCGGGCGGCCTCACCAACGCCCTGTGGGGAGAGGGTGGGAAGCACCAGGCTGGGGCTGGGGAGATTTGAGAACGGGGGTGTCTTCGGATAACGGGAGACTCACCTCCAGTCTGGTGACTGCCAGGCGGATGCCTGCCGCTCGCCGCCCATCTGGCGAGGGCAGCACCTGCTGAGGGCTTCGGAAAAAGCGGAGGCCCCAGGCGCGGGAGGCCGATGCCCGGCGGGCAGCCTCCGCCACCCCTGGCTTCTCCATGGCTGCTCGAAGCAGTAGTTCCATCAGCCGCTTCCTCGGGCGAGGGACCTCTGTTAGCAACACAGAACATCTCAGGGCGGTGTCCGGGTTACAGCCCTCTCCCCTAATGCCCTCTCCCGAGCCCTCTCTGACCTAGACCATCCCCTCCCTGGTGAGCCGGGGGGCCGGGCCAGGGCCCCTCACCCTTGATTCTGTCCTGAAGGCCCAAGAAATCCGCAGGATCCAAAATGGGCCGAGTTCCTGGTAACTGAATCATCTCCCGAAGCTCCTTGGAGGTGTGGGCGGGGAGTGGGGGAGGAGTCAGGCCCAGAGTGCTGTCTACTCTGAGCCCACCCCAGAGCCCAGCCCAGGTGGGAGACACCACCAGCTCCCACCAGCACGGAAGGCACCGGGCCCCAGGGGGGGCCCTGCCTGGCTCTCCCTCTTCCACCCCAGGCAGCTCTGCCCTGCCACACCCCCCAAGGAGCAGACCATCTACTTGGGACCCTGGCCCCTCTCCCTCAGGCCCCAGCACCTTAATGGTGAAGGCCACTTGCAGGGGTCCACGTCGGCCCACTATCCACACCGTCTTCACCTGACTCTGTCTCAGTGCCCCCAGGGCAGCCGCCGTGATATCCGTTTTCTGGCACAAAAGGAGGACCTTAAAGTCGTTGGACACTGACAGCAGAAGGGGGACCTCTCCATTGGCTGGGCGGTGAGAAGGTTGGCAGCCTGAAATGGCACCACTGCCCATCCCCCCGGTGGCCGGATGCAGCACTGCTGCCAATTCTGAGAATGGCTCCAATTAGTAGCAAACCAGGCCCATGCTCTTCATTCAACAAGTGTTTACTGAGTGTTTACCACGTGCCAGACACTGTGCAAAGGGCATGGATGGGGGGGTGTCAATGTTGAGCAAAAGAGACGTGGTACTGGCCTTCACAGAGCTTCTGATCTGGTGGAGAGAGACTTATCGAATATTCAATAAAAAGTACAAAATTGCAGTGGTGACAACATGCTTTGAAACAGAAGTAGCCAAGTCTATGGGAGGAGAGTATTACAGGGAAATGGACCTATTCAGGTCCATGGAGGCTTCCTGGAGGAAAGGAGAACTGAACCAAGAACTAAAAGATGCAAACAGGTTAACGGGCAGGAGGGGAGCTGAGAGGGCTCTGAGCAAGAGGAATGGTGTGTGTATACTGAAAACTTTTTTTTAAAAAGCCTATGGGGGCTTCCCTGGTGGCGCAGTGGTTGAGAGTCCTCCTGCCGATGCAGGGGACGTGGGTTCGTGCCCCGGTCTGGGAAGATCCCACATGCCGCGGAGCGGCTGGGCCCGTGAGCCATGGCCGCTGAGCCTGCGCGTCCGCTCCGCAACGGGAGAGGCCCCAGCAGTGAGAGGCCCGCGTACAGCGCAAAAAAAAAAAAAAAAAAAAAAAAAAGCCTATGTAGCTGCAGAATGTGAAGGGGGAAATGGTATGAGATGAAGCTCACGGGCTGCCTTCTAGAAGGCCTTTGCCCAGCACCAAGGGGAAACAGAAGCCCAAACCCTGCAGGCAGGGGCACCCTCTCCTTGGTGTGACCCCCCCTCCACCCCTCCGGCCCTTGACCTACCCACTCACCTCCAGGTACTCAGGTGGCGTCAGCAGGATCCGGGCCACATCCAGAGCAACATTCCCCTGCCCCAGAACCACGGCCGTGTCACAGCTCAGGTCCGGCGCCAGCTGGAGGACAGAGGTCTGGATAGGGGTCCCCTAACCTCGGCCCCAGTCAGGCTAATCTCAGCCTCACGCCCAGTCCCCGGCCGCACCCTCAGGCTCCCCTACTCTCGGAAAGTCCACCCGCCCTGAGCTTCAGCTCAGGTCCCTCCACCCTGACCCGGCGCCCCCTCTTCCCAGGGGCCTCGCCCCTCGGCCAGCCTGATGTTTCACATCTCATCTCACTGCGCGCTTCCCAGGCCTGTGGCTCCCTCTTCCCCGAGCTGCGGCAGCTAAGAGCTGCCCCTGGCCCCGGTGGAGGAGTGGGGAGGAAGAGGCCGGGGGAGCGCTCCCCAAACTCACCTTCCGGTTCTCAGGAAGCCCATTGTACCAGCCCACAAAGGCCCGGGCTGAGAGCACGCCCGGCAGCTCCTCTCCGGGGATCTCCAGGCCCCGATGGTCCTCCGCCCCGTAGCTCTGAGGAAAGACCCAGAGGCCTCAGCAGCGGCTAAGGGGCCAGGCAGCCCCCGCCGGGCTCCCAGCGGCCTCCTTCCGGCTCCTCCTCCACAGCCTCCGCCGTGGCCCTCACCCCTAGGTCTTCCACCCGCTGCCACCAACCACTGCGGCGGCTCTGCCCCCTCCCCGTCTGCGCTCACCAACACCACGGCGTGGTAGGCGTCCCGCAGCTCCTGCACGGTCACATCCCTGCCCACCACCACGTTGCCGTGGAAGGCACAGCGGTCAGAGTGGGCCGTCTGGGTAAAAGTGTTGATGACATTCTGTCGGGGCCCGGAGTGGGAGGGGTTAGAGGGTGGGGCAGCTCCAGGGCCCGTGGCTGCGCCACCCTCACCCCACAATGTCCGGGATGGCATCCCCCGAGAGGGCCTGGGGTCATTCCATGCAGTCAGGGAGCCTCCCTTCCCTCCTCACCTCAACCAAAGTCTCCAAAGCCCTGCTCTGAGCCCAGAGAGACCCACCTTCACCTCGGGGTGGTCGGGTGCCACGCCAAAGCGCACCAGGCCGAAGGGTACCAGCTGCTTCTCGTAGATGTCCACGTGGGCCCGGGGGTGGTGCTGGGGGGAGAAGGCAATGGCTGTGGGGCCGAGGGGGGCCCCTGTGGGTCCTGCCCTTCCCAGGACAAAGCAGGAGAGCCCAGCTCAGCGGGCTAACAAGGTGGCCTTGACCCTCTGCAAGGAGAGAGAAAGGCCCACGACCCCCCATCTGCCTAGAGAGCCGGGCTAGAGGAGTGGGCAGCACAGGGCCAGGGCAGCCGAGGCCAGACTTCAAGGACTGCCAGCCCACTGAGATGGCGAGAACTCTGGCCAACCAAGGAAGACGGCAGCTTTCCCTCCACTGGAGTTGTATCAGGGGAGCTTCTTCGTCTACTTGGGTCAGATGTGACACACAGCCCTGCCCTAGAACCCGCGGACACTTCTAGAAATGCCCAGCCCACAGATGACCTGAGAACCACCCTTGGAAACTCACACCCGCTTTAAGCTCTAGCCTCCGAGACCATCCTGTTGGAAAGTGGACCAGCAGGACAGAGACTTAGAGGCACAGCTGGGGCATGAGGGGAGCAGAGGGGGTGGAAGTGGCCCTACTCCTAGTCTTAGAAAAAACAATCTCACTCTTATGTCGGTTCCACATTGCCTGCCCCCCACCCCGGGGCACCCACAGGGGCCGTGGGGAAGGCTCAGGTTTGGGAGTCGGGCAGACAAGTGTGGTGTAGCTCCGCCACCAAACAGCCGCATGGCCCCGGCAAGTCCCAGCGTCCGCCCGGGTCTCAGTCTCTTCCTCTGTAAACCGGGACAGATGACACGCCCCTCAGGGTTGTTGAGAAACATCCCGGAGGCCAGGACGGTGAGACTCTGGGCCACAAACAGGTTCAGGGTCAAGCAGTTGGGGCTCCCGTGGATGACACGACCCTGCCTCGTGCCCGATTCAGCGGGACTCGAGGCAAATGAGCTCCCGCCCTCCAGCAGCCCTCAGCCCAACAAAGCCTCCCGCTCAGCTCCTTGCCTTTGTCCACATCCCACTGCCTGCACCCAAGTCCCGGCCCCCCACGCGCCCATCGTGCCTCCCGACTCTCCCCATCCCCCGTAAGCCCCGCTGACGTCGCTGTGCCCTTGAAGAGGTGCAGCTCTGGAGTCAACAGCCGCGGGGCCAAGCCAGCCCCACCGCTATCTGACTCTGCCGCTGGAATGTTCCTTACTGGACCACAGAACATTCCTTCCGGCGTGGGCTTCTGGATGAAATGAGCAAAGCCTACACCCTTAGTCCAGGGAGTGACCTGCTGTGGGTGTTCAATCAAAAGCTGTCATTACCGTCACACCACCTTGCTCCCAAACCTTCCCTGGCTGTCCTGCCGTGGGACAAAGTTCAAACTGCTGAGCCTGGAGGTCAATACCGGACGCTATCCGCCTTTCCATCTTATCTTCCCTTCTTTCCAGCTGTGGAGCCTTCCCTGCAGCTCACAGGGCTCTCTCCAAGGCCACCTCCATAAGGCTCAACCCGCTGGACCTATCTACTGGTTCTCTCACAGGACTGGCCTCATCTTCCACGATGCCCTCCTCCCTAGCTCTCACAGGTCCCTCCAATCCCTCTGGCTGTTCTTTTCCAGGCCCCTTTTTCTCTGTCCCCCCTCTAACAAGAATATTCTCTGAGGTCTTCCAATCTGAGACCCCCCCTTCCCTTGCCCCCGCACACATTCCCTGGGGAATTGTCATCCGCTCCCTCCTGTGACCTCAAATTCCCGTGGACTTACTGATGACATTCCACTCTCTCTCTTCTGCCCAGACCCTCCACCAAGCCTGAGACCCCTGAACAGCTCACCCCAGACACCTCACACCCATTGGGATGAAAGTCAGTCCTCCCCTCCCCCAAACCTCTCCCTCTCTGCTCCGGGGTCAGAAGCTGGGGCTCCTCCCTGACTCCCCTCTACCCTGTCCAGTCAGACCCCCATCCTCCCCACTGCTCTTTCGACCACCAGCCCTGCCTCTCGCTCTGCTGTCTGCCCTGCAGGCAGAGAGAGGGCTCCAGATCAAAAACGGGGTGCTTTCAGTCCCTTGCCTAAAACCCTTCACTGAAGCCAACCACCTATAGCAGCAGGCAGGGGGTTGTTTTCAAATGTTGATTCCTGGGCCCCAGACAGTTTGATTAGGTGGGAACTAGGCCCAGAAATGTGTATCTTCACAAGTCCCCCAGGGGCCTCATGGGGGGAAGGGGGTGGACAGCACCAAGAGAAACTGCACGAGTCCAAGCTGGTCAGTGGCTTCCCAGCCACAAGGATCTCGGCCCACCTACCTCCTCCAGCCTCTGCTCTCACCCCTCCACCCTCACTGCACACGCCCACCTTCCTGAACTCAACGGTCCCCAAACCCGCATTCTCTTTTCTCTGGGTCTTTGTCACACGGTTCTCTGTGCCTGGGGCCCTCCGGCCTCTTACCCATTCCCCTGCCCCACCGGGCTGGTCCTTCTGTCCTTGAGACAGCAATCTGGACGTCACCTCCTCCAGGCTGGGTTAGGTACCCCTCCTGTACACGCCCCCCCCACCCCACATCAGAGCCCTAGAATACCGCATAAACCCTCTTCCCACCACTCCACAGCCTCCCACAGTAGACTGTCAGGTCTTGAGCACGGGGACCACGTCTGTCCTGCTCACACCCATGTTCCCAGTGCCAAGCTGTGCCTGGATCATGTCAGTGTCCAGTGGTTGATTACTGAATGGCCCAGCGTGGAGCTTAAGAGCGGGCTCTGCCATCGGAGTGCCCACGCTCAGAACCCAGGCCTTCCCTGCTCAGAGGTGGGGCCTTGGGCAGCCTCGCTCAGTTCTCATCTGTGAAGCAACAGTCATGCCACCTGCTTCGCAACTTGTCTTGGGGATGTGATGAGATGCTGTACAGACAGTGCCTGACTCGGCTAAGTGCCGCTGTCCCAAATGTGTTGCGCGTGGGCCTGCCGCGGGAGCATAGCCAGTCGCTTGGAGCTCCCGGTGGGCCAGGACCAGCTTGTAACTGGCCTCGGGGGCCCATCCTCCAGCACCTCCCCCAGGGAAAGTATGTGCAGGCCAGAGCCTTTGTTCACACTGGGGACATTGAGAATCCTGCCTGGGAGGCCTACCCTCCTCCCTCTCCAAATTTCAGGCTCAGCTCACACAGTGCCCCTTACACAGAGCCCTCCAGGACCTCCCCAGCCCCTGGGAGATCCCTGGTCTCCCTGCCAGCGCCCGTGCGGGAGGCCCTCTCCAGAGCCTGAGACCTCCTTCAACTCACTTCTCCAGGAAGCACTTTCTGACTGATCCCACCCAAATGGGCTCACGCTGGTCACTTCATCGTAATTAGCTCTTTCCCCTGTGCTGCTTGGAAGCCGTGCTTAGGTCACTTTTTGGCAGGGTGACCAACTCATCCTGGCCTCCCCAAGACCCTCCCAGTTTTAGCACTGAAAGCCTTACATCCTGGGCAAACTGAGCAGGTTGATCACCCTACTTTTTAAGTATTAATATCTGCATATGTGTGTGTGTGCATGTAATTAATATATTCATCCTTTCTCCTCTCTCTCCACAGCAAGGTCATCGTCCTATGTCTCAGTCAGCCTAGGTCTCCCGCACCCCTCCCCCACCCCACCCCACCCCACCGCCACCAACTCACACCAACCCATGATTCTCCCTCCCTCCTCCCTCCTCCCTCCCGCCAAGGTCTGCCGAGGTTTCAAGGGTGACCAGCAACCTTGGGGCCCTGCCCACCAAGGCTAATACTATAAACCTTGAGACCCCGGCCATGGGGTGGGGGGAAGGTGTGGAATGGAGGGTGGAGAGCATGCCGGAAGACCAGCACGGCATGGGGAGGGCTGGAGCTATTGGCGAGGAGCGCGCAGTGAGGGGCCTAATGTTACAGAAATCCCTGAGAAGAGGGGGTGGCCTCAAGATGCAGGATGTTCGGGACAGAGGGGAGACAGAGGAGAAAGAAGGGAAGATGAGGGGCACAACAAAGTCATCATGCAGGTCTGCATAAGCTCCCTGGAGTACTTGGCCAAGAAGGCATAACCGACCGTCTGCCACAGACCCCTGACCATCACCCATGAGGCGTGATGGTCACACTTCTCTTCTAGCTGAGGACCTAGAGTGGGGAGCCCCAGGTGACAAAGCATGCAGGAAATGTCCCGTCTAGATGGGCTGGGAGCCCCTTCCCCTTCAGGGACCCAGGAGTGCTTTTAAAACCCAAAGGAGTGGAGCTTGCCCTTAGGATTGGAGCAGCAGGTGAATCATGGGAAAAGGAACCAGGAGGAAGCGGCTTACCTTTAGCAGGTGTTGGGCGGTGTAAAAGCCAGCTGGGCCACTGCCCACCACACAGATCTGGGGGGTCTGCTCCTGTGTGGAGAACTGCTGGCGGAAGCCTAGGGCAGGGGGGACCGGGGAGGAAGGTCAGTTCAAGACTCCCTCCCGGGACTTCCCTGGTGGTACAGTGGTTAAGAATCCGCCTGCCAATGCAGGGGACACGGGTTCGAGCCCTGGTCTGGGAAGATCCCACATGCTGCAGAGCAACTAAGCCTGTGCGCCACAACTACTGAGCCTGCGCTCTACAGCCCGCGAGCCATGACTACTGATGCCCACGGGCCACAGCTACTGAAGCCTGTGCGCCTAGAGCCCGTGCTCCGCAACAAGAGAAGCCCCAGCAATGAGAAGCCCGCGCACCGCAGTGACGAGTAGCCCCCACTAGCCGCGACTTAGAGAAAGCCTGCACTCAGCAACGAAGACCCAATGCAGCCAAAAATAAATTAAATAAATAAAATTTTTAAAAAAGACTCCCTCCCCATCCCAAACCCCAACTTCAGTGTCCAACAGAAAACAGTTTCCCAGGCTTCACCCTCATCTGTGCACTCCTCTTTTTCCTCAAAGCTTTAGCGTTTGCAGGGTCCCTTACTTCATCTGAATTCCCAAAGGCTGTGTCTCCATCCAGAGCCCTCATCTCACCCATGAACTTACTACGCCGCTGAAGATGGCCTACTCGACAATCCCCATCACCCCTGAAGCTTCCCTGCTCAGCACTTCTTAATTTTTCTCACCGGGTTCCCAACCCACCCAGCTAGAATACCACATCCTTCCAACAGACCCCATATCGCCCCTGTGGATCTCCCCACAAGGCCCCATTTTACCTCTTCTTACCTCTCTCTCCACAGAGCCCTCTATTGCCCATAGAGGCCTCTGTTTCGCCTCAGACTTCCCTCTTGCCCCACAGACCTCCTTATCACCCCCATTCACTCCTTCTCACTTCTGTGGACATCATGGTCTCCCCTTCTCACTTTTGTTGACCCCTGTCTCACCCCAGGAGCCTCACATATTACCGCACAGGCCGCCACCTGCCGCTGTACACCACCCCCATCTCATCTGCATGAGTGGACCCCTCCAGTCTCGCCCCTGGTCCCCTCTCTCTCCCCTCTCCAGCCCTGCAACCAGCTCGGCTCTTACTCCTATACTTAGCGCTCGCAGGCCTCCCCGCGCTCCCATTCAGCCCTACAGGTGCCCTGCTCCTACTCTGGGTGCTCTCGGAAGGAGGCAGCCGGGTCCGAGGCCATGCCGACCAGGGCCACCAGCGCCAACAGCGCGGAGCCATGCCTGGAAAGAGCAACTAGGCAGCGGACCCGACCCCGCCCTGATCTCCCACGCCGGCTCCGGCCCCGCCCTCGTCCTTCTTGTGACCCCGCCCACAATCGCGGCCCCGCCCCAAATCCCGCCTCCCACGCTCCAGGAAAGCACAGCGTGGCGGCTCCACCCACACACACGAAAGAATCCCGCCGCCCTAATGAAAAGCCCGCCCCCAGGTCCACCCCCTTCCACTGAGGGCCCGCCCCCCAGGACTTCCGGGCCGTATGTGACTCAATAAATTGCTCCGTAATCTTAACCCTCCCTCCAATTATCTGGAGCCTAGAGTTGGAGGAGAGCAAATCCCCATTACTGTTTCAATCCCGCCTGAAAGAAGGAACCAATTAGAAAGGAGCTTACTTTACTTACCCCACCCCCGGAAGCTGTCGTCGCTTGCTGATGACGCAAACGCCTTTCCCATTTGATAGCGAACCCCGCCTCGTTTCCATCTCAGCCAATCACAAGCCAGGTTCAAGCGAGCCTCCCCGCCCATTGGGTAATAACCACAGAGTCCGGAAGTCTAGAAAAAGGGTCTCCAGGCAGGACTTCCGGCATTCCTTTCTCCGGCGCCGGGCGTTACACAGGTTTGACCCCGATAAGATGCTGTCCAGGTTGGGCCAGGGAGAATTTTAAACCTTGGAGATCTTGTTGCTTAAATCGTCCTCCCCTTTACATAGGTGAGGGAACAGAGAGGAGCGTCTTGCCCTCTGTACCAAGGGCAGAGCCAGATCTCCCACCCTTGTCCAGCAGGCTGGAATAGGGTGAGGCGAATGAGGCAATGGCCTGGAGTGCAAATTTTAAGGGGGCGCCAAAAACCTCAGTAATCAAAGTAATAACCTTGTAATGCAGTGTTTCAGAAGATCAAAATTAAGGCCAAAAAATCCACAAGAAACAAGATGTATTTTTTAATTTATTTTTTATATAGCAGGTTCTTATTAGTTATCTATTTTATACATATCAGTGTATATATGTCAATCCCAATCTCCCAATTCATCCCACCACCACCACTATCCCCCCCTCCCCGACTTTCCCCCCTTGGTGTCCATACATTTGTTCTGCACATCTGTGTCTCTATTTCTGCCTCGCAAACTGGTTCATCTGCACCATTTTTCTAGATTCCACATACATGCGTTAATATACGATATTTGTTTTTCTCTTTATGACTTACTTTACTCTGTATGACAGTGTCTAGGTCCATCCACGACTCTACAAATGACCCAATTTTGTTCCTTTTTATGGCTGAGTAATATTCCATTGTATATATGTATCACACCTTCTTTATCCATTCGTCTGTCAGTGGGCATTTAGGTTGCTTCTGTGACCTGGCTATTGTAAATAGTGCTGCAGTGAACGTTGGGGTGCATGTGTGTTTTTGAATTATGGTTTTCTCTGGGTATATGCCCAGTAGTGGGATTGCTGGATCATAACGAGATGTATTTTTAAATGACAGGTCCATAGTCACATCTGACCCAGTGATCCTGATGCTGCCTCCCCCACCCTTCCCCCAAGGGCCTTCTTGTGAAGCACATCCTTGGAGAAGCCTTTCCTGACCCATCCTCTCCCAAGCTGGGTTAGGGCCCCTTTTTGTCCCTGCAGCACTCCAGCCCATCATTACCTATTACACTGCTTTATCATTCTTTATTTTTTAAATAAATTTTAAATTTTTTAATTATTTATTTATTTTTGGCTGCGTTGGGTCTTCGTTGCTGCACGCGGGCTTTCTCTAGTTGTGGCAAGCAGGGGCTACTATTCGTTGTGGTGCACGGGCTTCTCATTGCAGTGGCTTCTCTTGTTGCGGTGCATGGGCTCTAGGCACGTGGGCTTCAGTAGTTGTGGCTCGCGGGCTCAGAAGTTGTGGCTCACGGGCTCTAGAGCTCAGACTCAGTAGTTGTGGTACACGGGCTTAGTTGCTCCGCGGCATGTGGGATCTTCCTGGACCACGGGCTCGAACCCGTGTCCCCTTCATTGGCAGGCGGATTCTTAACTACTGCGCCACCAGGGAAGTCCCTATCATTCTTATTTTTTTTATTGAAGTTGTCGACTAAAAGAAAAATGCACAATGTACACATCGTGAGTTCAGTTTTATTCCGGGACCTTACTGAGGACTGTAGCCCAGGAGACAGCCTCTCACATTACTCTGAGAAACTACTCCAAAGAGGTAAGGGAGGAGCCAGGATATACATGAACTTTTTTTGCTGGGAAAAACATGTAGTCAAGGAAAAAAAGAGTATTGCTAATCACAAAGAACAGACATCTCGAGTTAATGCTTTTACTGCTTTTCCATGTAAGATGCAAGAATATGGGGTCACTGAAATTCTTCCTTAGATATATAAATTAACTATCTAGGGGCCAGTATATCCAAAGCACAGAATGCTTCCTGTTTTTCCCCATCCTGAATTCCCCTTTGGGATCATTGCCAGTGGGTGACTGCAGTAGCTAATGGCTTGATTCTTGTAGAACTGGAATGGCAGGCAACATTTTTTTCTTTACAAAGTACAATGAACAGAAAAGTGCACAAACCATAAGTGTACTATTTGATGAGTCACCACGAAATATAACCATGTAACCTCCACTCAGATCAAGTAGAACATGGCCAGCACCCCCAGGAATTCCTTGTGCCCCTTCTAGTCACTTCCCCTCCCTGGTACTCAGAGGTAAATACTGCTCTGATTTCTAATAAGTCATTGTGTTTTGTGCTCATCCCACTAGACCAGGAGTAGGCAAACTACTATTTGCAGCCCAAATCCTGCCCACCACCTGTTTTTGTATAACCCACAAGTTCATGGCTGTTACATTCTTAAATAGTTTTTCTAAAACTGTAAAGAAGAATGTTCTGTGACATGTGAAAACTACATAAAATTTTTTAAAAATTCTTTTAAGGACCTCCCTGGCGGGCCAGTGGTTAGGACTCAGCGCTTTCACTGCCGGGGCCCGGGTTCGATCCTTGGTTGGGAAACAGATCCTGCAAGCCTCGCGGCATGCCCCCCCCCCAAAAAAAATATATGTATATATATTATATATTAGAACACAGTGATGCTTATTTCTTTACATATTGTCTCTGGCTGTTTTTGCACTTTGATGGCACAGTTGAGTAGTTGTGACAGAGACCATATCATCCACAAAGCCCAAAACATTTACCATTTTGCCTTTTACTGAAAAAGTTTGTCAATTCCTGCGCTAGACGGTAAGCTCCAGGAGATTGGGGCCCCATCGCATTTACTCTTTTATCTCCAGAGCTTTGCACAGTGCCTGGCACATAATGGATGTTCATAAAGAGTTTGTCTTAATGATCCATTTATTAAGACAGGAGGAAGAGAAGGAGATTCAGGATCTGACACCCCAGCAAGCCCTATAGGGCTCCCTACCCAGAGGTAGTATGTCTGGTGGTTAAGAGCAGGAATTCTGGCTTTGGACACACCAGGTTTGAATCTTTCTTCCTCCACTTGCTAGCTATATGATATTGATAAGTTTAATCTCTTTGAGGCTTATCTTCACAATATGTAACGTGAGGGGAAAATAGTACCAATTTCTTGTAAAGATTAAAGTTAGATAGCATAGGGGAAAATGTGCTGTAAGTCCTGAATTGATGTTAGCTATCACCATCATCATTGTAAACATTATCACCTCTGATACACCTGTTAATTAGACCATAGGTGTCTGCAGAGCCCTAGAGGGGCTTCATTCACTCCTGTCATCTCCCCTCATTTCTCAAGCCCCACACAATCCCAGCCACAATCCCAGCGTAACAGAAAATCAAGCTTCAAAGTGATGGAGTGTTCTTGGGTGCTTCTTGTACAGCCAAGTCTGGTACCAGGGCCTCCAGCTGCAGCGCATTCCCCACTCAGGCCCAGATCAATAGCAATGAGTCACTGATTGTATTAGGATGGTTTCATTTTTATGTTTTTAATAAATTTATTTATTTAGTTTTTGGCTGCATTGGGTCTTCGCTGCTGCACACAGGTTTTCTCTAGTTAATGAGAGCTGAGGCTACTCTTTGTTGCGCTGCACGGGCTTCTCACTGCGGTGGCTTCTCTTGTTGCAGAGCACAGGCTCTAGGCGCGCGGGCTTCAGTAGTTGTGGCTCATGGGCTCTAGAGCGCAGGCTTAGTCGCTGTGGCGCACGGGCTTAGTTGCTCAGTGGCATGTGGGATCTTCCCAGACCAGGGCTCGAACCTGTGTCCCCTGCGTTGGCAGGCGGATTCTTAACCCCTGCGCCAACAGGGAAGCGCTAGGATGGTTTTAATAATTAGCCAGGACTGTGCAATGGGGCCTTTTCTGATGTTGCATTTTTCTTGTGGAGAATAAGTAGTTTGATTAATCGCATTCCCAGTCCTTAAGGCCACGTCTGAGTCGCTAATGCATTTCAAAAGAGCAGCGATAACATATAGCAAAGCAGTAAGCGGGGGAGGCTGCCAAGCCTGCCTCGTTCCAAGAGGGCTGCTTGGATCCAAACCTCTGCTCTATCAGTCAGCCTCCCAGCAGGAAACAGACAGCATGCTCAGAGGGGCTGACTGAAGAGAGTTTAATGAAGGAACTCTGTGCAGAGGTGTAGCAGGGTGCAGGGTGTGGTGAAGTCCCTCCAGGGCTAGCAATAGCTGGAAGCCACTACCAGCCCAGGCCCGGAAGGAGCAAACGGAGGGACTGTTGCAGAAGTAGTGAGAGCTGTAGCTGTAGGAGAGGGCGCCAGACAGGAGGTGTGGGCTTGGGGACAGGAGCGCAGGGTGGAGGAGAAGGTAATGGCTCTGGACGGGCAAGTGGCAGCTGCCCAGCAGAGCCACCTAAGGCCACACCAGAGCTGGGTTCCCTAACAGGACCCGGCTTAGAGAATGCCTTCACCTGCCCTCTGACCCCTCAGCCCATCCCATTTGCTGGCATTTAGCCTCCCCATCTTCAGGGTCACCACACCCTTCACCTCGTCTAAGGACTTCACTGAAAAACAAGGCAGTTGTGTGCTCAGAATAGACTTGCATGTCCTCGACCAGAGATGATTTCTGCCCCCCAGGGGACATTTGGCAGTGTCTGCAGACATTTTTGATGGTCACAACTTGGGTTCCTGGAACCTAGTGTATAGAAGCTGGGGATGCTGCTAAACACCCCACAATGCACAGGACAGGCCCCCAGCGACAGCACTATCTGGCCAAAACGTCATGGTGCTGAGGTGAGAAACCGTATTTTAAACTAACTGCTCTGGCCTCCTGTCACAGGCTGGGCCTCCCTCTCTGTTCCTCCATCAGCCTCCAGCCGGGCCCTTCCTCCCACCCTCTAATCCAGCCTCCAGCCAGGGCAGCTCCCAGCCCTCTCTCAAATCAAGGCTGCGCGCTTTGGGCTGAATCTCAGTGGTGTCCCCAGTACCTGGACCTCTTCCTGCGGCTGGCACCAGTAGTTCTCTTATATTCCCATCTCGCTCCCAGGCTGCAGACCATCCTTTCACAGCCGAGCCGAGCCCTGGACCCCCAGCTCTTGTATCCGCACCCCCGACACACTCTCCTTCCCCTCCTTCCTCTCCTCTCTAAGGCCATCTGACCTCCAGACCCTGTTCCCGGAACCCCTCTCCAGCCTCAGCGACCCTCCCAGTAATTTTCTCTCTCTTCCAATTGAGAATTCTTCCACCCCTTGTAAACATCATGGAACAAAGCAGACTTCTAGAGCTGGCCAAGGTCACTTTCAAAGCTATTCATACCCTTGCTCCCCTTATTTCGCCGGGAGTGCCCTCCCCACAAAACACACACTTTGATCTCACAGATGCTGTGGGTCTTGGGAGCTGCTGAGCCAGTGTCTTGCCCAGGCTTCTGGGCTGAAAGCTTAGGAAGGTCTCTGCCAAAGGTAACCTCTCCTTGTGGTCCCTGGGGAGAGGGCTCCATAGGGGCCAGAATCTCAAGGGCACAGGAAGCAGCAGTGGCCAAGTGTGGGGCTCCCTGGCACCAGGGAGCGGACCCTTCTCTCCTGGTGTCCCCTCCTAGCCCGCCCCCTCCATAGGGCCCCTCCTTACCCCCGTCCTGTAGCCCTACCAAGGCTCAGAGCGAGCAGGGGAGGAATCCGGCTGTTCAGTCCTGAGATGAAGTTGGCTGAGGTCCAGACTGACCGGAATGCCCAGCCACCTTTATTCCTTTCCTCCAGGTATTCCTCAAAACCCGGAAAAGCAAGCAGGGCAGGTGACCCCCGGGCCCCCCAGCATGAGCTCCCCGTCTCACTGCCCACCTCCAGGCAACCGAGCCGCACCCACTGGGCAAGGGCCCGCGCCCTCCCAGCCCCGGGGGTGGGCCCGGAAGGGAGAGCGGGGTGACTGCGCCGGCCCGCCCCTCACTGCAGCCCCACCAGCTCTGTGATGGGAGGGGTCTGCACCATGAGCTCCTCGTAGTGGTGGAGAAACAGCCGGAAACGAGCCAGGTAGGAGTCCTCGTTGTACGGCAGCTGCTTCTCACGGAGGAACTGGGACACCACGGGCTTCACCTGCCGAAGGTGGGCGGGAGGAGGGGCCGCTGAGCCGGAGCTGTGGGCAGGCCCATCCCCACTGGGACCCTTCCTCTGCCCGGCCCCCCGCTCCTGTCTGCTTTTTCCCATGATGCTCTGGAGGAGCTGAGGGGCTTGGAGATTTCCCGCCTCCCATTTCCAGCAGGCGAGGGACAGGGAGGGCTTCTCCCCAGCACCCTTCTCTGGACCTCCCGAATCTGTGACAGTCCTTCGCATAGAGGGATAAACCACAGCTCCTTTTCACCAGACACCTACGGAGCGCCCAACAGTTCAGATCCATTTCTTCATTTCATCCTCAGAGCCTGTCAGCGTAAGCACTACTTAGTCCCATTTTACAGATGAGGAAGCCGAGGCTCAGAGACATTCAGTTAACTTGCCCAGAGCCACACGGCTAGTAAGAAAACCGGGTGTCTCTGGTCAGAAACCCACACTGCTGCCTGTACCCTGGACTGACCTTCCTGGGAACCTCTGACCACGCCAGTTGGTTAGAGAACCCCGAAGGTGACTCCCCCTCCACCCTGAGACAGCTTCTTCATCCAAGCCCCCCCAGCCCGACCCTCATCTACCTTCAGGCACATGTTGTCGGAGAGCCTGGGGAAGAGGTGGTGCTCCACGTGGCAGCTGATGAGGGAGTGGCCGAACGCCCAGTCCAGCACGGGCAGCCGGGGCAGGTTAAGCACCCCCAGGCTCATCATGTGAATCCGTTGGGGCTTCTTGTCCCGGGAGAACATGGGCAGCCCGATGTGCTGTGACAGACACAAGGGTCACGCCCTGGGGCTGGGCCGGGCAGCCCCCGTGCCTCCCCACCCCGCCTCAGGCATCCTCAGCTATAGCAGCCGGGGACCGTGGGTTCTGCCGCCTTCCTCACCTCCCACTCCAGCGGGACCCAGTAGAGGCGCGAGGAAGCTGAGGCCCTCCACCCAGCTGCGATGCGACCCTGTCTGTGCCCCTCGCTGAGTCTCGCCCGTCTCCGGGTCCCTCTCCCTATCTGTGCGATGAAGGGCTTGGCCTGGGTGCCTCTCTGATCTCGTGGTCCTCTAAGCCCACGACTGCCCACCGCCATCCCTCATGTCCCTGTGCCTGCATCCCAAAGAGACCCTTCTCTGCTTTTTTTCACCAGTCAAAATCCTGCTCATGGTTCAAGATCAAGTTTGCGCATCCTTGTGTATTTTTTCATTCAACAAGGATGTATAGGGCTTCCCTGGTGGCGCAGTGGTTAAGAATCCGCCTGCCAATGCAGGGGACACGGGTTTGAGCCCTGGTCCGGGAAGATCCCACATGCGGAGCAACTAAGCCCGTGAGCCACAACTACTGAGCCCGCGTGCCTAGAGCCCGTGCTCCGTAACAGGAGAAGCCACCGCAATGAGAAGCCCGCGCACCACAAGAAAGAGTAGCCCCCGCTCACCACAACTAGACAAAGCCCGCGCGCAGCAACGAGGACCCAACACAGCCAAAAATAAATAAATAAATAAATGTATTTTTTTAAAAAACAAAGATGTATAAAAACACCTGCTCTGCCAGGCTCTGTCCTCGGTCTAGAGGATGCGGAAGTGAACGGGAGCTTCTGCTCTAGCAGGACAAGCAGATGGGACACAACTATGGGATTATGTCATGGGATTCAGTCATTAATGGCGGTGTGGTAAGTGCTGGGATTGGTCATATGCAGGATGCTCTAACCCGGGGTCTTCACTTGTCCCGGGAGCAGGGAGGTGACCATCCCTGGAAATGGCCCAGAACTGAGTGCTGAGCTGCTGGCCTCTCCAGCTGGCCTCTCCAGCTCCTTCATCCGCCTGCCTCGATACGTGTGCGCTGGGACCTCTGCGATGGCCCTTGGGCTTATCACAGTAAGAGCCCTGGAGGTAGGATCTGGGGTCCTATTCACTTGTGTCCCCACAGAGCTTAGTCTAGTAACCTACACATAGAAGCTTCTTAATAAATCTCTGATCTGTGTGTGAATGGCAGCCAGTGTTGAAGAGAAGCTCCTTACCTGGGATCAAAACTCTCTGTGATGACCCACAGAGAGAAAGGAAGAGAGAGGGTGGGCGGGGGAGGTGGAGGGATGCTTCCTCAGGTGGCCTCTCTCTCCCCACGGAACCCTAGGGTCCAGCCTGCGCCAGGCACCCTGGACAGTGATCCCTGTAGCCCCCCAGCACTCAGGGTGGGGGAGGCCTCACCTGGAAGATGTTGACATGGAGGTAAGGGTGGGCCAGCAGGGACCTGGTGATGAGCATGCAGACCAGGGCTGAGCTGGGGCTCTGGAAGCCAGACACATTCAGCAGCAGCCAGTAGTGAGAATAAAGGCCCAGGGAAATCAGGCCAAGCGTCCGCAGGGCTGTCCCGAGCTCCACCTGTCTCAGCCGTTCTGCCAGAAGGGGCAAGAGATAGAGGGAGGGGTCGGCGAGGTTCCGATCCAACATGAGTTGGCTCCCTGGTGGCTCAACAGTGCAAACTAGGGTGACCTAGGTGTTCAGTTCATCCACACACAGCCCTGAAAAGTAGGTTCGCCCATTTTCTTTGGCCGCGCAGCTTGCAGGATCTTAGTTCCCTGACCGGGGATCAAACTCGGGCCCCAGCGGTGAAAGCGCCGACTCCTAACCACTGGGCCGCCAGGGAACTCCCTTTTGTATTTTGTTTTTTTTGTTGTTGTTCTCACCCATTTAATGGATGAGAAAACGGAGCATTAAGCACCCTGACCAAGGTCGGTCTGATAGTAAGCGGTGGCCTGGGGCCCGAGCCCAGGTCTGGCTGTCCCCTCGCCCCTGCTCTTTCCACTGCATGATATTGCTCCTATGATGCTAAAAATTATAACGTGCAGTAGAGTGCGAGGCATTTAGAAAGCATTTTTACATCTATGACCTCATTATGCTTTCACACCATCCTTTTTTTTTTTTTTTTTAGAAAAGAAGATATTTAATAAACAACACAAGTGAATGTTTATAACATGATCAGGGATTATTAAATAGACAACAAGATGATGGTAAATGAGGCTTGTATATCAAATATAAAGAGTAAAGGTTATTCATTTATTTATTTAGGCATTTGATGCCTTCCCATGCAACTTTCTAGTCTTCTCAGAGAGCCACAGAGTTTTTTAAATTTTTATTTTATTTTACTGTGGTAAGAACACTTAACGTGAGATTTATCCACATAGGTTTTAAAGTGTGCGGTACAGTACTGTTGTCTCTGGGCACAGTGTTATATAGCAAATCTCTAGAATTTATTAATTTTGCAAAACTGAAACTTCATGCTCATTGAACAGGGACTTTCCATTTTCCCCTCCCCTCAGCCCCTGGTACCACCATTCTATTCTCTGCTTCAATGAGTTTGACTACTTTAGATCCCTCATATAATAAGTGGAATTGTTTCACACCCTCTTTGAGGAGCAGGTAAGAACCTGAGGTTCAGAGAGGTTAGGTTACCTGCCTGTGATCACCAGCCAGTAAGTGGCAGAGCCAGACTTGGCCCCAGGACCAAGGTTCTTGCCACCCTGCCTGCCTGTCTCAGAAAGTTTCTGTCTGGTCTTAACTCAGGGCTTCTCACTTCTTCCATGAAGCCAGGAGAGGAAGGAAGGAAAGGGTGAACCAGATCTTTGCAGGGCCCAGCCCTGGCATACTCACCGACAGCCACCAGCGGGGTTATGATGGGGATCAAGAGAGGAGCGAGGAACATGTAGACGTAGCGGTTGAGGCAAGGCAGCCTCCACGTACTTGAGTCCCCCAGGCCCAGCACGTTGGTGTAGCCATGGTGCATCTTGACGTGTCCGTACTTGGCGTGCTCTGCAGTGAAGGACGTGCATACCTAGAGGAGGGAGCCAGAAAGGGCGCTGGGGTCTGTATCAGGCACAGGCGAGCAAAGCAGGATCTTCGGAGCCTTGAAAACACCCTCCCTCCCCAGACCACGCATTTCCAGGGCCTTCCTGCCTTCCACCCACAGCTCATCAGCCTTGAACGTCAACTCTCAGGGATCCACGACCACAGAGTGGCAGCCAGTCAAAGCAACTGCGTCCACTTGGCGTGCAAAGCAGTTGGCGTGCACAGCCCCCCGTGACTGCAGCCTGCAAGCCTGAGGATTGGACACACTGCAGGTAAAGCTCCTGGCATGTGTTGCCAATTATTTTGTGAGGGTTTATCTCTGAATACCTTCATAACACTGCTTTGCATTCGGGGCCCACAGCAGTGGGGGCAGGGGTGCAGGAGTGGCCTGGGGGCGAAGAAAGGCCATCTTCTGAACTGTCCGTGAGGGTGCCCCGGTGGGGACCAAGAGTTCACTTCTCCCTAGGGGTGACTCTTCCCTGGCGTGACCCACCGTGGGATTCTCCGAAGCTGGCAGTGAGCGGCAGCAGCTCAGACTCCAAGAGCAGTCATTCTGAATGTGAAAGAGGCACTAAGGCGTTTCTTATGCAAATATATGCAAATGAACATGCAGCCGTCAGCCTCTTGCAGTATTTTATCCAAGCCAGAAGATGTTGCTAATTTTATTGAAGATGCTGCCTGCCTGTTTCCAGGAGGACGTGAAGGGTTTCCCAATGCCAGTCAGTGTGAGCCCCGTACAGACAGCAGAACACACTCAGTGGAGGGTTCAGCATTCTGCACGTTACACATGTAACTCATTAATCTTAAGCCTGGCAGGGTGGGGGGGTTGTTATTATTATTATTATTATTATTATTATTATTATTATCAGTGCTGTTATTATTCACAGCTGACAGAAGCAGAAACTGAGATAGAGGCCACATGCCCACCCCAGCTCACTCAGCTAAGTAGGTGGCAGAAGTGGGATTTGAACCCTGGTTCCATCCAAGATAAGGCATAAAACCCCTGGGATGAGTCACTACAACAGAGAATGAACCCAGGCTTAGAGTCCAGGCAGAAGAGACAAAACCGCGAGAAGACAGATAAGGAACGACACTGTCTTCCCACTGTCTGCAGAGACTCTCTCCCTCGGAATGAAACGAAGCCGAAAAGTAGGATATGATGTCACAACAGCAGTTTCATAACAGACAGGGGAAGATGGTCAAACCAACACAGTACGGGCCCCTCTCAAGGCAGAGGATGTGAAGGTAAATGCTGATTCAGCGACGGCGTGCCTGTGGAGTTCACAAGAACAGGAGAGGTGCTTTGCTCTCAGATGATGTAACCCACAAAGGGGTGGGTTTTATCTCTGGTTTCGTAACCTTGCAAAGGGACAGAAGGTGGGCAGGTAGCCTGTCAGTTAAAGTGATGTCTCTTCCAGGCCTGCTGGTCTGGAAGGACCTGCTGCTCAAGAGGGCCAGGCAGTTGGTTCAACAAAGGGGCCTCCGCCGGGGTCTGCCAGGACCTCCTCAGAGGCCAGCCTGCCTCTCTCCAAGGCCTGCAAGTGTGTTTTGAATCTCACGGTTCTGTAACCAGAAGAAGCGACTGTTTTTAACTGCTCCTTCCTCGTACTTCTGCTCTGAGGGCCGATCCTGTCTGCATTGCTTCTTTCTTCAAGAAATGTCAGCTGAATGCAGCGATCTGCTCTTCCCTCTGGCCCAAGGTCCACACCTCCTCGCTGACCGCACTTTGAGTAGCAAGGCCAGAAACAACCTGGGGCCTGAACCCTACCAAGCCTGGTAAGAACTTGACCCTCAGGGGCCTGGTAGGGCCAGGTGCTCAGCCACGTGCCCAGACCTGGGAATGGGGTCCGGGACGGGGATGAGCCACCTGTGTGGTCGGACGTAACACATGATTTGTGACTCAGCACAGGCTTCCAGAGTCTGTGTGCTTTGCCTTTTTATATAACTAAGAAGAGATCTGAGGCTGTTTCTGTAAGACTGGAATTCTCCCTCCCATCTAGATGTTCTTTCCAGAAGAAGAAGGAACGCGGTGGGTTTGGGAGAAGGAGAGATTGGACATGGACTGCGGTGTGTCTCACTTGCACCCATCAAGGGGCGGGAGGATGTAGCCACGTGCCACAGATGATCCCGCCGTACAGGATTATTTACAGGTCTCACCCAAGAGGATTTCCCATCCAGACCCAGAGAAAGTTCCAGAAGCTTCTTGATATTGCTACCCTCTGTACCCTCAGGAAGACTTAAGAGCCTAGACCTCTTAGCCGCACTCAGGCTCTGCAAGTGGCCAGAGTGTGTGCGGGGGCAGATGTCAGTATAATTCCTCTGGACATCCCCTCTCAGCTAAAATAAGAGGCCCCAGCCCTCTCATTCACTCATTTAGTTGTTTTTTCACTGAAGCATCCTCAGACCTCTGCCAGCAGCCAAAGGTAGTTATCTAATATTCTCCTCTTTTATCTCTTACACAAACAATACTTTGCAGGATTAAAAACCATCATTATAAGATTATGACACAAACTTGGGTTTCAGATAGGCCACTTTACTGGATTGGAAGGAGAGGGGCAGGACGAGGCAGGTGACGGGCTGGAGGCTGTAGGTGTGGCCACTGGGGGAGGTGAGGAGTGGGTGGAGGAGGAGGCATCAACACAAGGGCCAAGCTTCCAGCTCGAGGCCCGAGGCCCGGCGCAGGGTGGGGTCACTCCAGAGATGGGGCAGGAGAAGAGGGCCACAGGCATGGACCAGCTGAGAAAGAGGGGCTGGGGGTCGTCACAGCGGCAGCATCCCTCAGGCAGGAGGGACTCCAGGCTGGAGTCTGCCCAGCTTCCATTCCTCCCTCCAGACCCTCGCTCACTGATCCCAGGGCTGAGCAACCCCTTCACACTGGCTTCAGAGTTTGCAGGGTGGTGGGGTGCTTCTGAGGCTCCACAGGCCTCAGCAATTGGTTTGTCAGATAAAGTATAGGGCACCCACATAAATTAGAACCTCAGATAAACAACGAATCATTTTTTATAGACATATATCCCAAACACTGCCTGCATTTCTTGTTTATCTGAAGACTAAAGTTCACTGGGCATCCTGGATTTTTTTTTTTTTTTTTTTTTTTTACTGTGTTGGGTCTTCATGGCTGTGCACGGGCTTTCTGTAGTTGTGGCGAATGGGGGCTACTCTTCGTTGAGGTGCACGGGCTTCTCATTGTGGCGGCTTCTCTTTGTTGCACAGCATGGGCTCTAGGCGCACAGGCTTCAGTAGTTGTGGCACGCGGGCTCAGTAGTTGTGGCTCGCGGGCTCAGTAGTTGTGGCTCGTGGGCTCAGTAGTTGTGGCTCGCGGGCTCTAGAGCACAGGCTCGGTAGTTGTGGTGCACGGGCTTAGTTGCTCCACAGCATGTGGGATCTTCCCGGACCAGGGCTCTAACCCATGGTCCCCTGCACTGGCAAGCGGATTCTTAACCACTGCGCCACCAGGGAAGTCCCGCATCCTGGATTTTTATTTGCTACATCTGGCAGCCCTACTCAGTGAGAACACAAGTCCCTGAGCGCGAGTCCTCGGGTACCACGCGGGCTCTCCTGCTAACAGTGATGTGTTAGCACCTTCGGATAACAGAGGGGCCGCGGTGAGGGCGGAAGCCAGAGGAGCCTGGAGTGCCTCATCCTGCTGGGAGCGGCCTGGATGTGGTCGGCTCTGATCCTATCAAGTGGCTCTCATGAAATTCTTTCCCTTTTCAGGCCTCGTCCCTAGAAGCTCCCAGCTCCTCTGCTTGGCCCATGGGCCTCCTTTTCCCCTTTTCTCCAGAGTCCCCATGAGATTCTAGTGACTCCAGGTTTCTGTGGGTCCCTCACGCACTATGCTCTTCCCAGATCCATGCCTTTATCTGTACCTCTGCTCAGCCTGCAGCCAGCCACCTTCCTGCTTCTGGGCCTGGGATCAGGAGCCCTGTCCCGGCAGTGTCTCCTCTGGACGCTCTCACCAGGGGTTCTCGGCACTATTGACATTTGGGACCAACACTGTCTCAGCCCCCAAAGCTCCGCAGCAAACCCAGCCTCCCTCCAATCTCCCCTCCCAACTGGGCAGGCACTGGGCCCCTGGGAGCAGCCCCACCCTTTTCTCTCCAAGCCCCTCCCCCTAGGGACACTCAGACTAAGTGCTGCCCCCCACACACGACCACCTGATCTGCTCCTTGGCCTTGGGTCCTTGGCCTCCGGGGGCCAGTGGGCAAGCCCACCCAGAGGCAGGCTTTTAGAGACCCTCAGGAGTTGGCATCACCACAAGAACCCTTAAAAGTACATTTTGCAAATCTGCACATGTGATAAAATGGCACAAACACACACACATACACGAATGTCAACGTCCTGGGTTTGCTGTTGAATGACACTTACATAAACGGAACTACTGGGGGAAACTGGGTGAAGGATCCACTGGACCTCTGTCCTCTCTGATCTATTTTTGCAATGTCCTATGAATCTATAATTTTTTCAAAAATAAAAAGGTTTTATTTTTTTTAAGTATATCTTGTACTGCAGATCTGAGTTTGCCTGCTAAATAATTCTTTTAATTAAAAAACTTAAAAATCACAGCGGTGCAAACTCAGATTACCACCCCTCGGGGGGCGGGAGGGGCCAAACAGAAAGATTAGAGGCAGCCCAGAGGATAAGAGCCACCCTGAATTCGTGGCAAGGGAGCGTTCGAGCATCACGACCAGGCTGGGGGTTCTCGGCTTTGTTTCCACCACCACCACACGGGACTGGAACGAAGGTGACCGCATTTCCCTGGGTGACACCCCTCCCCCAGGGCAGAGCTGGCCTGTGCTCTCTGTGGACCATCTGTGACTCCACCCCCGTAGCGCAAAGCTGACTTCAGGAGGGTTTGACGTTGAGACACAGTGGAGCTTAGTAACTGGTACAGCCTGTTCCCTCCTACTCAGGGGAACATCTTGATAGTGAGTGACTTGCAAGGGAGTCCCTAAAGCCCTCTTGACTGCAGGAGTTAATCTTTCCCAACTAAAAATAGAGTTGTCATATGATCCTGCAATCCCATTCCTGGGCATGTGTCTGGAGAAAACTATAATTCGAAAAGATACATGCACTCCAATGTTCATTGCAGCACTATTTACAATAGTCAAAACAGGGTAACAACCTAAATGCCCAGTGACACGTGAATGGATAAAGAAGATGTGGTATATATATATACAATGAAATACTACTCAGCCATAAAAAAGAATGAAATAACGCCATTTGCAGCTACATGGATGGACCTAGAGATTATCATACTAAGTGAAGTAAGTCAGAACGAGAAAAAAATACCATATGATATCATTTATATGTGGAATCTAAAATGTGACACAAATGAACTTATCTACGAAACAGAAACAGACTCACAGACATAGAGGACAGACTTGTGGTTGCCAAGGGGGAGGGGGGAATGAGGGAAGGATAGATTGGGAGTTAGGGATTAACAGATGCAAACTATTATACATAGCATGGATAAACAACAAGGTCCTACGTATAGCACTGGCAACTGTATTCGATATCCTGTGATAAAACAGAATGGGAAAGAATATGAAAAAGAATGTGTGTGTGTGTACATATATATATATGGAAAACTGGATCACTTTGCTGTATAGTAGAAATTAACATTGTATATCAACTATACTTCAATAAAATAAATTTTAAAAAAATCTTTCCCAAGCTTCAGTACTTAAAACATGGGGGCCTGCCCGCCCCAGCCTGCCCCCCCACATTCCTGTGGCCTTTGACTGGCAGTCCCCAAGGATATGACTGACAGTCCCCGAGAATATAACTAGTAGTCCCTATGACATAGCCCAGGCCGGGGTGATCAGCGGCCAAGGTAGAGGGTCAGAAGTACACTAGTAGGGGAAATGGAACATTCTGGTGTAGACTGGAAATGGGCCCAGAGGGAAGTTCATCCTGGTGTAGGTGAACTTCCTGGTGTATGATTTTGGATACTTTTGCAGAGAAACAACAGCAACCTGGATGTCAGCCACCCCGTCCATCCTGCCAGCTCCTCCCCTCAGATCTGATGGGTCACAGTGACCTGTCTCACCCCCAGCCCTTGACAGCAGACCTTCAGACAAACCAGGCAAAAGCTGGCTGCCCCAGGAAAGCCAGTGACATTCAGCTGACACCTGAGGCTGCAACTAGCGGACTAGATTCTTCTATAGTGATGCTGCCTGCTGAGGGTCACGGTTTGGGAAAAGCACAGGCAGCCAACAAGAGGAGGATTACAGAGAGACAACAGGACGTGGCAGACGGGGAGAGCCAGGGATCCAAGAGGGTCCCAGGTCGTCCGCTGAGATCCTGCATGTCGAGAGCTGGTCCTTTGCGTGATGCAAAGGACAGGTGGTGGTCCAGGGCCTGAACAAACAGCCCCTTCAACACACACACACACACACACACACACACACACACACACACGTCCACTGAGCTTTGCATAAGTTGGTCAACCTTTCAGTTAAAAATAAACCACTAACAGAGAAAACAAAACAAATAACAACAAAAATCACTAACCCTGGGACTAGCCTGGTGGTCCGGTGGGTAAGACTCCGCGCTCCCAATGCAGGGGGCCCGGGTTCAATCCCTGGTCGGGGAACTAGATCCTGTATGCTGCAGCTAAGAGTCCACATGCTTCAACTAAGATCCCGAGTGCCACAACTAAGACCCCGCGCAGCCAAAATAAATAAATAAATAATTTTTTCTTTTAAATTACTAACCCTTTCCTTGCAGTTGACTGTGTTCCCTCCAGAGGAAAAAAAAAAAAAAAAAGAAACTTGTTACTTCGAAGCAAACATTGAAGAGTCAGGCCCAAACCCTAAATGAAGATCTAGGATGTCTCGTTTAATCCTCATGCTGGCTTCATAGGGAGGAAACACTATTCTCATTTATTAGGTGAGGAAACTAACACTTAGATGCTGGTCCAAAGGCAGCCACTGTGTCCAAAGTGCCCCTGACGCTGTCCCCTGCCTGGCGGACAAGACCCAGGACTCCACTCGCCCCGCCATGCCATGGGCTGAGGAGGTAGAGCCACCCCTCCTTCTCACTGGGAGCTGGATCTTCCCCAGAGGGTGGCCAGGGCCATGCCTTGATGGGGGCGTGGAAAAGTGGAGGCCTCCCACTCAGGTTGGCCATCTGAGAAATCTGTGACCTGCCCGCAGCTGATGGCAACAAGCAGCCTCTGTCACAACACGGGGGTGGCAACCAAGCCCCCCCCACCATGGGGGGGCTCACCCACCTCTAGGCTGTGACCCTCCAGCGGCTGGCTTTTCCCTGGACCTTGTCCCCCCATCACCTGCAGGGTCATCATCAACAAATATTGAGTTCAGCCCTGTGCCGGGAGCTAAAGGGACAAGGAGGCAAAGATGAGGCCACTGCCCTGGGTCCCAGGGGACAAGAGGAGGTGCAGCCACCAGGCTGCCTGGGTCTTTCAGGGTGGGCCACGCGCTCTGGTTCGCCTGGAGCCCTCCTGCTGGGGAGCCTGGGAAGACTCCTCCTTCTTAGCTGCCCCCAGGCCCCTGGGACTCAGTACAGCTTTGTCAAACCCACACAGAGCTAACCCTCCCTCTCATGTCCCATGTGACTGCCTAACATGCCCGGTTCCTCCCCTGCCTGTGATGACAAACTTAGGGGGCATCTGACCCTGGCTCCACGGTTGGGCCTGCACCTTAGAGTCTGGCTGGGACCAGTGCCCAGGGGTCCCCGGGAAGGAGAGTGTCTTGAAATGGACCCTGAGGACCCATTGGTTCCTCCTTGTCCTTGGCACTTTAGAAATGCGTGCAAGGGACTTCCCTGGTGGTTCAGTGGCTAAGACTCCACGCTCCCAATGCAAGAGGCCTGGGTTCGATCCCCGGTCAAGGAACTAGATCCCACATCCCGCAACTAATAGGAGTTCCCATGCCTCAACTAAAAAAAAAAAAGACCCTGCAAGCGGCAGTTAAGACCCGTGCAGCCAAGTAAATAAATAAATTCTAAAAAAAAAAAAGAAAGAAAAGAAAAGAAAAAGAAATGTGTGCAGGTGGGAGAGATGGGTTTGGGGAAAATGAGGGCAATGGAGAGTTCTGGGTAGGAAATGCTTCCTCTCACCCAACCAATGCAGTATAATTTTATAAAATGTCGTGTGTGTGTATGTGTGTGTGTGTGTGTGTGTGTGTGTGTGTGTATGTACAGTTACATAGAGTTTTATAAAGTTATATAACTTTATTAAAAGTTAATAACTGAGGGACTTCCCTGGCAGTCCAGTGGTTAAGACTCCACACTTCCACTGCAGGGGGCACGGGTTCGATCCCTAGTCGGGGAACTAAGATCCCGCATGCCACGAGGCACAGCCAATAAATAAATAAAAGCTCTTTAAAAAAGTTAATAATTGAGTTAATTGGTCATGGTAACCAGTTCCTGGCAAAAAGGGGCTGTTTCTGGTACCAGCTTTCATATTAGTTCATAAGGGACCTGGGTGGCCACGGGAGAGGCCATCTGGAAAGGAGGGAAGGGGCTCTCAGAAGAACTGGAAGGCCTGACACCAGTCCAGAGAGAAGGGCAACCCGGCCAGAAACCTTTGCCTTCCTGACCGTGCCCATAGGTTGAGGCAGCATGGGGAGGCAGTGGAAGCAGGGGAGCCAAGGGTCAGGAGAGAGGAGGCACCTTCCTGGTACAGCCCTGGGGAAACAGGGGGCTTCTAGGATGGCTTGGCCATTGTCAGGTGTCCTGAGATGGGAGAGCTGGGGTGCTGTGACACCAGTCCCCTGCTTCCCTGCCCTTTGGTCTGTGGTTCACATCCTAAACCCTGATTGCAAAACCAGGAGGCCCCAAAGGTGTAGCCAGGACCTGCCAACCACAGGCATCCTGGTGGGAGGAGGAAGCTCTACCACCCTTGGCCCAGGGCTGCAGAGAGGCGAGCCGGTGCCCCCAGGAGAAACGGGTGCTCAGACCACATCGGCTGCCACAGTTAAATACTCATCATTCCTCATGCAGCCCTCTACCCTCTCAAGGGCTTGGGGACGTGCACACACAGACACACACCCACCATAGTGAAGGCTGCACACTTGGGCCCACAGACCACAGCTGCAGCTGCCGGCCCTCGAGGGCACACACAGCTGCACACATCTAGATTCTCCCACCCAGTACCAGCAGCTGCTCCCACCCAGTCCCAGGCTCACCTCCACAAAGAAAAGCACCCAGATCTTGCTCCAGCGTTTGGACTCGGTGAGGGCACCATGAGTGGCAAGGTGGCTGCCCTTGACAGTGAGCGTGTAGTGGCACACACCCAGGATGGTGACGCCCAGGGCAAAGGCCAGGAGATTCTCAGAGCGCAGGCACAGGAACCCTGCATGCAGAAGGGAGAATTGGTGTAGGGGGTAGCGGTAAGGGCAGGGCCTTTCTCTGGTTCTTGGAGATCTGGGCCCAAACAACCCAGCCCGCATCCCTGGGAGCCCAGGCCAAAGCGGGCCCAGTCCTGAGGACTGCCACAGACAGCGGTGAGGCAGGTCCCATGATGGCCTGAGGGGCATGGGTTGGCTCTCTCTACCGGATTTGGGACAAAACAGCCCCACTCACTCACCAAGGAGACGCTGGGAGTCTTGATTCTGCGCCCCAGCCAGAGGAGTGATGGTGTGGAGGGCATGGTGGGGGGTCCAGGCCAGAAGTGCAGGGAACGCTCCCATCCTCCCTCTCACTCCCCTCACCCCATCCCTGGTGTCCCCTTGGAGCATCCTCTCCTTCCCCAGGCCACCTCATTCTTCCCTGCCTCTCCTTGACTCGGCTCAACTTTCTCCTCCACTGCCCTTCGCGCCATCAGGGCTCCTCTGCGGACACAGGCAGGACACCCCAACTAGACTTTCGGGGTTGACCCTCTGTCCTGGGGTCCCGGGCACGCGCCGTCTACCCCACCCCGCCGCCCCCCAGCCCTCTCCGTCTCCCTCCCCCGCCTCCCACCGCCCCCATCCCAGCCGGGCCCCTGATCGCCCTGGCCCCGTGTCCCTCACCGGGTGGCAAGGCGAGGAGGCTGAGCGCGAGGATGGCGCAGTCCACGCCGTGGCGCTCCCACCACGAGCTCACCCTCACTACGTCCTGGACCCGCACCTCCAGCTCGCCCAGCAGCGCCTCGGCCCCGCCGCTCGCACGGAGCGCGCCCCGCGCCGGTTCCATGGGCTCCGCGCGGCGGGCTCGGCGCCCGCGGAGGACTCGGAAGACCCGGAGCGTCTGCGGCGCCGGGCGGGCTAAGCGCAGAGCGCGAGCCGGGGCGGGCCGGGGCGGAGTCACGCGCGCGGCTGGGATCCCCGCCCCCCGGTAAGGGCGCGTGCCGGGCGCCAGGGCTCCTGCAGCGGAGCGCGGCGGCGACGCGGCCCGGGGCCACCCTCCAGGCGGGCAGGACCAGAATCGCCGCAGGACGAGCGCGCAGATGTGCGGGGGTGGGGAGGCCATCCGGAGCCAGAAGCAGCTCGCGGTCCAGCGGCCCCGGCGGGGGTTGGGGCGGGGGCACAGAGACCCCAGAGGAGACCCCCGAGGGCCTTCCCTGATTGCCTGATCTCAAATAACTCCCTCGCGTTCTCCCGGACCCCGCACCCCGCTCGGGTTTGTGACACCATTTTTATCCCATAGCTTAAGTATTTTTCTCAGTAGCACTTAGCGGACTCTCCCACACAAGACACGGACATTTGTTCCCTGTTTCCACCGACAGACTGGACGCTGGTGCCGACAGGCCTCACTTTGCCGATTTTGCTCAAGCTGTATCTTCAGTACCTTAAACAGTGCACGAAAATATTTTTGAATTCATGGGACAGAAAATTCGAGGCCTCACTCTACCCAGACCAGTGGGGGAGTGGGGGCACCCCTTTGAATCCGGCTTTAGCAGCGGTGATCCGTGGAGGGTTGGCTTCCCAGCCCAGTGGCTTTGGGGGTGAGAAGGGATAGCTATAGGGAAAAAACGTTCAGAGCTCACCATTCCAGGTGGGGTCCCACTGCAGTGCCGCTCACTCGGGGGCGGTGCCCGGGTCTGAAAGCCAAGGCAAACAGCACCCGTCCTAGCCCTTCCCATCAGCCCAGGCCCCAACCCAGCGCTGCTGGAGGTCGGCCTTGGCCCCAGGAGCACAATCCACTGTGTTCTGCAGACACCCTTCTCGGCTCCTGAGGGTCCTTTCTCCTTTTTCTTTTTTGTTTAACTTTCCCCCTGGTTTTATACTGAAGTCCCTTTAAAAATGAGGTCTGGGGGCTTCCCTGGTGGCGCTAGTGGTTGAGAACCTGCCTGCCAATGCAGGGAACACGGGTTCGAGCCCTGGTCTGGGAAGATCCCACATGCCGCGGAGCAACTGGGCCCGTGAGCCACAACTACTGAGCCTGCGCGTCTGGAGCCTGTGCTCTGCAACAAGAGAGGCCGAGACAGTGAAAGGCCCGCGCACCGCGATGAAGAGTGGACCCCGCTCACCGCAACTAGAGAAAGCCCTCGCACAGAAACGACGACCCAACACTGCCAAAAATAAATAAATAAATTTATTAAAAAAAAAAAAAAAAAAATGAGGTCTGGGATGGTGAGGACAGCAGCACTGGCCTCAGGAGACCTTTGGAGAGGGGGAGGGGAAGGGGAGGGGGGGGAGGGGAGGGGAGGGGGGGAGGGGAGGGGAGGGGGGAGGGGAGGGGAGGGGAGGGGGAGGGGGAGGGGGAGGGGAAGGTGGCAGGAGGGAAGAGATGGAGGAGAAGTCTATGAAAGAGGGTCAGGAACACTTAAGACTGATTCCTCGGTCTTCCTTGGCGTTTTCCTTCACTATTTCTTACGAGTTTATCCCTCCAGTTTTTTATAAAAGGGCAAGATTTCTTTACCAGGTTGCTATTCAAAAGGGCTTACGATTTAATAGGCCAGTTCTCACCACACATACACGTCTGGCTCCGTACAGTTTACCACTGACTTCCAGGTACTTATACTAGCATTTTCAGGGAGGGCATACCTACAATTTTTTTTTTAATTAATTAATTTTATTTATTTATTTCTGGCTGCACTGGGTCTTTGTTGCTGTGTGCGGGCTTTCTCTAGTTGTGGCGAGCAGGGGCTACTCTTCGTTGCGGTGTGCAGGCTTCTCATTGTGCTGGCTTCTCTTGTTGCGGAGCACGGGCTCTAGGAGCACGGGCTTCAGTAGTTGTAGTGTGCAGCCTCGGTAGTTGTGGCACGTGGGCTCAGTAGTTGTGGCACACAGGCTTAATTGCTCCGCGGCATGTGCGATCTTTCTAGACCAGGGCTAGAACCCGTGTCCCCTGCACTGGCAGGCGGATTCTTAACCACTGCGCCACCAGGGAAGCCCGATACCTACAATTTTTAAAAGGATATTTGATATTAACATGCAACATTGTAAGTCTATAAGGGCGAAATGCTACTGCTTTCATTCTATAGACTGGGGAACTTCCTGGTACCAGGAAGCCCCTCTCCAGGCCTGGGCTGCCCTCTGGACCTCTAAGTGGTGCTGGAAGAAGGCAAATGCTGTGTCGAACAGGAGCAGAGGTGGACGAGTATTAGAGGAGCTCAGAGGAGCAAAGAATCCCCATGGGCTGGGGCTGGCTGGTAGCCTCCTTGGAGAGAAGCAGACTTAATTTAGAACAGAGTTAAAACAAGAGGGTCCTTTGGGTGTAGATGGCAGGGGAAGGGGCTGTGGGTTGGGAGATGGGGGGAAAAACAAAAATCCGAAAGACTTGAATAGACAGTTCACCAAAGAAAATGGACAAATGGCCAATAAACCCATGAAAAGATGCTCCATGTCATTAGTCCCCAGGGAAATGCAAATGAAAATCCGAATGAGAAAGCCCTTCAGACAGGGAGTATGGCTGGAAATAAATAGCGGGGCAGCGCTAAGCATTGGCAAGGGGATGTGGGGTAACTGACCTCTCATTCGCTGTTGATGTGAGTAGAAAGTGGTACAAACCCTTTGGAAAACAGTTTGGCAGTCTCTTTTAAGGTAATATACACTTACCCTATGACCCAGCAATTCAGCTCCCAGGTATTCACCCAACAGGAATGAAAACAAGTCCATATAAGCACGTGAACCATTATCCGTTATAGCCAAGCTGGAAACAGAGAGTGGAGAACGGACACAGCAGCTATGATACACTCACACAACCTACACGATAAAAAGGAGGAGCTGGAGCAGGCAACAGTGTAGATGAGCTGATAGATGTGATCTCACAGACATTGTGTGGGGAGTAAGAAGACACAGTTACTTTCTATGATCCCTTTTATAAATTCAAGAACAGGTGGAACTAATATATAGTGATAGAAATCAAATCAGGGACTTCCCTGGTGCCGCAGTAATTAAGAATCCGCCTGCCAACGCAGGGGACACGGGTTCGAGCCCTGGTCCGGGAAGATCCCACGTGCCGCGGAGCAACTAAGCCCATGCGCCACAACTACTGAGCCTGCACGCCTCAACTAGAGGGCCCATGAGCCGCAAATAAGACCCGATGCAGCCAAATAAATAAATATTTTTAAAAAAGAAGGAAATAAAATCAGTCCTTGCCTAGGGAGGAGTGGGTGGGGGACATTCATTACAAAGGGACATGAGGAAACTTTCTAGGAGGAGGGAAATGATCTGTATCTTGATTGTGGTGGTGTTTACGTGGATGCAGACATCTGTCAAAAGTCACTGACATGCACACTCAAAGATGGGTGCATTTTATTATAGTTAATTACACCTCAATAAAGTCAACTAAAGCAACAACAAAACAGCAAAGCAGATTTCCCTTTAAAATTCAATGAGCTGAACACTTCCCTAGGTATATACTCAACAAATGCAAAGAAACATACAAAAACATTCATAGCAACAATACTCAAAACAGGCAAAAACTGGGGACAACTCAAATGTCCCCCAACAGGAGAAGAATAAATAAAATATGGGGAATTGCCTGGCAGTCCAGTGGTTAGAGCTCTGCGCTTTCACTGCCATGGGCCCTGGTTCAATCCCTGGTCGGGGAACTAAGATCCTGCAAGCACACAGCACGGCCCCCTGCCAAAAAAAGTGGTATACGCATGCCATGGAGTACCATTCAGCCCATACCTAATGTTTAACAAGACAAACCAGACACAGCTGAGCCCAGCCTCTGTTTTATTCCATTCATGTAAAGTTCAAAAACAGGCTTAGGGTGGCCGTTACTGATTAGGGGTAGCGACCAGAAGGGCATACAAGGGATTTCTGGGGGCTGGTAAACGTTTTGTTTCTTGATCAGATGTTAGTTATCCTTGACTGTGTTCAGTTTATAAAAATTCATCCTGCTATACTGTAATGATATGTGCATTTTTCTGTATGCGTGTTATACTTTAATTAAAACATTTGCTTTAATTTAGAAAACGAATTTATGGTTACCAAAGAGGAAAGGGTTCAGGGGGATGGATAAAATTAGCAGTATGGGATTAACAGATACAAATTACTATACATAAAATAGATAGGCAACAAGGATTTACTGTACAACACAGGGAACTATATTCAATATTTTGTAATAACCTATAATGGAAAAGAATCTGAAATGTATATATGTGTATATGTGTGTGTATATATATAACTGAATCACTTTGTGGTACACCTGAAACTAACACAATATTGTAAATCAACTAGTACTTCAAACTTTTTTTTGATTTTTAAAATTGGTAATGGTTTTTTTTAAGAGGTATTAATCAGAAGGTAGACGGCACCCATAAATCCAGAACAGTAAAGGATGGGAAAGCAGGGTGGGGCTGGCATCTGTGTTCCCTTGGCCGGGGGGGGGGGGGTTGGCAGCTCAGCATGCGGTGGCGGCGGGGGTGGGCAGAGCGGCTGATTTACCAAATTCCTCTCCATTCCTCTCTGTCAGCGCATTCTGAGCTCTCAGCTCCTGGTCGTCTGCCTCCCACTCCCAGCAAAGGTGAGAATGACTTGTGAGAACAAAGCCTGGCGTGAAAGGCTCTGGGGTGGTTGGCCAGGCAGTCCTGCTCCCATCAAGGCTCTCTGCTTGGCTTCTCACAACAGGTTCTGGGGGGCAGGTCTGGGCAGGCTCCTTGCCCTCTGCCCACAATGGGCTGCTAAGAAAGAGACAGCCAGGGCTAGGGGCTGTCTACACCTCCCAGCCACCCTTCTCTAGACCTGCCTCTGCTCCCATTCAACCTCTCACCTGTCCACACAAGACTCAGTCAGCGTACGTGAAGAGCACAGCTTTAGAGTCTGGCATGCTTACTAGCTGTGTGACCTTGGGTAAGTCACTCAACCTCTCTGAGCCTTAGTATCTTCATATACACTAAAAAAGGAGTGAGATAAATATCAACAGGAGTTTTAATATTTTCTTCCTGTACCCCAGTAGACTGTGTGCATACCCCACTTTGGAGATGACTAGACCATAGCTTAAATTCTAGATGCTCAGCTTGGTCTTTGAGGGCCTCCAAGTTCTAGCTCCACCTCTGACTACTCTCCTGCTTGGGCCAGAGTGACTGCTCCCTGACCTCTGACCCCTGGATGGGTATTGCCCTTTCTCACTTCTCTGTCTTTATTCCCAGGGAAATTGTTTCTGCTCTCACCCCCCATCCAAGCCCCACCCATCCTCTGGGTCTCTGGTGACATCAGCCACCCCTGCAAAGTTTTTCCAGTGTTCTCGTATATTCCACTCATTCAACCCATTTTATTGAGCATCTACGGTATGACAGGTGCTCCAGCTCTGTGTCTTTCCCTTCCTCTGACCTCGTCATCTCCAAGCTTGCATTATTATTTATTTATTTATTTTTGGCCATGCGTGGCATGCGGGATCTTAGTTCCCTGGCCAGGGATCAAACCCACGCCCCCCGCAGCAGAAGCGCAGAGTCTTAACCACTGGACCGCCAGGGAAGTCCTCCCGGCTTGCATTAGACATCAGCTGTCATGTACTTCCGGCAATGATCCCCCCTCACACCATGATCTGGCCACAAGATTCAGTGTGCTGTGTTGTAACAAATAACCCCAAATATCTCGGTGGCTAAACACAATACGGGTTTATTTCTTGCTCGCATCACTGTCCGCTATGGGTCAGGTGGGGACTTGGGGACTCAGGCTCCTTCCACCCTGTGATGCTTCCATCTCCGACACAGGCCACCATGACTGCCATGGGAGTGAAACTTCCAGTCTAAAGGGGCTGGGGCCCTAAAAACAGATAACAGGTGGGAGGAGGAGCCTAAAACAGACTCTAGACAAAGTCATGGGGCCTCTGTGTGTGCTCACACACTCACACGCACACACACGCCCACACACCTCTCCTCTGGGAAACTTGGAAACCCCGAAGTAAAGATAAATGAGCAAAACTACAGAGACACACGAGCACGCTCAGGCTCACAAATACATACAAGCTTCACAGGAAGCTTTGGGTCCGCTACACCCACCCCATGCATCATGGATCCACATCAGGGTCCTCGCCACATCACACACACGCACACACAGACACACACACACACACACACACACACACGCCAACACATAGGCGCAGAGCAGTCAGTGGTACAGCTGAGCAGGAGACAGCAGGAACGGAGGAAGAAGACGCAGTGAGAGCCACCTGCCCCCATCCCACCTCCCCAGACCCGGCCAGCTGAGCCCCTGTTCTGACCTGGGGAGCCCCTGAGCCGCCCGCGTGCAGGGTGAGCGCCGGGGGAGGCGGCACAGTGAACGGGGGAGGCTGGGGCCGCCACGGAGAGTTTGGGGTGTGAATCCCACAGCCCTGACACTTCTGCACTCTGAGGCTTGGAGAAATGACTTAACCTGCCTGAGTCCCGGTTTCCTTACCCATGAGGCAGGGCAATGGTACCGTTCTCATGGGTTTGCTGTGCCCGGTATGTAGAAGGTGCTAGATACGTGTTCTGAGAAGGCAGCTGGCCGCGTACAGCAGTGCGAATGGCCCAGACTAGCCATCCTGGCTTATGCAGTTGCTAGCAGGTCACTGCCCCCCTGAACCTGGAGCTTGTAAATAATACCTTCCTGCCCTCGCCCTGCTCAGGTGGCTGTTGTGAGACTTGAAGAGATGGTGCTGTGAGGGGCAGTTTGATTCTGTGGATAAAGAGAGCCCCCATGGGGCAGTGAGGTCAGGGGCCAGCCTCCACTGGTAGCTGGTGTTGCCCCCGAGAAAGCCCCCTCCCCTGACCACCCGTTACTGTTCAGGGTCCAGTGGAGCAACCTCCCAGATGTGTGTACATCCAGAGCAGGGAGAGGGTCCCGCAGCCCTCAGAACACTTGCCCATGCAGACCTTCCCGGCCTGTGGAATAAAGAAGTCAGTGTAGATGAAGGTAGGAATAGTGCCCGGGGGATTTTCAGCTTCCCAGGGCTCACCACTGCATGCCCCAAGAGCTTTCTCGAAAGACCAAGCATTTGGAGCTCTGAATGGACTTGCCAGAAGTTTCCCCACCTCGGGCTCCAAATCCCATAGGAGTTAAGTCATCCAGCGATAGAAACCCGGGGAGGGCTCACTGCCCTCAACCTTCCTGGGGGAAATGGGGTGACGAGAAGCAGCCAGTCCAGGGTCAGACAGGCGACGAGTCAGGCCCTGTTTGTGCTCTTACTGGCTATGTGACCTGAGCAACGGCTTGGTGGCTTGGAGTCTCGGTTTTCTCCTCTGTCAGATGGGTTTAATAATCCCCTGTCATTATTAAATGAGGCTGTCATGAGGACTCACCGAAATCACAGATGTCAGGTGCTGACATACAGCAGGTGCTCAGTAAATGCCCTCCATCATGATGAGACACGGCACAGCAGGAGCCAGCCTGACTAGGTTTGAGACAGCTTGGTTACAAATTCGGGGTTTCCCACAACCCACCACCTCAGGTTTGATCATTTGCTCGAACAGCTCACTGAGCTCAGAAGAGCACTTTCCTTACATTTACTGGTTTATTATAAAGGTTATGCGTGAACAGCCAGATGGAGATACGTAGGGTACAGGAAGGTCCCAAGTGCAGGAACCTCTGTACCCAACTCCACGTGGAGTCGGCATGTGGATGCGTTCACCAACTCGGAAGCTCTCCAAACCCTGTCGTTTAGGGATTTTTATGGAAGCTTCATCATGATCAAGTATTAACTCAACCTCCAGCCCCTCTCCCCCACCCCACAAAGGATGGGGGGTGGCGCTGAAAGTTTCAAGCTTCTAATCGTGGCCTGGTCTTTCTGGTGACCAGCCCCCATCCTGAAGCCGTCAAAGAGCCCACCCAGAGTCACCCCATTAGAACAAAAGATGCTCCTGTCATCCCAGGAAATTCCAAGGGATTTAGGAGCTCTGTGTCAGGAGCCAGGAGCAGAGACCAGTTATCTATTTCTGATTATGTCACAGACACCAAGAGAGACTGAGGCCTGGGGAGATGAGATAATAGAAAGAGGGGGAGAGAGGGGGACACCAGGAGTCCCAGTGTCACAGGGAGAAATGGGACCAAGAGACAAGAAGACAAAAAGAAAGCAGACAGACTCTCTGGGAGGGAATACTTCTGCAGGCCTGCTCCCCCATCTCGGCAGGCTTGAGACACAAAGCTTTTACCCTCCCAAACGGTCCCCCAGTATCCTGTCCGCTGGCCCCATGACCCGACCTGCCCTCTCTCAGCCCAGCTCCCCCCAGGGCAGGTGAGTGCTGTGTCTCAGACCATAGGCTTGGGCTGCTGAAGCTGCCATCATGTCCCCACCCCACCTCAGGCTGAGTCTGGCACCTGCTCAGGACCAGGCATGCCCAGGTCAAGGGGACCCAAGATCAAGGACAGCCCCCATCAAAGGGTACAGTACGAGTGCTTGGAGGCCTACAGCACCGTGGTTAGGCCCGCAGGTTTCAGTATCACGGACATTTGTCCTTGAGGCCTAGGTCACCACCTAATCGCGCTGTGACTTTGGGCAAGTCATATCACCGCTCTGACCCTCTGTTTTCCCACCTGTAAAAGGGGATAATAATCACAATATGTTCCTTGTTTTATAGGGTTGCGATTTTATTGTGAGGGGTAAATGTACATAAAGCGCTTAACGTAAGCACCTGACACCTTACAAGCTCTCAACAATTGATAGTAAAAACATAGGGGTGGCATAGGGGTGACAGAAGGGACAAAGGTCAGGGATCCTGAACTTTTCTTAATTTACTGGGACCCTGGGCACATCAGAAAACCTTTCTGATACTCAATATCTTCACCTATGAAGGCTAAAACCCCTCCCTTGCCTTGTTCAAGTTCAGACAGTAGCATGAGGTGGGCCCAGGCCAGTGGGCATGCGACTCCCCCTCCGTAAAAGATACCCAGCTCCTTGGGCACCTCAGGAACAGCTCTGGCTTCTCCCTGGGTCCTTCCACTAGATGGTGGCTAGCTGACTGTTTCTGGATTGTCAACACCCCCTGCTGGTCAGATGAGGATGTCCGCAGAGCCGTCTCCAGGAGCTAGTGTGATTGGTGCGGCTGGGGTTCACTCTTATATAGGGGTCAGAAAAGCAGGACTGCTCCCTGGAACTGCCTAGGACTCACCTACCGGGCGGCTGGGACCACAGATGCAAGGAGTGCCCCAGGGGCCTGTTTCAGACCACCAGGAACCGTGATCATTAGTAACTGATGTGCGGTAAATATCGGGCAGCGTGTTAAGTGCTTTCCGTGCGTCATCATTTCACCCTCCTAATGACCTGCGGGGTTAACTCGTATTGATATATTATAATAAACTGTAATACCTATTTTGGATTTTTTTTTTTTTTTTTGCAGTACGCGGGCCTCTCACTGTTGTGGCCTCTCCCGTTGCGGAGCACAGGCTCCGGACGCGCAGGCTCAGTGGCCATGGCTCACGGGCCCAGCCACTCCGCGGCATGTGGGATCTTCCCGGACCGGGGCACGAACCCGCGTCCCCTGCATCGGCAGGCGGACTATCAACCACTGCGCCACCAGGGAAGCCCTGTAATACCTATTTTGAAGATGAGGAAACAGACTCCGAGAGACTGGGTAACTTGCCCAAGGCAACACAACTAAAAAGGGGCAGAGCCAGTTTTGCTGCCCAGATCAGGCTCTCTCCTGAGCGTGGCCATCTCCCGTACAACCCAGGCTTGTCTCAGAGAAGGTGCTGGGAGGACAGGGGTATGGTGCTGTCCAGGACTGGTCTAACTTGGGGACAGGAGGCAGCTGGCACCATGGGAAGCATCACGAGACCTAGTGTCACTTTGCTCACTTGACTGCTCTGTTGCCATGCGGCCCCGGTTACTTCATCTGTAAAATGAGAAGTCTGTGGGACTTCCCCGGCGGTCCAGTGGTTAAGACTCCGTGCTTCCACAGCAGGGGGCAGGAGTTCGATCCCTGGCCGGGGAACTAAGATCCCGCATGCTGCCCAGAGCAGCCAAAAAACAAAAGAGAGAGAGAGAGAGAAGCCTGTACCACATACCCCGGAGGTCCTTCCTGCCTCTGATTCATTCCACCACTCCCACCTCCATCAAATCGGTAATCTCATTGATGATGTAACTTCACAGCAGTCTAACTAATGCTTCTTAACCTGGGGTCCCCGGACCTCTCCGCACTTCAGGAGCTGTCTGGAATTACGAGGAAAGTTGTACGTGAGTGTATACGTATTTCAACATGCATTTTCCCAGGGCAAGTGTCCATATCGGCACCAGATTCTAATCCCCAAAAGCGAAGAATCATTCATTATTCTAGCTTTCTAGAATTTCCCTAACCTCCATCTAAATTTTTAGGGGGACAAGTAGAGAAAGCTGAGTCCCTACCGTGTAAAGTTCTTCCCTTCACTGTGTTTAAAGTACCCTCAGGCTTCCTGGAGCCACACCTGCTCCTGCACCCCAGTCTTCTACCCTCCAGCCACACTGACCCATGGAAGCTCCAGCCCCCACTGCTTCCGGTTAGTCTCTGCCTCCACGCTGAGGTTCCGACCTCCTCTATCTCGTCTTTGCGAGTCCTCACCCCCATGTCCTTCCCTGAACCAGCGGCGCCAGGAGGCTGGTCTTTCGTGAGGTAGGTGCAGTGACCAGGACAGCCAGTAGGGGTCGCAGGGCGGAGGAACCACGAGGAGCTTCCGAGGGCAGGATCTCGCGTCTTTATTGGCCCCCTTGGCAGCCTGGAGGTGAGGAAAGCATGGCAGCAGTCAGGAGGCCTGTGTTCTGGGTCTGGACTTTCCCCTCCATAGGGCTCAGGTTTTCCATCTGTAAAGTGGAGGGAGGTGGCCTAGAATCACCAGACGGTTGCTGGGCAATCTTGCTGCACCAACGTCCTGTGGACATTTCTGATGATGCTGGAGGGAAGAGACTGTCTTGAAGTGCCCTTTGGCAGAAGCACTTGGCCCAGCAGCCTTAGGGAATGAAACAAAATGACTCCAGGGCCCCTTCCTAGACTTGACTAAGAAAACAAGAGCCCATTGTCCTGCAGCTTAAGGGGAAGTCTTACCCCTGGGAGAAAGGACGGCTCTCAATAGGGCTGCCACATGAGCTGCCTGGGGTGATGAGGGAAATGGAGACCCCACTGGAGGCCTCCCAGGGGTGGGCTGGGGCCTTGAGATGGGGGTTCATGGGACCTTGGTGATAGGTGACAGCCTCCTAGTGTACAGCATCTGCCCATGTCTGGAGAAGCTCAGGGGGACCTGGTGGGAAGGCAGGAAGTGTTGATCTGCCCTCAGCAGCTGCAGCGGACAGGCCTGGACCATCCTCCTGACGCAGCTGCTGGGGGGTCTCCTGTCCCAGTTCTTCTGAACCCTCCCTCTCCATCAGCTCTAAATTCTGGGTCCAGAGAGAGAGCAAGGTGAAGACTCGAGGATGAGGGAGGGCCCTGCAGAGATGCATGGGGTGGGGGAGTGCCCTACCATCTACCCCAGGACCCCCTCCAAGGAAGAGGACCAAGTCCTCATAGGCACAAAAAGACCCTCTCCCTCTCCCACCTCCAACCTCTTGCTTTTTTCACCCTACCCGTCTCCCACCCCCAAATGATTAAAACAAGACACAGGCATGACAAGGATGGAGAAGGTTCTCTACAAAAATTATAATGAGCCTGAGGGAGGGGTACTTTGTACAGTGGTGGGAATCTGGGAGCCCGCCCCACCCCAGCACTGAGAGAACAGGGAGGGGGCTGAGGCCGTACACGGACAGGGAACAGGAAAGAAAGGGCAGCACCTGGGGCTCCAGGAAAGTCAAGTCGGCACTTGCGGGTGGCCCCAGGCCCAGAGAACGGGGAGCAGGACTGCAGTGGGCTCAAAGTGGCAGTGGCAGGCGACCAGGCCTTCAGTGTGGGAACAGGGACCACCTCCATCACGCCCCCAGCTCTGAGCAGGTGTGTGCCCGGGGACCCACGCTCAGACAGACACACCAGAGGGAGGCCTGTGGCGTTTTGGAGGGGGTTCTCTCTCCCCTGCACCAGCCAAGGGGCCCAGGAAGGAGCTGGGGGCTGTGGCAATGCTCCCGGTAGGAGCTGCTTCCTAAGCTGAAGGTCAGGGACGGGGGCACCATTGTTGACAGAGAAGGAAGGGCACATCTGCATGCGGTGTATATGTGCACACCGTGGGGGCTCCTGAGTGACCCTCCCACATCCGTGACCTTGGTCTGAGGACCCTCTGAGTCTGGCCTTTCCCCTGGTCTCACCAGCATCACAGAGCAGGGACCCGTGCAGAACTCTCCCCTACCCGCTACCCATGGAGAATCAGGCAGCCACCCAGCTGCTTCCAGACCTTTTGCCCGGAGCCCTGGGAACCTGGGGGCAATCAGCAGTTTAGACTGTCCACATCCTCAGGCTCCCGTGTCCACATGGCAGGACTCGCCCACGCGAGGCTGGACACCCAGCCACAACCAGTCTCTGCCTGGTTTGGGCCTGGGAGACTCTGAGCCAGTTGGCAGATGCCTTTCCCCAGCCCAGAGACGCCCGCCGAGCCTCGAGGCCATAATACTGTAGCCAGTCGCTCTAGCACCTTGGATCTATTGCCCTGACCCTCTGGGGTCCCTGGGGTTGGGGGCACCGGGCTGCACAACCAAGGAGAGAGTGAGTGGAGAAGGACAGGGCGGGGAGGGCGGAGTCGGGCTGGGCCCCACCCCGGGGTAGGCTGGAAGGGCACCGGTCACCCCCACCCCAGCCCAGCCTGGCACTCCAACTCCCCAGCATGGCCAGTGGGAGAAGGAGAAGGGGACTGGCCGTGCTTGGGGCGGGGTGGGGACTAAAGCTGGGGCATTTGGCTGAAGAGTCTAGCTGGGAACCTCCTCTCTGGGGTGTACAGGGGGAGGGGAGGCAGCCCAAACTCTTCCTGCACAAAAATGTAGGAGGAGAGTCTCCAGACTGAGCAGACCACAGGACCCGCAGAGGAGGGGTGGGGACAGACAACGGCCCCGGGGCAAGCCATGCCCACTCGCACCACACGCTCCCATCCAGCTCTGATGGGCTGATCGTCTAGTGGCCCCCGCCCTGGCACTGGGGCTGGCCTTCCACGAATGCACACGTGCTTTAGAGCCACTCAGAGAGAGGTGGCTTAGGGGCCTCGGGACCCCTCAGAATTGATGTTCTGAGTCACTCTCTTGGCCTTCCAGGTGCCTCCAGGCCATACCCTCTGCGGCAGAGTGGGGACAGGCTTTCAAGGGAGATGACCGCATGGTCCTTGCTCCCGGGAAGCGGCCGGGGAGCTGCAGGGCTGGCAACTGTGAGGACCTCGTGGTCCCACCATGGGTGTGGCAACTTGCAACTCTTTTTGGTATGGGGATAGGAGCCCCTGTTATCTGTGGAGAAAGAGACAGAAACAGACCTCAGATAAGGGCCTTTGCAGACAGCATTTTAAGTCAGGACCAAATATTCTGACCACTTACCCTCTCTAGGCAGACCGATGATCAGGGATGGGGACGCTGGCCCCAAACTCTAAACCAGACTTCCTCCCAAACCCACCCCTGCCCAGCCATGCAGGGTAAAGGCCACAGATACCAGAAGGGGGCGGCCGTGTTTGCTGGGCTTGTGGGATGCAGGATGGAGTCAGGGCAGGGATGGGCCAACAGCGTTGCCAGTTTGACAGCAGCCTTGGGCTCCCCACGATGGCTTTTTGAACGTGACAACTCTGCCCTCAAGGCCGCTATTGGCCCTGTTGAGAGTATCTGCCCGTTTCTGGTTACAAGGTTCAGGGACCAGTAGGTAAGATATCTGTCTTGAGGGCCTGGGCATTTGGTGAGAGGACTGGCTGCCACACCCTCCATCCCACGGGAGTCACCTTGCCCTCCCTAGGCTCTAGAGCCACACAGGCCAGGGATCAGGCCCAGCTGTGCACTGAGCGGCAGCAGGACCATGGGTGAGCTACTCGAAGCCTCTGAACCTCCACTTGCTCACCTGTAAAATGGGGATGATACAGCCCCTGCACAGGAGAGGACTTGTGCAAGGGCAACTCCAGTACCCAGGCGATGGGAGGGCTCAAAACGTCCCGGCTGTGATTACTATGACTACTGGGTCTCATCCATACGAAGACACCCATTTTCCTGCATTTTGACTTCTTCAAAATCGAGGTGCATTTGACATCAGCAATGTACACTGGCAGCTTCTCTTTCCGAATTGGGGGTGAATACGCGGGGCCTCTTGGAATTGATGGCGACCCAGTTATTATCCCCCACCCGAAAAGGCAGACAGATCCACGCCCACCCCAGGGCCTTACAAGCCCTATCTTCCCATCCCCACCGAGGCTCTGGGCACTCACAACTCTGTGTCCTCCAGGGCTGGCGGGCGCTCCAGCGCCTGCCTCCGCCTCCGCACGGCCCCCATGATCTTCTTGCGGGGTCCCAGGGGGACGTTGATGCTGCGGAGGTCGAGGTCCGAGCACAGCATGAGCGCCTCGAGGTCGATCTTCTCCTGCCGCAAGATGGAGGTGAAGGCCTCCATGTGCAGGGAGGCCAGGAACGTCTCCAGCGGGCTCGTCTCGGGCTCCAGGTCTTCATCCAGGCCCAAGTCCAGCTCGTCCCAGGGCAGCTCCTCCCCGCAGCTGCGGTCCTGCAGGCTGTTGGCACTGCCCAGGCTGTCGTCGTCGAGGCTGGGGGAGCTCTGAAGCCGACCCCGCGGCGTGCCCGCGCCGTCCAGCGCCGCGTCCTCGCGGCCCAGGCCGTGCAGCCCGCTGCTCACGTAGTTCCTGCGGAACACCATGGTGCCCAGGCCCGGGCGGGTAAACAGGGAGTCGTGGCCTGAGTCGGTGCTGACCTCCGAGCGCGCAGGCTCGGCCGCCAGTGTGGCACGGGAGACGCTGTCCTCGTCGGAGAGGAACATGTCCCTGAGCGGGGCGCGGCCCCACTCCTTGGGGTTGGCGTAGGTGCCCTGGCGCACAAACATCACGTCACTGCCCAGCTGCAGGCCCGAGAGCGAGCGCACGCTCTTGCGGCCGTCCTCGGAGATCTTGAAGGTGCCTTCGCCGCCCTGCTTGCGCCGCTCCAGCTTCTTCTGGATCTTGGTCTTGCCCTTGGCGGTGCCGTGCAGCGTGGCCTGCGAGTAGGGCAGGTGGCTGCCGAGCGCCAGGTGATGCAGCCGGCGGCTCAGGGTGCTGGACGTGATGCTGGAGAAGCTGAGTGTGTCCGAGCGCTCGGCCAGCTCGCGCCGGTAGCGCCGTTCCATGCGCTCGTGGTGCTTGCGCTGCATCTTGGCGCACTCGCGGATGCGCCGCTCCGCCTCGCGGAAGGCCTTGTCCTTCAGCTTGCCCACCAGCTTGGGGTTGAGGCTGCTCTGCTTGGCCGCGATGGAGTCCAGGTAGCGCACGCATTCCATGTGGCCCTTCATGGCGGCCATGTCCAGCGGCGTGTGGTAATCGTTGTCCAGGCACCAGATGTTGGCCCCGAAGGACACCAGGAAGGAGAGGCAGTGCAGGTGGCCATTGGAAGCTGCCAGGTGTAGGGGCGTGTTGCCCCAGATGTCACACTTGTCCGGGTCACCCCTGCAGGGAGGACACGCGGGGAGGGGTGATGAGCCATCGCAAGGTCAGGCAGGCAGTCGGCAGCGGCTGCCGGTGGGGGGAGCGCCCAGCCTGGATGAGCTTCCCCACAGGCACACCAGAGGGACTCGACGGCCTGAGACCTCTCCTCTGACTCCGGGAGACACGCTGCCCGGAGCCACCGGGCGCAGCTCGAGCGAGCCCAGGGTTAAAGATGGCTCCAGGCTCGCAGTGGGTGGGGCGACAGAGAAGGCGGGGCCGGGGCGGGGCCTTCCCCAAGAGAACTGAGGGCTGGGAATCTCAGGGGATAAATATTTAATGCCCAGAGAGAAAGGAGTGAATTATTCATGGAGCCCGGCGGGGAGCTGGCCCAGAGAGGTGGTGGGCCAGGGCCGAGTCTGGGTCTCTAGGCAGGCACGGCGGTGAGTGGGGCTGCCAGTGCAGGAGTGACCGAAAAAGAGGACGAGAGGGTCGTGTGTGCTGGGCCTGAGCCCTGGGGGAGTGTGTGAGGGTGCGTGCCTGCGTGTCGCCGGGCACGGCCACGTCTGCAGGGAGCAGGGCCAGGCCTGGCAAGGCCGCGTGTGAGAGCAGGTGTCGGGTCTTGGCCTGGGCCAGGAGGGGAGCATGGGGGCAGCCAGGACTGGAGGGGAGGGGAAGGGCAGCCTGCAGCCTGGGCCCAGCTGCCCTCCCCTCCCGGGGCGGCCCCGTCTTCGGGAGCGCTGTGAGGCGGCTGGCTCGGGCAGGTCCAAGGGACCCACGCAGCCCCCTCCAACACCCTCCGCGCCAGACTGTGCCCCCCTTGGGCACCCTCCCCCTGGCTCCTCCAAGCTTGCGCCTCCCTCAGGGACCTAGCTCAGGCCCTCTGCCCCACTCTAATGAGGGGGCCACCCCGCAGGGCTGAAGGAAGAATCACTTCATTGTCTCAGCAGTTCCTGCCCACACTCCCCAGTTCCCAACCCCCCGCATTCCCCTCCCCACTTCCCTTACTGGTCTTCAAGTCCTTCTAGACAGGAGCTACTGGGCATCTGGCCCACACCCCATCAAGCACCAACCCTCACCCTCTGTAGGAGCCGGGGGGGTTGGTGCCCCCTAGTCCCCTCCTCCTACGAATCTCTCCGGGGGGAGCAGACTGGCAGATTACTGTGTGCGCTCTTCGCGTGGACAGGGGCCAGTCTCGGCGTCTGGAACGTGGTTCAGCTGCCCGATCTTAGGGGCTGCTTCCACCTGTTGCTGGACCCGGGGAGCAGCCGTGGAGGGAGGGCAAAGGGGGGTTCCCCACCTACCCCATGCTCAAACCACAGGTCAGCTCCTGGCACCAGGCCAGCCGGGCCCCTTTCCCTCCACCAGGATTTCCCAGGGCCTGAGATGTTCATGTTAGCCCTCCTGGGGCATCTCGTACATCCCTTTTCCTTGTCCAGGCCTCCCTGGTCCCCAGGTCAACCTGACTTCTCTTTATTAAACCGCTGGGGCTGGCAAGTTGTCCACAGGGTCATTCAGCCGTAGGGAGCCCATGTCAGTGGCCCTGGACGCTACATTCCTCAACTGCCACTTCCTAACCCCTCCCCTGGCCCTGACACCTGGATTCAATGCCCACTCCTCCCCCCAGGCAACTCCAAAGGGAGGGTGATGGAGCCCGTGGTGGGGGAGGGGCACAGAGGCAGTTCATGGGGTGGCTGAACCGAGTGACATTTGGCACTGTGGACAGTGCCCACAAGTCTCAGGGATGAGCGGGGAGAGAGCTGTGTGGAATCCAGTGTGTGGGGAGGTGTGGGCGCCGGCTGGACCCCTTGGACCGCAGGCTGGGAGTGGGCAGTGAAGAGCTTCTCCTTTCCCAGCCCCCCTTCCGGCCCCTCTGAGGCTTCTGCTCTTTCTCTCCCGGTCTCACTACGCCCTTCACTCTTGCTTCCTGGGGCTACCCACCCAGGAGATCCCTCCCACCTTCTCCTCACTCTGAAGCCCCTCCCACAACCATGGACCCCCAAGTCCCAGTCCCTCTCCTCCTAGCCCCGCATCCAGGTCACAAATGTCACAGGCCCCAGTTTGTTTCCTCCTCCCGCGACTGTCAGTCTCCAACGTTCCACCTTAGGGTCTGTCCTAGGGAAGAGGGTGGCACAGCGGAGGTGGGTGGGGAGATGCCATGGAGTTGAGAGGGGGTGTCTCAGGGGCCTAGAGCGGCCCCGAGACTCTCAGTCCTCCCCGGCGGGGCTTGGGCGGGGACAGTGGGATACTCACCCTCGACTCACGATGAGGCGCAGTGACTCCAGGTTGCCGTGGTAAGCAGCCCAGAGGGTGGGGGTCATGCCATCCTCGTCAGGGGCGTTCAGCTCCTTCCTGGTGGCCTCCTTGAGAAGTTCCAGGTAGCCGTCCCGAGCCGCCCGGTGGTACTGGTCGTTCATGGCGCCTGACTTGGACGGGACGGGCAGGGGACACGGGGAAATGCCCCCCGCGGGGGAGGGCGGCGGGGTTAGAGCTGAGGCATGGGGTTGCGGGAGGGGGTCGGGCAGGGGCCGGGGCCGCCAGCGCCCGCCGCCGCAAACAGAAGATGCGGAGCGCCAGAGCCGCCGCTACTCGGACATCTGAGCCGCTCGGCGGGCGGGGAAGGTGGGGGGAGGATCTCCCGCTGCCCAGAGGGCCGCCCCGGGCTGCCCCTGGGTCCTAAACTCCCTGCTCCCGAGCAAACCGGGCCCGGCCTCTCTCCAAAACGCTGCTCACCCCAGCGTCCCGCCCCGTGAGGCCCAGTCTGGGGACAGTCCGAGGTCTGTCTTCACTAGAGCCGCGGCGCTGAGGCTCCCGAAGTCTCTAAGCGTCAAGGGAACGGGCCAAGGCTGGGGAGGGATGTCTGAGGGCAGTCCTGACCCCTTGGACAATGGGCCTAAGAGAGTTATGAGGACCGACCGCCAGACCGTCAGCGATCGGGACACGGCTGTCCCGGCGGCCACAGTTTCGCGCGAGGTGGGCCAGCCGCGCTCCAGCAGGAGGCGCTACAAGACTGGCCGAGAACTTCGTACGCAAGAGTCCGACTCGGCAGCATCCCGCGCAGCAGGGACCAGGGGAAGGGAGAGAGGAAGAGGGAACTTCGATCACTGTGAGGGTGTCGGGGAAGGGGCGGTAGGGTCCCGATCTTGGGGCAGCAACAGAAGAGCCCAAAGGTACAGGGCCGCGGGGCGTGAGGGCGTCGGGGTGCCTAAGGGACCTTGGGGCGTTTGCTGAGCGTCAGCTCTCAGGGCTCTGGGCGTCAGGAGACAGGGGCGCCAGGGCGCGCTGGGCGCCGGGGGCGGGGTGCCCGCTGGGTGCCGCAGTGCCGGGCCGCGCCCGAGGCTGGCTGCGCCGAGGTGACAGGGCGGCGGGGGAGGGGGCGCCTCTTAACGGGTGAACATAAATCACACCTTGTCTGCCTCCGCACGCTCTTCACTAAATTCAGCCCGGGAAAAAGATGGATCATGTGAGTGGGACTGAGAGGTTTATGGAGCTGAGCTCCCGCGGCTGTAAATCACCCTGCCCTCCCCGGTATAAAGCGCCCGTCCATCCCGGCGTTAGAGAGAGGACGCACTCGCCGCCCCCTGACCCCCAGCTCAGCGCGGGCTCCCGGCCCAGCCAGGTGGGTGCCCCTGGCTAGCCGGCCGACGGATCTGGGGAGTGGGAACCTTGGGCGGGGTCCGACGGGGCTGCAGCCGCTTCTCTTTTCCTCCCGTCGAGCGCGAGACCGGCACAGTGGGCTTTTCTCTCCCCCTTCCCAGCGCTTCCTTCACCCCCCGCAGCCCCCGCCCCTCGGGTCCCCAAATCTAGGGATAAGATGGAGGAAGGAGAGCTCTCGAGGCTGACCTGGGGTCCTGTCCGCTCCACCCCGACAGTGACCCCTCCAACCTCCTCCAGTCGCCTCTGCCATGTCCGAGGAGCTGCCCACGGGCCCCAAGGAGAGCCCGCCGGCACCGCGGGCAGCCCCCCGCGAGGTGTGGAAGAAGGGCGGCCGCCTGCTGTCCGTTCTGCTGGCCGTGAACGTGCTGCTCCTCGCCGGCACGTTTGTCAGCGGCGGCGCCTTCAACAAGGTGGCGGTGTACGACACCGACGTGTTCGCCCTGCTCACCGCCATGATGCTGCTGGCTGTGCTCTGGATCCTCTTCTACCTCCTTCGCACCGTGCGCTGCCCCGACACCGACGCCGTCCCCTACCGGGACGCGCACGCGGGCCCCATCTGGCTCCGAGGTGCCAGGGGAGGTGTGGGCGGAGGTGGGGTGGCCCAGGCGGGGAGCTGGAGGCTGGGGCTCCCGCAGGAACTGCTGGGTGCCCTTCGAGGTAGGCCGGTGAGAAGTCCCCACCCCCCAAGGCTAGATGTGTCTGAGGGTGAGGTGGGCTGTGACTGAGGCAGAAGAGGAAGGGAAAGAGTCCTGGAAGAGGGATGAAGAGAGGGATGGAGTGGAACTTCTCTGCCCTTTCTAAAGATTGAAAGAGGGTGGCCATGGAAGAGACTTTGATGGAGAGCAGAAAACAGATGACAGCTGCAGTTGAAAGAGCCTCTCTAGGGTCCTTTCCCTTATCTATGCAGCCCCAAAGGGATGGGGGCTCAATAGGACATCCGTCCATCTACCCACTCAGTCACACACCCATCCTTCCATCCATCTTCTCACTTACCCTATTCATCCATCCATCCACCCAATCATCCAACTATTTGGCCATCCATCCTCAAATCTGTAATCATTTTCTCCTGCCTCTCTGATCCACCCCCCACCCTCATTCCCAGGTGGGCTGGTGCTGTTTGGGATCTGCACCCTCATCATGGATGTCTTCAAGACCTGCTACTACTCCAGTTCCTCTGAGTGCCAGTCAGCCATCAAGATCCTGTACCCTCTCACCCAGGCTGTGTTTGTCATTGTGCAGGTGGGTGGGAGGGGTGTCCCTGAGTGTGGTGGAAAAGAGCCAACATGTGGCATGGAGTCAGGAGATCTGAGCTCCACTCCACTTCCACGCTGAGCACTCGATTAGGGTGGGGATAGGACTGTAGTGCAGATCACATGAGTCCATAAATCTGGAAGCACTTGGTAATGAAGTCATATCCAAATGTGAGTGCCTACTTAGGGGCCCTGCGATTTCATTTCACCTTAAGCTGTGCCAGTAGTGAACACCTAGGAGGTGTCAGTTGTAGCAGCTGCTCTGTCTCCTGGAACCTGACCTGCCCTCCTTGGGTGCCCATAGAGGGCATCATTCTCAGCTCAGCGTCCTGCTGTGGGCATGGCCAGTTGGGCCTCAGCCATGTCCCCTATATTCTGTATTTTTTCAGGAAATAGGGTATCCTGTATATGGGATTTTTCAAACAAGTTCACTTTTTTATTTCTTGCACGAATAACACTGGAAAAGATCTTCTGATTGAGCTGGGGCAGGACTGGTCTTAACGTGGGACCCAAACCCTCCCCAGCCCAGAATGACCATGTGTATGGTTCCCTCTCTTGAGACATCATCCCTACTGCCCAGGTTTCCACAGTTTAACACATTTATGACTTTGGCATTTATTTAATTTTACATTTTCTGACTTTAAAGAATACTCAGGCAAAATGGAAATGCAGACACCCCAACATCAATAAACACCACAGCAAGGATTTGTGGGCAGCCAGGTGAGAGCAAGGACTTGCAGGGAAGCAAAGGGTGGGGATGAGGCAGGGACAGTGCCAGAGAGAGCTGCGAGGCCGCTTAGGTTCTTTCTGAGGCTGGCCTCGCTCCCAGGAATAAATAACTAGGCAGTCAAAACTCCACCCTACAAAGAAACAGAAAACAAACACCAAGCCCAGAGAGTTTACAGGTGGCATTTTACAAACTTCTAAAGAACAGAGAACTATTTTGTACAAATCGCTCCAGAGAATAGAAAGAGAGAAAAGCTCACGTCTCCCTTTGTAAAGCTGAAAGAAACTCGATCACGTAGTAGGAGGGCTCTTGAGGTGGTAAGCACATAGTGCCGGGCATGGACCTGGGCACTCCGGGCTGAGCCCGTCTGCAGAGTAGATGACCCCACCACTCTCTCTCAACACAGACTTACTTTCTCTGCATCTCCGCTAAAGACTGTGTTCACAGCCACCTGGACCTGACTCGGTGAGTGCCTGCTCCATGCCCATGGCTCAATGTCCATGCACAGGGGCTGGGCTCACCTGGCATGAGATGAGCGCTTCCCAGCCTGGGGCATGGGTCCTCCTTCTGCCCCCAGGTGGGGTTTCAGCCAAGGCCCCCTGGCTTTGTCAGCCTGATTTCCACCACCCTCTGCTGGGGGTACGGGGGACGTGCTTGGTGAGATGGCATGTGTAATGTACAAACGTCCTTTCCCCAAAGAGAGGGAGCAGCCGTGGCCTGAACCCCACGACACCCCCAGCCCTCTTTTGGGAGGCATCTCAGCCAGGCTAAGTGTTCCTTCCAAACTCAGCTTCCCTGTTCACACAGGGGTCTGCCTGCTTTCTCGCCTCTCAGCACCATCTCCCAGGAGAGCATCCCCAGCTCTCCACCACGCCGGGGACCCAACGGTTGCCACAGACTCTCACTGGCCTCTTTGCTCTCCCTCCCCAAACAGATGTGGTCTCATGTTCACGCTCACCACCAACCTGGCCATCTGGATGGCAGCCGTGGTGGATGAATCGGTGCACCAGGCCCACTCCCTCAGCAGTCCTCACGGCAACACCAGCCATACCCGCCTCGCTCTGGAATGTGAGTGCCCACTTCAGATTCACCCTGGTCCCGTGGCAGCCAGGCCTCGGGCTGGGTGCTTTGTGGACTCGTAGAGGGCACGGAGGCAAAGGTGGCTGCCCCAGGCTATGCCTCTGAAGAAGCTTAGATGTGGGTGACCCAGGAGGAAGAGTACAGGGGAGCATTTTTCCATCCTGGACAGTACAGCCTTGGTCCCACTGCCCAGGTCTCCGTCCCACCAAAGAAGGGATTCGTGCTCCAGGAAGAAAGGGCAAGAGTGATCAAGGTAGAAAGAGGGGAAGGGAGGCAGGGTGGCTCGATGGTGGAAGCATGGGATCAGAAGGGAGTGCCTGACAAGGAGGAGAATGTAGAAGTAATAATCGCAATGACGACAGTGACAATTCTCTGAGCTCCATATGCCAGGCACTGTGCCAGGTGTCTTAAGCACATCTTACTTAACCCTAGCAACCTCCCTGTGAGACGGGTACTATTAGCGTTCCCATGTTATGGATGCAGAAACTAAGGCATAGAGAGGCTAAGTAGCTTACCCAAGGTCACAGAGCTTGAAATTGGAGAACTAGGGTTGAGCTCCATCTTTGCTTTGAACCAATATGCTATGCTTAAGAAGAATGAGCCCACAGTCCCCCGGTCCTGGTTCTCTGGATTTCTCTAGCCCCCCCTCGCCCCCCGCCACCAGCCAGGATCAGACTAGATGACCAAGTCCACCTGGACCTTGCCTGAATACACACGCACACCCAGTATGGGAGGGTCCAGGAATGGAAAGCATGGATCCAGGCCTACAGGAGATCCCAGCCCAGCAGGACTGAAAAGGGCCACTCTCCACATACAGAGGGGTCCTGAGGATGGTGAAACCCAGCCCAGGGAGGTGGGCGACCTTACGTGCTAGGGCTGCAGGGTGCAGAGAGGTACCTGCCTCAGGGGTGAGAGTCACGTCATTGGTGTCAGCTCTGCCATCACAAGCCACTTTCTCTGAGTGAGCCTCAGCTCCTTCTTCTGCAAAACCAGCTGAGATAGTTCTGGGGATCAAAAGAGCTGTCTGCCAAGGCCCGAGGGATCCTGCAGAGCAGCGCACACGCTGGATGCAGAATGAGATTCCTATCAGTGTGGTACAAACCGAAGTGACCGCAGGTCACGGTCGAGACCTGGGCACAGCAGCTGCTTTCTGGCTGAAGCAGATGCTGGCGAGAGCTGCGAGGCAGCTTGAATTTTAGGGGTTTCCAAGCGGGCCACCTTCTATTAGGACCAGAGGCTTGCCTATCTTGGGCAGCCAGGGGTCATTACTGGTGGGGAAGGGTCGGGAGTGTTTTTCTGCAGGAATGGGACAGGATGAAGCGGGCAACTCTGCGGCTCAGAATTTTTTTTTTCTTAATCGAGCCCTGGCTAGGGTTTACTGGTGTGTCCCACAGTTTCTGGCACATAGTAGGTGCTCAGTAAATATCTGTGGCATGGACAGACGTGCCAGGCCCTGTGTAGGCATTTGGAATACGGTGGTGACGGATAGCAACCCTGCCCTTCCAAAGGTCACCGTCTAGGGGTGAGGTTCTTCAGGTGGGGGCCTCCAGGAAGGTGGGAGGGCAGTGCAGCTCCGCGCTCCCCTCTCCACAGTGCAGCGTGCGGGCAGCCCAGTCGGAGAAGACTGCTCCTGCAACACGGCCATCTGCCAGATCTTCCAGCAGGGCTACTTCTACCTGTACCCCTTCAACATCGAGTACAGCCTCTTTGCTTCCACCATGCTCTACGTCATGTGGAAGAACGTGGGCAGGCTGCTGGCCTCCTCTACCCGCGGCCACAGCCACACCCCATCCCTGCTCAGCCTCTTCCGGGAGACCTTTTTTGCCGGCCCGATCCTGGGCCTGATGCTTTTCGTCGTGGGGCTGGCCGTCTTCATCATCTACGAGGTCCAAGTGAGTGGGGAGAGGGGCCGCACCCAGCAGGCCCTGGTCATGTACTACATCTTCAACATCATCTGTCTGGGGCTCATGACCTTGGTCAGCCTGAGCGGCTCAGTCATCTACCGTTTTGACCGCCGGGCCATGGACCACCGTAAGAACCCCACGCGCAGCCTGGACATGGCTCTGCTGGTGGGTGCCGCCCTGGGCCAGTACGCCATCTCCTACTACTCTATCGTGGCTGCGGTGGCGGGCACACCCAGGGAGCTGCTGGCGGGGCTCAGCCTGGCCCACGCGCTGCTCGTGATTGCCCAGCACACCTTCCAGAACGTTTTCATCATCGAGAGCCTCCACCGGCTTCCCCCCGGGGCTGAGCCTCACGGTACTCCCCCCAAGGAGCCCTGCCACGGCCTCACCTTTGCCAGCCTGGACACCCTCCACACCTCGCCCGCCTGCCCACCCACCCCCAGGCTGGTTGGCCCCAGCCCAGCAGGACCTCAGGGAGCAGGGAGCATCACCTTGGCCCCCAGGGGCCACTGGAGATACCGGTGCTTGAAGGACATTTCTCTGTTTCTCCTGCTCTGCAACATCATCGTGAGTAACTGGGGAGAGACAGGTGGGCTGGGAGGAAGAGAAGGCCGAGGAGAGATGCTCTTTCAGGTTTGTCCACTCGGCCCTCTCGGTCTGGCCCCCAGCCCACTCGAGCATCGTCTGGCTCTGTAGGAAAGGAGCAGGCTCAGGGAGAGTCAGGTGCAGCCCCGGGGGGCGAACAGCATCTCAGGGCGCACGGGGAGAATGAGATCCCGGCATTCTGGCATCTAGGCAGAGCTGGAGGGGTCTTAGGGGTTGCTGGCGTGAGGGCTGGGAGGAGGTGAGACGGAGCTGAGTGGGGGGCACTTGCTCCCAGGTGGGAGGTGTGACTCTTCCCGGGACCTTGTGACCAACCTGCTTCTTAGAATAATCGCAGCAGCGACAGGAGGTGGCAGAGACCAGCGTGAGCGTGAGGGGTCTGTCAGCAGAGTGCCGCGGCGGGCTGGCCGGGAGGGGGGCAGCCACAACAGTCGCCCCCTCCGCGGCGGCTCAGCAAAGCCGCTTTCCAAGAGAAACTCCTCTGTATAGCAGCAGACTTCACCCGATACAAATATACATCCTGTAGGAGAACACTCTTTGTGAAGGTGCATCCCAACAGAGGAATACTCCTAGTGTAGCTCCAACCTAATAGAGAAAGGCCCCAGTGTAGATATAATCCCCAGGAGGGAAATCTCTAACAGAGAAACGTGGACCCCTGTGAGTACATCCCAAAGAGAGAGCACACCTTAATGAAGTTTTGCTCAAAGTAAAGACAGTCCTTTTAGCTATAACCTCTGATAGAAAATACCCCTAATATAGAAAACAGCCTTAATGTGGGTATATCCCAATATAGAACACATCTCCAGAGGGATTCCACCCCCGTGGGTCTACATGTAATACACGCCCAGATTGAGGTGCATTCTTGAAGTCCCCACTGCCAATATTGCCCCTCCTACAGGTAAAAAAAAAGAGTAGTCATCCATCTCTGACCTACCAGTAGAAGCAATAAAGCTCAAAACCTCCTCCTGTCTTGGGCCACCTTTGGTGTGGCTCCCAGCCTCGGCCCCCACTCACCTTCTCCCAAGGCCGAGCCTACAGGCTGGGAGTCACCTGGGAGGCCGCTTTTGCTCCAGGTGTCTGAGCCTGGATCAGCTCTGAGGGCATCATCTCCAACTCCTTCATTCTATAGGATAGAAGCAGGCTCACATTTGGGCTGCGATGTATCCAAGGATGTGATACATTTGCGGTGGGGAGAAGGGGGGTTAGCCTAGAAGCCTTTATTCTTTGCCTCACACCCCAGACGTGAACTATCTGAGCTCATAGCCAGGGATGAAGCAGGATTCCAGCTTCAACCGCCTCCCAGACCTGGGAAGGGGATGGGGTGCAGGGCCAGAGCTGGAGAGCAGAGCTCATAGCGGGCAGGGCTGGGGGAGCCTTCCGGCAGGATCCTGAACCCCTGCCCTGGGCCTGTCTGATTCTACCATCACCACCCTGCACACATCTCTCCAGGAGAGAGCTACCGATTTAGCCATTTATTCCAAATTCTCACAGCATCTATTGAGACTTCTTCTCCCCTTCCCCAGTCCCACACGTGGGCCATACTACTGAGGGTGGGAGACGTGATCATAGGCGGAGCCCTAGGCTGGGGGGCAGGCAAGTTCAGTTGGGCACATTTACTGAGCCCCTTAGTGAGTGCCAGGCCCCGCCCAAGATGCTCGAGGTCCCCACTCAGCAACACCCAGCCCTCTCTGTCCACAAAACCAGAGGGCTGGGACCCCCATCCTGCCCCCACCCCACCCAGCAAAGCTCACGGAATGACCCACTGGCACGAGTCCGGGCCAGGTTCTGACACCCCTTTGTCCCCACAGCTGTGGATCATGCCCGCCTTCGGGGCCCGCCCCCACTTCAGCAACACCGTGGAGGTGGACTTCTATGGCTACTCCCTCTGGGCAGCCATCGTCAATATCTGCCTGCCCTTCGGCATCTTCTACCGCATGCATGCTGCCTCCAGCCTGCTGGAGGTCTACATGCTGTCCTGAAGCCCCACTAGAGACATGGGGAGGAGGGGCTCAGCTCATGTACCCACCCAGAGACCCCCGGGGAATGAATCCCAGACCGGCAGTCACTATGCCACATAACTACCCATTCCCCCGGCGGCCTCAGAGTGGAATTTTCACAAAAGTTATTTTTCCAGGATGAGTTTTTAAATCACAATCAGGACATGCGTATCCCTGGGGCATGGGGCAAGCGGGGGGTGGGGGGGAGGACCTCTCCCTCCACCCTTTCTAGGACCAGGCAAGATCTGGAAGTGTCCTAGCCTCTAGCTCCACCCCTACCACAATAAACCTGCTGTTCTCCCTGCCCCACCCTGTGCCCACTTCGTGTCTCAGCAGCCACATCTAAGATGATCACAGGACGGGGTCTTGGGGTCGGAGCTGCAAGGGCCCCTGGAGATATTCAGCTCTCAGGCTTTTCTGTGGGTGAGCCAAGTCTGAGTCACAGACTAGTTACAGACTCGTACCTGGGTGGCTGGGAGGGGCTGGGTGGAGTACCCAGGCTGCCACCTTCCTCTTCGCCTTATCTTCAAGTGACATATACATTTTTTAATGTGTTCCATGACACATGAAATGTTAGGAAGGACTCACCTAATCCAACTACAGTTTTACAAAGAAGAAAACTGAGGCCCAGAGAGGTAAAGTGACTTGCCCACAGTCACACAGCGAAAGGGAGCCAGTGCCTTTCTACTAAGAATGATAATTTTCAAACTTTTTCATGAATCAGAGCTTTTGTTTTCCCCTCAAACGAAACATTTCAGGAATGCAACTTCAATTCATAGGCTGTTATAACATAATTTATGACAGGGCTGTTATAGCTAAACAGGGCTTGGGTGGCACAGATTCTCACCCCCTGGGCCTCCTCTTACCCACAGTCCCACTCCCTGCAGTCCCTGAGACTCCTCTCCAAATCCCTCTGGCTTCTACTCTACAAGAGATATAGAGACGGGGCAACTGTGAAGCTGGGGAGGTCCTGGCAGGGCAGAGGGTGTGGGATCTCACTGTTTTCCCAGGCCTTCGACCGTCTCCGAAGCCCCTCAATAAAATGGTTTGATCCAAAAGAAGGTGGGGAGGGGGGATATAGAGATGGACTCAGAGAGACTGAGGAAGTCAGACGGTGCAAAGAGAGGTCGAAAAGGAGGCACCAACAGCTAGAAGAGGAGGCGGAACTGGTGGCCAGCGAGTCAGGTGCAGGGGGACAGGCTGGGGTGGGGACTGGGCTGGGAGGAGATGGCTTTTGTGCGGGAGAGTGGGAGCAGCCGCACCTGGGGCCCAGGGCACTTCAGAGGAAGACGTGCCAGGACCCCACCAGCACGATGAGGTGGGCAGGTCTCAGAGGCTGCAGGAAGAGCTGAGGAGGGCCGCAGGGGGCGCCTCCTGCCGTGTCAGAACCGGGTCTCTTTCGCCCCAAGTTCACGTTTGCCTTAGGGAGAGAGAGCTTGCGTCAGGGCCGGGTCTGGTGCTACACGGGGTACAAGAGAAGGTGACCCCGGATCTGTGGGGGAGGGTCCATTCCCTGCTGGGCCGCCAGAGGCAAGTGTGGCCTGAACACTACACGGCCTCTGTTGCGGCCTAAGGACATTGCACCCCGACCTACCCCGGAAGCGGGCCTGCTCGTGGGTCCCCTGACCCAGAGCCCCGCGCATGCACCGCCTCCGGCCCCGCCCGCCTGTCCAGCCGCCTCGTTATTGGCTGAGTTGTCCGGGGAGCCCCCGGCAGGGTAATTAACGAAGGATTGATTAATGAGAGCCCCAAAGTCAACAGAAAAATCAATGGGCCGCGGAGCCCGAGAGGCGGCTGCGCAGTCCCGCGGAGGGAGGGCGTCGGAGGCATCGGTCCGGCGCAGGGGCCTCACCCGGACAGACGATCCGCGCTGCGGTGGTCAGCCGGCGGCGATGCCTGCCCAGGCCTCAGGTAAGGCTCCCCGGCGGCGCCGTTACGTCCGGGAGCGCCCTCTGACCCCTGGAGGAACATTCCCGAGAGCCCATCCTCGACACTCACACCTACTCCGCTCCCAAAGCGAGGGTCAGAGACCGGGGGCTGCAGGGACTGGGGCGGGAGGGCGAGATGACGGGAGGAAGGTCAACCCTTGGTGACCCAAACGGCGGCCCCCCTCTGCCCCCACCCCGGCTCTGCACCCCGTCTCCTTTCCGCGGGCGGGGGGCGCGCAGGGGTCAGCAGGGCACCCCCCCCACCCGCCTTAGCCGGGTCCGAGCGCGCACAGCGGAAAGAGAACGCCGAAGCCGGGAAGAAGCTAAAAGCCCGGACGGCTGGAAAAAGGGGTGTGGGGCTGGGTTGCCGGGATGCCCAGTCAGAGCCACCCGTGTGGTGCCTGTCCCAGGCCTCGCAGTCCCTCGAGTAGCTCGGAAAGAAATGCCGTAGCTCCGCGACCAGTGCTTAGCAGCATCCGTCGGATCCGGCCAGGCGCCGCGCCCCGACGGCTCTGCAGCTTTCATCACTGGCTCTAATCGCGACCCACAAACCAGTTTGGTGTCCGGGCCCTCCCGTGAACTGGCGTCGCGCGGAGGGGCGAGCCAGAGGATGGCGGATTCCTCCTTTTCAGTCAGGGAGCCCTCACCCTCTTCCCGCGACCCCTGCTTGCCCATCCCCACACCCTCCCCAGCGGAGGACCCCATCCTCCACTTTGAGCGCTCCCTCTAGCGGCCGAGGGAGGGTTGGACCCTGGGGGTGGGGGCGGGGAAGATAGTGAAGGTGAGGACCCTGGAGGACAGGACCTTGTCCTCCAGGGTCCTCTGTAGGCCTGCAGTCCAATCAAAACCTGCCCCTGTAATTCACCAATAATCCCGACCGTTCCGGCCTCTCCAGGACCTGGACAGAACAGGAAGGAAATGCATAAACAGCTAACACTGAGAGCATTCTCTATGCCAGGCATGTCTCTACATGTATTTACATGTGTTAAATCATTTAATTTTGAAAAATCCCCATCAGGTAGGTATTATGCCTTAATTCCTTCATTTATTCATTCCAGAAATCTTTATTGAACATCTACTATGTAATGGGTACTATTCCATAGTCGTGTATCTGTTTACAGATGAGGAAACTGAGGCACGGAGAGTCTAAGTAGCTTAACCAAGATCACACAGGTAGTAAGTGCCAGGATTCGGCACTAGGCTATCCTCCTGCCTTGGGGTAGGTTCTGGGAAGGCGAGATGGGGCAGTCAGATCTGGGAGAAAAGGAGCAGGGAGGTGTCCCTGTAAGCTTCAGATGTGCTCAACCTGGGTCGGGAAGCCTGGGAAGAAAGACCAAGATCATCTGGAAAGTCGCCTCCGCTGGGCCAGGATGGATGCAAAGGGTTTGATGGGAAGGGTTTCTGTCCATGACTCTGGTGCTGAAATGTCCCCAGAAAATGCCAGAGTCAGTCAGCTAATATTGGTTCAGTGTCCTCCCTGTGCCATATGTGGGGGATGAGGTAAGCAGGAGCTGGTCGCTGCCCACCAGGCACACCCACAGCAGTGCACACCCGCTCTCGATAGATGTTTGGGCAAAGGGAGAAGTCTTCCCAGGAGAAGCGCTTAAGATGGGTGGTGAGGATGGGCAAGAGCCGTTGGTGGAGGGTAGCGGGAGAGGCAGAAGGAAGAACAGGCTGCAGGAGTGACGGGGGGGCGGGGCACGAGGCTACATGAGACATGGGGAGTACTCTGGCCGGGCCTGGATGAATGTGGGGAGGAGGTGCCTAGAGTGTGACAAGGGGGCTGGACAAGGAGGGGACAGAACTGGAGCAAGAATGATGTGGAAGACTGGGAAGGGGGGAATCATTGGTAGAATCTTTAAAAGAGTACCAAGTTTTATTATTCCATTTGCCCCAGAAGAGGACCTTAGGAGGTATAAATATTGGGCAGGTTGCCCATTGGAGAATGGGGGCCCGAAGAGGCTGCATTTTAGAGCCACGTGTGCTGAGGGTCTTCTGGTAGTTACACAGGGGGATAGTCTAAAGGTCAGAGTCCAAAGGGAGACACCGAGCAAAGCACAGCTAATTAAAATAGAGCATGAACACTGATGTGTATAAAATTGATGACTAATAAGAACCTGCTGTATAAAAAAAAATTAAATTAAAAAATTTTTAAAATAAATAAAATAGAGCATGATATGGGACTTCCCTGGTGGTCCAGTGGCTAAGGCTCCGCACTCAGAATTCAGGGAACCCAGGTTCGATCCCTGGTCAGGGAACCAGATCCCATGTGCCACAACTAAGAGTTTGCATGCCGCAGTTTAAAAAAAAAAAAAAAAAGATCCCCCATGCTGCAACTAAGGACCCAGCGCAGCCTAATTAATTAATTAAGAAAGAAGTAAACTTAGAAAACATAACATAAAATAGAGCATGGTAGGTGATACTTCAGCAACAAGCATGGGTGCAGTGAGGGTACCAAGAGGGGCACCTAGTCCAGCCTTGGCAAGGGGGTTCAGGGAAGGCTTCCTAGAGGAGGTGGGGCTCCACTGAGTCCTGAGGACACAACCGCAGTCATCCAAGGGGCCAGTGGGTGGGCACCATGAGCAAAGGGTAGGGTGTGGGCAAAGACAGGGAAGTGAATAAAAGCAGGGGCAGCCTAGGAACTAGGCATCAGGATGGCATATGGTCCATGGGCAAGGGAGTGGGGGTCTGGACACAGGGCTGGAGAGGAAAGTTAAGACCAGACCAGGAAGCAACAGCGGCTACCCTGCCTTGACCACCTTGTGCACCCCAAGCCCATACGCTGCCTTGTTTCATTTTGAAAGGCCAGGTAGGCCATGCTAGATAGTCTGGACTCTATAGTGAGAACAGTGGTTGCCTTTGCAGGGGAAGTAGGGGAGAGGCGTAGTGGGTAGGGAGACCAGTCCAGGAGAGAGAAGAGGGAGCCGTGGACCAGGGTAGTGCTTGTGGTAAAGAAAAATCTCAGAGCAGTCCTTGAGCTGGAATGCACAGGGACGAGGGGAGAGGCAAGGCAGACACTTGGTTCCCTGCTGGGAGACATGGGGATGGAGACTCCGCTTGCTTTGACAGTGAATTAGAAAGCAGGCCTCCTGCAGCCTAGACAAGGGGGAGCACCTAGGACCCTGAGCCCCTAGGACCCTGAGCCCAGAGCACCAGGGATGCCAGGGCAGCAGCGGGACCAAGGGAGAGCACCTGGGACAGCAGGGAGTGGTGAAGGAACCTTCCCACCAGGACAGCACCCAGACCAGTGGGGCATCCCTGCACTCCAGTGCAGCGTTATGAGTACTCAAAGGGCCCACGGGAGAAGTGTGCTGGACTCCAGGAAGGGGTCCTGAGCTGCAGGTATGGGGTGACCCAAGATCTGGGTCCAAGTGAAGGGTAACAAAGGGGTCGGCCTGAATGAAAGCTTGGGGCAAGTGAGAAAGTAGCAGGAGACACTCAGGGAAAGAGAAGGGTCAGGATGTTGTTCCCCATGTTGAGCTGTACATTCATGAGACTTCAAGGAGTTGAGGGAGGGTACAGATGGAAGTCAGTTCTATCAAAGTCAAGGGTATGGGACTTCCCCTGGCAGTCCAGCGGTTAGGACTCTGCGCTTTCACTGACGAGGGCACGGGTTCAATCCCTGGTCAGGGAACTAAGATCCCACAAGCTGTGCGTCACAGCCAAAGAAAAAAGAAAGTCAAGGTCATGGCATTCATGCTCATCCCAACGTGTCCCATGCTCATGGCAGACACTGTCATTCAATCTCAGAACTTTTTCCTTAAACCTTTAATGTGCTTTAAAATTAACTTTAATTACATAAGTAATGTTTGTTTGTTTGTTTATTTTTTGGCTGCGTTGGGTCTTCATTGCTGCACGTGGGCTTTCTCTAGTTGTGGCGAGCGGGGGCTACTCTTTGTTGCGGTGCGCGGGCTTCTCATTGCGGTGGCTTCTCTTGTTGAGGAGCACGGGCTCTAGGCACTCGGGCTTCAGTAGTTGTGGCACGTGGGCTCAGTAGTTGTTGGTCACGGGCTCTAGAGCGCAGGCTCAGTAGTTGTGGCACATGGGCTTAGTTGCTCTGTGACATGTGGGATCTTCCTGGACCAGGGCTTGAACCCGTGTCCCCTGCATCGGCAGGCAGATTCTTAACCACTGCACCACCAGGGAAGTCCCAGTAATTTTTTTTTTAAGAAAAAAAAAAAAACTAGAACATTAAACCTCTCCCAATGCTACTGCTGCCCTCCTCCTTTCCCCAGAAGAAACTCTTGTTGTGAACTTGATGGGTGTCTTCCAGATGTTTTAAAAGTAATTTTAGGGACTTCCCTGGCAGTCCAGTGCTTAAGACTTTGCCTTCCAATGCAGGGGGTGTGGGTTCGATCCCTGGTCAGGGAGCTAAGATCCCACATGCCCCGCAGTCAAAGATCAAAAAACATAAAACAGAAGCAATATTGTAACAAGTTCAATAAAAAGACTTCTTTAAAAAGTAATTTTATATACACCCATATGTACGCAAAATAGAGTATTATCTCAGATCACAGCATTCTTTCCCACCAGACCCACGCTCAGCCTCAGGATCCTTCTCAACCCAACACTCTAGGCAACCATTGCCCAACTAATCAGAGTCGGAACAAGAGAGGACACCTACTTGCTCTCCCTGACTTGAGGAGTGAATTTCCTTCCAGAAGACAGAGGGCACAAACTGCGTTTTGGTGGTGAAAAGTCACAGCCCTGGAAACTGCCCAGTGGCCAAGCACTGTGCAGATCCCCATGGCTGCCTTGACAGACATCATTATTCCACCTTAAGATCAAGCACTGATGCAGGAGGGTAGGGGTGGGGGGAAGGCAGTCCTCAAGCCAGTCGAAATAAACCCTATGTTTATATGGAGCACAAAGGGCTTCCATATCCCCTGGTCTGTTTCAATCTTCTCGGGTCCCGTAAGGCACACGGGGCAGCTGCTATCATTTCCAACGTCCTGACCAGAGAGGTTGCTTAGCTTGCCTAGGTCCCACAGCGCTTAGAGGCAGAAGCGGAATTGAGCCCAGGACGGCTTGTCAGCCAGCCAGAACCCTGTCTCCCTCCCCAGCCCCTACTGAGGCTCCACCCATGGCCTCTCCAGAAGCACAGGAGACTGGAGAGACCCCGGCCAAGGAGAACCACGTGGCCACGGGGGCCGAGCAGACAAGGGCCCCCGCCTCGCCCCTCAACAGGTCCTGGCTGCTGCGGCACTTCTCACTGCTGCTGCGCCGGGACCGGCAGGCCCAGAAGGCCGGGCAGCTCTTCTCGGGGCTCCTGGCCCTCAACGTGGTGTTCCTGGGCGGAGCCTTCATCTGTAGCATGATCTTCAACAACGTGGCCATCACGCTGGGGGATGTGTGGATCCTGCTGGCGGCGCTGAAGGCCCTGGCCCTCCTTTGGCTTCTCTACTACACCGCCAGGACCACCCGCCGGCCGCAAGCCGTGCTCCACCGGGACCCGCACGCGGGACCCGCTTGGGTGCGCGGTGAGTGTCGGGGCGCCTGGGTGGATGCAGAGGGGTGGGGAGGGAGGGCTCTTTCCAGGGGAGGTGCCAACGGCCCCCTGGCCCGGCCAGGCTCCCTGGTGCTCTTTGGTAGCTGCAGCATCTGCCTCAACGTCTTCCGCGTGGGCTACGGCATGAGCCACATCCGCTGTAAGTCACAGCTGGAGCTCGTCTTCCCGGCCATCGAGATCATCTTTATCGGCATCCAGGTGACCCGCCTCTCGCACCCCCTCGCCGCGTGCGTACGCACCCCGGCCTATGCCTAGAAACAGGCACATCAGCAAATACCCACACGGCCCAGAGTATGTACGCACGCACCACAGCGCCCCTCCACGTGCCTCTGTGTGCCCGCACCCATGCTACCTACATGTGTCAGCCTCACACACACACTGCGCCACTGAAACGCAGGCACCTATAGGTACATTTGCCTGTACGTACCTGTGTGCACCTAAATCTACACCCCCGGATATACTGTGCTACTCTCCTTTTTTTTTTTTTTTTTTAAATACAATTTATTTATTTATATTTTTGGTCGAGTGGCATGTGGGATCTTAGTTCCCCGACCAAGGGGCCCCCTGTATTGGAAGCATGGAGTCTTAATCACTGGACCACCAGGGAAGCCCTACAGAGCTACTTCTTTTTTTTTTTTAAAGAAGGTTTATTTATTTGGGGCTGCGTTGGGTCTTTGTTGCTGCGCGCGGGCTTTCTCTAGTTGCGGCGAACGGGGGCTGCTCTTTGTCGTGGTGTGCGGGCTTCTCATTGCGGTGGCTTCTCTTGTTGCGGAGCACAAGCTCTAGTGGCACGTGGGCTCAGTAGTTGTGGCTCGCGGGCTCTAGAGCGCAAGCTCAGTAGTTGTGGTGCATGGGCTTAGTTGCTCCACGTCATGTGGGATCTTCCTGGACCAGGGCTCAAACCCGTGTCCCCTGCATTGGCAGGTGGATTCTTAATGCCACCAGGGAAGTCCCCAGAGCTACTCTTAATGAATCTCCAACTCCCTCCTGAGTTCCTGATCTGTAGGCATTGTGCTATGTGTTTTGTTTGCATCATCCTTTTTATTGCCCCAATAAGTAGGCATTCCCTTGATAGACATTTTAGTGCTATTTTAGAGCCAAGGAGACTAAGGCTCGGAGATGTTTTTCCACTGGCCCAAGACCACACAGCAAGGAAACCCTGGAGCCACAAATCCAACCCAGGCTTCCTCACTGTCCCTTCCATTGTAAATACACACATGCAACTGGAACACATGCCCCATAGTCCCACCACCCACCTTCGCCCCACCCCTAGCCACTGGGCTCAAGGCCCTTTCTCTTTCAGACCTGGGTGCTCTGGAAGCACTCTAAGGACTGCGTCCAGATCCAGACCAACTTCACTAGGTAAGATGCGGGCACCTTCTCTCCTTCCAACAGCTCCTGGGATACCCCTGTCCCCCACTCATGCTGGCCCCCCAACAGCTTCCCTGGACAGGGTGGCCCTGGGGCTATCATCGGTTAGTCTGGGAATGGGTCCCAGGTAGCCCCTAGGGCTGCCCCTCCTGAAGTTCTAATGGCAGATGGCATCTGGCTTTGGGAGAGAGTGGTCACCCCAAAGGCAGTGATGGTGAACGTGGGACACCCGGGAAGCCGGCTAGGCTGTGTGGCAGAGTGTAGCACCTCCTCCAGGTGTGGCTTGATGCTGACGCTGGCCACGAATCTGCTGCTGTGGCTTCTGGCTGTCACCAACGACTCCATGCACCATGAGATCGAGACTGAGCTCAGCGCCCTCATGGAAAAGTTCTCAGGTACAGAGGAGACCATGACTGCCCCCCAATCGCTGACTGTACACACACACACACACACACACACACATGCGTGCACGCTACACTCCCTCCAACAGGTGAGGCTCAATGACTCTGCAGAGTTGGGAGAAAGCTCTAGAGACCAGATCACGACTAAACAGAAACTGACATTTGCCAATGGTACCCATCCTGCCCCCATTCTGGGCCTGCCCCATCAGGTGCTGGCACTCTGCAAGCCCGCTCCAGGCATCCATCTAGCTATCAGTAAGCTAACCACTAATCCTGGCTGAGCTATTCACTGATAAGCCCAGGTATGCACTCTACCCCTGGTATTTGCATTTTACTTGCAAGAAACCAAAAAGCCTTCAAGACTGAAAGGAATGTCTTCCTAACACAGTTGTAGGTACCTGGACATATAAGGAAGAACAGAGGGTTTCTGGGCAGAAAGAACTCCCTGGATTGTTCCATGTACCCAGTGCCCTACTTGTCAGTCTGCCCTTAGAGGCCATGTCCCTTAAACCTACATGGGAACACTTCCATCTGTGGGATTCAGCCACACCTGTATGTATACACCTCCCCCCGCCCCGGGTGGCATCACCATCCTGACTTGTGTACAGCCAAACCTTCCCAGCAGACTCATGCATTCACACGTCCATTGCATAAATCTCAGCATGCCTGTATACCGTGGGCATTCTTTATGCTCCAGATCCATTTTTCAGAAGACCTGTGCAAAGAGAATTTTCGGCAAGTGACATCATGGATTGTTTATTATTAAACAATTCAAGCATACAGATGAGTAGAAGAACAGGACATACCCATCACCTAGATGTAATAATTATTAACATTTTGCCGTATGCATTCCAGTATTTTTGCTGAATTACTTATGTTGCAGAAATACTGGCATTTCATCTCAGAATATTTCAGTATGCACGTCTTTAAAATCATATCGTTCCCTACATTAGCACAAATGCCATTGTAATTTCTAACAAAATGCCTTAACTTCATCCCCATCCTCTGTATCAACCTGTTCGACTTTCTCCAATCAGCCCATGAAATGTCTTTTAAAGATGGTTTGTTCAAACGTGCAGTACATTTGGTGGCTCAGTTCAGTCTCTTTTCCCCTAATGACATTGAGATTTGTCAGGTTGCTTCCTCGTGGTGGCATTTGACTTGTTCCCAAATCCCCTGCTTTTCCTAGAAACAGGAAGTATGGACCAAAGTGTTGATTAGATTTGGGTTGAGCATTTTGGACACCAACATTCCACAGGGGATACTGTGCCCTCTGCAGGGCGCCTCATCACAAGGCAAGATGTCTGCCCCACAGTGGACGCTGCTGATGGTCGTGGTGTGTCAGCCAGATCCTCCCAGTATAAGGTTACAGGCTTCCCCCTGTGCTCAGCAAGTAATCTGTAGAGGTGACATTTGGCACCAAAGACATCATGTGTGAAATGCTTTACCTAAGCTTGGCACTTGAGGTCTAGAATCCCTTTGTCAAGGAATGACCATCCTGGGGACTTCCCTGGTGGTCCAGTGGTTAAGACGCCACGCTTCCACTTCCGGGGGCACGGATTCGATCCCTGGTCGGGGAACTAAGGTCCCACAAAAAAAAAAAAAAAAAAAAAAAAAAATGACCATCCTGTGATTTCTGACTTCTCTCTGTTGGCCTCAGTTTCCACATCTGTAAAATGGGTGGCTGGGTCCCTTCCGCCTCTGCCATAATCCAGGAGGTGAACAGATTGATTTGTGCATCTGGTTTCCTCAGAGCAAGGCCCACCTGAACGTCTGTCCCCTCCTGCCCTGCCCCCTCCCAGGCAACAACACCAACACCTGTCTGTGCCTCAACGTCACCGCATGTGAGGTCTTCCAGAAGGGCTACCTGATGCTCTACCCCTTCAGCACCGAGTACTCCCTCATCTGCTGTGGCGTGCTCTTCGTCATGTGGAAGAACGTGGGCCGCCGCCTGACACCCCACACGGGCTCCCACCCCGGCACCCCGCCCTTCCACCTGCACGGGGCCATCTTAGGGCCGGTGCTGGGGCTGCTGGTCCTGGTGGCAGGCACGTGCGTCTTCGTGCTCTTCCAGATCCAGGCGAGTGGCCCTGCCATCGCGCGCCAGTACTTCACCATCTACTACGGCTTCCATGCAGCCGCACTGCCCACTATGAGCCTGGCGTGCCTGGCGGGCACGGCCATCCATGGGCTGGAGGAGCGAGAGCTAGACACGCTCAAGAACCCCACCCGCAGCCTGGACGTGGTGCTGCTGATGGGCGCGGCGCTGGGCCAGATGGGCATCTCCTACTTCTCTATCGTGGCCATCGTGGCCACTCGCCCCCACGAGCTACTCAACCACCTCATCCTGGCCTATTCGCTGCTTCTCATCCTGCAGCACATAGCCCAGAACCTCTTCATCATCGAGGGCCTGCACCGGCGCCCACTCTGGGAGGCAGCTCCCGAGAGCCTGGCGGGGAAGTGGGAGGCTGAGCCTCCCCGCAGGGGCTCCCTGCTGGAGCTGGGCCAGGACCTGCGGCAGGCCTCGCTGGCCTACATCCACTCCTACAGCCACCTCAACTGGAAGCGGCGGGCCCTCAAGGAGATCTCACTCTTCCTCATCCTCTGCAACATCACAGTGAGTGGCGGGGCCGGGAGGCCTGGGAGTGGAGCTGGCGAGGAGGCCCCAGAAAGCCTCACTCAGGAAGGGATGGATCAAGGGATTGTGCATTGACTGTCCCGAGGGCGACCGGCTTGTCCCTTTGATCGTCAAGGACACAGGCCCCTTTCCAACCAGCTCGACGCCGCCTGAGAGTAGGGAGTGTCCCCCAGCTCCCTGCAAGGTGCCTGGCATGAATGAATGTGCCAAGCATGTAGCTAAGTGCTATTTACAAACATACATATAGGATTTCTACCCTCGGGGAGCTTAGCTGAGGAGACACAGGGGGACCAGTCAGAGAATTACCAAATAATTAATGGTCCACTGACCTGAGTCAAAGGAAGAGATCAGAAGGCCTTGTTTTTCTAAAGAATCTCTAGGGGAAGGTATTGACAATGACTGCTCGGGGCCCGGCGGCTGCTAAGTTCCAAGTCCACCTTTCCGTGCATCTCTCTGAATCATCACACCAGCTCCATGCAACAGGCACTATTACTGGCCCCATTTCACAGATGAGCAAACTGAGCCATAGGCTGTTTGACCTGCCGTGTTCCCACTAGCCTGCAAGTGGCAGTCCCGGGACAACTCCAGGTTGTTTTAGCCCATGATGGTAATAGCTGTGCTGGAAACACCTCAGAGGGTGAAACCTCTGGTCCAGACAGAGCATAAGTAATAAATTGGCCCCAAAGTGTGGTCGGAGCTCAGAGAAGGAAGTGTGGGCCCAGGTGGCCAAGGAAGGCTTTGTGAAAGTTTGATCTGGGCCTTGAGAAACGGGCAGAATTTGGACAGGAGGCAGGGTCGGGGTGGAGCGGGCAGAGAGCCATGACAGCGGAAGAATGAACCCAGAGCAGAAAAAGGTGATGGAAATGAGGGCCCAGGGGAGCCCAGGTGGAGCAGGTTGTACCGTGGTGGTGGCAGCCTGGGGTCTCGGGATCCAGCTGGAGTTTAGGCTGGCCCCAGGCAGGCCAAGGAGGGGGCTGAGGCCTTCTGTGGGATGCGGTGAGGGGGATATAGGGGGAGAGGGGCTGGTTCTGAAAGCCTAAGGGTGAGGGGATGCTAGGGTGGGGGGTATGCCGCAGGAGCTGCAGGTTCTGGGGCCTCCCGTGAGCTGAGGGCCTTGGGGGATGGGAGAGCCCCTCCCCCACTCAACAACCCCCTCTCCTCCCCAGCTGTGGATGATGCCAGCTTTTGGCATACACCCGGAGTTCGAGAACGGGCTGGAAAAGGATTTCTATGGCTACCGGACATGGTTCACCATCGTCAACTTCGGCCTGCCTCTGGGCGTCTTCTACCGCATGCACTCTGTCGGGGTGCTGGTGGAGGTCTACTTGGGAGCCTGAGAGCGCCCAAGAAACCCACCCCCTGCACACCCCCGAAGTGCCAAGGCTGGGGAGAACGTAACCCAGATGCCCCATTCCAGGTGGACCTAGACCAGCCTGGATTCCCCAAAGCCTCCTCTTCCCCAGATCCTCTCTGGGGCGGGTGGTCACGGCAGCCCAAGGCCAAGGGCAGGACCTGGACACTGAACTGTTAAGGCCCACACCCGGGACTGAGCACATACCTGCCCCCTGCTCACCACCACAATCAGCGCAGCCCCAGGAAGCCCACACAGCTACTCTCGGGGACGGCCAGCCCTAAATGATTCCGGGGAGTTTGGGGAGGGGCACCCCTACCGGGCCAGGCCTTGGGGGTCTGCCTCCTGCATGGTCCAAGCTCAGCCCAGGACATCCGGAAGCTCGCAGCTGGGCAGGCAGCCCTGCCCTTCTCTCCCCACACACCCCGTCTCCTAATGAGCTGGTTAATTAGCTGCTAGGCAGGGGTCAACAGCTCTCTCCCACTGACATAAACCCTGTTTGTTTGATCGATTACATTCGGGCTTCCTGGCATTTGTTCCCGGGGACAGAGAGGACACTCTGTGTACATGGTGGGAAGGGACAGTCCTCCTGGGCAGGGCTGTAGGGCTGGGACAATCCTATTTCTGGGCCACGAGGGGTCTCAACCCTTCGTCTGGTCCTCCCCTTGTCTGATGCATGGGAGGAGGTGGGAAGAGAGGAGCCGGGGCTCTCGCATCCCCCCACCCCTTGCCAGCACACCTTCTCCCCAGGACGGAGCCCCCGGTGACTTTCTGTAGCCGCTCACCCCAGGCCTGCCGATCCTCTGAGCCATCGGGTGGGGAGGGCAGGCACTGACAGCCCATCCATCTCCCTGAGCCCAGCGCAAACAGTGAACTGTGCCCAGGGTGAGGCCCAGGGTGAGGCGCAGGGACGGTAGCCCCAGACCCTGCAGGCCAGGCTTGTACCCCTTGCAGCTGGGTGCTGGACCCCCAGCGCTGTCTCACTGGCTGCCTGGGGGCCGTGCAGGAGGCTGGGAGGCAGGCCCCTTGCCTCTCCTGTGTGGGCTCTTTCTCTCGGGGGGGCCACAGCCTGGGGCGTCCAACCCTCCACTTCCCCACCCAAGAAAGTGACAAACGCTGGTTCCCAGGTGCGCACCGAGGGCCCTCTGGGGCCTGATTCTGGGAGGCAGAGTCCCCAGCTTCCCTGAGAACAAGAGCCATGGCCTGACCCCCTCCCCTCCAAGCACAAAGACGCAGGGCATGGAGAGGGGGGTTTTATTGTGTAAAGAGGCCGATTGTACAAAGCAAAGATTGTACTGACACAGGTGGGGTGAGGGAGACCAAGAAGCCGGAATCAGGAGGATGGGGCGTTGGTATCCTGGTCCCCCTCCCCGCAAGTCATCAGGTGGTGGGCAGGGTCAGGGAGGACTGGTCAGCTGTGCCCTGCCCCCATTCCCTCGCCCCCATTACTGTACAAGAGCCAGCCAGGCTATATTCACTGACCCAGAAGAATATAGCAGGAGACCCTCAACACCCCACTCCAAATCCCTAAAATGCGTGAGGTCCCCTCATCTGGCTTTCGGTGCCTGTCAGCCCCCAGCCTCCTCCACAAGCAGCCTGGTCACCCTCCTTCTTCCCGGGGTCCTGGCAGCGAGCCGGGCCTGGACCAGGTGGTTTCAGGTTAGGAGGCTCGGAAAGGCTCCCCTTACCCTGCCCAGGTGCCTCAAGGGGCCACCCAAGACTCCCTCTTGGGCAGCCCACTAGGGCAGAGGGCTGGGCAGCGCAGGAGCCAGGCGGGCACTGAGGGTCAGCACAGAAACGGGTCCCGAAGGGGAGCCAGAGTGAGGTGGGCCCCTGGTGGAGGGCTGCAGTCCTGGAGACAGAAAGTTCCTCTCAATCCAGCCTGGAGGCAGGGGGGCCCCCCACCATCCCAGCCACAAGGGGCCTCCTGGCTCTGCCACTCAGGACTCAGCCACTCAAGCCCCCAGCCCTGACCGTAGTAATTTAAAGCTCAGAATGGTGGGTCGGGGGGAACATCGGGGGACCAGGGTCCCCGGCTTCCCCTGGTCCCTGCCCCTTGCAGGCTTCCATCTTCACACCCGCTGGATCTCAAACAGCTTCACATCTGTGTCGTACCAGACAGGTGGGTCCACGTTCCTGCGGAGGGAGTGGGCCGTCACCCAGGTGCCGGGAGGCCTTGCAGGAAAGACTGGGGAGGAGCGAGGCTGTCGTCCTCCCACCCTGATGTTCTCTGCCCCCTGCCCCTGGGGAAGTGGGTGCCCACCCTCCACCAGACAAGACCATCCTGGCTGACTGTCTTGACATTAACCCCACTACCCTAGTGGGGCACAGCCCCACTGAGCTGACCCTCGGGTGGATGCCAGACCCACCCAGGCCGGTAACTGCCCCACCCCCAAGGGGCCCACCTCAGATAGATGACGCCCCACATGTAGGTGCGGAACCACACGGCCGTGCCCGAGTTGGCCTGGTACTTGCGGATGAGGATGGGGTGGGGCACGGGCAGCAGCCCCACCAGGGTGCCATGTTGCAGGAACCGCAGGATCTCTGACTCGTCCGTCAGGCCCCTGCCAGGGAGAGGAGGGTCTCCAGTGTGCCCACTCTGAAGGTCAAGGGGAGCAGAGGGCTCACCCTGGACCCCCGAGGCCCATGCTCCCGGCCACACCCCCGCGCAGCCTGGGCTGGCCCCTCACAGCCCAGCCCGCCCAGCCCCGCCCCCAGCCTCACTTGTCAATGCAGATCTTCTCCACCTGGGGAACCAGCACCTGGAGTAGTCTCATGATGGTTTGCAGCGGCAGCTTCGACTTCCAGGAGAGGACCTGGGGGAGGGGCTGGGGTTCCTGGGCTGGCAAAACAGCCCCCAGAGGCTGTGGCATAGGCTTGACCCCTGACCTGAAATCACGGACTCCCCAAGGCAGAAGGCATCCCCGCTCATCACAGCAGGGGCCTGGTACAGGGCAGTGACTGCTACTCATGGGGAGAGCTGGGGCCTCTCACTGAGCGTGTCCTGTGTGCCAGAAAGTATCCCCTTTGATCCTCACAATGGCCTGATGAGGTAGGGACATTTATTATCCCCGTGCAAATGCAATTAGTGGTGATCTCAGGAATCACGTAAGGGAGTGGGCAAGTGATTTGGGGAAGGAAGTTGGAAAGGGTGATTTACTAAGAAAGGGCTGTGGATAACTGAAGCTTAACCCTGCTGGGGAACAAACTCTGGGACAGTGTAGACACAGGAAGCAACCAAGCCAGAGAAGCCAAGGTCATGAGACAGGACTGACCCCTAAGCTGACCCGGGCCAGTGCTTGGATTTGGACCCATTCCCATCCAAGCCTCTCCTGAGCTGTTCCCAGGGCCAGGAGCCCCGGACCCACCCCCGCACCTTGTACCATCTGTCCCACCCTCACCCACTCCGACGTCGGGCTCCACTGCCCACCGGCTGATGCGCTGGACAGTCGCCGCTGCTCGCGCCACGCCTGGCTGGGCTCCTGGTCCCGGGGAAGGAATAAGAGAGAGGGATGTGGGGAGAGGGTGCAGGGGGCTGGGGAGGGCAATGAGGTCTCCCCATTGGCCCATGTTGCAGGGAGGGGGCTCACTCCCAAAGCAGGGGATAGCCCAGCCCAGCACCTTTGCCCTGGGCCCCAGGCCCTGCCTGACCCTGCCCAGCCCAGTGACAGGTTTAGGGCCAGGAGCTGACTGAGCAGACCGGGTAAAGGCCAGCCCAGCCTAGATAAGGCTGACGGGTGAGGAGTCTCAAGGCCAAGGGATTGAGCCCGTGACCAATAAACAAGGGAGGGGTCTGTGAAAGGCACCCCCATCCCCAGAGAGTCATCAGTGCCAAGCCTGACGCCCTGGGCACTGGGCACCTGCCCCTCTGCTACACAGTGCTCCGGCCCGGCCTACACCTTGGAGGCCAGGGAGAAAGGGAAAGCCCAGCCTCGCCACCCAGCCCTGCCAGGAGTCCCCGCACCTACCTCCGAGGCTGGGCTGCACTCTGCCAAGTTCTGCTGGGGTGCAGGCTCCAGGGATCGCAAGGTGCCATCCTCTGACACCTGGGACTTCTCCGTCAGCTTCTCAATGCCTGGGGGGTGGGGTGGGGAGCCGTGAGGACTCCTGCCACAGTGCTCCTCCTAGAAAGCCTCTGCCTGGGGCCGGCCCCGAAAGTCTCCAACTTCCCCCCACTTCACAGATGCTGTGCCAGACCCCCCAACGCTCAGCCCCAAGGCCCGGTCCCCCCACCAAGCTGCCCCACCCGGGCCCCCCGTACCTCCACCCCCACCCTCGCCGCCACTGCACCGCACCCTGCCCCTCGCCGGCACCGGACCTGGGGTGGCCACCAGGCTGGCCTTGAGGGTGCCCGGCTCGGCGGGGGCAGCGGGGTGGGAGCCCTCCATAGAGACACCCTCCTGTGAGCTGGTGCGGGACAAGGCCTCGGGAGCCCGGCGGCGCCGCTGCAACGCCTTGTGGATGGCGGGCGGGTCCGTGGGCAGGTTGGCCAGCTGGTGGAAGACACTGCGCTTTCGGATGATGGCGTAGACCAGGTTGGAGTTGCCTGTGGGGAGGAAGCGTGTCTCAGGGAGGCCCCCTTGCCACCCCCTTCACCTGGGTGTCTTCGTGGGAGGGGGAGTTTGGACGACAGGAGGGTGTCTACCGCAGGGGGAGGCGACAGCACAGGGCACAGAAGAGAGGGAGCCAGGCAGGGCTGGCGTCGAGCAGCGTCTGTGGTCTGAGGCTACACCGGGATGCTACCTTTCAGGAAAAGAGCTTCTGTGCTGAGCTCCGCCCCTGCCCCTCCCTGGTACCTTCCGGACCCTCTCACCACCCAGCACTAAGGGGTAACAGCTGGCAGAGTGGGGCGGGCCCAGCGTGTCAGTGTCCCACCAAGCCAGCTGTTCAATATTTTGACTGTCCCCCAAGTCAGGTCACCGGGAAGAAGGACGATATGGCGTGTGCCTGTGCTCTGTTGCCCACGCTGAACGCCCTTGGCTCCCGGGGATATAAAAGACGCTTTTATGGGCCTTCAATGCCCCGTCCACCACTCTGGTCCCTGCCTCTCACCACCCTGCTCTGCTTCCACTTCAACACATCTCACCCCAGGGCCTTTGCATACATTGTGCTCCCCCCATGTTTTTCTACCCCTCCCCACCCCCATTCATCCCTCATAGATCAGTGCAAATATTACTTATTTGGGAAATAATAACTGCTGACATTTAGTTCACCAGGCAAGTGCTAAGTACTTTTCTGGGATTATTTTACTTAATCTTCTCAATATCCTCTGAGATGGAGACTCTGGGAATTATCATTATGACCATCTTACAGATGAAGAAACTGAGGCTCAGAGAGGCTATGTGCACACAGTCACAAAGCTAAGTGGCAAGGCCCTAACTGACACCAGGCAGCCCGGCATCTGTGACACCCAGCAGGACCATGCCACTCTGCACTTCCCTCTCAACAGATTTAAGATGGCCTGTTTGTCTGGGTGACCATCTGTTTGAAGTCCCGCTCCGTGCTCCCTCCCCAGCTATGAGCCTCACGGGGCAGAGGGCACTCTGCTTTGTTCCCCAGTGAATCCCCTGCACCTGGCACAGGGTTTGGTATGCAGTAGGTGCTCAATAAATGCACGCTGGACAAACAAACACGGGGGTGGAGGGCTGTGCCCTCCTCAGATGGGGAGGTGTCCTCGCCCACTGCCCACTCTGGTTCCTGCCCCCGAGGCCAGGCCAGGGGCTTGGACCGGTGCCTCACCGTCAAACTGGTACTGGATGATGTTGTTGAAGACCTCCAGGAGGAAGAAGACCAGGTGGTGGTTCTGGGCGGCAGAGAAGAGGAACCAGGTGGTGGAGAAGGCCTCCAGCAGGTGCAGCAGCTTGTTGGCGGCCACCATGGACAGGCTCTTGAGGTAGGGGGACACTGCAGGGGAGGGGTCGGCTCACTCCTGGGGCCCCCACCAACCACCCCAGCACATCCTGGGCCTGGGTGGGACACGATGCTACTGCTCCCACATCCTGCCTGCCCCCTGCCTGTGAAGTCCCCCGAAAAGTCAGGAAGACCAAGCGCCACAGGCTAAAGCCACACTGGCCATGCCTCCTGCAGAGCCCCAGGGCTCCACCCCGGCCCCTGCCCTGTGGACAGCCGCCGCCGTTTACAAAGCCACTCACACACTCCATCTCCCCCACTCCTCCCCGCATCTGAGAGGGAGGTGGACAGAGAGGAGACCGTCCCCATTTTACAGTTGAAGAAACTGAGGCTCAGAGAGGTTCATAAACTTGTCCAAAGTTCTCCAGTTATAAAATGATTGGGCAGGGATACAAACACAGGATCTTTAACTCTTTCTAGAACATCAAGCTGGGAATTCCTTGGCGATCCAGTGGTTAGGACTCCGAGCTTCCACTGCAGGGGGCCCAGATTCGATCCCTGGTCAGGGAACTAAGATCTCACAAGCTGCTCAGTGCAGCCAAAAACTAAAAATATTATTTTAAAAAGTTTAATAGAATGTCAAGCTGATATTCCATATATAATTAGACAGAGATTTTCTGCACAGCCTGTGAAGGGGGAGTCGGAAGTGCGAGGCTGCACACGGCTTGAAGTCACAGATTGATCTGTGTGCTTCCTTGCCCTGTGCCTTTCTCCCTCGGGATGGGGCAGGGTTGGTGGCTACCTTGTTCACAAGTGCATTCTCAGTGAAGATTTGTGGGGTGGAGCCAGTGATGGAAGGTGAGATTCTGGCCCCAGAACTCACAGTCCAACAATGCAGCTAGAGGTCGCCAAGGCCCTACAACATCCCACCCACCCTGGAGTCCAAACCGGACCACGGAGAAGTCAGCCCCTCCCATTCAGGACCTTCCTCTCCAAAAAGCAGCCACGCGGAAGTCATGCCGCCCCAGCCCTGGGCCCCGACCTTGCTGGGTCCCGTGCCCCTGTCAGCCTGAGCCCCCTCCCAGCTCGGAGGCAGCCATCTACAGCCCTTGCTTGTGGGCGGGGCCCTCGTCCAAACCTGCGCAGTCCAATACCTCAGGCGCAAGCCACATGTGGCCATTAAGTGCTAGAAACGTAGCCCTAATGGATGTGGGCTGTACGCATGGGACACACACACAAGATCTGGAAGACCGGATTCCAAAACGAATGGAGAATATCTCAATAATTTTGTATTCTGGTTACATATTGAGATGATGGTATTTTGGATACAACAGATTAAATTCAATATATAATAAAATTATTGTCACCTCTCTCTTTCTTTCCTTCTTCCTTTTTAATATGGCTACTAGAAAACTGACCAGTACATACTTGGCTGCCCTAATGTTTCCATTGTACCCAGCCGGTTTGAACCAGGGAGCCAGCGGCAGGTCAACCTGTGGCCTGGCGCCCCCTGGTGGTGAGCATGGGGGAAGGCGGGCTCTGGGGCCCCCTACCGTTGACGACGATGGTGAGCAGACAATCGAAGAGGGGCTGCAGCCGCTGGTGCCCGCTGGTGATGATCTTGTGGAAAACCTGTGCGGGGAGGCAGAGGAGCAGCCATGGGGTCCCTGGCGCCTCCAGACTCAGCCGAGGGGACGTTACACCACACCCCCAGGTCCTGACGGGAGCTCCCTCACCACAATGAGCAGGTCGGCGTGGGTGCCGGTGAAGACCGGGATGTCCATAGGCACGCGCACTGAGTAGGGCTTGTTCAGCCGCACCCCGAAGTTCCGTTCCCCGCTCAGAAGCAGCAGGATGAAGACGCCGATGTGCATCAGGCCCACCCGAGCTGCGGCACGTGGCATGGGAGGGGTCACCACGCTGGGTGGGGAGGGGAGGAAAGGAGCCCAGGGCAGGGACCCATCTTGGGGGTAAAGGGAGAAGCCCTTCCCGGGAGGTCGGGGCACCAGGCCTGAGCTGCTGGGAGGCAGGACAGACTGGCCGAGACTGCCCCTCCGCGAGGAACCCCCCAGGGATCCTCAGCCCACCCCAGCCTTACACTGATCTGCTCGGGCATCGTTGAGGAAGTAGAGGATGGGCACCAGGATATCCAGCACATCACTGCTCTTCAGCACAAAGAAGAGGAATTTCTGGGGGGAGGCGGAGACAGATGGGCAGAGTCAGGGGGAGGGGCAGCTCTGCCCCACCCTCTCCCTCTGCCGGGAGCCTCCCCAGACGCTGTCCCCATCCCTGAGGCAGACCACTGCCCGCCAGCCTGGGCCCCCGAGGCCGGCCCACCTTGTTGAAGTCGCAGAGCTTCCAGAAGAGGACCAGCAACTCCTGGTGGAACTGGATCTTCTTGGTGGAGTTGGGCAGGTAGGTCTGGAGCAGGGGGTTGGAGAGCAGCCGGGCTATGCCCTTGAGGATGAACTGGAAGTCCTGGGTGGGGGAAGGGCAGGGGCCTGTCGAGTCTGGCTCCCTACAATCCAGGCTTCCTGGCCAGGCCTCCCACAAATGCCTCCGAGCCCCCCAGGGCCTGATCCCACCTCTAGAGCCTGAGGGGCCCAGATGCCAGTGTCATCAACAGCTGTCCTGAGGGCAGCCCCTCAGAAGCTGGGTCCAGGGCAGGTCTAGAGAGCACCCCGCCCCTCCGCCAGACCACAGGTTCCCCATCTGCTCTTAGTGACCTCCTCACGTGCCCACCTGGACTCCTTGTTGACAGGTGACATCCTTCCACCCCTCCCCATCGCCCTGTGACACGTGAGGAGCATTCTATCCTCAGAGAGCTGTCATTCACTGAGCACCTTGCTGCCTGCTGGGCTGTGCTCTCAACTAATCCTCACTACAAGGCAAGGGCACAGTTACTGTCCCCATGTCATGTCATAGTTGCAGAGGTTAGAGCTCTGGGAGCACAAGGACCTCCCCCAACGTCACAAGACACAGGAACTCAGGTGGGACTGGCCTTTCCGTCCACTGTCATTCCCCCACCAAACCTGACATCAGAGCCGCCTCCTCCTGGAAGTCTTCCCGGCTACCCTCACCCAGTTGAGGCCATCAGCCCTTTTCTGAGTCTCAAGACCCTCGCGGTCCTGCCATCACTACTTCACCTGTGGTGGCCTGAGTCCACGGGGACCGTGGTTCCTTCATATAGGGGTCAGGACTCTCCCTACCCCCATCTCATCTGCATCCCCTCACACCCTGCAAGGCCACAACCTTTGTGGAGGGTGGGCAATCAAGAACCCACAAGAGCAAGGGCATCGTTGGACTCACCTCCTCGCGATGGATGCGGGACAGGTAGTTCACAAACAGGTTCTCGGGCCCTGGAGGCTGTGGAGGGCGGAGCCTGGGGTGAGCAGGTGCCTTCACCCCCTGCCCCTACACCAGGCCTAGGCAGTGCAGCAGTACCCCCTCTGACCCCAGATACCCCCACGAGGTGCCCACTGGATATCCTTTGCCCAGCTCCGCTAGAGGGCGTGCCACCCGCCCACAGCCAGGCAGGGCTGGCTGCCCTCCCTCTCCCGTCCTTACGTCAGCATCATCCATGGCTGTGCCTGTGGTGGTACCGTCCACGGTGGGCGTGGCGCAGTCATGGTCCAAGCTGACAATGAGCACTTGAGCAGCTTCCTCCACCAGGGGTTCCCGGTGGTCAGAGAAGAGCAGGTGGTTGTAGGGGATCCCGTAGCCCACAGGGTCATAGGCACACACGGTGTTGAGGAGGGAGGTGAAGAGGGGCAGGGCGTGTCTGCGGCAGGAGAGGAGGGGCGGGGCTTCAGAGACCCCACCCACCAGCCCAGCCCTCCCTCCGCCCCCTGCCGTGGCCAGGTGGGAGGGTCAGCCAGGCCAGCCCCCTCATTCCACAAGGGTTTCAGTGCCAGGCCGCCATCTTCGGGCCAGGAGTTCATCCCTTCCCACGAAGGAGAGACCCCTCCTCATCCTTGCCTGCATCTGGGACCCAGGCCAGGCTGGGCCAAGGCCAGAAGGAATTTATTACCAAGAGCGGGATGGCCAGTCCTGAGGGGCTCTTTGTAGGATAGCGTGCCCACACCCCTTAGATTTTCACCCCCAGGGGTTGAAGCCTATTGTTTTTTTAAATTAATTTTAAATTTTATTTATTATTTATTTATTTATGGCTGCGTTGGGTCTTCGTTGCTGCGCGTGGGCTTTCTCTAGTTGCCGTGAGCGGGGGCTGCTCTTCACTGCAGTGCGCGGGCTTCTCGTGGCTTCTCTTGTTGCAGAGCACAGGCTGTAGGTCTGCGGGCTTCAGTAGTTGTGGCTCGCGGGCTCTAGAGCGCAGGCTCAGAAGTTGTGGCTCGCGGGCCTAGTTGCTCTGCGGCGTGTGGGATCTTCCCGGGCCAGGGCTCGAACCTGTGTCCCTTGCATTGGCAGGCAGATTCTTAACCACTGTGCCACCAGGGAAGCCCTTTAATTATTTTTTAAAATACTTTTTAGAGCAGTTTTAGGTTCACAGCAAAATTGAGAGGAAGGCACCAGAGATTTCCCCCGTGAAACCTCTGCCCCAACACGTGCACAGTCTTCCCCACTATCGACATCCCCCACCAGGGTGGTACACTTGTTACAACTGTAGACCCTACATCGACATATCATTTTCACCCAGAGTCCACAGCTTACATCAGGATTCACTCTTTTCTTTTTTTTTTTCGGCCACACCACAGCTTGTGGGATCTTAGTTCCCCGATCAGGGATCGAACCTGGGCCCTCAGCAGTGAAAGCACTGAGTCCTAACCACTGGACCACCAGGGAAGTCCCCAGGGTTCACTCTTGACGCTGTATGATCTACAGGGTTGGGCAAATGTATAAAGGACATGCCCCTGACGTTTTTGAGGGGCAGGTACCCTTCCTTGGGGCTTCAGAGAAGGGCTGGAGGGCCCACAGGGAAGGCGGGCTTCCCCTTGGGAGGCAAAGCATGTGCCCCATGCCCCAGCCCCCAGGCCACAGAATGACTCCGTTCAGAGATTTGTAAGATATCAGAGGTCAAGCTCCTCATCTTACAGATGAGGAAACTGAGACCCAAGGGGGTTGATCAAGTGGCAAAGTGGCCATTTGCCCCATAATGCAGGTGAGAAAGAAAACTCTGGCCAGCTTTTGACCGTGCCTGGTGGAGGGAGTCACCTGGGTTCTCGCTCCTTCTGGGAGCTGGGGGCTGGGGTGGGGGAAAGGGGCAGCCAGCCAGCAAAACCTGAAGGATGAGGCCTGCCATGTGGGAATAAGAGTCTAGAAGAGGGTGAACCATGACACTGAGGGGCACTAACCCCTGTGCAGCCAGCGCACAGCTGGAGCTGCACAGCTGGAGCACGTGTACCTGCTCTAAATACTCAATCCAGCCATGGGTCACCTCCATGTGCTCCTATGCCCCCCACTGCCCATAAATGCCCCCATGTGGGCAGGGCTTCCCCACCCTTCAGGGTATTTATCACGCCCCCTCTCCACCCACTGAATAAACTGTACAGCCCAGGGAATTCCCTGGCGGCCCAGTGGTTAGGACTCGGTGTTTTCACTGCCGAGGGCCCGGATTCAATCCCTGGTTGGGGAACTAAGATCCTGCAAGCCCCACGGTGCGGCCAATAAAAATAAAATAAATTACACTGTCCAATACAAGCTACATGTAGCTATGGAGAGCTTAAAATGTGGCTGGTCTGAAGTGAGATGTGCTGTGAATGTAAACTAAACACTTGATTTTGAAAACTCACTATGAAAAGGGAATGCAAAACATTTCAATAATTTTGTATAGTGATTACGTGTTAAATGCTAATATTTCAGATATATTGGGTTAAATGAAATACATTATTAAAATTAATGTCACCTGTTTCTTTTTTATTTTTAAAGGTCTCTACTAGAAATGTTTAACTTGCATGTGTGGTTCACATTATATTTCTACTGGATAGCAGGGCTCTAGATGGAGGGCCCAGGCATGGGTCATCCAGGGCCCCCCAATGGGACATGGGACAGAGCTGGCGTAAGGTGTGACTGTTCTTATAGGTCATCACCACGAGGGGGCAGCACATCCCCTCAAATAAGACTCACAGGGCTGGCAAACGGCCTCAGCGCTGGGCTGCCTGGAACCAAGAGGAGGAGAAATGGAAAGAAAGGCCAGGGGCCCCTCACCTGTTCTCTGTGGAACAAAAAAACTGCACCCATGGATTGACGCTGCTGCTGTCTGGAGCTGGGGGCAGGTACATGGCCTCAGAAAAGCACGTCAGCAGCAGTTTCAGCAGCTCCATCCTTGGGCAGGGAGGACAGAGGAGAGGGTTCAGTACCTGAGGACCGCAGTTCTCCTGTAGGAGGGCGCGCCCACCCGGCCCCGCCCCAGCTCAGGTCCATGAAAAGAAATGACTCCATTTTATCCCTGTGAGGCTGAAGTTGGGTCACGAGCGGGCAGGGTCTCCTTGGAAGACCCCACGCGTGGTTCCCTCTCTGAACCGTGCAGGGGGCCAGGCCTGGGGTCCAGCTACTTCCTCAGCAAGCTCACCGGTTCATGTCGTGGTTGTAGTTGGGCTGGGGGGAGTGAGCAAAGCCCACGCCAGCCTCCCAGATGTATTCACAGCTGTCCAGAGAGTGGATGTCCTCCGCCGAGTCCTGGGGACAGGGTCAGAGAGAAATCAGGCCAACCCAAGCCCCCCGCTATCCTTGGGGGCAAAGACCCTCATATTCTCCTAAAGACAGACCCTCAAAATGCCCCAGGTGCTAATGCACACGGGAAGAAATGAATGTTCTCGACCTCTTGAAAGCTCCTTTTCCTTCAGTCTGGTACTTGCTCAATCCAGTTTGAGACAGGGAGAGAGAGACAGGGAGGGAGCAGAACGGAATCAGGTGCCCCTGGTGGTGCGTGGGAGTGGGGGACGGAGAACAGTCAAGGTCCGGTCCACGGGTCCACGGGCAGTGAGAGGGCCAGGGCTCCTGTGTGTAAGCCCCACTCCTCCACCCACGGCCCAGGCCAAGACAATGGGTGCTTGTGCCCGATCTCCTGGATGCAGCGGGCAGGGCCGGGCACCAGCTGGCTCCCCTCCAGCCGTGCCAGCCACCGCCCCCTCCCCGGGACCATGCGTGCCAGGCAGCCCCACCTTCCTGGAGCAGCCCCTGCCCAAGGGAATTTCAAGCGGCCCCAACCTGGGACCAGAGCCCTCCTCGGCCCGGGGGGCGGGGATTGGGGGGCTCTCACCACGGTGCTCCTCCGGTGGCTCTGGACGGTGAAATCTGGGCAGAAGAGCAGATCAGCGACGGCCAGGAGCAGGGACTCAGCCAGGGGCCGCGCATTCTCGTCATCGTCCTCTCCCTGCTTGGGACACAGCGCCTATAGGCCCCCTCAGTCGTAGCTGGCTAAGGAGAGGTGGCCCCAGGACTTGGAGGGGGGATGGGAGGAGGACGGGGTCTGGGCCCAGGCAGACACTTGCGGGCAGAGGGATGGAGGAAGAGGTGGGAGAAGGAACCGGAAGTAGACCCCTAATCACCCCAAACCTCCCAAGGCAGAAGCGGGACAGAGTGGGGAAGCGGGGCTGGGACCAGTGAGGAGACCTTCCCACTGACTGGGAGGGGACAGGTGAGGCCCCTAAACTCTAGAGCCTCAGCCCTGCTGGGAATCACTGCCCACCTCCCCACCCCCCTGCCAGTTGCTTGGACAGAAAGCCAGGGAGGGGGTGGGGCAGCGGGGGGGGGGAGGGCCCAGCTGCCCTGCCCCCATCTCTGCCCAGCTGTAGAGGCAGAGATCCCCATGGGAGAGAAAGCGGGGGCTCAAGGAGGAAGAGCTGGCCCCCCTTCTCAGCAGCACCCGCACCGCCCCTACATCTGCCCTTCCCAAACCCCAGAAGAGGTCTGGAGGAATGTGGCCGGCCCTGAAGGGGTTCCTTCCCTGTCACCACAACTCCACCTCCCGCCCAGCCCCGGCCAGGTCCACAGACCGCTCCTCGCCCGGCCCCGGGCACTGTGGACCAGAAGAAGCCCCTCCAGTCAGGGTCCTCAAAGATGTAGGGCAGCACGCGCGTGAGCAGCCGGCTACAGTTCAGGACAATCTGCTTCTCCTTCTCCGAATGGCAGCCGCTCTCAGCTCCCTGCACCAGCTTCTCAACAGCCTGCGAGCATGGGCAGAGAGGCATGCTGGCAGGCTAGGGAGTGGGGCCCTGGCACTTGGGGTCAGGCTGGGCACCCCAGGCTTCAGAGGGGGAGAGACAGTGGGGCCACCCTACCGGACCGCCTCTCCAGACAGGGTCAGCCAGCCCAGGAGGATGGGACACGGGCCAGGGAGCAGCTTAGAGCATCCTGGGAGCGAGACCCAGCCCACCACTCACTGGCTGAGATCTTGCTAAGTGACCAGCCATCTGGCCCTCAGTTTCCTCCTCTGTTAAATGGCGACATTGACAGTACCAACCACACAGGTGAGCTACATGAGCTGACCTATGGAAAGTGTCACCCACAGGCAGCCCTCACAGGCAGTCCTCACAGGAAGTGGCACCATCACTTCCCCCAGAGCCCAGCCAGGGGGAGAAGTGAGTGAAGACTTGGGACCACTCCAACCTGGACGGAGGATTTCCTGGGTGCCTTCCCTCTTGGACCACAGGGCTGGGCCAGCTCCAGCCTCCCTGGGAGGGTGGGAAATGCTCAGGTGGGAGTGGCAGTGAGGGCCCGGGCACCCTTCACCTTGTAGCACAGAGTGGCCAGGTTGGAGGGCGACTCCTCTCGCACTGCCCGGATCTCCGCTGCCGGCACCAGTGCAAAGACATCCTGCACCGAGGTGGCCGTGTCTGCCCAGAACTGGTCCCAAAAGGCGTCATCAGTGGCTTCCACAGGCTGTGGGGAGATACGGTATCCAGAGCTGCACTGTCTCTTGCCAGCAGGTCCACAGTTTGCCCACCCTTTAGCCAAGGGAGCCTCCGAAAGGGAAGCCCCCTACTCCATCCCTGCTGGTGCCAGGAGCCTTCCCACATGGGAGACATCCTTCAGCCACCATGAGCCCCGGGTGGCACAGGCAGGCTGGGGACACTTGACACAGATGGTCAGGGGCCAGCTGGACACTGAATCCAGTAGCCAAAGCCCAGCCCAGTCCCTGAGGGACTGTGTGACCCTGAGTAACTCACCATCCCCCTCTGGCAGGCCCTCCCCATCTGGGGGCCTCCCCAGGCCACACCCCCAAATCAAGCGCCCAGGGACCAGAGCCAGGCTGTGCCCCTCCCCCTAGGAAGAAGACAAGGGGACATATGCTCATTTCCATTCACCCAGGCTGCCCCCTTGGCCCCAGCCTCCACCCTCTGCTGGTATACCCAACAGATGCCAAATCTAAAGGAGTCATCCCGCGGCTCTCTGACAACATCTGCTCCTCTCGGTACCCACCACCTGTGCTGCAGTTCAGGCCCCTCTTGCCAGGGCCCCACCTCCAAATTCACCCCCTCAATCCCACCTCCACGCTGTCCCCAACACGCATTCAAAACACAGCACCAGGGCTTCCCTGGTGGCGCAGTGGTTGAGAGTCCGCCTGCCGATGCAGGGGACGCGGGTTCGTGCCCCGGTCCGGGAAGATCTCACATGCCGCGGAGCGGCTGGGCCCGTGAGTCACGGCCGCTGAGCCTGCGCGTCCGGAGCCTGTGCTCCGCAACGGGAGAGGCCACAACAGTGAGAGGCCCGCGTACCGCAAAAAAAAAAAACAAAAAAACACACAGCACCAAAGGCATTGTTCCCTCAACAAAGATCTTAGGGCTCCCCACTGCCTGCAGAGTCCAGACCTCGGCCAGAGAGTCAGCCAAGATCACACCTAAACGCACATACAAGCCACACACGTGCACGTACACATACATGGACACATGTACATACACAAGTGTGCACAGGTATGTGTGTACACACACACCTGTTTTTACTATCTCAACAACACAGCCCTGCCATACTTCCTCTTTGCCTTTGCTCAGACTCTCCCCTCTTCCCAGCACGCCCGCCCCTTCTAACACATCCCAAAGTCCCACCGGTCCTATCAAGGCAACATGCCTTCAACACACGTATGCCTTTTAAGTTATATAGTCGGTCATATAGACAACCAATTTGAATCATGGACTCCACTTGTAGAAATCTTTCCTGAGGAAATGGCCTGAGAAGTGCAGGTATGAGGATGTTTACTGAAGGGTTGATAACAGTGAAAAGTTGGAATCAACCTAAATAACCAACAACTGGGGAAATGCTTGAACAGTTAAGGCACCCGCATACAGTGGAATATTACACAGCCATCGGAATCACGTCTTCAAAGAATATGAATGAATGGAAAATGCTCACAGTACAACGTTATATGAAAAAGGCAAGATATAAAACCAACTATAGGGGACTTCCCTGGTGGCGCAGTGGTTAAGAATCCGCCTGCCAATGCAGGGGACACGAGTTCGAGCCCTGGTCCGGGAAGATCCCACATGCCGCGAAGCAACGAAGCCCATGCGCCACAACTACTGAGCCCACGTGCCACAACTACTGAAGCTCGCATGCCTGGAGCCCATGCCCCACAACAAGAGAAGCCACTGCAATGAGAAGCCCGTGCACCACAACGAAGAGTAGCCCCCGCTAGCTGCAACTAGAGAAAGCCTGCGCGCAGCAACAAAGACCCAACGCAGCCATAAATAAATAAATACATTTATTTTTAAAACCTAACTATAGGATGATCACAATTTTGTGTTAAATGATACAGGAATAAAAGCCTAGAAGAAAATGACAGAATGTCAATGGCAATTATCTCATGGGGTGGTTATTCTTTTCTTTATATTTTTCTGTAAGCGCATGTATTACTATTTTTTCCTTTTGAATGTTCATCGGTTTGAGGGGCGTCCAAGACACTCTTACTCTTCTGAATAGCACTTCCTGCATGAGATCTTCCTGGGTTGCTCCAATCAACCTAGACTTTTGTCTTCTCTGAAAGGGCTGATGATGGGGCCCTGCTACCACACCACAAACCCGCATGCAATATGCATGTCTTACCATCAGAAAAAAATATGAATCTTGTTAAAAAATAATTCTGTTCTCTGAAGCCGCTTCTTCCAAGAAGTCTCCCAGAGCTTGGACCAGCGGGCTCCCTCCCACCTTGGAACCCCCCTCAGTCACTCATAGTCCCCAACAGGTCTGGGTGCGCTTGCCTGGAGGCCCCACTAGTCCATCAGCCCTTCTTCCCTGACCGTGCACTTGAGGCATATGGAAGACACTCAGCCAATATTTGTTCAGCCAAAGGCTGTAATTAGTCCTAGAGAGAGATCCCTTCAGCCCCGCCACGGGGCAGAGCTGAGCACCAGTAGGGCTGCCCAAACTCAGGCCGGGCCACAAGCCTCCCCAGGGTCCAGGTTTACCCTAGCCCACCCCCCAAACAATGCCCCCCTCTGAGGTACAGGGCAGTATGTGGCCATGGCCTTCAGGGCAGGCCTGGCACCAGGACGTGCTCAGTTCCAGAACTGGTAGAGCGAGTTAGCCGGGCAGAGAGGAACAAAGACCAAAGGAGGGTCCCTGGGGCTGGGGTTTGCTGGCCCACACGCCCTCAGTCCAGACAGCTCTCTGACACTCACTGGGATCCAGGGGAAACACATCCCCGTGTGGGTGGCCGGGGCGGGAGTGGGGAAGGAACATCCCAGAAAACGTGCAGAGCCCCCCACCATCTGGGAACACCTCTGGGATGCCACCCTCCCCCACCTCCCACATAGCCACTACCCCCTTAAAGGGGCAGACACTCATCAAGTGGAGTTGACCTCTGACCTAGTTCATCAGGTAAGTGTCACCTGGGGATTGAATTCAAAATGAGGAGAGAGCCTTGGGAGGGAACTTGGGAGGCCCCAGGGCAGCCCAGACCTGAAGCAGATGAAAGTCCCAGCTCTGGGAGCTGGCCCTGAACTTCAAGAGTAAAGACTTTCACCTCCCCCACCCCCAACTTGGGCCTCCCCACCTGGTCCCAGCTGTGGCTCAGACACTTCAGTTTGGTGACCATTACCTGATCATACCAGGCTAACCTGATGTTACAGGTACTGCCAGGGTCACTGGAACTTTTGTTGGAGGGGGGACATGGCTTAGCCCCTGCCTCAGTTACCCCAGCTGGGCTCCACCCAACGCAAGGAAGCTTCTAAAATCCAAGCCAATTTCTTTGCTGGAGGTGGGCAGGCCCATGCTGCCAGGGGCACTGAGCTACCCTGGTGGGAAACCAGATATTCTTAGCATAGCTTTACCAGGACCTGCTCAGACCAAAGCCCCTGCCAGCCTGGGGGACCAGCTGCATCTTTTGAACCTCTCTGGTGGTGGGGAGAAGGGAAGGACCAGCAATGCTCTAGCCTGCTAAGGGTGACCTGTACCGGAGGACTGTGTCACAACGGCATTCACACACACGTACATGTGCACACATGTAAACATGGACCCACCCGGTATCATCTGACCTATGGCAAACAATCTCCAAATGGGCAGGATCTAGGAGAGGGTCCCAGGTCCAGGAATGTGCCCCCGCCAGGGCCACACCCACACCAGGAAAGGCTCTGGAAACACAGCCAAAGCTGCTGGCCCTCAGGACCAGGGTCAGGCCTAGCCCGAGGCAGGAAGAAAACAGGATGCAGCACAGGAAGGCAGGGAAGGCCGAGCAGTGGCAGCTCCGGCCCAGGCCACGGGAAAAGGTGCTGGGTCTGTTTGTCTGCTGCCCAGAGCAAAAATCTGTGTTCACAGCACAGCCTCTGAAGGCCTGGGACAGGAAGACACCTTGTGGACACAACTGGCCTGAATCTCCTTGGGGACACCGAGTGGCAAGGTCTGGAAATGCCATCTCGGATCTGGTCCCGTCTCTTGAGCTGCCCAAGCCGGGTCACTACATAGGGCAGGTGGCCTCATTCCTGAGGGTCTCTCCCTCCAGGCAGCCCAGGCCCCCTCCCACCTGCAGGGCCCAGGGCCCTCCAGAGGGAGACCCAGGCTGGTCTCTGGCTCCAGTCCTGTCCCAAGCCAACTCACTGTCCCCAGCTGGGAAACGAGACAGCACCATCTCAGTCAGCCCTGTCACAGGGCCACAGCCAGGGAAAGATGAAGGCACTCTGTATTTTGGGGAGGGGACCGGAGCATATAGGAATCTTGTCCACACAGATCCTTTGGGACGTGGCCCTGCTGGCCTGGCAAAGGACCCTGGCTGCTGAGGCTACAGCCCATACCTCGTTCCTCCAACAAGGTGTTCCCCCCCCACCAGGTAGGTAAACATGGAGGCCTCCCTTCCTTCCTCTCCCTATGGACCCGCACTGAGAGGATGGCCCACCTGCCACCCTCAGATCCAAGCACCAGAAATAACCAGGAGCCATGGGGGAAGTGGAGAGAAGCAAGGCCTGGTTTCCATCAAACGCCTCTCAGCTGGGGCTGGACTCTCCAGCCGGGCTGTTTGCCGGGCTCCTGACCTTTCTCTTGTGGGATCGAGAGAGTGTGGGACCAGAGGCCTGGCCTCTGCAGCTGTGACCAGCTGGCTGTGGGGAAATGGCTCCCCTGAACCCACTCTAATCGCCTAGAGCCAAAGACAGCCCTGGGGGCGGGCGTAGGAGGAAAGTCCCAGATGGCGGCAGGTCCTGACTCCCTTGAAAGCGGGGGATCTGAGGAGTGAGAGCTGGGCATCTCTGTGGCCAGAGCAGCCTGGCTCCAAGAGTGAGGAGAGAGGGGTGGGCAGGGAAGAAGCCTTGCTGGGGCCAGGTCCTTGCGCTGGGGGCAAGGAGGTGGCCTCTGTGCCACTTGTGGACTCAGGGGAGAGTGCAAGCATGGCCTAGGGTGAAAGATGCCCTCAGGTATCAAGGGCAGCCTGGACCGTTCTTAGCCCTGACCCAGAGAACAGAGGGTACCTGCAAACACAGCCAACCCCACCGCTGGGCCTCAAAGGGGGAGCCCCCTGGAGCAGTGGTCCCCAGCTGGGAACCTGGATTCCATAGAGCTGGAAGCAGGTCCCCTTGCCAGGCTGCAGCGCTGCCCGCCACTCTGCATGTTCCCAGCAAGACCTGGGCCTTCCCTGGCCGTGGGCATCGACCTGGGCCCAGCGAGGCCGCGGCCGCTGCCGCGAACCAGCTGTTTCGCGGATCCGGGAGGGCGCCGGCCGGCTTTGTTTGCATTGAGTCAGCCGGGTCTGTGCCTCCGGCACCCGCGGGCACCGAGGGGCAGGGAGGAGAGCAGGGAGGTGTTTTGGGGCGGGGGAGGAGGCTGGAGATGCGAGGCTGGAGGGGCTTGGGAGGGGGGTGGACAGAGGGGCGGACATTGGCGACGCCGGCTTGGAGAGTAGGCACACGTCAGCCTAAGGTGGCAGCAGCAGCTGCGGGAAAAGGGATGTTCCCGGGAGAGAAGGCCGGGGGTGGGGGCTAGGGGATGCAGCCCTGGGATACAGGCCAAGGGGTCTCGCTCCGGCCCTGGCCTCAGCGTCACCCTCCTGGCCATCTGGTCCCCCTATCTCCCGGCAAGCCAAGTTCTTGCAGCCCCCCCAGCCCTGCCCAGCCCCCAGCCCGGCAGGTGGATGGGGAGGCCGGGGCCCCGGGCGCACCTGCGTCTTGGTGGTGAGCTGGATCACCGCCTTTCGGAAGTTCAGCTTGGAGTCCGCCGACCCCATATCGCTGGAGCCCGCTCCGGCCCGGCCCTGGCCCTGACTCCCGCCCGGGCCCCGGCTCGGTATCCAGCTCCAGCTCCGCGGGCCCAGCTGCTCTCGCAGGAGCGGACCGGCGCACCCCACCCGCTCGCCCGGCGTCGACCCCGCCCCCTCCTGGCTCCTCCTCTCCGGGCTCCGCCCCCCGCACCTGCCGCTCCCCGCACCGCCCATTCCCGGCTCCCGGGGTCTGCCCCTCCGATCCACTGCTGCCCCACTCCCCGGGTCTTTCCCAGCCGGACCGGTTGCCTCTGCGACCTTTCTTCTGCGTGGCAGCGTTATCCCCGCTCGGTCTCTCCCATTTCCACCCAGCCCCCGGGGCCCGCAACCCTCCCAGCCTCCCGTCCCCTGCCCCCATCCTCACCATTGGTCCCCACGCCATCACTGGGCCTACACTTTCAAAGCCAGCCCTCTCCCGTTTCTTCCTTGTCAGTCCCTGTACTCGCATTCTGAGCATCCTCTCTTTTAGTTCCCCTTTTTCTGACCTGTCAAACCCACATGTCCAGACGGCCCGGCTGTTATTGCAGTCACAAGCCCTCAGCCTTGCGTTCTGTGGAAGAGAAGCCCTGATTCAGTGCCCCTGCTCCAAGAAAGCAGCTCCGCGGTCTAATGAGAGCGAGAGGTCCCTCCGAGTCCCACAACTCCTTTCTGGCCACCTGTGTTCCCTGAGAACCCTTTTAGGTTCATCCATTTCAACAAATAGGTTGAGGGACTAGTATTTACCAACACTGTGTCAGGGGTGGGGGCAGAGGGGGCTTAAGTAACAGGGTCTGCCCTTTAAGAGCAATTAGCTAAGGAGAGAAACAAGGAACGAATTAACCATGGTTCAGCCCAGTGAGGCTTTGATAGAGGCAAATTAATAATAATAATAATAGTGACAACAACATCTCTTACACAACAAAAACCTACCTCTGAGATAGGTATTATACCCATTTTACACTGGGGGAAACTGAGGCTCAAAGCAGTTAAGTTGTCCAAAGTCACACAACTGGTAAGGAACAAAGCCAAAAAAGCAAATTCAACTCTGGCCCCAAAAGAGGCTGCATTTTTTCAATAATATCGTCTTACATGGTGTGTCTGGAAGCTTCTAGAAATCCTAGCTGCTTCAAAAGGAGGTGACATTTAGCTTAAACTGGAACTCCACGAGTAAAAAATGAAGGGTGCACCGTCTAGGCACAAAGGCAGGGTAGGACAGGTGTGGAGGTAGGGAGGAGGGAGACAGGGATGTCACCATGTCACTGAATGAGCAGACTGGACAGGATAGCTCTGTCCTTGCTCCAGAGGTGGGTTTTCCCTGCCCTGGATGAAATCTTGGACACGCTCCATGGCTTTTCTAATCACTTCAAGATAACAAATGAATAGTACCTTTATTTGGCGTTAAAAAAAAATCAAGTCCACCCTACAAATCACCAGCCCCAGTCCAGGCCAGAGTGACATTAAAAACTCTGAATCTTATTCATTAGGGAGATGCAAATTGAAGGCACAATACAATAACTATTACATAACTATTCGAATAGGTTAAAAACGAAAACAAAGCCTGAGGATACAAATACTGGTGAGGATGGGGAGCATTTATATTTTCTTCTAAAGTTAAATATAGGGACTTCCCAGGCAGTCCAGGGGTTAAGACTCCACCTTTCAAATGCAGGGGGCATGGGTTCGATCCCCGGTCGGGGAACTAAGATCCCGAGGCCAAAAATAAAAATAAAAGTTAAATATACAATTACTATACAACCCAATAATCCCACTTTTGGTATCTCCCGAGGAGAAATGAAAACATATATCCACACAAAAAGCCTGTGTAATGCATATAACAATTTCATTCATAATCACCAAAACCTGGAAACAACCCAAATGTCCATCATCTAGTGAATCAGCAGATTGTGGTTCATCCATACAATGGGACTAGTCCTCAGCAATAAAAAGAAACAAACTACTGGTACAGGTAGCAAGAATGTGGATGAATCTCAAAATCGCTGCGTCCGGGGCTTCCCTGGTGGCACAGTGGTTGAGAATCTGCCTGCCGATGCAGGGGACACGGGTTCGAGCCCTGGTCTGGGAAGATCCCACATGCCGCAGAGCAGCTAGGCCCGTGAGCCACAACTACTGAGCCCGCGGGTCTGGAGCCTGTGCTCCACAACAAGAGAGGCCGCGATGGTGAGAGGCCCGCGCACCGCAAAGAAGAACGGCCCCTGCTTGCAGCAACTAGAGAAAGCCCTCGCACAGAAACGAAGACCCAACACAGCCAAAAATAAGTAAATTTTTAAAAATTAAAAAAAAATATCGGAGTCCATGTATTTAAAAAAAAAAAAAAGCGCTGTGTCAGACACAGAAGGCAACATACTGTGTTATATCATTTATATGATATTCTGGAAAAGGCAAAATATAGGGACAGAGAACAGATCACTGGTTGCCGTGGGCTGGAGCAGGCTGAGGGGACTGACCGTTGAAAGGGTATGAGGAGACTTTGTGGAGTGATGAAAACATTCTATGGTTTGACTGTGGTGCTGGTTCCATGACTGTATATGTTTGTCAAATTCATATAACTATACACCTAAAAGGGATGAATTTTACTGTATGTAAATTACACTTCAATAAAAAATACAAACACCAAGAGCAGGTGCTAACCGACCATTCCAAGGGATTAATTGTGAACGCTTTGGTCTTGCCTATTGTTCCGAGCCATTCCTGTGGTTTGCAACCAGGAACTCCAGGTGGCACTGACATGTTATTGGTCACCCATGGACAAGTGGACAGATCAGCCAAATTGAGTTTAATCAAGGGGTGATTTAGGGAAAATTCCCCGCTTCCACTGCAGGGGCATGGGTTCGATCCCTGGTCAGGGAACCGAGATCCCATATGTTGTGTGGCGCAGCCAATAAATAAATAAATAAATGATTTTCAAGGGTGTCCCTCGAGAGAGAGGAGGAAGCTGCATGGCCATTTGGTACCCAGCCTGGGAATAATACATATAGTCACTTCTACCATACTCTATTGGTAAAGCAATCACAAGCCTTCCAGATTCAAGGGGAGGGGACCCACCTCCCCGTGGAAAACATGTCAAAGAAGTTGGCGCCACGTTTGAAACTGCCACATTGTGGGCGATTCTATCCTCCACACTTCCTCCTCCCAAGCCCAATCCATCTCTCTCCGAACGTTTGTCTTTACGTCTTCTCATCTCAGTAAATGACATCTCCCACGTTCTCAAACGAGAAATCCAGTGTCAGCTCTTGTCAACCCCTCCTCCAGTCCGTCACCAAGACCCGATGATGTCATCTCCCAGACGTATATATCACAAGTTCTACCTCCCTCATCTCTGCCGCCCTCACCTTTGCCAGGGCCCCCACCATCTCCCGTCTACCACAACCACCACTCCTGCCTCCCCTAATCTATTCCCTGCAGAGCAGCCTGAGGAATTGTGAACCGCAGCTCACGACGCTCCCCCACTGAAAACACCTCGGAGCCCATTGTTAGGGTCAATTCTCTCCGGGTCCCACTGTGACCTCCAAGGCCCTGCATGATCTGGGCCCTGCTCCCCCTCCCCCAAGCCCCAGGTTCCACCCACACTGGTCTTCCTTTATTTCCTCAGACCCTCTAAGCTCTTTCTTCCCGGGATCTCTGTACAAGTTGTTCCTTCTGACTGAGACATCACTCCTCCCACTCTTCACGCGGCTGTCCCCTTCTCATGCTTTAGGGTCCTATCTTAAACGTCTCTTTCCCTGAGAGATTTCCCATCCCCAGCTGTTGTTAGTTCATCCTTCAGTGTGTTTCCTAAAACTTTTACCACCATCTTAAATGTTTTTGCCTTTTTGCTTGATTTAGGTCTGCCTCTTCTACTGAGATGCAAGCTTCATGAGAGCCAGGGCTGGGTCTGTCTTGTTCTCTACATCCCCAGCACCTAGCACTGGCCTAGCACACAGTGGATAACTGAATGAAGAGAACTCCTGGGCGATCACAGAAGATGGAGCCACTTTGGGAATCCACTTCAGTCAATAGGAAAGGCACATTTTCACCCACTGTTTTTCAGATTCATTTTTTAGTGCCTTTAGGAGCCTTTCAGGTAGGGCAAGCGGATCTGTTCTGGGGTGGAGATGGATAAAGAAGGTGGGCCAAGGAATATGATTCTGCCACTGGGTTTAGAGTATCCATTTGTTCCTTCATCAGGCACCTGCTATGTGCCAGCTGGAGTCCCTGCCCTCAAGGAGCTTTTAGTCTGCTGGGAGCGAGCTGGATCCCATACAGTGGACCGAGTGCTGTGCTGCAGTGGGAGCCCAGGCAGCCAGCAGTGAGCAAATGTGCCTGGAGCTTCTCCACAGCTCTCTTAGGCCTGTGTCTCAGGCCTGCCCCCGTGACCCCCCACCAGGAAGGTAAAGTCCCTGGACAGTCTCCCCAGCACCCCCGTCGGGAGCCCCGCCAGAAGAGGGGTAGTGACAGGCAAGGAGTGGATCCTCCAGGTAAAAAAGTTACAATAATAATGATGCTAAGAGCAAACACTGAATAGCGTTCATATGGCCCCGTCACTGTTCTAAGCCCTTGGCCTGTGTTAACTCAGACCAAGAGTTTACAGCCCCTCCCAACAACTCCATGAGGAGGTATCAAAGGAGGAAAAGTAAGAATGACCCCACAGGAGGGACACCCTCAGCATAAGGGTGCTGATGACAGGCCTGGAGGGTTTAAACTGCAGGGATTTGGGGGTAGACACACAGAAGCACTTCCTGACCGCAAGGACTTGTGAGACTCTAACATAATTCCCCTTTCAGAACAGACATTGTCTGGGACACACTCCGATGGTGTACGGGGGAAAGGGGGTTGGACTCCAGATGACCTCGCTCATTGAAATGTACTGAGTGCCTTTCCCCGCCAGGCGCTGACCTCAGAATGGTGGAGAGGACAGATGCGGCAATATCATTCAGTGCAATGTAAGCCCAGCGCTAAAATCACGGGTCCGGGGACAGGGAGGGGAGCGCGGCCTGCAGGGGTGGGAGCACCCAAGATGAGCAGCGTGTGGTGTCAGTGGATGCCCCGAAGGCCCAGAGGCGCGGGCTGGGCACCCTGCCCCTCCCCCAGGGTGACCCGTGTGACTGGGAGCGCCGGGACTCTCTAACGTCAGTGCTGCCTGCGCACGCGCCGTCATTTCCGGTGGGCTGGGCTGGGCTGGGCTGGGCTGGGGGTGGAGGGGGCAGCGCTCACTCTCTCGGGGAGGGCGGTTACAACTTCAAGTCCCGGATCCTAGCTCTCCCGGGGTTCCGTACCTGTGCTTTGGTCCCAAATCCAGCATCTGGGCTTGCATTTCTCAGGAGCTCAGGTGAGAGCTCGGGGAGCGCTCCTGGTCGCCCGAGTGTGAAACTGACCCCAGGGGAATCATAGTGCCCAAGGCTGAGGGGACATCGAATCCACCGAGGCTCTGACCATCAGCATCGAGTCTTGATGCCCCTGACAAGGAACACCACGAAATAGGTCTGCTTGACACGCAGATGAGGTACCAGGCTCTGAGGGTTACCAAGGTCGGGTAGTTTATACTTCCCACCCCTGGGCTTGACTCTGCCCTGCTTAGAGGAAAGGCCAGAAATGGATCCCAGGGCGTGTTGGCTGGTAGCTCAGGGAAGCTGAGGAATTTCCTTCTTCAGAGGTAGATCTGGGGCTTCCCTGGTAGCGCAGTGGTTGAGAGTCCGCCTGCCGATGCAGGGGACGTGGGTTCGTGCCTCGGTCCGGGAAGATCCCACATGCCACGGAGCGGCTGGGCCCGTGAGCCATGGCCGCTGAGCCTGCGCGTCCGGAGCCTGTGCTCCGCAACGGGAGAGGCCACAACAGTGAGAGGCCCGCGTACCGCAAAAAATAAAAGGTAGATCTGATTTTCCTCCTCACAGCATAGTTTAGGAAATACCAAGTCTGCCCTGAAGGCACTGGGAGTGGTCCCACTGGGCACCACTGGTGAACCAACCAAGGCAAAGGGCCCAGCACAGGCCTGGCAGACAGCAGGCACCACACCTCTCAGCCACCCAGCCTCTACCCTCTGTCCCCTGCAGAGGGGACAGGGAGGCTCCACCAACCTGGCAGAGTTGGTTGCCCAGCTTCAGCTCACTCCCACCCCACACCAGCCTCATGAGATCCAGGGACTCCAGCCTGAATCACTCCACCCCGTGCTCAGGCAGCAATAAGAATTCAGCCTTTGTGACATTTATTTATCCCTGCCAGGCAATGCTTCTGTGGTTGGGGCAGGGAGAGGGTGTCCACAGGGAGCGAGGGTATTTTGGTCATGCTGAGGGTGTGGTCAGTGTGGTAAAGGCCAAAAGCTGAGAGATGACCCAGGAGCTGGATGTTTTCAAACATGGGGGTCTTCTAAGGCATCGCTGAAACCATCCTTAGCTGTAGGCGTTGGCGGTGACTTTTCAGGTTGAAGGGTTGCCTTTCATTGCTATCATCCTCGCTGCACAGGACGTGGCCCTCAGCCCTTTGCCTCTTCTCTCCTCTGGGGACTCCTTAAACTCCCTGGCTCCTGTGGGTACATTTCCACACAGCTGCAGAATGAAGAAATGAACGAATGGGAAGGGATTTGGTGCTTTTGGAATGTGACCAGATCCCTGTGGAACAGCCACCCAACGTGTTCGTCCCTTAGATTCATTTTGTCCCCATCTCAATAAATGGCATCACTGTCACCCAGTTACTGAAGCCAGACGTCTAAGGCATCACTCTGATTCTTCAGTCAATTCATCTGCACATCTTAGTTCTACACCTCAAATATTTCTCATCTTGCTCCATTTCTACTACCACCAGCCTTGCGCATCACACTGTTACCTCCCTTCTAGATGATTGCAAAAGCCTCCAAACTGGTCTTCTTGCTTCCACTCTTGCCCCCCTCCAATCCATGCTCCAAAATTGCTAGTGATATTTCACAACTGAAAACGAAAAGCCTTTTATTGGTTCTCTCTGTGTACTTGGGAACAAAAAAAAAATCCCAACTCCTTCCCATGGGCCTAACTCCAGTTCATCTGTCTTCTATCCTCTCCACTCCAGCTATGCTGGGCTTCCATCAGTTTCTAACATATGTCGAGCTCTTAGGGCCTTTGATCTTGCTGTCTCCTCTGCCTGGAACACCCTCCCCCCAGAGCTTGGCATGGCTGGCACCATCTTATCCTTTAGGTATCAGCTTAGATGTCACCTTCTAAGGGAAGTCTTTCCTGAACCTTCCCCCCAGACTCTCTCACAGAAGCCTGTTAATTTCCTTCACAGCACATTGCAGGTTGTAATCACTTATTTATCCCCACTAGAATGTAAGCTACACGAGAGCAGAAACTACCCATGTCTTAGCCATAGGGTGTTTTTTTCCTTCTTCTTGAGTAAACTATTCTATTAAAGTATAACATTCAGAAAAGTGCACGTAAGTATACGGGTCAATGATGTTCACAAATGAACACACCTGTGTGTAACCAACACCCAGATCAGGAAATAAAACACTCCTGGCCCCTCAGAGTTCCCCCACGTCTCCCCAAGGCCAAATACTATCCTGATTAGATTTGTTTTGCCAATTTTGAACTTTATGTAAATGGAATCCTGACCCCCAAAGATATCCATAACCTAATCCCCAGAATCTTTGAATATGTTACTTCACATGGCAAAAGGAATTTTGCAGATGTAGTTAAATTAAGGATCTTGAGATGGGAAAATTATGCTGGATTATCCAGGTGGGCCCAATGTAATCACAGGGTCTTTAAAAGTGGAAGAAGGTGGCAGGACAAGTCAGAGTGATCCAGTGTGAGAAGGGTCACCTGCTGTTGATGGCGTTCAAGATGGGAAAAGGGAGTCATGAGCCATGCAACGTGGGCAGCCTCTCTCAAAGTTGGAAGAGGCAAGGAAAGAGACCCTTCCCTGGAGCCTCCAGAAGGGAACAAAGCCTTGCAAACAACTAGATTTCAGTCTTCAAGAGCCATGTCAATCTTCTAACTTACAAAACTGTAAGATAATAAGTGTGTGTTGTTTCAAGCCACTAAATTTGGGGTAATTTGTTACATAAACAACCGTGGCTCCTTCTCAAGAAGTTCAACAACTTGTCACATGTTGATTGGGTCACTTTGGTCATTTGTGAAGTGTTGGTTAAGTCTTTTACCCACTTTTCTACTGGGCTGTTTTTCTTTTTCTTGTGGATTCGCAGGTGTTCTTTCTATATTCTGGATACAAGTCCTTTGTTTGATGTATTTGCCACATAGATTCAGAGTCGGTTATACTCAGGGTGCTTCAACAGTACCAGCACATGGTGGGGCCTAATAAAAGTGAGTTACATGTATACTTGAGTCTGAAAACTCCTTTAAGGAAAGAATGCTCGGATAAGTGACACTTATATAGTTTAATGGGTATAGTTGGGTATAGGATATGAATCCCAGGGAGAGGGAAACAGGACCTCAAAGGGAAAGGCCCAGAATGGAGGTAACAGTCAAAGTGCACCACTCCTGGAGTGAGGTTTCAGGCCACAGGCATTTAAACACAATTTCTTAAAGGTAATTTTTTTTTTTTTTTTTTTGCCCCGGACGCGCAGGCTCAGCGGCCATGGCCCACGGGCCCAGCCGCTCCGCGGCATGTGGGATCCTCCCGGACCGGGGCACAAACCCGAGTCCCCTGCATCGGCAGGCGGACTCTCAACCCCTGCGCCACCAGGGAAGCCCTTAAAGGTAATTTTTGATTAATTTTCATTCATTCAAAGAGTGTCCGTGGAAGGTAGCAGTAGGTCAGCCTGCTCTAGGCACTGAAGAGCCAGCTGTGAACAAGAGCGACAAGATCCTTGCTTTCAGGAGATCTACAGGGAGAGAGAGACAACAATAGGTAAACAAAATAAAATGATTTTAGGCATTGAGATGTAAACTGGAGTCGACTGTGAAGGGAAGGTGGGGTTGGTTCAGCAGCAGCCGAACCTCGACGCTGCGGAGATACCGCCCTCGGCCCCGCCTCCAGTTTTGCATACGTCTCCTGATTGGCCATCGGCGGTTGGCCCCGCCCCGCGAAGCGGGCCGCTCGGGAAGCGCGGGGCGGACCCCGCCAAGATGCAGCGGCGGCTCCTGGTGTCGCCGGGCGGGCGGGGGGCAGCGCTGGCCGGAGTCGGGCAGGGGGCGCCCGCCGCGGCACCCGCTCGCTCCTAGCGCCCCAGACCTGCCGGCCGGGCTTGGGCCCTCCTTGCCGCCGTCCCGCCCGCCGTCCCCGCCCCTCCACCCTTTGTGCAGCCGCCGCCCGGTGCCCCGGGCTCTGCAGGACCCCAGCCGGGCCAGACCGCGGCAGCGAGCCAGCCCACTGTGGGCGCCAGGCCGACGGCCGATGGCGAGGGGGCGCGGCGCGGGCGGGGGCACTGCAGCCCGAGTCCGCGACGCGGGAGGCTCGGCCCGCCTCCGCCGCATTGTCCCGGGCCCCGCGCCCCGGCCCTGAGCCGCGCCGCCGCAGCGCCCAATTGCAGCCCGCCGCCTGCGGTGCCATGCGGAGGGCCGCCAGGATGGAGGACTTCACCGCAGAGGAAGAGGAGCCCTGGTACGACCAGCAGGACCTGGAGCAGGGTGAGCAAAGGGGGCAGGAAAGCGGGGCGCGCCCCGCGACCCCTGTCCGCTTCTCCATTGTTGGGCGGTATCACCCCGGGGAGGGCTGGGCTGCACCCGGCGTGCCGGACTGAGAGAGGAGATGCGTCTGGAGAATGGGGACGTGGAGAGAGGGGGCGCTGCCCGGGAAGACCCGAACCAAACGCGTGAAGACCTGCAAAAATGGGGGGAGCGGTCTTCCGCTTTGCCCGAACAACAGGGGCATACTTCAGCCAGTTCGCCCACCCCGTCTTAGAGGCAGGAACTGCCCAGGCGCCCCGGGTATTGTTGGGGGGGTCTGAGAGTACTGGCTGGAAGTCTTTGGAGGTCAGGAGGTGGCTCCTTGGTTGTTTTGCTGAGAGGGGTTTTGGGGGGCCAAGGGGGGAGGAAGTTATCCCCATTCCAAATCCAGCGGCACACTTCCCTGCCAGGATTCCTGAGCTCCTAGAAAGTTTCCCCAACTCCCTTCCCCTCTACCCAGGGAGGTGATGGGGGTGCCGGCACCTTGCCGATGGAGAAGCGGAGGCTACTAGGAGTCCAATCTGCCTTCCAGAGGGAGGAGTCCCCTGGTCCTTCCCCTGCTGGCCTTCTCCCAAATGGCTCAAGGTTTGGAGGGGATCAGATTTGGGCATTCTGAGCAGTGCCCCAGATCAGAGCCTGAGTAAACAGGGAGTCACTTTCCCCTCTCTCCCATCTGAGGGCAGAGAGGGCGACTGGAAGGGGGTTGATGAGGTGGCCGAGGTGACGTCACTCCAAGTAGGGGGTGGGGCTGTTAGGACAGGAAGGAGGAGGAGGCCTAAGAGGGTCGGGGCCAGGGCCTGCTGGGTGAGATCAAATCCAACCTCTCCTCCCAAGAAAAGTGCCTCATTCTTGGATGGTCAGAATTGGAGGCGCTAGGAAACATGTTCTAGAAGTGACCACAGTCACCCAGCAAGCCTGGTTGGTGTGGACACAGTCTGGTTCAGTGTGTGCGGACACCCTCTGCTCTGGGTCTCCATCCATGGGGCCCAGACGCCTGCCTTTGCCCTCATGTGAGGCATCTAGCCAGATCCTGGAGCCTTTGTTTTCCGGCCCTGACCCATATCCCCACGTGGCCACATTTGCCGGTAGATGAGGCGCTGCCCTTGTGTTCAGGACCGTGGGTTAATCAGAGCCTCTGCGGGACCAGTGTAGGACGGGGTGGGGGTGGGGGGGGTGGATGCTGGGCTGGACCGCACCTCTGTGTCCTAGAGGCTACCCTCAGCCTCCCTGCCTGGCGTGAAATGCCCAGTCCTGGCTGCAACAACCCCCTTCCCCATCCTGGGCAACTACCCCCAAAACCTCACATTACACAAACACATATCAGGCTCCACTTAAGTGTCAGACACTGTCCTGGGAGCTGGGAGTAGTCCCACCCCTGGCCTCCTGGGTGCACCTGAGTAGGTAGAGTTGGGCTTGTAACTGAGTGGGGATGATAGGATGCGGTGAGAGGGCTTCATGGAAGAGGCGGGCCTAGAAGGAAAGATTGGAAGCTGAGTGCCCGGGAAGATGGCCTCCTTAGGGGCGGATGCTGCTGTTGTTGCTGTCCCGTTTCATTCCCGCACCCCTAAAGGAGTCCCTGGCACTGTGCCCGGCCCAGATGTGGGAGGAAGGAGCTAGGGAGTAGGGGTGGGAGATGTGCTGCATCCGGAGAGGGAGAGAGATGTCGAGATTCCAGCTGGGCCGGGCAGCCATGCTTTGGGTCCGGGGTCGGGAATGGGCCCCACAGGCCCCTGCTTTTCTGGCCTTACTGGTCTGCAGCAGTCAGCCTTGCCTCGTAGCCTGAGTAGCAGGCAGAGCCCAGGAACGAGGAGGGAAACCAGAAATGAGACAGTCTCAGAAGACACTGGAGATTTCCACCAGAAGCCAAACGTCTGCTTGCCGTAGGCCAGGTGCTGTGCTGAGCCTGGGACGTGATCTCCACCCTCGCAGCCTCCACAGTCCGGCAGAGGAGGCAGAAATGGGATCAGACTAGCACCTGTGACGGAGCGACAGGGGTTCTGCAGCAGTGAGCCCCTGCGGACAGTGAGAACAGAAATGAGGGCCTTCTGCTGTGAGATGCGTAAAGGCTTACACACCCCTCCGAGCCGGAGGGTGAAGAGGGCCCTCCCGCGCCGCCCCGGCAGAGGAAGCAGGCCGGCAGTCTAAGTGGAGGGGGTGCTTGTACCGAGGCACAGAGCCATGCGAAAAGACCACGCATGACTGCAAAGTAGGAATTACCTGGAGTGCCGGGGTGGGGGTCGGAGGAAGTCCCAGGCACAGCTGCTGCGGCACCCCATGGGGACCGGCACGGAGGGCTGGATGGTGGGGTGAACGCGGGCCAAAGGCCAGACACGTGGGGGATCGGGTACCTGTTCCTTCCCCCTTCCCCACACCCGATCCCCAAATTCTCTCCCGCCCAGCTGCCCCCAAGTTGCCTCTGAGTGTCCCAAGACATGGTTTTTCTCAGCTAGCCCCAACTCCCCTGAGGACGGGCCCCAACTTTACTTTCAGATGCTTGCCCATCAGGCTCCTGGTTGACTTTGATGCTGTTCCATCCCAGTGGAGGCAGGCATCTGGGACAAACAGGGTCCTCCTTTCTCACTGTGTTCCCTCTGCCCACTGCCACGAGCACCAGTAAAAATAGAAAAAACCATTAATTATTAAGCGCTGGCACTCTCTCTCTCTGCCTGCCTCCCTCCCCCACCTTGGACGAGGTGTGGCCGGCCCTGTGGGTACCTCTTTCCAGGCTGAGTAGATGACTGCTGAGTCACAGAATTGAGGTCCTGGGCTCCTGACCTTGAGTCTCAGCCTCAGGGGAGAACTCTGACATGGCGAGGGGAGGGAGGTGACCGGACCCCAATTCTGCGCACCCAGGGTTCCTGATGTTGGTGCCCCGGAGGTTGTGAACAGGACCCCTGCAGCCCTGCCAGGTGGTAGC